>NC_054469.1:127204193-128404193 GCF_017639515.1 Carcharodon carcharias | reverse complement strand
TGTGATCGTCTGCAAATGTCACAAGTGTTTGTGATGTTTCCTCAGCCCCGCAACTATCCAGGCCACAATGCATCCAGGTCAGGTAACTCTGCACTCTCCACACTCCTATAGTTCATAACATGCCATGTGGCATTCCTGAGGCTATCTGACCAGCCTGTCTGAATGTGCGTTTAATGTTTGGGGCTCGTCTTGACTCTTTTTCTACTCACCAATGTTCGTCTCCTTAGGGTCTTGAAGGGTGAGTGACTTATGAGGCTGGGGGGAAAGGGATAAAAGGTTGAACTGAATGTACACTAACTGATGCACTGTCCTTGTTGTTAATTTCAGCATCACCACCAGAGCGACCCGCATCTCGATCCCGCAGCCCGCCTTCCACACCTGAGGGCCAACAAGTGCCACTTGCGGCACATCATTTCAGCCAGCCAGGCACCAGCGCAGACACACACACCTCAGTGGGGACTTTACCATTGGTTAGTGTCCCGGGTCACAGTGGAGAGGGCATATCACAGTCGCTGGAGGAGATAGTAGGGACAGAGAGTGCCGATGATTCCAGCAGCCAGAGGGCTGCAGGAGATGAGGCACATGCTGAGTCCGGCACTGATGATGTGCCTCTGGAGTTGTCCCCATTGCAGCAGCTGCAGGAAAGGTGGCAGGAATTGCGTTTACATCTGGCAGGGTTGCATGAGGGAATGGTTCAGTTGCTCTCTGAGATGGGGGAGTCCAGGCAGAATTCATGTGAAGAATCTGCTCTCAGGGCAGAGCATCAGGCTTCCTTCAATGAGAGATTGATGACCCGCATAGAGAGGGGCTTCCACCAAATGGATCAAAATATGATTTGGTTATGCTCTGACCTGCAAGCCCTTACAGCGGTTCTGGCCTCAAGTGGTGCTTTCCATTGTGGGCGATGTTGTGGACACCAAGCACCAGCACTCGATGCCCATGCATCTGCGGTGAGCAGGGATGTAGATTTGGACCTCACATTGGCGCAGCAGCTGCCTGCCGTCGTTGTGAGCTCCTCTCATGGTGCTCTGGATGAGGGCACTCCCTCCCAGGCAGGACCATCACAGGCTCCACGGGCCAGAGGACGCCCACCAAGGTCATCGAGCCCAACAGGACAGCAGAGTCAGCAGGCTGTCTCAGATGCCACTCCGAGCAATGGGGCAGCACCTAGACGTAGCACCCGCAAACATAACCATAAGGCACCTTAGGCACTCCACAGGTAGGTCACTGGTGATTTTGTGTTGGCCTTAGAATAGGGACCCATATTTTTGTGATCGCTAACAAATGGTGTGTGTTTTTTTTTTGGGACAAAACAAAGTTCACCTTTGTAACCATGGTTGAGGGTCTTTTGTTTGTGGCACATTTTTCTTTCTCACATAATTATCATGAGTGTTAGAGTGGACATTGATGTTTCTGTACTAAGCCCTTATTTGCAGCTGAACAGGTGGAAGATGTAGCACCGAAGTGCCATGTGTGGAAGTGCCAGGCAATGCTGTTCCTGCAGATCCATGTGTGTGGAGCTAGCTGAAGGTTCTTTGGATTAAATTGTCCCAGGTGTCCCTGCCTCCATGGTGTAATAGCGGGTCGGCGTGCTGCCCCGCATCATTGCCCTGTGCTTCCTCATCCTCTGAATCACTGCTGGATTCATCATGTGCAGCCTCATCCAGGGCGTCAACGTCTTCATCGTCAATTTCATCCCCCTTTTCCAGAGCAAGATTGTGCAGGGCGCAGCATACTACCACTATCAGAGAGACGTGATTTGGGGGGTACTGGAGTGTGGCCCCTGAGCGGTCCAGGCAACAGAAGCACATCTTGAGAAGACCAATGGCTCTATCCACCACAGCCCTTGTGGTGCCCTGGTTCCTATTGTACCAATGCTCAGCTTCTGTCCTTGGACGGCGTAGTGGCATCATGAGCCACCTTCGCAGGGGATAGCCCTTGTCACCCAGCAGACACTGAAGAGCCCCAGCACCTGGGAGTGTCTGAGGATGTAGACGTCGTGGGAGCTGCCTGGGTACCTTGCACAGACTTGCAGAATCTGCATCCTGTGTTCACACACTATCTGCACGTTCATGGAGTGGAAGCCCTTCCTATTGCCGAAGGCACCAGGCTCACCTGCTGGCATCTTGATGGCCACATGTGTACAATCTATAGCACCTTGGATGCGGGGGAAGCCAGCAATGGCCGCGAAGCCTCTGGCTCGCTGTGTCTGACTTGCCTGGTCGCAGCAGAAGTGGATGAAGGTCAATGCCCATCTCAACAGAGCATCTGTAAACTGTTTGACACAAGTGTGGACAGCTGATTGGGAGACACCGCAAAGGAAGGAGACAGTGGCATAGAAGTGGAGGGCAGCTGTGAGCTTCAGAGTCACTGGCATGGGGTGTCCACCCACACAGTTAGGGGAGATCTCAGGGCCAATCATCTGACAGATATAGTTGACTGTCTCCCTTGAGAGTCGAAGCCTCCTTCGGCACTGCACCTCAGTCACATTGAGGTAGCTGCTTCACCACCTGTATACCCTGGCAGCAGGATAGTGGTGTCTTCTGCAGACCCTTGCACCTTGGACAGACTCTTGGCCCTGTGCCCCTTGTGCCTACACCTGGCCTCCCAAAGGTGTCTCCCCTGGAGGCTGATTGTCCAGTCTTGGCCTCCTCCTTATTCTAGCCCTCCCTTCCTCCTCAGGGGAGCTGCCTCCAGTGGAGAGATCAGAACCCATACCCTCAGGCTAAATGGAGGCCTCCAGAAAGCTGCAGGCCTGAGAAAGATTACTGTCTGTAGACTGGTTTCAAAGTACACAAGAAGCTCTTAGAAATCGATGAGAACTACTAACAATCACACAGGCAACTTTTAAACACTTTCATCAGTTATAACTTTGTCAAAAACATGAACAACCCCGCTGAGTCCACATATCCGGACATTGCAAAATAAAGAAATAATCTCCTACCCGCCTTCCCATTGGGCCCGTGCACCGACCCGAAGGACCTCAAAATCATACACAATTGGCAAGTTAAGGGGCTTAATGAACACTTCAAATAATGGCGGGCGAACCACCCACCAAAATATCGTGATGGCTCGCGCCATGTCAGCGCGCGTCATTTTATGCACTGACGTGCGGGCTCCGCCATCCACATATCAGCCAGAAAATTCCAGCCAGTTTAATGTAGAAATACTTAGGTCACCTACTTTGAATCCAACAATGACAAATCAGAAGATTTTTCAATGATGAGAGACCAGGAGCTGTAGAGGAGCAAACCATTGTCATGCCTGATTAAGAGCTCAAACTGGTGCAATAACAACTAGCTATGGTCAGGCAGGCAGCTTAATCACAATAAAAACAGAAAAGTCTGGAAAAACTCTGCAGGTCCGGCAGCATTTGTGGCGCGTGAAACAGAGTTAGCGTTTCAAGTCCGATGTGACTCTTCTTCAGAATTGTCTTCCAGTTCTTAAGAGTCATATTTTACTGAAACATTAACTGTTTTTCTCTCCGCAGATGTTGCCTGGCCTGCTGAGTTTCTCCAGCGTTTTTTATTTTTATTTTAGATCTCCAGCATCTGCAGTATTTTGCTTTTAGCTGCCCAATTACCATAACAAACCAAAATGGGTCCAAATCCCTTGCAAAGTTGGAAAGAATGAACAGAGGTTAATTTTATGCAGAGAATGGAGAGGTTGATTATCACTTTCCACTGGGACACAAAACTGCCATTGCAGATTGGCCACCAACTATAGAAACTATTCAATTTTCATCTAATTGGGTTGTGGATCCACAATGTCAGTTTTAAACTTGGTCAGCAAGTCTAAAATCTACCTCAGGTTGTCCTCACAATGAAAGCAATGGAAACTTTTTAAAAGGGGAGCAGATTCATATTTGAAAAATAAATCAACGTAAAGAGTTAAGGTTAAATAAGATTAAGTGGATAGCTCGTTCAAAGATCTGGCACAGGTATAATTGGACAAACGGGCACATGTTATGCTCTAAAATTTAATGATTCTAAGAGATTGTCTTCATTTTCATTTCATAATACAGAGCTTGCTTTTCAACTTAAGTCTTAAAGAAACACTTCTTAAAAACTCCTGCATTGGGATGGGGGTCTTCCCTTCCTTTGGCTTGAAACCTTTCCCATTTAGTCTTTCCAGTCAAATATAAACAGAATTTGAGTAAAAATACTTTTGTCTTCCTTCTCCTGATGTGAGAGTGCTATGTAACTATAGCTTTGTTCATCATAGTTGAAAATCTATAGGCTTCATGCCTGCACAAAGTAGCAGAAAAATTGCTGAGCTAAATTCCCAGCCTGATAGATGAATTGTTTGTAAAGTTCTCAATTTGAATCCGTGTTGAACACTTTCATCAGGTATTTATGATAAACTCATAGTTCACTGCCTCAAACATAACTAAAGGGAAGATTAAGGAGCTTTTGTTCAAGAGATGTCATCACAATACACATCTCCCCACAACTGTGCAGTATTTTTAAATGTGAATGTTTAGAGATATAACCGTTTGCTTCAGATGTTTCAGATATGTACTACTACTGCTTCCTATTATCTAGACAGTGTTTCTTAATGCTGTGAGTGTTGGTTGGTAGCTAGTTACTACAGCCACTTAAAAAGTGTGATGCTTATGTAGTTGAGGATGAACTAAGCCACAGCACAAGGAAACAAAAAGCTATTAGGACTTTTTGCACTAATGATAAGCATTTTACAACAAATGAAACAGGTGCTTTGGAGAATAAATCAACATTTGTGCACTTGCCAGTTTCAATTTGGGTCAAAGGTTTCTTTCTGAACATCATGCTGAAAGCTAGACTTGACTGCACATTGCACAATACAGTCATTCAGCATTTCCAGGATACCCTATCCTTCTCCTTCAGGATTAATAAAGGTGATTCATATTTAGAAGCTTTGTTAAAGTACAAACCTCTTACATTTTGGAGATGAAAGAAATCAGCTGACCAATTGGCATTGAGATGATAAATCAATGTAAGCTCATAAACAAATCTGCAGAGAATAACCTCCTGAGGAAGCCATACATGGCAGAGATATATTTGCTGCTTTTATATAGTTTCAAAATGCTTAGTAAGCATCTATAATACAACCAGAGCATCAAAGCTTTGTGTATTTTAATATTATTTAGATTTCATGCCTTTTCTTAAATATTTCTGACTCAATTAAAATAAATTACAAAAGTAAAAGAACATATTACATCAATTAAAGTAGAACATTAGCTTAATTTTAACATAATCCCTGAGACCACATTAAAAACATGTACTAACACACTGTGCAGTTGTACCTTGGGACATAAAAGTGATCAACATGGTGGCCCAGATCTTTCAAGGAGCGGCAATCATCCATGGATTGTCACTAAACTCAAACATTCTCCTGACTCGGCCCTGCTCCGCATTTCTTTCAGGACCTTCTGAGCTCAGCTTTACCAGAAATGCGAAGTGCAGCATATTAGTGAGCTCCATCACAGCAGAGTAGAGTCAGGGGAAGGTAAGACACACCCTGTTTACGACATAGTTGCTGTATGGGAAGCTGGTCTAGTTTGAATGTTAGTGAATTGGTGAATGGGTTAATGTTAGTGAATTAGTGAATAGGTGAATGGATGAATAAGTGAAGGGGTGGATGGTAGAATGGATAGGTGGTTGAGATAAATTGGGTAAGTGGGTAGGTGGGTAAGTAGGTAAGTGGATAGGGTGGCAGGTGGGTGAAGTGATAGTTTGGTGAGGTAGTAGGTGGGTGAGGGGTAGGTGGGTAGGGTGGCAGGTGAGTGAAGTCATAGGTGGATGAGGTGGTAGGTGGGTGAGGTGGCAGGTTTGTGATGTAGTAAATGTGTGAGGTTGTAGGTGGGCAAATTGGTAGGTGAGTGGGATGGTAGGTGGGTGAGGTGGCAAATGTGTGAGGTGGTAGGATGGTAGGCAGGTAAAGTGGCAGGTGGGTGAGCTGGCAAGTGGTTGCACTAGAATATAGGTGAAATGGTAGGTGACAAAGGTGGCAAGTGAGTGAAGTAGTAGGTGGGTGAGGTGGGTGGGCAGGGTGAGGTGGGTAGGGTGATAGGTAGATGAGTTGGTGGTGATCGAGGTGTTAGGTGAGTGAGGTGGCAGGTGAGTGAAGTGGTAGGTAGGTGAAGTGGTACACAATGAGATACTCAGGCTTGATCAAATTGCTGGTATAAGATTTAAAAGTGTTTGCAGTAAAAAGAATCACTAGAGTGGGTGCAATAAGGAATGTGACTTTTGGCTCAGGCTAGGATAAGTGGTTGAGTGATCAGTGGGTCAATTTGTAATAAGCCAATCTCAGGGGGCTAAGATAAGCAGATGACTGGACAATGTAGTAAATTAGTAACTTGCCAGGCTAGATACAGCAAGTTTGTGTTTTTGAATAAACTGCTGGCATTGTTTGTGTTAAAGGTCAGGTCATTCTAAGATTTTTTATGACTTTGGCTAGAATTGCAGATGTACAGAACTATACGTGTGAGATAAGAACATTAAGAATCAATGACAAAGTAGCATGAGGATGGCATAAATATATGGAAAAACTGTGTAACTTTGAATAGCCTCTTGTTGATTGGATGCGGAGGAAGACAACAATCACTGCAAAGCCTCTGGCTCGAAAACCTGGCTGGCCTCATCCATACAGAATTGAATAAATGTCATTACCCACCTGAATAGAGCTGTCACCAGCATGAAACTATAAACATCTGATTGGGGGACTCCACAAAGGTCCCCCTTTGACCCCTGGAAAGAGCTGGAGGCATAGAAGTTGAGGGCCACTGTGACCTTCAGAGCCACTGGCATGGGCTTTCCATCCGCACAGTTGGAGGTGATCTCAGGCCCAATCATCTGACAAATGGAGGTCACTGTCGCCCTGGAGAGGCGGAGACTCCTTTGGCATCACACCTCAGACATATTGAAGTAGCTGCATCGCCGTCTGTAAACCCTGTAAACTATTTCCTAAACTCTTCACTACTCAAACTGGTAATGCTGCTGACCCTTTTTATCCCACCCTTGGATGAGATTTTGCAAAATGTGGGCTGCTCGCCTGTCCGTTTTGCCTTTGCGACGAGCGCAAAATAGTACAGCCAACATAAAATCTGAATCAATTGGGTTTTTAATGGCCTTAAGTGGCTTCTTAATTGATGGCGGGCACGGCTCTGACACCTGTGCATGCCCGCCAATCTGAAGATTGCACGCATGTGGGATGACGTTAGGTCGTTCGCTCAACGTCTTCTCGCACTATTTTATGCCCAAATAAAATAGGGGTATGAGGGAGCATGGGAGATATGAGATGGCATTGTAGAGGCATGGGGGATAAGAGGGGGCATTGCGGGCCATGGGGTGGGGGGGGTGAAGAGGCGTGGGTCTGCGTGCCAGCCGTGAGGCTCAAAATTCTGCCCCAAGTCTTTTGTGTTCCCAAGCCTGAAGACTCATGCCTAAGGCTGTCTTAGTCAGTGAATAAAGATATTTTATAAATGCATGATCTTTGACCAACGTCAGAGAGATATTTTTCTCTATGGTCATTATGAAATTAATAAATTATATATTTAAAGCGCTGAGAATTCTTCCCTCAATTTCAGTGAACGTGAGTTCATAACACATAGCTACAGTCGCTTTCACCAGTGTTAGCTGAAGCACTCATAATTCAATGTAAAATTGTACCTGAAAATTTTTTAACACATATTTCAGTAACCTTGCCAATATCCTAAAATTATTTACTGAAAATCCTGCTTTATCTAAAATGGAAAGTTGTGCTTTTGCAATATTAATTATTTCATTAATTTGGAGAAACAACCCAATTCTGATTCATTTTGTGCCCAAGGTTATTTCTCAGGAACTACAGAGTGTAATTCTTCTATGTAACTATAGACAAAACCTTTGATTGGTTACTTCCAAATGAAGCAGCATTTCTCACTAGGTGTATGCAACATGGTTTTGCCCTGGGGTACATTCACCTCAATCTGGAATTTAAAATCAAATGCTTGTTCACATTCATTCCAAAACCACCTTTAAAGCAGTTCTGCCTTAGATGAAGCAGCACGAAAAACTTGGACGGAATTGTCCCAGATTTGCATTAAGTGCAGGAGCGGACGGGTAAAACACCCTTTCACCCGCCGGCTGCAATAGCAGTTTTTCACGCTGTATCATCCCAAACCTGCTGCATTAATTATGTATTCCAGGGAAACATGCAATTTCTGTGGTGGGCGGGTTCTCATTTGCCCACCACACCACCACCTCACTGCTTCAGCATGCCGGGCACCATGTGTGCCAGCCACGGTCACACCTCTCAGTGCTTCCAGCCCACTACTGCTGCAAAGAAGACATAGCCCCGAGAAGCAAAAAGACTGCAGCCTCCGGTTCAAAGTTGCATCCCTCAAATGCCTTTTGGACATGGTGGAGGCTCGCCGTGATGTCCTCCATCCCCACTCTGGCCGCAGGATAAGCAGCAGGTCACTGTCAGGCATAACTACCTCCCCTTGCTTTTGCAGGCACATCTGGGAAACAGCCAACAGAGTCCATGACCCAGGGCCTCCAATAAAGCCCCGAGGAAACCTCTGAAGAGGAATCTGGAGGCAGGCTCCTTGATGTTCTGTCACAGCGCTCACCCATACCCTCCACCAGCAGAGAGACACTCACCTTGGTGGGACCTAGCTTTAGAGTAGCCTCAGGATCACAATCTGGTGAGCACATTACATTTTCTGATCCACAGCAGATGGCAGCAGAGACTTCCTGTGTGTCCAGCACTCGGAGGACTGCTGGAGGCCAGAACATTGCTGAGTCTAAGTCAGATAACGAGCCTCTGGACTTGGTCATGTCACAATTGCTGGAGCTGCAAAGTGAAGCTCGGGAACTTCAGGAGGGGCTGTCCACTGCACTCCTCAGGTTGCAAGGCACAATGGAGGAGTCCATCCATCTTCAGGCTGAGGTGATAGCGCCGGCATTGCAATGCACCGAGGTCAACACTGGCAGGATGGCAACTGCCATGGAGGCCTTAGTCCAGGACTTCACTCCTGCACTGCTACGCGGGCTGAACTCCATCACTGATGCCACAGTTGGTCTCCAACAGTGTGTACATGAGAGGGGTGCGAGGCAGCTCAATCTCACTCCATCTACCCCTTCTCCCCAAACAGTCAAACAGGAGCCCTCGGGCACCCATAGAGAGGAGAATCAGCAGGTACACATCCTGGGGTCATCCACCCAGGTGGCTCCAGGAGTGTCCAGCCCATCCGAATCCCCTATTCATGTGACCCCAAAAACTATAGCTCCATAAGCCAAGGAAGGTGCCACTGCCACACAGCAGGATCCTGAAAGTAGGACCGGGCCCTCTGGGTCTTGGCCCTCCAAAGGATGCCCATCAAGGTCATCATAGACAGAGTACAACTGTCAGCAGGCTGTC
Organism: Carcharodon carcharias; assembly: GCF_017639515.1. Classification (NCBI taxonomy): domain Eukaryota; kingdom Metazoa; phylum Chordata; class Chondrichthyes; order Lamniformes; family Lamnidae; genus Carcharodon; species Carcharodon carcharias. The sequence goes on along the minus strand of NC_054469.1, from coordinate 128,394,806 downwards.
TCCACATCCACTGTGGATGTCTGGGCCGCACCAAGGCATAGTGGCAGAGTTAGGAAGGTTAAGAAGATGAAGGTGCAAAGCCTGGGCATGGGTGTTAATCACTGGTACATAATGTTCACTGTTGTAAATAAATTCTCAGCAATGTCACTTTGCCTATGGCTCCTTGTTCTGATGAGCAGTGTTCGTGTCACTCAGATGTGAAACCGTTCTGCATAAGATAAAGGCAGGTGTCTCAGTGCAGGGCCTCTTCCCTGTGCTTTATGCAGCTTTCAGGTCAAAGTGATGGTCCAGCCTCACACTCCCTGAGCACATTACTGATGCCTGCACCTCGATGGTGCTTGTCATTGCTGCCGGAATGTTGTGGGCAGGCATCATTCTCTCTGTGTGCTCTCAGCACCTTTAAGGTGGGGCTGGCCCCCATATCTTCAGCATCTGTGAACACTGATGCTGTGCTCCTCAAGGGGTCAAGTGCTGAAGGCCAAAGGATCAGATGGTTTTAAGGTTTCATGGCTGCGTCTCTATTATATGATCCTGATCCTAGATCGCAAGCGAACGGTACTCGGCCAGACAGGGGTCAAACATTCTCAGAGGCTATGTGAAGATCGATGGAATGTCCTCACTGCATGTCGTCATCATCCTCTTACAATTGAACAACTATTAGGGCCTCCACTGCATCTCCATGACAGGAGCATTAGCTGGCCATAAGCCAGACCGGAGCCAAACATTCATAGATGCAATGTGAGGTTCTATGGTGTCTCCTCACTACATGTCATCATCATCCTCCACAAATCTAGCAGCTATGAGGGCCTCCCGAGCATGCCTGCCTTGTCTGGCCAGTACAAGGGCCTCATCACCTTTGAAGGCCTCCTCATGCTCATCACTGTCAACGTCCTTCTCATCGGAGGAGAACTCCAGCTCCTGCATCTCCTTCTCAGCCAGCTCCTCTCCATGTTGCAGCACCAGGTTGTAAAGGGCACAGCAGATGACAACAATGCATGACACCCTCTGAGGATTATATTGCAGGCCTCTAGAAGACCGATCCAGGCACCAAAAACTCATTTTCAGCATCCCGATGGTTTGCTCCACCAAGTTGCAAGTTGTGGCATGAGCCTCATTATACCATTGCTCTGCTGCAGTCTGAGGCCACTGCACAGATGTCATCAGCCACGGCCTCTGTGTGTAGCCCTTCTCCCTGAGGAGCCATCCCTGCAGCCTCTGTGGACCTGGAAGATGTCAGAGATCTGTGACCGACTGAGAATGTAGGAGTCATGGACAATCCCTGGAAACCATGCACAGACCTGTAAAATGCGTTTGTGGTGGTCACACACCAGCTGCACATTCAGTTAGTGGAAGCCTTTGCAGTTGACGTAGTTGACTGCTTGTTGCAATGGAGATCTGAGTCCACGTGAGTCCAGTCGATTGCACCTTGCACCTGTGGGAAATCTGAGATCTGTGCAAATCCAATCACTCTTGCATCCTGGCTGTCCAGGTCCCAGCCAAAATGCTCTAAATTGTGTGTCCTCGCAAGAGAGCATCTGTGATCTCATGGACGCCTTTGTGGGTGGAAGTTTGTGATATTCCACAGAGGTCACCTATGGAACCCTGAAAGGAGCCACTGGCGTAGAAATTGAGGGCCACGGTCACTTTCACGACTACTGGCAGTGGATGCCCTTCATGTCCCTATGGCACCAAAACCTGCAGTAGCTAGCAGATGTGACCGACCAGTTCCCTGGACATGCGCAGTCTTCAGCAACACTGGTTCTTGGTCAGCTGCAGGAATGAAAGGCAGGGTTTATAGACCCTGGGTCAAGCTAGGCACAGACCAGTGACAGCTCGCTGTGGCTCTTGGGCAGTGTGTGCGGGAGCCCCAGCCACCCCTTATTCCTGAGGGTGCTGCTCCTACCTCTGAGCAGCTAAGCATCTCAGTCACTCTCTCCTCCATCATCCTCACTCTCTGTAAGCGACGAGGGATACAGCTAGTTCAGCAGACTCCATGATCCTGATGTACTTCTCCCGCGGGATGAAAGAGAGAGGCACATTGGTTAGCATGAGTGTACTAAGAGCCTCTCCTGGTTAAGTCTTAAAGCCCATTACTGCATCCGCAGGGCAGCCTTTAACCCCCCAACACACCTCAACCTTGAAGTCCAACACGCGTCCCTCGTGAGCACTCCACAATGTTACTGTGCACTCGCCTCCAAGTTCCCCTCAAAGTGCAACCCGCCAAGTACACGCCTTTTATATGCTGTTGTGAAACACATCTAGATGCAATCACACCGGCGTGGGCAGGCGATCCAGCATGGGCTGGGGAATGAGTCCAGTGGGCTAGCCTTATAATGATATGCTGATTACAATGAGGTTCCTGATGCCCAATGTCGTGAAACCGATTTTTGGCCCTCTTGCTAAATTGCCCGCTCACACCACCGAACATGCCCGACGCTAGCAGGCACGGACGATTCCGCTGCTTGTCTCTTATCTTTAATAATCTGCTGCATTACCATTTCAACAAATTAAAACAGGACAATGTCAGCTCTGTGATATCTTAAATGGGTTGAGAGAATATAGGATATAAGAGAAAAGCTGCCATTTAAAAAGAAAACCTCAAATTCCTGACCCAATATTTGGCCAATATACTGATGAGGACAGCAACAAATTGCAGGAGGATATTAATAAACTTGGAAGGTGGGCAAATGATTGCCGCACATGTTTAACACAGATAAATGTGAGGTAGTACATTTTGGTAGGAAGAATAGGGGTCACTTATTACTTGGAAGGTGTGAGTCGAGATGGGGTAGAGGGACAAAAGGGTCTCAGAGTACAAATATAGCAATCACTAAAAGTTGCTCAACAGGTTAGGAAGACCACTGAAAAAGCAAATCAAAAACTAGGATTTACTTCTAGAAAGATGGAATTGAAAAGTAGGAAAGTTATGCTAAATCTCTATCAAACCTTGGTTAGACCACACTTAAGAGTATTACGTGCAGTTCTGGTGATTATATTGTAAAAGGATCTAGAAGCACTGGAGAAAGTGCAGAGAATATTTACAAGGGTGATACCAGAAATGCAAGAGTATATAAAAATCAGTAAATGATGAACTCGCTGGGCCTCTTTCTCTTGAAAAAAGATTGAGGGGTGACCTAATAGGAGTATCAAAAATTATGAAAGCTTTTGATAAAGTGGATACAGAGAGAAAGTTTCCACTTGTGGGGAACATAACTAGAGGCCATCAATATAAGATAGTCACCAAGAAATCCCATCAGAATTCGGGAGAAATTTCTTGACCCAAAGAGTTGTGAGAATGTGAGAATCACTACCACAGGGAATGATTGAAGCAAATAGTATTGATGCATTTCAGGAAATGTTAGATAAGTATATGAGGGAGAAGGAAATACAAGGTTGCGCTGATAGATTCAGAAGAGGAGAAAAGAGAGAAGTCTCAAGAGGACTATAAATGCTGACTGACATGGATAGGTTTGGCTGAATGGCCTGTTGCTGTGCCATATATCCTGTGTAATCCTTCAAATTAACAATTTCCCAACAAGGAAGAACTCAGATTTAAAAGACTGTTATCTCTATACTTTTAGACAAAATAATGCACTCTAAAAAGCCAGCCCCCTATCCCAATTGATTTCACACTCATAAGATTTTAGAAAAAATTGCACTTGTGTGTGCCTATCGTATTTGTCCATGTATGATGTGCTGTCAGGGCAACAGGGTAAGGTTAACTTTGCTTTTAGGTGAAAATGTGAATAAGGCAACACCAATTCAGTCGCCCAGTATACATGTCACCCGATTTTCACTGACTTCAAATGAAATGTGAAGATGTATAAAGGGTAGCTGAATTATAGCATCAATTTTACACTGTCATATTAAGTAGCCCTGTTTAATCAGCAGACGGACAAAGTGTACAAGTATGGTTCTAAAGTGAAAACTTGGTGCAAAGGCAAATAATACTTTTTTGCTCTCAGTGCAATTCCTTAAATATGAAAATAAATTAAAACACACATTATTATACTGAGGAATGACCATGGTACAAACAATTGTATCTTATCAGAACAGCTCCTTAATCATGAAATACCTATTGTATGAATAAAACTCTTGTGTGTCACTACAGGATATCGTTTCCTTGTCAGTGTGACCGCCACTAAAGTGCTGCCCAGCTACTTAAGTACCGACTCTGCAGAAGTTTCTGAGATTAGCATTATTAGGCCATACTAGGCAAGCTTCCAGTATTGCCAACCTCTCTTGTCCACTTGGGAATGGGAAATGATCTGCTGCTGCAGGGTGAATGCAACAGCTTGTCATGAAAAGCAGTTTACAGCACAGGCTGAATTTTTAGCTTGGCGGTCAGGGATATGACCGACCCGACTGAGCATAAAATGACCCGCGGCGATGTTGGTTGAGCATCCCGATGTCATCGTACATTCGTGCGATATTTTGGTCGGCAGGCACATGCAGGTGTCGGCAGTAAGCCCACCGACAATTAAAAGGCCTATTAAGGCCATTATAAAGGTAATTAGGTGAATTTTTTTCACTGCCCATCCAACCTTATGGTTGGTGGGCAGGCGGAAAGGCCAAGCAGCCTATGTATTTTTTGGAAACCTCATCCACGGGCGGGATGAGGTTTCCAACATCAAATGAAAATAAAATAAAAATTTTAAAATATATTTAATAACATGTCCCCGCTGAGGAGACATGTTTTATAACATTTCTAACATCTTAATTATTTATTTTGAAGGCAGCTCTGTGCCTCAGGGAGATTTGCAAGCACGAGGCTGCGCATATGTACAAAGTTCATGCTTGCCCTCCACCACCCCCCACACAGGCAGCGCTGAACATTGCGACTCACATTTCACACTGGGCGGGCCTTAATTGGCCTGCCAGCATGAAATCATGGTCTGGCCCCGATCACAGGCGGCAGTTGGCTTTCCAACCGCTCCCGCCCTGCCTCCTACCGAGCCCAGCCGGCAAGGGCAAAATTCTGCCATGACCTTCTTCAAGCATAAGCACTTAAAAGGGAGATAGGAAAGCTGCAAAAGACTGAACTTTAATCTCCTATAATTGCAGAGATAAATGACTGATTTGCACATATCAGCAGTCACCCAGAAGTCCATTTCCTGTTGATTTTTATCTCAGAGTGTGTAAATAGTTCTGAGATGGATGCAAGATGACTAATCTGCTCATGAGAATACACAGGGAAAAATCAGTTAAAAGGCAGTGTGTGCTGGTGTGTCTTGGATGCGACAACAAGCAGAAGAACAAGCTAGTCACCCCCTGAAGCTTACAGGCAAAAGATCTCTCTCTCTCTCTCCCTCTCTCTGTTGCTGGAGGTAAAGCCCAGCAGAAGCCACAATCTAATGGAAATAGAACAGCTTTTTAGCCACCCTGAAGAACCAATTGTCTCCAAACCAACTGCAAAACTGCCAAATTCAGCTCTACCAGAATCACCCAACTTAATTGCCACAACATACCACCATCTACACCTCACGGACAAGCCAAAGACTGACTTGCACATTTTTTAACCTTTTATTTGGACTCTTAATTTCCCATTTATAATTTGTGCATATCTTTTTTTTTTCTTGAGTTTTAATAACCAATAAACTTACTCATTCTTTGACTCAAGAAAGCTTGGTTAAATTGACTCCTTTTAAAAATAAATACATTTGGACTGGGAAAAGGATTGGATCCCTTTCAAATTAACGTTGTTCGACCAACTAAGGGGATTGAATAAAGAATGGAAGCCAGTTCATTCCTCCTCACCCAGGAGCATATCAAAATTAGGGTCCCATTCAGTAAGTTAACAAATGTGTGGCTCTAAGATTGGTGTGGGAGGAATGGGTTTCAGTTCATAGGGCACTGGCATCAGTACTGGGGTAGAAGGGAGCTGTTCCGGTGGGATGGGCACCACTTGAACCATGCTGGGACCAGTGTCCTGGTGAATCGAATAACTAAGGCTGTAGAGAGGGCTTTAAGCTAAATAGATGGGGGGAGGGTTCTGGAAAGGGGGTACATAGACTTACAAAGCAAACGGGTATGGCAGCCTTGAAGGGCAGCTATTTGGGTAATGATACCCAAGGTGTGACAGGAATGGACAGAGTGTACAAACATTTTAAAAAACAGCAGCAAATAGGGTCGAAGGGAGAAAAATATTAAAAAAGCAAAATCTTTCCTTAAATGCACATCATATTTGGAACAAAATAAATGAATTAATGGCACAAAAAGAAGTTAATGGGTATGATCTTATAGCCATTATGGAGACATGGTTACAAGGGGATCAAAGCTGGAAACTAAATATTCAGGGTTATGTGACTTTTCGAAAGGACAAGCAGGATGGAAAGGATGTTGGGGTATCTTTGTTTGTTTGAGATGGAATAAGTACAATAGCAAGAAATGATCTTAGTTCAGAAGATGTAGAGTCCATATGGGTGGAAGTAAGAAATAACAAGGGGAAAAAGACACTGGTGGGAGTAGTCTATAGACCCCTGCAAAGTAGCTTTACTGTAGGACAGAGAATAAATCAGGAGATAATGAGGTCATGTAAAAAAGGCAGTACATTAATCATGGGTGACTTTAATCTTCATGTATATTGGGAAAACCAAATTGGCAGAGGTAGCCATGAGCAAGGATTCAGAGAATGTATTGGGGACAGCTTCCTGCAATACTATGTTGTGGATCCAACCAGGGATCAGGCTATTTTAGATCTGGTAATATGTAATGAGGCACGTTTAATAAATTATCTCAGAGTAAAAGATACCCTAGGAAATAGTTAGCATAATACGGTAGAATTTATCATTCAGCTTGAGAGTAAGAAGCTTGGGTCAGAAACAATTATGCTAAACTTAAATAAGGGTAACTACAAAGGAATGGGGCAGAGTTGGCTGAAGTGAACTGGGATAGGATTTTAGCAGAAAAAATGGTTGATGAACAATGTTAGACATTTAGGAAAATAGTTCATGACTCACAACAAAGATATATCCCAGTGAGAAAGAAGGATTCAAGGAAGGGGATAAACCAACCATAGTTAACCAAGAAAGTTAAGGATAGCATCAAATTAAAAGAAAAGACATACAATGTGGCAAAGGTTAGTGGTAAGCCAGAGGATTGGGAAAGTTTTAAAAACCAACAAAAGATGACCAAAAAAAAATAAAGAGGGAGAAAATAAACTTTGAGGGTAAACTAGCAAGTAATATAAAAATGGATAATATAAAAAGGAAGAGAAAGGACAAAGTGAACATAAGCCTCTTAGAGAATGAGTCTGGGAAATAATAATGGGGAACCAGGAAATAGAAGAGGAGTTGAATAAATACTTTGCTTCAATCTTCATGGTAGAACACACTAATAGCGTCCCAATGCTAAATAATCAAGGGGCATAAGAGGGGGAGGAAATAAATACAATACCTATCACTAGAGAAAAAGTACGAGGGAAACTAAGGGGCTGGACCTGATGGGCTGCATCTGAGGATATTAAAGGAAGTAGCTACAGAGATAAAGGATGGACTCGTAGTAATCTTCCAAGAATCCTTAGATTCTGGAAAATTCCCAGAGGATTGAAAAACTGCCAATGTAATACCCTTATTCAAAAAGGGAAGGAGACAAAAAACTGGTAACTATAGGCCAATTAGCTTAACATCTGTCATTGGGAAAATATTAGGGTCTATTATAAAGGATGTAATAGCACAGCATTTAGAATTACACAATCTAATCAGAGTCAGCATGGCTTCACAAAGGGGCAATCATGCCTGACCAATTTATTAGAATTCTTTGAGGAGGTAACTAGCAGGATAGATAAAGGGGAACCAGTAGACGTAGTATATTTGGATTTCCAAAAGGTGTTCAATAAGGTACCACATGGAAGGCTACTTAAAAAGATAAGAGCCCATGGTTTTGGGGGTCTTATCAGCATGGAGAGGATTGGCTAACTAATAGAAGACAGAGAGTTGGGATAAGGTGAGCATTTTCAGGATGATAACCTGTAACTAGTGGAGTACCACAGCGATCAGTGCTGGGGCCTCAATTATTTACAGTATATATTAGTGACTTAGATGAGGGAACTAAATGTACCACTGCCAAATATGCGGATGAGACAAAAATAGGTGGGAAGACAAGTGGTGAGGATGACACAAGGAGTCTACAGAGGAATATAGACAGGTTACCTGAGTGGCAAAAAAGTGGCAGATGGAATACAATGTGGGAAAATTGAGGTTATGCACTTTGGCAGGAAGAATAGAGGAATATTATTTAAATGGAGAAAGACGGCAGAAGGTTACAGCACAGATGGGTTAGGGAGTCCTTGTGCATGAATTCCAACAAACTAACATACAAGTTCAACAGATAATAGGGAAGGCAAATGGAATGTTGGCCTTTATTTCAAAGGGAATTGAGTTTAAAAATAGGGAAGTCTTGCGAAAATTATACAAGGCACTAGTTAGACCACACCGAGAATACTGTGAACAGTTTTGGTTCCCTTATCTAAGGAAAGATATATTGGCATTGGAGGCAGTCCAGAGAAGGGTTCACTAGGTTGATTCCAGATATGGAGGGATCTTCTCATGAGGAGAGGCTAAGCAGGTTGGACCTGTACTCATTGGCATTTAGAAGAATGAGAGGCAACCTTATTGAAACATATAAGATTCTTAGGGGGCTTGACTTAGGGTAGATGCTGAGAGGTTCTTTCCCCTTGTGGGAGAATCTAGGACCATAGGGCATAATCTCAGAGCAAGGGACTGCCCATTTAAAACAGAGACAAGGAGGAATTTCTTCTCTCAGAGGATAATGAATCTGTAGAATTCTTTACCACACAGGCTATAGGTCATTAAATAAATTCAAGGTGGAGATAAACAGATTTTTAATCAGTGAGGGAATCAAGGATTATAGGGAAAAGGCAGGAAAGTGGAGTTGAGGATTATCAGATCAGCCATGATCTCATTTAATGACAGAGCAGAGTCGATGGGCCAAATGGCCTACTTCTGCTCCTACGTCTTATGGTCTTATTGGGGGACCTCACCCAGAGGCCAGTCACAACAGGCTTTAAGGGTCAAGCATCATCTGTAATGTTTTGTCCAATATGAATGGAAATTGTAGAAGAAGGTGTGCAGAGTTCTGCTCCAGGGCACAGAGCCTTTAACAGATTTCAGATGCCACAATATAATGCTGCTGGCCCAAAAAAAGCAGGTGATGGAGACCTTGTTTTTGACTCAGTGGAGATAGCTCCCAAAGCAAGTGATCTTTCCAAGTATAAGGAGTTGGGGCAGTCAATACCATGACTCCACATACATCAACGGAGTTCTGCAAAAAGGTTTAATGATCTTCCCAGATGAAACAAGTTATAAAGAGCTTTATGCAGCTTCCAAAAATGCTTCAGGAGATTTCTTTTAATACTCATAAAGTATCGAAGAGTCCTTTATAACCCACTTCAATATTCAAGTGGAATGTACACAAGATGACTCACAGAAGCATGCCTGGGCAGGGGAGCTGGAAGTAGAAGATATCAATCAAACTTACAGGAGGCTTTTGGAACTTGGCTGATGAGCATTCATAGATCCCTGTTCCACTTTCTGCCCCAATTCAACAGAATAAATCCAAAGGAAATATTTGTTTACATGAGTGGTTAGGTTGATGTGGAAATTGCTACCACATGAAGTACTTGAGATGAATAATATAGATAAATTTAAGGGCAAGCTAGGTACATGCGTGAGTTAGAAAGGAATAGAATGTTATGCTTATACAGTGCATTGAAGGGGGTGGAAGTGGGCTCATATTAAGTATAAAAGCATGAACCATTTGGCCAAATGGTCTGTTTCTGTTATGTACATTTCATGTAATCTATGAATACCAAATAGAAGTCTTTTGAGAAAGATCAGAAACTATCAGCTTCACCTTCTGGCATGAAATTGATGGGCAGGGTGGCCCCCTTCTGTGTTGTAATGACTCTATGACAGTCTGCAATTGGCTGAAACCCTGTACGCATGAAACCCTGAATTTCTCATTGGGCGCCAAAAGTAGAGATAACCTTCAAATTGTTCGCCTTTAAAAGAATAAGAATTCACCAGAAAAAATACAAATTTAGATGGTGCAATTGGCATGCAAATGGCACATGAATTTATCAAGAGGTACTCCATGTATAAATAGTTAGGAGTGGCCAGGTATGATTTAAAACTTATCCCGGATATAACAGGTGTATAAACTTCATACTGCTGTATTGGGCAATAAGCTGTTATCAGAGGCACATCCAACAACTGGTACCAGGATCCTTCAGCTGAATACCAAAAAGGAGGGTGGATCAAGTCAAAAAATAGATACAAATTCACACCCTGAAAACAGGGCAAATCACTCACAAATAAATTGCCTTTGGGACAAAGCAAACCATGGTTGATTGACATATGTGGGAAACACAGTAATACGTTAGAGGTTAGGGTAGAATTCTTTATCGTATTAAAAAGTACTGTTCATTTCAGGCCGCAAAATAAATTCATCCTCAACAAAATCTATTTATAAGTTAAACAGGTGTAATGGGAGGAATCTAATCCAAATGATAGCTCTCGCACATCGACTGAAGAGCTAGTGAGAGACCCACATTGCCTAATTTGCAGAAGGCCCACCATATTAAGTGCCAGTTAGGCGCTAAAGTGGCCAGCGGCTGGCCTTCCCAGGGATCAAGGACCCCGGGGCATAATTCACACCTCCAGAGAGCTGCCAGCCAATCAGAGGCCAGCAGCTCCTCATTGCCATCAGCGCCACCAGGGAAGGGTGGTAGCTGCCGTTAGTACACCTACCAGTGGCCCAGGATCAGTGAGCAACCCCGGCCATGGGGGAATGAGGGTAGGATGGAGGTCGCAGGAAGGGGACTTTGGCTGAGGGGCCAGCTGTCAGCAGGCCCCATCTTCCTGATAGCAAGCCCCTTGATGGGTACTTTGACAACGAGGGACTCCTGGGAGCCCACAAGCACGGCATGGTTGGCTTTTCAGGGTCCTGGAGAGGCGTCTGCGCTTCCAACCACTGGTTGAATAGGAGCAGAGGCAGGATGAGATTCTTATGTGGGCATTAATTGCCCCCCTGAAGGCCTAATTGGCACCGGGGCGGGAAGGCCATCCATGAGCCTTCCAGCCCCAGACTTAATCGGAGCACAAGCAGGGTGGCAGGGTCCTCCAGCCCGGTTAAATGCTCCCCGCCTCCAAACCTGCCTCAGTGGAGGGCATTAAGTTCAGCCCAATGTGTCCATGATCTGAATGATTTAAAACAGATGCACTGGCCTCCAACTTACATTTTGCCAGTTCTGCACTGCTTGCATTGCAATTTCACAAATGGCCTGGAACCTTTATCCTTCTCCGTTGACGTAGAAAAAAATTAACTTACAGCACATTAAATAGTAACATTTTGGTGGGCAGGGACATAACTATTTCAATTTGATAGCCAATGGCTTCCAGGTTTCCAGAGGACCTGGCTACAGAAATTATGCTAGTGAGGGGCCTATAATCCCACATTTAAGTACTCACACTCAAATCCGACAAAAACATGCACTGTGCATATTCTGCTCAGTTTTTGCAGGTTTGTTCTGCCTAACCAGCAGTGCTTAAAAGGACTCCTAAACAGTGCACTTGCTGCATTCATGACAATGTTACAAGCTACTCTCAATTCATGTTTAAACCACTCCCATTCACCTCCCCTCCCCACCTTCCCCACTATTAAGTTAAAATAGCAAATTCTAACTTCACCCGTTCCAGAGAACTTCCTATTAGTACTGCAATGTCATTCAGCATTACTAGTTCCCTTACAGTACTTTTCCCAATACCACAGACAAATGGATACTGCTTGCCAGGTTCAGTCCATCTGAATCTGATAATGTATTGTTTCCAAAATATTCTCTTCGTCCTAACCTGGCACTGATGAAAGTCACATTGGCAAACTGCAGAGGTCATTAGCTCTAGGTAATAAGGCCTTCCTGCATCCATCACCCTAGCAGAAACATCATTTTTTTTATACTTTCATGGGATGAGAGCATAGCTTACAAGACCAATGTTGCCCGTCCCTAATTGCCCTTGATTTGAGTGGCTTGTTAGGCCATTTCACAGGACAGTTAAGAGTATAGCCACATTGCTGTGGCTCTGGAGTCAAATGTAGGCCAGACCAAGTAGGCATGGCAGATTTCCTTCCTTAAAGAACCATAAGAGTTTTTACAACAATCACTGATGGTTTTAGGTTTTACATTCCACCAGCTGCCATGGTGGGATTTGAGCCCAGGTTATTAACCTGGGCCTCTGGATTACTAGTTCAGTGAAATTACCACTAACCCTGCAAGCAGCATGTCTGTTTGCTGGTGCATAATGGACATTTGTGTCTCCCTCTGCTCCATGCCTCGCTTCTACTTCTCAGACAAGTTATGGTGATGTGCATGACAACATTCTGAAGGATACAAGTTGCTGTTAGATTGAACCTTACTGATACTGATAGTGAAGTCATGGAAGTGTTGTCCCTGGACACCATTGTTGGCTAAATATTTCTCAGTCATGACCAAAAGCCTCAGGTTTGTAGAAGAAAAATCCATTTTTGTTTTCAGCCAGTCTTGCAGCACATTTTCACTCACACAAAAGATCAATATAAATCCAATGCGGCCAATTACCACCTGATCAGTGCACTCACAATGAACAAGTGACAAAAGATGTTGCCAACAGAGCTATTGAGGAACACTTACTCATGAATAACCTGCTTATTACCAATGCTCAGCTTGAGCTTTCCAAGGACCATTCAGTTCCAGACCTCTTTGTAGCTTTGATTCAAACATGGACAAAAGATTTGAATTCCAGAGGTGAGAGGAGAGTAACTGCCCTTGGCATCAAAGCAACCTTTCACCAAATGTGGCATCAAGGAACCCTAATGAAATTGAAGTCAATGAGAATTAGGGAAATTCCCTGATTCTCTGGTCAATACAGATGTTGGGATTTTTATGGTTCCACACGCTGTAAGATTGGTCTCATCGGCAACCTTGTAAATAGGGCCTGAGCCATTAGCCCACCATGCAAGCTTGATGCTTGAAAGAAGGTGCCATCAAAGGCACCCTGCAGGATAATCGCCAATCTGATCAGATCATTTCACATTGATATCACACAAACTCATGAACAGGCCTAAGGCTGTCACTTTCAGCCCTGAAAGGTGCCCAGTCTACTTCAGATAACCCTGAAAGGGCAAAGTATCTCAAAAATTTGAACAAAAGGTGAAGCTAGCTATTTCATGCTGCTACTGCATGTATTTGCCACTAAGAGGATGCTGCCGTCAATCCAAAAAGACGCTCTGCCTATCACACAACTGAATAATGCGGTATATGAATTTCAGTGCCAGTGTGATGCTAGGTGTGTAGGCTGTACATCCCAAAGACTGGTGAATCAAATCAATAGCATGTCCCAGTTGCTGTTTGCAACAGGCAGGGTACAGACCGTACCCAACCAGCCCGTGCCTGCAAAACTCAAAACACAGTGTCCAACTTTAGATCCAATTCCACAACTGGACAACATTTGCTAAATAATCCTCAATGTGCTAAGAATTACACTGACAACCAATTTAGGATTGTCAGTCGGGCTCACAATGTGGTGCTTTTGCGTGTACTGGAAGCTACATATATTAATACACTGGGCCCTGTTCTGTGCAAACAGAAAGAACATGTACACACATTGTGCCTGTTTCAGCTAAACAAAATAAGTGATAGCCATTCGCTGACTCATTCCTCAGGGCAATGCCTTGACCAACCAGGATCAAGCTGCCTGGTTTAACTTTCAAACAATGCTTGAGAGTTAACTGTCAGCCATCATCAGTGCTGCATTCTCCAGGGCAACACCACTTGCCAACCAATCAGCATACAAACATACGAACAAGGAGCAGTAGGCCATTTGGCCCCTCAAGCCTGCTCCGCCATTTAATAAGATCATAGCAGATCTGATTGTAACCTCAAATCCATGTCCTTCCTATTCCTGATAACCTATCACTCCCTTGCCAACCAAGAATCCGTCCACCCCTCCCTTAAAAAATATTGAAAGACTCTGCTTCCACTTTTCAGGAAGAGTTTCAAAGATTCACGATTCCCTGAGAGAAAATATTTTGCCTCATCTCCGTTTTAAATGGGCAACCCCTTATTTTTAGTTCCCCCTGGTTCTAGATTCACCCACAAGAGGAAACATCCTCTCCACATTCACCCTGTCAAGACCTCTCAGAATCATATATATTTCAATCAAGTCTTACTCTTACTCTCCTAAACTCCAGTGGATATAAGTGTAGCCTGTCCTCTTAAGACAACCCATCCATTCCAGGTATTAGACTGAACTGCTTCCAATGCATTCACATCCTTCCTTAAATAAGGTGGCCAATACTGTACACTGTACTTCAGATGTGATCTCACTAGTGCTCTGTATAACTGACGCATAATCTCCCGACTTTTGTATTCAATTCCCCTCGCAATAAATGATAACCTTCTATTAGCTTTCCTAATTTCTTGCTGTACCGGCACACTAGCCTTTTGCAATTCATGCAATAAGACACCCAGATCCCTCTGCATTTCAGAGTTCTGCAATCTCTCACTATTTAGATAATATAGTTCTATTTTTCGTTCCTGCCAAAATGTACAATTTTATATTTTCCCACATTATATTCCATTTTACAGATCTTTGCCCACTCACTTAACCTATCTATATCTTTTTCTGGCCTCATTTTGTCCTCTTCACAACTTACTTTCCTACCTATCTTTGTGCCATCAGCAATTTGGCAACTTTCCGATCCATCTCTTCATCCAAGTAATTTATATAAGTTGTAAGCAAATGAGGTCCCAGCACTGATCCCTGTGACACACCACTTGTTACATCTTGCCATCCTGAAAAAGACCCATTTATGCCTGCTCTCTGCTTCCTGTTAGGCAGCCAATCTTCTATCCATGCCAATATGTTACCCCCTATACCATGAGATTTTATTTTCTGCAATCGCCTTTGATGTGGCACATTATCAAATGCCTTCTGGAAATCTAAGTACAGTACATCCACCGGTTCCCCTTTATCCACAGCATGTTACTTCCTCAAAGAACTCCAATAAGTTAGATAAATATGATTTTCATTTCACAAAACAATGTTGACTCCACCTGAATACCTTGAACTTATCCAAGTGCCTTGTTATAGCTTCTTTAATAAGAACTTGCAACATTTTCCCTATGACATATGTAACTCTCTCCACACACAGTATTAATTGTTGTCTTCCCCTTATATTGGTATTCTTGTGAGTGTCCTGATGAGTGCAAGACAAAATGCTTAGACATGTCTCTTTTTTCAGCAATGCTCAAGTTCTGTACTATCAAATAGTTATTAGAGCTCCTTGAAGGAGTAACATGTGCTGTTGCTAAAGGGGAGCCTGTAGACGTACTGTACTTAGATTTCAAAAATACATTTGATAAGGTGCCACATTGGAGGTTATTGTGGAAACTAGAAGCTTATGGCGAGGGAGTAACATATTAGCCTGGATAGAGGATTGGCCAGCTGGTAGAAAACAGAGAGTATGCATAAATGAGTCTCTTTCTGATTAGCAATATGTGACTAGTAAAGTTCTGCAGGGATCTGTGCTGGGATTTCAACATTTTACAATTTACATCAGTGACTTAGACATGGGGAGCAAAGGCATGGTAGCTAAATTTGCAGATGACACAAAGATAGGCAGGAAAGTATGTCGTGAAGAACACATAAGGAGTTTGCAGGCAGATATAGATAGCTTGAGTGAGTGGGAAAAAGTGTGTCAGATGGAGTATAATGTGGGAAAATGTGAAGTTTTTCACTTTGCCAGGGCGAATAATAAAGCAGAGTATTTCTTAAACAGAAAATGACTGCAGAATTTTGTATTAAAGAGGTATCTAGGTGTTCTCATGTATGAGTCACAAAAAAGTTAGCATGCAGCTACAGCATGTAATCAAGAAGGCTAATGAATGCTATCCTTTATTGTGAGAGGAATTGAACATAAAAGGATATTAGGCTTCAGTTATATAGGGCATTGGTGAGAATGCATCTCGAGTACTGTATGCAGTTTTGGTCTCCTTATTTAGGAAGGATGTAAATGCATTGGAGGTGGTTCAGAAGCTTTTACTAGATTGATACCTGGAATGAGCGGGTTGTCTTATGAGGATAGGTTGGACAGGCTGGGCTTGTTTCCATTGGAGCTTAGAAGGGTGAGGGGTGACTTGATTGAAGTATATAAGATCCTGAATGGTCTCGACAAGGTGGATGTGGGAAGGGTGTTTCCTCTGGTGGGTGAGTCCAGAAGTAGGGGGCACTGTTTTAAAATTAGGGCTTGCCTTTTCAGAAAGGAGAAGAGGAGAAATTTTTTCTCTCAGAGTGTTGTGCAACTTTGGAACTCTTTGCCTCAGAAGGCGGTGAAGACAGGGTCACTGAATATTTTTAAGGCAGAGGTAGGTAGATTCTTGTTAGGCAAGGGAATCAAAGGTTATTGGGGATGGGGACGTAGAACGCAAAACACAAGCAGATCAGCCATGATCTTATTGAATGACGGAGAAAGCTCGAGGGACTGAATAGCCTACTTCTGCTCCTATTTCAAATGTTTGTAGTTGGTATTCTTCAACAAGTAACTCACCTCCTGACTATCCAAAGTCCTTCCATCATCCAAAAGGTAGAATTCAGGCATGTGGTGGGAAACACAGCACTTGCCCTGATAAGATCAGGTCCAACAACACTCAAGAAGCTCAGCAACTCACTTGAATGGCATTTTGTCCATCATATTAAAGATTCACTCCTTTCATCACCACTGCACCTTGGCTCCCATGTTTGCCATTTATAAAATGTACTGCTGCAACTTGTCAAGGCTTCTTCAACAGCACCCTCTAAACCCACAGCCTCTACTGTCTAGAAGAACAAGGGCAGCAGGCATATGGGAACACCATCATCTTGAAGTTCCCTCCTAAGTCACATACCAACCTGACTTGGAAATATATGCCTCTCCTTCATTGGTTCTCAGTCAAATTCCTGAAAAATTCTACCTAAAAGCATTGTGGGAGCACCTTCAGGATACAGATGGCAGTGTTTCAAGAACATGGCTCACCATCACATTTTCAAGGGTAAGTAAGAATGGGCAATAAATATTTGCCTTGTGTTGACTCCCAGCACCCTTTGACTGAAGAAAGAAAAAAAACATTTGTTCATATATTATCCATGACCAAATGCAGCAAGACCTGGACAATATCCAGACTTGGGCAAGTAACATACGTGCCACACAAGTGTCAAGCAATGACCATCACCGACAAGAGAGAATCCAACCATCACCCCTTGATGTTCAATGGCATTACCATCACTGAATACCCCACTATCAACATCCTCAGAGTTAGCATTGACCAGAACCTGAACTGGGCTAGCCATATAAATACTTTAGCTCCAAAAGCAGGTTGGAGGCTAGGAATCGTGCGATGAGTAACTCACCTCCTGGCTCCCCAAAGCCTATCAACCATCTTCAAGGCACTAGTCAGGAGGGTGATGGAATACTCCTCACTTGCCTGGATGAGTATAGCTCCCACAAAATTCAAGAAGCTTGACACCATCCAGGACAAAGCAGCCCACATGATTGGCATCCCATCCACAAACATTCACTCCCTCCACCACCAATGCACAGTAGCAGCAGTGTGTACCATCAACAAGACGCACTGCAGAAGCTCACCAGGACTCCTTTGACAGCATCTTCCAAACTCAAGTCCACTACTGTTTAGAAGGATAAGGGCAGCAGATAGATGGGAACACCACCACCTGTAAGTTCCTCCAGGCCATTCACCATCCTGACTTGGAAATATATCGCCGTTCCTTCACTGTCGCTGGGCCTAAATCCTGGAACTCCCTTCCTAATAGCACTGTGGGTGTACCTATTGCACATGGACTGCAGCGGTTCAAGATGGCAGCTCACCACCATCTTCTCAAAGGCAACAAGGGATGGGCAATAAATGCTGGCTCAGCCAGCGAAGCCCACATCTCGTGAATGAATTTTAAAAAATTAACAATCTTGCATGCACACTCACATCTCTCCAAATTCCAGATACCACAATTTCTGGTCACATTCTTATATCAACAATCAACTTTGATTCCTCTCATGTAAACAATTAGCTGTAGATTTTCCTGGAGAGGGGAGAACAAAGGTGGTAGAAAAACAAAAATTCAGCAGGGATAACTTCCACTGAATACTGCCCCCTCAAAAATAGTATTTTACTCAATTTCCCATGTGTGACTGCAGCTGCCAATCTGAGGCCCCCAAGTGCTTGGAAATGGAAGCAAGGGCTAAGGTCTCCTACTCTCTGGATTTCCTTTAGTTTTTACTCCCAGGAAACACTGCCATTTTCATGGTCGCATACTGTTCCACACGTGGGAAACTATGTTCGAGATTATTTTTGACTTTTATCAGTAACACTGCAGATTTTGAAAGCCTGAAAATGACTGCCTATAGCTGAACTTCTTGAAAACTGAAGCATTAAAAGTAGTTGCTAAGTTCAGCATTCAGTAAAGTTCCGAATTTATAAAGTGAAAATAATTATAGGGAAGCATTTCTTTTTACTCGTGGAATTCCACTGATCAAGTGTTTTGAAGGTGAGAACATGGAGGAGCAAGGCTATAGAAAACAGGCAATTGAAGCATCATAACATGTACACTCACAACAACTAATCTGTACATACCTACAACAGAGGTTATACAGACCAAGAAAGTCCTGTGTGGATTTTCCAGTAGTGTATGAGGCAGCTATGGCTCTATCCCATGCAACAAATGAGTTATGCCAGTTGTTGGCATCACAATTGCATTCACTTTCTATTAAGCACACGGCCCTTTCAATGCCTGTCAAGATAACAACAGCTTGGAATTCTTATGCCACTTGATGTGTCCAAGTGGCCTCAGGTGATATAAGTCATCTAAGCAGTGTACTATTGCATTAAACAAGTGGCAGATGCCCTATTTAGGCAGGCTTCAGGTTTCATATCTTTGCCCATGAATCTACTAAAACAGATACTAAAACAGACGCAAGTCTTTGATGCCAAACATGTGGCAGTATATGCCTCATCTAAACATCCTCCAAATTTCTTCAACAGAATAGGTCTTCCTGTGAACGTACAACTTATGTATGTGCCAACCACTTGATGCGGTTGTATGTGAAGCTTGCTACTTGAAAGCTACCTTGAATTCATCTGTTATCCAGCCACCAATGACGCCTGCATTTTTCATTCAGGTCGTGGGCTATATTTTCATCTTAGAGGTCGGTAGCAGGAGTTGGGAAATTTCCAGGCTCAGCATGCCTGCCTCAGGGGAAAGTGCCTGCAAAGGTGGGATTTCCATTCCAGGGAGGCGGAGGAGGGGTGCTAACTGGAGTCATGGTTGTTGCCCCTGGAAACAGTTCGGAGGCAGACACAAGGGCTGCCAGGTGCCAAAGCAGGCCCCTCACCTCCCCCCAACACATTTCCCATGCCCTCTCCATGCGAACTCATTCCACATTATGTATTTTTAGCTAAAGCCCAGACATCCGTTAGTCTGTTGAAACATCTGCACCCAAGGGAAAACATTGCTTGATTGATAGATTTCTCTCTATGATCTATTTTTCAATTGCTCAACATTTAGAGGTGTCAGGTGCTTGCAGTTTCCACTATTGATACTTTAAAGCACTGGTTGATTGACAGATTTATAGGGCTGTAATAAAAGGAGTTTTTTGTAAGAAAGTTATGAATGAATGACTTTTTTAAAGCTTCTTCACACATGACGTTTTTACTATATGGTTCATTGGTTTTGTGCAGAGCATATGCTTGGTAAATGGGTATTGAAGTGCCATAGGTTGGCATGGAGGGTATGAGTGGCAATTGGGGGTGAGTATGGGAGCATAGGTTGGCATGGAGATTATGAGTGACCATTGCACATGAGTGGAGAGGCATAGGTTGGCATTGGGGGGGGTGCAGGGGGCATGAGGAGGACCTTTTGAACTTATCTTTCAAAAGATTCCCTCAAGCAGGCTATGGTTCACAACACTCCTGATAGGCCGCAAACCAAGGCTCATTGAAAAGCTGGCCTGATTCCACGAAAATTGTAGAGGCTAGGAGATGCCTATCCCTGCAATGGAGTGGACCAGGTCAGGACTGCAAGTTGCAGGCTCATGACACGCACTAGTCCGCACCCTTATCACGCGCTGCTGAAAACTGGGGTTACCGGGAATGGGGCTGGGAATCCCGGAATCGAGTCTCAGCCGGCATTTTTAAGGGGAGGCAGTGGTGTAGTGGTATTGTCATTGGACTAGTATTCCAGAGACCCAGGGCAATGAGGTTGATTCTTAAATTCTCTCTGAACAAGAGCAATTAGGGATGGGCAATAAATGCTGCCTTAGCCAGCGATACCCACATCCCATTAACGAATAAAAAAAAGATCTGCACGGTTTCCCCAACTCCATGAAAATTCAGCCCAATGTGTCAGAATGTTTACTTGAAGACCAGGATTACCCATTTCAACCATGGCTAATGCCCACACTTTCATCAAGAACTGATGCTAACAACAAGTTCAATGAAGTTTTGTTCTTGTTCTTTCTTATCACCAACCCAACCTCTCATACTTAAAACATTTCTCACACATCAATCTAATCTCTTACTCCAGTGTGATGTTATCTCAGTGTTAGGAAGTTGTTCAAAGTTGGCTCTTCCTAATGGAGCCTTCATTAACCTAGATGGCACTTGTATCAGTGGCATTTGTGTCCAGTGCCACGTTAATGTTTGTAAAAATAAATGTATCTGTTATAACAGCATACCATCTATTACAATTGGCTCTGGCATTCCCAGGTTAAAGAACAAAAAGGATCAGTGCTACTCAGTACCCTCAGATAGGAACGATTGTGCATGGATGATGGCTGAAAACAGAACAGCAGTGGTGCTGTGATGGCTCCCATGGTGAAACAACCTGCTAATCCTCACCCTCTAACTGAAGCCACCTGAAGTTGGCTGCTTGCCTGTCTTATTGGAGGGCTAGTGCAGATGAGCTAAGAGGAGAGGTATGAAGAAGAAATTAAAAGCAAAAGTAATCTTTTTATTTTTCTCCTACAGATCATTGCTTTGATCATTACTATTAATAATTATGTTTAATGTTTAGTGAAACATTCAAATGATCAGTGTCTCATTCTGAGGTCTGGTGCAGACACGATGGGCCGAATGGCTCCTTCTGTACTGTAACAATTCTGTGATTCTGTGATTCTGTCACTGTACCCATTCAAGCTCAGATACAAGGTCATAAGTGGCATGCACCCTTTTTTCAATTGCATTTGCATATTCTACAATCAGGAAATGAGGATAGAAAGCTATAGTCACAGCTCCCACAACTGGCCCAGTTCCAAGGTGGCAGCTCTGAACAGGATCTGTGGTGTTCTATATTTAAATGAGGTAATTCAAGCACAAGAAATATATCTTGGCAGTATAACTGCTTTAAAATACTGTAGGGTGTTTCAGTAATGTATACAATTTAATTCTAGAGTATTTGTTTTATCTTTAGCTCTATTGGTGCAGAACATCACATGCCTGGACTACATACTGGGAATTCAGGAGGAAAACCCTGGACTCGAATTCCCAAAATGTTCTCCCATGCATTACAAATCTCTGCACTGAGAATGTAAATGATGAAAATTTATCTGCAGGCTCCTAGGAAAACAATTACACTCAAGTTACAGTATTGCTAAATATAAAACAGACAGACCTGTTTCTGCTACCTGCCTCTTGGTTTACGAAATGAATTTAGTATTTAACTTAATTCTCCTACAAATGTAGACTTAGATTTCCACAGAACTCTTTTCTGGATTGTAATAGCCGATATAGTTATTGGGATAAAGCAGTTTTAACAAACCTCTTTGTTTTTCAATTTTATTTCCTCCTACTCTCCATTCCACAAGCAACTTCTGATACTAATTCATAAAGCCATTACTGAAGCAGCAGATAAGGGTAGCTCAGAGGTCTAACTGACCTAATCAAATGTGCCAAAATGTGGGGCAATGTAGAGAAATGTAACATCATTCATGTCATCAGGACCCAACCAGACAATGCATGATTTCCCCCTTGAATTTACTAAAGAATGCCTTTATTTAGGAATCCACATCCAAAATAATTTAAAGAGCAATGTACAAAGTCAATATGCAGCCTCCAAGGCATCTAAAATGTTTGGGTTTGTGAAACAGAACTTCCATCATTCTTCAACTATAGTACAGGAAATGCCATAGCAGACATTGGTTAGACTACACTTAGGCAAGGGCGTTATGGCCCCTCCCATCTGACAGGATATTACGGTCCAGCTGAACTGAATGGAGATTTAAATAGCTCGCCGCATCCGCCAGGGGAGACATGCAGCAGCGGGGCCATAAAATCCTGGCTTTAGATTACAACGTAGCCACTTGGGACCCATATACTGCAGAAAAGATTATTCACCTTGAAAAAGTTCAATGCCAGGCAGCTTATTCCATTACAAACAATTTTTTAAAAATTCATTCAAAGGATGTGGGTGTCACTGGCGAGGCCAACATTAATTGCCTATCCCTAATTACCCTTGGGAAGGTGGTGGTGAGCTACCCTCTTGCACTCTTCACTAAACCTCACAAGATTCTAGTGTTTCCCAGTTGGTCACACCACTAGGCTGGCACAGTCTCCAAAACCAGAGGAAAGCCCATAGCTTGATGTGCCTCAATGAAATTTTGTATGAACAATTAAATAGTTCTGAACAGTACATTAAGTATAAAAGTGATCGAGCTCAAAGAGTTCATAACCAACGGTTCCAACTGTACACACCCCAATGTGTTTCCTTTGCTAGCTCCTTTTTCCGCAAGAACATTTAACAACAGAAACAATCTTCCACAAATCTAAATCTCCATGCTCTCTAAGGGTTCATTTCAGGAAAATCTATTGAATTTTTTAAATTAATGTGACCATCAACTGCACTCATTGTGAAAATTCCCTGGTGGAACACTATGGAGGGAAACTTTAGCAAGTACTCAAGTACCAAGTAGTACAAAATAGACCCACAATGATTTTTCATGTGTAATCACAAATAGCAAGTGTTGGCAGGCTATTCAATTCAAAGAGCCATCGCAGCCAAGTCTGTTCCTGTCCCCATCCAGACTTGTGCAGTACCCAGCAGAGTAACGAGATGGGAACATAATTTTAAAAATTCATTCATGGGATGTGGGTTTCACTGGCCATATTAGGTGGTGGTGAGCTGCCTTCTTGAACGATTGTATTCCATACGGTGTAGGTACATCCACAGTGCTGTTAGGAAGGGAGTTCCAGGATTTTGACACAGGGATGGTGAAGGAATGACAATATACTTCCAAGCCAGGATGGTGAGTGGCTTGGAGGGAAACTTCCAGGTGGTGGTGTTCCCACATATCTGCTGCCCACGTATCTGCTAGTCCTTCTAGATAGTAGCAGTTGTGTGTTTGCAAGTTGCTGTCTAAGGAGCCTTGGTGAGTTTCTGCAGTGCATCTTGTGGATGGTACGCACTGTTGCTACTGTGCGTCAGTGGTGGAAGGAGTGAATGTTTGTGGATGTGGTGCCAATCAAGCAGGCTGCTTTGTCCTGGATGGTATCAAGCTTCTTGAATGTTGTTAAAGTTGCACTCATCCATGGAGTGGATGGAGAATATTCTGTCACAATCCTGACTTGTGCCTTGTAGTTGGTTGACAGGCTTTGGGGAGTCAGGAGGTGAGTTACTCGTCACAGCATTCCTAGCCTCTGACCTGTTCTTGTAGCCACAGTACTCTTATGGCTAGTTTAGTTCAGTTTCTGGTCAATGGTAACCCTGAGGATATTGATAGTGGGGGATTCAGTGATGGTAATGCCATTGAAGGTCAAGGGCGATGGTTAGATTCTCACTCGTTGGAGATGGTCATTACCTGACACTTGTGTGGTGCAAATGTTACCTGCCACTTGTCAGCCCAAGCCTCGATATTTCTAGGTCTTTCTCCATTCGGACATGGGCTGCTTCAGTATCTGAGGAGTCACAAATGGTGCTGAACATTGTGCAATCATCAGTGAACATCCCTGCTTCTGACCTTATGATGGAAGGAGGGTCATTGATGGAGCAGCCGAAGATGGTTGGGCCGAGGACACTACCCTCAGGAACTCCTGCAGTGATGTCTTGGAGCTAAGATGATTGACCTTCAACAACCACAACCATCTTCCTTTGTGCTAGGTATGACTCCAACCAGTGGAGAGCTTTCCCCATGATTCCTATTGACTCCAGTTTTGCTAGAGCTCCTTGATGCCACACTCGGTCAAATGCTGCCTGATGTCAAAGGCAGTCACTCTCACCTCACCTCTGGAGTTCAGCATTTTTGTCCATGTTTGAACCAAGGCTGTAATGTGGTCAGGAGCTCAGTGATCCTGACGGAAGCCAAACTGAGCGTCAGTGAGCAGGTTATTGCCAAGCAAATGCTACTTGATAGCACTGTTGACGACTCCTTCTAGCACTTTACTGATGATCAAGAGAAGACTAATGGGGAGGTAACTGGCCAGGTTGGATTTGTCCTGCTTTTTGTGTACAGGCCATACCTGGGCAATTTTCCACATTGCCAGGTCGATGCCAGTGTTGTAGCTGTACTGGAACAGCTTGGCTAGGGGCGCAGCAATTTCTGGATAACAAGTCATCAGTTTTATTATCAGAATATTGTCAGGGCCCATAATTTTTGCAATACCCAGTGCCATCACCTGTTTCTTGACATCTCGTGGAGTGAATCAAATTGGCTGAAGACTGGCATCTATGATGCTGGAGATATCCAGATCATCCACTCGGCCCTTCTGGCTGAAGATTGTTGCAAATGCTTCAACCTTATCTTTTGCACTGATGTGCTAGGCTTCCCCATCATTGAGGCTGGAGGTATTTCTGGAGCCTCCTCCACCAGTGAGTTGTTTAATTGCCCACCACCATTCAAGACTGGATGTGCAGGGCTGCAGAGTTTAGATCTGATCTGTTGGTAGTGGGATTACTTATCTCTATTTACCGCATGCTACTTATGCTGTTTGGCATGCAAGTAGTCCTGAGTTGTAGTTTCACCAGGTTGATAGCTCATTTTTAGACATGCTTGTCGCTGCTCCTGGCATGCCGTCCTGTACTGTTCATTGAACCAGGGTTGATCTCCTGGCTTGTGGTAATGGTAGAATTGGGGATATGCCAGGTCATGAGGTAACAGATTATGGTTGAGTAAAATTCTGCTGCGGCTGATGGCTCACAGAGCCTAATAGATCCCCAGCCTTGAGTTGCTAGATCTGTTTGAAATTTATCCCATTTAGCAGGGTGGTAGTGTCACATAACACTACTGTGAGACAAGATCAAGCACCATCTTGTTTGCTTTAGTCACAATAAAATGATCATGCTGACAGTCACAATAAAATGATCATGTAGTTGTTGACTTTTAAAATTGACCATTAACATCTGCAGCATGTTAAATTCAGGCAAGATAAGCTGTGGCATATTAGTGGCTAAAGTCTCTATAACCCAGGTCCTAATATAGCATTTGTTACTGAAATTATGCTTATAGTTATGATCTGGCATTCTGATTGGCATTTATCCCTCAATCAACACCACTAGGATAAATGGTCATTTATTTAATTAGTGTTTGTGGGAACTTACTCTGTGTAAATTGGCTGCAGCAGTTATCTACAAAACAACTACACTTCAAATAATATTTCACTGGCTATAAGTATTTTGAATTACCCCAAGAATATTTAAGCACTATATTTGTTTTCATTTCTGTAACATAACTATGGTCCAGATTTCATGGTAAGGATAACAGAGACTCTATCAGTGCTCACCATTATAATGGACTAAATCGAACTCCAACTTCAGTCACCTGTATAGGTGCAGTCAAACACGGAAAGCTGTCCAATTTGGCCTGCTCCTCCGTAAGCATTGTTACACTGGTACCATGCTGGTAGATTCTGCATTTAAACAAATGAAGGAGATGAGGTTGCAGTACTTGCCCACTAGTTACCAAAAAAAAAACCCAAAAGGAGTTAGAGCTAGTGCATTCAGGTGTAGGTGATTTTTTAAAATTGTGTGATAAGCCTCAAATACTGCTATACAACCCCTCTGGCACTGAAAATGTAATTTTACAGGCATGGAATCTCATTCTTTCAAGTGCTTATTATTGTTGGAGTTTTAAAAAATGAATTAAATTTTTTTTTCTTTTTAATTTTTCTTTCTGTCTCTTTTGTATCTGTCCTAATCCCATCTTTCTTTCCCATACTTCATTTCACGTTCAGTACATAATTTTACTTTGGATTAAATATTCTGATTTATACTTCCTAGTTTGACTCTGTATGCCACAATGAAGAAACATCAATCTGATTGGTTAAAGGGAAATGCTATTGCTTGCCCTGCTCAGACACACCATGGACAAAATTTTATCCAATCATACCCTCACACCCATCCTGGGAGTGGTCTGGGAAGCAGGAGGACATAAAGTCGGGTGAGATAGCAGCAGGTGCTATCCCCTTCCTTCCTCTGCTGATATTTTAGCAGCAATGGGGGGAGGTGAAGGATGGCCCATACAGCCTTAGTCAAATTGAGGCCCTTAAATGGCCAATTATTGGCCAGCTAAGGGCTGCTTCCCACTAATACTGATACTTTACCAGTGTCGGGGAGTGCAATGAGTTGGGGGTTGGGGTGGGGTGGTTACTTTGCCACCTGAGGACAGCACCCAGTACAACCTGACAGCCTCCCTACAGGATTGGGAGGGGGTGGTTGCAGTGGGGGCAGGGGAGGAAGGGTTCCTCCAAGGGGGCGGGGTGGAGGGTTCCCTCCTGATCAGACAGCATTTGGCCCATGGAAGGCCCCCTTAGCACAGGCCACCCCTGCTGTCCTATCAAGCAATACACTCACCACCTCTCCCTCCACCCCATCTGTCACCGGGACCCAACCCCACTTACTTCAACCTCTGGGCTTGCTGGGTTGCTGATCTGGGAATTGCTATGGTCCCACTGGTGGCCATCCTTTCTGGTGGTGCTGCTGACTCTGAAGAGCCGCCGACCATCTGACTGGCTGGCAGCTCTTGGAGGCAGGCCATGCTGTATCAGAAGGGTGGATGGCACGTTTTCAGGGAACTAATTGCCTAAACCATGTAAAATAAAGTCATGGCTTCCAAAGCAGGCAGGCGGGCAAGCCTCTGACTTTCCAGCCAGTGGGCAGAGCTACTGCCTCTGTGTGAAATCCCAACCCAAATCTCCTGAAGAGAGCACCATGCCATAAGCTCCTGCTCAAAAACTCACGAGAAGTTTGTGGGCAGCTGTAATTGTCATGATGGTAAAATCCGGGTCCATGTTCTTTTTCTGGTGTCACAACTTATGGGCTGGAAAACCATACAACTTGAGAGACAGGAGTTCCCCTGAAGTTGCCGGCACCCTAAGGGTTAACATAATTTTCTTTAGGCCCTTCTAAGGCCCTGTTTGCTCCTAACAATATTTGTCATACAATGAATGCAAAGAATCTTGATGTTATCTTTGAAATCAAATACATTCCTACAGAATATCATCACTTTTTTTAAGGAATCCTTTCTTTTATTCTGTGTCTTTTCAGAGTGGGGAAATATATGATTTTTTAGGCTAAATTCACCAAACATTTCTAACATTGGAAATAAAAACAGAAAGTGCTGGAAAAGCTCCGCATGTCTGGCAGCATCTGCGGAGGGTGAAACAGAGTTAATGTTTTGAGTCCCTATGACTCTCCTACGGAGCAATCCACTCACCACCCCTCCCCGCACCACACCATAGCGCCGCTCCCCCCCTCCCTCCACCCCCCCACCTCCCCAGGGCCTGCCTGACTGGCACCAGTACTCCTCAACCCCACTTACCTTAACCTCTGAGCCTGCTGGATTGCTGGTCTGGGAACTGCTGTAGTCCCAACAGTATTTCGCTTTTATCTAACGTTGGAAACTTCAAAGCTGAGTCAGTTCCTTCATTGTACCAGGTATTCTCTTAAAAGAAACTCGATAGCTTAGGTTAACCGATATAAGTAAAACATAGGCCTAATAAATAGGTTTAAGTAGAAGTGTGCTGTCTACAACAAATTTCAGCTCCATTCGTGAAGCTTCAGGTGCAGATTTTGACAAATATGGGGAGCACACCAATGATGAGAGCAGAAAGTTATGTATGAGTGAAATTTAAAGAGAATAATTAAAACAGTATTAGAATAGGGCTAAAGATTCAGAAACCTTTGAGAAAACTTGTTAGGCACTCATTGATGGCCTTTCTGAAGGCAGCAGAGAGAGCTAAGGATTTACAGGCAGAAGTAAAGAGCAAGGAAACCCAGGAGGAGGCATGAATCTGCTGGAGCAGCCCATCAGCCCTATTTGCTAAAGTGAAGGCAATAGGTTGTAAGGAAACAGGCACTAATCCATAGCATCATCTTCCTAGGCCAACATTGCAATAAGGAGGTAGAAGGAGGCTTGTGGCTACAGCTGGTCATCATTACCAATGGTTGTGCCAGACCTAAGCTGCAAGTTCTTCCAGCATGGTGTCCTTCCAGCATTAGGAACAGGGACCCAGCATTGCAGGTGAGAACTTCTGAGATTAAGCGACAGAGTTTGGTGGATAGCTACATTTAAATTAAGAGATTACAAAATGCAGTTCCCCGCAACCCGGATAATTTATAAGAAAGGTTTATAAGCCACCTCATTATAGGTGGCTGGGATATGAATCTGAAGGAATGTAACTTTCAAAGTATAGGGAAGGGACTGTTTCAATTTGGGCTTTCTGCCAACAGTCTTGTTTGCAGCAATTTTCCATAATCTCCAATGAACTGAAGCTTGCAAACTGGATGAAGCCAAGGAGACAAAGGGCAGGATTTTCCGCCAGCAGCGGGCATCATGGTGGCTGGACCAAAAAGTTCAGAGTACAGCCAAAAGTCAGTTTCCCGCCAGTGTAAAAATCGTTTGAAATTTTCCACTCCCGACTTCCATGGCAGCCTGGGTTGCCTGCCACGCCATGTTAGGAACCGCGTTTGCATGCATTTGAATCTCATTAAAACCCAGCTCGCTGGAATCACGCCCCCACTCGAGATCAAATGGCCACGCCGGCAGCTAATTAGACCAGCTTGATTCACAGCTGTATACAAGTAATGAGAATCTAGCGAACTGCACTTCACTCGCGACTTTGAGGTTTGTTTGTGCAGCGATCGCCTTCCTTTCACTGCATTGCAGTTGTTGCTGCTCAAACTCCATGCCAAGACTGCACAGGCAAGACAAGCAGGAAGGCAAGGGCGTGCTCAGAGCCATGCTCATGCAAGGCCAGCGGGAAGGGGGAGATGCGGTTGGAAGGCAAAAGCTTGACTGGGGGTTAGGTGTATGGTGTTACACAAGACAGAGGCAAGGGAAGGGGCTGTAGGCAAAGGCTTGACTCGGGGTGTGGAAGTGTGTGGCAATGGAG
This sequence comes from Carcharodon carcharias, assembly GCF_017639515.1. Classification (NCBI taxonomy): domain Eukaryota; kingdom Metazoa; phylum Chordata; class Chondrichthyes; order Lamniformes; family Lamnidae; genus Carcharodon; species Carcharodon carcharias. Next base: position 128,365,387 of record NC_054469.1, on the reverse strand, counting down.
CATGGGGGAAGGAATGCAGAGACACACGTGACTGAGGGTGAGGGAGGGGGGGCAGGAATGACTCAGAAAGTAAGTACAGAGACACATGACTGTGGCGGACATTGTGGAAGAGAGCACAGAAACACATGACTTGGGGGGGGGTGCCGGTGACTGGAGACGAGAGCACAGAGACACATGGCTGGGGAGTAGGGGGTAAGTAAGTAGAGGCCAGAAAGCTTAGACATTCCTAGACAATAATACAAGAGGCAGTTGGGGCCAGAAAGACAGTCCTGGGGACTTGCACTACAATTTAGAGGGCTGTGCTTGACACGCCTGTCCTGGTCCCAGTCAAGGAGGGAGTGAGCTTGTCAGTCATGCACAGCATGGTGCACGGGGTGTGGTCTGTTCCTCACACGCGTTGGTCCTGGGGTTTGTGGCTTGATACTGTCCCGCAGGTGGCACAGTCAGGAGAGGCAGCCTGTGGATGGGGAACAGGTCATGTAGGGGGTAGCACCCGAGGATCTCATGGGAGGGTCTCGGTAAGTCACAGTACAATGGGCCTCAAGATGGGGAGGGGTCAGGTCTTCATGGGGCAGCAGGACAGCAACATCAAAGGGTTTGGGGGCAGGACAGGGATATCAATAACTATAACAATGGGATCAAGGATTAGAGGGGGAGGAAGGAGATTGATTGGAGGGAGGGAAACCTATACATGATGCTCCTCCAGAGCGATGGGAGGAACTTTGAAAGTCACTGGGGTGATCGGAGGTGCAGGTGGGGTACTGGAAACTGGTCTGGTAATAATACCTCAGTAGCGCTATTTTCAAGCTGATCCAATGGCGCAGTTGAGAAACAAGGAATGAAAAAAATCACCAGGTGAGGGCACTCAATGCTTATGGGACGGGTCAACTACTGCACTTGTGGGCCAGTTGAAGGGGGACACAACTATTGTCCGCTTTACCAAATGGACAGGAAGATACAGCTGAGAAAAGTCAAATCCCAATTAAGGGATTATGGCACCATAACTCATGTTGCATATTCTTGCGAGAGCCAACTCCTGATTGGGGCCATTTTTGGGAAGGCTTCCGAAGACCCATTGTCCCTCTCTCAGGGAATCATGAGGGTCAGAGGAACCAACTGTAAAGGGCAAAGGCCATAAGGCATATGCCTTATGGCCCAAAGACCTCTAAACATTACTGCCGGCAGGTTCAACCTTTGCAGGTGCCCTCTGCCAACTCCCCTGCCCCACCACCCCAGCAACGGATACTGTTATAACATGAGTGCAAATTGGGTCTTCTGTGTAATCCAGAGTATTCAGTCTGACAGTGCCCTGACTGAGGCTGCTATCGCCTGACAGAACTCAGTAAGATCCAAGTCCCAGTGTGAAAGCCCTGTCATGCCTCTGACGCTTGTTGGGGGCTGGGGCTGGAGAGGGCCCTACCAGTAATCCTTAAGGCTGTGATGCCACTGCAAGGGGCGATGTAATTATGGAATGGCTGGGATGAATGCAACCCATGGACTTCACACTGACTCCCCAGCTTGCGACTGTTAGGCGACCATTGCAGCCCATTGCGCATTCATGTATAAGTCCAACATTTCTGCAGAGACAAGCACAAGTGCATCACGAATGGAGCAGCCAATGTTGCATTTATCCTGCCAATTAGGCAACTGAGGAGGAGGAGAAGAAGGGCCCGTCGCCGTCAGGCTGGGCAAAGGGAGGAGCCTCGCCCTGCTGAACAAGCACCAGCGGGGTATCCTAAAGACCCTGAAGCTGAGGCTGATAGACCCATTCAACTGACACATTTGGCATGACCAAGATGCTTCTCATACCTGCAGATGAGTGAAAGACAATGCCAGAGATGCCTTCACATGTTAAGGGATGTGGTGTCTCACATCTGCCACATTCTCTAGGAGGAGTTGACACTGCTGGGGCTGGGACACCATTCACTGCCAGTGGCCGCCATTTTGAACCTTTCTATGAATGGCTCATTCCAGGACTCCACTGCGGACCTCTGCGAGATTTCTCAAGCATCTTCTCACAAATGCATCTGAGAGGCTATGGGTGCCCTATTTAGCAAAGCACACAATTACATCCAATTGTCCCTAGATGAAGCCAGCCAGGCTGCCTAAGCAGTGGGCTTTGCAGTGATCTCCAGGTTCCCACAGGTGCAGGGTGCCATCCACCTCACTCATGTGACTTTCAGGGTTCCCTGGGAGCAACCACTACAACTCATCAACAGGAAAGGGTTTCACTCTCTCAATGTACAGCTGGTCGGCAACCACCAGAAGCAGATTATGTAGGTACGTGCAACATACCGTGGAAATTCCCACCATTCCTACATCTTGAGTCACTCGCAGGTACAACAGATCTTCAAGGGCCTTCAGCACATCCCGGGTCAGCTCCTTGGTGACAAGGGCTGCCTGCAAAGCCGTGGTTGATGACGCCAATTCAGCAGCCACAAGGCCATTCAGAAGAGAGGTACAGCGCTGCTTATTCTGCAGCACACTCGTTGATTGAGCAGACCATTGGCATTTTAGATGTCTGGACAGGTCAGGCAGCATGCGATATCAAGAAATGGCTGAAGGCACTGGATACTGCAACTTATGGGCCCTGACAATATTCCAGCAATTGTGCTGAAGACTTGTGCCCCTAGATAAGCTGTTCCAGTACAGCTACAACACTGGCATCTACCCCACTATGTGGAAAATTGCCCAGGTATGTCCTGTACATAAAAACCTGGGCAAATCCAAATCCAACTCAGCCAATTACCACCCATCAGTCTACTCTTGATCATCAGTAAAGTGATGGAAGGTGTCATCAACAGTGCTATCAAGCGGCACTTGCTTAGCAATAACCTGCTCACTGATGCTCAGGGGGACGAGGGTGACTAGCTCATATGAGGTTCTTACCCCACTGCACTCCATGCTGGGTCCACCTTAACACCCTTGTTGCAATCCTCATCATCTCAAGGAAGCATATAAATATCTGAATGAGAAGTTATACTCCTGAGTTACAATGTCCTCATTGTTGGAAGGCAAGGCAGCCTCTGGAGTATGCGGCCCTTCTGTCAAGGGATAATAACTCCAACAATGCATTTTGTGAGCAGAGTAGACATGATGCAGCCTCTTTAAGCTTCTCACCAATATTCAAATGCCTACAGCAGCCTTCAAGAGGCAGAAGCAGTACTCAGTATACTCATGGCAGTATGCTTGCAGTAATGTAAGGCGCCTCAATCATCACTCAGTGGTTCTCACCTTGATGTCTGAGGCCTAATCTGAATCCACACTGCGGTATCTTTGCACAGGCAATCGGTTATGCAAGCCAAGTGTTCAGGCCTCATCATCATAATGAGTGCACAGAGTGAGATCGATCTTCAGGAGGCAGTCACTTATAACTCTCAGTTGTGGATGCAAGCCTGCATGTCAGCTCACCTTTCAGTGGACTGTGAAAGCTTCTGCTGCATCATCGTCTGATCTCTGTCAAGTACTCATGACCATGCTTTTGTTTGGAGTCTACCAAGTCTCGGTACAGACCAGCCTTGGCATTTGTGGGCCTGAAAATGCTGACATCCCATTTAGGTATTGAATACTCTAATCCTTGATAACAAAAAGCACACAACACAAAAAACCAATGTCTAATGTAGTCTCATGTTATCCATTTATCCAAGTTGATCCAATTTTCATTCCACCAGTCTGACGTATTCGCATGGGGCAGAATTTTACGCCTTGTGGGCGCGTGCCTGACCCGATCGGCCATAAAATAATGCGAGAAGCCATCGGGTGAGCATCCCGACATCATCCTGCACGCACACAGTCTTCAGGTCGGCGGGCATATGTGAGTGTTGGAGCCATGCCCACTGTCAATTAAAAGATCACTTAAGGCCATTAAAAACCCAATTGAACCCGATCTTATGTTGCCTGTGTGATTTCGCTCTCATCACACGGGCAAAACAGGCAGGCGGGCAGCCCACATTTTGCAAAACCTCATCCAAGGGTGAGATAAAAAGGGTCAGCAGCATTGCCAGTGTGAGTAGCGAGGAGTTTAGGAGATAGTTTGCTGCTGGTTTCCTATTTGAACTTGACAGCTTCATCTCAATTCTGAACTTCATTCTTAGCATTTCTAGGCTTCTTTCCAGGACTCATTGGTGTCTCTAAGGCCCCTGGAGGATTTTGACCGTGTGAACCCTTCCAGGCATCAGACAGCCTTCTGTAACCCCGGTAATGGGGACTGTGGTTTTCGCTGGAGGAACCTCCTCTGAGGAGAAAGAGAGGGGTGAAAAGGAGAGGAGGCCAGGTGTCCCTATTCAGCTTCCAGGGGAGCGACCTGTGGAAGGGGAGGTGCAGGCACAAGGGGTACAAGGCTAGCAGGTATTCCAAGACAGAAGGGGCCTCAGAAGATGCCACTATCCCACTGCCAGGTTTACAAGCAGCGATGCAGCTACCTCAATATGTCTGAGGTGCAATGCCCAAAGGAGGCTCTGCCTGTCCAGGGAGACAGTGACCTCCATCTGTCAGATGATTGGCCCTAAGATCACCTCCAACTATGTCGGTGGACACCCCATGCCAGTGGCTCTGAAGGTCACATTGACCCTCAACTTCTAGGCCTCCAGCTCTTTCCAGGGTCTAGTGGGGGATCTTTGTGGAGTCTCCCAATCAGCTGTGCACAGTTGCATCAAGCTGGTAACTGATGCTCTGTTCAGGCGGGTAATGACATTTATTCATTTCCGTACAGACAAGGCTGGCCAAGCTGAGTGAGCCAGAGGGTTTGCAGTGATTGCTGGGTTTGCCCACATCCAGGGTACAATCGATTGCACACGTGGTCATGAAGGCACCAATGGGTCAGCAGGGTGCCTTTATCAACAGGGAGGGATTCCACTCCATGAACGTGCAGATAGTGTGTGACCACAGGACGCAGATTCTGCAAGTCTGTGCAAGGTACCCTGGCAGCTCCCATGATGCTTGCATCATTAAACACTCCCAGGTGCCAAGGTTGATCAATGCTGCAGCCCGACTGGATAGATGGCTGCTGGGTGACAAGGGCTATCTGTTGAAGAGGTGGCTTATGACACCTCTCCACTGCGCAAGACCAGAAGCAGAGCAGTTTTATAATAGGTGTCATGTCTCCAAAAGTATGGTGATAGAGAGAACTATAGATCTTCTGAAGATGCACTTCCGATGCCTGGACCGTTCAGGGGGAGCACTACAATACCATTCAGAGTGGGTGTCACTGATCGTGGTTGCATGGGGAGGCGGTGGTGTAGTAGTATTTTCACTGGACTGGTATTCCAGAGACTCAGGGTAATGCTCTGGGGACCTGGTTTTGAATCCCACCACAGCAGCTGGTGAAGTTTGAACTCAATAAATAATCTGGAATTACAAGCCTGTTGATGACCATGAAACCCATTGTCAGTTGTCATAAAAACCCATCTGACCCTTTAGGGAAGGAAATCTGCCATCCATCCTTACCTGGTCTGGCCTACATGTGACTCCAGACCCACAGCAATGTGGTTGATTTTTAAAATGCCCTCTAAACAAGGGCAATTAGGGATGGGCAATAAATTCTCCTAGCCAGTGACACCCATATCCAATGAATGAAAAAAAAAGTGCTGTGCTCTCCACAATCTGGCACTGGTAAGGGGGCACCCAGTAGAAGGAGAGGTTCTAGACACAGCTCCACAGGCCACAGAGGATGAATCCAGTAGTGAGTCAGAAGAGGAGCACGATGAGAAGAATGCTAAGGGTATGGAGGCAGCTCTGCCTCCTTCATGGAGGCAGTGACACCAGGGATGCCTTGATCCAATGCTCCTTCAAGTAGGCTGCCAAAGATCCATTCCTACCTCATGCCAGGGCTGCCGCCTCCATCCAGGATGTCTGAAATGACCCTTTCGTTTGAACCCATTGTCTACTCAGTGTCTGTGCAATAACGTTTAGAGCCACTCACGTTCAGCATTACATACTGGCGTACCCTGCACGAAAAAAATAAAAAGGTGAAGCATACTCAGATCATTATGACAAAAGCAAAAATTATCTCATTTTTACAATCCAACCAAATTAACACAGCCTTCTCTGATCTTCACTCCCAGACCAGTAAATATAAACAAAACATTAAAGAACAGAAGATCACCCATGAACTGTCCCTCTTGTGCTCATGGTGCCTTAAACTTAGGTTTGCAAGTGCTACGTCTGGGTGCCCATGCCTCGCTGGCAGCAGCATAGGAGACAACCTGCTGTCTTTGCTGTCTTGTTGGCCTTGATGATCTTGGCGGTCTTCCTTTGGCCAGTGGAGCCTGTGCTGGCCCCGCCTGGGAAGGAGTCATTGCAGCCTCATCAGATGGCACGTACACTGGTGGAGGGGCGGAGGAGCTGCTGCCATCATCCTGAGCACCCTGACAGGAACCCGCAGAGATGACAAGCTGTTCGTGCACCAACGTGAAGCCGTTCTGGACCTCCCTGCTCGCTTTTGATAGATGGTTCATCTAGATCGGATACTGGGTGCCTCCTCCATCTCCCACACTGGCACTGACCACCTGAGATAATTGCCTGTATGAGGGTTTGCTGGTCCAAGCACAACCCCAGGAATCCCTGATTCTGTTCCTGGAGCTGCCTTTCCATGAGAGTCGCCACTATCTCAATGGAGGAGGCACTGCACTCAGCCATGAGGGTCAACGCAGTGCTTATGGTCCGCACAGACTACTCAACAACAGAGACCATGACACGCATACCTCATGGATCTCCACCAGATCCTCCCACGCATCCCGCTGGACATCCAGCATTTGCCGCCTAATGGAAACTCCTGAGCTTCATCATCAGCCTTCAACTCAGCATTGTCCTGGTCTCCAGTGGTCCTCCGACTGCCGGCTCCCTGGGCACTCTCTGCCTCCGCCTGCTCCTCAAGCGAGTGTGATGTGCCCTCAACACTGTGCTCCAGCATTCTAGCCGAAGATCTAATGCCCACTGAGGCACTGGTATCTGCGCTGGTGCCTGGTTCAGAGAGTGGATATGACACAGGTGTAGCTGAAGCCCAGGGGTCCTCTGGCATCAAGGGTGGTTCTTTGGGGTCTTGCAAATGAGTGCATGCTGGCGAATCTAAGGGAGAACAACGACATGTCATTAATTTAACTCGTCACATTGTCACTGTGCGTGTCAGGCACCCTGGTAAGACAATGGAGATCTGCATCATGGTGCCATCGTCCTTCAATGATCAATGGGGCTCCAGGTTTGAGGCTCCCATCAATGAAGAGACTGCACAAGAATGTTTGCACAGTCCAAAACTCTCACCTCTGTGCACTGCACTCTTATCTTCTTCTCCACGACTGGCTGAACAAGATGCATGGCACCTCTCCAGCTCCAAGGCATCCTGCTGAAATCTCATAAGGATTAGGAGGTTTGGGGGGCTTCTGCCTGTCTGTGACCTCTCAATGTTGTCATGGCTCGTCTTCTCCTGAAAGGACAGAGGGGCATTGATTAATCCATTCTCTAAGTGCAGTCATTGCAGTCTGGCCAACCCCATCTGAGGAGCACCTTGCAGGGCACAGCCGAGTTATGGCACTCGAGCCATAAGGCCAAGCAGCCAGGGTCACTCCCTTGGCCAGCTCTGGCATCATTGACAGTTGGCACTCAGACTCTAACACCCCTGACCTTTACTTGGGGATGGCTAGCCCAAAACAATTGAACACACTGACCCATGCCAACAAGGTACTCACCCTTGTCAAGTGCCGCAGGTCATTGAACCTTTTGCAGCACTGCACTCTTCAGTGCAGAAGCATAAGGGGACTAAACCAGCCTGCAGCTTCTAAACTCATGAGGCAACATTATAAGAACCTCTGAAGCAGGTCTCAGAGATGCATAGCCCAACCACCAAGTCCTTAGAAACAGAGCCTTCAGTCATGTCACTACTGCACGGGGAACAATCAGACATGTAATAAGATGATGCGAGACACCACAGTCTGATGCACACAATGGGACTTGTATGAGGAGGGAGGGCATCTGTTACACTTGACTGACCCATGTAGCATATCATCAGAAAGAAGAGACATACACGAGATGAGAAGTTGACCGTAACAAATTCTGTTTTCATATGTGCAAATTATACTCAGATTGGGAACACCCATGCCACCTTTGTGCTCTCAGTATTTCTTAATATTGGCATAAGAGCACTGTGGGTGCATCTACACCACATGGAATGCAGTGGTTCAGGGTGATCAAGAGCAGACTGATGGGGTGGTAATTGGCTGGGTTGGATTTGTCCTGCTTTTTGTGTGCAGGACAAACCTGGGAAATTTTCCACATTGCCGGGTAGTTGCTAGTGTTGTAGCTGTAGTGGAACAGCTTGAATAGAGGTGCGGCAAGTTCTGAAGCACAAGTCTTCAGTACGATTGCCAGAATATTGTCACAGCCCATAACCTTTGCAGTATTCAATGCCTTCAGCCATTCCTTGACATCATATGGAGTGAATTGAATTGGCTGAAGACTGGCACCTGTGATGCTGGGGACCTTCAGAGGAGGCCAAGATGGATCGTCCACTTGGCACTTCTCGCTGAAGATTGTAGCAAATGCCTGATCTTTTGCACTCATGTGCTGGGCTCCTCCATCATTGAGGATGAGGATATTTTTGGAGCCTCCTCCTTACGTGAGTTCTTTAATTGTCCACCACCATTCATGACTGGATATGGCAGGATGGCAAAGTTTAGATCTGCTCAGGAGGTTGTGGAATTCCTTAGCTCTATCTATCACTTGTTGATAACGTTGTTTGGCATGCAGGTAGTTCTGTGTTGTAGTTTCACCAGGTTCACACCTCATTTTTAGGTATGCCTGGTGCTGTTCCTAGCATGACCTCCTGCACTCATCATCAAATCAGTGTTGATCCCCTGGCTTGTTGGTAATGGTAGAATGGGGGATATGCCAGGCCATGAGGTTACAGATAGTGTTCGAGTACCATTCTGCTACTGCTGATGGCCCACAGCACCTCATGATTGCCCAGTCTTGGGTTGCTAGATCTGTTTGAAATCTATCCCATTTAAGATGATGGCAGTGGCACATAACATAATGGAGGGTATCCTCAATGTGAAGACAGGACTTCATCTCCACAAGGACTTTGATGTGGTCATTCCTACCAATACTGTCATGGACAGATGCATCTACAGCTGGCAGTTTGGTGAGGATGATGACAAGTGTGTTATTCCCTCACACCTGCCATAGACCCAGTCCAGCAGCTATGTCCTTTAGTATCGGCCAGCTTGGTCTGTAATGATGCAGCCTAGCCACTCTTGATGATGGATATTGAAGTCCCCACCCAAAGTGCATTCTTCGCCCTTGCCACCCTCAGTGCTTCCTCCAAGCAGTGCTCACCATGGAGGAGCACTAATTCATCAGCTGAGGGGGTGAGTTAGGGGGATGGGTGTAGTCCGTGGAAATCAGCAAGAGGTTTCCTTGCTGATGTTTGACCTAATGCCATGAGACTTACTGGGGTCCCGAGTTGACATTGAGGACTCCCATGGCAACTCCCTCCCGACTGTATGTCACTGTGCCGCCACCTCTGCTGGGTCTGCCCTGCCAGTGGGTTGGTGATGGTGGTCTCTGGGACTTTGTCTATAAGATTTGATTCCTTGAGTATGGCTACATCAGGCTGTTGCTTGACTAGTCTGTGAAACAGCTTTCCAAGTTTTGGTACAAGACCCCAGATGTTAGTAAGGAGGACTTTGCTGAGTTGACAGGGCTGAATTTGCCATTGTCATTTCCGGTGCCTAGGTCAATGCTGGGTGGTCCAATGGTTTCATTCCTTTTTGACTTCATATCAGTTAGTTACAACCAAGTGGCTTGCTAGGCCAGTTCAGAGGGCAGTTAAGAGTCAACCACGTTGCTGTGGGTCTTGAATGACGTCTAGGCCAGGCCAGATTAGGTAAGGTTGGCAGACTTTCTTCCCTAAAGGGCATTAGTGAACCAAATGGGTTTTTAAGACAATCGATTCATGGTCATCATTAGATAATTAATTCAAGATTTTTACTGAATTCAATTTCACCATCTGCCATGATGGGATTCAAAGCCAGTACCACAGTGCATTACCCTGGGTTTCTGGATTACTAGTCCACTGACAGTATCACTACGCCACCACCTCCCCCTAGTAACAGAAATGTGAATCTTACAGCCTTTGGTAAAATAGGAAGCACCTGTAGGTGCCTAAATATTGGAACATCGAGAGTCCATGGAATGTCAATGACATTAACTTGATCCAATCGTATTGGCCAGGACAAACTACAGCTTAATATGGTATGGCAGGGTTCTCTCGATGGAGGAGTCGTGAATGGTGCTGAACATTGTGCAAACATCCACGAACATCCCCACTTCTGACCTTATTATGGAAGGAAGGTTGCTGATGAAGCAGCTGAAGATGGTTGGGCCGAGGACATTACCCTGAGGAACTCCTGCAGCGATGTCACGGGACTGAGATGATTGATCTCCAACAACCACAACCATCCTCCTTTGTGCTTGGTGTGACTCCAACTAGTGGAAAGTTTTCCCCCGATTCCCATTGACTTCAGTTTTGCTGGGACTCCTTGATGCCTAACTTGGTCTTACGTTATAGTAAAAATTCTACACCAGAATCAAGAAATCATGGAGCTATCTTTAAGGTATATTGCATTTCTGAAAGACTCAAAATGCATATCTTAGTAATCAAAATGAAAGCTCATCAATTAACACATGTTAAAGTACAGAACATAATCAAAGGGGTACCAAATGCTGCCCAAGAGCAATAAATGTAATGAGATATCACACAGAGAATGACACCAACATAATCCACAGGCTCCAGTAGAATTTCATTCCACCTAGCGCTGTGCCCTCATGCCATAAAAGACATGCAGGCAAATCTCCATTCCCCACCCCAAGATCTCTACCCTGTCCTATGAACACAGGAAAACCTGAGGGAGTAACAAGGTTTTGGAATAACTTATTCCATTTACTATGCAGCAAGTAGGCCAATTCTCATACTCCATGCCGCAATCACCATTTTTCATAATCCATTTGAGACAATACTATGCTCCAAAATACACACCAGTACACATATTTATTTTAGAAGATAGTCCTGAAAGCGTAAATGATATTACAGGGTGGTTAGTCCACATAATTTTGCTATGTGTTTATTTGGTCTCTTACACTGGAGCACAAGACCCCTTCCTAGGGCATGCTGACTTCCTTAGTTTTGCTATTTGTCCAAATTAGGATAAAGTATAATTGGCAGGGTACTTGCATGTGACTGTGTTCCCATATCTAGTACTTCTGTTCTTCTTGATGGTAGAGAGCTCAGGGAAATGGGGTACTGTTAAAGTGAACCTGGTGAGTTGCTGCAGTACATCCTCTGATCAGGCATTCTCACACCTTTTGCTTCAAAGGCTCCACTCCATCAAGGCATTGATATCAATATGCAGGACGTGGATAGTCCTAGCAAAGACATTTTACCCACCACACAATTGGGCAATGTTGTATATATATTTCAGTGCCAGTGTGAGACCTTACATCCCAATGACTGGCTAATCAAATCAAACAACGTGTTCTTCCATCTGTTTAAAATAGACAGAGTACAGACCATATGCAACCAACCCGTGATTGCAAAAGCAAAGCAAAATATCTACCATTAAATGTGATTCTATGATTGGGCAGCACTTGTTGACCAAGCCTGAGTGCACAAAGAGCTACACTAACAACCAATTTAAGATAACAGTCAAGTTGATAACAAAGCTCATTTACCTTGCTAGAAACTACATACATTCATATACAGGGACCGATTCACTGCAAGCATGAGGAATACATTCAAGCTTTTCGCCTTTTTTGAATTACCCAGAAGCACAGGGAGCTTACTGTTCCCTGTTGCTGTCTCCATCGCACCACGTCGTCCAGTCAGAGTCAAGTTGCCAACCAATCAACACTCCCTTTCTCCTACAGTATAAATTCTTGTGGTCATTAAAATTTGGCATTTTTGCCTTTGCCCTGATAAGTGCAAGACAAATAGCTTTGGTAACATTTCTTTCTTTTTAGCAATATTTATTGTTATTACTTTGCTTACTTAATGTGAAACTTGTTGCTGGAAATTTCTGGCTCCTGTGATGTGGTAAGAAACAGCCAACAAATTTGCAATCAGCAAGGTTGCACAAAACATGGGGTGGATCATATAATAGATACAATGTGCACCTAAGCTCCAGGTTCACTTCCAGGACTTGAACACGAGGCCTCAAGCCCTTAATGGCGGGGGCAGCGGGTGGTTTGATCAGCCGTCCATGCCATGCCCAGCTCTGTAAGCGGCTGTGATGGAAAAGCAGCAGCTGCATAAAAAGAGGAAAAGGTGAAATAAACCTAATATTCAAAAGCACTCTGTGACTTTTTCTCAGCCCATCATCCCACAAAATGGACAACAAACCCCACTGACCTGTTGCTCCACTTAGCCAAATTAAACATGGCAGGCAAGGGAGCAAAGACACGTGGCCTGCCAAGTGAAGAATCTTCTGTCAACTGTGGCTAATCGGACTGGGTGAGGAGAGAATGCAAGGTCTCCTCTCCTCCAGCAGCAACAGAGGGGGCAATGGCATACTATGTTTTATTCTTTTCTGTCATCTCCTGCTTCCCTCTAAGCTGGGAATGTTCAGTTTCATGCCCCATGTATATTCCAGTGAAGTGGAAGTTTTATCACATAATGGGATTTTAAAGAAGGTTTTATCCTTGAAAAATACTGATTTAACAGGTCTCTTGAAACCTTTGTCTGATGCAAACCCCTGCTCTAAATCACAGATTTTACAGTCACAATTCACTGGTGAGGTAGGGGATGGATATTGAGTCTGGCAGCAAAGGCTCCAATTAAGCAGATTGATCTGCCCTGGATGTTGTTGAACTTCTTGAATGCTGTTGCAGGTGCACCCGCAATCGCACTTCTGGCTTGGACCTTGTAGATAGTGAGAAACTTTGAGGGATCCAGATGAGGGTCATTTATTGTAGACTATCCAGCCTCTGCAATGTTCTTGTAATTATATTATTGATAGGATTGGCCCAGTTAACCTTTTAGTCAATGATGGCCCTTTGAATGTTGTTGGTGTGCAGCTCTGCAATGATAGTGCCATCGAAAATCAGTGAAAGGTGACTGGATCTTTTTTCATTGGCGGTAGAAACTGCCTGACATGTATGTGACATGAATGTTACCTGCCATTCATCAGGCCAACCCTGACCATTGCCGATGCTCTGTTATAAGCTGGCTTGTGCTGCTTCAATATAAGAACAGTTCTGAATGTAGCTTAACAATGCAGAATCATCAGCAAACAACTCTCATCCTGATGTATTAATGGGTGCCAAGTGATTGGAGAAACATCTGAAGATGGTTTGGCTATGGACACTACCCTGAAGGACTGTTGTAGTGATGTCCTGGCACTGCAATGATTGACCGCATACAGCCACAAACATCTTCCTTTGCATGAGAAATGACTCCAACTGCTTGAGGATTTTCCCCTCGATCACTCTGAACATTACAACAGTGACTACATATCAAAATGTACCTAACTGGCTTCAAAGCACTTCTAGGTGTCTTAAGTTTATGAAAGGCATTATATAGGTGCATGGTCTTAAGAGAAAAATGACAGGTGGCTATTCACTTTGTGAAAAACTTTGTTTAAAACTCAGCTGCCCTGCCGTTCTATGCATAATCACAATGACCTTTATCCCTTCCTCCTATTATTTTCTCTTAAGAGTCAACTTAACAGACAAATTGTTTGCCTGTATAAACTATATGATAAATTTGAAATATTTTAGCTAATAGGAATGAAAAGTTACGAGACTAGTGGCCATTTTTTCCAGTATCTTAATAAAAGCAATGTTTTTTGGTTGAATGGACAAAGTCCATTATGTCATGTTACTTTCATTCGTTGCCATAGTATTTGCCCCACCTAACATAAATATTGAATCTACTCCTGTAGCAGGCATATTGAATGTGTTAAGTTTGTTTATTTAATACATTGGTTACACACAGAGGTCAGATTGTATCAGACACCGGGTATAATAGCCATATGCAGTGCCAGCTGTTTACTTAAGTGAAATATTCACAGAGTTTGATAGAGGAAGTTATTGATATTCTCACTGAAATTCAAGTAATCCACAAAAGCTCTTTACAGAGCAACTGTTTACTTCTACAGAGCAATGAGAATTTTTGGTTGAGTGCAGATTCTGAAAGTGGCTAATTACAAAATCTTTATTGTAATTGTTGATACAGCTTTAAAAACTGAAAGGAACGCTTTCTCAACCGAACAAATCAGTGATGCAAATTACCATCTTATCAGCAATCTCAACTGTCACCATAAATTGTTAAGTGAAAATCATTAATCATTTTTGCTTTCTTTCACAAGTCATCATTGATCTGATAAAAAAAATACATCCATATAAAGCCCTTTAACCTAATAGAAAATAGTAAATACAGCACAGGAATGGGCCATATAGTGCAACCAGTTCATGCTGACAAAAAAAATCCCAAAATACTTCACAGTAAATTAATTGCTGCTGATATGTAGACAAATATGGAAGCTAATTATAAGTAGCAGGGTGAATTTGTTGCCAAACTAACAGCAAAGGAATTGTGATGGGAATCATCCTTTCATATGTTCAATCTACAGAACAGAAAGTCCAACTGATCTATGTTGGGTTATGAGCCTCCTCCCGTTTTAATTACTCCTTTGCACCATTCCCCATATGCTTCTATTCCTTTAAGGATTATATTGGTCCGGATAGGACCCAAATTTACAACTTCAAAAATTCCTGAGTGCACAGTGGCCTATTGTGCTTCTAGAGCTATGCACAGCACGGTAATAGGATGAGTAGGAGTTTAGGGAAAATATGGTTGACATGCAAATCAGTTAATTAGTCTCCAGTTTTAAAGCAAGATCCTTCATACACTTGTCATGGTGATATCGTCTTTCAATGATTAATGGGGACACCAGTTTTGAGGCTCCCATCAATGATGAATCTACACAAGAATGTTTGCATCATCCAAAACTCTCGCCTCTGTGCACTGCACTCTTGCCTTCATCTGATAGCCTCTCCATGACCAGCTGATCGAGGTGTGTGATGGCTCTCCAGTTCCAAGGCGTCCTGCTCAAATCTGGTCAGGATTTGGAGGTTTTGGGGGACTTCGCCTGTCTGTGACCTCTCAATGTTTTTATGGTACATCTTCCCCTGAAAGAACAGAGGAGCATTGATTAGTACATTCTCTGCCTGCAGCGCCATTACAGCCTGGCCAAACCCCAGCTGAGGAACACCGTGCAGGGCGCATCCGAGTCGTGGCACTCGAGGTGCAAAGGCACTCAGTCCAAGCAGCTAGGGCTCACCTCCTTGGCCAACTCCAGTATCATTGATACTCACACTCTCCAGTTTTAAAGCAAGAGCCTTCATACACTTGCCATGGTGATATCGTCTTTCAATGATTAATGGGGACACCAGTTTTGAGGCTCCCATCAATGATGAATCTACACAAGAAAGTTGGCATCATCCAAAACTCTCACCTCTGTGCACTGCACTCTTGCCTTCATCTGAGCGGCACAGGGGGACAGCCAGCCCTTAACATTTCACCACATTGATCCATGCCAACACGGTACTCACCCTTCCCAAGCACAGCAAGTTATTGAATCTTTTGTGATGCTACACTTATGTCACATACCGTTGTGGCTGCTAACCTGGGCTGCCACCTCCTCCCAAGCTCTTTTTGTCTGGTGCAATGGCCTCCTCTTTCCATCTCTGGGGGCGAAGGTATCCCTCCTGGCAGCCACCTCCTCCAGGAGGACTGCGAGACACTCATCCAAAAATTGGGGGAGGGGGCGCCAAATGGCCCACCCAACCTGCCCTCCCACCTGGCGACTCCATCCGTTGCTGAGGCCAGAGATTCACTCTGCAGAATGCTCAAGAAATGTTCTTTCCTGGCAGCCTTCAGGGAGCTGCCTGTGCCATTTTTAAACTGCCCACCAGGTCACCATTGGACCCAGTGGTCATTAGGCACCCATCCCCGCCATCGCCATTCCTGGATATGTCCTGTCCCATCACCAGGACAGAATCAGCAGAGGTACAGTGGTTTACAATCAGAACGGAGTTGCCCTGGGAGTCCTTAACATTGACTCCGGACACCATAAGCCTCATGGCATCAGGTCAAACAGGGGCAATGAAACTCCTGTTGATTAACACCTAACAACACCCCAGCTAAGCTGATGAATCAGTGCTCCTCCATGTTGACTACCGCTTGGAGGAAGCACTGAAGGTGGCAAGGACACAGAATGTACTCTGAATAGTGGACTTCAATGTCTAACACCAAGAGTGGCTCGGTAGCCCCACTACTGAACGAGCTGGTCGAGTGCGAAAGGCCATAGCTGCTAGACTGGGTCTGCGGCAGGTGGTGAGGGAACGCACTTGACCTCAACATCACCAATCTGCCTGCGCAGATGTAATTGTCCATATGGCAGTATGGATAGGAGTGGCCACACACAGCCCCTGTGGAGATGATGTCTCATCTTCACATTGAGGATACCCTCCATCATGTTGTGTGCACTACCACCGTGCTAAATGGGATAGATTTCAAACAGATCTAGCAGCAACTATGAGGTGCTGTGAGACATCAGCAAAATTGTACTCAATCACAATCTGTAACTTCATGGTCCAGCACATTGCCCACTCTATTGTTATCACCAAGCCAGGGGATCAACCCTGGGTCAATGAAGAGTGCAGGAGGGCATGCCAGGAGCCGCACTAGGCATACCTAAAAATGAGGTGTCAACCCGGTGAAGGTACAACACAGGACTACTTACGTGCCAAACAGCATAAGCAGCAAGTGATAGACAGAGCTAAGCGATCCCACAACCAACGGATCAGATCTAAGTTCTACAGTCCTGCTACAGCCAGCCGTGAATGGTAATGGACAATTAAACAATTCACTGGAGAAGAAGGCTCCACATATTTCCCCATCCTCAATGATGTGGGAGCCCAGCACATCAGTGCAAAAGATAAGGCTGAAGCCCTTGCTACAAACTTCAGCCAGAAATGCCGAGCGGATAATCCATTTTGGCCTCCTCCATGGGTCTCCAGCCTCACAAATGCCAGTCTTCAACAAATATGATTCACTCCACATGATATCAAGAAATGGCTGAAGGCACTGGATACTACGAAGTCTATGGGCCCTGACAATATACCAGCGATAGCACTAAAGACTTGTGCTCCAGAACTTGCTGCCCTCCTAGCCAAGCTATTCCAGTACAGCTACAACACTGGCATCTACTCAGCAATGTGGAAAATTGCCCAGGTATGTCCTGTATTCAAAAAGCAGAGCAAATCCAACCCAGCCAATTATCACCCCATCAGTCTACTTTTGATCATCAGTAAAGTGATGGAAGGGGTTATCAACTGTGCTATCAAGCCACACTTGCTTAGCAATAACCTGCTCATTGGCGCTCAGTTTGGGTTCCACCAGGGCCACTCAGCTCCTGACATCATTACAGCCGTGGTTCAAATATGGACATAAGATCTGAGCTCCTGTGGTGAGGTGAGAGTGGCTGCCCTTGATATCAAAGCTACATTTGACCGAGTGTGGCATCAAGGAGCCCTAGCAAAATTGGAGTCAATGGGAATCAGGGAGTAAACTCTCCGCTGGTTGGAGTCATAACTAGCACAAAGGCAAATGTTTGCAGTTGTTGGAGGTCGGTCATCTCTGCTCCAAGACATCACTGCAGGAGTTCCACAGGGCTCATGTCCTTGGCCCAACTATCTTCAGCTGCTTCATCAATGACCTTCCTTCCATCATAAGGTCAAAAGTGGGAATGTTCGCTGATGATTGTACGATGTTCAGCACCATTCATGACTCCTCAGATTCTGAAGCAATCCATGTACAAATGCAGCAAGACCTGGACAATATCCAGGCTTGGGCTGACAAGTGAGAGATAACATTCATGCCATACAATGTCAGGCAATGACCATCTACAACAAAAGAGAATCTAACCATCGACCTTTGACATTCAATGGCATTACCATTGCTGAATCTCCCGCTATCAACTTCCTGGGGGGGAGGGTGGGGGAAGGGGGTGTGGGGGGGGTTGGGGGGCGGTGCGGTTACCATTGGCCAGAAGTTGAACTGGAGTTGTATTTTAGGCGCTCCCTTTGTTAGCTAATAAGCAGGTTTAATACAAAGTGATGTCAAGTATTTATGGTGTCATAGCTACACATCTATAATAAATGTAAAGTTTGATTTAATGGTTGTGCTTTGAGTTGAACTTGCGAACTTCCTTCTCAAACAAATTTTTGAGCATAAAATTTACAGTTTGCAAACATTAGAAGTAATTTGTTGAAAAGAAACTGCAGCCATTATATAAATAAAATTATTTCACAGCATTGGCTTGATGAAGTTGCTTCAGTGGCTTAAAATTCCAGTGAAGATGATTCATCAGTTGTCCCTTGATGAGACAGCGACAAGTGGTGCACTAGTACACTAACCATACTGCAGCTAGAGTTTTCCCATCCTGCCTGTGGCGGGTTTCATGGTGGGTGGGAGCAGAGAATCCAGCGGCAAGCAAAAAGTCGCAAATCCGCCATTGTAAAAATAGGTCACAATTCTCCAGGTGTTTTCATGGCAGGTCAGTTATTCTGCCAACTAGTGATGCGAATGCCATTAGCATATCATGAATGCTCATTAAAACAGCGGCTCACCAGAGACTTGCCATGCCTTCCTATCTTCCGTCATGCCAGTGGGAATTATGTCAGTCTCAAATCTGCTTGGAAAAGGGTGGTGTGCGCAAGTCGGACCTCAGTTCGCTGGTAACTTCAAGGTGAGTGGAATGTACCGGCCACAGCACTGCGCCGCTCTTGTTGCAATGAACGCCACTCTGCTGGGGCTGTAGGGTTGAACTGCTCCTTCTCTTTGTTTTCACTGTCCCAAGGAACACTACTGTGCTGTGGTACTCATTCAGGCCTCCACTTTCAGAGATTAGCACTTCAACCAGTGGGCTGTGAGGCAAGTGGCAGGTTGACGAAAAAGATGGGGATAATAGGAAAGAAGGCGGTGAAATGGCAGTGAGGAGGAAAGGCGAACACAAGGGCGACAATGGTGGAACAAGGGTGGAACAGCAGTCGGGGGAAAGGTGAACATGATGGGGGCAACGGGGAAGGAAGGCAGTGGAACAGCAGTTAGGGGGAAGGGTGAACTCAACTGGGCAAAGGGGATGGAAGGCGGTGGAATGGCAGAACAAAGAACAAATATGAGGGCGACAATGGGGAAGAGACCATTGTGCAATGCCAGTGAGAGGGAAGGGTGAACACAATGGGGGTCTTTCTGGGGTCACCCTCTAACTTGTTGCTGCCGCAGGAGTGAGCAGGAGTCTGCTTCGAAAGAAAGGAGACAACCTCGTTGCAATGAAAGCCATTGAAAGCCATTGAAAGCCAGTGGCTTCATTAGCAAAGTTAAGGGACTACTCAGAGTTCAGTGGCTACACATCGCAGTCACTGCATCTCAAGAGTAACACATAGGTCAGGATTTTCAGCTCGGCGTGCGGGCGTGTGCCCAACATTCCAAAGCATGAAATAGCATGCGATGATGTTGGGTAAGCAATCTGACGTCATTGCGCACACACAAGATATTTCAGTTAGCAGGCATGCGCGAGACTCGGCAGTGCGCCCACCAGCAATTAAGTGGTCTATTAAGGCGATTAATCAATTAATTACACCGTATTTTTCCCTGCCTGTCCAACGTTATGGTTGGCAGGCAGGCTAATAGGCCAGGCGGCCTTTGCATTTTTTGCAAAACCTCATCCACTGGCAGGATAAGGTATCCAACAGTAAATAAAAAAAGTAACTTTTTTTTCAATCATTTTTAATATGTTCCTCTTCATGGGACTGAGTCACATGTGTTGACATGTTTATATAGTTTCTAACATCTTTATTCTTCATTTTAAAAATCTGCAGCTCCCTGAGGCAGTTCTGTGCCTTCAGGGAGTTTTCAGTGAGTGCACCCCCATGCCTGCACAGGCTTCAGCCCTCACGCTCCTCTCACTGCCACCCCAGCAGCGCTGAGGCTCTCAGCGCGTGTTTCAGGCCGGCTGGCCATTAATTGGCCAGCCAGTGTGAAATCACGGTTGGGGCCCATCGCTGGCGGTGGACAGTTTTGCGGCCGCTCCCGGACCTGCCCGCCCAACGAAGGGAAAATCCTGCCCATAGGAATGTGGAATTTGGGAATGTAGGCAATAGTGAGGGAGGCACAGCTGTATAATAAATGGCATTCCATCAATTAAGGCCTGTGACCTGTTCACTAGATTTGACACTTCTAATGGGCCAAAGGGCATCCATTCATTAACCATGAGCAACTGATTGGTCATTAATATGCCACATCAGAGATCGGAGCACAGAGCTAGGTTGGGTCCCTCATCTCAATTAAATTTCAGTATCCCACACAGGGGTCAGGATGTTACGCATCTGCGATGCCATCTTGGTCACCTCAATGTGTGAGTTAGTGTCTCAGGGACAAGGCAGCATCAGCCACCATGCAAGTAGGTTAGGAAAATTATGGACCCTTACAGTTTCCAAATGTGTCATCTTCTGAGCTTCACTTTCTTGCCCCTTGAATCATTAATGTTTTCAAAGTTTCCTTCCAGAGAGAAGGCAAAAGCAGACATGGATCCAGGGGTCAATGATGCCTTTGTCAGGATCTTAATGCAATGGAGGAGGCGAAGGAGGGAGAGATGACTCCGTGCACAGCTCCAGCAGAAAGGACATGGTCAAAAGGAGCCACAGCATGAAAAGTGGGGTCAGGAAGAGAGACCCAGACAATGGCGGCAACTCGCCAGAGCTAGGATTTATCGACCAAAAGTCTCCTATTTACAAATGAGCGAGGGGCAATGCCATGTACGTTTGTGCTTGTTCCGAGATCTGGTACATCACATATGCCATATTCTTCGTGAAGACCTGATGCCAAGTGGAGTTGGAGGTTATCTCCTGCCAATGGCTTTCAAGGTGATTGCAGCACTCAATTTCTTGGCCTCTGATTCTTTCCAAGGATCAACAGGCAACCTGTGCTGCATCTCTCTGTCCACAACACATTGACGAATAAAGGAGGTCACAGATACCCTTTACAAGAAGGCCCATCATTATGTCAGGTTTGCCCTGGATGAAGATATCCAGGCTATAAGATTCACCAGCTTCGCCACCATCACAGGCTTCCCGAGAGTGCAGGGTGCAATAGACTGCATCCAGGTGGCTATACGGGCTCCATGGCAGCAACCCCCAATGTTTATAAACCGCAAGGGCTATCATTCCATCAATGTATAACTGGTGCGTGATCACCGGAAACACATACTGCACGTTTGTGCACGGTACCCTGGGAGTTGCCATGACTCCTACATCCTGAGTTACTCCCAGGTGCCTGAGATTTTTGAGGGGCCATTACATCTGCAAGGATGGCTGCTTGGCCATCCAAATGCAGGCTGATGACACAAGTACGTCACCCTCAGAGTTGTTTCGAGGAAAGGTGCAATGCTGCTCACAGCTCCAGGCGCTCCCTCTCAGGTAGACCATAGAACTTCTCAAGATGCGCTTCAGATGCTTGGACTGCTCAGGTAGCTCACTCCAATACAATCCCAACAGGGTTTCCCTCATCATCACAGTGTGTTGCTCCTTCACAATCTGGCTATGCAAATAGGTGAACCCCTGCCAGAGGATGACCTGGAGGAGGATGACAGCTCATCGGAGGATGAAGAGCCAGAGGCCCAAGAACCTCATGAAGCTGCTGAGGGTCAGTATGAGCGCAATCATGCCATGGGGGAAGGAAGGCGTGGAAGACATGCCTGTGATACGTTAATCGCTGACAGGTTCCACGAAGAGTGAAGTTAAATGATGGAATATGGTCACATCTCTCCTAGCCTTCAATGCCATTTTATTTCAACTCAGGGGATGTCCACCCACTGACAGTAAGAACGAGTCCCGCATTCACACTTGCCTCATGAATTGTTAGGCCATGATCTTTGTTTTGGTCGTGTGGCCCTGTGATGAGCTCACTCTGGGAACTGAGAGCCCACTTAGGAACAAGATGAATGTGAGAGAAGATTTGAAGCCTTTGTCGCCATCTATTGATGCAAACACTGCTGTGACTGAGATGTGGACATGCCTAGTGATCTCCTCCTCCTGTGCATGTCTTTTCTTCTGCCATTATCACTGAGGAGGCACAAATACCACTAGAATATCAATGCTGATGAGCTGCCCTCAATCAATGGTGTTGTTTGAGGAAGAAGGATTAGAAACACTTACATCACACACTCCCAATAAAGATTTGAACACATCTCCCTGACAAAACACAAGGGGTCGGATATCTGTTCAACTGAGGTTGACATGACAGGAATGTGAATTTTGTAGTGGGACACTATCACTGAGTGGGAAGAGGACTAAATCTCAAATTAAGAGGATTCTAAAGTACAAAATCACAAAGCCTTCAGTTGACAAGAACATTCACATAGCCATCAAATGTATTAACAATAGTTCAATTTACTTACATGTCCAGCACACCCATGACCCAAAAGTGACATCAATTTTTCTTAACTTTCCTAACTCTAGCATTACACCTGGGAGCAGACCCAACATCCACTACAGAGGTGGAGGCAGCCTGCTGACTGCTATGTCCTGATGTCTGTGATGACCTTGGCGGGAGTTCTCTGATGCCCCGAGGCCCAGAGAGCCCCGGCCTGATAAGGGTCATCTGCTCAGGGGCAGAAGCAGCCTCGGTGGCCTGAGAAGCTGGAGCGAATGGGGGTCACAGGCAGAGGAGGTGTGAGCGGCTGCTCATCCTTGGAGTGTCGTGAGAAGAGGCCTCTGGGGTGTCCGGATGATTCTCATCCTCCCTGTAGGAGATGGTGCTCCTGGAGGGAGGTCATGGTGCCTCGCCCCCACATTGCCTACATCTTGATGGTGCCCACCAGGGTGTGTGGTTATGGAGTGCATGGCCGAGCACAAATCTGGCAAAACCTGCTGGACCAAGGTCTCCAAGGTGGTCGCCAGCCTTCCCATGGTGTCCTTGAGGCATTCACATGTCGAAGGCAAGATTTTGGACTGAGCAAGGGTGGGCTCCTCCATCGTTCGCTCTAGTCTGCCGAATGACTGATGTTCCGCCAACTGTTGTTGCATCTCCAGCATAGATTTGGCAGCTGCTTCCAGGGGCTCATCATCTGACTCAGACTGAGCAGGTGGCTGGTCTCCAGCAGCCCTCTGTGTGCTGGAGGCTTGGGCTGTCCCTGCTGTGAGCACACGTCAGTGACGTGTTCTCCAGAAAGTGAGCCTGAGCCTAATCTACAGCTGTGCCCCACCGACGTGTGTGTCACTGAGCTGGTGGAGGGTGCGTGTGAGCACCGTGATAGTTCGTCCGGAGCTTTGTTCTCGGGTGAAGTCAGGGCCTCGCACTGGTGGTGCTGGACTGGCTTGGGAGCCTCGATCTGCTGGGAAATATAAAATAGAATTTCAGCTAATGAGCATGAACTAGATAAGACTACACGTGACTCACTGTGAATGTCAGGATTTGATGAAGTGTTGGAGCTGTGATCTGTACTGGGTTGGTGGGAGAGGCCGATCTCCCCTTCCCCTCAGGAATGACCTCTGTCCTCCCCAGACAGCTCGGCAGCAGCTTCCTCAAATTCAGTGAGGGCAATGAAGTCAGCCATCCCTCCCCGGTCCATGCTCTCTCACGCCTGTTGTGCACCAACTTGGCCTGTATAAAGAAGAAAGAAAGGCATGTGATGAGAAGGGATGGAACAGAGTTTGGGTGAGATACATGTCACCTGTGTGTGGTGAGCCCTCGCCAAAATAGCTAGAGGATGGAGTGCGAGCAACATGATAGATGGGATGGTGGTGATGTGAAAGCCTCGGTGAGAGAATGAGTGTTGGTGTGTGTCCCCGCTAATGCTTGCATGAAACTCCTGAAGAGAGTAGCTGTTTGAGTGCATGATGCCATAATGAGAGTTTAACATTAGAGAGTGTAGAAGGATGACTTACCCTGGCGGAGCAGATGAGATCATTCATCTTCTTCCTGCACTTCAGGCATGGTTGCCAGCTGCACTGACCTGCTCCACGACAGTCTCCCAGGCCAGAGAGGTAAGGCTGCTGTGCTTCCTGCAGCTGTCCCTGAAATAGAGCCTTTGCCTGTATGCCTGCGCCACTCTGATTGAGGACTAGGGGGCCAGTTATGCTCCACCAGCCTCCAGAAAATGAGCATGGGTTGCTATATTTCAGCATAGATTTGGCGGCTGCTTCCAGGGGCTCATCATCTGACTCAGACTGAGCAGGTGGCTGGTCTCCAGCAGCCCTTCGAGTGCCAGAGACCTGGGCTGTCATCTCTGCTGGGCTGGAGAAAGTGAGATTGTGTGTTTGGCTGGCATTTAAATACGGCACCCGGACCTTCGAACCTGCTAGCTGATGGCAAGTGGACGAATCAGTTCCTGAGAGTGCAAAAGAGTACCATTCAGCGGCCACCCCAATTTCCGATTCCCGGTCCCTTGATCAGGCACAGAATACTTGACAACAAGGAACACCCCATGAGGCTGCAAGCAAATCCAACAGGGTTTGTTCAGCAGCCTTTAGGAGAGCTGTGTGAGTTCAGGAGAATCCCTGAGTCACCACTAAATTTCAGTGGGCTCTGGATTAAGTGGTTTATGAATCCCTATTATTCCCAGAAGTAGCCAGCTCCCTTGCTGAGTGTTGTATTATTTAAGTCACATAAATAAACACAACAAGGCAGATTTTTCTCCAGAGTAGTATGCAGCAGGCTGGATATTTTCCATAAATCCAGGCTTGGTTGTCCAGCCAAGTGGCTTTGCCCATTTGAGGACCAGGCCACATTTATATCAAGCTACCAGGCTGCTTCTGCAAATCACAGAACCTGGGGCAGCCTGGACACTCCAGGTAGAAGAAAAGTTCTTGCTAGGGGAGCAGGTGAGGGTGGCAGGGGCAACCTGTGCAGGATGAGAGCTGAAATATCGCAACCCATGCTCAGTTTCTGGGTACTGGTGGAGCATAACTGGTCCGCCAAGTAACAAAAATATGAAGAGGTACTCAATTGCAGGATCCTCTTCAGCCAGATCACTACCTGGCACAGGGCACAGCTCAATCCAATAAAAGCAATGGGAGGGACCCTGTGTACCTTAGGGCCTGATTAGCATTTTAAATGGGCCTACCACCTGACTCAGGGAGCCATTCAGAGGCAGGCCCGGGGAACACTGATCCATCCACAATGATGGCACTAATCATGCAGTACGTCACTGCCCAGTTTCTGGGGTGTTGTTGGCCATCTCTGCCATGCTGGCAAAATTCACCTCAAACAATACTGAAAATTTAGGAATAAAACACTAGCAATTAAAAATTACATAAAGTGCAAAAACCTAAGCATAAGTCTAGGCTATAGGGTTTTATGACTGCAATTCATTCATAATAATTTTAGCACAACCCAATGAAGACTTTGTCCATTATTTGTTGAATGAATTGGTTCACTGGTGATATAAAAAACCAGAAACCTTAAAGATCATTGACAAAATACAAAATCATTTATAAAGGGTTTGAATGTGTCTTTGTGTTGTAACAATTGATAGCTGTATGAGATAATCAGTTAATGTACTTGTTAGATATTATTAGCAAATACAGCATGCATACAAATGAGATAGTTTAGGAAAAGCCCTGAGGGTAAAGAAAGCCTGTTGAGGTTGCTACGTGCATGAATTTAACAAACATTTAAACTAAATATTTTAACAATTACCAGTATCATCTAAATATGATTAATTAAGAAAATAGCTTGCATTGATGCTTCAACCTTTTATCCAGGGTGTTTTCGATATTGCTCTCTTTCAGAACTTTACCCTATTATGATTTAAATATATACAGAACAACACTTTGACTGACATAACTAACAATTTAGTGACTAGGTATACATTTATATGAGGCATATCTTGTTCTATCATATTGGATCAAATAACAGCTCACATCAAACACTAAGTGGTTTAAGTTACACTGTACTATATATTAGTATGCAATTTGAACAACCTTTATTTTAACACATATATTAACCAGTTACAATAAATAGGTTAATGCCTTTAGTGAAAAAAAAACAAAGTGGCATTGCACAGCATTACTTTGAATTACAATGCTTCCTGTAGAAGATGGCTTTACAAAAGAACTTAAATCTGTTGTTATTTCATATTGTACAAATACAGGTGTTGTGTGTTATAAGCTGATTGGTTTATTAAAGTTTATTTTATTAATTATAGCTGGTAGTCATTGCTACAGCTTAGATCAATATGTGACTCTAAATATTGGCTATGTATCTTCCAGATGTTGCACAGATCCAAATAACAAACAGAAGATTAAAAACAAAATATGTTTTCACCATTGGCTGCTTTGCTTTGTTAACTTAATTCACTGACCACCAAGGTCACTTCAGCAACATCAGAAATTTATTTTTGTATTATGAAATCATAAGCTATATTACTTAATGCAACCAGCAAAAGGTTCTTCTAAAATATCAATCATAGCTTCTTGAATCACACATTTTGAGATATTAAAACAAGTCCCACCATTCCACAATCCTTATCTTCTAAATTTCGGTCCATATAGATAGAAATCAATAAATTAATTTCAATTTTCCTTATCATTAAAATTCAGTGCTTCAATTCTCTTAATTCTCAATTCAATTCTCTCAACTAGAACTAGGAATCACTGTTTTAAAATAAGTGGTCCCCCATTTAAGATGGAGATGAGAAGAATTTTTTTCTTTCAGAGGGACATGAATCTTTGGAACTCTCTTCCCCGGAGAGTGATGGAGGCAGGGTCAATGAATATTTTTACAGCAGAGGTAGATACATTTTTGACTAATAAGGAAGGCAAAGGTTATCAGGGGGTAGAAAGAGTGAGAGTTGAAGCCACAATTATATCAGCCATGACCTTGTTGAATGGCGGAGCAGGCTCCATGAGCTGAATGGCCTACTCCTGCTCTTAATTCATATGTTCGATCTGCAACAAAGCTGTTAATGCAGCTTGTGTTAAAATTAAGACCTGCATGAATCAAATCAACTGAATGAGCACTCAAAAAGCAAAGAAAAAGCTTGAAATCTCTTTTACTGGCAAAATGTGTTGATGCACTTGAATAAATGTTGTGTCATGCAATATAAAGGTTTATTAATATTGTATGTGGTGTGCCATTCATTTAAATTGAGAGCTGAAGTTGTGAATCAGCATAATGGCCATTTTGAATAAATTATTTAAAATAGCCAATGGCAAAAAGGCAAGTCATCCTTCAGACAAATCAATAAAATGTGATATGAAGTACTTCATATTTTGAAAAGGTGCCAAATTTTCAAAATCATTGATGTCTTTAGATAACTGAGCAAGTGGTCAAACCTGTAAGCCCTACTACATTACTAGTTGAGCTTACAAGTTTTACAAAACTGATTGTTTAAAAGACAATCTAATATACTGGTATTAAAAATTTCCAGCATCCACAAAAGTAGTTTATTTTCAATCCAACATATAGATACATCTTGAGGTTTATCTGGTATCATTTATTTAATTTCAGGTCAAACCACTCACTTTTTAAGAAAATGAAATCTGTTTACCTCTCCGATTGTAAAAAACAAACACATATGCAGGTGAACTCATCATCTTAATGGGCTTGAGATCCATTTCATAAAACTTATTGAAACTAAAATCTGCCTTAGATAATTTTCTGTGTTTGTGTTAACTTGGAGAATGAGACAGAGGGAATAGTATTACATTCCTGAGCAAAAAAAGTGAGACTGGCAGGTCCACGAACCTTTCAAATGAGCAACTTTTTAATTTCAGACTATTGTTCAATGCAATAACTATATTTGAAATGGGAAAAGCCAATGATCAATGGTTCACAATAAATGGAATGGAGAACATCATGTATTATATTTGGTCATTTAAATTTGCCTAATCACATCAAGGTCACAGCAGCATCCTAGAATAGATCAGCTGTAATGTGGAACAGGCAAGATTATTTCTGCTGATTTGCTGATAAGCGGTGTCAGAAAGAGAAACAATTATTTGCGCTTCTAACACTACAGTACACATCAGTTAACACCAGGGGAGATGTTAGGACTACAATGACAATATAACATGACTTCAAAGCAATTAAAACATACTTATTTTATTTTGTCATCTTTATTTTTCAAGTTGATAAACAGACTATATTTTAACCCAAAAGGGAACATTGCTAGTGGGTCTGGAAGCATTTCTAAATCCAAGCATTCTCTGAGAAAATAGTACAAAAGATCATTTGCAAGATATTTTTGAAATCACAAATGATTTGTATGAATTTGAATTCTATTGGAATGGCCCACTTACTGACAATATAATTGCTGTTAGCAAAAGTGAAGAAACCATTCTGACTTCCTCCAGAAGTAAGAAGGTGCAGCTCTTAAGCTGAAGGTTAGTTATCACCCTCCTCCGGCTTTCAATCTGTCAAACTCCACCAGCTTTCGCTCGCCAAATAGCGTAAAGCTTAAACAACCTTAAAAGCCTGTGACTGTTCCAGCATATTCCTGCCAAATTTGACTGAGAGTCCATTAGAATGGCTAGAAATGAGGCCAGGACATAGATGCCCTGAGTTCAGGTCTTTGTGAAGGTTTGCTCAATGGATTGTTGGGGATGGGCCTGCACCAGTCCCAAACATTATTAGGTGAAGTGGGTGGGTGTAGGAACTCTCAATTTCAGCAGACCATCACTGCTAACCTGAGATATGGTCAGCAGAAGCACACATGGGTACATCAGGCATACCTCCACAACCACTGGCTGTTACAAAATCTCCTAAGGGTCCAGTCAAGCGCTTTGGTCCAATCAAAGGGGAAATAAAATGGGGAATTTTTCCATACATTTTCAAATGCAAATCCCTTAACCTGGGCAGATATGGGAAGCTGCAAATTCTTTCTGTGTGATCTCACACTCCTCCCAGCTCCCCACCCACCACCACCACCTCCCTACTCTCCAGCTCCCACCGCCCCCTCCCTCCACTACCTTTGTCAGACTTTCTGGCATATCCACAATGGTACAGGTACCTGACATTGGCAGGCAAATCAGTGAACCTCCTCCTGACCCTAGAAAGCTATTGGGGTCAATGGCAGAAGTTCCCTGTGGATCAATCATTTGTCAAGTTGCATCCATTTGCAGATTTTCAGAAGCAATTTCATTTTTGTGTCGTGATCTATTATTTCATTGGGCAGAATCTTTAGGTCGCGTGCGGGCACGCACCTGACCCACGCCAGCGTAAAATAGCACGTGATGATGCCAGGCGAGCATCCTGACGTCATCCTGCGCTCATGCGATATTTCGGCCGGCAGGCATGCACAAAAGTCATAAGTGTGCCTGCCAATAATAAAGAGGGCAATTAAACCCATTAAAGTTCCAGTTGCCCCCGATGTTTTGTGGTCCATCCAGCCTTACAGTTGGCAAACGGACAAATCTGCCAGGCAGACTTTGCATTTTTGATTAAACCTTGTCCAAGTGCGGAATGAGGTTTCCATTATTAAATGTAAAAAAAAATGTATGGGCAGAATTTTCATCGTGTATATGTTCAGGTGACTGATTCTGATGCATGGACGTCTTTTTCTGGATTTTAAAATCTTTATTTATTGGTTTTAAATTCTTCAGCTCCCTGAGGCATCTCTCTGCCTTCAGGGAATTTTCATTTCATGCTCCCCCCTGCCAGCACTTACGTCAGCACGCCACCCTCCTCTCGCCCCCACCCCGGCAGCGCTGAGCGTTTCAGTGCGCGTTTCACACTGGCTGAATGTTAATTGGCATCCAGTGTGAAATCGCGGTCAGGAGCCAATCGCACGCAGCTGTCTGTTGCCCGGCTGCTCCCGCACACGCCAATTGCACCCACACACCAACCTAAAACTCCTGCCCATTATTTCTGCCTTGCTCTTAGTATTTCTTTTTTCCTAAATCTTCTGCCAATTTCCACACTCTGTAGTCCTTTGGTAACGGAATATAATGATATATGTGTAATCAATGAATGAAGATGTGACATGACAATTAAGCTTGGGTCCTGAGCAAAGTTATATAGACATATGAAAGATGAAGGACAGGAAAAGACCAGCCAAGATTTCCGACAGCCACCACCTGCCAGCATTCACATGTTCTCCTGGAATACTCCCTTTGTCAAGAACCATCAATAACTATTCTCCAAGCAGATCTCAAACATTTCCGCCTAGGGGATTTCAGTCAGATATTAATCTATTATAATAACTTACTTCCAATTCTACAAGATTCTAAATTGTAGAGTAGCCTACTATGAGGTACCTTTCTGAAACTCTAAGTATATAGGGAGGCCAGATTGCCCCCACTTCCCCCAGCCAAGCCAAAAGTCAGTCCATATGTCACCAACATGCAATCTGGCTGCCCCAGAGCAATAATATGCTGGGGTGGCATTAGTTAATCAGAGTGGGACCTGTGCCCCTCAGGGACAAAAGTCCCACCCTAGAGAGATGCAGGCCAATCTGATTGGCCCAGAGCTCTGTAGTCCCAGAGTTCCAGAAAACAGTACTAGCCATTGCTGGGACTACAAGCAGTCCTGAGGAAGAAAGAGGAAGATGGTTGCCGGGTGAATCTGGGATTTTGGGCGGGCATTGATGGGAGAGCCCAGTGATGGGGCAGAGGGGGGTGGGGAGATCTGGTTGGAGAGGCTGGGATGAGGCAGGGTGGGTGTCACCAATGGACACAGAGAACCCCCCCAAAGGAGATACCACGCATTTACTGCCCACCAGCAGCTTACGCAGTGAAAGCTGCCAGGCTGTTCACCATGCCCCCACCTTCCCCCACAGACCAAAAAATTGCAGTGGGGATGGAATAAGGCCCTTAAGTGGCAGCTAAATGTCCACTTAAAGGCCTCAAGCAGGCCTAAATGTGGGCAGGCTTCCTGATGCCTTACCCAATGCCCATAATATGGAAGACAGGATAGGGATGGGCAGGAAGGTGGCAGGCTAACAACTTACTTTATGTTACATGCCCTTCCACCTTCAAATATACCAGTGGAGGAGGGGGTGGGCATTAAATTCACTCCATAATGTCTACCAGGTTACCCTAGTCCACCATCTCACTAGCTTCTTCAAAGAACTCAATCACTTGCTAATACGCCACCTTATTGTTTCAGAGGCCATGTTGTGTGTGTCTCAGATAGTTCCTTCTCTGTCCAGATAATTATAGAGAACATCTCTTATGAGCCCCTCTAGCATCTTTCAAATGACTGTCATTAAACTATTCAGCCAATAGATCCCTGGATGTAACTTGTCATTCTTTTTGAAAGTTGTCACTACATGAACATCTCTCCAAACCAAGAGAATAGTCTTTGATGCTTACAAGCTACTAAAGATATGGACAAAGGGTTTACAAAGTTCATGGTCCATCTCTTTAAGTACTCTCAGGTAGGTAACACCTGGGCCAGAGCCCTATGCATTTTGAGCTCTTAATTCAGCTTTGCAGTTACAAAGCATCGACCAGCCAGGGAAAAGCCTCAAGAGCTGCGTAATTGTAATAATGTTGAGTTAACACAGCACGGCAGTGGTATGCACTTTACTGACTGTCCTCTTCACTTGTTGATATATGAATTAATAGGGACTGGTTCCAAAAGCTCTGGGGGCAATTATTTGCCCAGGGCCAGAAGGTATGTGTCCCAGACTACTGAAGATTACTGAGGTAGTAGCAGATGGACTAACCATGATTTTCCAAAATTCATTGAAAATAGATGTTACATCAAAGGATTGGAGAGTGGCAAATGTCACATCTCTGTTCAAAAAGGGAGTGGGATAGATGGACAATTTAAAAAATGTTAAACTTACATTAGTGGTAGGAAAATAACTAAAGAAGATAATTGGAAAAGCATAAACTGATCATAGTGAATGAGAAACTCATGAAGGGTATGTCATGTTTGACTAGCCTAATTGAATATTTTGAGACAATGATTGAAAGTAAAGATGGGAGTTCAGTCACTGTCATTTTTGTGGACTTTCAGAATGTATTTGTTAAAATGCTGTGGATATTAAAACAAAAGTGACAATATGAACAAAGAGGTGACTGAATTCAGATAGCAAAGGGCTGCAATAAATTGATGTTCCTTAGGCTTGGAGCAGTGGCTACTAGAGCTCCTCAGGGGTTAGTATTGGGACCACTGATTTCAATTTATATATACATAGACAAAAACAAAAACAAAAAAGTCCTCAGAGGACTCGAAACGTCAACTCTTTTCTTCTCCGTCGATGTTGCCAGATCTGCTGAGTTTTTCCAGGTAATTCTGTTTTTATTTTATACATAGACAAAGTTGGCTGAAACTACAAAACTGCAGAGAGTAGCAAGCTATCAGAAACAATGGAGCAGACTATTGGAGTATATAAACAAGCAGGCCAATGGGCAGGTGAGTGGCATATCTAATTTAGTAGAGAAAAATGTGATATAATGTACATTAGAAAATTATATAGAGAAATAAAATATAACTCAAATGGTACATTTCTGAATGTAGTGCAGGAGTGAAGGGATCCAGAAGAACAAATAAAATACCCTTAAAAATGGGTGAACAAATTAAAAATAAAAACAAATGAAATTTTAGGTTTACATTGAGGCATCATAATCTCAAGATAAGCATTGGAACAGGATGCTTATAAGGTACTTTTGCATGCAAAGAGATATTGGAATGTGAAATGTATCATCAGAAGTTGTGTGTATGTGTGTGTGCTACAGATCACTCAGGGAGTCCAGGTTGCTGAGGCCACATGTACTTTTTACATGCATGTTGTAGTTTGGAGGTATGGGTAGTGATGGTAAAGCTCCAACTTTCTTTCCAGACACCTTCCTTGGCTACGAAGTCTTGGAGTGGGACTTGAATCCAGAGCTTCTGACTCAGAAAGGCTAACCACTGCAGCACAAGACCTCCATCAGAAGTAGTGCTCATTGCTAAGTTGATTACAGCATTAAAAATCACTTGAAGAATATAAAGACATGAGGAGAAAAAAGTAGACTGTAAAACCCAATTCCTCAAAGGGCCCAAATCCAAAACATACAGCAACAGCCAAATGGCCTTCTTGTTTACTAAAATCTCTATATTCCACCATGAAAAGGTATTACATAGGCAAAAGAAGACAACGAAACCAGGCCTGAAGAAATGCTTGATGAACCCTAGTTCTTGAGTTTAGAAACTATTATATGAAAATATAACTTAAAAAAACATTATTTTAAAAATATCGCATGTCAGATAAAATTTGATTTTCTGTAAAAGGAATCCATAAATATTGCAGAGGCAACATTGGGGTGTTGCCACTATTTAAAACCAGATCTAAAGTTATGAATCAGCACAATAGTAAATTGGAATGTAATTGAAACATATTAGCATGCTGCCTGTAAAACTTTTAGCCAATAGCAAAGAGACCAGTCAGCTTTCAGAGAAATCAACAGGTACTGATTTGAATTGCTCAATGTCTTGAAAAGATGTCACATTTTCTAAATAGTTCACTGTCTCTATTGAAAATTGCAAAATAACACCTAACAAACTTTATTGAACGTTCTGAGCTCAAAAAGTTTCAAAATTAGAACTTTTACTTTCAGATAATCTAAGTAAAGTCCATTCTTCCTGCATTCCCAAATTGGGAGGTGCGATGACAGGATAATGACCAATGGGGTGGCGAACATCAGGTATATATTTGGGAACATAACACTTCTGAATCACAGCTCGATCTTAACAGCGACCCAGTTCGGATTCATCATATCCTATCACAGGTCAGCAGGAGATGACAATCTAAAACATTTCCTAAACCTTTTCTCTCTCTCTCTCTTTGGAATTATTCAGACCTGTATATACGTTGCTGAACTGTATTATTTTGCTAATTCTGTGCCCCGTGCCTCCAGCAAATCTGCTCAAAGTTGAGTTTGTCCAGGTATTTTTTATTTTTTGTTTTGGACTTCCAGCATCCGCAGTTTTTGTATTTATTTTTGTTTTTGAATCCCACCAGGATGGCTGCACTTTCGCTTTCCCTGCTGGTGCTGCTGGCGGCTGTCTCGAGTTGTCAGGGTAGAGGTGCCACCGGATCGAAGACTGTGAGTCCCCCACCGAAAAACGAGAGTGCAAACGCTAAGAAATGCCCTCCCAGTTTTTCCAGAGGTAAGGTAGCAGCAACTTTTTACAGCACTTCGACTGCGTTGCTTGACAATATTTATATCTGTTCAGTTGATCTGTGTTCCCCTCTCTCTTTTTTCCTGTGATATTGTTTGCAGGATAATGTTTGTACTTTTTCTTTTATCTTAGGTTGGGGAGACGAAATTAATTGGGTTCAGACCTATGAAGAAGGACTGTTCAAAGCAAGAAAGAGGTAACGCTGCTTTTCTATCCAAAAGCGCTCTCTAGTGTCTGTCGGTATTGTTCCTGCACCTGTACACCTTGGCGGACTTCACCCGTCTCTCCATTCCTTGGATTTGTTTGTTGAGACTCGTACAGACAGCATTTACTAGCTAACCTGATATGTGTATGAATGGAATAACCTCCGAGATTGACAGAAAAGTGGTGTAAACTGCAGTGCCTGATATGGAAATCCCAGGAATGAAACTTAAACCTTACAGGGGCGGAGGGTGTTATAGAAGGAAATAACAAGCCCACTAAGGCGAGGCAACGGGAAATGATTTTTTTTTTTAAACTGCATAAAATGTATACAAAAGAATGTTGAAGAGGCGGGGACAAAGACCAATAGGTAACCATTTGAAGCGATCATAGCTAAAACCGGAAATAAAGCTTGTCCCCACCCCGCTAAAAACCAACTGAATGATTAAGGAGGGGAGGAGGAAATAAACGTGCAAAGCATTCTCTGAGAAACGCCGCGAGATTAATTGAAGTGTAGCGCTGTTTACTTTGATTTTTGTTTAAGTCATTGAAAGCTGTGGTGTGTTGGGAATATATGTATTATGTATCACAAAGTCTAATAGCTGTAGATTAACACCTATGACAGAACTCTTAGTAGAATGATGGTATATGGTGTGTGCAAGGCACTGGTTTGATAAATTAAATAGCTTTTTCTAGTTGAGTAATTTTATTCTCTCCTGAACCCTAATTTTGTCTGCTGTCACAGGGAGCTCAATCCCTAAAATATTAAAACATAAATAGCAACTGAAGGACACTTATCCCTTCAAGTCTGCTCCACCACTCAGATCATGGCTAATCTTCCATCGCAACTCCTTGCACTAACCCCATATCCTTTAATTCCCTTAGTACCAAAACACCTATTGACCACTGTCTTGAATATACTTGACAACACAGCATCCACTGCTGCCTGGGTTAGGATTCTGCCTAGATAATTAGACACTGATTCCCCTCAGGGAGTGACAGT
Source organism: Carcharodon carcharias (assembly GCF_017639515.1). Lineage (NCBI taxonomy): Eukaryota > Metazoa > Chordata > Chondrichthyes > Lamniformes > Lamnidae > Carcharodon > Carcharodon carcharias. The sequence goes on along the minus strand of NC_054469.1, from coordinate 128,330,018 downwards.
GAAAGATACTGTGGGAAGACTCTCAGAAATAGGTACACCTGACTGCATCTTCAATCAAAAAACTTTTCTCTCCTGAAATGGGAACTGATGATTCACAATGTGCAAAACTAGGACGTTAGAATTGTTACAATTGCCATTCTAAGCCAATGATCACAGTTTAACATTTGTTGGTTGATTAACTAAACCTTTTATTTACCAATCCGTAGATCATGTTTCACGTGTACATCTTTGTTTAAAATCAGGAAAACCTATCCACCTCTGGTTGTTTTGCAGAGCTTCTGTGATATCAGGTCATCTAACAAGCTGTTGCAGTAGGATAACCCTAAATTAATGGCACCAAGGCTTGTGGCCTCAGTTCTTGCATATGCTCTTGGTCACACTAAACCCATTAGCAGCCTGAGCACAAATTATGCATTCAACTCATTATGACCCTGACTTCAGAAAAGAAAGGAGCCTCCCTATGCTGCAAAGAAGCCACTGGGAACAATAGGAATTTGCTCCTGGCCGATCCCTCCCTTTTATAGAGCCAATCTTTCTTGCTGCCATTCTCTTTTCTGGGCCTCTCAATAGCCAAGTCCTAATAGGACTTAGGTCACTGCCACGTTACACAACAAAAAAGGGTAGCACTGTACAGGTTGCTGCAGTCCATCTCTGGTTATTGTGATTGACATTCTATCTTTGAGCCTGTGGCATTCCCACTGCATCATTTATGATGTGTCTCGACCGCCACAGGTGAGATGAACTCACATTATCATGCATGATCAGTTTACTCGGCACCGAGGCAGGCAGGACCTGATGACCAGCAGTCCTGTACAGGAATAGCAATATCCCCACTAAGTATTTCCATGGTGCTGTCAGCATGTAAGACATGGCACATTGTAAATGGGTCTTGGCCAAAGTGTTGTGTTGGATTCCAGCAACCAGTGAAGGATCTTACAACGATATCCCATCTAAATTCTCCTTGCTGTGACATGCAACCACAATTGTGCACCTTAAAGGAACATTGATTGTTCTCAGCCATTTTCTTCCCTGTGCAGCATATTCCTGATTGCACGACCACACAGCTTAGAGGCAATGTTGCTTTACAGGACTTACAGTATGATGTTGGAAATCTAATTCCCCTTTAAGAATCTGGCCTTTTAAGGCCAACAGCAAGGTAGGGCAACAAGGAAGGATGGGCTTTATAACAAGAAGAGAACCACTGGGGAACAAAACATATATTTCTTGGATAGCCTTTTCCAAAAGCATAATGAGTGATTTTGAAGTGATGTTTGGACCTACAAATGTTACTCAGCTGAGGTTGACCCTGGAAAATCTACCTAGGTCAGGCCTTGACCAATTAGGCAAAGCCTGTCCAATGCAGGTAATCATCAATGTGGAAGACCATTCCGTCCATTTTAATTCACCCATCTAGATAAATCCTAACGTCACCCAGTTATATAATTGAATTGTTTCTTAAATGATTCAAGGAATTTTGCCCCCAATAATTAGCCTGCGACTTGTTGATCACAGTTTATGTGAAAAAGAATTTCCTGATATCGATCGCAAAATTACTGTTTAAGTTTGTTTATTTGTTGTATATTTAACATTGAGTTTATTGAGACTCCTCAGCCTCATCCTTAATTTCAGATTCATCCTTAGTTATTTCAATAAAATTCATGGAGCCATCTCTTTTTCCTTCTTATTTGTAGCACTTTATGCTTTACTGTATAATTCATCTACCATTTTTCCGTCCACTTAAATATTTGTCCAATCCATTCTGTAATTTGAGTTGCAAATTCCACTATTTCTTCTAATTTGGTATCATCTGCAACTTAATCTGTTCGCATTGTTTCTGAATCCACTTTATTTATGTAATCATGTACTAGAATGTCCCAGTTAGTGATTTATCCTACCCTGACATAATTCTCGCTTGAGCACTCATTATTTTTTATGTATCCCTCAGGAAGTTTCTTATTCATTTCTAGAACCTACCCTGAAACCGTACAACTTTTGAATATAATTAATAATCTTTCATGTGGAACTTTATCAAAAGCCTTTTGGAATTCAAGAGGGCTTTTCACAGTCCACTTGGTGTCATTTCCTCCAAGCATCCTCACAAAGATATAAATCCAACCTTCCTTCTCTCTAGTGACCATAAAGTTGGATGCATTCTTCAATATAATTTTTAATTGTCCATGTGCTTACCAGTAACCCAAATGGTCCTTAACATAATATTAAATTGCTAGTTTTAGTATACTCACATGGCAAAATTCGCTTCTGTAGGAAATTAAAATATATTTGTGCATCTGAAAACACTTAGGAATTTGAAGTTAAATGAGGGAAGCAAATCTTAAGAAATTATTTAAACCTTCAATGCTGACCACGTGCAATAAAAATTGCAGTCCTTTCCCAAATTTAAACATTTTAAATATTTGCATTTCATAGTATTTAAGCAATAAAATGTTTAAATATAAAATTCCTTAGCTTATTTGCTATGTATTGACCAGTTAATCTGACATTTTGTTATTTCATATTAAATAAAAATCATATTGTATTTTTCCCATTTTAGCAATCGACCTTTAATGGTTATCCACCACTTGGAAGAGTGCCCATACAGTCAAGGTAAGTGATTAGCTTGTTTATTGAAGCAAATTCCTATATATTCCATCGTGCTTTAGAGTAAAATGCTGCTGAAAATGTTTTGTTTCAGTATGGAAGATTCACTATCACTTCACCCAGAAAGGTTAGTTACATTGTACTTTCTTTTCCTCAAGTCTTTCCTCTGATATTTTCTCTAATAGCCCTGAAGAAAGCATTTGCTGAGGATAAGGAAATTCAGAAAATGGCAAAAGAGGACTTCGTCATGCTTAACCTTGTGGTAAGAGAGAAAATAAAATATTATAAAGCACTTTATGTAATAGCACAGGTCCAGGAAACTATTATTAGGGTTATGAACATAATTATGAATTTGTTATTTTCTGGAATTACATAATTTTGTTTATTTATCCTGCCTTCATAGTTTAACTTAAAAATAATACTCCAGATTTTCCACGCAGTTTACCATTTTATGTACCTCCTATAAGGTCACCTCTTGACATCTTTTGGGTTTTAAAAAAAACAGTTTCTCTAAATTCTCATAGTGCATACCTTTGATTTTAGAGATCAGCCTTGTGGCTCTTTACAGTATCCCAGAATCCTTTTATTCTTGAAGAAGAAGAATACTGGACACAGGTGCAGTTTTCATGAGTCATGGCAAGCAGAACTGAACACAGTAGTCAAGGTGTAGTCTAACCGGACATGGTATAGTTTGATCATAGACCATTTGCCTTACATTTTACTGTTTTCGCCTTTGAGTTCATTTTGAGTTATTCATTAGTGCTCTGCTTTGATTGAATGAATGTGTTCAGTCTGCCAAGACACCAAACCTTTTAAGTTCATTCTAAACAATATCAGCACCAAGAAGTATTTATGTTGATCATTTTTCCAATGTGCAATACTTCAATAATCTGCATTAAACTTCATCTATCACAGTCCAACCTGCTCGCATATTTTGTTTAGCCCATTGTTTAATATAGAGGCAATGGAATTTGCCTGGTTTGGTATCATCTGCACATCTGACTAATTTACATTCATGAAAATGACTCGAACTCAAGTTCTGTCGAAGGGTCATGAGGACTCGAAACGTCAACTCTTTTCTTCTCCGCCGATGCTGCCAGACCTGCTGAGTTTTTCCAGGTAATTCTGTTTTTGTTTTGGATTTCCAGCATCCGCAGTTTTTTTGTTTTTATAATTTACATTCATGACTTGCATTCAAAAACTCAATGTAAATTAGTAACAAGTGGTACAAACAATAAGCCTTCTGGCACCTTACTCTATATATCTCCCCTTCACATCAACGTGACACCTGTTGTTATTTACCTTTTCAAACAATTTCTTATCCACTTCCATGTTTTTCCCTGAGTGCTCATGGTTTTGATCTTACTCAGTTGCTTTTCATGTGGAGAACCTTTACAAATGCTTTACAGAAGTAAGTGCATACACAACACTATAGGGATTAACACTTTGTTTCTGAAAAGTTGCTGGTTGGCCAGGACTTCTCAAATTAAAATTTTGTTAATTGCTGTTTTGTGCTGATAATCCTCAAGTTTATTCTAACGACTGATTCTTAATTAAGACAAGATATTTATTTGACTGCATCTGTTTTGCCACCCCTTTTGAATATAGGCATGACATTAGCCAGTTTCCAATTTATAGGAAATTCCCCAGTGACCATTAACTGCTTATAATTATTAATCTCCTCTGGTCCCTTGGAAATTATTACAAAATAACCCTGGAGATTTATTTTTCATAGACTCCTTCAGTTTGTGTAGGAATCCTTTTTCATTTAAATAAAAAATCCTTGGTCTTACTAAGCTATTTCTCAGGAGGACGTTTTCCTGTGTGAATACTTTAATAAAAGAATCAGTTGAATGTTTGCTATTTCATAATGGAAATATTAAGTGACAATATGAGACCAGGAAATAAGGTTTTGTATGCAGCGTGTCCAAATGTTTAGTTTGGTACATACTTGTATATATTTATAGGGTTTACATGTGAGACATTATAAGAGTGTGGGGAAAGTGTTAGGATAGAATTTTCGGCGCGGTGAGCAGGGCCGAGGCATAAAGTGATGCGCGGTGTCATTAAATTTTTTTTAACCTTCTATTCAATGTTTTATAAATGAAAGTAATCTCCCTGAGGTACCTCTGTGCTTCAGGGAGATTTCTGTGCTTTTTCGCACGAAACAGCGCACTCCCCAACTCAGCCGCCCGCTCCTGCCCAACCCCCCTGACGGGGAGAAAATACTCCCCTAGGATCCGCAGAATTAACGTAGTATATAAGTTGACCCAGTGTATAAAACAATGTCATTATGTTAGCATCAAAAATCATGCTTTTGCAAATACCTGGAATATAAGTAAACCTCCCCCCCTTTTCAGCTACAAAATGCTATACGTGCATTGGTGATCAGCCTCAATTTTTCACCCAGAAATGCATGTTTTACCTGTAATGTAATGTAAGTTGGCACATGGGATCAAGTAGGCGATACAAACTGTTTTGCAAAGATGTGTGAGAGTTTAAACCCACACATGGCATGGTAAGTGATGAACAGCAATGGGTCCTCCAGCAAAGAGTATGAAGCTGGTTTCCAGCTAAAAGTCATGACGTTTGCTAACTTGTCAAATAACTGTGCTGCAGCAAGAGAATTTGGTATTAATAGAAAAACTGGTGCGAGAATTGACCAGAAACTAAACTGGACTAGCCAGATAAATACTGTGGCAACAAGAGCACATCAGAAGCTAGGAATCATGTGTCGAGTAACTCACCTCCTGACTCCCCAAAGCCTGTCCACCATCAACAAGGTGCAAGTCAGGAATGTGATGCAATGCTGAACGCTTACCTGGATGAGTGCAGCTCCCACAACACTCGTCCAGGACAAAGCAGCCCGTTTGATTGGCACCCCATCCACAAACATTCACTCGCTCCATCATCGATGCATAGTAGCAATCCCAGTCTTTTCTTTAGTGAATGTACAGTATTAAACTGCCCCAAATGCAATTTATATGTATGATAATGGTAGTGATGAAAAATGCGATGGGGTAAAACCAGATAAAAAGTACAATAGCCAGACTATGTCTTTTAAATAGAATTACATTCCTCTCTAAACACTAACCAGTTCACAGGCTATAGTGCAACCTGCTGACAATAGAATGTGTATTCAGAATCACCAGTCGGACACTCATTAGAATCTCTGGGCCAAATTTTCGCTCCTGAGTCAGTTGTGCAGAGTCAGGAAAATTACCAACTCCCCAAACGTGACTCGGGTGAAACATCCCTGAACGTCGGTGATTTTTTTTTTGTTTCGGGAGCGGAGGGTCTACATATGCTAATTGGAGTCAGCCCTATTGCCACCAGAAACAGAGCTGAGGTAGGCTATCTATAAAATGCTTGAGTCGATGCTCTGCTCTGGGACTTGGTCCCAGGTGTAAGAAAATCAGTGAAACAAAAAATAGTCCACATTCACCACCCCCCCCCCAACACACACCCACCATGCCTCATTCATGGCATCTTATGCCCCCACCCACCACCCATCTTATATCCTCCATGCCAACCCAAGACCTACCACTCTTTGCCCTTATACCCTCTAAGCTATTCACCCAGTAGCCACCATGGGCAGATCTCAGGAGCCATGCTGAGATTAAATAAAGTTCTAAATATCTATCCCAGATGTCACTAAATTTAAGAAAAAAACTCATTGATAAAAGCCAATTCATACATTTAAATCCCTTCAAGTACTTAATTCTTTATAAAAACAAACAAATGTATTCATTGCCCCACATCAAAGATAGCTAATCACTTTATAACCATTTGGGGCTGTCATCAAACTCTGAACATATAGGCCCCTCCACTGTTATAATAGACTGTGGAAGCTGCTAAGCAGCATTAATCCTATAATAATAACCTTCATGCTTACATAAGTAAATATCTATTGAAATTGCAAGCACCATTTTGTTTTTCTCAGCTGAGCGTCCCAACTGTTTCTTTTTCCTCAAAATTTAAAGAGCAGGGGATTTAAATGTGTTAACCTTTTTTGTCAATGCCACAAAGCGTATCCACTTTTTCCATGCATTAATGTCCACTGTTAGCAAGAGTTGCTGACCTTTCCAAATAACTCAGGTAGGTTTAGAGTTTTTCCTGAAATGTCTAAAGCCCATGAGTCATGTTTCAGAAACCTACACTTTTAAATATGCTGCTGCATCCTTGAACCATGGATGTGTAACTACTTCTGGCCTCTGTTTTCCCATTCATCCCCCGCGCCCTCAAAAATGGTGAGGGCTGGGTTCGGGGGCAAGACTTCAGGAATCAGAATTCTGGCACTACTTTGACTAGGTGCAAAATCCTTCCATCTCCATGAAAATTCTCCAGTGTGCATGTATGTATGGCTTCCCTGTGAGAATGAATTTTTCAGTTAGCTAGGCCTTTGAAGAATGAAAGAAAACTACGAGGAGATACCTATTCATGCTACATCTCTTGCACATGCCCCAGCCTATTGATTAAAGAGCAGATCTGTGTTATCTACATACAGGTTTATACATTGCATTCTTTCTTTTAAATATTTACCTTAGTATTGTTTGCATTACTGATTGGCATTGCTAGATGCAACTTTTGGTTCTATTTTATGATGGAACTACTGCTGCAAACAAATCTTCATTTTCATTACAGTTTGAGACAAATGACAAAAATTTGTGGCCTGACAACCAGTATGTTCCCAGGATAATCTTTGTAGGTAAGAATTTAAACATTTATTTTTCTCTTTCTTTTTGAAGGATATAATTGCATTAGTTAGTATTCCCACAATTTAATTCATGTACGTCTAAGTATTCAGCACTTGTTTTTTCCCTTTGAATACAGATCCTTCCTTGACAGTGAGAGCAGATATCAGAGGGAAGTATGACAATCGTTTATACACTTATGAGGCTGGTGACGTTGACCTCTGTAAGTCCAAGTTGCTTCTATTGAACTACTATAAAAGTATTTGTCAGAATTCTCAATGTTTAAAAAAGCAAAGTATTGCACTTAATGGAAATCTGAAATAAAAATCTAAAACACTGGAAATAATCATCAGATCAGGCACACCTGTGGAGAGAGAAACAGAATTAATGTTTCAGGTCGATGACCTTTCATCAGAACTAGGAAAAGTTAGAAATGCAACAAGTTATAAGCAACTAAAAGGCGGCGGTAGAAAAGGGACAAAAGGGAAGGTCTGTCAAAGGGTACAAGACAGGAGAGATTAAATGACGAGTTGGTGACGCAAGGCCAGAGGGATTGGTAATGGGCAAGTAAAGAAACAAAAGATGTGTAGAGGAGCTGTGAGCTTGCCCTTCTCCCCACCCCCCACACAGGTAGCGCTAAGCACTGCAGTACGTGTTTCACACTAGGCGGGCTTTAATTGGCTAGCCAGGGTGAAATCGTGGTCGGGCAGCGGTCGGCTTCCCGATCGCCCCTGCCGAGCCCACCTGACAAGGGCAAAATCCTGGCCTTGAAGTTTGTTTTTATGCCACATGCTTGTCAGAATGTGAAATGCAACCTGGGTGCAAGAAAAATCTGTATTGGTTTTAGAACAAGTTGCAAATGTCAGGAAAATTAGAGGGCAGAAACATGAGATTAAGTGTAAATTTCCTGCAGCAAACCAACAGGTGTAATAGGTTGAATGGCCATCTCCTGTGCTGTAAAATTCAATGGGAAGAATTTTCTGGTCGGCGAGTAGAGATAAAGCCTGCTCACCGGTGCATAAAATGATGAGGTGACATTGGGCGGGCGTCCAATGTCACCGCACATCATTTAGATTTTCTGTTCAGCAGGCGCGCAGCCAACTTGGCTATGCGCCCGCCGAACTGTCAAAGGCCTATTAAGGCCTGTTTAAAAACTAATTAAAATAGTTAAATGAGCTGCCCGTCCAACCTTAAGGTTGGCGGGTAGGCGAAGAGCCCAGGCGGCCTTTGCATTTTTCTTGAAACCCCATCCACGGGCAGGGTGAGGTTTCATGAAGTTTTAATAAATTAAAGTTTTCCATTAATGTTCCTTGACATGTCCCAGCTCATGTGACAGTGTCACATGAGGGGACATGTCTTATATTTTCTTTTCTGTATTTAGCTTTTAAAAACTTTAACTAAATCCCTCTGTGCCTCAGGGAGATCTCTGCGCTCTTTTGCACGCATGTACGAAACAGTGCAGGTCATGGCTCAGGGAATTCCCCCCCCCCCCCCCCCCCCCCCCGCACAGGGCACGCTCAGCGCTTCTGGGCGAGGGTCACGCTGGGCTGGCCTTAATTGGCCCGCTCACGTAAAATGGCAGCATGGCCCCAATCGGGGGTGCCAATCAGGTTCACACCTGCCCCCGCAACCCCCCCCCCCCCACCCCCACCCCACAACGGGGGGGGGAATTATTGCCCTATAATTCCATGATTTGGCTTCATAATAGGTAAAGAGAAAGCCAAGAAATCTTAAACATTAGCGCAATGCCACAACATCAGATTGACATTTATTGAAAATGGGTTTGAAAATAGAGCTCAACTTTTGTTCAAATTTATTACAACTATAGCTAAACTATATTATAGAGCACCGGATGCTAATGGAACAATTATCCCACCATATGACATTCACCTCATCAAAGACTATACAAAGTGGTGCTGACAGAAATTTTTGATCAAAAAGCCTATCTCACAAGCCATTCCAATCAGCTGAAGTGGAACAACCAGGAAAGCAGTAAACTTATCCAGTATTTATAAACATCCATTTCATTCATGTCAAATTTTCTCCAGTTCAGCATCATTAATCAGTCCCATAAATCCTCTTTCAAGCTGGAGTGTGCTATTACCAAGCAAGTACAAAAAGTGGCATGAACCAAGGAGTAATAGAGAATCCTTGTCATTACATTCCAGTTTACTGGAAGAGTTTACATGCTCGACAGTAATCTCTCCCGCCTCAGAATATATATTCCTCAGGTATTCTATCAGATCATGGCTCAGAAGAACACCCTTCAAACTCACATTGATGCTGATGGCATACAAGGCTGGCATGTTGTGTACTCTTAAGCTTATAGAAATGGCAAACAGTAGCCAATTTAACTGTATGTGTTAATGTGAGTGTGAAATCACAGAGAAAGAATCCAATAAGTAATCTGCCACAGCCAGTTTGCCATTGCATTTAAATTGTGCATCATAGCTGAGTAATATACTTTCTCTTTTTCTTTAGTGGCTTCAAATATGAAGACTGCCAAAATACTGTTGAAACATGAATTATAAGAGCTTGAAGTCATCTATCTTCCTTAAGCTTTATTAGTTACATTATTTCTGTTCAACACTTGTAACCATAATAAACTCATTGTGTAGAGTCATTGCATGTTACTGTCACAATACTGTGTTTTGTGCAAAACAAAGTGTAAATAACGTTTTCTCAATATTGGACATTTCAAATCGTAAGTGATGACATTTTAATAAATCCTTTTGATACCAATGTGAGTGTACACACAGCATAATTCTTAACTGAACAGACTGTATAGCAGTTCCTATTACGTGGTTTTATGATCAATTTACAGTTTAAAATAGGAAAGGAAGTTGCATTTATGTAGCCCTTTACACGACCTCAGGATGTCCCAAAATATTAATACAGCCAATAAAGTACTTTCGAACTGTAGTTGCTGTTTTGTCATTTGTCTCGGACTGTTGAACATTAATCCTTGATGAGTTAACAAGTAATACTTGATGACGTTTGAACCTTATAATGGAGAGTACATTATAAGCTGATTGCATTCTTTACTAGTTAATTATCAAGTATGGTAATGCAAATAAAAGCTTGTTTATTCTGCTCAGAATTACCTATCTCTTTTAGCAGGTACCATGGGGTTTTAATATATTGGATGTTTTTGTTTAATCCGTTTACCATGTAGCACTTGCTGGTGTTTTTCAATCATATTTTCTTCTATTTACAAATGAATAACTGACTGAATAACAACTTATGACACAAAAGGAATTCTAAGTTTTTTAGTTACTGATCTGTCTTTGATGTTCCCACAATACTTCTGCACAGATCCTTCCAGCTGCTCGCTCCTTACCCTCTTGAATATACTATAGAACATCATGACTCCTCTAATTTTGTCCGCAGTCCTCAACTACGGATGCCGAATTTCTTCTAATCCTTTTGTAGAGGCGAACTGCTTATATTCTCAAGATTCCAATTTTCCTATAAACAAGTATTTGTTTGAATGTTGGTTGATTCAATTCCTTTCAGTCTTCTTACATGATCCTCCTTTTTATGTTATATTATTTTTATGGTTCTTTCATGTCCTTCTTTAAGATGGTGTACTTCAGTTTTGTGTTCATGAATAGTGTGCTAAAGCTGCCTACACATTTTCTCCAACTTTTTTTTGAGCTGCTGACCTTCCTGTTAAAATTTCTGTGCTTGCTACCTGCATTGTTCCTCATATGGCTGTGGCATTCATGACTTAAATTTTCCTTTTCAGAGACCGGGTCGTATTTGGTTTTTCTTCGATGTGTAAAATTTCGCAGCTTATGTTTGAGCTGAAGATCAGACAATTCAACTTTCCTGAGCTATGCTTACTTTTCAATTTTGTATTCCCTGTGTTGCCTTTCAGATTCTTTTAATGCTTTCTGTAGGTCCAATTTCCCCTCCTCTTCCTGAATGGTCTGGAGGGTCTCTTCAATTATTTTTGTGCAAATCCTCTTGAGATGGTTCTTCAATTTATCAACTCATTCATTTGTAGATTTGACAGTTTTAGAATGCTCTTCTATTCTGAAACACACAGATTCAGACTTTCCAACAAAATGTTTTGCGATCTCACTCAGAAAATGTTCAATTTCAGCTCCAAGCTCAGATTCTTACCGCTGTCTTTCATGATTAATCTGATTAAATGAGCTGACCATTCTTTTTGGCTCTCCAGGAGACACTGGTTTAATTATGCCTCCTTTTGTGCAAGCTGTTCATTTTCCTGCTGGATAAAGTCCCCTTTAGCTGCTTTATGAACGTCATTGAATTTATTTTGATGCTCAGCTAAGAAGGTGGGATAATCGTTTTCATTTAGCTCATGAATTCTATTGATCTCTTCTTGTTTTCCTTTTTTTTCACTGAGTTCAAACTTTTGCCAATTCAACTTTAAAACTGATGATGCTGCTGCTGCTCCGCAGTTTTGACACTGGCCTCAGCTTTCTCAATTTCTTTCAAAGCATGTTTCTTCCATTTTTCTACATTTGCTTTGAGTACCATTGCTATCTGCTTTGCCACACATTGTTCATGCTTTCTCCTCCATCACTTCTCCCCAGTTGTGTAAATTAGCTCTGCATTGAGACAGGCTAGTCAATTCCTCCAACCAATGACCATTTGCTTTTGTTAATGCCATTTCAACCAGTTTGACCATTATCCTCATGCTTTTTCTGTTATTCTACTTTAAATTGTTTTAAGGCCTCTCCTACTGCCATTATATTTCCCTCCTAAGCTTGCTGCTCCAATGTCATTCTTTTTAAAATAGCAAGCTGTATTTCTGATTCTTCTGGCATTCACAAAGAGTAATCTGTTCCTTCAAATCAGCCAGTTCTTCCTTTAAATATTCAGTTTAAGCAGCCTCAGCTTGCTTTCCCAAAACCACTAGAGATGGTAATACCTTATCCCCAGCCAAGTCGTTTCTTAGCAAAATAAACACGCCTTCAGAATGTAAACTAGGAATGTTTACAAACACCAACAATAAAAGCAACAGTGACTAAATCACATTTTAAATTAACGTTATACAATGGAACAGGTAAATAATTTCCATCAATGCCCTGAATTAATGCTTTTGCATTCTGCGAACTACCTAGAGGGAAATTCATGTCACCTGCCAACATCAGTGACTGTTACTCCTGTATCTCTAAGAACAGCAATTTAATTGTCTGCCTCACTAGACAAACATGGTGACACTTAACCTTCAAACAGAAAACTCCTGCCTTTTTCTGCAACTTGGTTCACTCAGTAACCGTGGAGAAAGTAGCTGCTTGTTGTGAACTCTATCCCCTAGGGCAGTATTTCCTGGGGAGAACACTGTTTAACTGTACAAATGCAATGGACTTGTTTTTCCACTTCCAATACTCCGCCTTCATGTGGCCAGAAATGACAAAGATAATATATTGGTCACGTTAGACCAAACTTGTTCACTAAACTTTCTCACCTGAGGAGTCCCTATATATTTACCTTTGCCAATTTCTTCAAAAGAGTCAGGTTTCTTTTCATGATCAAGCTTCCTATGTTTCCAATTTCTCTGAAATTTTCCAAAATGGGGCCTATTATTAATGTTCTTGTGAGTCAATTCATAATCATCTGCCACTACTGAGGCTTCCTTTCTTTCATGTACTCTTATGTCCTTCCAAGTGGGACCTGTTACAAAAGTCAACTTACCTTCTCATTGAGATCAGAGGTTGGGAATTTCAAGTCCTGACAGACCTCAAAGTTTCTGCGCTTGCGCAGGTTGGGAGCAGGAGTTTCTGCGCTTGCGCAGGTTGGGAGCAGGAGTTTCTGCGCTTGCGCAGGTTGGGAGCAGGCTGCATACATGCAGTTCTGCATTTTAAGCTTTTGGGGCTGAGGACTGGCCCAGTGCATCTCTGCATGAAGAAAAATAGACAAAAACCTGGGCCATGTGACCAGTGGTGAATGCCATTGGAAAAAAGTGCCCTAGGCAGGGAACAGGGACAGGAAAAGGTCCCAATTAAGTTTAAAAGCATGAAGAGGGCTTCAATTAATAGAATTTAAGTGAAGAGGGCTCAGGAGAAGCCCTGATAATAGAAAAGGGCTCAAGATCTAAGAAGGCAGTGCAAGGTTGGTAAGTCTGTGCTGCGGCCCATTGGGGCAAAGGTAACCCTTTGGAGCAGTAGTGCTCTGCTTAGCATGGTTGAAGAGCTGAAGTTGTGATTGTGAGTCGGTGCTTGAATGCAGACTCACGAATCCAGGGGAATGGAATCTCTCGTGAGAGAGACAGAGTTTCATTGAGATAAAAACAAAAAAACTGCGGATGCTGGAAATCCAAAACAAAACAGAATTACCTGGAAAAACTCAGCAGGTCTGGCAGCATCGGTGGAGAAGAAAAGAATTGACGTTTCGAGTCCTTATGACCCTTCAACAGAACTGTTCTGTTGATCATCCACCCATGTCGACGGGGAAACATGCCAGTGTAGAACAGTCTTGACAAGTGTGACATGCAGAAATCGAGTCTTACTGCTAGGGCTCTGCTCACATCACAGACATCTGAGGAGCAGAAGATGCTGGAGCCCGACATCAACGGAACACTGGATGAACGTCCATCGCATGCTGGGTGGATTCCCATGGACATGGCTTTGCTGCGAAGCAGCTCATGGAAGTTGGAAAATCACTGTGATGCTCACAATGGATGATGGAGGGTTGGAGAGGATGATCTAGGATCGGTTGAGAGATGGAGCGGTTGGGAGGAGGGTAAGGTTGGGAGGGGGGGTTGAAGGAATCCTGGGGGGGTGCAGGATGAGATGGGGTGGGGGGGAATGAAGGTGTCGAGGGGGAGGTTGGGAGGAGGGGGGGAGAATGTGGGGAGGAGGGGGTAACAGGGGAGAAGACGGCAAATGGGGAGGTAGGGGTAAGGGAGATGGAAGATGTAAGTGAAGGAGTGCGGAGGGGGGAAGGAGTGTGGGGAAGGCAGGGAGTCCAGGGGGAGGAAGGAGTGTAGAGAGGGGAGGGTGTCCAGGGGGAGGAAGGGGTGCAGAGGGGGAAGGAGTGCAGAGGGAGGAAGGGGTACAAGGGACGAAGGGGTGCAGGGGGGGATCTGCAGGACAGCGTGCATGGGAGGGGTCAGATAGGTCCATGTCTGCCTCCTGGGGGGTGATCTGAGGGTGGGCATGGTATGGAGGAAGGGTGAGAATGACCGAGGGCAGGGTGAGGCAGTAGGGTGGGAGGGTTAGGGTTTGACAGTAGCGGTAGAAGGGATGGTGAAGGTGATTGGTGGGGACCCAGAGGCAGACACAGACTTTCGGGTGGGAAGGAGGAGGTTGGGGAGGTGAATGTGGATGGGGGTGGGGATTTCGAGAAGGAAGGGAATGTGTACGTCCACCTGGACATCGCCGAAGGAAAAGGGTTGTAGCTGGTAGGTGACAGAGGGGAGATGGAAGGTGATGCTGGGGGGAGGTCATTGTGATGAGGGAGAGGAAATGGGTGACTGGGGGAGGGGAAAAGATGGGGGAACCGCACAATGCAGTGAAACCAGACCATGCTGTCTAAATTGAAAGTGAAATGAGAGTCATGGTGAGTGAGGTCAGGTTTTGCATGGGAGTGTGATCATTGGGTGGGTGGAGATGCAGATCAGCTCAGATGGACAACTGAAAGTGAACCCCAGCAGGCAGCATTCAAAATACTCAAGACATTGAGATGAGTGTGAAACATGAAGGATCTGTGTGTGTGGGAGAATACTTGCACAAGGCTCCAAAAGGCCCTGCCACAAACACACTTCTCCTTCCAGAATCCCTTGTGGGCCGACTGCTCCCTCTGTGGTGACAGAGGATGAATTTGAGGGGGTCACTGGAAAAGGGGACTCGGAGGGAGAGGACAGCCTCTGAGATTCCTGAGTGGATGACCCAGGGGTGTCCAGTGTCCTCCTCCCTTCGGATGCACGGGGCCTCTGGCCTGACTCTGGGAGGGGAAGGAGCACCTGGGCAGACATCAAAGTGTCCCATTTCCCTCTTACAGTGCCACTGCAGGAACTCAACCATGGCCCCCGCGATGGGAGTGCAGGTCTGCACACATCTGTGCGTTCTGCTGGACCAGGGTCTCCATGGCGTCCGCACATGGAGACCTCCATGTGCCACATGTGGGCACCACTCCATCAGAGAGCAAGCAGATGCACTCCTCCGACTCGCATGCCACTCTGTTGAGGGTTTTCAACAGCTCTGCTTGATGTTCTGCTGCTGACTCTCCAGGATGAGTTGGAAGGCCAAATCCCAGAGATTTATCATCGGACTCGGATCTCACAGGCGCCTCTTCCCCAGCAGTCGTCCAAGTGCCAGGGAGCTCGGCTGAACCTGCCTCCTCCTGCTGCGGACACGTTTCCACGAGGTGACCAGCAGATTGTGAACCTGAGCCTGCTCTAGATCTAGGTCCCACCAAGGTGTGTGTCTCTGCTCTGGTGGAGGGTGTGGGTAAGTGCTGTGACGGGTCTTCCAAGCTGCTTATTTCCAGCTCTTCAATGGAGAAGGTGCCCTCTTGGCTGCAGATGAGAACATTGATGGAGCTGAGGGACTGTCTGTCCCTTGGCAGAGTTCCCTGTGAACCAAAGTAGAGATAAGCAGTGCATGGCAGCAGAGGCAAAAGCGGAAGAGAGAGCACTCACAGTTGCATTAAGAGAGGGATGATGTGATGTAGGATCCTCACAAGGGTGTTCACCACCGGCCTCACTGTCACTGCAGGCACGGTCTACACCTTCACCAGTCAGCACAATGGCAGACTCCTCAAAGTAAGTGAGGGACCTAATGTGGGCCACTCAATCCCCGGTTTGGGACCTCTCCCCGCTGATGTGAGCAGGCTTCCCCTGCATGAAAACAGATGGAGAGAGTGTGAGCAGGACACATGGCACTGCGTGGAAAGTTTTGTGTGGTGAGCGGAGCCATGGACAGGATGAGGATGTGAGCTCCAGAGGATATGAGCCTGATAGAGTTGGGAAGGTGTGTGTAACAGTTAGTGGTGTTGTCCCTTGAAGAGTGAGATCCCTGTGGATGTGTGATGGGTTTGCGAGCGTGTGAGTTGAGAGTAATGAGAAGAGTGACTTACCCTGGCAGAACAGATAAGACCATTCATCCTGTAGCGGCACTGGGTGGCTATCCTCTTTTGCAGGGCTTTGTTGCTGACCACCACTGTCACCACCTGCCATGCTGGATTGGTGATGCTGCTGCCCCTCCTGTGGCCAGAACCAGGGTAGAGGACATCACGGCGAGCCTCCACAGTGTCCAAATGGCATTCCAGTGACGCATCATTAAACCTGGCAGCTGAAGTCTTTTTGCCTTTCATGGACATCTTACCTGCAGTAGCCATGGGCTGGAAGCACTGAGATGTATGAGCACAGCTGGACTTTAAATATGGCGTGATGAAGCGGTGAGGTCATGGTGTGGCAGGCGAATGAGAGCCTGCCCGCCATGGAAACCGTGTGTTTCCCTGGAATACATGAGTAATGCAGTGGGTTTGGGATGATATGACGTGAAAACCCGCCATCAGGTAAAATGTCATTTTCCTTGCCTGCTACCGCACTTCGTGCAAATGTAGGATGATTTCGCCCACATTGTTTACTGACGTCTGGGTGGGTTGTTGAGAAACTGTAGACTCTGACTAGGTCACATTTGCTATTTAGCTATGTGGTGTGTTTGACCTCAGTTTTCCTGTTAATTCACATGTACCTCATATTAACCCTGAATGTTAGAGTATAAGATAGATATTGTAAATGGGTTTATCTTTCTGACCTCATATAGTAAAGTTTATTTTTGTTTGTTCAAAACCAGTAGTTTTATTCTTGTAGTTTTATTCTATGAGCAAGTGTCTTGAATCTCAAACATTTGTGCGCTTTAAACAAAACATTATCGATCCCTTACCGGATCTTACCAAAACCTTGGGGTCTAGGATCATAACAGACTTTATCCTCAAAGATCCACTATTTTTGAATTCTTCCATCAGAATCACTTCACTAAGGCTCTTAAAGTCTTATTCAAACTTCATCAATCTATACCACCAACTGAACACCATTTCCTTTTCTCTCACAAATTCCACCCTGTTTCCTTGTCAGATTTCAGGATTTCTGTCTATAGATCTCTCATAGGCATTGAGAAGAGCAGCCTTTACTTTGTCATAATCACTTGAGTGCTCTTGTGAAAGAGTTGAGTACACCCCCAAAGCTTTCCCTACGGAAACACTCTATAGGAGCATAGTCCAATATTGCTTAGACCAATTCAGATTTGTAGCAATTTTTCTCGACTGATGAAAAGTACATGTCTACTCCTCCTCACTAAATTTATGCATCAAGTGAATATCCTTTGCCAAATCAAAACTATAAGGAGTTTGCTCTAGGTCACCTTTCGTTGCCAATTGACATTCACATAATCTGTGTCATTCTCTTTCCAATTCTCTGTCACTTTCTCACTTCTCCTTTTCTAATTTAAGCATTCTGATTTCCCTTTCTGATTTAATTTTTTTGCATTTCTCTTTCTTCTCTTTCCAATTTCATCCTCTCTAATTAAAATTGTTTCATTCTCTTTTCTTTTCCTAGTTCAATTCTGGCTAGTTCTACTTGAGCAGGAACAGAAATTTCCTTTTCTTTCTTCATGTGACAAGTCAATTCTTTGATGATATCTGCCAGCCTAATTTTAAGATGACCCCCCAGTTGCTTCAAAACGTTGCTTCAACTATTTCATTGCACTGAGAGACAAATCCTGTCTCTTCACAATGGCCTCAGCATCAAAGTTACTCATGTTGATTTCCAGTGAATACAGCAAAAGCAAACGTGAAATCTTGTTCGCTTGAATACTGGAAAGTTCCAGTGAACCCGTTTCACAGCCTAATTCGGATCAATCCTGGACAAGCCCCAAATTTGTTATGATCCCTGTGGAGATTAACAATCCAAATTTACCAAACGACCCCAATGAAAAAAAATGGACAAGATTTCATCATTTCATAACTTATACTTTAACAATTAAAACAGAATCAACATAAATTAAACATGAATTAACAGTCAAATCACAGTTAATATAAGTTATAAATTACACATTAAATAGAAGACACAACTGAGATGGATCTCACAGATTTATCAGACAGCCCACTCAGTGTATATGGCAAGAAATTCAACCAGAGTCCTTCAAGACTCTAATTTTCCTCCGGCTGAATTCCAGCTCCTTTTCTTAAAGGACTTAGCCATCGATTCTCATCCGACAGCAGCTTCCACTCAACCCAAGTTCCACCTTCTTCAGTCTTCAACAAATGATGCACTTTTCCAGAGCCTTCTCATCTCTGGTCCAGTCAGCCTTAATTAAATGGATCCACCGAATCACCTTTATCTGAACCATCAATAATAACGTTGTGCATTGTATATCCAGTTCTGGTCATTCAATTACTTTAAAGGAGCAGAGAGTGGCAGCAACCTTCTTTTGGTTTATCCCAGCTCCTGAATCTAACCTTCATGTTTGCCTTCTCGGACTGCGCCACCACCTTCTTCTTTGGCACTATCCTGCTCACATGGACCTGTTTTCGTCCATCAACCCCAGGTCACAAGATCACAGGTTTTCTCACTCTTTCTTTCCCGTGCAGGAATACGAGGACAGGGCCTCTGAATGTTCTAAATACTGTTCTTCAGAACCAGTCCTCCAGGAGGAACTCAAGCAACCCACTCCATCTTCACTCTCAGTGTCGTTAAGCCCCTCATACCTCAGAACAGACATCACCACTTGCCCCATGCTCAAGCCACTGCTCACACAAGAACCAATCAGCTCATCCTGTATCTGCACAAAATAGCACCAACTCCAGCACACCACACACCATCACACGTGTGGGTTACTGAGCAGTAACTATCCCCGAATAGCCAAAAAATGATCGGTTCATAACTATACTATGCAAAATAAAACACCTCCCAAACTAATTATTTATATCCGCAATTGCTCTAGCCATGTACAGACATAATTCTAGTAATGTGCAAACAGTGTAACTCCCTTATAAAGTTATAATTTCCAATGGTGTTTATGTCAATTTTCAGGTCCCTGCAGTTCTTTTTCTGAAGTTACAGTTGTAGAATTACACTTAATTTCTGTTTGCCCCTATGCTTAGTGAAATAACCTTGGTTCTAACCTTGAGGGGAGAAATGAATCACATAAACTGATATTAAGATAATTAAGGACTTTATTTGATTGCCAATAAGTAACATATTGAGTCAGTACTCACAAATGGAATACAGTTCAGTATGTGGGGTGGTCAAACCATTTTGTCTCAAGGAAGAGCCCTGGAGTGTTTTCTGATATGGTTCTTTCTCACTTTCATCCTCTTCTCACTTCCTTCCTTGATGATTGCCTCTCTTGAGAATAGATAAGTTTGATCACCCAAGCGATGCTGAATATGGAGGCTGGGATTTTCTAGCATCGCCAGGCGGGGACCTGCCATGGGGGATGTGGTAGGCCTGCCAAATGTCCATTGAATTTCGGAGGGACCGGACGTTCCCAGCGGCTGGCGGGCCGGAAAATCCTGCCCAGAGACTTTCTTAATCAGAAGCCACATGGCTGAAACAATCATAAAAAAGGTTTCTACTTCTCACCTGCCGATGGCAGTCAATCTGGTTTCTAATCAACAGACAAATTACTCTTGTAAGACTCTCAACCAGGGGGCCTCTCTACCCACTGAGGTCCTCACCCCACACATGGTATCAATAACAGGAAACAAGCTATGGATACAATTTCCGCTTATGTAGAAAACTATTATTAATCCACCAAGCAATAGTATATACTCACAGCACCACTTGCTGAGTAAGACCCACGTTCAGGAATTCGTCCTCAGGTGGTCAGTCCGCTGCACAAATGCTGCCACCTGACTTCCTGTGCTGACCAAGTCACACTTCCTGGCTGCAGCCCCAATGTCCTTGGGAGATGTGGCTTTATACCCCTTTCTGACCCCGGTCTCTTGGTATATAATGTAATGTTTTAAATCGAGATATCCGATTGGATTATTAATCCTACACGGACCATGCAAAGACCACCTACATGTAATCATTTCCTGCTCTCAGCAGGGGGCTGTCTTCAGGTACCTGCCAGCAATGGATGTGATTTCTGTATCTTTTTGAGGCAGGAAGAAAGCCATTCAGACATACCCGAGAAGCCATTGTCTGGTCAGTTTCTGTACTCAGGGTGTCTGGTGGTTAACCTCCACCCCATTGGCCTGTCCTGACACGTCTGTGTCTGTGTGTCTGTGTAACCTTGTCCAGTCTTTATTTTTTTAGAAATTCCATGTAAGCCTCAGGGTTGATGCCTTTGGTCAAAAATCTTCTCCCTCAATCCGATGCCCTCTGCACTCCATGTTCCTACCATCTCACTCTCTGAGTCCTCTGAGCTCAGGATGTTGGTCCGCCTCACAACTGGTTACATTTTAAAACTAGTATAATGATAATACATATTGAAAAGAAACAAAGGGAGACCACAGAAATACACAAAATATCAAAATGCCTTACACTGTGGAATAAAGACAGAAAATGCTGGAAACTCTAAGCAGTTCTCGCAGCATTTGTGGCGAGTTAACGTTTCAGGTCAATGTCCCTTTGTTAAAACCGAGAATATTCGAGATCTAACAGGGAATAAGTAAAGGGGATAGAACTAAAGAACAAAAGGACTGTGATAGAGGATAGAGCAGGGGAGATTAAAAAAACGTTTGATGGTGTAAGGCAAAAAGGGATGGTAACGGACCAAGTGAAAAAAGATGTGTTGTAAATGTGAAGAGCAGAATCATCCAACCTAGATGAGGTTCCCTTTTTTCTCACCCTCCACTGGACCAACCTCCACATTCACAGATTTTGAACAGATTCCACCATTTCCCTCACCTGCAGCTCGGTGCCACCACCAAACACATCTTCAATGCAGGAGATGCAACACCTCTCTTACCTCTCACCATTCAAGGCCCCAAACACTCCTTCCAGGTAAAACTGTTGTACTTGTACTTCTGTCAATTTAGATTTTGTCTGCACTGGAGTGCTCTAAGCCATGGTGTGCTCCGCCTGCTCTATGTGGGAAGCCGGGAACATTTCCAGTGCCCGGGGCCAGCATGTGTATGGGAAGTGTCTCCAGCTGCAGCTCCTGGAACCCCAAGTTTCAGAGCTGAAGCGGCAGCTAGGGACACTGTGGAGCATCCATGAGGCGGAGAGTATCATGGATTGCACGTATAGAGAGGTGGTCACAATGCAGGATAAGAGTCCACAGGCAGGAAGGGAATGGGTGACCACCAGGCAGAGCAAAAGGACTAGACAGGCAGTGCAGGAATCTCCTGTGGCTATTCCTCAGCAAAACAGATATACCGCTTTGGATACTGTTGGAGGGAATGGCCTCTCAGGACAAAGGAGCAGCAGCCAAATTCGTTGCACCACGGTTGGCTCTGCTGCACTGGGGAGGAGTAAAAAGTGTGGGAATGCAATAGTTATAAGGGATTCAATCATAAATAGAATAGATAGGCATTTCAGTGGCTGCAAATGAGACTCCAGGATGGTATGTTGCCTCCCTGGTGCTCGGGTCAAGGATGTCTCTCAGGGCAGCTACAGAACATTCTGAAGGGAGAGGGTGAACAGCCAGTGGTCGTGGGACACGTTGGTACAAACGGCATAGATAAAAAAGGGATGAGGCCCTAAAAGCAGAATTTAGGGAGTTAGGAAGTAAATTGAAAAGTAGGACCTCAAAGGTAGCGATCTCTGGATTACTACCTGTGCCACGTGCCAGTCAGAGTAAAAATAGCAGGATATATCAAATGAATACGTGGCTGAAGAGATGGTGTGAGGAGGAGGGTGTCAGATTCCTGGGGCATGGGGACAGGTTCTGGGGGAGGTGGGACCAGTACAAACTGGACGAGTTACACCTGGGCAGGACCGGACTGATGTCCTAGAGGGAATATTTGCTAGAGTGGTTGGGGAGGGTTTAAACTAAAATGGCAGGGTGATGAGAACCTATGCAAGAGTCAGAGGAGGGGGAATCAAGGACAAGAACAAAAGACAGAAAGCGGAATAAGAAAAGTGATAGGCAGAGAAATCAAGGGCAAGAATCAAACAGGGCCTCAGTGAAAAATAGTGGGAACGGGACAAGTAATGTTAAAAAGACAAGCCTTAAGGCTTTGTGCCTTAATGCAAGGAACATTTGCAATAAAGTGAATCAATTAACTGCACAAATATATGTAAACAGGTATGATATAGTTGGGATTATGGAGACATGGCTGTAAGGTGACCATAGAGGGGAACTGAACCTCCAGGGGTATTCAGCATTTAGGAAGGACAGGGAAAAATGAAAAGACAGTGGAGTTGCATTGCTGGTTAAAGAGGAAATTAATGTAATAGTGAGAAAAGATGTTAGCTCCAACAATGTGGAATCTGTATGGGTAGAGCTGAGGAACACTAAGGGGCAAAAACTGTTAGTGGGAGTTGTACACAGACCCCCAAACTGTAGTGGTGATGTTGGGAATGGCATTAAACAGGAAATTAGAGATGCATGCATAAAGGAACATCTCTAATTATGGGTGACTTTAATCTGCATATAGACTGAGCAAATCAAATTAGTAACAATACAATAGAGGAGGAATTCCTGGAGTCTATACGGGATGGTTTTCTGGACCAATACATTGAGGAACCAACTGGAGAACAGGCCATCCTAGACTGGGTATTGTGTAATGAGAGAGGAATAATTGGCAATCTAGTTGTGCGAGACCCCTTGAGGATGACTGACCATAATATGATAGAATTCTTCATCAAGATGAAGATTAATGTAGTTGATTCCGAGACTAAGGCCCTGAATCTTAATAAAGGAAACTATGATGGTATGAGACGTGAGTTCGCTATGATGGATTTGGGAAACGTTACTTAAAGGGATGACAGTGGTAGGCAATGGCAAACATTCAAAGAGTGCATGGGTAAACTGCAACAATTGTTTATTCCTGTCTGCCGTAAAAGTAAAATAGGAAAGGTGGCCAAACCATGGCTTACAAGGGAAATTAGAGAAAGTATTAGATCCAAGGAAGAGGCACACAAATTGGCCAGAAAAAACAACAGTCCTGAGGATTGGGAGCACTTTAGAATTCAGGAAAGGAGGACCAAGAGATTGATTAAGAAGTGGAAAATAGAGTACGAGAGTAAGTTTGTGGGGAACATAAAAACTGACTGTAAAAGCTTCTATAGGTATGTGAAGAGAAAAAGATTGGTGAAGGTCCCTTACAGTCAGAAACAGGGGAATTTATAATGGGGAACAAAGAAATGGCTGACCAATTAAATACACACTTTGGTTCTGTCTTCGCAAAGGAGGACACAAATAACATGCCAGAAATGTTGGGGAACAAAGTTTAGTGAGAGGGAAGAACTGAAAGAAATCAGTATTAGTAAGGAAATGGTGTTGGAGAAATTGATGGGATTGTGGACTGATAAATCCCCAGGGCCTGATAATCTACATCCTTTGAGGAAGTGGCACTAGAAATAGTGGATGAATTGGTGGTCATCTTCTGAGATTCTATACACTCTGGAACAGTTCCTACAGATTGGAGGGTAGCTAATGTAACCCCACTATTTAAAAAGGGAGATAGAAAGGAAACAGGGAATTGTAGACCAGTCAGCCTGACGTCGGTAGTGGGGAAAATTCTAGAGTCCCCATTCTAAAGGATTTAATAGCTGAGCACTTGGAAAACAGTGGCAGAATTGGACAAGTCAGCATGGATTTACGAAAAGGAAATCATGCTTGACAAATCTACTGGAATTTTTCGAGAATTTAACTAGCAGAGGTGATGAGGGGGAGCCAGTGGATGTGGTTTATCTGGACTTTCAGAAGGCTTTCAACAAAGTCCCACATAAAAGATTAGCATGTAAAATTGGATATAAAACTGGTTGGCAGACAGGAAACAAAGTGTAGGAATAACTGGTCTTTTTCCAAATGGCAGGCAGGGGCTAGTGGGGTACCGCGGGGATCGGTGCTGGGGTCTAGCTATTCAAAATATATATTAATGATTTAGATGAGGGAATTAAATGTAATATCTCCAAATTTGCAAATAACATAAAGCTGGGTTGGAGGGTGAGCTGTGAGGAGGATACAGAGGTGCTTCAGTGTGATTTGGACAAGTTGAGTGAGTGGACAAATGCATGTATAATGTGGATAAATGTAAGGTTATGCACTTTGGTAGCAAAAACATGAAGGCAGATTATTATCTGAATGGCTATAAATTGAGAGAGGGGAATGTGCAACCAGACCTGGGTGTCCTCATACACCAGTCACTGAAGGTAAGCATGCAGGTGCAGCAGGCGGTAAAGAAGGCAAATGGTATCTTGGCCTTCATAGCCAGAGGATTCGAGTACAGGAACAGGGATGTCTTGCTGCAATTATACAGGGCCTTGGTGAGACCACACCTGGACACCTGGAATATTGTGTGCAGTTTTGGTCTCCTTATCTGAGGAAGGGTGTTCTTGCTTTAGAGGGAGTGCAGTGAAGGTTTACCAGACTGATCCCTGGGATGGCGGGATTGACATATGAGGAGAGATTGAGTCGGTTAGGATTATATGTGCTGGAATTCAGAAGGATGAGGAGGGATCTCATAGAAACATATAAAATTCTAACAGAACTAGACAGGGTAGATGGAGGAAGGATGTTCCCCATGGTGGGGGAGTCCAGAACCAGGGCACACACTCAGAAGATATGGGGTGCGCCATTTAGGACTGAGATGAGGAGAAATTTCTTCACCTAGAGAGTGGTGAGCCTGTGGAATTCGTCACCACAGAAAGTAGTTGAGGTCAAAATGTTGTATGTTTTCAAGAAGGAGTTAGCTATAGCTCTTGGGGCAAAAGGGATTAAAGGACATGGGGAGAATGCTGGAGCAGGCTATTGAGTTGGATGATCAGCCATGATCATGATGAATGGCGGAGCAGGCTTGACGGGTCGAATGGCCTACTCCTG
This sequence comes from Carcharodon carcharias, assembly GCF_017639515.1. Lineage (NCBI taxonomy): Eukaryota > Metazoa > Chordata > Chondrichthyes > Lamniformes > Lamnidae > Carcharodon > Carcharodon carcharias. Next base: position 128,304,805 of record NC_054469.1, on the reverse strand, counting down.
CTCCTATTTTCTTTGTTTCTATGTTTCTGTGAGCTCAAGGAATGGCACCTAACCTTTTGACGGGTGCTTTACAGTCTTCCAGACTCAACATTGCGTTCAAAAATTTCAAATCATAATCTCTGTCCCTTTTTTTTGGACAGCAGCTATTCTCAATGATTCTGTCTTCACAATTATACCTCCTCTCGACCCATCTTTTGGCTCTTTACTTGTTCCATTACCATCTCTTGAACCATTATACCTTTTGTCATTCACCTCTCCTGCCTTTAAACCGATCTCTGACCTTCCCTTTTGCGCTTTCCTGCCTTCCCCACTCCCCCTGCCTTGCTTGAAAATGATTATATCTCAAAGTGCTCCTAGTTCTGACAAAGGTTCATCAACCTAAAAGGCTAACCCTGTTCCTGTCGCCACAGATGTTGCCAGACCTACTGAGCATTTTCAGAATTTTCTGTTTTTATTTGGGATTTACAGCATTTTGCTGATAGGACTGTGGAATGCCGTTACCTGAACATAACGGTCTCATCTAGAGCGATTGTCCTTCTCCCAATTAGCCAACAAGTCCAAAGAGTCCCTGAGGGTTATTTTGCTGAGTTTTAAAAACAGGCACTAAATGGGTGCTGTGCAAATAAGGTATGCCTGTTTAAAGATTGGTTTTAGCTTCCAATTTTGTTGCTAATTGCTAATGACCATAACTTGAATTTACCTGGCGATGCTAAAACACCTGCAGGTTCAGCACTCAAGTGCTGATCACTTGCAATTTTCATGGATCTGTATATATGGTTGCCACTGAAAGTGTAGAGTGTGCTGGCTGACACACAGCAGCCAGTTCAGGACGACTCAGGAACCGAGTGGCACTGGAAGTCCTGACTGTGGAATTCCGGAGAGGGAGGGATATCTTGCTCTTGCATGAGGATTGGGTGAAGAAGTCCATATCATCCTCCTGTCCCTCCCGCCTGCAGCAACAGGTACTGCTCTGCCTAGTTTCACATCCTACCATTCCTCCAGCAGATCAGACTCCCTAGCAAGCTGCCAATGAAAAAGCACTCCTTTTCTTCCAATGAGTCCTATAAAGTGCCCAATAGGGTACAGTAGCACTGCACTCAGTCATTTTAGCCGAGGCCCTGAGAGAATTTCTAGAATAAATGATGATAAAGTGTTGGTGAAGTCTTGACAAAGTGTGTCGAAAAGTCTCCTGATGAACTTCAAAAGTCCTCTTCAACCATCCAGCCCCAAGTGAACATTGAAAAGTGTTCTACTTTTAAGTAGCCTTGAAATCCTCTGTCATGATTAGCCTACTTCCAATTAACTGGTCGCTGTTAAGCAAGGGTGCTAAGTAAAGTGCAATCCATCAACATGTCATGTAGCCTTGTTAATGAGATGCAGGCAATTTAAATGGAAATAAACTGAATAATAATAATCTGGGCAGTGGTTCCTAATGCAAGACTCAACTTCTTTACCAAGATGGCATGTTGCACTAAACATGGGCTAAACCAACGTTTGATTGACAGGGGGCTGGGAACCTAAGGGCAAATTCAGAGCATGGAACGGGAGAAGGAGAACTAGTGAGTGACACTGAGAGACAGAAGCAGCACAGGTTAAAAAGTATACAGCACAGGAATTTGGCAGTGTTAAAAAATATATATGCAAATACAAGGGGCATAGTAAATAAAGTTGATGAACTAAGGGTACAGATAGAAACATGACAGCATGATATCGCCTCTATAATGGAAACTGTAATGGCTTAAAGAGGGGCAAAAATGGCAGCTCAACATCTCTGGATAAACAGTTTTCAGGCAGGATATGGGGAGGATGAAAAGTTTGGGGTGTAACATTATTGGTAAAAGAATCAATTACAGCTGTGAGGAGGGATGATATACTAAATGAAGCAACAAATGAGGCCATATGGGTTGAACTTAGAAATAAAAAAGTGGTAGCCATACTGCTAAGAATGTACGATAGACCTCCGAAGAGTGGAAGGGGGTTAAAAGAGCAAATAGGTAGGCAGATTTCTGAGTACAAAAGCAATAGGATGTTTGGGATTTCAGCTACCCTAACATCAATTGGGACATGAACAGTGTGAGGGGTTCAGATGGTGCAAAATTCTTGCACTGCATTCAAGAGAACTTTTTTAGCCAGCACGGAACAAGCCCAACAAGAGGGTGCACAATTCTAGATTTAGCACCAGGAAATGAAGCTGGACAAGTGGATGAAGTAGCAGTGGGGGTCCATTTTGGAGATACTGACCATAATATAGTTAGATTTATCATCACTATGGAAAAAGACAAAGATAGAACAGGAGTATAAGTTCTAAATTGGGGGAAGACAAATTTTATAAAGCTGAGAGGTAAGCTGGCGAGAGCAGTCTGGATACAGCTATTAGAAGGAAAAGGTGTGTCAAATCAGTGGGAGGAATTCAAAGGCGAGATTCAACAGGCACAGTGTAAACATGTCCCGCAAAGAAAAAGGGTGGTACTGCCAAATCTTGAGCACCCTGGTTATCTGGAAGCAAATAGGCCAAGATAAAACAGAAAAAGAAAGCTTATGGCAGTCACAAAATACAATACTGGAGAAATCCTGGATGTGTGTAGAAAGTAAAGGAGTGAAGTAAAAATTGAAACTAGGAAAGCAATAAGAGGATACGAAAAAATATGGGCAGGTAAAACCAAAGAAAATCCTCAGGGCCAGAATTTTTAGCTCGGCAGGTGGGTATGCACCCGACCCAACCGAGCGTGAAATGACGCACGATGATGTTGGCTGAGCGCGCTGACGTCAGCGCACAGTCACATGATAGTTCAGTCAGCGGGCATGCACCAGAGCCAGCAGTGGGCCTGCCAACAAATAAAAGTCCTATTAAGGCATTAAGTTATCAACTGTCCTTAATTTTTCACTGCCCGTTCAACCTAATGGTTGACTTGCAGGCAAAAAGGCCAAGCGGCCTTTGCATTTTTTTGGAAACCCCATCGACGGGCTGGGTGAGGTTTCCAAAAGCAAATACAAATGAAATAAAATCTTTAATTTTTAACTAAAAACATGTCCCTGCTTATATGACCGGGTCAAATGTTGAGAGATGTTTTATTAAATTTTCTTGATGTTTAATTATTTTTTCAACGTATTTTTCATCTCCCTGAGGCAGTCCGTGCTTCAGGGAGATTATTCAGTGCTCTTTCGCGCGCATGGGTGAAGTTCGGACTAGACCTGCTCGCCCCCCATTCCCCCGCCTGCACAGGCAGCGCTCAGCACTGCTACTCATGTATCACACTGGGTGGGCCTTAATTGGCTTGCCAACATGAAATAGCTTCCCAACCACTCCCGCCCGCCCTGCCAATCCCATACGCCAAGGGAAAATTTCTGCCTCAGATGTTTTACCAGTACAGTAAGAGCAAGAGAATAACTAAGGAAAAGGTAGAGCCTATCAGAGATGCAAGTGGTAACTGTCATGAAGCTATTAATATACATCATTTTATTGGAATTTTTTTTTAAATACCATGTCCAAGTGTATGGTCTAGGTATGTAACACAGGGTTTTGCTAATTCACTTTTAGCCACGTTCATCACCAAATTAGCTTCTTGTAGTCAAGTAAATAATTCTTCCAGGTGCTGTAAATGCTCCTCCCATGCCTGACTGAAAATGATTAGACCACCTGTACAAACAGCACAATTGCTCACACCCGCAACTACTTTGTTTGTCAACCTTTGAAATGTCGCAGGTGCATTCTTCATGCCAAATGGCATGACTTTAAACTGATATAGTCCACTTGGCAGTGCAAAGAGTGATATCTCCTTTGCTCTCTCCGACAATGGTACCTGCCAATATCCTTTTAGCAAGCCAATCTTTGTGATAGGTTTTGACCATCCCACTTTCTCAAAGCATCTTCCAACCGTGGTATGAGATATGAATCCGTTTTTGTCACCACATTCACCTTTCAATAGTCCACACACAATCTTTGTGTTCCATCCAGTTTTGGTACCAGTACAACAGGCAAACTCCAGTTACTGCAACTAGACTCAATGATATCATTTTGAAGCATAAAATCAATTACTTCTTGTACTTATGATAACATTGCTGGATTTAATCTATAAGGATGATTTTGAAGATGATATTTCTATATATACATCATGTATAGCTAAATGTGTCTTTCCCAGCTTATTTCCACAAACAGGTTTGTGTGACTTCAATAGCTTTTCTAAGTCACTTTGACACTAGGTTGGAAGGTAACTCAGTATTTCATTTAAATTTTCAAGTACCCCCTCATTGTCCAATTTGATGAGAGAAAAATCAATTTCAGAGTCCTGCACTTCTACCTATTTCTTATCATCCACCATCACTAACAACTCTTTGTTCCTCTTTCCTGTCAAATTACTTTTTAAGCATATTTACATAACACACCCTCTGCCTCTTTCTTCTATCTGGAGTATTTACTAAATAATTTACTTCACTCAATTTTTTTTCAAACCGGTTAAGCCCACTACATTTTTCATTTAATGAATCACCTAGTATTGGTAACAAAACTAGCAGTTTCCTGAAACAAAGCTGCGAGTTTTAGCTTTCTTATCTGCTTTCACTTTCATCATTTGCTGTGATATCTTTAAATGTTCCCTAGCTAACTCACATGCTTTGTTCAATCTTTCCCTGAAATTTGATATGTAATCCAGGAGAATAGTTTCTGAATTTTGACCCACCAATTTCTCATGAATCAATTTCAGTGGTCCCCTTACCTCATGACAATAAATGAGCTCAAAAGGGCTAAAACCAGTTGATGCATGAGGAACATCTCTAATAGCAAATAACAAAAATGGAACTCTTGTATCCCAATCCTCTACATAATCCTGACATTATGCTCTCATTATAGATTTTAAAGTTTGATGACATCTTTCCAAAGCTCCTTGTGACTCTGGATGATAAGCTGTTGATTTAAACTGTTTTATCTCCAAACTGTTCATTACTTCCTTAAATAGCTATGACATGAAATTTGACCCCTGATCTGATTATATTTCTTTAGGCAAATCATACCTTGTAAAAAATGTATTTAACTCTTCAACAATCTTCTTAGTTGTAATATTTCTTAAAGGTATCACTTCAGGAAACCTGGTAGACACATCCTTCATTGTCAGTAAATACCAGTTTCCACTTTTAGTCTCAGGGAGGGGTCCTACACAATCAACCATGACCATGGTAAAAGGTTCTTCAAATGCTGGTATTGGGATAAATGGCGCCGGCTTAATCACTGTTTGTTGTTTCCCTGTTATTTAACATGTATTTACAGGTCTACAGAATTTGGCTACATCCTTCTGCAATCCTGGCCAAAAGAAAACCTCTGTATCTTTTCCTGTGTTTTCCTCATTCCTAAATGACCCCCAATTGGAATTTCATGAGTAATCCCCAGTATATCATTTCTATACACTAATGGGATAACAATCTGATGCAGCTCCCTCCAGCTTTCATTTGCTGAGACATGATCCAACCTCCACTTTCTCATCAAAATACCTTCCCGAAGATATTAACATACTAGAATATATTTTGCTTCTGTTTCTAAATAAACTTTCTGATATAATTGTTTTAATTGCAAATATTTTTTCTGTAACTCCACTAACTTCCTTGAGTTAAATATTACAACTGAATTTTCCTGTATTTTCCTCTTGAACAATGTTATCAAACAATTTGATTTTGGCACCTTCTTGCTTTTGAACTGCCTGCATTTCTTGTTTTTCTTGTTCTTCCCTATGAGCCTTTAATCTTGTTACAACACAATCAAGAAACAATCCAGGGTGTTCTTTCTGTAACAAGTCTGTTGAAAACGTTTCTGCAGGCTGCTCAACTACCACAGGTATCACTCACATTTGCAATCCAGTTATAACATTACCCAGAATAAATTGAAACCCTGCAATGGCCAGTTTTTCCACCAGTCTAACTATAACTTCACCATTCTTCCATTTGCTCTTTAAATTTACCTTCCACAATGGAATAGATTTAGCATCTCCATAAGCCCCACTTATTATTACCTGCTCCTGCAATACTCCCTTTGAACAACAAATATCATTATCCCACAACATTAAGGATTGACTAGTTAACCTATCACCTATCACTGATTCTCCCTGTTTCACCTGTACACAAACCATTGGTTTCCCATGTGCCTGAACCTCAGAACCCACAGTTCTGTTACTGCCAGAGGGTTTCTGTACCCCAACAATTCCAACAGATTTCCCTGCAATTTCCAACACACTGACTTCATTTGCCCCACTTTATTACAATGAAAACCCTTCTATTTTAAAAGAAAAATAATTTCCAATAATAGACATTCATTGCTTCATGACAGTGCATATGAGTTCATTCCTGAAGCACAGAGGCAGAAATTTAGGAATATGAGAAAACAGCCTGGGCAAACTTATTTCAAGTTTGAAAGAGTAAAACAATGTAATTTTGACTGGTGGATATGGGCTTTGAAAATAGAAATAACCTATGCAGCTCTTGGAGAAGTCATTCTTTTGGAAGAATTTAAAGATTCAATCCCTTCGGTAGTGAGAACTCATGTGGAGGAACAGAGGACTGATTCTGTAAGACAAGCAGCAGAGATAGCTGATGATTATGAGTTAATTTATAGAGCTAAACCTTTTCTTCATCATCCTTTCAAATTGGAAAAGGGTAAAAAGTGGGAAAGTGAAAGGAAGGCAGGTAGTCAGGGAAGAAAAGGAGTAGCTGAAAGTTCCCAGGAAGTTTTTTCTCAGAATAAAAAGGAAGGTGCTGAAGGTAAAAGTGACGTTCAAAAATTAAGGTGTTTTCATTGTAATAAAGTGGGGCACACAAAGTCAGTATGTTGGAGATTGCAGGAAAATTCTGTTGGAATTGTTGGGGTACCGAAATGCTCTGGCAGTAAAAGAACTGTGGGTTCTGAGGTTCAGGCACAGGAGAAACCAATGCTTTGTGTACAGATGAAACAGGGAGAATTAATGAAAGGTAAAGAAGTGGGAATGTGGTCACAGTTTACTCAATAGAATTCTGAGGAGCATGTTGCAGAAATGCTTAAAGACTTTGTGTGTGAAGGGAAAGTCTTTCTGTGTGCACAGGATGGAGTAGGTAAAGATGTTAAATTTTAAGAGACACAGGGGCTAGTCAATCCTTAATGTTGTGGGATAGTGATTTGTTGTTTAACGGGAGTATTGCAGGAGCAGGTAATAGTAAGTGGAGTTCATGGAGATGCTAAATCTATTACATTGTGGGAGGCAAATTGAATGAACAAATGGAAGAATGGTGAAGTTATAGTTGGAGTGGTGGAAAAATTGCCCTTTGCAGGAGTTCAATTTATTCTGGGTAATGATATAGCTGGATTGCAAATGTGGGTAATGCCTATAATAATTGAGTAGCCTGTAGAAGTGTTTTCAACACAGGTGTTACTACACCTCATCTTCTGACTAGGCACTTTACAGCCTTCCAGACTGAATATTGAATTCAACAACTTTAGGTCTTGAACTCCCTCTTCCATCCCCACCCCTTTTCTGTTTCTTCCCCCTTCCTTTTGTTTTTTCCAATAAATTATATAGATTTTTCTTTTCCCACCTATTTCCATTATTTTTAAATATTTTTAAATCTTTTATGCTCCCCCCAACCCCACTAGAGCTATACCTTGAGTGCCCTACCATCCATTCTTAATTAGCACATTCGTTTAGATAATATCACCAACTTCAACACCTATGTGTTCTTTTGTTCTGTTGTCTGTGACATCTTTTGATGATCTGCTTCTATCACTGCTTGCTTGTCCCTACAACCACACCATCCCCCTCCACTTCTTTCCTCCCACCCAACCACACCGCCCCCCACCCCTCCACCCACACACACACCTTAAACCAGCTTATATTTCACCCCTTCCTTGGATTCACCTAGTTCTGTCTCTGCCTCCACCTCCAACTGGATTCCAGGTATCTCCAGGACATACAACGCTCCTTGGACTGCTGTTCTTGTCACATCCTGAGATCCACACTCAGTGCCATGCACCGCCATATGAACACATTAGACCTCTCCCTCCAGCAGCACCGACTCACCCTATCTCTAAGCTGTCCTTGCCCCCAGTTTCATTTTATTCTTCGTTTCATCCGACGCCTCAAAAAGAAACTTTGTCTCTTTCTTTCAGGTGCAAAGGAATGCAAGCTCCAACAACTCATCGACACCAATGCCCATCCAGGACCCTCCCCCCCTGCCCATCCCTCTGTCCCCATCCCACCTTCCAATCCCAGCCCCAGCCATATATTCACCATATTCCCTGACCTTCTCCTCTCTGATGCTGAACATTCAGTGCTCAGCAAAGGACTCAGTTTCATAGCATTGCACCCGCACCTCAATGAATTTCGGGATCGGCACGATTCTGAACTCTTCTTCTGCCGCCTTCGTCTCCGTGCTCACTTCTTTGGGCAGGAATCCTCTCCCCGTTCAACGGCTCCTTTTACCTGCCTCCAATATTCTCCCTCCACCTGGACCCCTCCCTCTGGATTCTTACCGTCTCTTGATCTTTTTATTGAGAACTGTCAGTGTGACATCAGTCGTCTCAATTTCTCTGCGCCACTCACCAACTCTAACCTGTCTATTTCTGAACCTGCTGCATTCCGTTCTCTCAGGTCTAACTCTGAATTTGTCATCAAACCGACTGACAAGGGTGGTGCTGTTGTTGTCTGGCGCACTGACCTCTACCTCACAGAGGCTTAGCGCCAAATCGCAGACACTTCCTCCTACCTCCCCTTGGACCATGACCCCACCACTGAACATCAAGCCATTGTTTCCAGGACTGTCACTGACCTCATCTTCTCTGGAGACCTTCCCTCCAAAACTTCCAACCTCATAGTCGCCCAACCTCGTACCCAAAATCCACAAACAGGACTGTCCCGGCAGACCGATCGTGTCAGCCTGTTCCTGCCCCAGGGAACTCATTTCTTGCTGTCTTGACTCCATTCTCTCTCCCCTTGTCCAGTCTCTTCCCATCTACATCCGTGATTCCTCTGACACCCTACATCATATCAACAATTTCCAGTTCCCTGGCCCCAGTCGCCTCCTCTTCACCATGGACGTCCAATCCCTCTACACATCCATCACCCACTGGGATGGTCTGAGGGCTCTCCACTTCTTCCTTGAACAGAGGCCCAAACAATCCCCATCCACCACTACACTCCTCCATCTGGCTGAACTTGTTCTCTCACTGAACAATTTTTCCTTAAATTCGTCTCACTTCCTCCAAGTAAAAGGTGTGGCTATGAGTACCCGTATGGGCCCCAGTTATGCCTGTCTCTTTATGGGGTATGTGGAACATTCCTTGTTCGAGTCCTACTCAAGCCCCCTCCCACAACTCTTTCTCCGCTACATCAATGACTGTTTCAGTGCCGCTTCATGCTCTCGTCTGGACCTGGAAAAATTTATTAAGTTGCTACCAATTTCTACCCCTCCATCATTTTCACATGGTCCATCACTAACACTTCCCTCCCCTTCCTTGATCTCTTTGTCTCAATTTCTAGTGATAGACTGTCCACTAATATCCATTACAAGCCTACCAACTCCCACAGCTACCTCGACTGCAGCTCCTCACAACCCGCTTCCTGTAAGGACTCCATCCCATTCTCTCAGTTCCTTCATCTCAGTCGCATCTGTTCTAATGATGCCACTTTCCAAAACAGTTCCTCTGACATGTCTTCCTTCTTCTTTAACTGAGTTTTTCCACCCATGGTGGTTGACAGGGCCTTCAACCGTGTCCGGCCCATCTTCCGCACATCCGCCCTCACACTTTCCTCTCCCTCCCAGAACCATGATAAGGTCCCCCTTGTCCTCACTTATCACCCCACCAGCCTCCACATTCAAAGGAACATGCTCTGACATTTCCTCCAACTCCAGCATGATGCCACCACCAAACACATCCTCCCTTCACCACCACCCCCCCCCCCCCACCCCCCGGCGGGATTACACAGGGATCGTTCCCTCCGGGACACCCTGGTCCATTGCTCCATCACCCCCTACACCTTAACCCTCTCCCATGGCACCTTCCCGTGCAACCGCAGAAGGTGTAACACCTGCCCCTTTACTTGCCCCCTCCTCACCGTCCAAGGGCCCAAACACTCCTTTCAAGTGAAGCAGCGCTTCACTTGCACTTCCCTCAATTTAGTCTACTGCATTCACTGCCCCAATGCGGTCTCTTCTACATTGGAGGGACCAAATACAGAAAAGGTGACCACTTAGCAAAACACCTTCGGTCTGTCCGCAAGCATGACCCAGACCTCCCTGTTGCTTGCCATTTCAACACACCACCCTGCTCTCATGCCCACATGTCCATCCTTGGCCTGCTGCAATGTTCCAGTGAAGCTCAACGCAAACTGGAGGAACAGCACCTCATCTTCCTACTAGGTACCCTACAGCCTTCCGAACTTAACATTGAGTTCAACAACTTCAGATCATGAACTCTCTCCTCCATCCCCACCCCCTTCTGATCCCCCTTCTTCTAATAATTTATAGTTTTTTAATATATTTTTCTTTCCCCAACTATTATTAAATTTATTTCGATCTATTGTTTTATCTCCACCTTTTAGCCCATTTCGATCCCTTCCCCCCCACCCCACACCCACTAAGGCCATCCTTCCCTTGCTCATCCTGCTTTCTGCCCTTAATGTCACCATTAGTACATTCCTTAGATAATATCACCACGGTCAACACTCCTTTGTCCTTTTGTCTATGACATCTTTGGCAATCTTTTCTTTGCCTCCACCTATCACTGGCCCTCTATCCAGCTCTACCTGTCCCACCCTCCTCTACCAGCTTACATTTCACCACATTTCTATTTTTCCTTGGTTCTGATGAGGGGTTATACGAACTCGAATCATTAACTGTATTCCTCTCCACAGATGCTGTCAGACCTGCTGAGTTTTTCCAGCTATTTTTGGTTTTGTTTCTGGGTCGTTTCCTGATTGTGTTGTAACAAGATCAAAGGCTCCCTGGGAAGAAAGAAAACAAAGAAAGGCAGTCAGTTCAAAGGCAAGAAGGAGGTATTGAAATCCAATTAGCTGGCAGTCTGTTTGATAACATTGTTCAGAAGGAAAGAATATAGAACAATTGAGCTGAAGTGGTTAACTCAAGGAGGTTAGTGGAGTTCAGAAAAATGGCCTGCAATTAAAACAGTTTTCGCAGAAAGCTTATTCAGAAACAGAAGCAAAGTTTATTCCCAAATGTTGTTATCTTCAGGGAGATATTTTAATGAGAAAGTGGAGGTCGGATTACTTCTCAGGAAATGAAATCTGGAGGGAGGTGCATCAGATTGTTTTCCCATTCTGGTATAGAAACATAGAAAATAGGAGCAGGAGTAGGCCATTCACCCCTTCCAGCCTGCTCTCCATTCATTATGATCATGGCTGATCACCCAATCAATAGCCTGCTCCCGTATCCTTTGATCCCTTTCACTCCCAAGAGCTTTATCTAACTCCTTCTTGAAAACACACAATGTTTTGGCCTCAACTACTTTCTGTGGTAGCTAATTCCACAGGTTCACCAGTCTCTGGGTGAAGACATTTCTCCTCATCTCAGTCCTAAATGGTCTACCCCGTATCCTCAGACTGTGACACCTGGTTCTGGACTCCTCACCATCAACCCCGTCTAGTCCAGTTAGAATTTTATAGGTTTCTATGAGATCCCACCTCATTCATCTGAACTCTAGCGAATATAATCCTAACCAACTCAATCTCTCCTCATATGTCAGCGCCACCATCCCAGGAATCAGTCGGGTAAACCTTCGCTGCATTCCCTCTATAGTAAGTACACCCTTACTCAGATAAGGAGACCAAAACTGCACACAATATGCCAAGTGTGATCTCACCAAGGCCCTGTACAATTGCAGCAAGACATTCCTGCTCCTGTACTCGAATCCTCTGACTATGAAGGCCAAGATACCATTTGCCTTCTTTACCACCTGCTGCACCTGCATGCTTACCTTCAGCGACTGGTGTACGAAGACACCCAGGTCTGGTTGCACATTCCCCTCTCTCAAATTATAGTCATTCAGATAATAATCTGCCTTCCTGTTTTTGCTACCAAAGTGGATAACCTCACATTTATCCACATTATATTGCACCTGCCATGCATTTGCTCACTCACTCAGCTTGTCCAAATCACACTGAAGCATCTCTGCATCCTCCTCACAACTCACCCTCCCATCCAGCTTTGTGTCATCTGCAAATTTGGAGATATTACATTTAGTTCCCTCATCTAAATCATTAACATATATTGTGAATAGCTAGGGTTCCAGCACCAATCCCTGCGGTACCCAATTCGTCACTGCCTGCCATTCAGATAAAGACCTGTTTATTCCTATACTTTGTTTCCTGTCTGCAAACCAGTTTTCTATCCATCTCAATACACTACCCCTAATCCCATGCGCTTTAGTTTTACACACTTATCTCTAATGTGGGACTTTGTCGAAAGCCTTCTCAAAGTCCAAATAAACCACATCCACTGGATCCCCCTCATCAACTCTACTAGTTACATTCTCGAAAAATTACAATAGATTTGTCAAGCATGATTTCCCTTTCATAAATCCGTGCTGACTCAGTCTGATTCTGCCACTGTTTTCCAAGTGCTCAGCTATTGAATCTTTTATAATGGACTCTAGAATTTTCCCCACTACCAATGTCAGGCTGACTGGTCTATAATTCCCTGTTTTCTCTCTACATTCCTTTTTAAATAGTAGGATTACATTAGCTACCCTCCAATCTGTAGGAACTGTTCCAGAGTCTATAGAATCTCAGAAGATGACCACCAATGCATCCATTATTTCTTGGGCCACTTCCTTAAGTACTCTGGGATATAGGTTATCAGGCCCTGGGGATTTATTGGCCTTCAATCCCATCAATTTCTCCCACACCATTTCCCTACTAATACAGATTTCTTTCAGTTCCTCCCTCTCACTAAACGCTGTGTTCCTCAACATTTCTGGTATGTTATTAGTGCCCTCCTTTGTGAAGACAGAACCAAAGTATGTATTTAGATGGTCAGCCATTTCTTTGTTCCCCATTATAAATTCCCCTGTTTCTGACTGTAATTGGCCTACTTTTGTCTTCACCAATCTTTTTCTCTTCACATACCTATAGAAACTTTTATAGTCAGTTTTTATGTTTGCCGCAAGCTTACTCTCATACTCTATTTTCCCCTTCTTAATCAATCCGTTGGTCCTCCTTTGCTGAATTCTAAACTGCTCCCAATCTTCAGGTCTGTTGTTTTTTTCTGGCCAATTTGTATGCCTCTTCCTTGGATCTAATACTATCTCTAATTTCCCTTGTAAGCCATGGTTTGGCCACCTTTCCTATTTTACTTTTGTGCCAGACAGGAATAAACAATTATTACAGTTCACCCATGTCCTTTTTGAATGTTTGCCATTTCCTATCCACCCTTATCCCTTTAAGTAACGTTTCCCGATCCATCATAGCCAACTCACGTCTCATATCATCGTAGTTTCCTTTATTAAGATTCAGGACCCTAGTCTCAGAATCAACTACATCACTCTCCATCTTGATGAAGAATTCTATCATATTATGGTCGGTCATCCTCAAGGGGCCTCGCACAATTAGATTGTCAATTATTCCTCTCTCATTACACAATACCCAGTCTAGGATGGCCTGTTCTCTAGTTGGTTCCTCAATGTATTGGCCCAGAAAACCATCCCGTATAGACTCCAGGAATTCCTCCTCCATTGTATTGTTACTAATTTGATTTGCTCAATCTATATGCAGATTAAAGTCACCCATAATTACAGATTTTCCTTTATTGCATGCGTCTCTAATTTCCTGTTTAATGCCATTCCCAACATCATCACTACAGTTTGGGGGTCTATGTACAACCCCTACTAACGTTTTTTGCTCCTTAGTGTTTCTCAGCTTTATCCATATAGATTCTACATCATCGGAGCTAATATCTTTCCTCATTATTGCATTAATTTCCTCTTTAACCAGCAATGCAACTCCACCGCCTTTTCCTTTTTGTCTGTCCTTCCCAAATTGAATACCCCTGGATGTTCAGTTCCCATCCCTGGTCACCCTGCAGCCATGTCTCCATAATCCTGACTATATCATACCTATTTACATACATTTGCGTGGTTAATTCATCCACTTTATTGCGACTGCTCCTCGCATTAAGGCACAAAGCTTTAAGGCTTGTCTTTTTAACATTACTTGTTCCATTCCCACTATTTTTCACTGAGGCTCTGTTTGATTTTTGCCATTGATTTCTCTGCTTATCACTTTTCTTATTCCCTTTTCTGTATTTTGTTCTTGTCCTTGATTCCCCCTCCTCTGACTCCTTGCATAGGTTCCCATCCCCCTGCCATTTTAGTTTAAACCCTCCCCAACCACTCTAGCAAATATTCCCCCTCAGATATCAATCCCGGTCTTGCCCAGGTGTAACCTGTCCAGTTTGTACTGGCCCCACCTCCCCCAGAACCAGTCCCAAAGTCCCAGGAATCTGAAACGCTCCCCCTCACACCATATCTTCAGCAACGTACTCATCCGATATATTCTGCTTTTTCTACTCTGACTAGCACGTGGCACTGTTAGTAATCCTGAGATCACTACCTTTGAGCTCCTGTTTTTCAACTTACTTCCTAACTCCCTATATTCTGCTTTTAGGACATCATCCCTTTTTTTACCTATGTCATTTGTACCAATGTGTACCACGATCACTGGCTGTTCACCCTCCCCCTTCAGAATTTCCTGTAGACATTCTGAAACATCCTTGCCTAGCACCAGGGAGGCAACATACCATCCTGGAGTCTCATTTGTGGCCACTGAAACATCTAGCTATTCCCCTTACAATTGAATCCCCTATAACTATTGCATTCCTACACTTTTTACTGGGTGCGGCAGGGCCAACCAGGTTGCAATGAGTTTGGCTGTTGCTGCCTTCCCCTGAGAGGCCATTATCCAAAGCGGTATATCTGTTTTGCAGGAGAATAACCACAGGAGACTCCTGCACTGCCTGCCTAGTCCTTTTGCTCTGCCTGGTGGTCACCCATTCTCTTCTGGCCTGTGGACTCTTTGCTTGTGGTGTGACCAGCTCTTAATATGTGCTATCCACGATACTCTCCACCTCGCGGATGCTCCACAGTATCCCCAGCCGCCGCTTCAGCTCCAAAACCCAGGCTTCCAAGAGCAGCAGCTGTAGACACTTCCTGTACACATGCTGGACTCGGGCAATGGCTTTGTTCCCAGCTTCCCAAATAGAGCAGGAGGAGCACACCATGGCTTTGAGCTCTCCTGCCATGACTTACCCCTTTAAATCAAATAAAACCTTTTGGCAGATACTTAATATCAAATAATATCTAGGGCCCTTCTTCGCTAATTTTGGAAGGGATTTTTTATGATTTAGTATGGAAATGATATTCTGAGGATTGGTCATGATTTTGTAATGGGTGGATATTTAGGAAATTAGGAAAACACAGGATAAGATACAGAGGTATTTTATTTAGCCAGGATTGCATAGGGATGTAGTCAAATTCTGTAGAACTTGTCATACATATTAAATAACAGGGAAGCCACAAGCAGCAATTAAGGTATTGTGCCTTTAATCACAATACCAGTTTTTGCCAAACTTTTTAGCAGGGTCATGATTGATTATGTACGACCACTCCCTAAGAAAAATAGTGGAAATCAGTACTTACTGACAATAATGGATGTATCTACCTGGTTTCCTGAAGCGATACCTTTAAGAAATATTACAAGTAAGAAGATTGTGAAGGAGTTAATTCAATTTTGTACAGGATGTGGTTTATCTAATTAAATACAATCAGATCAGGAGTTAAATTTCATGTCACAGTTGTTTAAGGAAGTAATGAACAGTTTGGGGATAAAAATAGCTTAAGTCAACAGCTTATCATCCAGAGTCACTAGGAGCTTTGGAAAAATGGCATCAAAATTTAAAAACTATGATGGGAGTATTATACTCTCATGGTTATGTGCAGAGTTGGGATGGAGGAATTCCATTCTTGGTATTTGCTATTGGAGACGCTCCTAATGCATCATCTGGTTTTAGCTCTTTTGAGCTCATTTATTGTCATGACGTAAGGGGACCACTGAAATTGATTCATGAGAAATTGATGGGTCAAGTTTCAGAAACTATTCTCCTGGATTACATATCAACTTTCAGGGAAAGATTGAACAGAGCATGAGTTGGCCAGGGATCGTTTAATGATATCGCAGCAAACCATGAAAGTGAAAGCAGTTAAGAAGGCTAAAACTCACATCTTTGTTACTGGAGAGAAAATACTTGCTTTGTTACTAGCACTAGGTGATTCACTGAATACAAGATTTAGTGGGCCTTACAGGATTGAAAAGAAATTGAGTGAAGTAAATTATTTAATAAATACTCCAGACAGAAGAAAGAAGCAGAGGGTTGTCATGTAAATATGCTTAAAAAGTACATTGACAGGAAAGAAGGACAGAAAGAGCTATCAGTGGTGGTGGATAGGTAGAAGTGCAAGACTCTGAAATTGGTATTCCTCTAATCAACTTGAATAATGAGGGGATGCTTGAAAATTTAAATGAAATATTAAGTTACCTTCTAAGCAAATGTCAAAATGATTTGGAAAAACTATTGCAGTCACACAAACCTATTTGTGGAAATAAGTTGGAAAAGACACATTTAGCTATACATGATGTATGTATAGAAATATATTCTTCAATAAGGCAACACCCTTATAGATTAAATCCAGAAAGTTACAAAAATAAATTGATTTCATGTTTCAAAATGACATCATTGAGTCTAGTTGCAGTAGCTGGAGTACCAGTACTGGTACCCGCATTGGTACCGAAACCAAATAGAACACAAGACTGTGTGGACTTTCAAGAGATGAATGCAGTGACATAAGCAGATTCACATCCTATACCACAGTTGGAAGATTGCATTGAGAAAGTGGGACAATCGAAATTTATCACAGAGATTAATTTGCTAAAAGGTTATTGGCTGGTGCCACTGTCAGAGAGAGCAAAGAAAATATCAGCTTTTGTCACGCCAAGTGGACTATATCAGTTTAAAGTTATGCCATTTTGTATGAAGAGTCCACCTGCGACATTTCAAAGACTGACAAACAGGGTAATTGCAGGTCTAAGCAATTGTGCTGTTTATACTGATGATCTAATCATTTTCACTCTGACGTGGGAGGAACATTTACAACATCTGGAAGAATTATTTACTCGACTACAAGAAGCTAATTTGCTGATGAACATAGCTAAAAGTGAATTTGCAAAAGCACAAGTTACATATATAGGCCATACCATTGGACATGGTAAGGTGGCTCTGAGAGATGCTAAAGTCAAGGCTATCATGGATTTCCCATTGCCTGCAACAAATGAGGGTTTCTGGGCATGCATGGGTTTTACAGGAAATTTGTACCAAATTGTAGTGAAGTGGTTGCTCCACTGACTGAACTATTAAAAAAGAACAAGAAGTTTCAATGGACACAGGAGCTTCAGAAATCATTCAATTGTTTGAAAACTGTATTGACTACAACACCAGTTTTGGCAGCACCCAATTATGGCAAGCAATTCAAGTTGGCTACTGACACAAGCGATGTAGGTATTGGGGCTGTACTGTTGCAAGAAAATGACACTGCAGTTGAAAAACTGATAAGGTATTTTTTATCGAAGCTGAACGTACAACAGAGAAGATATTCAACGATCAAAAAAGAGACCTTGGGTTTGGTGTTAGCATTGCAGCATTTTGAAATTTATGTTGCAAACAACTCATCAGAAACAATTATTTATACAGACCATAATCCTTTAAAGTTTTTGAACAAATTTCATGACAAAAGTGCAAGGCTTTTCAAATGGGGTCTATTATTACGACTATTTAGTCTATGGATTATATATATTGCTGAAAGAGAGAATCTGTTTGCAGATGTGTTATCAAGATTTCAAAGCTTAAAGGAAAATTGGGCATTTTTTAAAACCCTGGACATTGGACAATTTCTTTTCAATCCTGTAAAGCCCACTAAATCTTGTATTCAGTGAATCACCTAGTGCTGGTAACAAAGCAAGTACTTTCTCTCCAGTAACAAAGATGTGAGTTTTAGCCTTCTCAACTGCTTTCACTTTCATGGTTTGCTGCGATATCATTAAACGATCCCTGGCCAACTCATGCTCAATCATGGAGTGATTTCTGTTGATGCCAAGGACTTGTTCTGTTGATACATGCATCTGGTAATGTAATAAGTATAGGAAATAGTGTGAGATGGGTTATTAAAAAAATGAAGCTGTCTTTTAGAATTATGCTGGTTCATTTTCCAATAGGAAGGGGGCTATCATGAAGCTATTAATGTATATAAGGTAATTTAAAATTCATTTTTTTAAATAGAGGTTTAGTCTGTGGGTGTGTCTGTGTGTGTGTGTTAATTGAATTAAAGCCAGCTAGTCTGGGTACTTTAATGTATAGTAGTTTTGAGATGTAAACAGAGGTAGAGGTGGAATTGCATTTTGTTGAATAGAGCATCCAAGATTGGGAGTGAAATCTTGCACCTAGCTAGCAGAGACCAAGCAATGTTTATATTTCTAATAAAATTGTTCTATTAAAGGAGTTCAAAGGGCCTGGTGATACAATGGGAATTTACATTCAAAAGGGAGTGCTGGGTATAACAGAAGGAAGTTTTCTGTGTGTGCAGGGCAGAGGCATATAACATCAAAGCAGCTGTAAGCCGCAACCGCCTACAAAGGAACCAAATTGAAAGGAACCACAATTTGAATTTGTAAGGTGAAAATGCTTTGCCTGGTATCTTCTTAAAGCCTATGGGTTGTTGTTGTCTTAGTGGAGGTTATTTTGGGAATTTGTTAAGAAGTTATAATAGTAGTAATTTGTAGGCATGTGTATGTGTTTAATATCTTGTTGTAAATTAATAAATGTCTCATTTAGTTTGATTTAAAAACCTCTCAATAACTACTGGTCTTATTCCTGAATTTAGAGTTGCAACTCAAAACATACCAATTGAAAATATAGGTTATGACAGTTGTTTAAAGTTTCCCTCTGGGATTTTAAATAACTCAGCCTTTAAAAACTACTATGTCATAACAGTAACTTGTGGGTTGAAGCAGAATATTTCGGCAGCGTTTCAAAGGCCAAAGCCTTTGGGTCAGCAAGCAGGGATGGGCCCTGCTCGCCAACACGTAAAATAACACACAGTGACATCAGGCATGTATCCCGACGTCACCGTGCGTCATTCAGATCTTCAGTTCGGCGGGCACACACTGAAATCGACTGCCGAACTGTCAAAGGCCTATTAAGCCCATTTACATTTCAATTCAAATAATTAACTGAGCTGTCCATCCAAGCTTAAGGTTGGCTGGCAGGCAAAGAGCCCAGACAGCCATTTATCATGAAACCTCACACACAGGCGGGATGAGGTTTCATGAAGGTTCTAAAACATTAATAACATTTTTTAATAAAACTCATAGACATGTCACAGCTCATTTTTCTTTCCTTTATTAAAAATTATAAAAAATCAAACTAATCTCCCTGAGGCAGCTCTGTGTCTCAGGAAGATTTCTCTGTTCTTTTGCGTACATGCACGAAAGAGCGCAGGCCCTGGCTCAGCCTACTCCCCCCGCCCGCACAGGGAGCGCTCAGCGCTTCCGGGTGCGCATCACGCAGGTGAGCCTTAATTGGCCCGCGCACGTAAAATGGTGGCGTGCAGCCGCTCGTGGGCAGCAAGTGTACTGAGTTCTTAGGACTGAATGCATGCTGTTGATGGGTAAGAAAGTCTAAATTTTTATTTTGTTCAAACCTAATTTAGTTTGTAGTTGGCATTAAACTGAAAACTACAGTTTAAATTTTGTGGCTGCCAGCCTTAAGCAGGGTCTTTTCAGTGTTGCAAAATATGGAACGCTTCACGAATTTGCGTGTCATCCTTGCGCAGGGGCCATGCTAATCTTCTCTGTATCGTTCCAATTTTAGTATATGTGCTGCCGAAGCAAGGGATCCAGTGAAAGAACAGCTTAATTAAGAAGCTGTTGAAATTGGATCCTCATTAAATGACTCAGGTAGGCCTTTAGTGTTAGGAACATAAATAAGTAGCCAACTTAGTGTGACTTACAGTGGAGTGCCAGAGTTGAGTGCTTCAGGGAGTTAAGTGGAGGAAGGGAAAGAGGTTGCTTTTGCCTAAACATTTTTAGCCTCCAGGAATTGATTTTTGCTCTGCTACTGGAGAAGAAGCTGGTTAATTGGTGACTGTTTGGTAAGTAATTAAGGTTTATTCTATTCCTAAGGCTCAAAATGGTATATATTGAGCGGGAGCTAAGTGGGAGAGGATAAAAGGCACGGATCAAGAGGTCTACCTGCAGTGAGGCCAGTGGCCGAATGATGCCACAAACCACAATGTGATGTGGGTCCAGGGAACACAGCTGATTGGTGAGTATTTCTAGTCTTTAACGTAAATGTAAGTTTGTGTTTAGGTCTCTAGTCTTTTTTTCTCTTTTTCTTAAAAATAGCTTGTTAAGTATAAGATCGATGCAGGTGTAAAAAAATTACAATTAAGTGTAGAGAGCGAGGGATTATTCAAGTGTAAAGAGCAGGGATACGAGAGCAATTAATTGAGTTGGGACATGTTCATAATATACATACTAACTTTATTAAATGTTTAAAACCCTGCATGAAACCTCATCCCGCCGGTGGATGAGGTTTCATGTTTTATCCATTTGCCGCCAGGGCTCCTGGCCTGTCTGCCAACCTTAAGGTTGGACGAGCAGGTCCTTTAATTGGTTAAATGATCCTGTCAATGGCCTCAATTGGCCATTGACAGGTCGGTGAGCCCGCAGCTGATTTTGCTGCGCCCCCGCCTTCCTGAAAATTTAAATGGGGCGGGATGACATCGGGGGTTTCACTTGACATCATCCCGTGTCATTTTACGTGTCGGTGAGCCCCCTTCTCGCCAACGGCAAAATTCTGCCCATAGTCTTTAACATCCTGTTTTCTTGCTTGGGTAGAATTTTACAGCCCCTCCTGTCGATGGGATATTCTGGTCCCCCCAAAGTCAATGGACTTTTGAATGGCTTGCCACATTTTAAGGCCCCGGCCCACCGCGATGGGGCAGGAAAATTCTGCCCCTTTTCTTTATGACACACCTTGAGCAAGGCATCCTGCTTCTCCTTGTTTTTTATTCCCAGCCTTGTGGTCTTCTAGCTTAACACCATTGTCCAGTCCCAATCAGCTTAACTTCACAATTTCTTGTTATGACGTGGAGTGAATCAAATTGGCAAAAGGCTGACACATATGATTTCTGGGGCATCAGCAGGAGGCTGTGTTGAATCATTGACTCAGCACTTATGGCTGAAGATGGTTGCAAACACTTCAGCATTCCACTAGGCTCCATCATAATTGAGGAGGGGGAAGTTTATGGAACTTCCTCCTCCGAATAGCTGTTTAATTGCCCACAACTATTGGATGTGGCAGGACTGCAGAACTTTGATCTGACCTGATGGTTGTGGGAGTACTTAGCTCTGTCTCTAGCAAGCGGCTTCTGCTGTTTAGCATGCGTATTGTCCTATGTTGTCGCTTCACCAGGTTGGCGTCTCATTTTTAGTTCCATTTGGTGCTGTTTCTGCTATGATGTTCTGCACCCTCATTGAGACAAGGTTAATCCTCTGGCTTGATGGTAATAGTAGAGTGAGCAATATGCCAGGCCATTATGGCACACAACATCTGTTAGATAGTGCTTTATCTGTTCTGAACCTCTCCCACTTAGTAGCCATGCAACACAATTCTGAGAGTCCTCAGTGTGATGTCGAGACTTAGTCTCCACAAGGATTGTTAACCTAGCAAGGGCTTCTAATTAGGCAACATGCCTACTTAACATTTCAGTAAACTTACAAATTTTTGTCCACCTATTCTGATAATCTTTTAACTGTTCACTTCCCTTAACATTTCACACACAGTTTTCCAACCACATCACTAGTGCACACCAATATAAATCTCTACACCATAACTGAGCAAAGCTTGGGCCTTCATATCTAGATCTTCAGACTTTACTTTGGCAACTGGTGCATATAAAGGTTACTCTTCCAAAAGGGGATTGGGACAGCATACCGAGTGAAACTATTAAGATATCTAACTGCCAGACTAACTCCAATGTCAGATGCTTTCTCAGAACCACATCAATTACATCATATAAAAGTTTCAGTGTAAACTGCATGACAAAGACCTGCCAGGTTAATGAACAGGCAGCACATCTTGATCAGGTTGCAAGATACTATCAAGTATATGTGCAACTGTTATTGCACCTATCTGTGAGGAGCTATCCCTTTAAGGTCTAACTCAGCAAAGAGCTGAATAAATCCATGTCATCTCAGTAAGGATATTTGGAGCTATCATCCAGTGCAAGGATGGTACACCTAAAGGTAATATAACAGTCAGTTATGGGTCCACCACTTTGGAATGTGCTGCAGTGCTAACCTATGGGAATGATGCTATGAAATGGTACAGAGGACTCTCCTTGCAATTATCTCTTGCAGTACCAACAACAACAGCTTGCATTTATATAGCACTGTTAACATAGTAATATGTCCCAAGGTATTTGCCACCTCCACATCTTGTAACTAAGTTCCAAGTTTCTTATTGCTTACCCGTTG
Source organism: Carcharodon carcharias (assembly GCF_017639515.1). Classification (NCBI taxonomy): domain Eukaryota; kingdom Metazoa; phylum Chordata; class Chondrichthyes; order Lamniformes; family Lamnidae; genus Carcharodon; species Carcharodon carcharias. The sequence goes on along the minus strand of NC_054469.1, from coordinate 128,282,198 downwards.
GTTCGTGCCTGCAGCTCAGATTTCCTTCCTCTTAATTAGTGCTTATCATTTATAAAAACCTCTTCTCCTTCACCTGTCAAAGGTCTTTATTTGGCTGAGATGCCTTCTGAGTCCTCCCAAAGGCCTTCAGGTTTTTTGTCGCACTATTCTGACACAACCCGTTAATTGTGCCTTTCACTTTAAATCTAACTGAGTTTACAGGTTCTGCCTCCACATTTTGTGTTCCCAGCTTACATCCAAATCTGCACTGCAGATGTCACAAATGAACTGAGCTTGGGTGCAAGCAACATGATTCTATTTAAATTTGTCTAAAATCTGCCACTAGCCATTCAGCTCCATACGGCACCCATATTAGAGAAAAAGGTTTGCATTTATATAGCGCCTCACACAACCTCAGGATGCCCCAAACTGCTTTACAGCCAAAGAAATACTTTTGAAACTGTAATGACTGTTGTAATGTAAGGAAACACAAAAGCCAATTTGCACATAGCAAAAAACAATGTAATAACAAGCATGAAGATAACAATGCAGGATTAACCCGCGCCAGCTGCTTCTGAGGCAAGTAACATGAAAACCTCATGCTGTTTGCTAATTAATATGATTGCAGCATGCATCTAGTGCTAATCCTAACAGTAAGTGGCTGCACATCTCAGCAAAGTGCCCAGTTTAACACCAGTTAAAACTACAGTTCACTTTGTTTCTCTCTACACTGATGCTGCCAGACCTACCAAGTATTTCCAATAAACTCTGTTTTTATACTAACTAAAGTTAACTTGCATTTCTTAAAGCCAGTCTCCTTAAAGCGGAGGTGCATTGTGACTGCAGCAGGTGCTGGGAGTCATTCTGCAACTGGTTCGGACGTGGGAGCACTCAATAATGGCCCAACATGGGACAGAGAGTGATTCAAGATTTTCAAATGCTGCACTGGAGGCTTTGGCCATGGAGATGTAGAAGAGGAGAGATGTACTCTATCCATAGGGATCCAGGGGGCCTTCCAGACAAACTCTCAGCAAGCAGTGGGACCAGATAGTTGTAGTAGTCAACGCCAGGAGTCAAGCCCTGATGACCTGGATATGGTGCTGAAAAATGTTCAATGACCAAGGTCAGTGGATGCATCTTCAAATCAGAACATAGGAATAGGGGTTTGTCATTTAGCCCCTCGAACTTGTTCCACCATTCATTAAGGTCATGGTGATCGGCAACCTATCTCTATATAAACCCTTTTGAGTTTAACACATCTTAATACCTTTGGATACCAAAAACCTATCAATCTCGCATTTAAAATTTACAATTGATCTAGCTTCAATTGCCATTTGTGCAAAGAGCTCCAAACTTCTACTACCCTTTGTGTTTAGAAATGTTTCCTAATTTCATTCATGATAGATCTGGTCCTAATTTTTTGAGTAATCCGAGACCCCCAAAATGGTGTAACAAACAAATTTGCCTTAATCAGCAGTGAGAGATCGGGGATTAGGAGGTCAGGAACTACAGTTCCCAGCAGACCTCAGGCCTCCTGCCCATGCCCGGCCGGGACATGGCCACACATGAGCAGTTCAGTGATTTCATGCATGCTCTAGCCAGGAAAGGGACCGCACACGCATAGTGTTTTTTACGCTCTTTAGGGCAGGAATCGGCCATGCGCACATGAGCAGAATAATAAGAAAACTGAAACAGTGCAAAACTACAGGTCAGGTTACCTGACGAGAAGCACCATTGCAGACAAGGTGTCCCAGAGAGCAGGACATGGGGAGGGGACAGGAAGAAGGTCCCAAACCAAGAAGAAGGTCTGAAACCAGGGAGTAGGACAGAAAGAGGCCCCAAGAGAAAGACTCAAGTTAATGAACAAGGACAGGAATCTGAAAAAGGTCTTGTTAAGTAAAGTTAAAAGTAAGGAGCAGAGAATTAGACTCCAAATTAAAGATAGAACTGCAGAGAGCAGATTTGAAGCAAAGTGAACTCGAGAGAAGCCCAGCAGATCTGAGGAGGCAGCTGACGGTTAGTGACTCCTTACTTAGGGCCTTTGGACCAGGGGTGTTCTGCTGAGCATGACTGAAGATCTGAAAGTGTTCTTGGAAGGTGAAGCTTGAATGTATGCGGAGATCCGGGGAAAGGGATCTCAGAAGGTGAGAATGAAACCCTGGGGGTGGATCCTTGTTGAAGCTGTCCAAGCAGGAAAGAATTCTAAGACAAGTTCTTTGAACGTGGAGATTGGAAATCCTTGTGAGAAAGACAGAGTTTCAGTGAGATGAGTTGGCTCATAGTGTAACAAGTGTCTGGCTGGGTTGTTGAGAAATACATAGAGCCTGCTTTGGTCACATCTGTCATTTACTTTGGAGTGTGGTGCATCTGTCCACAGCTCGCCAGTTGGTTCACATGTACTGCAGACTTACCCTGAATATTAGAGTATAAGGTAGACATGGTAAATTGTTTTATCTTTCCAAATTTATATGTATCTATAAAGATATAGCTGGGTTGATGGAGTCGTGAATATTTGAATCATTTTCTTATGTTTGTACTGAGGTTTTTCAAACTGTTTGTCTGATATAGTATAGTTCATTTTTCTTGTTCAATAAATCTTTTATTCTTTTTGTTAAAAGTTTATCAGTAGACTCCTGTGAATATGTTCAGGACCTTGCCACCATAGTTTCTAAAAAAGAAGTTAGGATCTATCAAGCCGGGTTTCACTCTGGGTTCTGACTTATCCAGTAGTAACATCAGCTGGGATTGTAACACTAGTGGAAATGTTTTCTCCCAATCTACCCTATCTGTTCCCATTAATATCTTGAAAACTTTAATTAAATCACCCCATAACTTTCTAAATTCCAGGGAATACAATTTTAGTTTGTTTAATTTATTCTCATAATTTAACCCTTGAAGTCCAGGTGTCATTCTGGTAAACCTATATGGCACTCCATTCAGTATATCCAGGACTGCTCGTATAACTCCAGCTGTTGTCTAACCAGAGCTTTGTAGTATGACTTCTGCCCCCTTGACTTCTAGTAAAATCAATAAAAAGGCCAGTTTTCAATTAGCATTTCGATTATTTTCTGTATCTTACCTGATTTTTAATGATCTTTGTATAGGAGCCCACAAGTCTCTTTGGACCTCCATTGTTTCAAGTTTTTCAACTTTAAAGTACCCTGTTTTATCCTTTTAAGGTCTACATTTGTTTAAGTTGAAATTTATTTGCCACAGTTCTGCCCAATCGGGGCCACGCCTCCATTTTATGCGGGCGGGCCAATTAAGGCCCACCCAGCATGATGCACGCCTGGAATATAGCTGAGCTCTCCCTGTGCAGCGGTGGGGGGAGGATTCCCTGATTTGGGGCCTGCGTGAAAGAGCACAGAAATCTCCCTGCGGCACAGAGGTGCCTCAGGGAGATTACTTTCGGTTATGGAACATTGAAGAAAGGTAAAAAAAAACTGTCACATGAGCTGGGACACATCCATTAATTTTTTCAAAAAATTTTATTTAATTAATAGACCCTTCACGAAACCTCATCCTGCCCATGGATGTGAAGGTCTCCTGGGTTCTTCGCCTGCCCGCCAACCTTAAGGTTGGATGGGCAGCATTTTTAACAACTTTAATTACTTTCTTAATGGCCTTAATAGGCCTTTGAAAGTTCAGCGGGCGCGCAGCCAATTTGCTTGCGTGCCCACCGAACTGACAATCTAAATGATGCATGGTGACATGGGGACGCACACCCGATGCCACCACGCATCATTTTACGCCTCAGCGAGCAGGCCCTACCTCCGCTCGCCGACCCGAAAATTCTTCCCTCAGTGTTTGAAGAATATCATAGCAACACTGAATATCATAGTCCAAGAATCTGTCTTCTACCAGATTACTAGGGTTGCTGTGGCACTTACCCAGATGAGCAGCAGTGGTTCTGTAGTGCACAAACCTATTGTCCTTGCTTTGGACAGCATTTGCCTTCTCACCATCCCCACTCTGCCAGTGCCTAGCCTGTCAGTCAGTCTGTCCAGTCTCCTGTTACCCATGCCGAGAGGGTGCAAAATTGAGTCTTCTAAGCCCACAGATGTTCGAGGATCATCCAACAAGGCCATCTCCCTCACAGAACGTCAACTACCTTCCACCAGCCATGCTGCAGCCAGTGGGGTAGCACTGCTTAGGAACACAAGGCCAGGCAAAGACAATAGGGTACAAAAACAGAATTACCTGGAAAAACTCAGCAGGTCTGGCAGCATCGGCGGAGAAGAAAAGAGTTGACGTTTCGAGTCCTCATGACTTCCAAGTTCTGTCGAAGGGTCATGAGGACTCGAAACATCAACTCTTTTCTTCTCCGCCAATGTTGCCAGACCTGCTGAGTTTTTCCAGGTAATTCTGTTTTTGTTTTGGATTTCCAGCATCCGCAGTTTTTTTGTTTTTGACAATAGGGTGATTCATTGATGTTTGTATGTAATTCACATGCTTTAACTTACAAATTTATTTTCTGCTGCTCTTCTTTTTGCATTGTGCCCAAGCAAACACTATGATGACCAGTAATAAAAGAAAGATAAGTTTGGTGAACTGTTGGTGAATGGGAATTGGGGATACGTTTACTGTTATTGCAGTTGGATGAATTTTTCTCAGACAGTCTGATAAGAAAGGGCCTGTCTAGGTTGTCTCTTTTCTTCTCCCTCTTCTTTCTTCTGCTCTTCAGCTACTCACCATAGAGCTGGTGGAAATGGCTATGCCCTCATGACAGCAATGTTTAAAGAATACAAAAGACCTAAACAAATCTTGACAACTGTCCTGAGTATAGCAGGGATCCTCCAGTGCAGTTCAGTCAACAGAAGCGTTATTTCAGCACACCAATGGTCTGCGCAATCACAATTTATGGAGCAGCACAGCTCTCACTCTATGCATACTGTTCCTGTTTGCCTGGGTTTTGCAATGGAATTATCAGTCATGTGGTCAGCAGATAGCCCTTGTTACCCTGTAGTGACTCTTTGGCTTGTCATGGTGGTTCAAATGCAGCTGATATGGAGGACTGCCACTGAACAAAGGCATCATGACTCCTGCTAGGATAACAGGCATGATGCCTGCATATAATTACAATCTAGCTGAAGGAGTGCAATTCCTTTCAATTTCAGAGTTGACAGGCAGCACTTGCAAAGCAACATCTGATCAGCCAATGTCACCCTGCACCATGGGGAAGCCTCACAAAGCTGCACACTTGCTCCACTTTCTACTGTCCGGCAAGAAAGGATGAAATATAGTCAGCTCAGTTTGAATATAGAGCATCAGTGTCCTGTGACAAACTCAGAGGTTGCAAATATCTGCAGCCTGGAAAGAGCACATTGCTTAAAAGTTCATGGTCACCTTCATAGCCACTGGCAAAGCCATCCTCACCCTGATCCGATGTTGCAGTTGTGGCTGCAGTAGGTGCCAGATTTCAGTGAGGATGTCCTTACTGAAGTGCAGGTGTCTATCACATTGTTCCTATTAAGATTCAAATAGGAGAATTGCTCGCTGAACACCCTCAGTGGATTGGTCTCTTGTTGAAAGCCCTCCTCTTCTTCTCCACCAGTAAAGCAGCTTCCCCTGCCTTATGTGGCCTTTGTTCATTCTCTCAATCATGTTGTATTCCAAGAGGAATACCTACAACAGCACCCATGTCTGTGAGCAATTGATTTGTGCAACAGTCTTAAAGTCAGGACTAAGTCCTTCAGTATGTGTCATAACATTCCTTATCAGCTTTAGCAATTTAAAGAACTTAAGAAAGCTCTAAACACTTGCACAATTGTAGTAACAGCCAGTAGAAATCAATCAGCAACTGAACAGTAAGTAGTGAACTATTTCTTTAAATAGTGTTGGTGAAGGGATCCTTCCTGCTGCTGAATATGTGTTGAGGTATGCATGCTTAGGAGAGGGCTTTTCCTGGAGCATTGACCTCCAAAATAGCACTGTTGGTGTCAAATCAGCTTTGTACAGATTAACATCTTGATTTGCTTACTCTGTATACTTCCAGCAGATGCTCGTTCTTCATGTGCAATCACCCTCATTAAAACGGCACATGGTGCAACTTACACCAGAAGTGTGTGGAAGTACCATGAATGCTTTTTTGGACCTTTATGATCATCAGCAGTGGGTGCTATCCATAAGAATTTTATAGTCAATCTGGTTTAGCAATGTTGCTTGAGCTGCAAATATTAGCCAAAACACCAGGGATAATTATCCTACTTTTCTTTGAGAGAAGTGCCATGGGATCTTTACTTTCATCCGAAAGGGAAGGTAGGTGTTCAATGTCCCATCAGAAATGCGGCACCACAACTCCCTTAGCACTGCAGTAGAATGTCAGCCTAAATTTTGTGCTCAAGTCACTGGAGTGGGATTGGAAATAAACTTCTGACTCAAGAGGCAAGAGTGCTCCAACTGAGCCACACCTGCCACAAAAAAACAAAAACCAATGGTACTGGTTCCAGCATCTTTTCTCTACTACATCTTCATCTTATCCTAATATCTCCTTGTTTGGCTTAAATCAATTTTGGCTGCTCATGCTCCCATGATGTGCCTTGGAATGCTTTTCATGTTAAAGGTGCTATTATTGCAAGTTGTCCTTGTTGACATCTGTAGTATAAGGCTCTGACTTAGGAAGAGTTAATGTGAGACTGGGTACAGTACTACCCACAATGTGATGGAGATTAACACATGACCCAAGTCTAGAGGGCAATCTTGTACTGGACAGAAATGTGTGTAGAGGCAAACATGGAGATAGCCTCTAGCTTAGACCTTATACTGCATAAATGTATATACAGTTAATAAGCACTTACTGATAAACAATACAAGATTCAGAACCTCTTCATTAGATCTACCACGCACCATCTTACAACATAGTGGCAGCTATTGGAACAACCCAGAACCTCACAGAAGCTGGAAAGAAATTTAAAACCTGGAAGATTGAGAAAGCAGCATTCTAATCTGGTGAAAAGCAACAGAAGCCAAGGCACAGAAGGAGATCACCAGAGGAAAACTCCAAAGCAGGATTTGAAGCAGAAGGCAGAAAGAAAACTCCACACTGCAACAGAAAACTCCATTGAATCCCATGGGTGTCTAGCTTCAGTACCCAGAGAGTGCAGAGACAGAAGACCTAGCAGGGGTGAGCTTATAAGCTTACGGTTCTTGGCCAGAATGAGTTTTGAAAAGCTTTTAAGTCAGCAACAGCCAGAATTGCCATTTTAAAACGCACCACGAACAGCCTGAGTCGGTGCCTGAACATGTGGCAGCTGAGCTCACTCTGAATGAAAAAAATTAAATTAAATAACAAATAAACAACAGTTAAAAGACCCAGCAAAAGCCAGAATCGATGGTTTAACATCCCAAAAATACTTAGGTACTGCAGGAAGACACAGAAAGGTCAATCCAGGGAGTTGCTGCTGAAAATTTAAAACACAGAAGTTGCGACCACCATTACTGCAGAAGCCCACCAAAATCAACAAGCGTGGGAAATCTCATTGAGAAGAAGTATATGGCAGTGCCATCTTGGATTTCCTAATAGCATTTAAAGTTATACACACTTAATTTTAAATGACCATGGATCAAAAATCTACCTTACGGACCAGTTTGGACTCATCCAAGGCCCAGACCAGTCACAAAATTGGGCTCATTGGACAAAGAGGTTCATTAGATACATGACTGCTTCAGGTCTAGGCAAAAAGACAGATGCTGAACAGGTTAACACACCGCTTTATTTGGTAAGTCCAATAGCCGATGATATAAAAGCTCGACAAGGAATCGATGAATCCTCAGCAAAATTTGAGTTTTTAGCAAAGCAAAGTTTTAAGATCATTTGACACATATTTTAATCTGAGCAGTAACAAGATCATTGAAAGCGCAAAGTTTAACAAATGTATCCAACAGTCAGGAGAATATGTTGACTACTTCATTAATGTCGGAATAACGGATGATGCACTTTCAGATATGCTTCAAGCTAAGGAAGAATTAAACTTTGAAAAGACCCAATTGTCAGGCGATCCGAAATCCATTTACAGCACAGATCCATCATAAATGTGCTTGCACACAAACAGGGGAGAGATCTCATCCTGAGTGAGACACAGCCAGAGTGAGTGTGGATATTGGCAATTTGGTGCACAGTGGAAATTCGATGCAGAGAGGGAAGAAGTGGTCTTTGCATTTTTTCCTTGCTATGCAACTTCTTAAATCTTCAGAGAGTGGTCTTGCCCTGCATTAGAGGCTACAAGGGAAAGATATGACTGGTAAGTAGTGGGTAAGGTCGGGTGAGTTTTTACTACTTTTATCCTTATAGTTTAAGGTATTTTTGTGGGTTATAGTTTGTATATTCTGCAGTAATGAGGATCAGGAAAGAAGGGCCCTAGAGTAATTGATTTAAAAGGTTTAATTTAAAGGGATAAGTCATGGCAGGAGAGCGCCAATCCGTGGTGTGTTCCTCATGCTCCTTATGTGGGAAGCCAGGAACATTTCCAGTGTCCGGGACCAGCATGTGTGCAGAAAACGTGTCCAGCTGCAGCTCCTGGAAGCTCGGGTTTCAGAGCTGGAACGGCGGCTGGGGACACTGTGGAGCATCCGCGAGTCTGACAGCATCCTGGATAGCATGTTTAGAGTGGTGCTACTGTGGCCGTCAATGTGACTCCAGGATGGTGTGTTGCCTCCCTGGTCCAGGATCCGGGATGCCACCGAACGGCTGCAGGGCATCCTGAAGGGGGAGGGTGATAATGCAGAGGTCATGGTACATGTTGGTACCAATAACATAGGTAGAAAGAGCGATGAGGTCTTGCATCAAGAATTCAGCGAGTTAGGCAGTAGACTAAAAAGCAACACCTCTCAGGTTGTAATATTTGGATTACTCCCAGTGCCATGTGCTAGCGAGCTCAGAAATAGGTGAATAGCGCAGATGATTACGTGACTTAAGAGTTGGTGCAGGAGGGAGAGTTTTAGATTCCTGGATCACGGGACCGTTTCTGGGGAAGGTGGGACCTTTCCAGCCGGACAGTCTACATCTGAACCAGAGCGGTCTAACATCCTTGCAGGCGGGTTTGCTAGTGCTGTTGGGAGGAGTTCGGCAGGGGAAGGGGACACAGAATGTTAGCAGAATAGGGACACATCATAATACAGTAAAACAATCAAGTCAGAGGGAGTACAGCTGCCTTAAGTTTCAAGGGAGTAAGGCAAGGCTGGATGGCCTCTACTTTAATGCCAGAAGTATTACAGGTAAAACGGATGAGTTAAGGTTGAGGATTAACATGTGAAATGAGATGTAGTTGAAGGAGGGGCAGGATTGGCAGCTGAACATTCCGGGATATAGAATCTTCAGGCGAGGGGGCTAAAAGAAGAGGAGGCATTGCATTATTAGTTAAGATGTCAGTTACTACAGTAAGGAGAGATGATATCTAGGAGGGGGCATCGAATTAAGCTTTGTGGGTAGAGCTTAGGAATAAAAAAGGGGCAGTCACGTAGTTAGGTATTTATTATAGACCCCCAGATAGTCAACTGGAAATTGAGGAGCAAATATGTGCACAATTTGCAGAGGTGTGTAAAAACAATAACAATAGGGTAATTATATTAGGTGATTTCAACTTTCCCAACATTAATTGGGATAGACATAGTGTTAAGGGCTTGGATGGAGTGGATTTCTTGAAATGTGTACAGGAGAACCTTTTAGGTCAATATGTAGAGGGCCCAACAAGGGACAGTGCATTGCTGGACCTAATTCTGGGGAATGAAGCCAGTCAGGTGGCTGAGGTGGTGGTGGGGGAGCGAACACAACATGGTACAATTTAAGCTTGTTATGGACAAAGAAATTGATAAGTTGCAAAAAAATGTTTTGGATTGGGGGAGAGTGGGTTTTAATAAAATAAGGCAGGATCTGGCCAAGGTAGACTGGGAACAGCTACTTGTGGGGAAATCTACAGAGGAGCAGTGGGGGGCGTTCAAAAAGGAAATGGGGAGGGTACAGTCTCAACATGTTCCCTCTAGGGTGATAGGAAGGAGTAACAAGCCCAGAGAACCATGGATAACCAGAGATATTCAGGATATGATGCGAAGGAAAAGAGAGGCTTTTAGCAGGTACAAGGGGAGCAAATCAGCAGAGGCATTAGTGCAGTACAGAAAGTGCAGGGTGGAGCTTAAGAAAGCAATTAGGAGAGCAAAGAGGGGATATAAGAAAGCTCTGGCTGGTAAAAGTAGGGAAAATCCCAAGATATTCTATAAGTATACCAATGGGAAGAGGATAACCAAGGAAAGAGTAGAGCCCATTAGAGACTAAGGGGGAAGTCTATGGGTGGAGCCAGAGGACATTGCTAGAGTGTTGAATGAGTACTTCATATCCGTCTTCACCCAAGAGAATGTGGATGAAGGTATAAAACTCGGGGAGAGAGACTGTGAGGTTCTTGAGCAAATTGATACAGGGAGTAACAAGGTATTGGAGATGTTGGCAGGTTTAAAAGCTCCAGGTCTGGATGATTTGTGTCCCAGACTGCTGAGGGATGCAAGGGAGGAGATCGCAGGGGCTCTGACCTAAATTTTTAATTCCTCTCTGGCCATGGGGGAGTTGCCAGAGGACTGGAGAACAGCTAATGTGGTTCCACTATTTAAGAAGGGTTATTTAGAGAAACCAAGGAACTACAGGACAGTGAGTCTCACATCAGTGGTAGGGAAACTATTGAAGAAAATTCTGAAGGAGAGAATCTATCTCCACTTGGAGAGGCAAGGTTTGATCAGAAATAGTCAGCATGGCTTTGTCAGAGGGATGTTACGCCTAACAAATTTGATTGAATTTTTTGAGGAGGTGACCAGGTGTGTAGATGAGGGTAGTGTAGTTGATGTGGTGTATATGGATTTCAGCAAAGCCTTTGACAAGGTCCCACATGGGAGACTTATAAAGAAGGCAAATGCACATGGGATACAGGGTAATTTGATAAGGTGGATTCAAAATTGGCTTAGTTGTAGGAGACAGAGGTTGATGATACAAGGATGTTTTAGTGACTGGAAGCCAGTGTCCAGTGGCGTACCACAGGGATCTGTGCTGGGTCTCCTATTATTTGGCATTTATATAAACAACATAGATGACTATGTGGGGGGTAGGATTAGTAAGTTTGCGGATGACACAAAGATTGGCCGGGTGGTTAACAGTGAGGTTGAGTGTCTTGGGCTATAAGAAGATATAGACGGGATGGTCAAATGGGCAGGTAAGTGGCAGATGGAATTTAACGCTGAAAAGTGTGAGGTGATACACTTAGAAAGGAGTGGTTTGACAAGGAAGTATTCAATGAGCGACATGACACTGGAAAGTTCTGAGGTTCGAAGAGACCTTGGCATGTGTGTCCATAGATCTCTGAAGGCGGAGGGGCATGTTAGTGGGGTGGTGAAAAAGGCATATGGGACACTTGCCTTTATCAATCGAGGCATAGATTACAAAAGTAGGGAGATCATGTTGGAGTTGTATAGAACCTTGGTGAGGCCACAGCTGGAGTACTGTGTGCAGTTCTGGTCGCCACATTATAGGAAGGATGTGATTGCACTGGAGGGGCTGCAGAGGAGATTCACCAGGATGTTGCCTGGGATGAAACATTTAAGTTATGAAGAGAGGTTGGATAGACTTGGTTTGTTTTTGTTGGAGCAGAGAAGACCGAGGGGCAACCTTATCAAGGTGTACAAGATTATGAGGGGCATGGGCAGGGTGGATAGGGTGCAGCTGTTCCCCTTAGTTGAAGGGTCAGTCACGAGGGGGCATAGGTTCAAGTGAGGGGCAGGAGGATTAGGGGGGATGTGAGGAAAAACTTTTTTACCCAGAGGGTGGTGACAGTCTGGAATGCGTTGCCTGGTGGAGGCGGGTTGCCTCACATCCTTTAAACAGTACCTGGATGAGCACTTGGCATGTCATAACATTCAAGGCTATGAGCCAAGTGCTGGCAAATGGGATTAGGTAGGTAGGTCAGGTGTTTCTCACGTGTCGGTGCAGACTCGATGGGCCTAAAGGCCTCTTCTGCACTGTGATTCTGTGATTCTGTGAAGGAGTGAACGCAAACCATGGTACATAGCAGCACCCACTGTCCAGTTAGTAAAACAGCAGAGGAGCAGGGATACTGCAGGCCAAGGGAAGCAATACCCTAGCTGACCATTATAGAGTGGGCGACTATGTCAGCACTGTGGAGTCCACAAGCGTGTTCAATGTGCAGCAGTCTCAGCACAGTGCTTTAAGTGCAACAGCATGGGACATCTCAGAATTTTACGCAAAGCTAAAATGACCAGCCACAGACAGATGATCCCAAGATGATTCATGAGGTTGAGGTACCACACCAAAAGGGAACACAACCATGTTTCTTGGGTGAGGTCAAAGATAAGGGACTTTTGTTCTGGAATATGGATATATTGGTTAATAGTCATCTCACAAACTTTAAATTGGACACATGAGCCAGTGGCACAGCCCTCTCACACACCACTCTATGGGCCTGGAGGAATCTGATTTCTGGTTTTAGGCATGATTCTGGAGCCATTACGATATGGCAGCAAACAAATCATTGAAGTCATGTATGTCATCCATAATCAGTATTTTTCTCTTCTGAGCAGGGACGCCAGGAACCTTCTTAAAATGGCAGAAGACGTCAAAGCAATTTCTGACATCAATTACACACATTCCCAGGAGCCCCAACAGAAAAGATTCTCTCAACTGGGACTTCAGCTCTGAGTTGTCTTCACTCTTTGCAGAGCCGGTTTGTCAATTTTCTTTGCAGCCAGAAGCTCCTCATTAGTCAGAGCAGCCGACCACTCAGATGGTTATCATGGTGCCTTGAGTGGAAGACAGCCAAGTGATGAAATGACAGCAAGGAAAGCCTCAACCTCCGGCTCTGACATCTCTTGGTAAGATACCTCAAGACACCATAACACTGACGCTGCAATCTCCGGCCAATACAACTGTTGGCCAGACGATGCTGGAACAGGGAAGCCGCCATGGACCGAATGCAGCACACTTCGGAAGCAAACCAATGAAAACGTTATTGCACAGAAAACTAAATTGCAAGGTGAGCCCATTGATAAGTCACACCCACACATAATGAAAAGTCATCTTCCATCCCAATGTGCAACATGGTGAACTGCATGCAGAATGAAAAACAGAATGAGTGCTACAGGCGAGCTGTGCGTTCGTTCTCCCAGTAAGGAACTGGATAAACCAATGACCCTCAATAGCACCAGATGGAGAGTTAAGAAGGAGCGGTTCAACTCCAAGGAACGAGAAAAGAGAATTAAGATCAACCGTCCAAATGCCACCACCGCCGTCTTCCTACCTGCCGCGATTGCACATATAAAAAGCATAATGATATCAAAGCCTGCTGCTAGGAGCCATGGGGGCGTCTTAGATGCCAGCTGACTGCATGGTGGTGGGGGTGATGGACGATTAAAGGGCGACCCAACTGAGCTGTGCGCTCCCACATGAGCAGACAAGCACAGCTGAGAGATGTGAGCTGTCTCTCAATAACATGCAGGGAATCACCAAAGTGAAGCAAGGATGCACATTCATGTGACACTAATCACACAAAGTGGCAGTAATCAATTTCCTGTGTTTAACCTCTTGCTCGCAGCGTGGCATGTCTCTAGAGCAATAATGAAGTTAAGTGCTACTGAGCATCTAGATAGGCTTTTGAAGTGCATTGCAGTAATGGCACTGGATGGTTCCCAGAAGTCAAGCTTCAGGCTGCCCTCAACATATTGCACAGCTTGTTTAAAGATTGATGCTCATGTATATTCCAAACACTGTAGTATGAGGATGCCAGCACCTGGGCTGAAAGCAGCACATCCAGGTGCCTGGCCAAAGCAATATCATAGCAGTTGCTCATGATTTTGGGGAGGGGGAGCGTCTTGGTACCAACCCTGCATTGTAGATCATTTCTGTGGTGATTAGTTGACAACACAGGAACCAGGGCCGTGAACCCACAATCGCTTACGAGTCATTGACAGAAAGATTAGTATTGCATACAAGTCCTGACTCTTGTCTGTTTCTCATTGATACTGAAGAGAGAGGACCACAAGGAAGACGGAGCTTGGATTTATTGCTGCCTGCATAATTGCAGACTGGAATGAGAGGAGAATATTGCGACAGAGAAGGCTGGCTCAACAAAGGGAGGAGTAAACCCCCTTAAGACCAAGACCCAGCAGGGCCTCCTCTAGATGCAGAAGATGTGGAGAAAAGAAATGTTTTGTGTAGGCACTTTGCTAGAGCGAGTGTCACCTGTCTTATCTGTATGTAACTGAGAACCAGTGTCACCGACATCTCAGCACGTCTAGGGACCTGGTAAATCACATTTGCCACATTCTCCATGAATTGGTGCTATGTGGACTCCGAGGACATCCATTGCCAGTGGCTGTGAATGTAGTAGCCGCACTCAACTTCTACGCCACTGGCTCCTTCCAGGGCTTGACTGGGGACCTCTGAGTTCTCTCAGGCATCCACACACAAATGCATATGAGGTCACAGATGCTATTTTTGCTAAGGCCCACAACTATCTCAACTTTGACAGAGATCAAGCTTGCCAGGACGCCAGACCACTGGCCTTCAACAATGATTTCCAGGTGCAGGGTTCCATTGACTGCACTCATGTGGCTATCAAAGCTCCCTGGCAGCAGGCACTACAATACATAAACAGGAAAGGCTTCCAATCCTTCAATGTACAGTTGGTGTAAGCCCATAACAAGAAAATCCTGCAGGTTTGCACCAGATATCCATGAGGCATCCACGATTGCAGATCCCGGAGGTCTTCAAAGAACCACACAGGATCCAGGGCTGGCTCGCAAGAGCCAGGGTATACAGGACCCAGGGTTGGCTCCTCGGGGACAAAGGATACCCGCAAAGAACGTGGTTGATGACGCCCATGTGGCGGCCTCAGACTCCTGTAGAGAGAAGGTACAACAAGGCTCATGCTGCTACCTAGACATTGGTTGAGCACACCGTAGGAATGCTGAAGATGCAATTCAGATGCCTGGACAGATCAGGTGGAGCATTCCAGTACACTCCACGGAGGGTGTCACAGATCATCGCGGCTTTCTGTGCACTACATTACCTGGCACTTTCCATTTGACGAGATGGAGGAGTTGTATGTCTCCTCTGGTGAGGAGGACCTCGAAGGGGATGACAGCAATGAGTTTGAGGAAGCCACAGCACAGGTCATATGAGGCAGGCGTGCACAGGATGACCTCATAGCCACAAGATTCCAGGAGGAGGATGATGAGATGAAGTGAGCATCCTCTTGGACAAGTGACCTACATGAGGGGCCAAAATGAACAGGAGCTTAGTGATTCCTATCTTTTCAACTGTGCATTTCAAAATGACAGTCAGTCATTCCACATCAGGCTCCCTTTGGCATGATCCTTTGATGGTTGATAAAGCCTTGGGAGCATGCTTCCTTGCTGAGATTATGCACTATCTGGAGGAGGGCGTGTTACATCAAAGGTCCTAAGGTGCCAACTCTTCAAGCATCTCTGCAGCATCCCAGTCATGATAGCACCCTCATGATGCAGGAGCAGATCCCCACTATCGTGAGTGGGCTCATAACTGGTAGCCTTCAATCAGACTATGCTCCTTGAGGTGATCCACATCCAACAATGCAACTATACAGTCTAAGTAATGTCGATGATGCAACTGATGGGTGAGACTTGGACCAAGTCAGCTGAGGAGATTTGGCAGGTCTCAATGCATGTGCAGATGAGTCAGTCCTCCCTGTCACCTTCTTCTCAATCCCATTGGCATCTAGCCTCTCACTCAGGGATGGTGGTCTGCATTTTTTCTTACCTTACTATGGATGTGGACCATTTGGGGATGCTGACATTCAAACAACTGCATGCTAGCCATTAACATGCCTTCTCTTTAACACAGACATTGTGCCCTCATGGACAGCATTGGCCTTGCTGAATTGAAAAATCTTTGACACCATGAAGCCTTCAGGGTCACATGTAGTTTCCAACAGAGTGTTAGGAACTAGAGGTAATTTTAAGTCAGTTATACCTGTATTTGTGTGCATTAGGAATAAGATATATCTTAAAGTTTAAGGTTAATTTGTATTTCTGTATTTGTGTGTTAAGAAAGGGGGGAAACTTGAGTTTTGGTTTCACTTTAAAAGATGCCTGCATGCCAATGAGTTTTTATGACTCTTGAAGGGAAGTTAAAACACAAGGTAGAAAAAAACTGTGTTGTTGCCTAGCAACATGGGTCCAGGGAGAGGAATCCACAGAGAAAAACAGAAAAATAGTTTCAGTTCAGTTGAAAGATGTTGCCAAGAGGAGCAGCAAGTCCTAAACTAAAAAAGCCAATGCCAGGGAGTGGAATGGCAGAAAGGTCCCAAGAAGATCTTCTAGTCAAAGGAAAAGAACAGGAATCTGGAAAAGGTCCTATTAAGTGAAGTTAAGAGTGAGGAGCGGCAGAAGGTTCCAAGCTTAAAGGGAAAAAGTTGCAAGACACAGACTTTAAGAAAAAATAGATTTGTGAGATGCCAGAAGATTCGAGGAGACAGCCAAATGCTGGTGACTCCTTACTATCGGCATGTGAAGCAGTGGTGTTCTGTTGGCCCATCTGAATATCTGAGAGTGAGTGCGTGGAAGGCAAAACTTGAATGCACATGGCAATCCAGGGGAGACGAACATTGGAAGGAGTGTTCAAAACTCTGGAGATGTACCCTTGCGGAAGGGAGAAAGAGCATCATTTGAGGGAAGATTCCAAAGTGGGTTCTTCTGAGAGTGGAGGATGGAAACCCTCAGCTGAAAGATGGAGCTCTGTGAGACCGATTGGCTCACAGTGTGACAAACATCTGGGGGGGAAGTTGATGAGGAATCTATAGCATCTGTTTGGGATTTCAGTGTGGTGTGCCTGGCCACAGGGTGCCCATTGGTTTAAATGGACTGTGTACTTACTGTGAACGTGGGAGTATAAGATCGCTTTTGTAATTTGTTATATCCTTTCAAATCTGTATATATCTGTAAAAGTGTGGGTGAAGGAGTATTGTAATAGAGTTCATCTTTTCTTGTTTAATAAATGTTCTATTATTTTATTAAAGTTCATCAGCTGACTCCTGTAACTCTGTTCAGTAGCAGCCTTCCATGTTTCTAAATAAAAAATAAAGGTTAAGATCTATCAAGCTGGGTTCCATCCTGGGATCTGGTTTGTGCACTGGTAACATCAGCTGGGATCTATAACAAGAGCACACTTAAACTTCAGTACTTTTTTGCTCATACCCCATTTTTCCCATCAACATCGTCTGAAGGTACAACTGGCAGTTCCCGATCATGCTCAATGACTCCATAGTCCATGTGACCATTTGGAATTAGCATTTGTGACCATGGCCAGTGGTCGGATGAGGGGATGCACAGCACTGCATCAGGTACATTGAAACGAGAGCAGTAGTGGAGCCGCAACATAGACAACTACATGATTAGAGATGCTCAGGCCTGTAGATTCGAGTGTCAGGACACTAGTTTGGCTGAGGGGGCCAGAATCTTGTAGACTTAAGGTGGCAAGTTGCCCACACTTATTGCTCAGCTTATTAGATGTATAGTCAGAATGTCACAAGTCACAGTTCCTTGGAGCATGGGCTCAGAGCATGGAAGCCCTAGCATATGGCAGAGTGCATGGAGTTCCAGTACCTATCACCCTTCTCCATGTATTAACACTTTGGTCCTTTACCTTTCAATCTTGCATACGACATGGGAGAACATCTCTGCCTCTATGTCACACAGCCAAAAGTGAAACTGAGACAATTGTGTAAAGAATGTGAACAATGTGCCTTCCACAAGCACAGATAACATTACAGATGAGGCATCACTTGTGGCGGAATTAACAGTAAACGCCCAGATACTGCAGTGAAATGTAAGCGGGCTACACATACGACATGCCCACGATAGCGACAATAACCAGGGAGAGGGAGGGACCATGGTGTGTCACCTGATTGAGAGCTGTGGTGCAGTCAATAAAAACGAGGCAAATACAGGAGATGTGGAATGGGTCATATTCTATTTACAGTTGTGCACATTATCTACATGTTGTGAACACCCATGCTACTGTTGGGCTCCCTATGTTTCTTACTTTTCCTAACACTACCGCTACACCTTGATGCTTCCCAGACATTCAAAGCAGAGGTGGAGGCAGCCTGCTGACTGCTATGCCCTGTTGTCTATGATGAGCTTGGCAGGCGTCCTCTGGCGGGCTCTGACCTGCTTCAGGTGTCCTGCTGTGGGACAGGTGCACTCTCCTTGGCCTATGGAGCTGGAGCTGGTGGGGCTCACAGGCAGAAGGGAACTCAATTGGTGGAACACCCCTGGGGTCAACTAGGTGGATGGCCAGAGGGTATTCAGCTGCTGGTCCTCCTCCCTATGGGTGCCCAAGGGACCCTGGCTGATTCTTAGAGAAGGGGCAGCTGGAGTGAGATTGAGCTGCCCCACACTCCTCTTGTGTTAACACTGCTGGAGGCCAGCTAAGACTTCAGTGATGGAACTCAGCCCGCGCAACAATGCAGGACCAATGTCCTGGACCAAGTCTTCCTTGGCAGCCACCATGCCAGTGTTGACCTCAGTATGTTGGCATGATGACCTCAGACTGAAGGTGGACGGACTCCTCCATCGTCCCTTGCAATCTGAGGACTGCAGCTGACAGCCCTTCCTGATGTCCCCGAGCTTGTTGCTGCAGCTCCAGCAACTGATTTAGGGCTTAGTGCGGGGGCTCATCGATTGACTCGGACCCAGCAGAATCATGGTCTCCAGCAGCGCTCCAAGGGCCAGCAACCTCAGTTACCCCTGCATCCGCCTGCAGGGGACCAAATTGTGATCTCAAGCCTGTTCAAGATTTAGATCCCACCGAGGTGTGTATATCTGTGCTGATGGAGGGTGTGGGTGAGCGCTGTGATGGGTCTTCTAAGGTGTTGTCCTCAGGGTCCTCATCCAAGGCACTCTTGGGGCTGGAGCCGGGGTCCTGGTTGCCTTAGGGTGTCAGGCGTATGGCAGATGCGCCTAGGAGAGAAAGTGAGATTATTAGTGCATGGCAGCTGATTAACACAGAGAACAGTGCACTCATCGTAGAGTTGACAGAGGGATGACCCAGTATAGGATCCTCACATGGGTGCTTGCTGCTGACTTCACCATCACTGCAGGAATGGACATCATCACCAGCCAGCATGATGGCTCTGTTCTTTAAGTCACTGAGGACCTTGAGTTCTGGCACACCACCTCTGGTTTGGGATCTCTCCCTTCTATTGTGCATGATCCTGTCCTGCAAAATGACCAATGGAGAGGGTGTAAGCAATACACATGGCAGGGCAGATGAGAAGGTTGGCTGGCATTTGGGGGTAGTTTGTGGAACCATGGATGACAAGGATGCGATCAGCAGAGGGGATAAGGCCATATGGAGATGTGAGGGAGTGAATGGTGATGTTCATTGAGCTTGCAGTGAGAGATCCCTGTGGCATCGTCATGGCCTTGTGAGTGTGAGAGCTGAGAGTGATTAGATGGTTGACTTACCCTGGCAGAACGGATAAGATCATTCAACACCTCTTTCTGCATTGGGTGACCAACCTCTTCTGGGCAGCATTTGCACTGATCATTGCTGCCACTGCCTCCCAAGCCAGATGGGTGATTTTCCTACCCCTCCTGCAGCCAAAGCAGGGGTAGAGGGCATCGAGGCAGGCAACCATAACATCCAGCAGATGCACAAATAAGGCATAACTAATCCTGAAGGCAGCACTCTTCTTAGGTTTTGGGGCCATCTCTTCAATAGAGCTAGCTTGGGCTGCAAGCATTAAGAACTGTGCACGCTGTGGCTGTTTAAATATGGGGCACAGAGTGAGAAAGTGGTGACGTCACAACAGGGTCGGCGAACCAGAGGCTGCCCAGCAATCCAGCGGGTTTCACAAGGATACGTAATTTATGGTGGAGCGGACATGATACAGTGTGAAAACCCACCATTGTGGCCGGCAGGAAAAGTGCCGGTTTCCACAACTGCTACTGCACTTAGTGCGATTCAAGGACAATTCCACCATAGTGTCCAACATTAGATTCTGTGTTTGGACAACACTTGCTAAACAATCCTGAATGTGCTAAGAATTACACTGAAAACCAATTTAAGGTAGTTAGTTGAGCTCGCAGTATGGTTCACTTGCGCATTATTCACACACAGGGCCCAGTCCTTTGCAAACAAAAGGAACATATCCACACATTGTGCCTTTTTCAACTAAGCAAAAGCTAAGGGAACAGTCATCCCCTAATTCATTCCTCAGGACAATACCTTGACCAATCAGAGTCAACTTGCCCGGTTTGAGTTCGATCAAAGCTGGGCAGTTAACTATTCCATGCTGCACTCTCCATGGCAACCTCTTCAACAGAGTCCACTTGCCAACCCATCAGCACTCTATCATGGAGTATAAACTGTTGTTCTCCCATTATGGTTGGAAAATTCTTGCAAGCTATCCTGATGAATGCAAGACAAAAAGCGTTGATAGCATGTCTCTTTCAGCAATGCCTTTTCTCTTACTTATGTTTCCCCATTTCCTGTTCTCTGTTCGTTTTGCTTCTCCTTTGTCGTTTTTTTCTCTCACTGTTGTTATTTTTAGTTGAAACATTCATTCTTCCTTTTCCTCTTCATTATTGAGAGTTCAGTGATAGTCCCATGTTTGATTTTGAAGTGCAGGTGAGAAAGATGCCAGACTGGAATACATTGATCAACAAAATTAGGAAAAGCACTCAAATAATGGCAACCTGGTTATATGCCGATTGGCCACAGGAATCTCAGTCATTCTATTTTCCATAATGTCAGTTAACATATGAAATTTTATTTGTTCAATGTCAACACAGCACCAGGAATAACAAACCTAACTTTAAAATACCAAATATAATGGAATATCTCCCTAGACCTACTTCCTAAATTAAGTTTTTTGCCCCCTTTCACCTTAGACTCATCCACCAAATATACGCACTTCTTTTTCAGTTATTCAGCTCTTCTGCTACGCTTAACTCCTTTTCTCTCTTTAAGTCATCTGAAAAATCACAAATCCAATTCCCTGTCCTATTTGCTATTGTCAGTGACACATTGAATTGCATCATATAGGGTAGGAAGTTATCAGTGTGCACTACTGAAATTTCTGAATGATGACATTCCTTTTCACAAACTATTAGTAGAGTTGGCTGGAAATCTAGCACACTCCACTCACCATCTTAAGCAGTGGGTTGATCAGTGCAGTAGTGAATGCCTTCAAGCATATTATGGCTTTTCCTGGCTCAAGGGGGATACCAAATGCATATGATGGATGCTTACTTATCTCAGTTGTTGGCTCATAATTAGTGGCTGGTAAATACCAACTTTATGCTGGGTATTTGGGGCCATCTCTTCAATAGAGCTAGCTTGGGCTGCAAGCATTAAGAACTGTGCACACTGTGGCTGTTTAAATATGGGGCACAGAGTGAGGAAGTGGTGAGGTCACAACAGGGCAGGCGAACCAGAGGCTGCCCACCAGCAATCCAGCGGGTTTCACATGGATACCCGCGTGTGGATGGTACTAAGGAGCAATGTGCAACTTTGGCATTTTGTTGCCATTGGAAATAATGCAAAATATAGCTGTGGTGTTAAATACGTGTCCAAGCATTCAGGCGTCATTTGTCAGAATACCCAGATATGCAATCGAGAAGTAACCTTCAGTCCATTTGCAGAATTGCATAAAGCAGTGATGTGAGTTTGTAGAAGAGAGATAGGGGGAGGGGCAGGGGATGTCACTTGGTATCCTGGAGAATAAATCAGCTTCATGATCAGCACAACTCATTTTCAAAGACCCTTATATGAGGATATGAATTAGATGCTTGGTGACCTGTAAGCCTGGTAAATAGCCTTAGATGTTTAGAAGATGGTTAATATGTCACAACCTGTTCTGGGCAGATTCTCTTAGAAAGCTGAAAGTAAATGTCCATCACCTAACTAATGAGGAACAGATCCTGGAAAGCATTATCCATATAAATCCAACCATTTATGCAAGGAAAGAACTGGCTATGTTTTCTTGTCCCTTTGCCACGCAGCTGCTGCTGAATCTCTGCACCACCTGCTATTGAGAGTATGGTGCACGCCCATATTACTCTCAGGTAAATAGTGGTAAAGTATTCACACATTTTATGGAAAGTTATGTTGCTGTCAGATCAATAGTTAATAGTTTCAGGTACCTGTTGTCTAAGGGGTTCAAGCCTGCATTTAACCAATTGTTTAATGATAAACCAGTGTCAATTCTGCCTGCACAGGCATGTTATTTCTCTTTAGGTTGAGTCAGTTTCAAGGTGACATGCCCAACTATGAAAATTTGCAAAAGATGTGACTCTCCTTTAATAGGCTCTAATACAGTCCAAGTAGGGCAGGTTCCAGTAGTTTTGGGCACTGCTGATGACTGACCAGCCAATATGGTTCAATATGGGCACATCTTTCACTATGGGCTGTGATTTTTCCTGCTCAGCTCTAGGTAATAATGCAAACCACTGCAATAAAGCCCTTGAACCTGCTGTACCAGCGTAACAGTGTTGGTAGACAGTGTTGGTTCAGCTGATTGAGCTCCAGCAATACTATTGTACATAATTTTGGAACACAAAACTTTGACTCATACTAACCCAAGCTGTATTAATTTAGGTAAAAGGGGCATGTCTGTACTGAGAAAAAGTATGCATCTTCTTTGTGACAAACAGGAGCTCTAACTGTCTGCAGTTTACAGGATCTTGCTTTAGAGTTGTTGGGCACAATAAATGGTTTCTGTAAGTGTCAGAACAGACCACATACAGCTTTATTAACTTCAGGTATTCTCTATAAGTTTTAATATCTTCATCTATTATTTTGGCTCATACATTTCCTGACTTCCCTCCTGCCATTTGTAGAATTTTGCCCTCTATCACCTGGACTGCCTTTCAATTATGACATTTAAACTTATTTTGCCAACTGTTCTCCGCAATGTCCTCAATTGTTAACTCATCCACTCTCACAGCAGTTCAGTAGCTAAGATCACTAAGCACAATTCATCATGAGTGGAAAAGAAAGAAAATGCAATCTTGGACTGTGCGGCTCAAAGTCTGCAACAGAAATCTGAAGAGTTGTGAATTTATGTAGAGCACTGGTCTGGTCCAGCTGGAATATTTTGTGCAATTCTCAGTAATGTGATAAAAATACATCCAGACATTAGAAAGGGAACAATAAAGGGCAACTAAATTCATAAGCTGAGATTAAGTACCAGAAATATGAGAAAATAATGCAGAAGCTACCATGTTTGCACTGAAAAACAGATGACCTGGGTTGACCTTATAGAAGTGCTCAAAATAGAAAAGGTTAGTGGCACAGTCATAAATTTCACATGAAAGTATAGCCTAAAATTTGGTAGAGGCAGAGCGAAAAGACAATTTAAATATGCAAAAATAGAATGACTGCAATGGGACATAGTGGAGGCTGCAAGTTTGTCAGCAATTTCAAGAGATGTTTTGATAAATACTTAGGGGGGAAAACGACAGAGGGTATGACCAATATCATTAGATACTGGGAGCAGGTGATGGGGCTGCAATGATTTTGTTTTGCCCTGTACATTTCAATGTAATGCCATTCAGGATCACCTTGAGGGGGATTATACATAAAGCAGTGTAAGAAACAGGCAAATCTCCTCAAATTAATACTGACATACTTATTCAAAATTTCTTACACAGATAAATCAACTACATAATGTGATATTGAGCCATGAAGGCCAGTTCATATTTACACCTGCACTGCTGACCTTTGCCAGGAAAATAATGGTGATGCATCTAAAGAACTTCCTGACTTCATTTATTTTTTTTTGGTAAAGGGGGAGAAAATGGGGAAATGTTAAAAGGTTAGCTAATGTTCCTGCTCTTAGTTATTATCCAGTGATCCATGTTGGGCAGACTACGTGTGGATGCTGGGTAACTGATAAGATCAGTCTCAACCATAACACCTGACAGGAAAAAATATTTAAACCTCAGTCCTATACAGCTTTTAGATATACATTTATTATCTATTCATCCATTTAAAATGTCACTTCCACAGCTAATTATTAAAAAAATTTTAAAAAGGAATTAGCCACATTAAACAGAAAGCAAAAACAAAATCATGTGTTCATTATTTTGGTTCAAGTCCTAACAAGCAAGTATAGGAATAAGCTCCAGTTAAACACACAAAGAAAATAAAAAAAATCATCCACCCACATAAGTGAAACTTTAATGGTTGGAGTCCACAATTTACCCATGGTCTCTTAAATTTTACAAATCTCATAAATACAGTAGTAATATTCTCCACATTAGCATTTTTCCCACAAGACATGTTAAATCACTGCTGTTTCCCTCCAATGTTGTGTAATGAACAATCAATGCTTTGGCCAATATACACAAACATACCAAGATACCAAGCTGTCAAATATACTTGTAATTCTGAATACAGTTATGCCATGAACAAAATTGCACACAGTTGCACAATAATCAATATTTTAAATAACCGAATAAAAGGAGTTTCTCAATCATTTGCAGAGAAAAACAAATGTGTTGCAAACAATCTTACACGATTTGTTTCCAAAATTGCCACATTTCTAACAAATCAACTTTACTATGTGCACTTGAAGCAAAACATAAGTTTTTTTTTTAAATCAAACGCCCATTAAAATAAGTATTAATAGATTAAAGTATTACCAAACCTCAGAAAAAATAATCACAGTACATTAAATCTATCAGTAATCATCAGGGCAGTGTGGTGCTACAACAAAACTTCACATTAGAAATCACACTGGCTGGCTACAAGCATTTCCAAATAAGCTAGGGAAATAAATCAACCATTTCTGACTACTATCAAGGAAATCAGCTTTTCACACATACAAAATCCTGCAAATGCTTTTGAACTTAAAAGGTCTTTAAGCAGCTAGAAATGCATTTCTTCAGGCTAGTATTGCTAGTGGATCAAGAGATCCATGTGTAAAAACTCCTCAAATTTCTCGATTTTTGCCCAGGACAGAATGCAAATCTGGAGATGTCTTCTGAAAAACCCATCAAATACAACTTGAAAATTTTACAATAATGAACTGCTCCACCAAGCTGTTGCATAAAAGGAAAATTGCATTAATACTCCTGTTTATTTATATCTTAACTTGCTCAACATTAACTGTGATTATCTCCCAATCAAACAAAATATCCTTAATCTTAGCTAACATGCTTTTGTGGAAAATGGAAAAATTAAAAAGTAGAATTATATCATTAGACACTGCAATACTTTAGGGGTTGGGGTGTCAAATAATGTCGTAAGCCAATGCCTCATTTCCTTTGGAGTTAATTTTCTATGTCATCAGTATAGTGCTTTTCTAAGAATGCACAAGCAGGCAGCTTTGAAAGGACAATTGTCACAGAAACCTCTTGTGCTGACCAATGCCTGTGACAAGCATTAGGTTACAGGCAACAGTAATCAGCAGTGCATTCCTCACAACTTTGAATACTTTAAGGGATCAACTAAGTTTAGTTCTCAGTTTCATAACAACAGAAAGCAATAACTGAATGATAACCCTTATCCCAGGTGAAAGACATGTCTTGCAAGCAGGTGGAGTTTTAGATATAGAAAGTCTCAACAACAACAAAAAATATACAGGAGGCTTCAGTAGTGCAGTGTTCCAGTGATGTGACATTTCTGAGAGTTTCTCCTACAGGAAAGCACTGGGATTTGCTCGTGGATCTTTCTGATTCCTGTATCTGTGTGTTAACCATACTCCCAGGATCTGAAACAAACATCACTCTCAAGTTATAAAAGAAGTTAATGTGCTAGAACAACTTGTTAATAAAAAGTTAAAGGTGATGTTATAGTTCCAACACACACACACACACACACAATCACACACAATCACACACAATCACACACAATCACACACAATCACACACACTCACACACACTCACACACACTCACACACACTCACACACACTCACACACACTCACACACACTCACACACTCACACACACTCACACACTCACACACACACACACACACACACACACACACTCACACACACACACACACTCACACACACACACACACTCACACACACACACACACACACACACACACACACTCACACACACACACACACACACACAATCACATTGAAGATAATTTTAACTTTTATCTCCGGGTGAAAAAGGATGAAGCGAATAGGTTGCAGTGGAAAAGAAAAATCAATTGAGATATAAAATGGGCAGTCAACATCACTCATTTTTCACCCAGCAGTAAAAAATAAAATCACCCTCCTCATGCTTAGATTAATTTTACTCTGGACAGAAATACACTGACTAAATATGTGTACAAGCTGTAAAACATACATCAAGGGTGCTTTCACATAAGGCACATATGGCTCCAAAGCGGCAGGATAGAACCACAATTCTCAGAGGTGAGATCGAGTCTAGAAGACCTGATGTAAATTGGCTCTGCAGAACTTTTAACTTTTGAGTCACTTTGCACAATGCACTTATGGTCTGCATTTTACTTTTTCTTCCTGACCCCACCACCACCAAATACAAGCTCTCAAGATATGTAGCTGAAGTGCAACAACTTTTCCATTATTGAGCATATCTCTACTCAAAAAGAAAACACAATGGCCCACAGAAGTCAAAATCACTAAGATCCAAGTCACAGCAAATATCACACTTGTTACAATATAAACACCTCTTGTGGTCAATAAGATAGCAGCAAACAGCAATGTTGATAACTATATGTTTCAACAACAAGCTTATCAAAAATTTTCAAAAAGTGGGCAATGAATTTTTAAAATCATTGAGAGTTCCTGACACTGCTTATGGCATTTTGTGCTCTGGAATTATTTGATTTTTCTGTCGTGCCATACTAGACAGTTAATATTACTTCTGGAAATCCTCCTGAATACATAAGCTATATAAAACAGAGCTCTCTATAACAATGGAAATATGATCTTTGTCATTAACTCAATGTATTAAAATTATTTCAAGTTTTCAAATCTTGTATCTTAAAATCACTGCCCTTATTAACAGAATGAATTAGCTTTCTTTAAAGATATTGCAAGTTTTACTGACCTCGGTGAAACTGAAGAAAAGACCTGTGCCACCAACAAATCTCAGTACTTCGCCAGCATAGGTTTTTAGGATCGATCCACATGGTTGACAGTCTTTAGTAGCAACACATTGCTGGAACAAGAAAAAAGCGGCAGAGATTGTATTTCTTTACAATTCACATTTTCAATAGTGAACTATGCATTTTTGGCTTCTTTGGCAAGCTGCGACGGTCCATTCACTTCTTAATAATTCAAAGGTGTCATATGAAAACAACAGTGTTGTAGGTGTTAATACAATGGTCATTTTACCTGTTTGTTTGCTCACAACTTCCTGAGAGGCAATGGTACTTTTGCCATGGCTAAGAAAGAGCTCAACATTAGAATCAGAGACAAAAACAGAATTACCTGGAAAAACTCAGCAGGTCTGGCAGCATCGGCGGAGATGAAAAGAGTTGACGTTTCGAGTCCTCGTGACCCTTCGACAGAACTTGAGTGACCTCAAGTTCTGTCGAAGGGTCTCGAGGACTCGAAACGTCAACTCTTTTCTTCTCCGCCGATGCTGCCAGACCTGCTGAGTTTTTCCAGGTAATTCTGTTTTTGTTTTGGATTTCCAGCATCCACAGTTTTTTTGTTTTTATTAGAATCAGAGAAATTGCAGCATAGGCGGAGACCATTCAACTCATTTTGTCTGTGAGTTCCAGCTCTCTGCATGTATTTATTACACAAAAAAGGTCACCCAAGTGTTATTAGGATCCATCCAGGGCCTCACACATGCAACTAGTGCATACTGAAACAGTCTAGGGCACTGAAACATCAAATGGATAGAAAATTATGGGCAATAACCTTCGATTTCCAATAGTCATTGGTCGTCTGCATGCAGAGCCTTCCAAAAAGTATCCTTACATTTGACAAAAAAATTCAAAGTGGCTAAAATTTCAAATGCACTGACATTTATTTGTACACAAAACCTCACCATTATGCCAATAGACTTTTACATCAATTAGCACCAGTAACTTGACAGTTCAACTGAGTCCATAATTTTTGTCTACAGATTACTGAGAGTTCACAGATCAAGGGTTTTCCAAGTTTCCTATCATAGGAACATAGGAGTAGGAATAGGCCATTCAGCCCATCAAGCCTCCTCTGCCATTCAATAGGATCATGGCTGGTCATCCATTTCAATGCCTTGTTCCCCATACTATCCCCATATCCCTTTACATTATTAGCATTTAGAAGTCTGTCAATCTCTACTTTAAACATACTTCCACCGCCCTCTGGGGTAGAGAATTCCATAGATTCGCAACCATCTGAGTAAAAGAAATTCCCCTCATCTTAGTTCTAAGTGGCTTCCCCCCTATTTTGAAATTGTCCCCTCTGGTTCTAGGCTCCCCAAGCAGGGGAGTCTAGAACCATCTAGACCTGCATCTTACCCTGTCTATCCCTTTAAATATTTTGTAAGTTTCAATGAGATCATCTCTCATTCTTCGAAATTCTAGAGAATACAGGCCCACTTTCCCCAATCTCTCCTCGTAGGACAGTCCTACCATCCCGGGAACAAGTCTGGTGTGCCTTCATTGCACTCCATCTATGGCAATAATATCTGTATTAAGGTAAGGGGACCAAAACTGCACACAATGCTCCAGGTGCGGTCTAACCAAAACTCCACAGAATTGATGCAGGATTTCACTACTCCTGTACTCAAATTCTCTTGCCAACATACCATTAGCCTTCTTAATAGCTTGCCTGTGAACTTTCACTGACTTACTGATGAGAACACCCAGGTCCTTTTGTACATCTACACTTTCTAATCTCTTATCATTTAAGAAATACTTTGCACATCTGTTCCTCCTACCAAAGGGGATAAACCTCTCATTTTTCCACATTATATCCCAACTGCCATGTTCTTACCCACTCACATAGCCTGTCCAAATCCTCTTGAAGCCACTTTGCATCTTCCTCATAACACACATTCGCATTTAGTTTTGTGTCATCCGCAAACTTGGAAATATTACATTGGGTCCCCGCACCCAAATCATTGATATATATTGTGAACAGCTTTGGTCCGAGTACTGATCCATGTAGTACTCCACTAGTCACAGCCTGCCAACATGAGGATGACCAGTTTGTTCCTATTCTCTGCTTTCTGCCCATTAACCAATCCTTAATTCATGCCAGTATATTTCCTCCTATTCCATGTGCTTTTATTTCTCTAACCAACCTCCTGTGGGGGACTTTATCGAAAACTTTTTGAAAATCCAAGTATACTACGTCGCCTGACATCCCTTTATCAAATCTGTTAATAGGATCCTCAAAACACTCCAACAGGTTTGTCAAACATTATTTCCCGTTCATAAATCCATGTTGCCTTTGCCAAATTGGATCGTTATTATCCAGGTGTCCATTTATCACATCCTTTATAATAGATTCTAGTATTTTCCCTACTACTGATGTAAGGCTAACAGGACTTTGGTTCCCTGTTTTCTCTCTCCCTCTCTTCTTAACTAGTGGAATGACATTTGTTACCTTCCAATCTGCAGGAACCATAAGAGAATATATAGAATTTTGGATGATGATCACCAATGCATCCACTATCTTCATAGTTACCTCTTTCAACACTCTGGGATGTAGAATATCAGGTCCTGGAGACTTATCAAACTTCAGTCCCATTAATTTCTCCAATAAAACCTTCTTATTAATACTAATTTCATTCAATTCCTCATTCTCCCTAGTTGCCTGGATCTCTAAAGCCGGGAGATTTCCTTTATCTTCCTCAGTGAAGACAGACACAAAGTAATAATTTAGCTTCTCTGCCATTTCTCTATTCCCCATTATGAATTCTCCTGACTCTGCTTGTAATGGACCCACATTTGTCTTAGCCAAAAGTTTCCTTTTCAGATACCTGTAGAAGCTTTTAAAGACTGTTTTTCATGTTTTGCTAGCTTACATTCTATTTCCCTTTATCAATTTCTTGGTCCCTCCTATTCTGTATTTTAAAATCCTCCAATCTTCAGGTTTACTGCTGTTTCTGGCAACTTGATAGGCCTTTTCTTTTAATCTCATACAATCCTCAACTTCCTTTGTTTGCCAGGCTTGACTGACTTTGCTTTTTGGGTTTTTGTGCCTTGGAGGAATGTATAATTGCTGTAAATTATTAATTATTATTTAAAGGCTATCCATTGCCTATGTACCATCATACATTTTAATGTATTTTTCCAGCCAATTTGCCCCTCATAGCTTCATAATTTTCTTTGCTCAAATTTAACAACCTAGCTTTAGATTGAACTATCTCACTTTCAAACATAATAATATCATATTATAGTCACTCATTCTTAGAGGTTCTTTTACACCAAGATTAGTAATTAGCCCTTTTTTGTTACATAATTCTAGATCTAAATCAGCTTGCTCTCTAGTCAGTTCCTCAACATACTCCTCTAGAAAATCAACCCTAACACACTCCAGAAAGTCGTCTTTGACAACATTTGTAATCATTAGGTTGTCAAGAAGATACAATAATGTCTATACTGTTACCAGAAATTATTTTAAAATAGAGCTCTATGGTGTGTGTGTTTGTATCTTAATTGGATTAAAGCCAGCTGGTCTAGAGGCTTTGATATATAGAAGTAGGTTTGAAATGGTAATTAGGTAAACATAGGGAAGTTACAAGGTGAAGGGTAAAGGGGTAATTTGCATTTTTAAATAAACGATTGAAAAGAATGAGTGAAATATTACTCATAACCAGAAGAAGCCAAACAATTGTGTTTATTTTTTTCAAAGCTTACTAATAAAATTGGTGCTATGAAAGGGGTTTCGTTGTTAGAAGAGGTGAAATTCAAAAAACTTAGTGATACAATGAGAATTTACATTCAAAGAGGAAAATATGTATAAAGGAAGATAAGGCTATTGGTAAAAAAAGGAGGGATTCTAAGATCTGAAGCCTCCAGCCTGTAAGCCTCAAGCCGTTGTCTGAAAGGTCCCAGAGCTGAAAGAAACTCATTTGGAGTGCGACTGTCCAGAGTGTGCTTTGCCAGGGGTCTGTTTGTATCTGTGTGTTTTACTGTTGCATTAACGAGGTGTAACTGAAAGTCAGATTAATTAGAGGATTTTTTTTAGAAGTTATTATAGTAGTCATTTGTAAACATATGTATTTACTTACAATCTTTTAATTAATAAATATTTAATTTAGTTCTGTAAAAACCCTTTGAGAGTCGGTGGTCTTATTGTAACTGAATTCAAAGCCTGCAGCCCGATCGGGTCCGCGCCATTTTACGTAGGCCAGCGTACTTCACGACTCCCATGCATAGCGGGAGTGGGATGGCGGCGGTGGGAGCGCTCAGGCCGCTGGGTCCAATGGTGATCTGTATAAAGGAAGGCCCTGGCAGCCTGAGAAAGGCTGCACGCAATGGCTGAGCGAAGGGCTGGACAGTGGGGCAATGAAATCCATGCAAGTCCAGAGGGTAGGCCATCGGGACAGGCCAGGCTGGTTGGTAGCCCTTCGGGGCAAGCCAGGCCAGAGGGTAGGGTGTGGGGCCAGTGCGCCCCTTGTTTTTCGGATGACTGCCTTGCTGCCCTCGAGGAGGTGGCAGCACGGTAGGAGGTGCTGGTTCCCCAGGATAGAAAGAGGAGCCCCCCCTCCCCCCACATGACTAAATGTGCCTGGGAGGAGGTGGCGAGCTCCCGCAACAAAGTGCAGTGCACCTAGATCCAGTGTCGCAAGCGTTTCAACGACTTGTTGCGATCTGGCAGGGTGAGTACAACGTTGGCATTGGTCATTTAACCCAGCAGGTTGGCTTACCCCATACCCTCCCCACTCATAACACGGCAGAGCGTGCGAGGATTGGTGGCAGCCAGACACAGATCGCCATTCTTAACCAGTTCGAGCAGGGGGCCATGGATTTGGAGAGGCATCATGTGCCCAGGTCCACTGGTGTTGGTGAGGCTGGGGTGCCAAGGCCAGGTATGTATGCCCAACAGTGACGATAGCATTGTTCTCCCAACAGCCAAAGCAGTGCTGAATGTTAATTGATTTCATTTTGCAATATGGCTTGACCATTGCTTATGGAAGGATGAACGCATAATGATCTGGGGGACAGGGATGCACATTGTCGTTGTCTCCACGTTAACGGATCCACTGTCCTTGTTCTTCCTTTCAGCACCATCGGAGCAGAGCCGGGTGGAGTAGCAGCAAAGGCCCCCTCTCACACCTAAAGGGCCTGAAGTCTCACTAGCATCACACCATCTCTGCAAGGCAGGCACCAGCGCAGATACTAGCACCTCGGTGGGAATTCGAACATTTGCTAGTGTCCCGGGGCACAGTGGTGAGGGCACTTCACAATCGCTGGAGGAGCTGACAGAGACAGAGTGCCCATGGCGCCAGCAGTCGGAGGACTGCAGGGGACTAGGCACATGCTCAGTTGGTGCCTGATGATGTGTCTCTGCAGTCGTCTGCAGCGCAGCAGGGGCAGTAAACGCAGCCGGGTGTGTGGGAGCATCTGGGGCAGAGACATGAGGCTATGCTTGGCTTGGTCTCTGTGGTGGAGGAGTCTATGCAGACAATCGCCGAAGCAATGAGCCACATGTCCGAGCACCATGTGCCCTCCATGAAGAGAGTGGCGACTCTTATGGAGAGCCTCCTCCAGGAGATCTGTCAGGGCTTCCTGGGAATGCGCTCTGACCAGCAAACCCTCATATTGGCATTGACCTCAGCTGGTCATTGCCAGTGTGGAAGATGATCTGGGCATCAAGTTTCCCAGCTCGATGCCCATCCATCTGAGGTGAGCAGGGAGTTCCAAAGTGACCTCATGTTGGCTCAGCAGCTGCCTGTTGTCTCTGCGGGCACCTCTTAGGGCGATCCAGATGAGGGCAGCAGCTCCTCTGCCCCTCTCCCAGTGACAGTAGCATCCGGTCATCTGGGGCTGCGACGATTGGGGAGGTGCCCGCTGTGCAACTGGCAGCTCCCTCCCAGGCGGGGCCAGCACAGGCTCCACGGGCCAGAGGACAACCGCCAAGGTCATCAAGGCCAACAGGACAGCAGAGTGAGCAAGCTGTTTCACTCCAAGCAATGGGGCAGCACCAAGAGGCAGCACCTGGAAACAAAAACATAAGGCACCTTAGGCACACCACAGGTTTTTCACTGGTGCTTTTGTGTTTGCCTGAGGTGAAGTCCTTATGATTTGTTCTGATGTGTAACACTATTGTCTTTTTTTTGCATAAGTTTGTTTGTTTGACACATTAAATTCAGATATGTCACCATGGCTTAGGGTGCCTCGTTTCTTCTGCACGTGGATGGTTTCCAAAAATGTAAAGAGTGCTTTGTTGGACATTCAGCTTTATTAACAAGCCCCTTTGTTACTGTTCCTAACCTGGCAGATTTTGCACTTAGGTGTCGAATATGGAGCATACAGCCCAGGCTTGTCCTGAAGGTCCATCTGTGTTGTGTTAGCTGAAGGTTTGTTGGATTAAAGCATCCCAGGTGTCCCTGCCTCCTTGGAGTAGTACCGGTTCAGGGTCTACCCCCTCAGCATTTCCCTGTGCATGCTCACCCTCGGACTCACTGCTGGATTCATCATGTGCAGCCACAGCCACTGCATCGACGTCTTCATCGTCCACCGTGTTCCTGCTTTCCAGCGCAAGATTGTGCAGAGCACAGCGTGCGACCACTATCACCGACACACGATCCAGGGGGTACTGGACTCCGCCCCCCGAGCGGTCCAGGCAGCAGAAGCGCATCTTGAGAAGACCAATGGTTCTCTCCACCATAGCCCTTTGAAGGCATGGCTCCTATTGTAGCGCTGCTCAGCTTCTGTTCTTGGAAGGCGGAGAGGCCTCATTAACCACTATTTGGAGGGGATAGCCCTAGTCACCCAGCAGCCATCCATCAAGCCAGAAGAACCCCAGCACCTAGAAGCGTCCGAGGATATAAGCATTGTGGGAGCTGCCTGGGTACCTTTCACAGAGTTGTAAAATCAGCATCCTGTAATCACACACTATCTGCACATTCATGGGGTGGAAGCCCTTCCTGTTGACGAAAGCACTGGGCTCACTTGCTAGAACCTTGATGGCCACATGTGCAGTCTATTGCACCCTGGACGCGGGGGAAGCAAGCAATTGCTGCGAAGCCTCTGGCTCGCTGTGTCTGGCTTGCCTGGTTCCAACAGAAGTGGATGAAAGTCAATGCATGCCTGAACAGAACGTATGTAACTTGCTTGACACAAGTGTGGACAGCTGATTGGGAAACACCGCAAAGATTACACAGCGAACCCTGGAAGGAGCCAGAGGCATCGAAGTTGAGGGCAGCTGTGACCTTTAGAGACACTGGCATGGGATGTCCATCCACAGTTAGTGGAGAACTCAGGCCCAATCATCTGACAGGTAGTGTTGACTGGCGAGGGATGGAGCTTCCTTTGTCACTGCACCTCAGACATATTGAGGCAGCTGCTTCGCCGCCTGTATACGCTGGCAGGAGGGTATTGGCATCTTCTGTGGCCCTGTCCGCCTTGGTCTACCTCTTGGCCCTGCGTCCCTTGTGCCTGCGTCTGTTCTCCCAAAGATGGCTCCCCTGGAAGCTGAATGTGCACTCCTGGCCTCCTCCCCCTTCTAGCCCTCCCTTCCTCCTCAGAGGAGGTGCCTCCAGTGGACAGTTCAGCTCCCACTTCCAGGCTAAGGGAAGGCTTCCTGAAATCTGCAGGCCCAGAAAAGATTCCTCACTGCAGAGTGCTGACCTGAAGGTTAAGAGTCCAGGCAAAGCAGCTGGTATGCTTTTTGGAGTACTGCAATCATACAAGGCCAGTTTCAATAACTTTGAAGAATAAATACTTGACAGTGCCACCTAGCGATCCCAGTGAGCCCTTTTATCCCACCCATGGATGAGGTTTATACAAATGTCTCCTACCCACCTGCCCATTGCTCCTCTGGGCTGACCCAAAGATTGCACGGGCGCTGAAAAATCAGCATTGATTGGTGAGTCAAGGGCCTTAAATGGCCCGTTAATTAATGGCAGGCGCGTGTCGGACATCATCTCGTGCCCGCCCAACGAAATATCGGGATGGCGCACAGTGACGTAGGGGCGCTCGCCCGACATCACCGCGTGTCATCTTACGCGTGGACGTGTGAGGTCCGCCCCTGCAAACCAACAAGAAATTCTGCCTGTACAAATTGCAAAAATTGATTATGACAGTTGTTTCAAGTTTCCCTCTGGGATTTGAACAACTCAGCATTTACCATCGGCTGTGTCATAATTAGGTTTATCCAGTCTATATGCAGATTGAAGTCACCATGATTACTGTCTTACCCATGCTACATGCTTCTCTAATCTCCTGATTAATACCATGCCCCACATGACCACTACTGTTTGGTGACCTATAAACAACTTCTACCAATGTCTGTTGCTGCTTGCTGTTTCTTAACTCCACACAAATAGATTCCACATTTTGTTCTTCTGTCAAAACGATTCAATAAGTTATTCAAAAGGGCCTACCAACAGCACCTCTAAATTAAATAAAGATAAAGTGAGTTGTGATAAACAAAGTTCGATTTGGTCCTGGATTTTTGACCCTGGCAGATTGGAGGTGGGCAGGAGTTAATCTGGCTAGTGCAGATTTTTTTTTAGTTCCCCAATTCCAACCTGGTCCCAGTCATTGTTTCGACACATGGTGGGTAGCCACTCAGGCCATTACCAATCTAATTGAGGCCAATTTCCAGTTAGCCTCCAGGCTCCCTCAGGCAATAACTCCTGCTCGAGTGCTGGTACAGCCACATGCCCCTTTGAAAAGGGCTATCTTGACTTCAGTCCACCTCTCTCTCCCAGCCCTTAAAGGTAAGGTTTAAAAAAGTTGGAGTGCCTTGATGCTGAAGTGCTCTCTCTCTTACTTACCTAACATTTCATCCTGTAGCTTCTTTCAAGCTGAATGGCCTCTGACTTGCCCTCCAGCTTCAATAGCCTGCCTGTCATCCTTAATAGACAAACCTATCTCCAGGCCAATTAAGTGAGCTTCCTTGGGAAAATCTCAATGAGTGACCATCTCCGCCCCGGGGCAGGCCCAGGACCCAGAAACAGTCCTGATTTCTGTTCCTTGCCCCCATAGGAAAATCCAGCTCTTGGTCTTTACTCGTATTGCCTTAACAGATTTCATTTTTGGAACTGACAGTATATCTACAAATGTTAAGATTTAGTGAGTCGTGATCTGCCTAAGGGTAGGTCCTCTGCTCATTTCTCCATGCCTCACAGTCTTGCACTTTTCTCTTCAGCTGCTTGCAGGAACCTCATATTTTCAATTTCACTTGTCTAACATTATCATTCTCTTTCTCCCTCTTGGTATACAATCCTCTAATCCTCCTTCAATCACTTCCTTCAGCAAGTTCTCATGCCTTGGAATATGGTCAATCCAGTCTTGTTGCCTTTTCTTGATGATATCCACTATCCTGAGAACTTCTTCATTGCTGTGTTCTCTCCAACTTATCCGCTCCATCCTCCTCCAGAACCGCATTTCACAACTTTCTAGATTTTGGATATCCATTTTTCTTGAGATCCACTTTCAGCCCATGCAACAAGACACTCCAAATCAGTCTTGATAATTGTTTCCTCAATGTCTCTCCGCATTCCTATGCTGAGCAATTCATGTTTCAAGAATGCATGCCTTGTCATTGCTATTCTAGTTCAGATTTCTCTGTGGAGGTAATCATCTTCCGACAAGATGCTTCTGAGGTCCTTAAATCAACACAGTGACAGACTGCTGAATATGGTGCTCTATGCTGACCAGTGGATGTTATTATAGCAGTGCACATGCCCACTGAGCACTCAGATGAAGAAGATGAGAAAGTGTACCAGAAACTGGAAGAGCTGATAGAAAAGGGGAAAGGAAACAGCTTCTTACTGATCATGGGAGACTTGAATGCAGTAGTCAGTGCAGCGATGGAAATGAAGTTGGAAGCATTGGACTGGGTATCAGAAAGAGGAGAGATGCTGGTTGAGTTCTGTAGAAGATAGAAGCTATGCATCATCAATACCTGGTTTAAAAGCACAATCAGGAGAAACAGTACACCTAGGCCTGAATTTTTAGCTCTGCGGGTGGGCGCAACTGGCGGGTCTGGGATCAGTCGGGAAACAGATTGTCGACCATAATTGGCCCTCAACCGCGATTTCACACTGGCTGGCCAATTAATGACCAGCCAGCATGAAGCATGCGCTGAAAGGTTCAGCGCTGCTAGAGTGGGGGCAGGAGGAGGGTGGGCAATGACATCAACGCGGGTGTGGGCGAGCACAGAGAAAAAGCTCCTTGAAGGCAGAGAGTTGCCTTGTGGAGCTGCAGACAGGAAAATGTTCCAATCAAGTTTTAAAAAGCAGAAAAAGATTGTCCAAGCATCACATTCA
This sequence comes from Carcharodon carcharias, assembly GCF_017639515.1. NCBI lineage: Eukaryota > Metazoa > Chordata > Chondrichthyes > Lamniformes > Lamnidae > Carcharodon > Carcharodon carcharias. Next base: position 128,244,804 of record NC_054469.1, on the reverse strand, counting down.
TAGATTACAAAAATGCTGCCCACAGATTTGTATTTTTATTTTATTTCATAACAGAAACCTCATCCCATCCCTGGATGAGGTTTCTTTAAAAATGTAAAGGTTGCCTGGCTGATTCGCCCATCTGCCAACTGTAAGGTTGGATAGGCAATAACAAATAGAAAATTGCACCGTTAATTGGATATTTCTACAGCCATGCTTCAGTTATGCCAGGCCAATCAGATTGGAAGTCAAAGCCATTACATCTGCTGTGGTCAAATCAGTTTTACAAAGGGTTGTGGGACTCAAGAGGTATAGCCATGATGAGGGTGTTAAGTGAAAGAAGCATAGCATTCTAGCAAGAAGTGTAAATCTGCTTTGTGTATTATAAAAAAGCTTTTGACTGGGTTAGCTGCCAAAAGCTGTTGAACTTGCTGGAGGTTATCAAAGTTGACTGAAGAGATAAAAGAATGATCGTAGCTCTGTATATGGGACAGGCTGCTACAATCAGTTCAGTATTTGGTGAAACTGAACCTGGTCCGGGGCGAGACAAGGTCATCACCATTACTCTTTTTTTTAAATTTATTCATTCACAGTATGTTGGCATCGCTGGTTGGGCCAATATTTATTGCCCATTCCTAAATGCCCTTGAGAAGGTGGTGGTGAGCCACCTTCTTGAACTGCTGCAGTCCATATGATGTAGGTACACCCACAGTGCTGTTAGGAAGGGAGTTCCAAGAATTAATTATCATAATTACCATGATAAAATAATTGCTAGATTAAGTACAGAAAGGTGTCAAAGTAGGAGATCAATTGGTGAAGGTAGTGAGATTCTCAGATGATTAGGTCCTAGCAGAAGATCTCAGATGCTCACAGATAGAATGATTGAAGTGACAAAAACACATGGAATGAAAAATTATGTAAAACAGGTAAAAGTTATGAAGATTGGAAGAATTAATGGTGGAAAAACAGAGGGCAAGATAAATAGTCAAAACCTGGAACAGGTACATATCACACTCACAATCAGATAACATTAAGCCAGTAAGGTATGAGGCTAAAAACAAAAAAACTGCGGATGCTGGAAATCCAAAACAAAAACAGAATTACCTGGAAAAACTCAGCAGGTCTGGCAGCATCGGCGGAGAAGAAAAGAGTTGACGTTTCGAGTCCTCATGACCCTTCGACAGAACTTGCGTTCGAGTCCAAGAAAGAGTTGAAATATAAGCTGGTTTAAGGTGTGTGTGTGGGGGGCGGAGAGATAGAGAGACAAAGAGGTGGAGGGGTGTGGTTGTAGGGACAAACAAGCAGTGATAGAAGCAGATCATCAAAAGATGTCAACGACAATAGTACAATAGAACACATAGGCGTTAAAATTAAAGTTGGTGATATTATCTAAACGAATGTGCTAATTAAGAATGGATGGTAGGGCACTCAAGGTATAGCTCTAGTGGGTTTTTTTTATATATATAATGGAAATAGGTGGGAAAAGGAAAATCTTTATAATTTATTGGGAAAAAAAAGGGGTGGGGGGGGGGGGGAAACAGAAAGGGGGTGGGGATGGGGGAGGGAGCTTACGACCTAAAGTTGTTGAATTCAATATTCAGTCCAGAAGGCTGTAAAGTCCCTAGTCGGAAGATGAGGTGTTGTTCCTCCAGTTTGCGTTGGGCTTCACTGGAACAATGCAGCAAGCCAAGGACAGACATGTGGGCAAGAGAGCAGGGTGGAGTGTTGAAATGGCAAGCGACAGGGAGGTTTGGGTCATTCTTGCGGACAGACCGCAGGTGTTCTGCAAAGCGGTCGCCCAGTTTACGTTTGGTCTCTCCAATGTAGAGGAGACCACATTGGGAGCAACGGATGCAGTAGACTAAGTTGGGGGAAATGCAAGTGAAATGCTGCTTCACTTGAAACGAGTGTTTGGGTCCTTGGACGGTGAGGAGAGAGGAAGTGAAGGGGCAGGTATTGCATTTTTTGCGTGGGCATGAGGTGGTGCCATAGGAGGGGGTTGAGGAGTAGGGGGTGATGGAGGAGTGGACCAGGGTGTCCCGGAGGGAGCGATCCCTACGGAATGCCGATAAGGGGGGTGAAGGGAAGATGTGTTTGGTGGTGGCATCATGCCCCCCCACACACACACCTTAAACCAGCTTATATTTCAACTCTTTCTTGGACTCGAACGCAAGTTCTGTCGAAGGGTCATGAGGACTCGAAACGTCAACTCTTTTCTTCTCCGCCGATGCTGCCAGACCTGCTGAGTTTTTCCAGGTAATTCTGTTTTTGTTAAGGTATGAGGCTAGTCTGGCTGCCATGGTGATTTAAAGTGTTAATTGGTTTCCCAGAGAGAGAATGTGCCAACTGAGAGACGCCAATATTAATGATGTTTAATTATGCAAGTTTCTAGGTCTATGAATTAATGGCAGGCCCCAGGAGTTCAGTCAATTGAAATGGCAAGTCAACAATGATTGTTTTCATTCTAGCTATTCTAGGCTAATTAAACAAGAAATGTTGTTTGCCCACAGCACTTAGCACAGACCTAAGCCAGAGCCTTTGCAGCTGAGGGTTTGCCCTGCACAGCTGTCAATTATCATAAACTTAACACAGACGAGAAAGAACTTGTTCCCCATCTCTAAGACGGTATGGGTGCGAACTTTAGACAGCAGTAAAAGAAAAGCCAGAAAAAACTAGTTTGAACTAGCTTAGCTATATTAGGCTTGTGGTAAGGGAATTAATAATGTTGCATCTTTATTATTTTGATATACAAGAAATTGTCTATTAAAATAATATTCAGTTTATTCATGAATCTCATAAAATATGCCAGTTTGTTGGTTTGAAACAATACTTAAACGTGATAAGAATGCTTTTCAATCTATCTTCTGGACATGGTGCTATGTGCAATATTTCAGTAGCTGACATATGGAGCATGTGGATCAATGTTCCCACCCCCAGGTTATGTTACTGTTTAGTTAGATATTGAGGAGGAAAAAAGTGCCTCCTAGTTTGCAATGCAAGCAAGACCTAATTACACAAATCTACATTCTCTTTATCTACATTCATCTTCTACATTTATTTTTTACCCACTTGTTTTATTTTTAATTCATTTATCTGCAGCTTTATCCCCCTTTTTACCCATTTTCTAACCTATTCCCCCCCTCCCCCCACCCCATCCCCTACAGAGCCATCTGTCACTTGTCCATGTTGTTCTTTCACACAATGCTAACCTTGTTCTGCTACAATCGCATTTTGCTTTCTTACCTTTATGCCACTATTAGCAGCTTTTTTAGCACTAACCACTACCATTAACAATCCCTTTGTCCACTTGCTCATAACACCTTTGTCAATCCCTCCTTTGTCCCCACCTATCGCTGGTCTTCTATCCAGCTCCACTTGCCCCACCTCCCTTACACAGTACAAATTTCATCATATTTCTACTTCCCCTCAGCTCTGAAGAAGGGTCAAAAGGACTCGAAATGTTAACTTTGTTTTTTTCTCTCTTCACAGGTGCTGTCTGACCTGCTGAGCTTTTCCAGCATTTTCTGTTTTTGTTTCAGATCTCCAGCATCTGCAATATTTTGCTTTTATCTAATTACACAAATGAGTGGGGATACTGAATCCAAGAGAATATCACAAAACCCAAAAATAATAATGACCAAACTTATGATCATGTTTGCAGCAAATTTACACCAAAAAACTTGTGGTTCATCAGAAAACAGAGACTTTGACTACCAGCTAAGTGGTGATTTTTGGGTTATGTATATTTTCCAATAAAATACAAAATTATCTTGTGAATCCTTATAAATATGATCACATTTATAAAATGGTTACAAATATGTACATCCACTAGTCTTCAGGTCAATAATGTTATCTACCAAAACTTTGCAAGCACTTTTAATAGTCCATGGGCCAGAATTTTATCTCCTGATGGAGGTGGGAAAACTGAAATCTTGAAGTTTGCCATTGCAAAAATGAATTTCCTCTCCCTTCCCGACCCCACACTATTTCCGTGTGGTCTTTTCGTGGGTCATGAAGCCCTTGGGTCCAGACCCCACAACTCTTCTGAAGTCAGGGTTCCCACTGTGAGCCCTATAGAAAGTTTAAATTTCCTCTCCCACATTATTTTTGCATGCAGATATGGATTTGAAAGAGTTCAGGACCACTGGGGGAAGTCTACAGGATAGTCAGGAACATTCTGACAGGTAAGCGTTATACGTCTTAACAACTTCAAGTATTCCTATTGGATGCTCTATTGTAATGTAGATGTGTTTTAACTACAGTGCTTCATCACAGGACTCTGTAAATTGACCATTACATTAATCCACATAGTTTAGTGCTGAGAAGCATTACTTTTCCAATCTGGAAAATATGCCTTCAAAGCTGAAGAAAACACTTCTTAGGATCTCTAATAATCTGAAGCAATTTAAATGGCCAGAGTCCTTTCTAAATTGAAATAAATCCTTCAAACTTTAGCTTAGAGGAAAAATAACAGCCACCTTCTTCTGGATTGCTTTGATTGATAGAACATCTGGTGTAGCTTAGAAAAAAAATGCCATCTAGTTTTTTTGAGTTTCAATAGACCCTATTGGTTACATTTCTTATGGTTTGTTTTGACAGCTGAGCTAATTATGAATGCTTGGCTGAGATTTAAAAGCTTTTGAACCACTTCTCATCAGTGGGTTGTTTTGATTGACCGTTTTAAGAGGGGGCGTGAAAACAGTGTGGAAGTTGGGCTGCTGTCCCAGAGGTGACTTGATTGAGGTGTACAAAATTATGAGGGGAATAGATAGAGTGCACAGGATAAAATTGTTTCCCTTGGTGGAGAATTCTGGAACCAGGGGACATAGATTCAAGATAAGTGGCAGAAGGTGTAGGGGGGACATGAGGAAGAACTTTTTTTATGCAGAGGGTAGTGGGTGTCTGGAATTCGTTGCCCAAGTTGGTGGTAGAGGCAGAAACTCTAAACTCTTTTAAAAAGTACCTGGATCGGCACCTTAAATGCTGTAAGCTGCAGGGCTGGGTGCAAGAAGATGGGATTAGGTAGGGCACCTGGGTGTCCTCGGGCTGGCATGGACAAGATGGGCCGAATGCTCTCCGTCTGTGCTGTAATTTTTCTATGGTTCTAACTGAGGTAGGCCTCCTAACTATCCTCACTCCTCCCACACTGCATCAGGGCTCAGAAAACTCTCCCCACTCATGTCTCTGAGACAAAAATATAGTGGGAATAGGACTTGGAGGTGAGCTCACATTTCAGAGGCTGCAAAAGGGCCAGACTTGCATTTTTTCATCCCTCCACAAAAATCAGCCCCTTATCTCTTATCCATTCTTTAATGCACAATACTTTTATAAAAAAGTGAAAACAATATAAAGTGAGCAATGCTTTGAATATTTAGAGTATAAAAGCATTTATGTTAAAAATTGCAGCTTCAGTATTTTGGTTCAGGTTCACAAGGGAAAATGTCAATGCAAATTAGAAGCTGGTAACATTTGTTCCAACAGCACCACAGAAATGTTCTGGACTGTCACTGGACAAAGCCAATTGAAGTGCTTCTATGGTTTTACTCCAGAATTAAAAAAAACAATTGAAATTGACAAAAAAGTCAAAAACATAGAAATGCATAAATTGTCCATCTTCACTTATCAAGGTTTTTAAAATCAATATTAATAGGAGAGAAACTAATCTGGAGGGTTAGTGAGACAGACTCTAGGGAGGACAGAAGACAGCGGGGGTTAAATTGGACAGACCCAAAATGTGGAATTACCTCACACCTATTCAAATATATCATGTTTATGATCAAGATTGCTGTGTGGAACCAGCACTACATGTGCTATTCACAGGACACACACATCAGCAGAGAGCCCCAAAATTATCACTTGCAAGTACTACTTAAAGCTAGCCAGCATATCTTAAGAGGAGATGCATTGTCACTGCTTGAGGTGATAATATCACTTGGAATTGCGCTGTGGTACAAAGAACAATGGCTGCCCGTGGAAGAACACATGTACCAAGGTTTTCCAATGCTGCTCTGCAAATCTCGATGGAGTGAGTGGAAAAGAAACAAGATGCTCTGTATCCAACAGGGCAGGAAACCCTCAACTCACAATGAGAAGGCATTGGGACCCACAAATCTGTAAAGGCAAATGCCAGGAGTTCAGCCACAAGGACCCGGATACAGTGCCAAAAGAGGATAAATGACCTCATATGAGTCATCAACATCATCAGGGAATGCATTTTCAAATCAGAGCAGCCATTGCTGAAGTTTTAGCCAGTGACTGAGCTGAAGCCATTGAAGAAGGCTGCATCATCACATCTAATCCTCCTTCTTGCATTCCAATTCCCCCACACTGCATGATCACTTACACACTGCAGGTGGTGTAAGCATGCACTTCTTACTTTTCCCTCTCCCCTCATCACTATCTTATCTTTGTTCCTTTTTCCTTTCAGATATCCAATCATTTTAAGCTGGCCAAGAATGGAGGAAGACCAAGAAGAGAGTGATGAAGATGAAACATCATCACTTGATTTCATATACACAGCCACCAACTCAGATACTGGCTCTGCTTATACCCTGGAGGACAGCATAGAGGCAGGATCTTCATGTAATGAGACACCGGGTACAAGTATGCTGCAGACAGGAGAGGGGACAAGGACAGCATGTCAGCTCACCAGAAGGCAAGATGGCACATGAGTACTGCTGCAGAGGACTCAGATGAAGATTTCAACGGGGCAGTCTATTGAAGGCAGCTGATAGTTGTGCAAATTGAGATGCTTGGTGCATTGAGTGGCCTGTCAGAAATTCTGTGGTCAATGACAAAGAGCATCTAGGAGTCTAAAATCAACTTGGTATAGGGCTGTGCAGAGTTTGGAGTCTGTCCTTTTCAGCACGCAACTGCGGGCCACCAGCAACATCCTTGTGGGTTCAATCACAATGCAGAATCTGATGGCCTCTTCTATTACAGCACAAACAACTTCCACCAAAAGTCTGAATAACGCAGTGAAAGTTCAGACTGATGCCATGCGAGGTCAAACTGCTGCCGTTATGGCTGCAGGTACTAGTGCTCAAAGGGGCTTCCAGAGCATCACAATGATCCAGCAAACTACCCTCCAACAGATTACCAGGATTCCTGATGCATTGCCCCAGGCAAGTGGCAATGGCTCCATGAAGCACAACCTGCTGTTCTCTCTTAGCATGAAAGACATTCATGAGCCCATGGCTGCCACCTATGTTGAGATTGTGCAAGCTAAGGTCTGGCTTCCTCATACAAAAGCTGCTGGAAGTTGTCCTGCAAGGTGATCTGCAGTCTCCCAAACTGAAAGTCAGCAGCCTTCCACCAGTCATGATGCAGCCAATGAGTGGTAGCACCACATAGGAGCACTAGGCCAGGTTAAAAGAGGCCCTTAAGATAGGCACTAAGGGAATGCACAATGAGATGGATCAAGTCGATGAGTTAAATATCGATGAGCACCTCAGGAGTGGTGACCATAATATAAGGTTTAAATCCAAATAGGCAGGGAAAAAACAATGCAAAGACAAGGAGTAAGCTAGCTAGAGTGAGGTGGAAAGAGAATTTCTCACACAGAACTGTAAATCAACAATGGGATATTTTTAAAAAGATTGCAAAGTTACAAGCTAAATGCACACCAAATAAGATTACCCAAAATTATCCACACTGCAGATGCTCGTGTCAGACTGACATTTATGGACTTCAGCTGACACGCTTGTCGACTATGCATTGATTGCATGGAGATCATCAAAATATGAGCTGTGAATGTGTTTGAACACAAGTGCAAAGCTTTGCTTCCTGACCAGTCAATTTTTTTCTGCTGTAGAGTGTGGATAGGAGTAACTGCTTTCTCAAACACTAAAAATCTTATAAAGTACATTTTTAAAAGTGGCAGCCATTTATTATTGGTGGCACCCAGTGTGAACTGGCACAAAGGAATGTTGGAGGTGTGTTGCAATGTTTTGACTTTATTTGGCCTTAGAGATCTAGAGACCTGACTCTGAGTTATGCTGCTTCCATCACATTGATACATAGCCGGAACACCTTTGCACTGGCCCAAAATGTTTGCAGAGTTTTGTGCAGCCTAGGTTGAAACTACCAGAACATATTTTTTGGTTCCAAGGATTTTTCTTCAAAAGGACAGCTGATAAGAATGGCATCCATGGTCTAATTTACAATTTGTGCACTTACAGCTTTGCAGGTTTCATTTAGGTTCACTTCACTGAAGCCACAGCAGTTTAAGTATCCTTCCACATCCCCTCTGGTTTCCACAGATTTGTTCCATCCCACTTCCAGAAAATGATTCTGAAAGAAAACAACAGTGTTATCCTGCATTTTAAAACAACAATTGGTAAAGAAAGAGTTTACAGTGCTTTATTAATTAATCTCAGGGCATCTCAGAAGAGCTTCAGAAATTATAAGAAAACAGGTTGTTGGGACCTCAATTTAATGTCTCATCCAAAAGACAACACCTCCTATAATATCAGCTTGTTGCTACCCCAACTTTACACCCTGGCCATAAACAACGGGTAGGGATAAGATAGCATCATTGTGCCTGAAGTTAAATTCTGAGGTTCTATGGTGAGATAAAATTGAATTGTAGGAAGTTGAAGTCAGCTTAGGGCATTGATGAACCAGGTCTGCAGTTACCTGTGGGGAAGAAACTAATCAAGAGCAGAGTATCAGTGGGTGTACTGCTCAGGGGGGGCTTAGCGTGAATCAATTGAAAGTCAAACCTAAGCCAGTAGACATGACCCAAGGGTCCAGCAAAGTTGCATACCAGTCTCAGTATTGGGAACCAGAAGGTCTGTATTATCAGAAGAGGAGTGAGGGACATTGGGAATGAAACACAAAAAGCAAAGGATGTAAAGTCAATGGATCCAGTGGAGGGTGAAGGATAAATCCATGGAATCAGTACCGATGAGGAAGCTGACCCAAGGAACAGCAGTAGCGAAAGGTGGAGAATACAAAATCAGTAGGTGCAGAAGCTGAAATAACTGGTCCAACTCAATCCAGGGAAGGGTGACTGAGAAGTCAGCAACCAATGGGAGGCAGGTGGAAAGCAGTACCAAGAGTAAGATAAGAACTAACAGGAACAGATTGGAAACATCTCAATGTAGAATTAAAAATTCCTAGTGGTGGATCAGAAAACTGAGGCAGCAGAAACAGATCAATACTAAAATAGATAGAATCCAGCTGAGAATACAATCTTGTAGAAAACAGCAGCAAAGGGTGAAGTCACAGTTATCCCAGAAGCCAGTATGGAAAAAGATTTCAGCTCAGAAATGGATTGCTGGAGAGGACCAACGCAACAGTAAAGCAATGAATCCAGCAGTGTACTGAACTACAGCCCTGAAAAATGAGATCTGGGGAGGTGTAGATAGCAGGAGGTGCTGGGCAGGCCAGAACCAGCAAATAACAAGCAGCAGACCTTGTCTTAATGTTAGTCACCATAACAGTTTGGGAGATAAGCAAATAAATCAACAGGCAGGCTAGGGATGGTAAGGAGAAGGCAGCGACCTTGGCCTGTATGTGGGACCATAGCTTCATGCTGGAGGAAGGTGCAGGGCCAGATAAAAAGCAGGGAGAAGAATAATAATTTTAAAAATATATTTTAAGGGAGATTGAGGAATTGTTTACTTTACAAAATTAAAGTCTATTTCAATGGAAAATTGCTTACAAAAAGAAAATAATTGGTTTGCACGTGGTTACTTTGCATCACTGTGCCATAAATAGTAAGAGGCATGCATCTGCACCTTGTCAGGCATCTGCTGGCTTAAGAATTTCTGCTGTAAATAAGTATTTTCCAAGTAATATTTTCAAAATAATGTTACAGTACGTTCCCAAACATTACTCAAAAAATGTGACAACAGGGAGAAAGGTTTGTAGGCAGGACATGCAACGAGAAAGGAGACATTGGTGGACCTGGTTCTTGGGAATGAAGTGAGCCAAATGGATCAAGTGTTAATTGGGCAAAATTTAGGGACAGTGGTTATTGTATCATAAGGTTGAGGTTGGCTATAGAAAAAGACAAGGAACAATCCAGAGCAAGGACAATTAACAGGGTGGGGGAGGGGGCAGGTGGGGGAGCCAAATTCAATGGAGGTAAGAATGGATCTGATCCAGATAAATTGGAATCAAAGGTTGGCAGGCAAGACTGTATCTGAACATGGGCTACCTTCAATCACAAGATATTTCAGGTAGAGTCAAATTACATTCTCATGAAGGGGAAAGGTAGGGCAAACAAATGCAAAGCTCCCTGAATGACAAGAAAGATAGAGAGCAAAATGAAGAAAAAGTGTGCTTATGGCAGATATCAGGTGGATAATACAACTGAGATCCAGGCTGAATATAGAAGGATCAGAGGGGAATTGAAAAAGCAAATAAAAAAAGCAAAGAAAGAGTATGGGATGAGACTGACAGCTAACATAAAGGGAATCCAAAAGTCTTCTATAGGCATACAAGTAGTAAAAGGGTGGTAAATGAATGGGGGTACTTAGGGACCAAAAAGGGAATTTATGCATGAAGACAGGGGCATGGCTGAGGCATTAAATGAATGTTTTGCATCTGTCTTTAAGGAAGAAGATGCTATGCATTTCATAGTGAAAGATGAGGTGGTTTAGACACTTAAAAGTGTTTAAAATTGATAAAGGGGAAGTTTTGAATAGGCTGTCTGTACTTAGAACTGATCAGACAGAAGGACCGGATGAAATGCATCCAGGGGTAACGAGGGAAGTGAAAGCGGAAACATGGCCATAGTTTTCCAATCTTTCTTAGACACAGAAGTGGTGGCCAGTAGCCTACAGAATAGCAAATGTTGTTCAAAGCCTTGTTCAAAAAAAGAATGTAAAGTCAAATCCAGCAACTACAGTCCAGTTTAAACTTGAGGAAGTGGGGAAGTTTCTAGAAACGATAATTTGGGACAAAATTATTAGTCACATGGACAAATGCAGGATAAGTAAGGAAAGTCAGCAAGGATTTGTTAAGGGAAAATCATGTTTAACTAACTTTTTGATGAGGTAACAAAGAGGGTCAATGATCGTGACACTATTGATGTGGTATATATGGGCTTCCAAAAGACATTTGATAAAATGCCTTACAACAGGCTTGTGAACAAATTTATAGCTCATGGAATAAAAAGGACAGCAGCAATATCGATACAAAATTGGCTGAATGTCAGAAAACAGAGTAGTGGTTAAAGTTTTTATTTGGATTGGAGGAAGGTTTATATTGGGGTTTCCCAGGGGTCAGTGTAAGGATCCCTGCTCTTCTTGATATGTTAATGGCCTAGGACTTGGGGTACAAGGCACAATTTCAAAATTTGCAGATGATACAAAACTTGGAAACATTGTGAACTGTGAGGAGCATAGTGCAGAACTTCAAAAGGCCATAGACAGGTTGGTGGAATGAATGGACAAGTGGCAGGTGAAATTTAATGCAGAAGTATGAAGTGATTCATTTTGGTAGGAAGAATGCAAGGTACAATTCTAAAGGGGGTGCAGGAGGAGAGGAACCTGGATTGCTATATATGCAAATTATTGAAGGTGGTAAGAAAAGTTGAGATTATGGCTAATAAAGCACGTAGCATCCTGGGCTTCATCAATAGAGGCTTGCGTACAAAAGCAAGGAAGTTATTTTAAACCTGTATAAAGCACTGGTTCAACCTCAACTGGAGTATGGCATCCAGTTCTTGACACAGAATTTTAGGAAGGATGTAAAGGCATTAGAGAGAGTTTTTTTTATTCATTCATGGGATGTGGGCTTCACTGGCTGGGCCAGCATTTATTTCCTATCCCTAGTTGCCCTCGAGGTGGTGGTGGTGAGCTGCCTTCTTGAACTGCTGCGGTCCATATAATGTAGGTACACCCGTAATGCTGTTAGTAAGAGAGGTCCATGATACTGACCCAGGGGCAATAAAGGAACAGCGATGTATTTCCAAGCCAAATGGTGAGTGACTTGGAGGGGAACTTCCAGGTGGCGGTATTCCCATCCATCTGCTGCCCTTGTCCTTCTAGATGCTAGTGGTCATGGGTTTGCAAGGTGCTGTCGAAGGAGCCTTGGTGAATTCCTGCAGTGCATCTTGTAGATGGTAAACACTGCTGTTACTGTGCATCGGTGGTGGAGTGAGTGAATGTTTGTGGGTGTGGTGCCAATCAAGCGGGCTGCTTTGTCCTGGACGGTGTCAAGCTTCTTGAATGTTGTGGGAGCTGCACTCATCCAGGCATGTGGGGAGTATTCCATCACACTCCTGACTTGTGCCCTGTAAACGGTGGAGAGGCCTAGGTGGGTTAGTAGGTGGGTAACTTGTCACACAAATCTAAGCCTCTGACCTGCTCTTGCAGCCACAATATTTATATGGCTGATTCAGTTCAGTTCCTGGTCAATGGTAACCTCCAGGATGTTGATAGCGGGGGGTTCAATGATGGTAATGCCAATGAACATCAAGGGGTGATTGGCTGGATTCTCTCTTGTTTGAGATGGTCATTGCCTGACACTTGTGTGGCTCGAATGTTACTTGCCACTTGTCAGCCCAAGTCTGGATATTGTCCAGGTCTTGCTGCATTTGGACATGGACTGTTTCAGTACCTGAGGAGTCACGAATGGTACTGAACATCATGCAATCATCACCGGAAATCTCCACTTCTGACCTCATGATGGAAGGAAGGTCATTGATGAAGCAGCTGAAGATGGCTAGGCCCAGGACACTACCCTGAGAAACTCCTGCAGTGATGTCCTGGAGCTGAGATGTCGGACCTCCAACAACCACAACCATCTTCCTTTGTGCTAGATATGACTCCAACCAGTGGAGAGTTTTCCCCAATTCCCATTGACTCCAGTTTTGCTAGGGCTCCTTGATGCCACACATTGTCAAATGTGGCCTTGATATCAAGGGCAGTCACTCTCACCTCACCTCGGGAGTTCAGCTTTTCTATCCATGTCTGAACCAAGGCTGTAATGAGATCAGGAGCTGAGTGGCCCTGGCGGAACCCAAACTGGGCGTCAGTGAGCAGGTTATTGCTAAGCAAGTGCTGCTTGATAGCACTGTTGATGACCCCTTCCATTACTTTACTGATGATGAAGAGTAGACTGATGGTGCGGTAAGTGGCTGGGTTGGATTTGTCCTGCTTGTGTATACAGGATATACCTGGGCAATTTTGCACATAGCCAGGTAGATGCCAATGTTGTGCAGAAAAGATTCACAAAAGTAGTTCTAGGGATGAGGAACGTCAGTTACGTAGACAGGCTGGAGAATTTGGGACCGTTCTCCTTGGAGATGAGATGGTTGAGAGATTTGAAAGAAATATTCAAAATCATGAGGGATCTGGACACAGTAGATACAGGAGAAACTGTTCTCATTGGTGGAAGGATCAAGAACCAGAGTGCACAGATTTAAGGCAAAAGAAGCATTGGCAACATGAGGAAAAGCCTTTTTATGAAGTGAGTGGTTAAGATCTAGAATGCATTACCTGAGAACGTGGTGGAGGCAGGTTCAATCAAGGTATTCAAGAGGGAATTGGGTTATTACCTGAAAAGGAAGAATGTGCAGAAGCACAGGAAGAAGGCAGTGGAGTAGCTTTAGGTGAATTGGTCCTTCAGAGAGCCAGCTCAGACAGGACAGGCCAAATGGCCTTCTTCTGTGCTGTTACCATTCTATGATTCTATACATTCACCTGCAAAAGTTGATACCTGTAGCCCACGAGGCATTCAAAAACAATATCAATAAGGAAAGCTAAACAGACTATGCAGGTAATGGCCCATGCCGCTGTCTGCCTTCAGGGAAGTGATGCTGTACAAACAACCTTTTCGCCCTCATCTAATGGACTAACATCTTTTGCTACAATCCATTACAAGCAAATACATTAAAAGAAAAATGGTCGATTTGGTGTTAAGCAAGATGACGGATGTTACCAATGGAGAAAGGAACACTTTCCTATTTCTAATACCCATTTTAGCATTAATATTATCAAATTGGATACTTCTATCTCCTGTTTAGTCCCCTAATGTGTTCCAAAAAAGTGCGCGAAATAAGAGTGTACTAAACGAAAATCACTTCCAATAAGAAGGCATGTAACAAGGGTGGGTGACATTCCTGACCTGTAGTTTTTACATTAAAAACCTATTGGATTGGCCCACAAATTCTCTTTCAACTTACTACTCATGCTACAGCACTCTTACTACTTACCTCCTGCTCACTCATTTCCCTTCCTGGCCTCCTCGCTGCCTCCTACTTCCCTCTCCAATTCCTTCGCTCCCTCCGTCTCATGCTTGCGCTCCTGATACCCTCGCTCCTTCCTACTCGCCATTGTTCTCTCTCAACCTCTTCACTCCCTCCTTCTCACGCTTCCGACCTCCTCACTCCCTCCTGCTCGCCTTTTCCTTCTCCCAACCCTTTCACTCCTACCTATTCACCTTTTCTCCCTCCTGACCCCCTGTTTGCCTTTTCCTTCTCCTGACCCCCTCACTCCCTCCTATTTGCTTTTCCCTCTCCAAACTACCTTGCTCCCTCCTACTCGCCTTTACCTTCTCCTGGCTACCTCATACTCGCATTTTCCTTCTCCTGACCCCCACACTCTCTCCTACTCATCTTTTCCCGCTCCTGTGCCCTCACTCCCTCCTGCTCACCTTTTCCCTCTCCCAACCCTCTCCCTCTCAGCCTTGCCCTCTCTCGACACCCCCATTCCTCCCTCCCTCTCACCAGCTCCTTTTCTCAACATCCCCGCTCCCTCCCTCTCTATGCATCCCTCTCCTGACGCCCCCATTCAATCCTTCTCCTGATCTCTTCCCTCCCTCCCATGGAGGTGGTGGCGTAGTGGTAATGTCACTGGACTGGTATTCCAGAGACCCAAGGTAAAGCTCTGGGGACCCACGTTCGAATCCACCACAAAATTTGAATTTAGTAAAAATCTGGAATTGCAAGTCTAATGATGACCATGAAACCATTACCGATTGTCGTAAAAACCCATCTGGTTCACCAATGTCCTTTAGGGAAGGAAATCTGCTGTCCTTACCTGGTCTGGCCTACATGTGACTCCAGCCCCAGAGCAATGTGGTTGGCTCCTAAATGCCCTCTGAACATGGGTAATTAGGGATGGGCAATAAATGCTGGCCTAGCCAGTGATGCCCACATCCAATGAACAAATAAAAAAAAGTTGGGAGAGATTGTAGCGTAGTGGTAATGTCACTGGTTGAGTAAGCCAGTGTCCCAGGCTAATCCTCTGGGTGCATGGGTTCAAACCCCACCATGCCAGTTGGTGGAATTTAAACTCAATGAATAAAAATCTGGAATTAAAAGCTAGTCTCGGTAATGGTGACTTGTTGTTTGTCGTAAAAGTCCATCTGTTTCAGTATTGTCCTTCAGGGAAGGAAATCTGTCATTCTTACCTGGTCTAGCCTACATGAGAATCCAGATCCACAGTAAAGTGATTGACTCTGAACTGGCTTCTGAAATGGCCTAGCAAGCCACTCAGTTCAAGGGCAGTTAGGAATGGGAAACAAATGCTGGCCATGCAAGAAATGCCCACATCCCATGAAAGAAAATAATTTAAAAAAACATAATTTCATTAAAGTTCTATATTGTAGCTCCTTATCTATCCAGAAATGAGTAGAGACTATTCTAACTCATCTAAGATTCTGACCGCAGATAAAAAACAGGTATCCAGCAATGTCAGACTTGATTCCAAATTGAAAATGGTGAAAGGACAGCAAATGTAAGGTGCTACCTACTTCTTTGTAGATAGAAACTGCGAAGTTAAGCATCATTAATGGCAAGTCCTATTTCTGGATCAGTCTCTTACATTTATTGCCTGGAACACTGGGTTAATTTGTTTCATCAGCAAAATTAGAGCAGGTCATAAACTTAGTTCTCTCCCTAAAATCTCTCTAGTGACTAAGAAATGACACACAATTAATGGAATGACATAATACACTGTTCTTAGAGTTACCAATGGCTTTACTTCTGTGTTTATCCCTTTTCACTGAACTGATAATAGGCAAATATTGTTCCACTGGATAATACATTAAATATGATTTAATAAAAATTGATCCTTAAGCTATGATGGTTCTGTAGGTTTTCATTTTCCACAGGCTTTGGGAACCTGACATAAGGACCAAGGGAGGTCCTGAACATGTATCTTCCAGCAGGGCACTAGATAGCACAATCTTCCCAGAGTTGGCCTCCTAATTGACTTCAATATGGAGTAGCCCTTGGAGGAGTGGATACGAATAAAAGAGGGCCAAAGCTGTTACGCTGCTAGGGGTCAAGTCCTGGCTAGCACTGAAATTGCAAATCCCTCAATGAATCTGTGATTAAGATTCATGCTGCTAAAAATTTTTGTTGATAAGGCAAATTCATAAAACAGGTCAGCCGCTAAGAAGGATATAAAATGGTTAGTTGAAATCAATGCAATAGAGAAATTGAGAAGCATTTATGAACCTGAAAAATAATGAAAAATTAAACTTACCTGTTGATTCTCATTAAGGGCGAGACTTGCACAGGAGATCGAGAACTGGACTACAAATACCAAGAACAAAATGATCATATACTAATAGTGAATAGTCAAGGAAAACATATTAACAACTTGAAATATTTTGCTGATCTTATGACATACTCTAATATGCAACTACCATATCAGAACATACCTGACCTTAAAAATCAGCCAACTTGTCATCATGTTTCAAGGTTTTTTTGCCATTTAGCTATAGATGTAAAAAGAACTTTTAACACAGAGAATGGTAAGGATCTAAAATACACTTTAGTTTCAACTCAGGGTTTCAAAAGGAGATTGGCTAAGCACCTAAAGAGTTAAAAACTTGTAAGGTTATGGGAAAGGGCAGGGGAGTAGGATGAGCTGAATCACTCTTGTAGAGAGCCAAAGTAGACTCAAAGGAGCAAATATCCTCCATCTGTGCTTAATCATTCAATGGTAATTTAATGTTTTTTAAACAATGTCTATTTTCTAGTTGAGAAAGGCCATTCCTACGCCTTTACCAGAAGCAGCATTCCTCAGAGGTTAAATGGTAAGCCTTTTGTCTAAGTAATAGGTGCAAATTATTTTCGATTAAGTCATATAACCTTATAAGTCCCTCAACCTCCATTTCCATGTGAACAGATCAGAGATAGAGAGACCAATGGTAAAAAGGAAAGAAAGAAAGGTGAGAGAAGGCTGAGAGAGCAATCATGTTTTCTGAAGAGAAAGCTGTGAAGGCCATTGCTGAAGCAAAGAGGTTAGAAATACTGGAAGACAGTTAGAAGATATATCTTATTTAACAGGGGGCCAGTTAGCTAGTGTGTGGTTCAGAATTATGCCAACAGTGAGAGTTTGATTCCTGTTCTAGCTGAGATAGACTTGGGACCTGCCTCAGAGTGGAAGGCATTGGCAAACCATCACTGATTAAAAAAAACAGCTAAGGATGAAGTATCAACAGACAACGAGCCGAAGACCTGCCTTCGGCAAAGCACTCAAGTGAAGGAATTTGATTTAAGCCACTGGTATGGGGAAATGTGAAGTCTTCTTTGTTTTGCATAATAATGCAAAGACAAATTTTACTGCTTGAACTGAGGGAGCGTGATCCTTAAGGCTGCTTTGTAATTTCACCTTTCAGCTTTGAGATTCATATCTAGCATTGTCTCAGAAAACATTTGCTTGGTCCACATTCAGAAAAAATGTAGTAGTGCATGCACAAAAAATATAAATATTTAGTCCAAGTCATAAATGGGGTATTGTTAGGTGATTGGGTTACGCTGGCAGTTACAAGGCATTGAGAATCCACCAAAGTGCTCGAATCACTTAAGGGGCAGCCAACCACCAATCCCAAGGTGGTAATTATTCAGACCTGAGTTTGTAGCACTTGTCATCTTTTTTCCAATCCAGTAACGGATATCGACACATCTGTAGTTGCAAAACAGTTGTGACACTTCAAATCTCTATGCTATTCTATTATGCAATTTGAAGTGTATTATCCAGGTTTTAAGTTTCCACACTTTGAATTCAAACTCTAGCCAATGCTTTGATCAAATAATTAAAACAGTGACCTTAATCAGTTAATCCTTTGTGGATTATTGAGTTATTTTTATATCTTCAAAAACATTTATAGAAACATGGAAAATAGGAGGAGTAGATCAGTCAGACCTCTGAGCCTGCTCCGCCATTCAATCTGATCATGGCTGATCCTCTATATCAACACCATACTCCTGCTCGCTCCCCATACCCCTTGACAGCTATACAGTACAGAAATCTATTTCCTTCTTAAATATAAATATATATAAAAAATAATTGTGTGTGACTTCAAATACATATGGGGGTTTGGGTTTGGTGGGTAAGGTAATTATCTGAATGCAGTTGTGTTATATTCATAAATTCCTGTTTGGGAAAGATCAACATTCACAGCAACTTGTCTATTTTAATTAACAGTGCTTAATTTCATGTAGAGCAAAATCTTAACTGTGTATGGCTGTGGAAGAAATCTCACTCCTTGTCTCCTTTGGTAGATAATTAAAAATCTTCGTCCTCCGTTCAAAATGTTTCAAATAAACACAATTAACTTTTTAGTTTTACTTTAAACTGAAACATTTATTTTCCTCTATTCAAAAAAAATCTGGCAGTCTCAAATCCTACTGGTCTATTAATTCAAAACTCAGATTTGCGTGAAAATGCTGGTAGTAGTAAAAGGTTGTGGATTAAGTGATGCTGAATAGTTAAAAAATACACAAAATGATTTTAAAACAGACTTTTTGGGTAATATAGTTTTATAAAGTAAAGAGTTTTGAAGAACACTCACGATTAAGGGACTTAAATTTTTGAATGCAACTATTAAAAGTCATGTAATTACAGAAAAGTAAACTAAATACCTATTTTTGCTTTTTGAAAGCCAACTGGAGACAAACAAAGGGAGGCTTCTTTAAAATGGCTCAAAATAGCAACAATCTGCTCTTTATTGCAAATATATGGGGTGGAATTTTCTCAAATTTGCACTAAGGTAAAACAGCGTCCTGAGCCCGCCTCATTATTTATGCAGTCCCGGGAAACACACTGTTTCCATGGCGGATGGGCTCCTCATTCACCCATCCGCCACCACCCCACTGTTGCATCACGCCAGGCACCATGTTTAAAGGTCAGCTGCAAGCGTTGCTTCCAGCTCATCACTGCTGTCCAGGAGACATGGCCCTCAAAGGCAAGAAGACTGAACACTCCAGTTTAACGATGAGCCCCTCAAGCGACTGCTGGATGCTGAGGTGGTCTGCCGGGATGTCCTGCACCCAGTTCTGACCGCAGGATAGGCAGCAATGTGACCAATCCGGCTTGGGAGGCGGTGGTCAGCACCAACACCCTTCAGAAGAGGACAGCCACCCAGTGCCGCAAGAGAATGAGTGATGATCTCTGTTCCACAAGGTAACTCACTCTTTTCCTCACACTCAACACACGCATTCACAAACCTAGCACGCATCCACAGGGCCCTCACTCACTGCCGTTCAAGGGACATCACCATTCACTCTCTCAGACTCACCGTCATTGTCCTTATCCAGTCTATGGAACCACGTATCACCCGCACAGGCCAGGCACATTTATCATCTGGCCTGGCAGGCGTCCTGCTAACACGTTCTCCATCTCTATCCATTTCAGGATAAGCTGACACACAAGAGAGAGAGGTCGCAGACCGGTGCTAGAATGCCCGAAATCAAGGTCCTCATGGACTTTGAAAACAGAGCCATCCAGCCGGCCGGCCACAATCTGGACCAGTCCAGTGCTGACGGTGAGGTCGGCGCTACACTACCAAGTGAGGACCCAGCAATGCAACATCTATCAGACAACCATGCCGTGAGTGATGTGTCCTCTTTCACAAGCCACTGCCATGCACTAATTATCTCCCCTTGCTTTCACAGGCACATCTGCCAAACAGTGACAGAGTCCACGACCCAGGACCTCCAACCAAGCCCCAAAGAAATCTCTGAACAGGAATCTGGAGGCACCCTCCCTGAAGTCCCGTCACAGCACTCACCCACACCCTCCACCAGCGCAGAGACACACACCTCAGTGGAACCTAGTTTTAGAGTAGCCTTGGATCACAATCTGGTTAGCACATCGCACTGTCTGATCCACAGCAGGCGGAGGCAGGGACTTCCCAGGTCCCCGGCACTCAGAGGACTGTTGGAGGCCAGAACATTGCTGATTCTGAGTCAGATGACGAGGCTCTGGACTTGGTCATGTCATAGTTGCTGGAGCTGCAAAGGCAAGCTCAGGAACAGCAGGAAGGGATGTCCGCTGCACTCCTCAGATTGCAAGGCACAATGGAAGAGTGCTTCCCCCTTCAATCTGAGGTGATAGCGCCAGCATGTCAACACACAGAGATCAACAGTAGGATGGCAGCCATCATGGAGATCTTGGTCCAGGACTTCACTCCTGGACTAAGGCGCAGGCTGAACTCCATCACTGATGCCATAGTTAGCCTCCAACAGTGTGTACCTGAGAGAGGTGCCAGGCAGATCGATCTCACTCCAGCCACCCCTGCTCCTCAAGGAGAGAGTCTGGAGCCCCCAGGCACCCATGGAGAGGAGAATCCATAGGTGCGCACTCCAGGCCCACCCATCCAGGTGACTTAGAGTCTCCAGCCCATCCGACTCCCCTCTTCCTGTGACCTCAGCAGCTCTAGCTCCACAGGAGGAGGGTGCCACTGTCACACAGCAGGGCCTCCAAAGGACGCCCATCAAAGTCATCACAGTCAGGGCTTCGCAGTCAGCAGGCTGCCTCCACCTCTGCTGTGGATGTCCGGGGAGCACCAAGTAGCAGCAGCAGGGTTAGGACAGTTAAAGAGAATTAGTTGCACAGCCTGGGCATGGGTGTTAATCCCTTGTACATACTGCTCATTATTGCCAATAAGCTCCCAAGAATGTCTCCCTGCCTATGGCTCCTTGTTCTGATGAGCAATGTTTGTGTCACTCAGATGTGAAACCTTTCTGCACAAGATAAAGGCAGGTGTCTCAGTCCTGGGCCTCTTCCTTGTGCTCTGTGCAGCCTTCAGACCAAAGTGATGGTCTGGCCTCACACTCCCTGGACAAATTATTGATGCCTGAACCTCGATGCTGCTCGTCATTGCTGCCAGAATGTCATGGGCAGGCGTCACAGGGTTCTGTCATTCATTCTGTGTGCTCTCAGCACCTTTAAGAAGGGGCTGGCCCCCAGCTCTTCAGCACCTGTGACCACTGATGCTGTGCTCCAGCACCTGGAGGGTTCAGGTGCTGAAGGTGGACAAATGCTTCTCAAGTTTCATGGCTGCCTCTCTATGATATGACCCTGATCATGGAGCACAAGCACAACCTTGGCCATACTGGAGTCAGGCATTCTCAGAGGCTATATGAAGATTTATGGAGTGCCTTCAATGTATGTCATCATCCTCCTCCTGCAATCGAGCGACTATTTGGGCCTCCACTGCGTCTCCATGACAGGAGCATTCTCCGAGGGTATTCACGCTCCCACAAGCCAGACTGGAGTCAAACGTTCACAAATGCGACATGAGGAACTATGGAGTCACCTCACTGCCTTTCATCATCCTCCACAAATCTAGCAGCTATGACAGCGTCCCGAGTGTGCCAGGCTCATCTAGCCAGTGTATGGACCTCATCCCAGTCATTGTTGCCTCCGAGGACCTCAGCTTCAGTCCCATTGGCATCTCATCAGAGGAGACATACAGTTCCTCCATCTCCTCCTCAGCCAGCTCCTCTGCCCATTGGAGTGCCAGGTTGTAAAGGGTGAAGCAGATGACATTGATGCATGACACCCTCTGTGGACTGTAGTGCAGGGCTCCACCAGACTGCTCCAGGCACCAGAACCTCATCTTCATCGTCCCAATGGTCTGCTCCACCAAGCTGCAGCATGACCCTCATTATACCGTCATTCTGCTGCAGTCTGAGGCCGCCATACAGGTGTCATCAGCTACGGTCTCTGTGGGTAGCCCTTGTCCCCAAGGAGCCACCCCTGCAGCTTCTGTGGGCCTTGTAAGATTCCAAGGATCTGTGCCTGACCGAGGATGTAGGCATTGTGCTTGGTCCCTGGAAATCATGCGCACATCTGCAGGATGCTGGTGGTCGCGTACCAGCTGTACATTCAGCGAATGGAAGCCCTTGCAGTTGCTATAGTCCATCATGTGTTGCAACGGAGATCTGAGCGCCACGTGAGTGCAGTTGATCGTACCCGTCGCCTGTGGGAAAGCCGAGATCTGGGTGAATCCAATCACTCTTGCATCCTGGCTGTCCTGGTCCTAGGCGAAATGCACAAAGTTTGTGCCCTCGCAAAGATGGCACCCATGACCTCATGGATGCATTTGTGAGTGGAGGCTTGAGAGATCCCAGAGGTCACCTGTGGAGCCCTGAAAGGAGCCACTGGCATAGAAATCTAGCACTGTGGTCACATACACGGCCACTGGCAGAGGATGTCCTCCCCTTGGCACCAAATCCTGCAGTAACTGGCAGATGTGAGCAACCAGTTCCCTAGGCATGCGCAGACTTCGGCGACACTGGTTCTCGGTCATCTGCAGGAACGAACAGGAACTGCGCGTCTACAGACCCTGGGCGTCACTAGGCGGTGACCAGCGATGGCTCACTGTGGCTCTTGGTCGGCATCTGCGAGAGACCCAGCTGCTCCTTCTTCCGGAGGTTGCTGCTCCTGCCTCTGCGCAGCCAGGAGCCTCAGTCACTCTCTCCTCCATCTTTTTTGCGTTCTCTAGGCCATCAGGCATACAGCTAGTTCACCAGGCTCCATGATCCTGATGTACTCCTCCTGCAGGATGAAAGGGAGAGCCACATGGTTAGCATGGGTATACTAAGAACCTGTTAAGTGTGATGGCCCATGAACATTTCCAGGAGAGTGCTGGACTTTACTTGGATGGCCAGAGATTAGTGCATTGCATGGCTGCCCTGTTAGCTTGAACCATGGGACAAACCAGGATGCTGACATTGCAAGAGGCTGTAAGTACCTCCAGTATTGACTGCTACATGGCCAACTTTAGTGAGGAGATTGGATATGTGCAACTGCTCTACTAAAGTCCACTAAACCGGTCGTGAATTTGCAGTCTGTGCCGGGGTGGGCGGAAGCAGGGGAGCTCTGGGGAACTTGATGGCACTTTGATGCTTCTGTGTTGCTTGAGTGGACAGAGAAGCTAGGGGCCCGATCCCAATCATATCAATGTGGCTGCACCTGAACTGTCTCAGTTGCTGATGAATGGTCAGTTTATACAGCTTTCCCAAATGTGTGACCGCTTCCCTTGCCCACCCTATCTGCACCCCGCCCACCCCCCACCCTGAATGCTTGTGCACTATATTCAATGGCAGGACTGCCTTTGCCCAGCCCACCACCAGCCGCCTCAATGGCAGGGCTGCACTTGCCACCCCATTCTCCCTCACCCTCAACAGTCACCTCCCAGGCAAGGCGGCACTTAACCCTGACCCCCCCCACCCCAACGCCCATGAAGCAACAGGTGACCCTGTGGAGCACTGCAGAACGTTGCTGTGCACTCACCTCCAGTTCACCCAAAGTGCAGGCCACCAAGTGCACGTCCCCTCTGTTGGGTTGTCAAACACATCGGTGTGTTTTCCGCCGATGTGGACGGACAATCCAGCAGGGGTGCAAGAGCCTGGAGGGAAGGCCTGATGATGATGATATGATGATGTATTACAATGAAGTTCCCGACTACCAATGGCAGGAAACTGGCCCACCATCGGAGGGCTGAGTGGACAATCACAACCTGCCTTCCTGCTTTCATGAAACCAATCGTGCCATATTGTCCATTCACACCACCTATCACGCCTGCCGCCAGCGGGCATGGAAAATTCAACCTATAGTTTGAACTTAGTTTATTTCAATTGCTATCACTTCAATTGTTAACAAGAGCACAGCAGACAGGAGAGAGGGAAAAAAGTTAATCAATTCTTGAATTTTATCCAAACTACAGCTGTCAACTGCAGCTAATTAATGCAGTGTTATATTATGCAAGCAATACGTTATTATATTCTAACAGGTGCCTGTTTAAACTTGAGTATCAATGATTAATTATTTACAATCCTCACTGCTCATCTATGCAAATTCCACAAATAGTCCTGAGGCATATTATTGGCCTCAATATCTAAACAGTCCAAGAACAGAGTAGAAATCATTTGATTTGCACACATTGGTAGAAATTGATCTATGCCAATTATCCCATCTATTGTTTGCGTGCCTCCTTGACTTAGCCATCTTCCTAAGCGATCTGTAATTCAGTCAGCTGAGGGACTCCGTTGTTCTATCAGTACACAAAAGCAAATGAGATTGAGGATTCTGCTCATTTTACCAGCCTATCAGAACTTCAATCACAGTAGTAATCCTATTTAACCAACTGGATAGAGTTTGGTCATTCTGCTAAATCAGCAGGTTCGCCTTCCTAAATTCAGAAAATTAGTTCAGATTTGGTTATTCCAATGGAGTTAATGTCCTGTTTAAGTGGCTTCTACTGTACCAATAAGTCAAAAACAGGGAAATTTTGAAGGAGGTTAAGTAAATGCTTCAATTTAGATAAGTGAAGAATTGTAATAATGTGTTTTTTTTAAATGGAGGATATAGTAAATAGCCTTAAGCTTTGGTGAAAATTTTGTCTATAAGCATCAATATGCAATAAGGCAGAGTGTAAAGCACTCTGGCAACCTTTCAGTCTCTTGCATAGTTTGCCTTTCAGCAGTTTGGCTATACAAGTAGCTAGAACTTAAATGTGGTTTTAATGCCACACAAAAATCTTTGGAGTCAGAACCACTGGGATCATTGTGAGCAAAGCCTACTTCCACATTGTATATTCAAGAGATCACACAAGGGGGCATATCAACCGGCCTGTACTGGACTATGCTCTCCAAAATTTAATTCCAACATATGGATATTTTATACTTGATTACTGGAAAAGGATGCACACAAATAGATGTGGGCAGAGGGAACATTCAAAACTCCCAGCCCAAAGTCAACTTCCAAATTCTGGGTCCACAGGGAATGTGGGAGGTATGATCAAAGGACTGTCACCATCAGGACTACTACCATCTCTGCATTTTATTGTCTCTGATATAATGACATAAAGCATACACTGCAATACAGCAGCTTGACTCACAATATCTTACCATGTAATTTCTGTTGTGAGGTGTTGCTGCATAAATGTTTTTTTTCTAGATTTGATTTTGTAGCTTTTTCTTTAAATCAGGTTACAATGCTCAATTAGTTTGAAAGAAATAAGTATTTTGAGAGAATCTGCTTAGAACTTTCAAGAGTTAAGTCAGGCTAGCTCAACTTCTGCAGTAGAGAGAGATGCAAGAAAAAAAATTGGTGTATGCGTTAATTCAAAAGAATAGTAATTTAATTGAAGTCGCTATATTTTGCTTTTCTTCTAATGAGCCAATGTAACATCAACTGTAAATGTTATATTACTTGCTTGTTCATAGTTCTTCAATAAATTTGTTTGATATACAAGCTCTGATGTTACTCACAGAAGACAGGAAAACAATCATGTGGATGCACAAATAATTCCAGGAATAAAAATAATCAAAGATATTTTATTTGTTATCCTGAGCACATTACAAAGGTTTGCCTGGATTTCAAGGCTAATGAGGGTACTTCCCAAGTCATAGCCAGAAAGTATTTTGGATTCATTTGAAATATCTGATGCGGATAGTGGAAAAGTGCTGTAGTCTTCTGAATTCAAAACTCAAAATAACTCTGGCACATGCAGTCCATATTCTCGAGCAGTGTTTGATTTGAATAATAGATTCAAAATTAATTGGCTGTCCTACATACATTGAACAAATCTATTTGTATAGATGGACAGAAGCAAAAAACTGCAAATGGTGGAAGCCTGAAATATTTGTACAGTATGAGTTTGATTGAATATACATTGGCTCCCCTCCTCAAGCCCCCACTTTAAACTATCCTTCCAACTTTGTATCTGTCAAAGCTGGAACTACTTATTTCTTTCAAACTAACTAAGCGTTGTAACCAGATTGAAAGAAAAAGCTACCAAACCAAATCTAGAAAAAAAACCTTTATGCATGTAAAGCTCATACTGAAAAGTGATCAGTCTCTATGCTGGGCAAGAAACAAGTCCTTTGCATACTCATGGGGAAACTGGCCACTATGGATCATCCAGCATTTTCAATGCACCCAGGGTGTCTACTTTAATATCTACGAGAAGACCACTGATGCCATTGCTCATGGGTAACCTCAAAACATAATGGCTTTTTTCATATCAATGCTTATTCCAATTCAAAAAATCTTGGCCTCATCACACTGGTTCAATTCACAGTTGTGCTTCTGATATTGTTTTATTTTCACACCAATCATTCTGTGGTTTATGAATAAGATGGCCAATTAGAGGAATTTTTGAGCTGTGGACTCATTCCCACTAGGAACATGATTGAGACTATGCAAACTCAATATGTGAAACAATCTTACACCCTGCAGACGTTTATCCTATTAAGCTCGGTTAGAGACTTGAATACAGGTCCCAAAGAAAGACCAGCACCTAATCCACTACACCACCCGATTACCCAAAAATCAATGCTGGCTCATGGTTTCACTGTCATTGTTTGCACTCAATCATAACAAAATAAAAATTGAATGATGTATTATAAGGTGTATGTTTCTATTTACTTTGTACTTATTATATTTCTCTTTCATGCATCACTAAAATCCAATTTTTGAACTGAGTCTCAATGATCAGAGTAAATATTAAAAAATTATCTTCTGTCAAAGGATACGAAAAATAGTAACACTTGGTGATGCTTCATGGCTCCCAATAATCCAATCAAAGCAATGAAGAAAAGGAAGATTCCCACTCCAATTACTCCTGCGACAACAGAGAAGCTGGTAACGAGTCCAAAGGTTTTGCCCCATGCTGCAATTCCAATCAGCAACAGGCTCACCAGCTGTGAAAAGAAAAGCATAAATTTAGAATTAGGGACCTACCTTATACTGATGAAGTTATTCATATAATCATGAGCTTAGAGTAAAGAGGAGCTCTTTCAGCCCATGTTGGATCTTTGCTAGAATAATCCCATTTTCCTGCATGTACTTTAGGTCCAAATGTTTTCCCCTTAAAGGGTGCAACAGTCTCTGCCTCAACCACTTCCTGTGGCAAAGCATTCTGTGCTCTAAGAACCCTCCAAATAAATTTGTTCTATTCTTTCTCCTTCCTCTCAGCAATAATTTTAGTTTGATGATCCCTTTACTGACCGCCACTACAGAAAACATTCTTTCCCTATTCACCATCAAAACTCGTCAGAATTTCTAAAACTCTGCATCAAATCGGAGCATAATCTGCCCCAATGGAAACAGTTCCGGTATCTCAAGTCTCACTTCCAGACTAATTTCCCTATCTCTACATCCTCTTAGAACATCAATGCTGTAACACCTCTATGATTTTATTATTTGTTGCACAATGCAGTGCCGTGCATCGTGCTCTGTAACCTAACCAATGTTTTGTACATAATCACTATTACTTCCTTTACTCTTACTCTTTACATGCATAAACAAAATGCTATTCGCCTTTTCAATGGCTCTATCTGCATTTACACTTTCAGGGAATTATGTATTTGAGCCCTTCAGTCTGTTCATCCAAACCCTTCGGTAATTTTTTCATTTAAATGTATACTGCTCCTTACAGCATTTCCACCCCCTCATAACACATTACCTACCACTTTTCAAGATATTCCACTAACCTATGTGTATCAAACTTTCTACATTTGTGGCATCAACAAATTAAGATTGTGTCCCATTATCTATATACATCGGCAGCAAAATTGGGCCCAGCAAACAGCTCGTCCAAACCTTCCCAAGTCCAAACAACATAACTCATCCTAACTCTGTTTCCTTCCTAGCAACCAACTTTCTATCTATCTTTCAAACTTTCCATCAGAATACATTTTCTCTTACACCACACTCTTGATTTTTCTAACAAGCTTCAAGACATCTTATTGAACAGTTTCAGATGATTGCATACATATATTTGTACTGCATTCTCTTTATCTATCCATTTATTATTTCTTCAAAATTTGTCAAATGCAACCTGCCTTTAACAAATTTGTGCTGATTGTCCTTGATTAATTCAACTATTTCTAAATGCTTACAGTTGTCCTCAAAATTATGGATTTGAGAAAAAAAAACAATTCTTTTAAAGTTGTACAAAATTCAGGGCGAACTCAATTTCAAGACCAATGTTCAAACCCAAACGTGGTACAACTAATTATTTTTCATTTAGCACACACTTCACATGCAACTAATATTAAATATGCGTACACAGTTATGCCTTAAATAATATATTTTATCTGATATATAGACTTGCTTGCTACCAACTGATCTAGAAATTTGAATAACGGATAACAACTGGCCTCAGGTCAGTATCGCTGCTGCTCATGGAATAATGAGCTGCAGAGAAATGTCTCAAAAGTCTCCAAGGATAAATTATTGACGAAACATTTTATTTATAAATAAGAGAATAAAGCTTAAAATCAGAACAGAATCTCTCAGTGGAAGCTTTTACAGAAAAATTTCCATTCCCATTGATGCAGAAATGCATTACTCAAAGTATTACTAACACTATTTACAGCAGTCCTGCTTTGACATTATAGAGAGGTCATTGTTATCATGTTTGCCATGGGAGATGGAGTACAAAAGGTACCAAGCAACACCATGTTATAATTTATCTGCAAACTGGAGGCCTCAAATAACAATGTACTGCCTAGTACGATATAGCAACTTGCCAAGAATTATAATGCATAATTACTATTTTGTGTGGTTTTGGTAAAATTCATTATACTTTGTTTATTTAGGGAAAACAGTCAACAAATTAAATGCAATAGTATATTTCTGGAATTTCATCATGGCCAAAATGTGAAATGTTGCCTTCTGAAATGAACAATGAGTCAATATTCAATGCAAGAAAAATATTGCATTAAGCAATTATCTCAAAAAATTATAGATTAAAGGATAGGTTCAACGGTTCTCCACAAACGGATGAAGGGAGAGGTGAAAAATCATAGGTGAAACATTTAGGTTCCTTTTGCTCATTATTAGTGGCCAACTAAAAAACAGCATTGGCAAAGCTCTGGAAACAGGCTGCCTTGCCCAACCTCTCAGTTCAACATGTAACTGCAAATGGATGGAGGAAAAATAAGTTTGGAATGGAAAATCATTTTAAGTATCAAATGAGCTTTCAACAAGAATCTGTTAATCTGTCAACTGAGAAGGAGAACTTTACATTTAGTGCAATGGTTTTGTTCAGTATATTGGTAGGAACTTATAATCAACAGCAACATTTAATGTTTATGTAGATGTGAGGATAATTTTTTATACTTTGGGGAATATTATGTTATTCTGTAAAGAAGGCTGGGTGGCTGTGCGCATGTGTGAGAGATTTAATTCAGCTGGGCAAAGTTTGATCGGAGTCAGGTTGTCTGAGGGGTTTGAAACGTAAAAAGGGATAGAAGTGTTAAGTTTGAGGTACAAGTAAATAAGTTAGATCTAACATTTGCATTTTTAGATAAGTTGAGAGTTTGTTTGAATATCAAAGGGGAGTCAGGGGTACAAAGAAACATGTTTGCATCTTGCAGGAGTTCCATATGCAAACAGTAGTGGGGATATTATACTTTATTGACCCAAAGGCAAAGACACGATGGAAACATGGAAGATCTTATATTTAGAAAGGTTGGAGTTTCAAAGAGGTGCGAGAACAATGGAACTGAGATGAAAGGAAAAACAGTATTTTAGAGTAGCTATTGAGCTGGAGCTATGGAGATAGGTTGAGACAGCTGGAGCTGTTTGAGCAGTTGAGCTATAGCTGAAGCTCTGAATTGGGAGAGGATGCAGTTTGAATGTTTCAAACTTAACACTTCTATCCCTTTTTACGTTTCAAACCCCTCAGACAACATGAAAGATAGGATTAACTGTCATGTGGAAAGGCATGGACTAGTCAGGGATGGTCAGCATGGATTTGTTAAAGGAAGGTTTTGCCTCACAAATTTCATTGAATTCTTTGAGGAAGTGACAAGAAGAGTTGATGAAGGTAATGCAGTGGATGGTGTGTACATGGATTTTAGCAAGGCATTTGACAAGGTCCCACATGTCAGATTGGTCAAGAAAGTAAAAGCCCATGGGATTCAGAGTAACGTAGCAAACTGGATAAAACGTTGGCTTTGTAACAAGAAACAAAGGGTAATGGTCGATGGATGCCCTTGCGAATGGTAAGTTGTCTCAAGTGGTGTTCCACAGGGCTCGGTGTTGGGACCCTTGCTATTTGTGTTATATATTATCGATTTGGATGTGAACGTGGGGGGCATGATTGGGAAATTTGCAGATGACACAAAGATTGGCCGAGTAGTGGATAGTGTAGAGGATAGCCATAATCTCCAAAACGATATAGATAGGATAGTGGAGTGGACAGTAAAGTGGCAGATGGATCTTAAGCTAGAGAAGTGTGAGGTCATACATTTAGTGAGGTCAAACAGTCACAGGGATTACAAAATAAATGGTAATATGCTAAGAGGGGTAGACGAAGTGAGAGATCTTGGCGTACAAGTACACAGGTCCCTGAAGGCAGCAGTTCAAGTAGACAAGGTTGTAAAGAAGGCAAATGGAATGCTCTCCATCATTGGCAGAGGTACAGAATATAAAAGTAAGGATATAATGTTGGAATAGTATAAAACACCAGTGAGGCCAAAACTGGAGTATTGTGTGCAGTTCTGGTCACATTATAGAAAGGACATAATAGATATGGAGAGAGTGCAGAGGAGGTTTACAAGAATGTTGCCAGGGTTAGAAAAGTGTAGCTACGAGGAGAGATTGGATAGGTTGGGGTTATTTTCCTTAGAACAAAGAAGGCTGAGAGGTGACTTCATTGAAGTGTACAAAATTATAAGGGGAATAGATAGAGTGGACAGGATAAAGTTGTTTCCCTTGATGGAGAATTCTAGAACCAGGGGACATAGATTCAAGATAAGTGGCAGAAGGTTTAGGGGGGACATGAGGAAGAACATTTTTTACGCAGAGGGTAGTGGGTGTCTGGAAGTTGCTGCCCAAGTTGGTGGTAGAGGCAGAAACTTTAAACTCTTTTAAAAAGTACCTGGATCTGCACCTAAAGTGCTGTAAGCTGCAGGGCTATGGGCCGGGTGCAGGAAGGTGGGATTAGAAAGGGCACCTGGGTGTCCTCGGGCTAGCATGGACAAGATGGGCCAAATGGCCTCCTTCTGTGCTGTAACTTTTCTATGGTTCTACGGATCACCCATCTAGTCAAGCTAGAAAAAGTCTTGGGCCGCAGCAAGCAGTTTTATAATGAAGTAGCTTCCACCGCAGAGTGGAAGAGCATAAGTGTCATGTGGTACACCTTTAGTGAAGCTACAGCAGTTTGCTTTGTGGCAATATTACTGGATAAAATTGTAGACATCTATAAGGGAGTGTTGCCCAGAAGGCGTTTACTTGTGGGTTTGACTGAGTAGAGCTGTTGGGGGAATCTTTTGTAAGACTAACCTTAATTGTGTAACTGTAATCTTGTGTTCTTAAATTTTCTTTTATTTTTGTTAATAAAACTTTTACTTTTAATTTTTAAAATCCTAAAAGTGTTACTGGATCTCTTTACTGCTGAGGTTGGTATATCGTCTTCTCGTTTTCAGAATACAAAAAAAAAGTACGGTCCATAAGCCAAGTTTCCCCCTGGTATTTGGCTTGTGCAGCAATTAACACCGGCTGCAGTCATATCATAGGGCAACATTTGAAGGTACTTCAACACAGAGAGCTGCACAGACATCAAGCAAAGATTGATGGTTGAGGAGGGGGGATCAAAGGGACGGGGTGCAAGTATGGTTGAAGAGGTATGCTTCGAGGACGCTTGATGACTGTGCAAGATGCAACAGCGGAGGGAATTGAGGAGAATTCAACAGTGCACAGTGATGATGAAAAAACGTGCGAGACTGCCGGACAGAGCACGGCAAAATGCACAAGACTGTGTGAGAGAGCAGCTAAAACCACAGGAACTGGTCAGAATGAAAGATCGTGGAGTGACATCACAGGGAAGCAGATAAATAGATAAAATGCACCAACCAATCATCTATCTTTCTAAACTAGGGAATTTAAAATTGGGATGAGTAGAACATTAATTGAAATAACAAGAACAAGCAAGGCTAGAGGCTTTAAAACATAGTTAAGAAAATAATTAATTGTTTAACTAAAACAAATAAAAATGGTAGGACAGGTGATGTGTTGCAATATGTGGGAGCTGCTGGATGCCAGTGTCAAACACACCTGCAGTAAGTGTCTGTGGCTCAAGAAACTTCAGCTCAGAATTAATGAGCTGGAGTCTGAGCTTTGCTTACTGTGATGAAAAGTTACCTGAACACGTTGTTCCAGAAGGCCGTTACTCCCCTTAGGCTAGGGTCTTCTGATTTGGGCTGGGGTCAGGCACAGGAGGTTGAGACTGCAAGTGAGGCAGGTATGGGGATCGAGAAGGTAGGAGAGAAGTGAAGGAGCCTCAGCCCTTGCAATTGTCCAACAGGTTTGAGGTTCTTGCAGCTTGAATGGATGAGAGCATGGGCTGCAGGGTGGATGAGCAAACTGACCAGGACACCATGATACATGATGCAATTCAAGCAGTTGGAGTAAATAGGAATGCAGTGGTAGTAGGGAACAGTATAGTCAAGGAGATAGACAATTCTCTGCAGGAGAGAGCAAGACTCCAGAAGGTTGCATTGGCTGCCAAGTGGCAGGGCTTGGGACATCTGTTCTGGACTGATGAGGAACTTGCAGTGGGAAGGGGAGGATCTAATTTCCCTGTCCACGTAGGTACCATGACAAACACGATTAGGAGAAAAGTTCTGCTTAGGGAGTATGAGCAGCTAGGGACTAAATTAAAAAGCAGAACCTCTGCTATTAACGCCTACTTGAGACCAATGCTTTTTTCTTTACCACTACTATTACCACTCTCTGTCTTTTGTTCTATGACATCTTTGGTATTTAATCTTCCTGCCCTCTAACCTATCCCTGAGCTTCCCTTTTACTCCATCTGACCCGACCCTCACCCAGCTTTTCAACAGCACAAAAACCCATCACATTTCTACTTCTCTTCAGTTCCGAAGAAGTTATATTGGACTCAAAATGTAAACTGTTTCTCTCTCCACAGATGCTGCCAGACCTACTGAGTTTTTCCAGCATATTCTGTTTTTATTTTAAAGGAAATAATCCCTGGAAACGAGCAAATTGGAATAGGGTAAATAAGATCAGAGAGTGAAATGTGTGGCTCAAAAAATAGAATGGGAGAAATGGGTTTCAATTCTTGGGGCAGTGGCACCAGTACTGGGGAAAGTGGGATCTGTACTGTCGGGACAATCTTCAGCTGAACCATACTGGGACCATTGATTTGGTGAATCATATAAGTAAGACAGGAGAGGGGGTTTTTAACTAAATAGTGGAGGTAAGAGATCAAGTGAGGAAAGATGTGGTAAATTAAAGGGAAAAGACAAAGCAAATGAATGAGGCAGGAAGGGAAAGAGCATACAAACTTAAGAGAGTGAGCCAGCAGATAAGGCCAGAGGTTGTAAAAATAGTAAAAAGACAGAACTAAACACTATAATGGAATGCACATAGTATTTGTAACAAAATGGATGAATTGTCAGCTTAAATAGAAATAAATATGTATATCTGATAACCATTAGAGAGATATAGCTACAAGATGACAATGGCTGGGACCTGAATAATCAAGGGTACATGTCATTGCAGAAGTAAGGGAAGCTAGGAAAAGATGACAGGGTAGCTCTGTTAATTAAGGATGACAGTACAAAACAAGAGATGGACTTAGTTCTAAAGATCAGTATGTAGAATCAGCTTGGGTAGAGGTGAGGAATAGCAAAGTTAAGTCACTTGTGGGAATAGTTTATGGGCCCCCTAATAACAACTACACTGTAGGATGGGGTATACAGGGACAAATAATGGGGGCTTGTGAGAAAGGTATGATGATAATCATTAGATTTGAATCTACATATAAATTGAACAAATAAGATTAGCAAAGATAGCCTGAATGATGACTTCATAGTGTGTTTTGGGTCAGTTTCTTAGAGTAGCATGATCTGGAACCAACAAGACAGCAGGTTATTCTAGGCCTGGCAATGTGCAATGAGACAGAATTAGGTGCCAATGATCATAAAATGATTGAATTTCACATTCATTTTGAGGGAGAGAAGATTGGGTCTAAGACTGGTGTTTTCAACTTAAATAAACACAATTATAAGGGCATGAAGAGAGAGTTGGCTAAAGTGAATTGGGAAATTAGGTCAACGAGTAGGTCAGTAGAGGTGCAGATGATGTTTAAGGAGATATTTCAAAACACTCAGCAAAGATACGTACCAGTGAGAAAGAAAGACTAAGAGAAGGATGCATCATTCATGGCTAACTAAGGAAGTTAAAGGTAGTATCAAATTGAAAACAAAAAATGAAAATTCTGTGAAGATAGGTGGCAGGTCAGATGGTTGGACAGAATATAAAAACCAGCAAAGAATGACTAAAAAAAAGGAGGGATAAATTGAGTATGAGAGAAAGCTAGCCAGAAATATAAAAACAGATGGTAAGATGTTGTACATGTATTTTGAAAGAAAAAGAATAACTAAAGTGTGCATTGGTCCTCTAGAGAATGTGGAACTAATAATGGGAAATAAGGAAACGGCAAATAAAATGAACATGTTTTGTGTCTGACTTCACTGCAGCTGGCACAAATAACATATCAGAAATAATTGTAAATCAACAGGTGGACAGATTATAAAACAATTACAATCACCAAGGAAAGGGTATTGAGAAAATTGCTGAACTAAAGGCTGACAAGTACTCAGGTCCTGATGGACTTCATCCTACGATTTTAAAAGAAGTGGCTGCTGAGATAGCAGATTCATTGGTTTTACTTTTCCAAAGTTCCAAGGTTTTGGAAAAGTCCCATCAAATTGGGAAATAGTGAATATAACTACTCTATTCAAGAAAGGGGAAAAACAGGAAACTACAGACAAGTTAGCCTAACATCTGTCTAAAATGCTAAAATCTATTATTAAAGGTGTTATATCAGGGCACTTAGAAAATCTTGATGTAATCAGGCAGAATCAACATATTTTGTGATAGGGAAATTATGTTTGACTAACTTATTATAGTTTTTTGAGGAAGTAACAAGCAAGGTGAATAAAGAGGAACCTGTAAATGTGGTCCACTTGGATTTCCAAAAGGCATTTGACAAGGTGACACATCAAAGATTACTACACAAAATAAGAGCCCACACTATCAGGAGTAACATATTAGCATGGATAGAGGATTGGTTAACTTACAGGAAACAGAGTAGTGAAAATTGGGTCTTTTTCAGGTTGGCAGGATATAACCAGCGGAGAGCCACAGGGATCAGAGCTGGTGCTTCAACTATTTATAATCTATATCAATGACTTGGATGAAGGGACCAGATGTATGGTTGCAAAATTTGCTGACAACACAAAGATAGGTAGGAGAGTAAGTTGAGAAGAGGACATAAGGAGTCTACAAAGAGATAAAGATAAGTTAAATGAGTGTGCAAAAAATGTAACACGTGGAGTGTAATGTGGGAAAATGTGAACTTCTGCACTTTGGCAGGCAGAATAGAAAAGCAGCATATTATTTAAATGGAGAAAGACTGCAGAACCCTAGGTAGAGGGGGATCTGGGTGTTCTGGTACATGAATCACAAAAAGTTAGTATGCAAGTGATTAGGTAGGCTAAGGGAATGTTGTCATTAATTGCAAGAAGAATGGAATACAAAAGTAGGGATGTTTTGCTACAGGTGTACAGGGCATTGGTGAGACTTCATCTGGAGTACTGTGTACAGTTTTGGGCTCCTTATTTAAGAAAGGATATAATTACATTAGAAGTATTTAGTAGAAGGTTCACTCAACTGATTCCTGGGATGAAGGAGTTATTGTATGAGGAAAGACTGGACAGGTTAGGCCTGTATCTACTAGAGTTTAGAAGAATGAGAAGCATCTTAGGGATAGGGAATGTTGCAAAGTAGAGCGTATGCATAGAATAATTATATAAGATCTTGAGAGGACTTGACAGGGTCCATGCTTAAAGGATGTTTTCCCTTTTGGGACAGACTAGAACTAGGGTGGAGGTATTCTGGTGCAGTGAGTAACATGCCTGCCTCTGAGCCAGAGGTTCTGGGTTCAAGTTCCACTTGAGAACCTTATATGTCACCACATTATAGGAACGATGTGATTGCACTGGAGGGTGTGAAGAGGAGATGCACCAGGATGTTGCCTGGGATGAAACATTCAAGTTATGAAGAGAGGTTGGAAAGACTTGAGTTGTTTTCGTTGGAGCAGAGAAGACTGAGGGGCGATCTGATCGAGGCATACAAGATTAGGAGGGGCATGGACAGGGTGGATAGGGAGCAGCTGTTCCCCTTAGTTGAATGGTCAGTCACAAGGGGACATGAGTTCAAGGTGAGGGGCAGGAGGTTTAAGGGCGGATATGAGGAAAAACTATTTTACCCAGAGGGTGGTGACAGCCTGGAATGCGCTGCCTGGGAGGGTGGTGGACGCGGGTTGCCTCACATCCTTTTAAAAAATACCTGTATGAGCACTTGGCACATCATAACATTAAAGGCTCTGGGCCAAGTGCTGGTAAATGGGATTAGGTAGGTAGGTCAGGTGTTTCTCACGTGTCAGTGCAGACTCGATGGGCCGAAGGGCCTCTTCTGCGCTGTGTGATTCTGTGACTTGATGGCCAAGGAAGGTGTATTCATAACATGGCCAAACAGGTTCAGGATCAATTTGTGCATCCTTTCAACATACGACAATGGCAGGTGGGAAGTGTGGGAGAGATTCCTGGTCAACCATGTGATGGAAAAAAATTGGAGCCTCTACCCATCACTATCCATAGCTCTTGGCTACAACATGTAAAACTGTACATTACCAATTCAGACTCTTTGGACGGCCAGTTGCCTGGATGGCCATCGTGGGTCAGATTGGTGCCAAAAGCATAGGATTTGATACCTGTTCTGGCTGGCGTGAATTCAGGACCTGCCTCCTTGACCTAGTCATGTAGAAGTCTTGGCGCTGTGGGTTGGATGTGCCTTCAGGTAACCAATTCAAGAAAGATAAAAACTAGGGGACACAGTTTAAAAATAAGGGGTTTCCCATTTAAAGAGATGAGGAGTTTTTTTTTCTGTCAGATGGTCCTTAGTCTATGGAATTCTCTTCCCCATAGAGCAGTGGAAGAAGGGTCATTGAACATTTAAGGCTGAGTTAGACAAACTTCCTTGTTAGTCAAGAATTTAAGGGTACAGGGAGTAGACAGGAAAGTCGAGGCCACAATCAGATCAACCATGATCTTATCAAATGGCGGAGCAGTTGCAAGGGGCTAAATGGCCTACTCTTTCTCCAAATTTGTACCTATGCAAGGTTTTGCTACCTATGAAAGAGTGAAAAGAAGGATGAAAACTAGAATTTGAAGAGTACAGGCTATAAAGGGAGAGTTAGGGATAGGGAATGTTGCAAAGTAGAGCTTATGCATAGAATAATTATAGACAAATTTGCTTGCCCTGTTTTACAGAATGAATTTGCACTTTGGCATGAAAACCAACACAAACATAATGCACAAGATTAATGGGGAAAGCGAATAATTCTAAAAAAATGAATATGATCCGCTCCACTGAGAGAACAGCTGCAACACATACCATTCATTCATCTTGCATAAATAATTATAAGTTTCATATGAAAGGATTCATCCTTTGGGTCAACTTTGTGAATCCTATATCCCATCTACATCAATGAAGTGAAACAAGCAGAACAAAGTTACTATGCAATGATCCAGGTCCATGAGAGAAATCATGGGATCTGGTGCTTCTCTTCTTTCCAGGCCCCTTACCCCCCTATCCTCCCCCCACCACCCCCACTTAGCGGTCTCTCTCATTCATGCATGATATTTTGTCCCCTTTTAAAATTCACCAACAATCATTGAAAGGTTCTAGTAAAACGATAATGCCCATTGTTGGCATCTAGTTACAAATATCATCCTATATATATGCAACATGGGTCATTAAAATTAAGAGCAGCAATGATATAATGCAGTACAATTTGTGCGCGCCCTATATGTGATCCCACTGTAACTATTAAACAAACCAAGAGTCCAAATTTTACATTAACAGCATCAAACAATATTGTTAATTTGATGGGAAAATATCCCATCAGTTATTTATTTATAACACTGTGCAGACAATAGCACTGATTTCGTTGACCTCCTCAGCCCTCATTAACATGTGCTGCACATTGTACCATATGAATATGGTGACAGTAAATTCATATTTGGGGGAAAGATTCAACACTTGCAACTCAGGTAAACTGCACAAGACCTTTTCCATTCTGTAGAAGAATTAGAAGATTTTCTCCTGCCTGGGTGCACAATATTATTCAATATAGTTATTTCATAGAATCCAATTACACCCATTCTATTTTATCAGTAATCTCACAGTGTAGAAAGATCAAATGACTCCTAAGCAACAAAGTGGAATGATTGAACAAAATAGGTCTTCACTGTCAGTGAGAAGCATTGAAGTTCTCATGTGTCTCTGCGCAACACAACTTTTCAGTGGCCAGAGTACAAAGGCTGAATGGTTCACAACTGTATCAGTGTTTTTTTGATCAGCAATTCTGAAGACTCAGCTGATTGCTGTCTCTCACTACAATATATTTTCAAAATCTATTAAGCAACACAACATGGTCATGATACTTAATTCCTTAAAAAACTCAAAAGCACCATGTTAGAATGGGATAATAGGTAAGTATACAAAAGGACAAGATTGAAGTCAATGGAAAAGACTCTTGAGAATCATGCAGTGTAAAACAAGGTTACTGATTCACTATAAACTCATTACTCGCTCCTGTCCTGGCAATTTCACTCCACAAAGCTTGATCAGAATTAACAATCAATCCTTTAAATACATTTAATGGTATTCCAGGAACATGGAATGTAAAC
Organism: Carcharodon carcharias; assembly: GCF_017639515.1. Taxonomy (NCBI): domain Eukaryota; kingdom Metazoa; phylum Chordata; class Chondrichthyes; order Lamniformes; family Lamnidae; genus Carcharodon; species Carcharodon carcharias. Next base: position 128,205,824 of record NC_054469.1, on the reverse strand, counting down.
AACACTGGGGGAGGAGGAAAGGAGGATTATTGATGTGTCTCTATATATTGGAAATTGTCTTTGTCATTGCTAATTTTACCTAATATTTATCTTTAAGGTGAGAAAATGCACCATGTTCAATAATTAGTATATTCAGCAACCAGTCTCTACATCATAATCCTATTTTATTATATTTATACTTACTACAAGCTGTAATATAACAGAATTACAGTACAGGAATCAGTTCTACTTCCTTATTACAAATGTGCAACAAGATATTAGCAAAAAATAGGAGTACCGTAAGCATCTGGGAAGTATATTTTAAAATTTCTTTGAACATTTAGGTGTGTAATTCAAATTGCATTTTAACATAATCTAATGTTTGATTCTATATGACATGAATTAGGTAATGATTTGGTATAGTGCAATAAACCACAATAAATCCCACAAACTTCAATATTTCTTTCACATACCCTGAATAGCGTGAGAAGGATCGACAAGGATAAACTAAATGAAAAAAGTCCTTACAGGGAACAGAAGAGCAGATAGGGGTTCAGATATCCAAATCTTAAAAGGATGACAAGGTGATGAAGCTGTTAACAATAAAAGTTTGAGGGGTACATGTAATTATGTGTGTAACAAACCATAATTTTTCCACATATTATGTGGGAAATTCAAATATATCAATTTCACATACAATTCAAAATTACTTCTATTAGAAAAGAAACTAAACTGGGTGCCAGAACAACTTGGAGGCCAGTAAATAGCACCAATTATTTTGACTCCAAGTTGCAAAATACAACAGGAAAATAAAGCTCATGGGTTTTGAGGCTAATCTGAAATAGGTATTTAAATGAATACGCTCATTACACACCATCGCCTTGGGACTTATGCGCATGTGCCAGCTGAGAAGTGGTCGCACATGTGCAATTCGTTGATGTTGTGTCTTTAGGCCAGAAGCCAGCTCTGCACACATGCGCAGAAGAAAGAAACGTGAAACAGCGTGAAAAGGTCAGGTGACCTGGAACCAGAGCACCATTCCAGAGTGCGTTCCCCAGGAAGCAGCACATGTGGAGGGGGACAGGGAGAAGGTCCCAAACCAAGGTGGTTCCAAATCAGGGAGTGGGAGAGAAAGAGGTCCCAGTTGACAGTCCCAGGTAAGGGACAAAGACAGGGGTAAGAGATAGATTCCACAGAGTCAAGGCAAATAACAGGAGCAGTGAAAAGGCTCCAAGTTAAAGAAAGAACTGTGGGAAGCAAGCTTGAAGTGAAGTGGGCTCGAGAGAAGCCCAGAAGATCCAAGAGAGCAGCGAAGGTTGGTGACTCCGTGCTGCAGGCCGTAAGGGCAAAGGTACCCTTCTGGAGCAGTGGTGTTCTGCTTGGCACAGCCGAAGATCTGAAAGTATACTTGTAAGGTGAAGCATGCGTGTACATGGAGATCCAAAAGAAAGGAATCTCAGAAGGCGAGAGTGAAACCCTGGAGGTGGATCCTTGTTGAAACCGTCCGAATGGGAGTGACGTTTGGAGAGAATTCCAAAGCGATTTCTTGGAGTCTGGAATCCCTCATGGAAAAGACAGAGTTTCAGTGAGACCGGTTGGCTCATGGTGTGACAAGAGTCTGGGTGGATTATTGAGGAATCCATAGAATCTGTTTGCGTTGCATCTGTGTGTGGTGTGTCAAAAAACACAGTTTGCCTGTTAATTCACGTGTACCGTATACTTTACCTGAATATTGGAGTACAAGGTAGATAGGTAAATTGTTTTATCTTTCTGAATTTGTATGTGTCTTTAAATATATAACTGGTGTGTGGGGAGAAGGAATAGTGAATATTTGAATAATTTTGTGTTTGTGTTGTGATCTTTCCAACCTTTTGTGTGTGGTATAATATAGCTCATTTTTCTTGTTTCATAAATGTTTTGAGTTAAACATTCATCAGCGGACTCCTATGAATTTGTTCAGCAGCTTACCTCCACTGCTTCTAAAAAAGAAATAAAAGTTAGGTTCTATCAGGTCAGGTTCCAATCTGGAATCTGACTTGTCCAGTATTAATATCAACCAGGATTGTAACACAAGATCTATTACTTGAAGACTGAGATAGAGTGCAAATTTCCTTGATGTGGGCTTTGTTGAGTGACTGTCATGTCAATAACATAACACTGTCTTTTGCTGTTCTGTACAAAGAATTCCTGGTTTTACTCAGAGTAAAGAAACTGATTACATAACTAGCACCGGAGCATAGCATAAGTTGTATTTGAAAATTGTTATTAAAACAGCTGTTCAATTTACTCCATTTTAAGTTGCAGAAAGGAGTTCTGTTTTCCAAAATGGAACAGAGTGGTAAATAAAAATATCATGAGTGGCAAGTTCTATAAATAGAAGTATTACATTATTCAACAAATCATTACAGCTGAACAGTTACACAATGAAGGCTCGGCACATGTAGCTTGATAACCCTCACTTCCAAATTTGGAAACTTAAATAAATTAACCTCATGAGCTTTATTTGAAAGCACCTGCATCATTCTATTTTCTGGCAAGAGACAAATGAAATATATACAATAACATTCACAGCATAGAAAATTATGAATATCTGTCAATGAAATGACAAAAAATTGTGTATGGATTTGCTAAAATCACCAGAGAATGAGTTAATGGGTTAAAAAACAAACCAGATGCTTAATGGAAAACTGATTTAAATAATCCACAAGATGCTAAGTGCACACAAACAAAAGCATGACAAAATAAAGGATCTTTTTTAAAAATATGGGAATGAAGAGGGAATGTAAACGTAGCAAATAGGAACTTGTGGGTTTCTGTCAGTTATGAGATGGGGGAAAAAATGTCCAAGCTATAGACAAAGAATTCCTCCCCCTCACTACATCCCCTCCATGTGCTGAGCTTCAACCCAAAGTGATAACCCTCGCCCCCCGCAGACCTTTGTATTTTACAAACATCCATCTGCAGTGAGGAAAATTGAAGGTATAACTGAAGTCTGAGGTTGAAGTTCAAATAAGAACGCCAAGCAGAAAGACAGAGGGACAGATTTTGAAGCTTGCACTGAACTTTACTGGAACACTGGAAGAAACTAAAGGGGAAGATAGTATAAATGAGAGAGGGACTGCCATGTCATAGAGAAGTTAGAGACACCCTTAAGGATAGAACTGGGATGTTGCACAAAGCAGTCAAGCAACCTGTATCTGATGTCCCCAGTGTAATGGAAACAGCAATGTCATCACAAATTTTATCAGCAAGCTTGAATCACACTTTTCTTGGTAATTGCATGACCGGTTTGAGTCTTGTGTTTTGTTGCTCTACCAATATCAACTGTTTTCTGTAGGTACATATTAACTTTCTCTTTTTAATATTATGATGAATTGATCAAAAGTCAAACCAAGTTTTAATGAAGCCATCAACTAGGGATTTGTATTCACATGATCTAGCCTTCTGTAACAAATATATTCTCTTCCTCAGCCCATGCTGTCATCATGTCCAGACTCAAATACTTCAATGCTCTCCTGGCCTGCCTCCTATCCTCCACCCTTTATCAGGTTTAACTCATCCAAAATTCAGGTGCCATATCTTAGCTGATACCAGGTCCTGCTCACTCATCACCCATTGCCTTGCTAATCTACAATGGCTCCTGGTCTCTCAAGCTTCAATTTAAAATTCTCATCTAATGTTAAACTCCTTCCTGCCCTTGCTTCTTTTCATCTCTTAACGTTTTCCAATCCTAGAATGGAACTCCTTTAAAGTCTCCATTTCTCTGACTAGATATGCACGCTCCTTCTTTGCTGCACTAGTGCCTTCAGATGCCATAGGCCTGGATCTATGGAATTTGTGTCTTGAGCTACTCTCCCTCTCCCACTTCCTTAAAACCCATGTCTTTGACCAAGTTTCTGGTCATCTCTAATAGCTCCTTCTTTGGTTTGATGTTCGTGTTTTTTTCTTGCACATTCAAGTGCCTCAGGATGTCTTCACATTTAAAAGGTATATAAATGCAAGTTTTCATCTGCTAAACACTTTTGTATGTATTATTTTTCTAAGATATAAAATGCTCCTCAAACTTGACCATTTACTAACCTCAGGTTCTGTCTCACTTATGCCTCAACACACGGAAACATATTTTGTACCTCTAGCATTTCTTCACCTATTGCATACAGGCCTGTTTTATGCTTTTCCCCCAGATCTTTTTGCACTGCACACAAATCATCTTTCCCAATGCTTCCAAAACATTTTTTCTAATCTTGTATCAACTGGGAGTTTTAAACCTTTATAACTTCAGTGTTGACACCATGGAAAGACCTGTGCCCTATTTGATCAATTCTCAGGAGACTGCAACACAACAGAACCTTTATCTTAAACTGTCCATTTTTTTTCTGAGCATATGATGTTTACATATTAAAAGTGAAGTTTCTATGCAACTTTTAATCCATCCCCATGCCACAGCATCTGTAGTCAAAATAAACAATGGTCTACCAGCATGTCTGTGATCAAGGAATAAGACCACTTCTGAATGAAGGGCTTTATAACTAATTCAAAAAAACCCAGTGGTTAATGCCAGAGTGTGATTTTTAAAAATTAAGATGCCAATTAAGAGAACATTCCACTACTTAACTATTGGTTATTGAATCTTAGGTATTTCATCAATAACAGTTACTGACCATGATTGGATTTCAATGTAGTACGTTGAACATGCAGTGAATCCAAACAAATTTTAATTATGTGCAAATGTGATGTTTTGTACCAATTAGGTGACCTGTCCAACTCACTTTTCAAAACTTTAAAACATTTCAACAATCATGCAACTTCAACTGGGTGTATAACTTGATGAGGATGGATTGAATGTCAGAATGGATCCTTGAGAGCTGAGAGGTGACTGCACAGGGATGGGAAGAGAAGTAATTTCTGGAGATGCACTGACTACAATCAGTTGGCAAGTGTGAAAACCAAAAACATTCCCATGGAGCTGGGCAATGGAGGAGTACTGTTGAAAACTGCAGAGCATTCGAGGAGGAAGGAAAGAGAAGGGCAAGGCACCATAATCACAGTCACAGAGAATGTCTTTCATAACTGTTTCGAGAGGTTATGCTGCTCCAAGAGAGGCAAAAACTAGACCAGAGAGAATCAAAGAGTGAGTTGCAGAAAAGGTGGGCATGGTTCTGAAAGGTGGAAAACATTCAAGAACCTTGGGAAGAAAGGGAGGTTAAAGATGGAACTAGTTAGAGTGGGGCTAAGGGAGACTTTTTTGTGGAATGAAGTGATGATGTTTGTTTTGAAAGGTAGAGAATCAAAGTCTGGAAAGAGGGGACCATTGATAATATGGCAAAACAAGGACCAGGAAGGGAAGTTGGGTAATCTAGTGTTTGCTGAAAAATGAGTCAGAAGAGTAGGAAGGAGGTATCATGAATGAATGAGATGAATTTGGAGAAGGTAAGAATATGGGGTGGGGGGGGGGGCGTGGGCACATGGTGGTGGTGGTGGGAGAGAAAGTGTTTAGAGAAAAGGGTAAGGGTTCATGGCCAGTATGAATATTGAATTGACAGTAGGTTTGTCTTAGAGTGCAAAGAAAAGCAGCAGAAGCAGCCGAGCAGATTGTCTCTGAGATGGAGACTAAGGAATCCATGAGCTCTTCATACTTGTTAATGGAGCGGATGGAGTGAGCAGGGGAGAATGATTTGATGAGGTAGTTAATAGTAAATAAAAGGAGCCTGTTGTTATTTTTGCCATTAGGACAATTAGACTATTTTGGAGAGCAAAGTGGGACTAAACAGAGTTTTATGTAGTCAAGCCAGATTTAGCAATTGATAGCTGAGCACAGGTACAATCCAGCTTGCATCCCTGGACAGATGGTGGCCATACCAGGGAAGTAACAAGAATGGGAAACTGTGAAAATGTTGTTGGGAACAAATGCTTCAAAGATGGATGCAATAGAATAAGCAAATCAATTACTGCAGAGATATCATGACAAATGGAAGGCTAAAGGATCAGCACTTTGGAATTTGTGGTTGCATTTGACTCGGGAAAGTGTTGGTGTTTTGAGGAGAAAGTGGTGTTGAAGGCGGTTAAGTGGATGTGGATGGTGAATGATACTGAGAAGTGGCATTGTCAGTGATCACGGGAAGTAAAGAGACTGTGAAAGGTGATCTAGTCAAGGAGATGGTCATTTATATGGTTAGGAGAATTTTGGCAAACCTATGCTGCACTCCAAGGCCAAAATGTGGTTCCTCAGGCGTGATACCTATAAGTCCTCATAGTACTCTACGTGTGGACTGACTAGGGCTTTGTATAACTGAAGCATAACTTCTACTCACCATATTCTAATCCTCTCAATATAAAGGCCAGCACTCTATTAGCCTTTTCAATTATTTCCTACACCTGTTTGTAACATTTTAATGGTCTACATACTTGAAACCCCCTAAGTATCTTTGAGACTGCAATGTTTCTAGCTTTTCACTATTAAGAAAGTACCCTATTCTAGATGATCTCACATTTGTCTACACTGATATATTCCAGTCACAGTATTGCCCATTCACTCGATCTACCAACATTTCTTTGTAAATTATGATTTTATCTGCACTGCTTACACTGCCACCTATAATTGTGTCATCAATAAATTTGGATATGTGGCTATCTCATCATCTAAATCATTAATTAATACAAGGACTAGTTGAAGCCCCAACACAGATCCTTGTGGGAGACCACTAGTCAACTCCTGCCAATTGGAGTACTTGCCCATTATCCCTATTCTCAGCCTCCCTCTGCTTAGTTTGCTTTTGAACTATTATCTATACTAGCTTTCCACCTGAACCCTCCCGTCCATTACTATTTAAAGAACCTTGGTCCCACCCTGGTTCAAGTGAAGCCTGTCTCAAAAGTACAGTTCCGTCCTCTCCCAATACTGTAGCCTGTGTTCTAAGAAATGGAACCACTCTTATCCTCACACTGTTTCTTCAGCCACACGTCACCTCCCTGATCTGTTTACCCCTGTGCCAATTTGTGTATGGTTCAGGTGATAACCCACAGATTATAACCCTGGAGGTACTGTCCTTTAATTCCTAGCTCCTGGCACTTTCCAAACAGGATCTTTTCGCTGCTCTTTCCAAGATGTGCCTGCTTCAATAACCTTTCAAGCCAGTTCGAAATGTTTTCATTCTAGCACCGGGTAATGCGCTAAATAATAGAGCATAATATAGCTGCTGAAAATTCTGCATCACTACATTAAACTTAACAGTACATCCAGTACTATGAAGATTAGTTGATCAATTCATAGTATGTCTCTGATGAGCAGTAATCACTCAATCGATTACAGTTAAAAAAACATTTTGTTTTGAGAATCACAACAGCATTTTTTGCACTTTTAATGTAAATATCCAAATGATATTATTAAAATGACTCAATGTGGTGATGAAGAAAAAAAACGTACACATTTCCAAAATTTAGGGCAAAGTCTGAATGGCAGAGAAACCAAAGGTGGGAAGGGGATTGTGGCACTTTTTTCAAGGCTCAACAAGTTTATCTTGTGTGTTACTCAGTCACTTGTACTGGGAATTTCCAGGTACAATTTTTGGTCTGTACTGCGTTAGTTACTCCCAGTCAGAACAGCGAACAAATGGTACAACTGGCCTCAACAGTCTTGAGTTTTCTCTAATCTAGCTATATAATCATAGCCTTGGCTCCCTATTTCTCATCTACAGGCTATCCTGACAACATTGAAAGTTACACCATTTGATTTCATGTATACGCTGATGACACCCAGCTCTACCTCACCACCACTTTTCGCAAATCCTCCACTGTTGCTAAATTATTAGACTACTTATCCAATATCCAGTACCAGATGAGCAGAAATTTCCTCCAATTAAATATTGGGAAGACCGTCATTGTTTTCAGTCCCCACTCCAAACTCCGTTCCCTACCTACTGACTCTCTCTCTCTCCCTGGCAACAGTCTGAGATTAAGCCAGCCTGTTCGCAACCTTGGTGTCACATCTGATCCCGAGAGGAGTTTCAATTTCATAGTCATGCTATCTCAAACATCAGCTATTTCCACCTACATAACATTCTTCCACTTCACCGCTATCTCAGCTCATCTACTGCTGAAACCATCAAACGTGTCTTTGTTACCTCCAAACTTGATTATTCCAACACATTCCACCTGAGGTCCCACATTCTACTCTTTGTAAACTTGAGGTTATCCAAAACTCTGTGGCCCATGAGTTAACTCACAACAAGTCCAGATCCCCTATCACCCTGTGCTATATTGGCTCCCAGTTAAGCAAAATCTTGATTTTAAAATTCTTGTTTTCAAGTCCATCTATGGCCTTTTCCATCCCTAACTCTATAACCTCAATCCCACAAACATCCAAGATAATATGCTATGACACTTCACAGGAGTTATGTTAAAGGTGCTATATAAATATAAGTTGTTGTTGAATTTGGTGGATGAAAAGTCTCCACTTCTGATCACTATCCAGCAATTTCTACTAGAGCTGCATGCCTGGATATTGGGCAAGGATAGTATTAAGCTTCAATGTGGTTGAGTAGCCCGCTGAGACTTACCATCAAAGTACACACATGAACCTTGTGGTCACTTGTTTGAGGCGAGTTACTGCCTTCAGGATAGAGGAGAAAGCCAGGGATAAACCAAACAGAACTCATTTTCCCTTTAATTCAAGCAACTGTTCTTTTCTAATATTATCCTACTCTGAACATATTTCTAAATTAGATACCAATACATCTTTTCTTGCATTACATTCATTTAAGTTGAAGTATAATTGTTCAAAATAAAGCTGATTGTGATTCTTGCCAGCCATATTAAATGTAGCTGGGCTTCAGATTCCTGGGCCTCATTAAGTCAATGGTCATTATTCGTAATGCTCCAGAACATATTCCAATTTTATGGTCACTGTATAAAGTCTGTGCAATGAATGTGCCAAGATTCGTTAAGGCCACCTTTTTAAGCTAAATAAGCTGAGCTTTCTGTAATGCAGCTGAAATGATTGCAAAGCCTTTCAATTGCTCCAATTCTCTTCCCTGGGTAGCCATGGCCTTTTAATAAAGCCACCCATCAGGATGCCGGTTATCATTTTAGTTTAAAGAAAAGCTTGCTGCTAGCTCAGTGCTTCACATCATCATACCCGCTCCCATCAAAAATCGTTAACATTTTCCATGTTACAGTTGGTGGCACACTTACCTCTGAATCACAAGGGTCCAGGATCAAGTACCACTCCAGGGCTTGGGCAAAAAAATGAAGGCCAACACTCCAATGCAGTACTGAGAGAGCACTGCACTGTCAGAGGTGCCATTCTTCAGATAAGATGTTAAACTGAGGCCCCAACTGCCTACTTGGGTGGATGTAAAAGATGGCATTATTTTGAAGAAGATCAGGAGAGTTATCTCTGGTGTCCTGGCCAATATTTATCCCTCAATCAAAAACAAAAAAAATTATCTTGTCATTATTATATTGCTATTTATACGAGCTTGCTGAGCATAAAATAACTGTTTTGTTTCCTACTACAGTGGCTACACTTCAAACAGTACTTCTGTAAAGCGCTTTGAGACGTCATAAAAAGCGCTATATTAATACAGGGCCATAACTTCCAACTAGTGTCGGAAAATGCTGGCCCAAAGGAATTAGAAGAAATAAACGCACACTTACCTGGTCTTGAAAATTAGGCTGACCCTTCCGTTCGCAAGAGCTGCTTGGGGCCTGCATCGAAAGACACCTCGCAGGCCCCCAGCCAAGTATAGCTCTGGTAGATTCAAGTAGCCACATCCCCTTTTTAACAGCACCAGCTGCCATAAAGCAAGTAAGCTTAAAGGGCCAGTGAAACTGACAGGCCAGGGAGAAGGTAAGCGAGTAGGATTTCACGGTGGGGGTTGGAGGTCCGGAGGGTGGTGTGGGGAAATCGGAGGTCGAGGGGGTCAGAAATTGAGGGCGTGGGAGGAGTGCCGTAGGGTTGGTCTGGGTCTTTACATTAGTTACCCACAAGTTAGAAGCGGTTTTAATTTTTCCAACTTTTTCTGAGTAACTATTGGTGTAACCCTGGTGGAACCATCTCAAGTTTCTGATTTAAACTGCACTTCTGAACGATTCCCAGCGCAGGGCAATTGTCCAAATGAGATTTGCACTTCTGGGCAATTGCCCAGAACCTGAGAGCTTCTGATAGGGAGTCCCCAGCGTAGCTTTGGAGTACCCGCCAAATCCAACACTGGGGAGCTCGGAGGTTACGGCCCACGGTTTCTTCTTTTTCCTTCTTCAATGTGCCAGAAGCTTTTAAAGGTTGCTTGTGCTAGAAAATCTACTCCACACAACATCAGAAATTGCATTCTCTACCCCACTGCATAATTTTTTTGCAGGCATCTAAACTTTGCAGCAATTATTGTTCACTATTAAATTAATAGGTACATAAATTAACTAACAGATTAAACATTAACATTTGTACAAAAAATTGTAGGTATCATTTCTCAGACCTACACCCACTGTAAACATGCAGGCACACTAAAACACTGTTTTAGAATCAGGAACATCGATGGGGTCCGAATGAATTTTTGAAATGATGCACACTTGCTCCCATGGACATTTCCACTTCAGTTAATTTGAATTATTTACTTTTTTCCCAAATAATTAAAGTATTATAGCATGTAAATAGTTGCCAGTAACATATATTCCAGAATAAATTCAACCATAATTTAAAATCTAATCCTAAAATGCTCTATATTCCTGTGCTAATGTTAACAATGAGCTATAAAATATACCGTGTATTCTCCGTTTATAATACAATTTCTTTATTGCCTTAAAATGTCTTCCTTCAACTGCAAATGCACTATATTTTCATTCCTAAAACTGCCTTACAGAAATACTCATCTAAACAAGCTCCAACATATTAAATTGCGTGGTCTCAAAGTTTAGCATATTAGGGTAAAATACAATTGGATACAAGAACAACTCTGGAGAGCGAGGGGGTGTTTCTTTGCAATCAGCATAACTCTTTAGGTGTGTTGAGAAACAAAAACCAGGTCCAATGTGCACATGACTTTCATCATGTAACCACCACCTAACTGAACTGGGAAATAAAAACATCAGCAAGCATTCCTATTCTTGAGCTCTAATTCAGTGACACGTACTGGAAGTCATTGTTGAAGAAGAGATATACTCCTGGTAAATCAGTTCCCATTTAGCTACTTTTAACCTTGAACCCATTTTTCTTTTTGTCAGTATTTATAAGTTCATAGTTGTTCACCATAAGAATATAAGAAATAGGAGCAGGAGTAGGCCATTTGGCCCCTCAAGCCTGTCCCGCCATTTAATAAGATCATGACTGATCTGCCCCAGGCCTCAACTACTCTTTCATGCCAGCTCCTCATAGCCCTCAACTCCCTGATATTTCAAAAATCTATCTACCTCCTCTTTAAATACTTTCAGTGATCTAGCCTCCACAACTCTCTGGGGCAGAGAATTCCAGACATTCACTACCCTCTAAGAGGAGAAATTCCTTCACATCTCAGTTTTAAATGAGTGTATGTATAATAATGTACAGTTATCTTATATTATATTATTACATAATAGGGGAAAATTTTCTCCTGCGGGCTGGACGGGAGCGGGCATGGGCAGGTGCACAGCCGATTGCCGCCCGTGATCAGTTGCGCACTGCCATTTTACGTAGGTGGGCCCACTAAGGTGGGGGAGGGCGGGGGAGGGGGGGGGGACTCAGGGCCTGCACTATTTCGGGCATGCGCTCGTAAGAGCGAAAATCTCCCTGATGCATGGAGCTGCCTCAGGAAGATTACTTTGATTATGAAAAATTGAAATAAAGAAAAAAAAATTATTCAGACATTCCCCTCAAGACAGTGTCACATAAGCTGGGACGTGTCAATGAATTTTAATAAAAATTTTTATTAAACTTATAAACCCTTCATGAAGCCTCATCCCGCCATGAAAAATACAAAGGCCGCCTGGGCTCTTTGCCTGCCTGCCAACCTTAAGTTTGGAAGGGCAGCCCTATTAACAATTTTAGTGGGGGGATTAATGGCTTTAACTGGCCTCTGCCAGTTTGGTGGGCGCTTGACCTATTCGAAATCTATCCCATTTATCATGGTGGTAGTGCCACACAATGCATTGAAGCGTACCCTCAGTGTAAGGAGAGGACTTTGGCTCCACAAGGACTGTGTGGTGGTCACTCCTACCATTACTGTCATGGAGCGATCCATATGTGACAGGTGAGGATGAGGTCAAGTAGGTTTTTCCCTCTCATTGATTCCCTCATCACCTGCCAACTCCGGTGTGTGCCCGCCGAACTGAAGATCGGAATAACGTGCGGTGGCATCAGGACACACACCCGACGCCACCGTGCGTTATTTTACACGTCAATCCTGCAGTAATTACATCACAATATCTCAGAGAAGATTGATCTACACAACCAAATGTATTGCTGTGAAACAAATATTCACAGAAATTCACATTATAGGCAGAGCTCCTAAATTACCATCAATCTATACTTCTGTATATGCTAATGTTCCTTAATGATTACCAGGAAGTTCCAGGATGATTACCAAAGTCCTGTTGGCATTTTTGTGCATGTCATCAGTTTCAAGCCTGTTAGCATATTTTACAGTTATCACCTGTTTTCTGCCAAGCTTTTTAATACTATGAAGCTTTTATTTTGAAAAACTTACCTTAAACTGCTTAGCTTCAACTACTTTTGTTTTTGCAGATCTCTTTGCTCCTGTAAATCAACCTTTTAATATGTCTCTGCATTTTATTGTATTCACCTCAGTAAGTGTGATCTCCGTGCAAGATATGTGCAGGTTGTTTTTCCCATTAACAGTGTAATTTCTGATAATCAAGTTTGTTTCATCTGATAAAAACAAAAAAACTGCGGATGCTGGAAATCCAAAACAAAAACAGAATTACCTGGAAAAACTCAGCAGGTCTGGCAGCATCGGCGGAGAAGAAAAGAGTTGACGTTTCGAGTCCTCATGACCCTTCGGCAGAACTTGAGTTTCAGTCCAAGAAAGAGTTGAAATATAAGTTGGTTTAAGGTGTGTGTGTGGGGGGGCGGAGAGATAGATAGAGAGAGAGAGAGAGAGGTGGGGGTGTGGTTGTAGGGACAAACAAGCAGTGATATCACTGCTTGTTTGTCCCTACAACCACACCCCCACCTCTCTCTCTCTCTCTCTATCTCTCCGCCCCCCACGCACACACCTTAAACCAACTTATATTTCAACTCTTTCTTGGACTCAAACTCAAGTTCTGCCAAAGGGTCATGAGGACTCGAAACGTCAACTCTTTTCTTCTCCGCCGATGCTGCCAGACCTGCTGAGTTTTTCCAGGTAATTCTGTTTTTGTTTCATCTGAGTTTGTTAGTTTTGACATTTAGCATATTTTACTGGGATGTCCTGCATGCTCAGCACTATACCTTTAATTCCTCAACTTGTCCTTTACTTGAGTGTTACTGAGCAACCTCTTCCAATTTACATTAAGTATTTCCTCATTTTATCAAATTTAACGCTTAAAAATTATGTTCCTGGCTTCTGGTATTTCTAATACCTAGATCACAAACTTTACCAACCTGCAGTCTCCATCCACTAACAGTCTGAAGACTTCCACTTTCTGTGTGTATTAGAAACACCACATCAAAATGAGCACTGCTTCTTTTGCACACAAGGTGGGGAGGCGGTAGCATAATGGTAATATCACCAGACTCATAACCCAGAGGCCCAGGTTAATGCTCTGGGGACATGGGTTAAAATCCCAACACATCTGCTGGTGGAATTTAAATTCAGTTAATAAATCTGGAATTTAAAAGCTAATAGTGATCATAAAATTCCATCTGGTTCACTAATGCCCTTCCTTAAGGAAGAAAACCTCTAGTCCTTAACTGGTCTGGCCTACATGTGACTCCAGACCCACAACAATGTGGTCGACTCTTAAATGCTCTCTGAAATGGCCCAGCAAGCAACTCAGTTGTAGCAAACAACTGTGAAATCTAAAAAAAAGGAATGAAACCTGGCAGATCACCTAACATCGACCCAGGCACCAGAAACAATGGCAAAACCAGCCCTGTTGACCCTGCAAAGTCCTCCATACTAACATCTGAGGGCTTGAGCCAAAATTGGGGGAGCTGTCCCACAGACTAGTCAAGGAACAGCCTGACATAGTTATGCTCACAGAATCATACTTTACAGATAATGTCCCAGACACCACCATCAGTGGTATACAATTGGGAGGGAGTTGCCCTGCAAGTTACCAACACTGACTCTGGACCCAATGAAGTCTCAAGGCATCAGATTAAACATGGGCAATCCTGTTGATTACCACGTACCACCCTCCCTCAGCTGTTGAGTCAGTGCTCCTCCATGTTGAACACCACTTGGAGGAAGCACTGAGGGTGGAAAGGGCACAGAATGATGTCACCCACCCAGAGTACAATGCCCAACACCAAGAATGGTTTGGTAGCACCACTACTGACTGAGCTGGCCGAACGCTAAAGGACATAGCTACTAAGCCATGTCTTCGGCAGGTGATGAGGGAATCAACGAGAGGGAAAAACCTACTTGACCTCATCCTCACCTCTCGCATATGGATCGCTCCATGACAGTAATGGTAGGAGTGACCACCACACAGTCCTGTGGAGACAAAGTCCTGTCCTTACACTGAGGGTACGCTTCAATGCATTGTGTGGCACTACCACCATGCTAAATGGGATAGATTTCGAATAGGTCAAGCAACTCAAACTAGGAATCCATGAGCCGCTGTGGGCCATCAGCAGCAGAATTGTGTACAACCACGTTCTGTGACCTCATGGCTCAGCATATCCCTCACTCTGCCAACACCATCAAACCAGGGGATCAACTTGCATGCCAAACAGTGGAAGCAGCATGCAATAAATAGAGCTAAGCGATCCCATAATCAACAGATCAGATCTAAGCTCTGCAGTCCTGTCACATCCAGTTGTGAATGGTGGTGGACAATTTAATAACTAACTCGGAAGAGGAGGCTCCACAAATATCTCCATCCTCAGTGTTGGGGGAGCCCAGCACATCATTGCAAAAGACAAGGCTGAAGCATTTGCAGCCACCTTCAGACAGAGTGGATGATCCATCTCAGCCTCCTCCTACAGTCCCCAGCATCACAAATGCTAGTCTTCAGCCAATTTGATTCACTCTACGTGATATCAAGAAATGGCTGTAGGCACAGATACTGCAAAGGCAATGGGCCCTGACAACATTCAGACAATAGTACTGAAGACTTGCGCTCCAGAACAAGCTGTGCCCTTAGCCAATCTGTTCTAGTACAGCTACAACACTTTCATCTACTCAGCAATGTGGAAAATTGTCCAGTTATGTCCTGTCCACAAAAAGCAGGACAAATCCAACACAGCCAATCACCACCCTATTGGTCTAGTCTCAATCATCAGCAAAGTGATGGAAGGGGCCGTCAACAGTGCTGTCAAATGGCACTTACTCTGCAATTACCCTCCTCGCTGAAGCTCAGTTTGGGTTCCGCCAGAACCACTCAGCCCCTGACCTCATTACAGCCTTGGTTCAAAAATGGACAAAAGAACTGAACTCCAGAGATGGGGTGAGAGTGACTGCCCTTGACATCAACCCCAAGCAAAACAGGGGTTAATGGGAATCAGGGGAAAACGCTCCACTGGTTATCATACCTAACAGAAAGGGTGACGGTTGCAGCTGTCAAAGGTCAATCATTTTAGTCCCAGGACATCAATGAGGAGTTCCTCAGGGTAGCATTCCAGGCCCAAACATCTTCAGCTGCTTCATCAATGAACCTCCTTCCATCATAAGGTCAGAAGTGGGGATATTTGCTGATATTGCACAATGTTCAACACCATTCGTGACTCCTCAGTAACAATACTAAAGCAGCCCACGCCCGTATGCAGCAAAACCTGGACAACATTCAGGCTTGGGTTGATAAGTGGCAAATAATATTTGCATCACAAAAGTGTCAGGCAATGACCATTTCCAACAGGAGAGAACCCAACCATGGCCCCTTGACATTCAATGGCATTACCATCACTGAATCCCCCACTATCAACATCCTCAGGGTTACCATTGACCAGAAACTGAACTGGATTAGCCATATAAATACTGTGGCTACAAGAGCAGGTCAGAGGCTAGGAATCGTGCAATGAATGACTCATTTCCTGACTCTCCAAAGCCTGTCCACCATCTACAAAGCACAAGCCAGAAGTGTGATGGAATACTCCCCTTGTGCCTGGATGAGTGCAGTTCCCACAACACTCAAGAAGCCTGACACCATCCAGGTCAACGCAGCCTATTTGATTGGCACCACATCCACAAATGTTCACTCCCTCCACCAGCAACGCACAGTAGCAGCAGTGTGTGCCATCTACAAGATGCACTGCAGGAATTCACCAAGGCTTCTTCGACAACACCTTCCAAACCCACAACCACTACCATCTAGAAGGACAAAGGCAGCAGATAGATGGGAACACCACCAGCTGGTAGTTCCCCTCCAAGTTACTCACCATCCTAACTTGGAGTTTTGCTCACACCATGCTGCTAAGCCACTCATTCACCTCCATTTTCCTAGTGAACTCTCTTATTCCTATATACTGGAATTATGCCTAAAAAAAGTTTGCAACCTCCATCAATGTGTTGTGAACCATTTCTCATTTGTGGGGTTAAATGTCAATCTTTTATTTCTCCCCATGTCATTTAGCCCTTTCTGCTTCTTCAGCACTCCTAACTTTTCCCCAGTATGTACTGCTGTAGCTCCAAGTCGACAACTCATCATTCTGCATATATTACCCCTACAATATATCTACCTATTCACTTTCCTGAACAGCAATCAAGCATAAGTAATCTGTGACAACCAAGCTGTGCCTTTGCCCTCTGATTTTCTAACCACCTTCTGGAAAATTATCTTTTCAATGTTGGATAGTGTTTGGAATCTATTGATAATAGATTCCAGACAGATTCTTGAAAAGCAAGGGGTGAAAGGTTTTTGGCGGTAGGTGTGAACATGGAGTTGAGCTTATAATCAGATCAGCCATTATCTTATTGAATGGCAGAAGAGGCTCAAGAGGCCGAGTGGTCTACTCCTGCTCCTTATTCGTATGTTTGTATATAATCAGGAGGATCTATTCAGGGGTTTATACCAAACTTGCTTATTTTATCAATGTTAATTCATCCAGTGCCCCTAACTACTCTGCTTCCTTCAGCACTTGTCCTTCTGCCATGACAACACTGGTCTTGATTGTACTCGTTGCCAGCTCCAATGCCTAATTGTTCATTCATGGTCTGATTCTAGCCTAGCCATAGCACTTAGCTGAGATGACTCACTTATTGAATTTATTACTAATTATTACACTCAGCAATCCCTCCCTTTTGATTTTAATACAAATATTCACCCTCAACTCTTCCTCCCTTTTGAATGTGTTTACTCTCAACTATCTCTCCCTTCTGTCTGCCCTGCCATTCTCTGTATCTTACTTATGAAGACTGCACTTTAAAACTTTATATTCCACAAAATTAAAATTACCCAACATTCTTGTACATTTACCAAAATTTCCATCTACATCTTAAAAATGTTGTACCATGTTTGTATTAATTGGGCTACAAGTCAATCCAATGATTTAGTTTTCTGTCACTTGCCACTTTAAAATTTCAATAATTGGCATGCTCCCATTTTACAATCATTGTCCTTCCACTGAATAGTTGTCTGCACTGTTTCTATGGCAATTTAAAGATTAAAATAGTGAGTTTTTTTCAGATGTAGGCATCGTACTTAAGAAGAGGCAGGAAATACAACAGAAGCCTTCAAACAAGCTGCACACGAGGAAGTTAACAGAACATGTCACTTTCTAAAGCCCAATTTCCCATCTATCTTCAGAATTACAGTTGCTGAAACCTTTGCAGGAAATGCTTAACTGGTAAACTTCCCTTTCCTGAAGAAAAATAATGCGGAAGTTGTTTTTTTCTTTGAATAATGCATTTTGATACATATTTATTCACAAACTGCTAAACATGCAGTCTGACCAATTTTCTCTCAATCTGCGTGCTAGATATAAAAATTCTGGTTCGACTTGTTACAGTTAACTGCTACTGATCTGATAGAGAGAGAGAGAAAATATAGTCATTAATTGCAAATTAAATTTGTTTTAAAATCTTTAAAAATTATACAATTCCTTAAAGTTCAAATTAAGTTAAGAAACAATAAAAAATGACTTACTGGGAATTATATTCTCTCAAAGTCTGGAGCTGTAATTAAAATAATTTTTTTTAATAATTCCTTTTTAGCTCTGAAGAAGAGTCATATGGACTCGAAACGTTAACTCTGCTTCTCTCTCCACAGATGCTGTTAGACCTGCAGCATTTTCTGTTTTTCTTTCAGATTTCCAGCATCCACAGTATTTTGCTTTTATATTAAAATAATTAGTTCTGGTATAAATATCACTTACTGCGCCTAAGGAGTGCACTGTGGACACTGCCACAAAACAAAGTTAATTTATTTTTGTATAAGATTGAGACAGTATACCAGATTCTAAGGAATGATTTCAAGACGGTAAATGAAGCATTGGTTTGATACAAGACAAATACAAGCTGTGCCCAATTCGCATGTGACGTTTGTCAGAACTCGGGTTATTTTACTCTCTATAATAAATATACGTCACTCTGATCACTAATAATGGATTAAGCATTGTAATCCAGAATACACTGCAAATTTTCAATTTTTCATCTGCATTAATTATTCCTAAAAAAGACTGATGATATGGGATATGACGCTACGTCTTTAACCGTAATATTTTGATAGCTGTCCAAAAGTGTGCAATGAATTACAGCTTTACTAAAATTGTCATCCTTATTGCAAAAAAAAAATTAGAAATAAATGACGAATCTCGAGTACAGTACTGCAAGTACACACCCAACCATACAGCTTCCTGAATATTTTACTGGTCATGCAAATACATTGCCAGAACCATGTAGGAGTATAACACGTACTGTATCTTCACCGGGGAGATGGGGCGTGGGGGGGGGGGGGGGGGGGGGGGGGGGGGGGAAGAGGGGGAAATCATGCGGTGGATTTCGAACACATTTTCGAAAACTACAGGGAATATACAGCGTACAACAATAGCAACGAAAAATATCCTTGGCGATCTAAAGTGTGTGATAGGGATAGATGAAGGATAGAACCGGGGCGGTGAACGCAGACCACCACTGAAGCAGGATCGCCGAACAACCTTCCCATGTAACAAATGCACTGAATATAAATGCGGCTGAGAGGAAATCAACACTTCAAATGTTGTCAATCGCAAATCAAAAGAAGCAGACAAAGAATTATATTTCGGGGGGGGGGGGGAGTGGGGATGATATTTTCAGTCATTTCCGTCATCTCCAAGTCTTGTGGGATGACTGCCATATGTCTCTTTCCCACACAGACACAGGCTAGCAGGTACTCACGATGTACAGCAGGTTCAGGACACACAGCGCGTTCTTGGAACAGGTGAAGCCGCCGCAAACCATCGTCACAATCAAGCTACAATCGAGCTCCGGGTCCGAGAAGGACAGTCACCGCCCGCTTTGCTACCCAAATGTTTTACAGGCAAACAACTATTGGCTCGAAAATGACGCAAAACCAGCAGCTCCCTCCGTCAGAATGCAGGATCTCAAAGAGAGAGATAGAAAAACTAGTCAGAACCGCGAACAATGCGCAAGCGCTGCCGCCTGCAGTCAGCTGACGTTTGGTTTCGCCTGATCACCAAACTGCTCGGAATGAGCTGATAGACATGGCAGCTGAAGTCTCAAGAGGTAATCAGCAGGGTCGGGGAAATGTGAGCACTTACATTTCTACTAAGCAAAAGAGACAGTAGATGTCGGAAATGTATAGGATATTCTATTGTTTTAGGATTGATATACATTAAAATAAATTACGTATTTCAGTCAAAAATGATTGGTCCTTACTACTGACATGACGTAGACTTTTTCCCACATGGGACTGGAGGAACAATGGGCAGCAAGAGTCCACCACCGGCCCCAGTCCATCGCAATCTCTTTCGCTCCGGCCCAGGTGATGTCCCACTCTTGAAGATCCTCCTTAAATGTACTGCACCAGGTCTTTTTTGGCCAGCCCCATCTTCTTTTTCCCCTCTGGTGATGTCCATTCTACTGCCACTCTGGCAGAACGTACTTCCAGGAAGCAAAAACAACTCCTGTCAGCCTCAGACATCTATCCGCAAGATGTCCCAGGTGCTTCTGACAAGTCCTCTGTAGCACTTCTTCATTGATGATGTTGTTTCTCCATGTGATGCCCAGGATCTTACATAGGCAAAGCTGATGAAAGATGCCCAATTTAACATGACACCTTTGCTGTTCTCTCCCATGTCTCACTGACATAGGGTACTGTTGGTATACTATGGACATGTCGTCAGCGGCAATCCCTCGGAATCCAGGATGATGTCCGTCTGGCTTGGTGAGACTTCAGATGACCGAGGAACCCAATTCTTGATCCACATGTTATTCCGCAGTGGGGGCACTTTGTCGCGCAGGGAGTGGAAATCACAGCCCCAGGTTGGCTTCCTTCTTCCTCTGCCGTCATCATTCCACTTCACAGTCAAGTCGCTGAGCCTCGAATTAGCTTGTGCCTTGATAGACCAGGTAGTGTGATGCAGAGCGATCAGCAGCATTCTCCTCCCAGTCAGTGGTGTTAATGCCTCCATGCTTTTGGGCGACCGTGAGCGTATCCTTATACCTTTTCCTTTGGCCAGCCTTCGAGCATTGGCCAATGGGAAGCTGTGAGAAGAAAACCTACCAAGGGAGGTGGTTTTCGGGCACCCGGATGCAATGGCCCATCCATTTGAGTTGGTTCCGCAGAAGCAGGGCTTCAATACTGGCATCTTCTTGGAGGACGCTCGTGTTAGTCTGGTGGTCCTCCCATTTGATCCCCAGGATTTGATGCAAGCACCGCTGATGGAATCTCTCAAGGATCTTAATGTGGCATCAGGAAACAGTCCATGTTTTGCTGCAGTAGGGAAGGGTGGTCAACACAATGGCCTTATAAACCAGAACCTTTGTTTACTTGCAAAGATCCCTGTTGTCAAAGACACGAGGGTGCAGCTTGATGAAGGCAGCACTAGCACAGTTGACTCGGTGTTGGACTTCCTTGTCAATGTTGAGCATCCCTCACACCATCCACATAGATGGGGTGCCCTCTCATCCTTGATACTTCCACCAATGGCAACAGTTATTCTCTATCTACTCTGTCCCGACCCCTCCTGATTTTGAATACCTCTATCAAATCTTCTCTCAACCTTCTCTTCTCCAAGGATAACAGCTCCAACTTCTCCAGTCTATCTGTGTAACTGTAGTTCCTCATCCCTGGAACAAACTCATAAATCTTTTCTGGATTTTCTCTAGTGCTATCATATCTTTCCTAAAGTGCAGCACCCACAATACTCCAGTTGAGGCTGAACTGATGTTTTATACAAGTTTAACATAACCTCTTTGCTCTTGTACTCTTTGTTCCTATTACTGTATCATTTATTAACCATGCTCTCAACCTGTTTTTCCATCTTCAATGACTTATGCACATACACACCCAGGTCCCTCTGCTTCTGCACCTCTTTAGAATTATACCCTTTATTTTTTATTGTCTCTATGTTCTTCCTACCAAAATGAATTATTTAACACTTCTCTGCATTGAATTCATCTATCACTTGTTCACTTATTCCACTAACTTGTCTCTGTCCTTTTAAAGTTCTACACTATCCTCCTCACAGTTCATAATATCTCTAACTTTAATAGAAAATCAATAACTGAATGAGGTGGTTTTTAAACTGACAGTACGAAAGGAACCTAGATTAAGCTGCCTTGAAAAGAGATTCATCAGCATGTTCGAACCATAATTTGCCTTCCTTACTTGCCAGAGGGACCCCGATAAGAGGCAATGTGAGGGTTATCTCATTACCAAGCTGTGAATGTAGAGAAAACTCTTCCAGAACATTGTGACCCAATCTTAGGAAAACAGGCAGGCAACTTGAAAACTTTAAATTATGAACTTTTTTGATTAGCAAATGTACACAAGTAAATGGCTATCTCCCTCTTAAAGACTTGAATTGACCCCGTGACCAGGATTTAATGTGAGCGATAGGGGTCTTGCCCACCAGCGGGAGAACCAGTGGAAACGCTGGGTTGCCCATGCTAATATGTTCCAGTCAGGCACTTACCTGGGCAGCATCGGGCCTCCCAGTGCGGCAAAAATTCAACTCCCAAGAGCAGAAGGCCAATCAGAGGCCAACAGCTGTCCAGTACCAGCTGCGCCACAGGAAGCAGTGGCCACGTACTACAGCGGGGCCTTCATGAGGGATGAATCCCTGGAGAGAGGCGAGTGTGCATAGAATGGAGGGCACAGGGAGAGTGTCACTGACGAGAGAGGAGATTTTCAATAGCTGGTCTATATTCCTATAGTTCCACACGCTATAAGATTAACCTTATCAGCAACCACGTAAATAGAGCCTGAGCTATTTGCTCACCATGCAAGCTTGATGCTGAAATAGAGTGCATCAAAGTTATTCTGCTGGATAATGGCTACCCTGATCAGATCAAAAACAGAATTACCTGGAAAAACTCAGCAGGTCTGGCAGCATCGGCGGAGAAGAAAAGAGTTGACGTTTCGAGTCCTCATGACCCTTCGACAGAACTTGAGTTCGAGTCCAGGAAAGAGCTGAAATATAAGCTGGTTTAAGGTGTGTGTGTGGGGGGCGGAGAGATAGAGAGACAGAGAGGTGGAGGGGGTTGGTGTGGTTGTAGGGACAAACAAGCAGTGATAGAAGCAGATCATCAAAAGATGTCAACGACAATAGTACAATAGAACACATAGGCGTTAAAGTTAAAGTTGGTGATATTATCTAAACGAATGTGCTAATTAAGAATGGATGGTAGGGCACTCAAGGTATAGCTCTAGTGGGTTTTTTTTTTATTTTTTTTTATATAATGGAAATAGGTGGGAAAAGGAAAATCTTTATAATTTATTGGGAAAAAAAAGGGGGGAAACAGAAAGGGGGTGGGGATGGGGGAGGGAGCTCACGACCTAAAGTTGTTGAATTCAATATTCAGTCCGGAAGGCTGTAAAGTCCCTAGTCAGAAGATGAGGTGTTGTTCCTCCAGTTTGCGTTGGGCTTCACTGGAACAATGCAGCAAGCCAAGGACAGACATGTGGGCAAGAGAGCAGGGTGGAGTGTTAAAATGGCAAGCGACAGGGAGGTTTGGGTCATTCTTGCGGACAGACCGCAGGTGTTCTGCAAAGCGGTCGCCCAGTTTACGTTTGGTCTCTCCAATGTAGAGGAGACCACATTGGGAGCAACGAATGCAGTAGACTAAGTTGGGGGAAATGCAAGTGAAATGCTGCTTCACTTGAAAGGAGTGTTTGGGTCCTTGGACGGTGAGGAGAGAGGAAGTGAAGGGGCAGGTGTTGCATCTTTTGCGTGGGCAAGGGGTGGTGCCATAGGAGGGGGTTGAGGAGTAGGGGGTGATGGAGGAGTGGACCAGGGTGTCCCGGAGGGAGCGATCCCTACGGAATGCCGATAAGGGGGGTGAAGGGAAGATGTGTTTGGTAGTGGCATCATGCTGAAGTTGGCGGAAATGGCGGAGGATGATCCTTTGAATGCGGAGGCTGGTGGGGTGATAAGTGAGGACAAGGGGGACCCTATCATGTTTCTGGGAGGGAGGAGAAGGAGTGAGGGTGGATGCGCGGGAGATGGGCCGGACACGGTTGAGGGCCCTGTCAACGACCGTGGGTGGAAAACCTCGGTTAAGGAAGAAGGAGGACATGTCAGAGGAACTGTTTTTGAATGTAGCATCAACGGAACAGATGCGACGGAGGCGAAGGAACTGAGAGAATGGGATGGAGTCCTTACAGGAAGTGGGGTGTGAGGAGCTGTAGTCGAGATAGCTGTGGGAGTCGGTGGGTTTGTAATGGATATTGGTGGACAGTCTATCACCAGAGATTGAGACAGAGAGGTCAAGGAAGGGAAGGGAAGTGTCAGAGATGGACCACGTGAAAATGATGGAGGGGTGGAGATTGGAAGCAAAATTAATAAATTTTTCCAAGTCCTGACAAGAGCATGAAGCAGCACCAAAGTAATCATCAATGTACCGGAGAAAGAGTTGTGGAAGGGGGCCGGAGTAGGACTGCAACAAGGAATGTTCCACATACCCCATAAAGAGACAGGCATAGCTGGGGCCCATGCGGGTACCCATAGCCACACCTTTTATTTGGAGGAAGTGAGAGGAGTTGAAGGAGAAATTGTTCAGCGTGAGAACAAGTTCAGCCAGACGGAGGAGAGTAGTGGTGGATGGGGATTGTTCGGGCCTCTGTTCGAGGAAGAAGCTAAGGGCCCTCAGACCATCCTGGTGGGGGATGGAGGTGTAGAGGGATTGTACGTCCATGGTGAAGAGGAAGCGGTAGGGGCCAGGGAACTGGAAATTGTTGATGTGACGTAAGGTGTCAGAGGAATCACGGATGTAGGTGGGAAGGGACTGGACAAGGGGAGAGAGAAGGGAGTCAAGATAACGAGAAATGAGTTCTGTGGGGCAGGAGCAAGCTGAGACGATCGGTCTACCGGGGCTGTTCTGTTTGTGGATTTTGGGTAGGAGATAGAAGCGGGCCGTCCGAGGTTGGGCGACTAACCTGATAGCTTCCAACCTGATAGTCGCCCAACCTCGGACGGCCCGCTTCTATCTCCCACCCAAAATCCACAAACAGAACAGCCCCGGTAGACCGATTGTCTCAGCTTGCTCCTGCCCCACAGAACTCATTTCTCGTTATCTTGACTCCCTTCTCTCTCCCCTTGTCCAGTCCCTTCCCACCTACATCCGTGATTCCTCTGACACCTTACGTCACATCAACAATTTCCAGTTCCCTGGCCCCTACCGCTTCCTCTTCACCATGGACGTACAATCCCTCTACACCTCCATCCCCCACCAGGATGGTCTGAGGGCCCTTAGCTTCTTCCTCGAACAGAGGCCCGAACAATCCCCATCCACCACTACTCTCCTCCGTCTGGCTGAACTTGTTCTCACGCTGAACAATTTCTCCTTCAACTCCTCTCACTTCCTCCAAATAAAAGGTGTGGCTATGGGTATCCGCATGGGCCCCAGCTATGCCTGTCTCTTTATGGGGTATGTGGAACATTCCTTGTTGCAGTCCTACTCCGGCCCCCTTCCACAACTCTTTCTCCGGTACATTGATGATTACTTTGGTGCTGCTTCATGCTCTCGTCAGGACTTGGAAAAATTTATTAATTTTGCTTCCAATCTCCACCCCTCCATCATTTTCACGTGGTCCATCTCTGACACTTCCCTTCCCTTCCTTGACCTCTCTGTCTCAATCTCTGGTGATAGACTGTCCACCAATATCCATTACAAACCCACCGACTCCCACAGCTATCTCGACTACAGCTCCTCACACCCCACTTCCTGTAAGGACTCCATCCCATTCTCTCAGTTCCTTCGCCTCCGTCGCATCTGTTCCGATGATGCTACATTCAAAAACAGTTCCTCTGACATGTCCTCCTTCTTCCTTAACCGAGGTTTTCCACCCACGGTCGTTGACAGGGCCCTCAACCGTGTCCGGCCCATCTCCCGCGCATCCGGCCTCACTCCTTCTCCTCCCTCCCAGAAACATGATAGGGTCCCCCTTGTCCTCACTTATCACCCCACCAGCCTCCGCATTCAAAGGATCATCCTCCGCCATTTCCGCCAACTTCAGCATGATGCCACTACCAAACACATCTTCCCTTCACCCCCCTTCTCGGCATTCCGTAGGGATCGCTCCCTCCGGGACACCCTGGTCCACTCCTCCATCACCCCCTACTCCTCAACCCCCTCCTATGGCACCACCCCTTGCCCACGCAAAAGATGCAACACCTGCCCCTTCACTTCCTCTCTCCTCACCGTCCAAGGACCCAAACACTCCTTTCAAGTGAAGCAGCATTTCACTTGCATTTCCCCCAACTTAGTCTACTGCATTCGTTGCTCCCAATGTGGTCTCCTCTACATTGGAGAGACCAAACGTAAACTGGGCGACCGCTTTGCAGAACACCTGCGGTCTGTCCGCAAGAATGACCCAAACCTCCCTGTCGCTTGCCATTTTAACACTCCACCCTGCTCTCTTGCCCACATGTCTGTCCTTGGCTTGCTGCATTGTTCCAGTGAAGCCCAACGCAAACTGGAGGAACAACACCTCATCTTCTGACTAGGGACTTTACAGCCTTCCGGACTGAATATTGAATTCAACAACTTTAGGTCGTGAGCTCCCTCCCCCATCCCCACCCCCTTTCTGTTTCCCCCTTTTTTTTTTCCCAATAAATTATAAAGATTTTCCTTTTCCCACCTATTTCCATTATATAAAAAAAAAATAAAAAAAAACCCACTAGAGCTATACCTTGAGTGCCCTACCATCCATTCTTAATTAGCACATTCGTTTAGATAATATCACCAACTTTAACTTTAACACCTATGTGTTCTATTGTACTATTGTCGTTGACATCTTTTGATGATCTGCTTCTATCACTGCTTGTTTGTCCCTACAACCACACCAACCCCCTCCACCTCTCTGTCTCTCTATCTCTCCGCCCCCCACACACACACCTTAAACCAGCTTATATTTCAGCTCTTTCCTGGACTCGAACTCAAGTTCTGTCGAAGGGTCATGAGGACTCGAAACGTCAACTCTTTTCTTCTCCGCCGATGCTGCCAGACCTGCTGAGTTTTTCCAGGTAATTCTGTTTTTGTTTTGGATTTCCAGCATCCGCAGTTTTTTTGTTTTTAACCCTGATCAGATCATTGCTCACTGTATATCACGCAATCCTGAAAAGTGCCCAATCTACCTCAGATCACCCTGGAAGGGCAAGGTGTCTCAAAAATTTGAGCAACAGGTGAAGCAAGCTGTTTTATGCTGATACTATGCAGTAGCAGCAACACTAGTATTCTCCACTAACAGGATGCTGCTGTCATGCCAAAATGACCTCCTGCCTACCACACTAATGAGTAAAGTGGTAAATGAATTTTGGTGTGATACTAGGTATGTAAGCCATTCGTCCCAATGACTAGTGGATCATATCAAACAGCGCACCCTTCAGCTGTTCGCAACAAGCAATGTACTGATTGTATTCAACCGGCCCGTGCTTTCAAAACTCAGAACATAGTGTCCAACATGAGAGGTGATTCTGCGATTGGCCAACACTTACTAAACAATCCCAACTGTGCTAAGAATTACACTAACAACCAATTTAATATTATCAGTTGGGCTTGCAGTGTGGCCCACTTACTTGTGCTAGAAACTATAGATATTCACACACAGGGCCCTGTCCCTTGCAAGCAAAAAAAAACGTCCAACCATTGCGCCTTTTTCAATTAAACAGAAGCCTAAAGGACAGCCATTCCCTGGTTTATTCCCCATGGCAATGCCTTGGCCAATCAGAGTTGACTTGCCTGGTTTAAATTTAAACAAAAGCTTGGCAGTTAACTGTTTCCTGGAGCATTATCTATGCTAACACTTCCACCAATCAGAGTCCACTTATCAATGAATCAGCATCCTTTTCCAATGCAGTTTAAATGGTTGGGGACAGGATTTAGCTTGTTTGTAATGTTTCCTCTCCTTGTCAAATACCCTGGTAATATTCATTATTGAGATTCATTCAGGAATATCAGACACTTAGCTAAGGATAGATACAATTGGAAACCATGAAACTGTAGCCTAGTATTAGTCACAATCACAGAAAAAGTTGTGTGAAAAATACAGAAGAAATAGGTCTTCTGAGATTATTTATAAACAAAATTAGAATGTACAAAGAAAAAGGTAGAGATAAAAAGAAGAGTAACTGCAAATGCTGGAAATCTGAAATTAAAATAATAAAACTAAGAAAAGCTCAGCAAGTTTGTGAGCATTTTTGAAAATAAAAATAAAGGTTTTTATTTTGTGTGTAGACACCTGCTCAGAGCTGGATGAGTTTGTAACCACGATAATGGTCAGAATCTTCCTCAAAGCTGCTCATGTTCATGCTCCACTGCTGCAACTTCATGTGAGTTGAACTGCCTGATTATGGGCTTAAAAGAGCTTTCTGCCACACGACTGGTTACATGAGTGGAGCAAAAGCACCTCCAAGAAATTTACTCCCAACATCTGTGTGCATTCAAAAGTAGTTTGAATATGTATTCATACAAGGATTAATGTATGGTATTCCGGTTAAAGTTTTTCCATTGTTTGTACACAGCATCATTGAGGGAAACAATGCTTAATGACTCAATCATCACATCCATAATTAGCACTGGACTTTTATACTGTACAAACTACAGAATAATGTTACCCTGTACATTGGAACTAAAGTATGTTGTTGGATTACACTAACAAATTGGTTGTTATACTACTGAAAGAATAACTAATTGTTTGAAAAGTACATTTATTTGTTTCAATGTAAATCTTTGCTGGAGGATTGTGAATTTTTATCACAGAAGTTAAGAAGAAAATGTATACAATTAAATGTATGGGTGATTTTGGCCCACCATGTTTAGTTTTAGTTTTAGTCTTTTGATTTAACAACCTTTTATAGCATTGCTTTTGAAAAATAGTTACATCAAATTTTCAAGCAAAATGCTTGTGATCATTTGCTGACTTTGGCCATAGGCATTGTTTGCTTCTGTGCTGAATTATTTAGCAATGTAATTAATAATTGATTTGTTTTCTTGGGTATTGAGTGACAAATTAAATTTACCTGAGCAGCTGAAGTTACAGAAACAGGTTCTTGTCTGTAAAAAAGAAGTACCTTTATACTCAGCTCAGGGTCCAATGGTTTAGCAAATATATTAAATAAGTCATTAAATGACATGGACCACGATGCTTTTTAGATTTGGTATCAATTTTAACTAAGCTAATGAATTATATCCAATGAGGAAGTAAAAGTGCTACAATTACCCTCATTGCCCTTGCATGAGAAGAAAATCAATCAGTTCTTCCCAGATTGTTATCCAGTGACCCAAATGAATGAGGACAGGATAGCACTCAGTTATGTGATCAGGAAACCCGGTCACTTTTATTGTTATGGCTAAGATAACAGAGACAGACTGATAGTCATGAAGCTGAAGCCCAGCAAGGAGTCAGGGGGAAGAAAAATTGATAAAGGAAATTGGCGATGGAAAGACAAATTGTTATATAAAGGTAACCTATGTAACTGGAAAAATCATTGTGATGCCTATCTCTATGAGCCAGGATTTGCTTTGAAACTGCTACTGACTTTTAGTAATGATATTTATTATATATATTTAGTTATTACTTACCCTCTCTAGGCTTACAGATGAGGATTGACCATTTGAGTTCTGTTGAAGGGTCATGAGGACTCGAAACGTCAACTTTGTTCTTCTCCGCCGATGCTGCCAGACCTGCTGAGTTTTCCAGGTAATTCTGTTTTTGTTTTGGATTTCCAGCATCCGCAGTTTTTCGTATATTATTATTGACCATTTGTTAATTGTTGCTTCTGTAGAGTCAGAATGTTATCTTTTTGTGTTCCTAACATATTTCAATAGTTACATCTTCCCTATTAATAATTACCATCAACAACTGCCACATGTTTTCTGTAATCAATTCAATAGTTCACTTTGCTGTTTGTTTATCGAAGGAGCTTTTCATTTTAGCGATATCTTTTTATAGAATTAGAGAAATGTCAGCATATTTTTCTTCAAGTGTTCATCTAATTTCTTTTTAAATTTTCTGATTGAATCAGCTTCAGTAGCTATTTATGTTAATACATTACCTATTCTACTAGCCTTTTGAATGAAGATATTTCTTCCAACCTGATCAATTACTACAATTACCAGTGCTAATCCTAGATTAATGCCCTTTTTTTGAGGGATTGTATTAAATACGTTTTCAACATCAGTTGTTATTTGAATTAAATGATCATTTATCAATTCATTTGTATTCTCAATGGATCTTAATAACTTTTTAAAACTCAAGTAACCCTACTTCAGTAGTTCAGGAGTTTTTTCTTATTCATTTAGGAGATGTGGGCTGCGCTGGCTGGGCCAGCACTTATTGCCCATCCCTAGTTGCCCTTGAGAAGGTGGTGGTGAGCTGCTTTGTTGTGTTGCCTATGCTCTCTATATTAGCTGCAAAAAATCTTTTCATGTCCTTCATTGTTCCTTACAAGGAGAAAAACATTTTGAGACTTTCCCACCCTCCTCATAACAGGTAAAACAGGTATCCTTTCCTGGAAACATTAGCTTTCAGAGAGTCTTTGAATGATTGTTAGGTGATTGGGTTGGATAATTTCCTTCTTCATCTCCCCTAAGGATCACTGTATAGTGATGACCTCCAGCAAATTGCCTTGACAGAGCATATAATATGAGCAAAAGCTTTGCTCTGCAGAGCTATGATTGTGCTGGGGGCGGAGGACACAATGTAATTTACATAATATGTGCTTGAACAGCTTCCTTCAAAGAAGCCTTATTTGGTCTCAACCCTCTATTCCTTCCTAAGTTTCTCTGTATTATGATTAAAAATGTATGTATAATTATACAATGTTTCAGATCTCTCTGTTGAACTTCATTTGCCTGTTCTATTTTGAAATGTGTAACTATCTATTGTATGTCAGATGGTACTAATTCAGATTGTTTCATGATAATTACTTATTTAACATAGTTTCATTTTAAAATATGTGAGTTGTTCTGTTAAGTTTTGAGCTGGTAATAGCACTGCCAATCCTTTGTGCATGAGCACATTCTCAGGATCAATGGTTGTGAAGATATTACTGTAGATTTATCAAGAAACCGAGTGGGTCGCTGTAAAGCATTTGATTAATTATATGTAATAGAGCTCTCCCTATGGATCAGTTGGTAAATGTGAACAGCACCTCATCTTCCGACTAGGCACTTTACAGCCTTCCGGACTGAATATTGAGTTCAAAAACTTTAGATCTTGAACCCCCTCCTCCATCCCCACCCCCTTTCCATTTCTTCCCCCTCCCTTTTGTTTTTTCCAATAATTTATATAGATTTTTCTTTTCCTACCTATTTCCATTATTTTTAAATCTATACCTTTTATGCCCTTTTAGTCTTATTTCACCCCACCCCCACTAGAGCTATCTGTACCTTGTGTGTCCTGCCATCCATTCTAAATTAGCACATTCTTTTAGATAATATCACCACCTCCAACACCTCTTTGTTCTTTTGTCTGTGACATCTTTTGATTATCTGCTCCTATCACTGCTTGCTTGTCCCTACAACCACCCCCACACCCCCCCCCCCCACTTCTCTCCCCCCACCTTAAACCAGCTTATATTTCACCCCTCTCCTATTTTTACTTAGTTCTGTTGAAGGGTCATGAGGACTCGAAACATCAACTGTGTTCTTTTCCGCCAATGCTGCCAGACCTGCTGAGTTTTTCCAGGTATTTCTGTTTTTGTATTCGTAAATGTGTGTGATGTGAACCTCAGACAATGAGATAACAGGAAATAGGGGCACTACAGTTGGCTTCAGTACTTCTGGGCTAATTAGAAGAAAAGTCAGCTATTCCTGATTGATGTTTAGTAATCCTTGCCGGAAGGACAGGATCAAATTGGCTGTGACATCATACATAGTTGAATAACCTGATAGCACTTGTTTTGTGTCACTTGATGGCACGTAGATCAATCTGATGCCAGCAGAACGTTAATCGGCCAGGTTAGATCTATTCTGCTTTTTGCGATAAG
The DNA here is from genome assembly GCF_017639515.1 of Carcharodon carcharias. Lineage (NCBI taxonomy): Eukaryota > Metazoa > Chordata > Chondrichthyes > Lamniformes > Lamnidae > Carcharodon > Carcharodon carcharias. The sequence goes on along the minus strand of NC_054469.1, from coordinate 128,174,125 downwards.
GATATACCAATTTTTCACGTTGCCAGCACCATAGCTACACATAGCTTGACTCCAGGGGGTATGGGCAAGGTGAGTAGGGTATCTCGTTCTGGTGTGCAAGTCCTCAACATCCCAGTTGAGATGTTGCCGGGGCCTTTGCTTTGTCCCATGGTCTTAGACAGTTCTAAAGGTGGTTTTCCCCATTATATCTTAATACACTGAAGAAGTTCAATGGCGCTCTCATGCAAATGCTTGAACATATCTAATCAGAAAATATTGCAAAACACCCAGCAGGTCAAGCAGAATCTGTGAAACCTTATCAGTTCTATGCCTTAAACGTTAACTCAGTCATTCTCTACAGAGATGTTCACTGAGCCGCTGAGTGTTCCCAGCACCTTTTGTTTTTGCTTCAGGTTTCCAGCATTGGCAGGGTTTTTTTTGCATTTGTTTATGATCTATATCTACTTCCAACGAAAAGAAAGAAGAAAATAATTAATTGTCAGCAGTTTTGAATTGATTTTAGAAGATGTTTAAAATGTTTTAGCATCTGAATTATTACCATATTATAGTATTCTGAATAAAAGGACAAAACCTCAAACTCAGAAGTGGTAAATGTGAATCAAATAGTCTTTAATGTGCAAGGCATCATACATACACTAGGTGGCACTAAAACTTCACCTGATGTGTAACTCTTATTGTCATGTAGATTGTTTATACAGTTCAATACCAGGCAGGGATTTGTACAAATTAAATGGAGAAACATGTTCAGGAACAGCATTCAGGTCCTGAAATTACAGGATTCCTCTTTGCACTGGGGTGGAATCTCCAACTCCATTCCAGTAGTTGTCGAACCTTCCAAAAATTGCAGTTTGGGCCACATGTTCATTATCAGTTGGGTGCATCCCTCCCGCGGGCCTGCTTAGATGGTATTCACTGTGAACTATCACTGGAACATCAGAGCACCACCATGCCACCCAAATGGTGAAGAGGTGACCCAATGAGAGCTGGAAAGTGGAAAATCATGCTTGCAATGCCTTTTCTACCCAAAGGGCAAGTATACTTGATGAGGAAGGTAATATTTTGTAATGGTTTGGGGCCTATTGACACTCTCAGTGGATTACAGAGCAATTCTCAGCTAGTGAGAGAATTCTGTGGAGGCCTTCCAAGGACATAAAGGTTGGTAACTTCCTCAGCCCATTCTTCATTGCATTCCATTGTGCAATCTTTCTGAATGCAGCTAATGAAGAGGCTGCCTCCAGGATCCCTGTGTGATATAAGGATGGCAGATGGACTCTAGAGGTAGAATGGTCAATGGGAGCACCCAAGGCTCACCAGGAGAGGTGTGTGCTGCCACTGTAGTTGAGAGACTGAGTTGAGATGCAGGCACTTAAAAATAAACTGTGGCCACAACCACCTGGCCATCATTGTGGAGGAGAGAGGGATGTGGGGAGGTGGATGGTAGCGGGAGGAATTAGGGGAGATTTCACCAGCCCCCTTGTGTGCTGCTGGGAGGCTGTCTCCAGGCATCTGCCATGCCTTAGTCTCAGCAGGATGACTGTCAGCTGCCAGGAAGGCAGCATCAATAATCTGCCCTGAAGTGCGCATTTAATTGCAAATAATTAGCATTCTTACACTACCTAGCAGGTAGCTGACGCTGGTCTCACCCTGCCTATGGCATGAACACTTGGAGGTGGGGCAGATCAGGTAGAAGACTCAACGCTTACATTTCAAAATTTCCCCACCCTTCCACATTCAAAGCTACCTCTGTATGGCTGATAAGATTCCACCCATAGAAAGTAGTCAATAGGTTAAATAACATGCTTAGCAGGAAAACTATCATATAGAAAATCCCATTTTTCTTTAAAATGAATGTGAAAAATATTCTCAAAGAAGAGCAGGGGTTTGGCTCAGTTGGTAGCATCCTTACCTCTGAGCCAGAGGTTGTGGGTTCAATTCCCACTTCAAAGACTTAAGCACAAAATTCTATGCTGGCATTCCAGTGCAGTACTAAGGGAGTGCTGCTGTGTCTGAGGGGCTATCTTTCAGATGACATGCTAAACTGAATCTGTGCCTGCCACCTTAGGTTGATGTAAAAGATCCCATTTCACTGGAGCAGGTGTCCTGGCAAATGTTAATCCCGAACAAACATCATTATCCAGCCATTAATGGCTTTTTTTGGAAGCCTTGGTGTACAGATTGACTACTGTGCTTCCTACAGTGACTACATTTCAAAAAAATAATTAACTGCTGAAAAACAAGATATGTCAAAGCTTCTCTTCTTGCACTTATCAAGACACTTCATAAGAATATCAATATAAGGGGAAAACAACAGTTTATACTGTATGTGAATAGAGTGCTGATCGTTGGCAAGTGACATTGCCATGGAAAATGCACCAGTGATGGTAACTGACAGTTAACTGCCAAGCATTGTTTGAAATTTAAGCCAGGCAGCTTGACCCTGATTGGCCAAGGCATTGCCCTAAGGAGTGAGTCAGCAAATGGCTGTCATTTAATTTGTTTAGCTGAAACAGGCGCACTGTATGTACATGTTCTTTCTGACTGCAAAGAACAGGACCCTGTGTATTAATATATGTAGCTTCAAGTACACGCAAATGCGCCATGTGAGCCCGACTGACAATCTTATATTGGTTGTCAGTGTAATTCTTAGCACATTGAGGATTATTTAGCAAATGTTGTCCAATCGCAGAATCACATCCAATGTTGGACACTATGTTTTGAGTTTTGCAAACAGGTGCTGGTTGGGTATGGTCTGTATCCTGCCTGTTGCGAACAGCGGCTGGGATGGTGCTGCATGGGATCCCCTCTAGGCCCAGCTTTCGCAAGCATCATTGTTAGGTGTTAGGTTCCATGAGAAATGTATCTTCAATGGAATGACACCTAACCTCCTACCCCTTGCATATTTCTGACATGCGGATGATATGTTTGCTATATTTAAATCCACAGCTGCATGTGACAATTTTCTTACATGTCTTAATGGGCTCCATTCTGCACTCAAATTTACCTTTGAAATGGAGCCAAATAAACTCCTCTTCCTTGACGTACCAGTTGAGAAATATGCCAGGGGGTTTTCTACCATGGTCTACCGTTAGCCTACCTTCACTGGTCAATATACACGTTGGGATCCTTACAGCAACAAATAGGGTCAAAGGGGGAAAAAATGGTAAAGAGGCAAAATGAATGGCCCTTTACTTAACTGCATATAGTATTCGGAACAAAATAAATAAATTAAAGGCACAAATAGAGGTTAATAGGCATGACCTTATAGCCATTATGGGTACGTGGTTATAAGGAGATCGAAGCTGGGAACTAAATATTCAGGGGCATATGACTTTTTGAAAGGGCAGGCCGGAAGAAAAGGGTGGTGGGGTAGCTTTGTTAGTACGAGATGGAATCCGTACGATAGCAAGAAAGGATTTTGGATCGGAAGTTGTAGAATACATATGGGTGGTGGTAAGAAATAACAAGGGGAGGAAGACACTGATGGGAGTAGTCTATAGGACCCTGACAGTGGCTATACTGCAGGACAGAGAATAAATCAGGAGATAATGAGGGCACATAAAAGAGGCTGTACATTAATCTTGGGTGACTTTAATCTTCATGCAGACTGGGAAAATCAAATAAGAGGAGGCAAGAATTCATAGATTGTATTTGGGGCAGTTTCTGAGAACAATATGTTGTGAATCCAACCAAGGTTCAGGCTATTTTGGATCCAGTAATGTGTAATGAGGCTGGTTTAATAAATGACCTCAGAGTAAAGGATCCCCTAGAAAACAGTGACCATAATATGGTAAAATTTAGCATTCAGTTTGAGAGTGAGAAACTTGGGTTGGAAACAACTGTGCTAAACTTAAATCAGGGTAGTTACAATAGAATGAGGGCAGATTTGGCTGGAATGGACTGGGAAACCAGCTTAGCGGAAAAGACGGTAGATGAACAATGGCAGATGTTTAAGAAAATAGTTCATGACTCTCAACAAAGATATATTCAAGTGAGGAAGAAGGATTCAAGGAAGGAGATAAACCAACCATGGTTAACCAAGGAAGTTAAGGACAGTATCAAATAAAAAACATACAATGTGGCAAAGATTAATGGTAAGGCAAAGGATTGGGAAAGTTTTAAAAATCAACAAAAGATGACCAAAAATAAATAGAGGGAGAAAATAAACTTGGAGGGTATATTAGCAAGTAATTATAAAAACAGACAGTAAGAACTTCTTTAAATATACAAAAAGGAAAAGAGAGGCCAAAGTGAACATAGGCCCCATAGAGAATGAGGCTGTGGAAATAATATTGCGGAACCAGGAAATGGCAGAGGAGTTGAATAAATACTTGCTTCAGTCATCACAGTAGAAGATACTAATAGCATTCCAAAATATTAAATAATCAAGGGTCAAAAGTGGGGGGGGGAGGAAATAAATACAATAACTATCACTAGAGAAAAAGTACTGGGGCTAAAGACCAATAAGTCCCCTGGACCTGATGGGTTGCATCCTAGGATACTAAAAGAAGTAGTTGCAGAGATAGTGGATGCACTGGTAGTAATCTTCCAAGAATCCTTAGATTCTGGAAAAGTCCCAGAGGATTGGAGATGGGCCAATGTAACACCCTTATTCAAAAAGGGAGGGAGATTTAAAAAAGCCGGTTAGGACAGTTAGCCTAACATCTGTCATTGGAAAAATGTTAGAGTCTATTATAAAGAATGTAATAGCAGCGCATTTAGAAATACATAAGCTAATCAAGTAGAGTCAGCATGGCTTCATAAAGGGGAAATCATGCCCAACAAATTTATTAGAATTCTTTGAGGAGGTAACAAGCAGGATAGATAAAGGGGAACCAGTAAATGTCATGTATTTGGATTTTCAAAAGGTGTTCAGTAAAGTATTGCACGTAAGGCTACTTAATAAGATAAGAGCCCATGGTGTTGGGGATAGTATGGATAGAGGATTGGCTAACTAATAGAAGACAGAGAGTTGGGATAAGGGGTGTATTTTCGGGATGGCAACCTGTAACTGTTGGAGTGTCACAGGAATCAATGCTGGGGCCTAAATTATTTACAGTATATATTAATGACTTAGATGCGGGAAGTGAATGTACTATCACCAAATTTGAGGATGACACAAAAATAGGTGGGATGGCAAGTGGTGAGGATGACAGAAGAAATCTACAGAGGGATATAGACAGGTTAAGTGAGTGGGCAAAACCTTGGCAGATGGAATATAGTGTGGGAAAATATGAGGTTATGCACTTTGGCAGGAAGAATAGAGGAGCTGAATATTATTTAATTGGAGAATGACTGCAGAAAGCTGCGACACAGAGGGATCTGGGAGACCTTGTGCGTGAATCCAAAAAAGCTTACATAAAAGTTCAACGGCTAATAGGGAAGGCAAATGGAATGGTGGCCTTTATATCAAAGGGAATGGAGTATAAAAATAGGAAAGTCTTATTAAAACTATACAAGGCACTAGTTAGATCACACCTAGAATAGTGTGAACAATTTTAGTCCCCTTATCTAAGGAAAGATATACTAGCATTAGACACAGTCCACAGAATGTTCACGAGGTTAATCCTGGGTGTAGAGGGATTTTCTTACGAGGAGAAGTTGAGTAGTTTGGGCCTGTACTCATTGTCGTTTAGAAGAATGAGAGGCGACTTTATTGAAACATATAAGATTCTTAGGGGGCTTGACAGAGTAAATGCTGAGAGGTTGTTTCTCCTTGTGGGAGAGTCTAGGACCAGAGGGCATAATCTCAGAGTAAGGGGTCGCCCATTTAAAACAGAGATGAGGAGGAATTTCTTCTCTCGGAGGGTAGTCAATCTGTGGAATTCTTTACCGCAGAGGGCTGTAGAGACTGGGTTGTTAAGCATAAACAGGATTGAGATAGACAAATTTTTAATCAGCAAGGGAATCAAGGGTTATGGGGAAAAGGCAGGAAAGTGGAATTGAGGATTATCAGATCAGCCATGATCTCATTGAATGGCGGAGCAGACTCGATGGGGCGAATGACCTACTTCTGCTCCTACATCTTATGGTCTTATGATCAGTTCCACGCAGTATAAGGTTGGTCTTGTAAGCAACCTCGTAAATAAGGCCTGAGCCACTTGCTCACCATGCAAGTTTGATGCTGAAATAGGGCACATCAAAGGCATCCTGCAGGACAATAGCTACTCTGATCGGATCATTTGGCACTGTATATCTCACAAAGTCATGAACAGGCCTAAGGCCATCACTTTTGGCCCTTACAAGTGCCCTGCCTACCTCAGATTACCCTGGAAGAGCAAGGTCTCACAAATTTGAGCAACAGGTGAAGCTAGCTGTTTCACGCTGCTACTATGCAGTAGCAACATGAGTGGCATTCGCCACAAACATCAAGCCAAAAAAAATGTTTTGCCCATTACACCAATGAGTAATGTGGTATATGAATTTCTATGCCAGTAGGTATGTAGGCCGTACATCCCAAAGACTGGCACAGATTGTATCAAATCGCAGGTCCCTGCCACTGTTTAGAACAGGCAGGATACAGACCGTACACAACCAGCCCATGCTTGCAAAACTCAAACACAGTGTCCAATATTAGATGTGATTCTGCGATCGTACAACATTTGCTAAGTAATCCTCAGTATGCTAGGAATTATGCTGACAACCCATTTAAGATTGTTGATCAAGTTCCAAGTGTGGTGCATTTGAGTGTACTGGAAGCTACATATGTTAATACACAGCGCACTGTTCTTTGCAGACAGAAAGAACATGTACATACATTGCTCCTGTTTCAGCTAAATAAAATAATTCACTAGCTCATTCCTCAGGGCAATGCCTTGACCAATCAGGGTCAAGCTGCCTGGTTGAAATTTCAAACAATGTTTGGCAGTTAACTGTCAGTTACTATCACTGTTGCATTCTCCCTAGCAAGCCATTTGCCAACCAATCAGCATTCTCTTTGCATGCTGCATAAATTGCTGTTTTCCCCTTATATTGATATTCTTGCAAAGTGTCCTGATGAGTGCAAGATGAAAAGCTAAGACATGTCCCTTTTTTCAGTAATACTCAAGTATTGTCCTACCAAACAAATAAATTCATTGTTGTAAAGTGCTTTGGGACATCCTGAGGACATGAAAGATGTTATGTAAATACACAATCCTTTTTCTTTCTTTCGCCCAGTATCCTGGCCAACATTTATTCGTCAACCAACACCACAATTAGAAGATCATCTGGTCATTTATCTTATTGTTGCTTATGGGACCTTATGGTGTGCAAATTGGCTTCTGCGTTTCTTTGTTACAATAGTGACTATACTCCAAAAGCACTTCTTTGGCTGTTAAACGCTTCCTGGAAGTCCTAATGTTGTGATAGGTGCTACAAAAATGCAAGTTAATTATTTTGCTGAGAGAGAAGGAACGCGCTGTTTTTTAAAAAAATGCAAATACATTTTTTGCTAACATCTGTTACGACCACGTGCAATTAATTTTCATTGCCTGTTATTTTACTTAATTTTCTTTTATCTCTTTCGATTGCAAGACTTTTAATAATTACTTGCATGCCTGATCAAGAGAGTAGAGAGCAGTAAATTGACTGGCACTGGTAAAATTATTCCATTGTGTGGTCTAGTAAGCAGATCAATTCAGCAGAATCTGTAGCAAACAAGACAAATTGGACAGGACATCAATTGGATTCAGGGTTTGGGTAGGGGGACAGAAAAAGAAAGTGGGAATATATCAGTGATATCTGATTAAAGTGAATAAAGAGGTCTCCCTTGCTGGTGAGTGAGTTTATTCAGTAAGTAGGCAAGTAATACAGACTGGAAAGATGCTATGTTCAAAGCCTGGCCTGCATTAACTGATCTCAGCAATAGTTGGCCTTAATTACTGCTCCTGATCACTGTCCAATGTAAATGAACATGTACGGATATTGGAGGAAGACAAATGTGATACCACATGGCTTAAAAGCCTGCCAACATTCAGATAAATCTTACTCAAATAATGGTCTCTACAGGATAGTGTATAATATGTTAACAGCTTGGCAAAAGAAAAGGTCATCATGGGATTGTAAGCATAAATGGCTACAGAAAGTAAGGAAGTCTAAAAACCTCATACATAGATTGGGCATGAATTTGTAGAAGGTTTAGAATGTCTGGAGAGAAATAATGAAAAATAGATTAACAAAACAGAATATATGAAGTAAGTATTACTCTCTTTATATATGATGCAGGCTGACCCAGAGGACCTGGTATTTATGGGGAGGCGAGGTAGGAGTATTTACAACTGTGAAATGGTAGAAAGACTGACATTCTGCCAAATTGGCATTTTCGTCAGCATTTTTAATTCCATTTACTGCCACTCAACTGGCCAAATTGAGGGGCCACCTGGCTGCTGGGAAGAAGACATCAGCCTGGGATGGCTAGGGACTTTCCAGCCAAATAGAAGAAGCACAAGGCATGGTGCCAGGTTTGCAATGGCACAGAGATCCTGTTGGGCGGGGGGGTGGGGGGGGTTGTGGCAGGATCTGAACATTGTGAGGGTTAGCTGATTAGCTGATTGCAAGGGGGAGGGGCAGTGGCAAGATCTTAGGCAAGTTCTAAAGATTGCCAGCAACATTAGCCAATCACAGGAGGTCAGCAGATTGCCAGGGAGGTCAGCCAATCATGGCAGTAGATAGACTTGAGTGCTTTAGGGGCTGGGGGCAGTACACCTGCTCCTCTTGGTACACGATTAATGCTCTAAAAAACACTATTGCCTCTCTTCAGTTGTGGGGTTTTCCAAGCCAGGAAAAGCAGTCCACAGCAATATATTCAACGAGTTTCCAAAATCTTAGGAATGGAGACCCACAAAACTCTGATACTGGTTACACTGGAAATAGGCTTTTTTTGCAGTCGGCTGAGGTCAGATTTCATATTTTTACCAATTTAAACCTGCTCACCCCAGAGCATCCTCTAACCTTTTCAAATAGAAAGTAAAAAATCATTTTAGCACCCACAGTTAGTGTGGGGGGGAACCCCCTCACAGGGTAACCTATAGCTGATGCTGAACATCTAAACTGCGCTGCATTCCCTCATACCTCAGTCTGCTAGCAGAAGGCCACCTCCAGGCAGCTAAACTGTCCCCTGCTGCCTCCAGACACCTTGAGGCTGACTGGAAAGTCACGGCTTTAATTAGTGCAATTGGCTATCCATCGCTTGTGGATGGGTGGCCCTGCCACCCACCCTCTCTCCATCCTGGCTCTGGGAAAATGACTCAGGAGCAGAATGGAACTGGGGATCTGGCATGCCAGCTGGAGATGTTATTTTTAGTGCCCACCTGCCGCCATTCCCAGCCCTGGCAGGGCTCAAAAATCCTGCCCAATGTAACTGGGTTAGCTTGCTGATCATCTGGTTCTGTTGGTTCCTGGGGTGACTCTGCCTCTCCGGGGAATGTCGTTGCCTTGGCAACTGTTGCCGCTGGTCCATTGCATTTTTTGGGGAGCAGTTGACCTCTGAGACTGATGGTCATTCTGTTCTTTGTTCAGTTGGCAAAATCAACTATTCCTCATCAGCTTTCTGCTGTGAAGGAGCAGCTTCTCTGGTTGCACGTATGCATCTGCAGTTGTGAATATATATCTGGTCACTCCACTTCTTCGTGTACAATTGAGGTGACAACTGCTTTACACAGGTTCCAAGTTGCCAAGTGGGGTGAATTTTGTTTGCATTGAATGTTTGCATTCTGACTGGCCCTCCAACTCTCAAATCTAGCAATAATTTGGCTGCTTTATCAAAGGGTAGAATCTTCCAGTCAGCGAGCAGGGGTGGGACCCGCTCAGCGCCGCATAAAATGACGCAGGGTGACGTCGGGTGGAACTCCCAATGTCACCCCGTGTCATTTCCATTTTCAGGTGGGTGGGGGCGCAGCTGAGTCGGATGCGCACCCGCCGACCTGTCAACAGCCCATTAAGGCCATTAGAAAACCAATTCAGCTCATTAATGGACCTGCCTGTCCAACCTTAACGTTGGTGGGCAGGCCAGGAGCCCAGGTGGGCTTGTGAAAAAACATGAAACCTCATCCCGCCTCATCCAGTGGCGGGATGAGGTTTCATGAGGGTATTTAAATTTTAATGAAAGGTTTAAATAAATGTTGTGGACATGTCCCAACTCATATGTGACAGTGTCATATGAGGGGACATGGAAGGGAAAATTTTTAAACTCCTTTATTAAAAGTTGAAAATCTGAGCTGATCTCCGTGAAGCAGCACTTAGCCTCAGGCAGATCTGTGCGCTTTTTCATGCGCATGCGTGAAAAAACACACTCCCAGCTAAGGGAATCCCCCCTCCGCCGCCCACACTGGGAGTGCATAGCGCTTCCTGGTGGACGTCATGCTGGGTGGGCCTTAATTGGCCCAGCCACATAAAATGGTGGTGTGCCCCCAAATGGGGGCACCGATCCATAACCCACCCACTTGTGCCCACTCCAGCTCTTCCCCCCCCTCAATGGGGGGAGGGGAAATTTTGCCCAAAGTTAAATTTGGCTTACTCCCAGTTCACTTTGATTTGTCACTGGCTCCTATTACTCCTTCCAGCTTCAGTAGTGTCCATGCCTTCAGTAGGTGTGTTTCTCCACTCTAGGATTGCCTTGTACACATCTGTGCTGGATCTACTTGATCTTTTGATCATCCCTCTGGCAATTTTAACCTTTGCTTCGGCATTTGCTTTTGACTGGGGATAGTGTGGAGATCATGTGTAGTGCTGAATTTCCCAATCATTTATGGGGGCTCAGATTTTCGTTCCCAGATCGGGTGCACAGAAATGATAGAATACTCAGCCCTGCAAAACCAACCTTTAAAAATGGCCACCAGGAGGTCAGATTTTCATTCCAAGGGAGCAGGCTGGATTGGAAGTCAGGCTTGCTGGCCCCAGAATGAATGTGGAAGCTACTGAATATGGAGGCCTGCCTCTGTGCTGCGGAACTTTGTTAAAATAAGTAAATAAGAAGAATAAAATGAAAAACAACCCCTCCCCTACACACACTTCCTATGCCCCATCCATACCAACCTATGCCAATTCATGACCCTACCTACCCCCATGGTCCTACATAACCCATGTTCCAGCCATGTTCCTCTACCCACCCCTATGGCCTCTCCTATCCCTATGCTAACTTAGTGCCAACTCATATCAACCCATGAGCCTAACCACCACCCTTTGCCCTTGCCTCACCATGCCAACTCACCTAGTATCCTTTGACAATTCCTGGATAGTTTTAATAGTTCCTTTACGGCTTTGACAGCTTTGACATTTCTTTGACAGTCCCTTGACACCTGGACAGTTCTCTGATAGCTGGACAGTTCCAATGAGTTTGTGTGTAAAAAGTGCATAATCATGTTCATTTTTAACAATCCCAAAGTGTGTCTTGACAAATTCTTTGGGATGCCTTACCACCCCCAAATGTGTCCTGCAACCCTATCCTTAGGGCTATCTTACCTCTCCAAAGGGGTACCCTGGCTATCCAAATTAATTCACCAAGTTCAGACCTCCTCTTACCTCTTCAAATCTGCACACTCTGGGTTTCACACTCCTGGCCTACCAAAATCCCACTTCAGTGGAAGCCACTGGTGATTTAAACGTCCAGCTGCCTCTGCGAATTGTGCATACGTGAACCTAGCCCTGATTCCAGTCCCAGCCCTGTGGGAAATGCCTTGTTCCATGTGGTGTGGAGGTGGGCAAATCTTAGTATTTTTAGCCGTTTCTGGGATTTTGCTGTGATGGAGAGCCTCAGCGGCACAGCGCAAATCTAGGCTAAAGTGTCTGAATTCTTCACTTGTGAATGGAGAGTCATTGTCGCTCATCACAATGACAGGAATGTCATGATGACTGAAGTGAGCTTTCAGGCATTCTATGATCTCACTGGCAATCGTTGATAACAGCTTGAACTTTAGTTTTGGCTTCATTTTTGGATCATCATCTTGAGCAACTACACACAGGCTTACGAAACTCATGATCTTGCACATGGCACCAGTGTCTATCTGACACTTTACATGAACTTGATGTTCACCTTCTGCAGTCATCATTCCAATAATTACGAGGCCATTTTGTTATCCTGACACTTGACGATGCCAACCCGTTCCAGGTGTAGAGTGATTCATCAGAATCAATGTCCGACATCTTCCAGCAACCATCTTTTAGGCTTGCTTTTCTTCTTTCCAGCAAAACACTTGCACGCAAAGTGATTCAGCATCTTGCAATTATAGCAGTGCTTTCCTCACGCTGTACATGCTTCCTTTTTTGTGTGGTGTCCTTTGCAATATTTACATCCAGTATTCTGGCCTTAATCTTCCTGCTGGCCTTTTTGTAAATAGTTCTTCCTCTTCTCCATTGTCTTGTGCTTGTAAGGCCTGGATTGCCTCTCTGCATAGCGCAAAGCCTCATCAGTTCTCCCGTCAATATTCTTCAGCTGATAATTCATCACTTCAGAGCGTCTGCACACATCAATAGGTTTCTTGAGAGTAAATTTCTCTTCTATCAGACGTGCTCTCATGGATCTCTTCTTCATGAATCTCTTGTCTGATCAGATCATCCTTCAGTTGGTCAAACTTACAATATTCAACTAGACATCTCGGTACAGTCACATACTGATCAATATTCCGCCGCGCCCCCCCACCCCCCCCACCCCCCCCCCTCATCCTGAATTCTGGTGTTGAACAAGTAGTATTCATAAATAACATTCCTGGAGGATTCAAAGTGGGTCTTCAAGGCCTCCAAAATTTCACAAGACTGGCTTTTCTGCTCCCCGGTTAGGTAGAGTGAAATACAGCTTGTGGCACTCTTTTCCCATCACTGATAACAGAATTGTTCCTCTTATTTGTTCAGATTTCTTATAACTCTGTGGCAATTTCATAGTTCTACCATGAAGACTGGAAGAATTTCCAATTCATTCTCAAACCTGCCTTTATCACCCCAGGAGCTGGAACTGGAACATTCAAAGTCATACTGACTAACCCAGCAGCCAAAGATGCAGACTGAAGTTTTAATCATTCTCTGCTCTTCCTTACAGTGCTTGGCTCTCTTCCGGTGATTAAAATCCTCTCAATTTCAGCTGCACTCTCCTGATATCATGTCCATGTGATGGGTAAAATGGCTTCTGCCTCAATACTTTACGTACAAATATGGCAATAACTATGGCAAGCAATAGAGCACAACGGGCAACCGTGCATAAAGGCTATTCTCCGACCAGTTTGGACTCGAGCAAAATATAAAAGCCAGCATGGATTTGTTGGGCCGATTGGTCTGTTTCTGTGACATATATATTCAAAGTAACACTTACCTGGCGCCTCCAGTAGTGCAGCACTCCCTTTGTATGAGTGTCAGCTTGATTTTGTGCTCAGATCTCCAGAGTAGGACTTAAATCCAGATCTTTGGCAATTTTCCCAATCCCTTTGAGATGGTTTTGGAGGAAGAGGGGGCAGGAAAATTGTGGAAAAATGCACCAGGTTGGTCTCCCAAGTCCCACCTCTAGCCAATTTCCCTAAGGGTGGGCTGGGGTTGATGCCGGTAACTTACCCATCCTTGGCAGGAACCCAATTCATCAAGGCCTCAATTACTGATGATTTTTTTTGCTAGGAAAGCAAGTTTGCCAGCGTTGCACAGGAGCCTTGCTGTGTTAAGAGCCCAGCTGCACATTGGAAGACTTTATGGTGAGAGGTCGGAATGCCGGCATATTATCTTGAGAATTCACATTTTAAGAAGCAAAAAGGTTACATGCAGCACATCTGGAGGCATTTGGAGCTGTTTCCCCTGCCCACTGCTCCCCAAGATGGTTCTAGATATTGATAGGATGCCTTTTGGACCTTTAGGTGAGCATATCCATCTTTTGGTGCTTCTTGCTCTCTATCCACTGAGCAACACTCACCCTTCCTGGTGGTACAGCCAACCAGCCCTCCTTTTGACATCTCTGATTTCCGGTGTCCATGAGGCAAATGTGAAGGTAATTGGCCACCTCCTGTAAAATTAAGTTGGTGGGTACACTACCCAAACATGTGGGCTGAGGACATGGAAGTGGTCAGGTCCCGCCACCCACAGGAAAATTTAGCCCCCTTTCTCAGATGTGAGAGTGTTATCAGCTCAGCCATGGCTGACATACATTCACAGTTCACCAAGTTTTGCAGTTGAATTGAAACTAATTTCCACACTCAATATCCCTTCAAAGCTTTTCAGCAAATTAGTTTGGATCAGATGATATATAGAATGTAAAATCAGTATAACCACTTACATGTCCTTGGCAAGAAGTGTTAAAACTATTTAATCTTTGTCATTGTTTGTTAATGTTAACAGGCAGTGTTATGTTCTTGTTACCAATGGCAACAGTCATAATGAGATATGCTTTAGGACTGATAAATTTTGATTGGTAGGCTGGTAGCTTCATGCACTGGAAGATTTGTTGATACCCAAATGGTAAACATTATTTTCTTGTTAATTTTGATGTGGCGTGAGAACATTGCAAGTAACAGTAACACATGCACAATCTTTCTGAGAACTACTTTATTCTCATCTATAAACAACAAGTTTGCAGGGATATTCCAATTCTCTATCAGAACAGTTATTTTGTTGTTATTAATAAAATATTAAAATAAAATAAAATGCTTTGGTGCTGGTATTTATAATTCTGATAAAATGTCAATCCTCTTGACTTATTAAACATCTTCCAATCTGTTACGTTGACTGACAAAATTGCACTGTATTATAATCAGCTCCTTATACAATTGAAGTAACTGTTTTTAATATCAGAAACTAAATAGGGAGCATGGGGAATAATTAATTCGAAGTGTCGATGAATATCAGTATGGAGCAATTATTCCTGTGTCATTCCTAAAAGAGGTCCTTCACCAGTCTAAGTTTGAAATCATTATATTACCACAAAAATTGCAATCAAAGTAATGGCAAGGCTTGCCATTATTTACGAGTAAATGCCATAGCAACTTCAGATGAGGCCAGGTGTATGAATAAAGGCAGGAATTGACAAATTGCTGTTGGAAATGCTCTGCTCTGCTGTTAGCTTCATGGAAACTATATCTCACTGTCTGGCTTTCCACTTAAACATATTGAGTGGTGTGAGATGCCTGTCTTTGCAGTTAAATACAAAATAAAGTTGAAGTGTTTATTTCAAGCCGAGGCACCCTTTAATGATGTAAAAAGTGTTAATTAGTACCAGTCAACCTCTCCAGCACTGAAAATTAATTAATACAAATGTGGAGTCTAATTCCTTCAGGTTTTAATTGTTGATGGCTTTTTATTTTTTAAATTATCTTTCAATATTCTTAACTTTTACTTATTCTATTTTTCTCCCTCTCAAATCAATCGTTTCCTCCCTTTACTTCCTTTTCTGTACCCCATTTGACATTGATTTACCCACTTTAACCTATACTTGCTTGTTGAAACCTTGTTGTCCACCTCAAAATCCTTCTGCCTGATTGGCTAAGGAAATATGCAGTTGCTTGCGTTGTTCACTCAGATCCCAGATGCCCTCTAAAGATCACGGTGTAGTTTCCATCTTATATTTTCAGAAACTTGCCATGCAAAATATTATGGAGATTAAAGGAGCAAGCCTAACTAACAGAAGGAACCTTTAGTTGGCCAATTACAGGAATTTTGTGGCCATTGTCATGACTTACCTTGAAGTAATGCTCAGGATTTATCTTTTCTACACTGCTTACTATCTTGTGTGCTTCCATAAGGTTCTGCAGTCAACTTTTTTTCGAGGGAAGACAAGGAACTCTGGTTGCTGTACTCTTTGCACATAATTCTGCATTAGCACCATAACTTGACTGTTTTGCTTACGTGTTGGTGATCAAAATTGAAGAGACTATTGATGGTGCAGTTAACCATGGCACCAGACAGTTTGAGCAGAATCTCTTCTAGCCTGTACTCTGCTGATTGATACAATTTAACATTCTACTGCATTCATTTTGTTGTTTGCTGCACTTAGAGTGATTTGATGTGTTAGGCAACAAATCTAATGCATTTTAGTGGCTTTTGACCTTATTTAGGCTACTCCTGCACCGTTACTTTTTCTTCCAATGTGCAGTATCTTACAGCTGCCTGATTTTTCATAATCTAATTGATTACACAAGTGTCTTGGGTATTCATCATCTATCTGACTTGATCATATTTTATGAAGCTTCACTCTGCCAGAATTGCCGGCTGTGGCAAAAATCATCCTGAAGGGCAAAGATAATCACTGGCTCCTTTACTGCTCCATTCTTACCTATCCTATCATAGACAGATGCTCTCTACAAACAGCTTCTCTTTCCCCACTTTCCTTCACCTTTGGAGTCTTTCATGATTTAATCTGTGATGACTCACATTCTGGGAAAAGCCTATATTTTGTTTTGTATGATGCCCCTTTAAGAACAAAATGTGCTGGGGACTATTTTAAAGATGATTAATTGGTTTCCTGATTATGACAGCATTAGGTTCCAAGAAATGCCCATATGATATGGAGTTACCACAGGGATGAACAGCTAAGAAACAAAGGGTAAATAGAAAGCTAATTGTGGTGGGTGGAGTCAGCCTGTTTTTCTCTTTGGCAGTTCAGAAGACTAGAAATTCATGCAAAGAGAAAACAAGCTGGGTGGTCTCTGAATGAAAGAGTTTTCTATTTGGCAGTCTTCAAACAGAACCTGGTGTTGAAAGAGGTCTCTGACATTCAATGTCATGGCTATTTTGTTACTGATCCGCCTTCATTCCAGTTTGATCTGGGACAAGAAAATCCATCCCTCTAGAGTCAGTCTCACACATGCATTAACAACACTCACCTCTACCTCTCTTAACACTCTCCACCCTCACCATAACCACTGCTGCTTTGGGCCTTTTCTGATATCCAGAGGGTCAATTTCAGCAGTACTTTCAGATGTCTATGTATTAATATATCTGAAAAATTCAAGTGGTTATTTTTACTGTCTTCCAAAGCGGTTTTTATTGGTGATTTTAATTTTTCACAAAATGTATCACTTTTGCCTCTCTGTAAAGTCAGGTGCTTCCTATCCATTCCAGACCCCAATCAGAGGGCACGCCGCCATTTTAAGTGGGCGGGCCAATTAAGGCGCGCCCAGCGTGACATCCGCCAGGAAGCTATGCGCTCCCTGTGGGGGTGGGGGGTTCCCTCAGCTGGGAGTGTGCTCTTTCACGCATGTGTGCGTGCCAATGAGTGCACTGATCTCCCTGAGGCTAAGCACTGCCACAGGGAGATCAGCTCGGAATTAAAACTTTTAAGGTAAACGTTTAAAAAATTTCCCTGACATGTCCCCTCATGTGACACTGTCACATGAGTTGGGACATGTCCATGACTTTAACTCAAACCTTTATTAAATATTTAAAAACCCTCATGAAACCTCATCCCGCCCATGGATGAGATGCAGGATAAGGTTTCATTGCTTTTTCTTAAGCCCACCAGGGCTCCCAGCCCTGTCAATAACCAAAAATGTTTTATTAATGGCCTCAATAGGCCTTTGACAGGTCGACAGATGCACAGCTGACTCAGCTACGCCCCAGCTGACCTGAAAATGGAAATGAAGTGGGGTGACATCAGGAGTTCGGACCAAATTCATTCCGTATCATTTTACATGCCGGCGAGTGAGCCCCAAGCCCCGCTCGCCGACCTAAAGATCCTGCCCACAATATAAGCAGACAATGCTTCCAAATTCTCGAAAGATGAGCTTATTGCATGAAGCTCTATGCAGTGACTGCTTTCAGCACATTTTCTTCAGGTATCTCAGATCCTGGAATGTTCATACATCCTTTGATAAGGTGCCGCACAGGAGGTTGCTCGGTAAGATAAGAGCCCGTGGTGTTAGAGGCAAGGTACTAGCATGGATAGAAGATTGGCTGTCTGGCAGGAGGCAGAGAATGGGGATAAGGGGGTCTTTCTCAGGATGGCAGCTGGTGACTAGTGGAGTTCCGCAGGGGTCAGTGTTGGGACCACAACTTTTCACTTTATACATTAATGATCTAGATGAAGAAACTGAGGGCATTCTGGCTAAGTTTGCAGATGATACAAAGATAGGTGGAGGGACAGGTAGTATTGAGGAGGTGGGGGGCTGCAGAAGGATTTGGACAGGTTAGGTGAATAGGCAAAGAACTGGCAGATGGAATACAACATGGGGAAGTGTGAGGTCATGCACTTTGGTAGGAAAAATAGAGGCATAGACTATTTTCTAAATGGGGAGAGAATTCAGAAATCTGGAGTGCAAAGGGACTTGGGAGTCCTAGTCCAGGATTCTCTTAAGGTTAACTTGCAGGTTGAGTCGGTAGTTAGGAAGGCAAATGGAATGTTAGCATTTATTTCGAGAGGACTAGAATATAAAAGCAGGGATGTGCCGCTGAGGCTTTGTAAGGCTCTGGTCAGACTCATTTAGAATACTGTGAGCAATTTTGGGGCCCGTATCTCAGGAAGGATGCGTTGGCCCTGGACAGGGTCCAGAGGAGGTTCACGAGAATGATCCCAGGAATGAAAGGCTTAACATATGCAGAACGTTTGAGGACTCTGGGTCTATACTCGATGGAGTTTAGAAGGATGAGGGGGGATCTGAATGAAACTTACAGAATACTGAAAGGCCTGGATAGAGTGGATGTGGGGAAGATGTTTCAATTAGTAGGAGAGACTAGGACCCGAGGGCACAGCCTCAGGGTAAAGGAAAGACCATTTAGAACAGAGATGAGGAGAAACTTCTTTAGCCAGAGAGTGGTGAATCTATGGAATTCATTGCCACAGAAGGCTGTGGAGGCCCGGTCATTGAGTGTATTTAAGACCAAGATAGATAGGTTCTTGATTGGTAGGGGGTCAAAGGTTATGGAGAGAAGGCGGGAGAATGGGGTTGAGAAACTTATCAGCCATGATTAAATGGCGGAGCAGACTCGATGGGTTGAATGGCCTAATTTCTGCTCCTATGTCTTATGGTCTTGTGGTCCTTTGTTTTTTCAGTCTTGATACCTCTGTCTATCACTTTTTCAGGTGATCTGCTGTATAATTCAGCTAATGCTTCTGCTTTGTCCTTTTTTTAAGTATGTGTTTTACAACTTTTCTGATCCTATTAATATGTTTGTCAGTCTCTTATTTTACAATTTTGAAAAAGGTACCACATATTGACTCTGTCCTCTTTCACAGATGCTGAATACATGCATCAAACACTTGCAGGGTGGATAAAGAGGAAGCAGTAGATGTAGTGTATTTGGATTTCCAAAAGGCATTTGATAAGTTGCCACATCAAAGAAATTATGGTGTTGGGGGTGATGTATTAGCATAGATAGAGGACTGGCTAACAAGAAACAGAGTAAGAATAAATGGGTAATTTTCAGGATGGCAAATGGTAATCAGCAGAGTATTGGAGACGAAAACACTCGAGTCATTTAAGAAATAATTGTATGCTTCAGTGGAGGGTCAGTGTATCTTTAGATGGTTGAATTAAAATGGGTTAGTCACCTAAATCCAAAATCTTGTGATCTTCTGAAGTTGGAAAATATTGTTGGTGTAGATGAACCATAAAATACAAATACAAATGCAGTAAGTGCACATTACACTGCTACAGTCTGCATCTCAACTGTCTTCCACTGTTTCTCTGGGCTTTTGATCTTCTATCACTTCTAGTGCCATTTCCATTACATATGGAAGCAATCTATCTGTGGTCATTTGCAGATAGTATTGTAGCCGTTCTGCTTCACTTTTGGCAGCCTGAGTAATGGAATGATGGAGCAAAGAAGGATGCCTCCTGGCCCACTGTGTTTGTGCCAGCTCTGAAAGAAGTATGCATTTAGTCATATTTTCCCTTATAATTTTTTAAAAATATATTTATAAATTTCACTTTTAAAAGTTATTATGGATTTTACTTCCACCATTGCATCCTGTTTAATAACTCTCTACATTTTAAAAAAAATCTTAGCTTCTCCCTACATTATTTTGAAGTCTAAAATTTATAATCTGTAATTGCCAACTCACTGCCAACTTATTTAATTTTTTCCCGATTTACTTTATGAAGAGCCTTTCAAAGGTTTGAATTAGTCAATCAGCTCTCCTCTAAATTTTCACTTTCTTGCATAAAGTTCCAGCTTCGTTGATCTCTTATCTTAAAACCTCTTATCCATCATCCATATCAGTAAATTCATTCTTTAGCCTCTTCATAGGCCTGACTTCCCCGCCCCCCCCACCCCCCCAACCTACAGCAGGACACCCAAAACTGGATACAATGTTCCAACTGTGGCTTAACTAATTAATTATCTGTTATTCTTCAGCATCATCTCTTTTAATACTAACAGGCAGAGTCAACATAGTTTTGTAAAAGGGAAATTGTGTTTGACAAATTTATTAGAGCTCTTTGAGGATGTAACAAGCCAGGTGGATAAAGGGGAAACAGTAGATGTAGTGCATTTGGGTTTTCAAAAGGCATTTGATAAGGTGTGACATAGAAGAGCTTACAGTGTTGGGCTGATATATTAGCATAGATAGAGGACTGTCTAACTAACAGGAAACAGTGAATGGCAATAAGTAGGTCATTTTCAGGATGGCAAGTTGTAGCCAGTAGAATGCCCCAATAATTGTTGGGGCATCATCTATTTACAATCTATATTAATGACTTGGATGAAGGGACCAATTGTATTGCAGCCAAATTTGCTGATGATATGAAAATAGGAAAGTAAGTTGTGAGGAGGATACAATGAACATAATTTTGCAGCCTCATCACGGTGGGGCAGGGCCGTAAAATGTGGTGAGCCGTTCAAAAGTCCATTGACTTTAGCGGGACCATAAAATTCTGCCAAATGAGTCACAAAGGGATATAAATAAGTTGAGTGGTCAAAAATTTGGCAGTTGATGTATAATGTTTGAAAATGAGAGGTTGCCCATTTTGGCAAAAAGAATAGAAAAGCAGAATATTATTTAAATGGAGAGAGGCTACAGAATACTGCAGTTCGGAGGGCTCTGAGTGTCCTTATACATGAATCACAACAAGTTATCATGCAGGTACAGCAAGTAATTAGAATGGCAAATGGAATGTTGACATTTATTACAAGGAGAATGGAGAATAACAGTGGGAAAGACTTGCTAAACTGTGCAGGGCATTGGTGAAACCACACTTTAGGGTACCGTATATAGTTTTGGTCACCTTACTTAAGTGGGGGACATTCTTGCATTGGAAGCAATTCAGAGAAGGTCCACTCGGCTGATCCCTGAGATGAAGGCATTAGTTGAGGAAAGGTTGAACAGGTTGGGGCTATACTCATTGGAGTTTAGAAGAATGAGAGGTAATCTTATTGAAACATGTGAGATTCTGAGGGGGCTTGATAAGGTAGATGCTGAGAGGATGTTTCCCACCAAGGGGATCTTAGAATGATGGAGCACAGTTTAAAAATAAGGGGTCTCCCATTTAAGGTGGAGATGAGGTGGAATTTCTTCTCTCAGAGGATCAATCATTTTTGGAATTCTGTTCTTTAGCGATCAGTGAAGGCTGTATCACTGAATATATTCAAGGCTGAGTTAGACAGATTTTTGATTGACAAGGGAATCAAGGGTTATGGGAACCTGGGGGAAGGGGTTGGGGGACAGGCAGGAAAGTGGGACTTGAGGCCACAGTCAGCTCAGCCATGATCTTATTGAATGGCAGAGCAGGCTTGAGGGACCAAATGTCTACTCCTGTTTCTTGTGTTCTCTTGATTTATTGCTCTCTGCCTCATTTATAAAACCTAGAATCGTGTCTTATTCAATACAAAACTTTATCAATTTGTCTGCAAAGCAAATAACTGATACCATCTTCACAATTCCTCCATCTTCCATGAAAGAATCTCCTCTTTCATCTCTAATTGACTATAATTTTTTCTTTCAAAATGCTTTACTTTTTGTTTTCACAAAATCCTTTCCTTATGCTGGTCTTTCTTCATACTTTTAATTTTTACTTTATATTTTCTGTTTGATTTGTATTATTAGTCCTAGAATTATCATACATTTCTCTTGATGTCTCATTTTAATGTCTCTATTTGGCCGAGGAAATCCAATGTGATGTACCTCTGTGCCTAAGGCTAATATGAATTAAAAACATGTCCCTTTGTGCTGCAAGAGCTGCACCTGATAATTGTCCTAATAGTAAAAACAAAGGATGTAAGGGGGTTGGGAGGGGGTGCAAAGGTCAGAAACCTGCAGTACAGAGACATTGTGTATGTAATGTTTCTTTAATTGGACAATGGGGTTTTGGGTGCAAAACCAGTAGTTGAATTAAGAAGGGTCAATAGATTTTGAACAGAAGCAGAAAGTATAAGGGGTCCCAATTGTCAATCAGAGCAGAAGAACTGAGGGAAACTAAAGAGATACCTAGGAATCAGGCCAGAAATGAAAGACAGCAGTGTGAACACTTACAGCTACAACCCCCACACATGCAAAACTCAATTGTACCCTGAGAACAATTGTTCAAATATTGAATGTACTAAGCCTCACTTATGCTTAAATAAACTCATAACTATTACCACTGTGCAATCAGCTTTGACCAGGAACTCCAAAATATTATTTCAGCAATGTTGAGCCAGTAGGAATTCATTATTTGTTATTGACATATTTTGGTGTAAGTGGACTGGCATGGTTAATCACCTAACTGGTTAAAGAAGGAAATCTTCAGAAAGTGTAGGACGCCTTCAATTACCAACTGTATTGTGGCAGTTCATGAATGATGATGATGTTGAGAGGGCGAGTGATAAGAAATTTGAGAAGCGTGACAGATTTAGTGTCATTTTTGAGCTGTTCAGAAAGGGACTTATATTGAAGGGTGATGGACTGAATGCAGAACTAAAAAAACTGACCAAAATCAAATTCAATAAAGGAAGGCATTTGTTGCATTATACAGCCCATATTTGTGAGCAATGTGGCAATATAAAGGAAAATAACAATCAGAAAGGTGAAATTGAGAGAGGGAACAGGAATGCCAGCAGCTAGAAATCAGGAATGGTGATGCAAGCTGTATGCTAACAGAACTCCAGGTGGTAGCACTGGCACAAGCTCCAGGAGCTCAACATACAAAAGAGAACAGGAAATTTGTAAACCAAATCAACTTGTTGAGACAACAGTTCAAAAGATGAAAGAAAAATTACTTAAAGTTGTAACCATCACTGAAGCTGATGTGATAGCCAATGTTGCCAGCTTCTGTGCCAAGAAAAATGAGAACTACTGTGTGAAAGGAAATTAAAGGATGCTAGAATTTCAACTTGTGTGCTTGTGCAGAAATTTCCAAACCACGAATGTATAACAAGTTACAGCATTTTTTTTTTGTTTGAAAGTTTGTCTTTAAAAAGCTGGTTTGTTTTTGATTGTAACCACCACCAACAGTTCTGTGCACAGAGGTAAAAGCCACTTTACCTTCTGTAGTCTTGTCGTTGTTATCTTAAATTGTTTATTGCCTTCTCCATATATGTATACACAAATATCTTATTTATGAGAACCAGAGCCATGTTTTTGGTTTTTGAATTTATTTAAATCATATGAATATTTCCTGAGCTCACAACCTGGGAATATCGCATAAAAAGTTGGCACTTTTCAGTTCTTAATTCTCTATATATGTGAATGTGGTTGATTGAATATGTTCATTTCAACTTAATACTAATCATCAAGAATTGGGATTAAAAAACCTTTTCTGAACTACATTTTAAGCTAAAGATCTAGGTGTGGATTTATTTTGACTAACGCTTGCTGGTGCAACTGGAAAAAAGTGTGTTGTGTCAATCTGAACTTTTCAAAGTATTGTTTTAATTGGAGTATAAATTGCTAGTGCTTTATGAATTACTACCCTTTGTATAACCATTATGATTCCTGATCCAGAGTTAAAATGACCTCTGGCCATGTCCCAGTATCCATGTCCTGTGGAGAAGTTTACAGTTTGATCGTTTTGGCTGGTTTCACAGGACTCAGATGGGTAACCAGCACACTTATAACTGACCGTAGCAAACATAAGATTGTAAATTGGTTTGAGAGAAAAAAAACAATAAATTATTCTATGATGGAATAAAGAAACAGAAAGGAAAAGATTCTATCTCTTTACTGTCAAAGACTGCAATATTTCAATGTACGGGGTCTTTAAAAAGTCAGTGTGAATGATTTGGTGGGTGACTCTGTCCTCTTTTCTCTTTTGTGTAATATTTTTATTTAAAAATTGTTTAACTGTGAAAGCTAACTTATTCTTCAGTTATATTACAATTTGAAAAGGCATCTGAAGAAATAACAAGAAGAAAATTGCATATGTAGATTTTTGTAAACAGGTGATCTTTTGTTTTATCTATTGTGTTATGTTTAGTTAAGAAAATATTAGTCTGATTCAAACTGGAATTATTAAATAACCTGTTAAATTGTGAAACCCAGACTTTTTTGTGACTACTTTGAAATTCTGGTTATTGTTCTAAATTATGCAAGAGCCTTTAGTTCCAGACATGAGACTATACCACAAAATTTGGCAGTTCTGAATTTCTTCAATGTTTAATGATTTGAATTGGGGTTTTGGGACATTTGAGGTTATTCTGCTTGTTTAATCATCTTGTTTGTATTGGAAAATTTTGGGTTGGAAATCTCTTTAAATAATTCTGAAGGCAATTAAAGAAAATGGGTCATGAAATGCATTCGTATAGCTCAACTTCCAGTGGTACAAGTCTGGCTACACAGACCTATCTGCAGAGTTGTAGCATGGCAGGCACTGGGTGTGTCCCCTGCATGTGCCCAAAGTTGTTGAATGGACAAGATCATGATGTCATTGACATCAACAGGCTGAAGCAATACAAAGATATCAAAATCAGTCAAGAAATGTGCAGGCAACAGCTTTCTTATTCACTCCTGAACCAATGAGCATTAGGAAGCAAAAAGAGCCATGATCTAAGGCTATTCAAAGGGCTGCTAAACAATTTGCTGTTGACGTAAATTTGACATACTTGTGCTCAGGCAAAGTTGGTAATAGCACTGTGGTGAGCTGCTGCAGGAGTCCAGAGGTTTCTGCCAGTGTCATGAAAATAGTGGAGTTTGTGTTATTTTCTCTGCATGAGGGTGTGCATGTGAGGGATTTAATTGAATTGGAGGCAGCTGGTCTGAGGCTTTTGAGTTATCAAAAAGGAAGCTAAGTTTGAAATGCTCAATACATAAACATGGTTGAAGTTTTAGAATGTGAAGTGGGAGGAACATTTGCATTTTTAGACAAACCAGAGTAGTGAATTTCAAAGAGATGGTAAGTTGTTACACCCAGCCAAAAGAGGCTGAGCCAAACAGTGTGTTTATTTTTCCCAAAGGTTACTGATAATATGAATACTATGAAAGATTTTTATTGAGAAAGTTGCAAAAACATATAGGAACAATGGAGTTTATATTAAAAGGGATAAACATGTATGAAGGAGATCAGATTATGTGTAAGGGAGAAGGCATTCTATGATCTAACACAAATGTGAAAAGTCTCCAGCCTCTATACATTAAGATGCTGCCGACAGAAACCAAAGCTAAGAAAACTCACTGCGAATATCACTGTCCAGGGTATTGTGTGCTTTGCCTGGGTCTGTTGAAATTTATTTGTTTTCACTGTTGCCTTAACAAAGGTGTAACTGGAAGTCAGATTAATTAGGGGAGCTAGGAGTTATCATAATAGTAATTTGTAGGCCAATGTATGTGCTTAAAATCTTTTCTTCTATTAATAAATGTATAATTTAGTTTTGAAAAAAAACCTTTAAGACTTGATGGACTTATTACAACTGAATTCAAGGCACACATCTTGAAATAAAATACAAATTGCAAAAATAATTGTGGCAGCTGTTTCAAGTTTCCCTCTGGAATTTGAACAGCTCAGCATTTACCATCTGCTATGCCATAACATTGATCACAGAAAGACAAAAATAAAATTGGCTCGCAAAGGTGTATGGGTAGTAGTTGCAGTGCAACATGAGCAGTACAGGCAGAGAAGGAAGCAGAAAGGGGAAGCTCTGGGAAGAGAAAGGGGGCTCACTTTAGAAGTCCCTACTCTGACAGGATCTTCCAGAGCGCCAATCATTTTTACAATTAGCTAGGAGCAGTGTATCAGGAGGCTTCACTTAAGAGGCTGTGACAGAGTTAAGTCACCTTCTTCGCAATGACTTGGAGCTGTAAAGCACCTCTGTCAACTTCCATATGTTTCTGTGGATGGTGAACTGTAACACGTTGCTTACGTTGCCAATTCTCAGCTGGAAGGAATTGTTGCGAAGAAGGACAGGGCGATGGTGAACTTCAGAGCCACAGGGAGGGCCATCCTCATGTAGAGGAGACTTCATCTTTTTCTCTGAGGAGGAAGACCAGGATGAGAGGGCATGTAGGTTTTCCAGGATAGCAGACTTCCCAATGATTAAGAGAGCATTTGATGACAGCGTTGCAGCACAGGGGAGAGATGCCACAACTACAAGAACTACCACTCCCTTAATGTGCAGTTAGTGTGTGTCCACACCAAGAAATTCAACTCAATGAATGCTTTGGTCTGCTGGTAGTAACCAAACTGCTTTTATCCTGTGATAGTCTGCAGTTTCCACTGTCTTCAGAGCTCCAAGGCAGACAACAGGATAGCTGATTAGTGACAAGGGCTATGACCTCCGCACATGGCTAATGATCGCCTACTGCCAGATTGAGAGCCTTTAACAAGTGGCATGAAACCATGTGCAGCACCATGGAACAAACCATTGGGCTCCTAAAGCTGAAATTTTGCTGCTTAGATCACTTGGATTGAGGGGCGTGGGATCTCTGGAATACACACCTGAAAAGGTCTCCATGTTTGTGGTTGTGTGTTCCATCCTGTGCAACCTTGCAGTTATGAGGAAGCAGCCACTACCTCCAGGGAGCTGGAGGCCAGGAGCAAGAAGAGGAGGAGGAGGAGCGGAGTAGGTCACATCCACCATGGGCAGTTGAATGAAGCGAGATGGACCGCATTGTGAGGCTTCACTTCAGTTAAAAGAAATTTCCCCATCCCCAACTTGGACCCAACATTCCTTAACAGGACATCCATTTCAGACTCCCCTTAACTTCAGCTTGGCCACATCAATCAAGGCCAACAGCAAAAACCCTCACACAACAACTTTAGCTTTTTTTTCTCCGTATTGATTTATAATCACCTTTTTGTATCCCTTTAGTGCCTGTATTGTAGGTGCCCTCTCCTGGCCTAATGCTCCTAAGCAGTGCTACAACAGTAGCTACAGGATGGCTGGTGGATGGCTGCTAACTTTACTGGGGGAGACGACAGATGGCCTTGGAGGATGATCTGGAACAGCTGTGGGCCTCAAAATTCCAACCTTGGACCACAACACCTCAGCATGGATGGAAACAATCTGGGCGGGCTAGCTGAGAGGCAACAGGCAAGAGCACTGGCAGAGTGGCAGGAGTATGAATGCTGTCATGTTGAGAGAAGATGGCATGTTTGTTTTATGGTGCCACTGCCACTCCCATGAGTTGACATCTTGGCAATCCTCGTAACCTGCTGGAGCTCTCTTCCTCCTGTCGTCCTTTTGAGGCAACAGGGGGATGATCAGCCAATAGCTCAAGCACAAAAGCATAAGAGTGTAGGGATGAGAGAAGGGGGTGGTGGGAAAGAATGCAGAATGCCCAGGGTAACTCCATCTATTATTTCTTTTTCATGGCCCTTTCAGGATGAGGATGGGGAGTTAGTGGAAGTGAATAAGGCAGCAACCTACCACCATCCAGAATAGCAACAGCACAAGCTGCCACTGACTCTGTGGCACTGATGCCCATGGTCCTGTGTATCATCTGCTCAGGGGCACGGATGGGATGGATTTATGGTGATCCTCCCCGATCATCTGCCTCACTCATCTGTTGTGGGTGACCTTCCCCTGCAAGAGGGGAACGCCAGTAACTGTCAGTGAAGTTGGGTCTTGTGCCCGCCATAGCTGAAGTTATGTGGAGGCAGTGAGAAATGGATGGTTGGCTGTAGCGTAAAGATGTTAGGAGTGAGTCCTGGGTGAATGATCGGGGTGTGGTATTTTGAGCCGAGAGAGAAGTGCTTAATACGGTAGGTGAGGGATGTGATGTGCGGATGCATTCATGCGTCTTGATCACTCCAGTGAGGCCACTAAACATTTTGTAATACTGCTGCCAGGTTTGTGGGCATTGCCCACCCTTGCCACCATCTCCCATTCTCTTTGGAGGCTACACAGAGGTGCCTTAGGAAAATAAGTTTTAAGGTTAAACAGACATAGAAACTAGGAGCAGCAGTAGGCCATTCGGCCCTTTGAGCCTGCTCCGTTAATCATTATGATCATGGCTGATCATCCAACTCAATAGCCTGCTCCCGCTTTCTCCCCATACCCTTTGATCACTTTTGCCCCAAGAGCTATATCTAACTCCTTCTTGAAAACATACAATGTTCTGTCTCAACTACTTTCTGTGGTAACGAATTCCACAGGCTCACCACCCTCTGGGTGAAGAAATGATCTACCCCATATCCTCAGACTGTGGCCCCTGGTTCTGGACTCCCCCGCCATTGGGAACATCCTTCCTGCATCTACCCTGTCTAGTCCTGTTAGAATTTTATAGGTTTCTATGAGATCCCCCCTCATTCTTCTGAACTCCAGCGAATATAATCCTAATCGACTCAATCTCTCCTCATATGTCAGTCCCGCCATCCCAGGAATCAGTCGGGTAAACCTTCTCTGCACTCTCTCTATAGCAAGTACATCCTTCCTCAGATAAGGAGACCAAAACTGCATACAATATTCCAGGTGTGGTCTCACCAAGGCTCTGTACAATTGCAGCAAGACATCCCTGTTCCTGTACTCAAATCCTCTGGCTATGAAGGCCAACATACCATTTGCCTTTTTTACTGCCTGTTGCACCTGCATGCTTACCTTCAGTGACTGGTGTACAAGGACACCCAAGTCTCGTTGCACATTCCCTCTCTCAAGTTGTAGCCATTCAGATAATAATCTGCCTTTCTGTTTTTGCTACCAAAATGGATAACCTCACATTTATCCACATTATACTGCAAATGCTAAGCATTTGCCCACTCACTCAGCTTGTCCAAATCACACTGAAGCATCTCTGCATCCTCCTCACAGCTCACCACCCCACCCAGCTTTGTGTCACCTGCAAATTTGGAGATATTACATTTAATTCCCTTATCTAAATCATTAATATATATTGTGAATAGCTGGGGTCCCAGTACCCCATTAGTCACTGCCTGCCATTCGGAAAAAGACCTGTTTATCCCTACACTTAGTTTCCTGTCTGCCAACCAGTTTTCTACTCATCTGAATACACTGCACCCAATCCCATGCACTTTAATTTTACACACCAATCTCTTATGTGGGACTTAGTCGAAAGCCTTCTGAAAGTCCAAATAAACTACATCCACTGGCTCCCCCTCATCAACTCTACTAGTTACATCCTCAAAAACCTCC
Organism: Carcharodon carcharias; assembly: GCF_017639515.1. Taxonomy (NCBI): domain Eukaryota; kingdom Metazoa; phylum Chordata; class Chondrichthyes; order Lamniformes; family Lamnidae; genus Carcharodon; species Carcharodon carcharias. Next base: position 128,144,752 of record NC_054469.1, on the reverse strand, counting down.
AGTAGATTTGTCGAGCATGATTTCCCTTTCATAAATCCATGCTGACTGTCCAATTCTGCCACTGTTTTCCACGTGTTCAGCTATTAAATCTTCTGTAATGGACTCTAGAATTTTCCCCACTACCGACGTCAGGCTGACTGGTCTATAATTCCGTTTTCTCTCTGCCTCCCTTTTCAAATAGTGGGGTTACATTAGCTACCCTCCAATCTGTAGGAACTGTTCCAGAGTCTATAGAATCTCGGAAGATGACCACCAAATGCATCCACTATTTCTAGGGCCTCTTCCTTAAGTACTCTGGGATGTAGATTATCAGGCCCCGGGGATTTATCGGCCTTCAATCCCATCAATTTCCCTAACACCATTTCACTACTAATACTGATTTTTTTCAGTTCCTCCCTCTCACTAAACCCTGTGTTCCCCAACATTTCTGGTATATTATTAGTGTCCTCCTTTGTGAAGACAGAACCAAAGTATGTATTTACTTGGTCAGCCATTTCTTTGTTCCCCATTATAAATTCCCCTGTTTCTGACTGTGAGGGACCTACATTTGTCTTCACCAATCTTTTTCTCTTCACATACCTATACAAACTTTTAGTCAGTTTTTATGTTCCCTGCAAGCTTACTCTCATACTCTATTTCCCTCTTCTTAATCAATCCCTTGGTCCTCCTTTGCTGAATTCTGAACTGCTCCCAAATCCTCTGGTCTGTTGTTTCTTCTGGCCAATTTGTACGCCTCTTCCTTGCATTTAATACTGTCTCTAATTTCCATTGTAAGCCATGGTTTAGCCACCTTTCCTGTTTTACTTTTGCACCAGGCAGGAATAAACAATTGTTGCAGTTCACCCATGCGCTCTTTGAATGTTTGCCATTGTTTAAAACAGTTTAATAAAGTGGTGAAACTTTTTTTATGTCATGTCCCTTCACATGAGCTGGGACATGTGCATTAATTTTAATAAAATTTTTGTGAAAATCATTCATGAAACCTCATCCCGCCCGTGGATGAGGTTCCATGAAAAACATGAAGGCTGCCTGGGCTCTTCGCCTGCTCAACAACCTTAAGGGCAGCTCAGGTAATTGCTTACGTGGCTTTTTAAATGGCTTAACAGGCCTTTGACAGTTCGGCGGATCTGGCTGCGCACCCGCCAAACTGAAAATCTAAACGACGTGCGGTGACATCAGGACGCACACCCGACATCACCCCGCATCATATTTCGCCTTGGCGAGCGGGCCCTGCCCCCACTCCGAGCCGAAGATTCTGCCCATGAAAACGGTAAGGAATGTACTTGGAGTGAAAAGTTGCCCAACACAATTTTTTTTTTAAAGTACAAAAATGTTTATTCAAAAAATCCCTAGTGTCAAATTACATATCCACAAACTGTTATTAAACTACAAAGGTTGACAAAACAGTGTGTAATGTGCACCGGAGAATTTGAAAAAAAACACCAATAAAAGGAGACCATAGTTATTTCATTTTGGGCTACATGGCTTCCTTTTAAATAGCTTGCTTAATAGTTATAACCTCAAGAATGGAATCCCAAAATACAGGTAATGCTTCAAAGCTCAGTTATTTCAAATCAGTTCTTCTACACAAAAGGAAGGCTATCCTACAGTTTCCATTTGATTTGGAATCACAACCTCTTCTACTGCAACCATACAGGTAAGGGAACAGGCCCTACAAACTACATGTTGAACTTGGTCAAGCCGCTGCTAATCATCTTCACCTTCTCCCGATTCAGATTCTAGAAAGAAAACAAAAGTCATACATTTTTGTTAAGTGCTACATCCTTTATTAGTATTCTGAAAAGTGAATGACAAATCACTTCAGCTATTGTTGATTTGATATCTGCATAATGTTTATGATCAATATTTCAAATATATCATCAATACTTATTAACTCAATGCAAATCTTCAATAATTGTGGTGTTTTCTTCTCTGGAATTTTAACTGTACTATTTAAATTCATGTCTTATCAGACTTTTTGTAGCTTTTTATGAAAAGCTGTGTGCATTTTGTGAGCTTTACTAATATTTAGTAGATGCAGTTTATATGCAACTAACTGTCGTGTACAATTCTATTCTTGGTTTCTTGCAACTTCAGTTCTCAATGTTTTCTCCCAGTGAGATCACTCTAGGTGGGTAGTTGCAAAATAAACCAGTCTACAGTACTGTCACATTAAAATTGCATTTACTTCGATGGCAAATTTGCAAAATGTTACTTTTGGAAACAACCATGTACTGAGGATCTTTCTACTGCTCAAGTTTCAAAGACGGCACATCTTTGCAGCAAGCATGTATTTTAACGAAATACTCTACTGCAAAAATTGACAATTAACAGCAATAAATATTGAATTATTCAATTAATTTGAATTAAGCATAGAGCAACTTGGAAATTTAGTTTTAAAATTATAAATTAATCGATAATTTGAATAAGAACTTTATCTTTACAGTCTACTGTTAATTTTCTAAAAATTGGTACAGAATGGCAAGGAAGGAGAATAGACCAAACCAGTAAACAAATAAAATCCATTTGAGCTTATTTACCAGGCTCCTGAAACTTGTTTCACTTTGCCAGATTTTCCTGCTTCCATTTCTACCTGTTTTACCTTGCCTCCTTCAGCTATTTATGGCGCCACTGTCTGTCTGTGTCCATGTGTTTTCCCCACTCCCTTCCTTTCTCTGTTCCTTTTAAATGGTCATCCATAGCACCTGACACTTTTAATGGGGGCTTCATGCCTGAAAAATTACCTCATCTATTCTCTCCATAGCTACTGCCCTGCTGAATAATAATTATAAACAGGATGATTTCAATTGTGTTTAAGGGTAGAAATTGCTTTTGAAACATTGAAACTTGGTAATGCAAATAAACAACTGAATCAGGTTGTCAATGCAATTACCCGAAAAAAATCTCATTAATTTGGATGGTGTGATCCTCTAACGTCAGTGAAATGGTTTACAAAGATCTTTAATTATGGTGATGCTCTGCAGCAAGCAACTGTGCAGCAGTTGATGACAGTCACATGCTCTTCAGCTGCTGGAATGATTAACAACGAACCTTTGTTTTTAAAAAACAATTTCAGTGGCCACGTTAGAAACGTGGTGTGGTAGTGTTCTCAGCACTCAAGAAATATCTCCTCCCTATACTCTCCATCCCCAATAAAATCTATCCTGAAATTTCTGGAAGTCACATATTGCTATGAGTTTTCACACAGAGCTGGCAGGATTTATTAAACGGCTGAATCTAGTAAATTTGTTCACTTAGCTATAGGAGTAGGCCATTTGGCCCTTTGAACCTGCTCCACCATTCAATACGATCATGGCTAAGCTGCTAGCTCAATTTCACCTTCCTACACTATCACCATATCCCTTAGCATCCAAAAATTGATCGATCTTGGTCTTCAACATACTCAACGACTGAGCATTCACAGCCCTCTGGGGGTAGAGAATTCCTAAGATTAACCAATCTTCAATCCATGCCAATATATATTACCCCAATCGCATGAGCCCTAATTTTGTGTAATAACGTCTTCTGTAGCACCTTATTGAATGCTTTTTGAAAATTCCAATACATTACATTCATTGCTTCCCCTTCATCAACCCTGCTAGCTAGGGCTTCAAAAAACCCTGAACAGATTTCTCAAACATGACTATTCTTTCATAATCCATGTTGACTTTGCCTATTCTTAGTGCTCTGTTACCACGCCATTAGTAATAGATTTTAGTATTTTCCCTACTATTGATATCAAGCTTACTGGCCCATTGTTCCTTTTTTCTCTCTTCCTCCTTTCTTGAACAATGAGGTTACTTTGCTTCCTTCCAATCCATAGGAACTGTTCTGGAATCTAGTTGATTCTGAAAGATCAAAACCAATGCATCCACTATCCCTGTAGCCACCTTTTTCAAACCTCTAGGATGCAGGCCATTAGTTCCAGGGCACGTGGGAACATTAAGTCCCATTAATTTCTCAAGTACTATTTCTTTAGCAACAATTATAGCGAGTTCCTCATTTCCACTAAACCTTTGGCTTTCCATTATTTCTAGGATATTTTCGCTTTCTATTAAAGACAACAGATACTAAACATGTGTTTAATGCTTCTGCCATTTTCTTTTCCCATTAAAATTTCTCCTGTCTCTGCTTCTCAGGGACCCATATTAACGTTTGCCAAATTCTTCCTTTTTTTTTTACATACCTCAGGAACTTTTACAATCTGCACTGGAGGCGGTTCAAAGGAGGTTCACTAGATTGATTCCAGAGTTGCAGAGCTAATCTTATGAAGAGAGATTGAGCAGTTTAGGCCTATACTTGCTAGAGTTTAGAAGGATGAGAGGAGATCTAATTGAGGTATATAAAATGCTAAAGGTACAAAAGGACAAAGTAGATGTGGAGCAGATGTTTCCCCTTGTGGGCCATCCTAGAATGAGAAGCCATAGTTTTAGGCTAAGGGGTGGTAGATTTAAATCAGAGATGAAGAGGAATTACTTTTCTCAAAGGGTCGTGAATCTGTGGAATTCACTACCTCAGAGTGCAGTGGATGCTGGGATACTGAATAAATTTAAAGGAGAAGATAGACAGATTTTTAATTAGTAACAGGTTGAAGAGTTATGGGGAAAGGGCAGGAAATTGGAGTTGAGGCCGAATTGAGATCAGCCATCGTATTGAATGGCGGGGCAGGCTCGAGGGGCTGAATTGCCTATTCCTGCTCCTCATTCTTATGTTCTTAATTCTTTTTATCTTTTGCTTGGTTACTCTCATATTTATCTCTATCAGCTTCATTGTTATCCTTTGTTGAATTCTAAAATTCTCTGACTCACTATCTTTTTGGCAACATAAGCCTCTTTCTTTAATCCAATCTTATCCTTAACTTCTCTACTTAGCCACAGTCAGACCTCCTTTCCCATGGGGTTTGTATTCTTTAACAAAATGAATATTTGTTGCATATTATGAATTAATTCTTTAAATGTTTGCCATTGCTCATCAACCATCATATCTTTCAATTTAGTTTCCTAATCTATATTGGCCAACTTGCTTTTCATACTTAAGTAATTTGCTTTGTTGGATTTAAGGCCCTAGTTTCACACTCAACTAAATCACTCTCAAACGCAATATAAAATGTTACAATATTATAACCATTCTTCCCCATTATTTACTATTAATTAACCCTTTCTTATTTCACAATACTAGATTTAAAGTAGGCTCTTCCGAATTGGTTTCCTGACATGTTGTTTTCTTCTTCGAGAATAAAATGACCATGTCCATCATCTGGGGTGTTTAATAGGGCGCTAGTGGTTACCTGGATGACTACTAACACCAATTTGTGCCCAGAAGGTTCTGCTTGTTGCAAATAGGGCAAGATAACACGACCAATTGAGCTTTGGGTGAGCTGCTGGCTTGGGATTCTCTCTCCTTGTATTTCTCTCTGCCTCTGTCCTCACTTTCGAAGGAGGCTGCACCCTTTTTTATTTGGTTGTGCCAGGTGCAGCAATCCTGGGCAAACTTCTCCCAGGACTCAGGGTAGATATCAAAACTCCTCAGCAAAGCTTTCAGAGTGCCCTTGTAGCACTTCCTTTGTCTGCAACGGCAGTGCATCCCAGACTTAAGCTTTCCATAGATTTGCCTTGTTAAGTAAACATTAGGCAAGTTAAGCGTTAGGCATTCTACTTACAGCAATAACCTGCTCACTGACACACAGTTCAGGTTCTGCCAAGATCACTCAGCTCTTGACCTCATTATAGCCTTGGTCTAAACATGGACAAAAAAGCTGAATTCCAGATGTGAGGGAAGATTGGCTCTCCTTGACACCAAGGCAGCATTTGACCAAGTGTGGCATCAAGGAGCTCTAGCAAAACTGGAGAGAGGTTGGAAACCAAGCCTAGAAGCAACATGCCTGTTCTGTAACCTGTTCAGAAGTAGCACTAATAAAGATGTGCAAAGCAGATAGGGGTCACTCTTTTAGGATAGAGATGCGGAGAAATTTCTTTTGAGGGTTGTGTAACTTTGGAAGTCTGCCTCAGAAGGCGGTGGAAGCGGGAAATCAAAGGTTATCTGTGGTAGATGGGAATGTGGAATTCGAAACAAACAGATCAGCAATGATCTTATTGAAAGGCGGAGGAGGCTGAAGGGGCTGAATGACCTACTTCTGCTCATATTTCATAAGTTTATATGTATTTTTGTAGATACCAGGGTATGTCTACAGTCTGTCTAAGTGCCATACCTGGAGTCCAAGATAGAAGGACCATCTCAGAACACAATGCAGAAGTTTTTGAGTTAATTTGTTTTGAAATTTTGGTTGTAGATATAAATTCTAAAGAGAGAAGCAAATCTGTTAATTTATATTAGTGGTGGTCATCAACTGGCGATTCACTTATACCCAATAAACAGACAAACACAGAAAATATTGATGTTGAATTAGGTGGTGTTTGTTCTTAATATGTAACTAAATAAATGCTTATAAAAATGTGCAATCGCTGGCCCCCATTCTATTCTTCATCAACTGGCTTTCTGGAGTATAACAGAGACTCAGGTAGTTTGCCTGTGCGTTCACTGTAGGCGTGTGTAGCTCAGGAAGAAAGTAGAGAGGTTTGAAATCTTCACAAAAAATGAATACATTGGTGAAAGCAGATTGTGGCAAGCAGGGAAGAACAGAGAAAAATATAAAAGGAGGAAATGAGATTTGCTATGTTTCAAGAAGATGCCAACTGTTATACAATCCAACTTACTATGTAACATAATGTTAAGACATGGATTTATGTGAGAATAGAAAGAGAAAATCTAAAAGCTAGAGTATGGCAAAACTGACTTATAGATATTGCATTTATGTGATACTTTGCAGTCTTTTCATACTTTCAAGCCTCAAATTGAGACAATCTGGCTGGGATTTTCCAATCCCGTCGTGGCAGGATCCCACTGCAGGAGATTCAGCAGCCCAGCCAGAAGTCCATTTAACTTTCGGCAGGGCTGGAAAGTAAGTAAGTAAGTAAGTAAGAGTGTGTGTGTGTGTGTGTGTGTGTGTGTGTATAATCACACTGATGGGAAAATCAGCAATGTCTTCAAATTTCATGGCTCCAGTTATGTTCTCACTCAATGAAAACAAGAATACACTGACTATTTAAAAGAAAACAAAACAGAAGGATTATTTCATTTATTTCAACAAATGTGTTTGCCAAGGGTATGGAATTTGGTGCAGGGGAAAAGAGATATTGTATGGCTTTGCATTGTAAATACACAAATAAAAATATTTTGCCTAATACTACCTTCTTCAGCATTTTGTAGCCACTCGACAAATTTCTTCATCTGCTCAAGGAACATGCTTTTGCCTTTGGCCACATGTGCTTCCTTGTACCATTTTAGGATGGCTTCTTCACTTAGAACATCAGCTGCAATTCAGAGCAGTCAACAGAACATCAACATCCTTTACAATAACAAAATGCACACAATTTCTAGCAAAATAAAATGCTGCCCTTCGCCTTTACCACAGCTACTGAACTCAGAGCACATTTTATGCTAGGGTAATTATCTCTTCTAATGAGCTGACACAGATGCTCAGCGATATTTAAAGGCTATTGACTCAGCAGTGTGTTGAACTGTTCTACTAAGTGCAATAGCTCAACAGATGTTCTTGTTATAAATCTCTCATATGGCAAAACAAATAAAGACTAATTTTTCTAGATTCTACTAAGCATGGGGACTTAGTAAATAGGATCATGTGTCAGAGATAGAGCTATTGTACCACATAGCTACAATAGTACTGGTTGAATCTGTACTTGTGTTACTAACCTTGGCTAAAGTGATTAAGATTCATTAAATAACTTTACCTTAGTCACAGAGGCTACTTCAAATTGGCTCCATGAAATAGGCTCCTTTGGCTTCTTCTGAAACTTAACGCAATAAGGCATGTGCAAGTAATTGCTCATCTCTTGCAATGCATGCGAATAGTGGTCAGAGTTTCAAAGGAAACAGAAAATCTCAGTTCATGGTGTCACCTCAACCTGTATTATAACTAATACTAGCTAAAATTGACAACTCATGCTAATGAGTAGGTTGTGTTTGGATGAATTCACAATTAATTTATAGATTCTGGAGTGTCAAGTTGGCTTCAGCAGTTACACTGCAACCAGCACATGTTTCTCTACCCCCAGTCCACCATCTGGGTGTTGATCTTGGTGAAGTTAGAACAACCAAATAACACAAGATTCAGCGGCTCTGTGCAAGGATTTTCAATAGCATATAAACTGTTCTAGGAACAAAAAAATCCAGGGGCAGTTGTGCATTTTTAGTGCCCATATTCAAAATAGCAGAGGCAAGATAGAAAATCATCCTCTTGGTTGGGATGGTGTGTAGCTTGGGGAGAGAACCAAAAAAAAGTGAAGAGAAGGAAATAATCTTTTAGTGTAAAATACCTCTTGCGCTTTAGGACAATTCACAACCACACTCCTCCCTACATCCTCAACATTTGAGATCATTGAGCATACATCAGTAATAGGTACCAGTAGGATCTATATCGACAGCAGGAATAGAATCCTTAAGGGTGTTGAATACCAATTTACGGTAGCCATTTAATCCCTGAATCAGTAGCAGCTAAGTGTGACAGGACACATTCTGGGAATGAACTGTATCTTTAGAATCAAATTTGTTGCAGCATAAAACCATGGGAACATTTTTACAAAAAATGTTTCTCCTCTCGTACTAACTGCTGAAAAGGGTATTCTGACACTTTTTTATTCATGGGATGTGGGCTTCGCTGGCTGGGCTAGCATTTATTGCCCATCCCTATTTGCCTTTGAGAAAATGGTGATGAGCAGCCTTCTTGAGCCACTGCAGAGAAGAGCTGTATGAGAAGAGCTTGAAAGGTTACCCACTGCAGTATTTCCGCATAGGTATTTATTGTAATGTTGCTCACTGATGAGATTGTATTATACAGGACATACTATAAATTGACTATAACTTTATTCAAACAATTCTATTGAGAAATTAAGTTTCTTTAAAGAACTAAATCTGCTAATTTTCCACTATCCATTAGTTCTCTCCTTTTAAGAATGAAAAGTTAAGAAGGCAATTGCTCCTAGGTTTCCAGTAGAATTTGAGAACAGGTTGCATTAACATCTTCCAATTTTGACTGCTTTTGTGTAAAAAAAAAAAGTACCCAATCTCTCTTAATCACTGTCTACTGGCAGTTCCGCAATCAGCTAAAACCAAGAACTTGATGCATGGAAAAATATGTCAGGGATGAAACCATGTCTGAGCATTCTGACAGCCTGTTATTACAACAATATTCTGCAGTGATGTGCCATCACATTCATTACTCTCATCTCTCCCTATTTTCAACAACATTGCCATTATTGCTGAAAAAAAGAGACATGTCTAAGCATTTCATCTTGTACTCATCAGATAACTCGTAAGAATACCAATATAAGGGGAAAACAACAATTGTTGCGAGTGCCCTGATGAGTGCAAGATGGAATGCTTAGACATGTCTTTTTTTTCAGCAGTACCCAAGTTCTGTACTACCAAACATTTACCATTGGCAAATCCCCCCACTACCAACATCCTGCGGATTACTACTGACCAGAAACTTCACTGGGCAAGCCATATAAATGTTGTAGCTACAAGATCAGGTCAGAAACTGGGAATTCTGCAGCAAGTAACTAACTCCTCACTCCCCAAAGCCTGTCTACCATCTAAAGGCACAAGTCAAGAGTGTGATGAAATGCTCTCTACTTGGCTGGATGTGTGCAGCTCTAACAACATTCAAGAAGCTCAACACCATCCAGTGCAAAATAGCCTGCTTAATAGGCACACCATCCACTGCTTAAACTCTAACAGCAGTGGACTATCTACAAGATGCACTGCAGCAACTCACCAAGCCTCCTTTAAAAGCACCTTCCAAACCAACAACTACCACCTAGAAGGAAAAGGACAGCAGACCCATGGGAACACCATCATCTGCAAGCTCCCCCTTTCCACCCTCAAGTCATACACCACCCTGACCTGGAACTATATCACTGTTCTTTCACTGTCACCGGATCAAAATCAGGGAACTCCCTTCCTAACAGCACTATGAGTGTACACCACAAGGAATACGGCAGTTCAAGGCGGCAGCTCACCACCTTCTCAAGAGCAATTAGGAAAAGGAAATAAATGCAGGTCTTGCCAGCAATGCTCAAATTGCATGAAAGAATTTATTTTTTTAAATCGCTGAATCTTTGTGATATAAAAAAAAAGTACAGGCGTCATTAAAAACTTACCATAATACAAATTTAACAACAATGAAAATAATTGAGCTGCGTAATGCAGTGATAAACTATAAACAAACACCATTCCAAATAAAATAACGGATATTTGAAAAAGGGGTAGCCTTTCATTTCAGTGCTGCTGATAGTTATAGACTACATACATCAGCATTTTAGAAACAAAAAGTGCAACATCTTTAGGGGACTTGGGACATGTGTAGCAGTCATTCAGGAAAAGGTAATATTATAGCAACTTTCCCTGGGTCTAGTAGAAATTAAATGCTTCTGGTTGCTATTCAACAGCCTTGCTGTAAGAAAAAATTTGCAAATATTAGTTGAGAATGAAGTGAGGCTTTGTTGTAATAACACAGAAAATGCTGGAAAAACTCAGCAGGGTCTGGTAGCACCTATGAAGAGAGAAAGAGTTAACGTTTCAAGTCTGTATGACTTTTCTTCAGAGCTGACTGTTTCTCTCTTGCTGCCAGGCCTGCTGAGTTTTTCCAGCATTTTGTTTTTATTTCAGATTTCCAGTATCTGCAGTATTTTGCTTTTATCTTGAAGCTTAGTTGTGGTGGATCCCACGTTTGAACAACCTGTTGACAAGGATCATGTTTTTGAAATGGCCACTCAGTGAAGTACAGGCTAGGGATTCTGTCATCTATATGGTTGCATCCCTCCCTACAAGTCAATATCTTCAGAGCAGATTGAGATAAGGGGAGGCAAACTGGAAGGAAATTTGGAGAGATGAAAACACTTGAACATGTTTCCTGTTGTTCACAAGTTTCTCCTAGCCCCATAGAATTATGCAAGATTCTTGATTCAATGTACTTGAAATGCAAGAGCATGATTGCTTTGGCACAAGATAACATAAAAGAACATTGCTCATACAACAGTTTCAGCACAAGTTACTGTCATACTGTCATTGCTAATGCTATGTTCATGATTATCTGATGTCTTCTCGAACAGGTTTTTCAGGATCCTCTTATGTTTTAACATTCCATTAACGTGGGGATTACCAATGTCTCCATGCTCCTTCTCGTTCTGTTTATTTATATCATTAACCTCCTTTGCTCGTCATCCAACCTGGCCCACTCTTTTCTGATGATTCCACTCACCATTTATTATTTCAACTCTCATACCGCTGCTGACAATTCCAGAGTTCTCTCAGTGCAACGGTTGAATCCAAGCAACTTAATCTTCTCTGCTTTTCAATTGGTACTAAAAAGTTTTTTTCTTGCATTTCCTACAGGGGAGGCGATGGCGTAGTGGTATTGTCACTGAACTAATAATCCAGCGACCCAGAGCAATGTTCTGGGGACCTGGGTTCGAATCCCACCACGGCAGATGGTAACGTTTGTAATTCAATAAAAATCTGGAACTAAAAATCTAATCTCATTCACTTAGGGAAGGAAATCTGGCCTACAAGTAACTCCAGACCAACAGTCTCTTAAATGCCTTCTGAACAAGGGCAATTAGGGATGGGCAATAAATGCTGGCCTAGCTAGTGACGCCCACACCCCATGAATTATTCTTTCATTTATATATTGTATATATACTGTGCAAGTTCTTTCAAATCTTCGTTCTGGTATGGCTAACTGAATAATTACCATCTTTGATGGTTCCACCCTTCTTTATCTGTCAAAATTCTTTGCTATCTTCTTTGATCGTAAATGAGACTCTCACATTCCTTCCATTGCTACACTTGCCTCCACAAAGCTTCCTTTTCCTTTTTATGCTTAATATTTGTTTTCACCCACAAATAATCCTAGCTATATATAGTCTATAAATAAAATCCAAATCTCTTGCACATCGAACCTTTTACTCCAATTCTCTCTTTTCCAGGACCCTAAAACCATGGATCTCCTCATCTTCCTCTTGAGATTTTAAAATCTAGGTTTAGATTAAACTAATCATTCCTGATTAATCTTGACTTTTCTATCGCTCTTTTGATGGTGTCCTGAACTAAGTTTCTTGATAAGAAATTCCCATATGTAAAAGTCATATATTCATAAAGTCTGCAAGCCAAGATGAACTAACATGATTCTAAGATGCATGTTTATTACAGACATAGTATCTAATTTACAGCTGTTAGGTATAAATTGTAACAGATTGCTCCTTGAAGAAAACTTGCCAATTCAAAGCGTACCTTTGTAAAAAAGCACAATGATCTTCTGGAAAGCCTTCATAAAGTGGATATTGTCATAGCAATATTCCTGAATCTTCTGGAGTAGGGTCAACTCTGACTGACCTTGGGTACAGAATACTGCAAGGAGTGGTGCATATTGCTGAAAATGATTACAAGTGTATTTAGCTGTCTACAGTTGGCAAATGACTCTGGCTGCTTGCCTCCACTATCAATTGTTACTGAGAAATTCTACTTATTTCACAAATGTTCTGAATTATAAAAGATAGATTGGGGTACATTTTTTTTCTTCAATGCTATTGATGGAATGCTGGATGAGCACATTGGAAATTTGGGTATGTGTCTTCTATGATTTTCCATTCAAGTGTACGTAAAATCAGGGATACATGTTTGTCCATTTTCCCAATACATCCCTGACATGTGATGCTCTGCACCAGCAGCACTGAAGTCAAAAATGTATCCATCTTGATTTTTTTCCCAATTATATAAGTTAACAAAATTCTCAGCTAGCATAATAGATAAAAAGATACACTCAAATTTATTTCAATTGCCTAAGAGTTAAATAACCAGAAAATATTTATTACAAAAATCTTCAATTTTACAAATAGTTTGACAACGACTGGGATAATTAATGGATAAAATAGTTTCCAGAAAACCACATTCTGGTAATAGTATGGGGGAGAAAGGCGACACTAAGATGGGTTAAATTGAACACCATTTCATCTCTGCAGCCTGATCTATATGCTACTCGTCAGCTGCCCACTAGCAGAAAGCGGGCAGCTGGACAGTGCATGCAAGCCAAATATCAGGTGCCCAGCACCAAACAACGGCTTTCCAAGGTAGATAGGTTCTTGATTGGTAAGGGAATCAAAGGTTACGGGGCATGAGGTTGAGAATCTTATCAGCCATGATTGAATGGCGGAGCAGACTCGATGAGCCGAATGGCCTAATTTCTGCTCCTATGTCTTATGGTTTTATGGCTTGCCATCATATATTCAAGTTGCAGGGAGTGATGTAAAGAAGGTCTCGCAGGAGAGGGGAGCCTGGAATCAGAAGAGAAGCAACTTTCCTTATGGGGTCTGCCAACAGCTATCGACTTGCCTTCACTTGATAAAGCTGGCCTCAATGCAGAAGGCGGAGTTAGAATTCAATTGGGTTCCCAATTACATAATGTGCACTGCTTCTTGTGACGGCCAGTGAACTTTAGTGAAAAAATAAAATGGTGACCAGAGGGATTCCAGCAGGAAAGGGCATTAAGGCCTGAATACTTCATTTTAAAGGATGAATAGTCCATTTTAAAGGCCTATGTCCCATTCAGAATGGTCCAGGTGAGTGCAAATTCCTCCCTAGATGTTTGAAATGAGCAAGAGCTCCAACTGTTAGCATTAATCTGCTTTGAGCACAAGAATTTACTCTCAACAAACCCCCAGTCACCCTACAAATTTCACACAATTAAGCAGATACGTAGCATATAGAGAAGTTTGATTTTATTACAACATTAATTACATGCTACACTTGAGTGTGGGACCAAAATTCAACAGCTGCAATGACTGCAGTTTCAGATATCAAATGGAATCTGTTAGAATTGGTGGCAGGCCATTGTTCAAGCATCTATACTCAACATGTTGGTAAAAGTTTGATTGTAATTCAGTGTGGATCAACCAGCTTATTTTAATACATTAAGCACAAGTAGAATAGATTATAAATTTATTAGTACTTTCACAGTGGATTTAATTAAACAGTAAACATTTAACCTAACATTAGTTCTTTGAAAAAGGTAAAGCATAAAATGCTTCAGTTCTGGCGGTTGTTGGATTACTTTTAGCAGAAGCACTCTGCAAGCACTGATACCCACTTTGTGCCTTTTCAATTTATTAATTTTCAGAACATGCAACGATCATAAAATTATGAGCAGGAGCAGTGGAGTGCAACATATGTAATATTTTTATACACTGAAGTTCAATGCTTTTAACCATAATTCAGCAGATAAAGGTTCATAAACATGAGCTACCAAGTGCCTCTAAATTATTTTTTTAAGTAGCCACTTGATTCTTAAAATCCCATGCATAATTAATCTAGAAACGATTTAAGGAGTTAGAAAAAGGTAATAACCATATTACCACAGTTCATTAAGGGTCAAAAATTCCAAGAGAATCTACCATCTCATGTTCTTACACCCAAATGAGTTATTATACAAAGCATTGTTCATTTAGATTCATACCTTTAAATGTTTCAGAGCTTGTTCTGTGACTAGCTCCTCTTTCTTGTTCCATTCAACAGCATTCATTACACAGGCCCACAGTAGTCCAATCACAGCCTGTTCTGGCAGATCATTTCTCTTCATTTCTTCCTTGACATACAAGACTATCTAAAGACAACAAGTTTAAGTAAAACGATGCTCACCTGGAAATAACCACTTCATTTTCCTCTTCCCATCTTTCCCCCTGTCCCTTTCCATGAAAGTGTGATTATTTGGTGCAGAATGTTTTATCATGCCAGTTGCTCTCTCAGACCTCAACCATATCCTTTTGCTAGTCTTGGGCAGCAAATGTCACCAGAGTATTTCACTTTGGGTGCATCATGAAAATGCCCACTCAAGTTGCCATATTCACATGTATTTCAAGGGTCACTGCGTTGTTATCCCCTCCCTAGTTGAGAGATTCTGAAGCCAATAGTAGCTCTGTCACCATCCCAGCTGAGATCAGTTAACTCAGCACCTACTGATGAAACTTATTTGGCCATTAGGGAAGCCAGGCACACTCCCACCTCCACAATAAACAAGTCTATGATAGTTCATTTGCTTTATTTAAAAAAAATTCTGCATCTTCCCAATTTATGCTATTTAAGATGGCAAGACAATTATCATTTAAAGCTGTTATTTGCATTGTTTGCAATGTCCATTAAGCAAAGCAAAGATTTTTTTTTACTTCTGCCCTTTTATGAAGTAATGACTAATTTAGCAAGGCGGATGACACTGAACCTTTCTTCCCAAACGGGGGCTTCTCCTAACAAAAAGGGGAACAGCTTTCTGCCTATCACCTCAATTCTGTAATTCTGTATATTTACATACTCGCGCACGGATAGAATGACATAGGGTGATGGGAGTACATTAAAATTTCAAAACTCCCGCCATTCTCACTTCTAGTTTTACTGAAATCAAGTTTGGGAACAGGTGACCACCATGTTCTCAGGAGGCAGATCCATTATTAAATAATGTTTTTGAGGCTGTATGTCTCAAATTACAACAACATTACAGGCTACAGGCTGAGTTTCCCAGGACTTGGGAAATCCGGCAGCTGAAGGGAGGCGCAAAGGGCATAATCTAACTGGTAAGTCCATTTCCAATAACAATTTGGATATTATTTAGTGCCTTTAAGGTAATAAAATATCCCACGATGCTTCACAGAAGCTTTATAAAATATGATACCAAGCCACTTAAGGAGATCTAAAGTCAGATAACCAAAAGTTTGGCCAAAGAGGTAGGTTTTAAGGAGTGTCTTAAAGGAAGAAAGTGAGGTGGAGAGGCAGAGAGATGTAGGGAGGGTATTCCAGAGATTAGACCTAGACAGCTGAAGGCATAGCAACCAATGGTGGAGCAATTAAGATTGGGGATGGTCAAGAGGCGAGAATTAGAGGAATCCAGATATTTCTTAGGGTTGCTTATGGGCAATTCCTCAAGCAAACTTGCCCTACTCCATGCTCAGATCTCCCTTGTAAGTATTTTGATAATACTAAGTTTTAGGGTTCAAACCATAGAAAGGTTATGGTGCAGAAAGAGGCCATTTAGCCCATCATGTCTGTGCCAGCCAGAAAAGGATGAAAAAGAAACTTGTTGTTCATTTTAATCCCACTTTCCAGCACCTGGTGCGTAGCCTTACAAGTTACAGCAGATCCAAATGCCTTTTAAATGAGTTGAGTGTTTCAGCCTCAACCACTGATTTAGGCTGTGAATTCCAAGCGTCCATCACCCTCTGGGTGAAAATTTTTTCCTCATGTCCCCTCTAATCCTTCTACCAATCACCTTAAATCTATTCCACCTGGTAATTGACCCCTAAGCTAGGGGAAACAAGTCTTTCCGGTCTACCCTATCTAGGCCCCTCAATTTTGTACACCTCAGTTAGGTCTCCCCTCAGCCTCCTCTATTCTAAGAAAAACAATCCTGGCCTATCCAATCTTTCCTTATAGTTGCAATTTTCAAGCCCTGGCAACATTCTTGTAAATCTTCTCTGTATTCTTTCCAGAGCAGTTATGTATTTCCTGTAATGTGGTGACCAGAACTGTACACAAAATTCCAGCTGTGGCCTAACCAGTTTCCATTATTACATCTCCGCTTTTGTATTCAATGTCTCATTCAATAAAGGAAAGCATTCCACATGCTTTCTTTACCACCTTAACCACCTGTCCTGCCACCTTCAGGGGCCTGTGGTCATGCACTCCAAGGTGTCTCACTTCTTCAACCATTCTTTGTTTGCCCTCCCCAAATGCATTGCCTCACACTTTCCCAGACTGAATTATATTTGCCACTTTTCCACCCACTCAGCCAAGCCATTGATATAATTCTGGAAACAACAGCTATTCTCTTCACTATCAACTACACAGCCAACCCTTCTATCAACGTAGGGTTCTACGTTGGACTGAAGTAATATTTATGGGCTGAATTTTGCCATCGACGATCAGGGGGCGGGGCCGCTCACCAACACTTAAAATGACCCGGGATGACGTCGGGGAGAAGCACGACATTATCCCACCCCATTTAAAATTTTCAGGAAGGTGGAAGCACAGCCAAATCAGCTGTGGCCAATTCATGCCATTGACAGGATCAGTGAAACAATTAAAAGTACCAGCCTGTCCAACCTTAAGGCTGGCGGGCAGGCCAGGAGCCCTGGCGGGAATTAGAAAAAACATGAAACCTCATCCACCAGTGGGATGAGGCTTCATGTAGGGATTTTAAAAGTTTAATAAAGTTTTAGTGTAATTTATGAACATGTCCCATATGACAATGTCACATGAGGAAGAAATGTTAAGGGTTTTTTTTTCTTTTTTTAACATTTTTAAAACAGTCAGCAATCTCCTTGAGACAGCACTTAGCCTCAGGGAGATGTGCGCTCTTTCGTGCACATGCGTGAAAGAGCGCACACTCGCTTTTGGGGAATCCCACCGGACGTCACGCGGGGCGGGCCTTAATTGGACCGCCCACATTAAATGGCGGTGGGGCCCGCTTCTCCGGCGGGGATCAGCTCTCCGCCCACCAGAGATTGGGTCGGGCCCACCCATCCGGTAGGCAGAAAATTCTGCCCTATAGATTT
This sequence comes from Carcharodon carcharias, assembly GCF_017639515.1. Lineage (NCBI taxonomy): Eukaryota > Metazoa > Chordata > Chondrichthyes > Lamniformes > Lamnidae > Carcharodon > Carcharodon carcharias. The sequence goes on along the minus strand of NC_054469.1, from coordinate 128,127,080 downwards.
TATCTTAGCTACCTTTAAACAATTAAATTTGAATTTCTGCTAATGGGACAATTAACAGTTAAGGCAAGCTGGAAGCAGGAAGGTAGTTACTTGTAAGAAGCTATCCTTGATGGATTTTATGAATTTGATGATACTCGAAAGATCTGGGCTCAAGCAGTTGTATTTTGTCTTGACTACACTATGTGCCTTTTTGCCAGCTTTGAAGAAATATAAAAAAAGGTTTGAGCTCAGCAGCTTGAACTTAGTATGACACCTTATCTTTAAACAAGAGCAACGTTTTAATAAGATCTGGTTTACTAAGTGCCTCATTTGATTAACCATATCTGTAAGATAAAGGTTTGGCAGCATCTGCGGAGAGGAACACAGTTAACGTTTCGAGTCCGAATGACCCTTCAACAGAACTAAGTAATAACAGAAGAGAGATTAAATATAAACTGGTTTAAGGGGGCGGGGGGGGGGGGGAGACAAGTAGAGCTGGATAGAGTGCCAGTGATAGGTGGAGATAACCAAAAGATGTCACAGACAAAAAGACAAAGAGGTGTTGAAGGTGGTGATATTATCTAAGGAATGTGCTAATTAAGGGTAGAAAGCAGGACAAGCAAGGTACAGATAGCCCTAGTGGGGATGGGGTGGGGTGAAGGAATCAAAAAAGGCTAAAAGGTAGAGATAAAACAATGGATGGAAATACATTTAAAAATAATGGAAATAGGTGGGAAAAGAAAAATCTATATAAATTATTGGGAGAAAAAGGGGGGGGGATTGGAAAGGGGGTGGGGAGGGAGGAGAGAGTTCATGATCTAAAATTGTTGAACTCAATATTCAGTCCGGAAGGCTGTAAAATGCCTAGTCGGAAGATGAGGTGCGTTGAGCTTCACTGGAACAATGCAGCAGGCCAAGGATGGACATGTGGGCATGAGAGCAGGGTGGTGTACTGAAATAGCAAGCGACAGGGAGGTCTGGGTAATGATTGCAGACAGACCGAAGGTGTTCTGCAAAGTGGTCACCCAGTCTGCGTCTGGTCTCTCCAATGTAGAGGAAACTACATTAGGAGCAACAAATGCAGTAGACTAAATTGAGGGAAGTGCAAGTGAAATGCTGCTTCACTTGAAAGGAGTGTTTGGGCCCTTGGACCGTGAGGAGAGGGGAAGTAAAGGGGCAGGTGTTGCACCTTCTGCGGTTGCATGGGAAGGTGCCGTGGGAGGGGGTTGAGGTGTAGAGGTTGATGGAGGAGTGGACCAGGGTGTCCCGGAGGGAACGATCCCTGCGGAATGCTGACGGGCGGAGGGGGGGTGGTTGGAGATGTGTTTGGTGGTGGCACCATGCTGAAGTTGGCGGAAATGGCGGAGGATGATCCTTTGAATGCGGATGCTGCTGGGGTGAAAAGTGAGGACAAGGGAGACCCTATCATGTTTCTGGGAGGGAGAGGAAGGTGTGAGGGCAGATGCACGAGCGACGGGCCGGACACGGTTGAGGGCCCTGTCAACCACCGTGGGTGGAAAACCTTGGTTAAGGAAGAAGGAAGACATGTCAGAGGAACTGTTTTTGAAAGTGGCATCATCAGAACAGATGCGACGGAGGCGAAGGAACTGAGAGAATGGGATGGAGTCCTTACGGGAAGCGAGGTGTGAGGAGCTGTAGTCGAGGTAGCTGTGGGAGTGGATAGGCTTGTAATGAATGTTGGTGGACAGTCTATCACCAGAAATTGAGACAGAGAGGTCAAGGAAGGGGAGGGAAGTGTCAGAGATGAACCATGTGAAAATAATGGAGGGGTGGAAATTGGAAGCAAAATTAATAAATTTTTCCAGGTCCAGACGAGAGCATGAAGCTGCACTGAAGTAATCATCGATGTACCGGAGAAAGAGTTGTGGGAGAGGGCTGGAGTAGGACTGGAACAAGGAATGTTCCACATACCCCATAAAGAGACAGGCATAGCTGGGGCCCATGCGGGTACCCATAGCCACACCTTTTATTTGGAGGAAGTGAGAGGAGTTGAAGGAGAAATTGTTCAGTGTGAGAACAAGTTCAGCCAGACAGAGGACAGTAGTGGTGGATGGGGATTGTTCGGGCCTCTGTTCAAGGAAGAAGCGGAGAGCCCTCAGACCATCCTGGTGGGGGATGGAGGTGTAGAGGGATTGGACGTCCATGGCGAAGAGGTGGTGGTTGGGAACTGGAAATCGTTGATATGATATAGGGTGTCAGAGGAATCACGGATGAAGGTGGGAAGGGACTGGATAAGGGGAGAGAGAATGGAGTCAAGATAGCAAGAAATGAGTTCCATGGGGCAGGAACAGGCTGACACGATCGGTCTGCTGGGACAGTTCTGTTTGTGGATTTTGGGTAGGAGGTAGAAGTGGCCCGTCCGAGGTTGGGAGACTATCAGGTTGGAAGCTGTGGAATGAAGATCTCCAGAGGAGATGAGGTCAGAAACAGTCCTGGAAACAATGGCTTGATGTTCAGTGGTAGTGTCATGGTCCAGGGGGAGGTAGGAGGAAGTTGACGCTCAGCCTCTGTGAGGTAGAAGTCAGTGCACCAGACAACAACAGCACCACTCTTGTCAGCGGGTTTGATGACAAAGACAGGGTTGGACCTGAGAGAACGGAGTGCAGGAGGTTCTGAGAGAGACAGGTTAGAGTGGGTGAGAGGAGCAAAGAAATTGAGACGACTAATGTCACGCCGAAAGTTCTCAATGAAAAGATCAAAAGAAGGTAAGGATCCAGAGGGAGGGATCCAGGTGGAGGGAGAATATTGCAGGTAGGTAAAAGGATCCGTTGAACGGGGAGAGGACTCCTGCCCAAAGAAGTGAACATGGAGACGAAGGCGGCAGAAGAAGAGTTCAGCACCGTGCCGAGCCCGAAACTCACTGAGATGAGGGCGTAAGGGTATGAAACTAAGTCCTTTGCTGAGCATTGAACGTTCAGCGTCGGAGAGGGGAAGTCAGGGGGTATGGTGAATACAAGGCTGGGGCTGGGATTGGAAGACAGGATGGGGACAGAGGGACAGGCAGGGGTGGAGGATCCTGGATCTGTGTTGGTGTCGATGAGTTGTATACCTATATTATTATTATAAAATACCTATATTATTTGTTCTTAATTGTCTTGGTATGTGTGGGAATGGGTTAATATGTGTTATGTGAATTGTTTACAATAAGTTGTGTTATTAATGAGGATGTATCATTGTTTGGATAACTGCTCTGTATCAAAATAATGTGTCATTTGTTCACAATAGAATGCACCTCTGGGGGCCCAGGGAATAATAGCCTTCAGTCTACATGACTCTAGCTAAAGACATGGGGTGACACCAGATGACCCTCAGCCTAAACAATGAAAGAGGCTAATTTAGATTTTCTAAATAAGGAAGAGGGAGCCAGAATTAGGGATAAAAGTTGGAAATCAGAATCTTTGTTGGCACAATTTTGCCATCGCTTCTGTGGTATAATTCTTCTAAGACACAGTTCAATGTAACACCACTTCAGAAAGAGAAGAAAGGCATCACTTGTGCTGGCAACACTCGAGGAATTCCAGAAGCTTGTTGTCTTCACTGCTTTTTATTAAGTATATGAAACATTTGCTTAATATATTCTGCTTAGTTCATAAGTACTAGTCATTTGTACCTTGTTATGTCAGGCACAACCGAGAACCCCATTGTTAAAAATTAAAATATCTAAATTCTGAATTCTTAAGGAGGATTTTACACCACAAAACCCCTCCCCCTGCCTGCCAGCCCACGCTCTGATTATCCTGCTCCCACCCCACCACCTGCACTCTGACTTCCATCCGACTATCCCGACCTCAAATCAAATGCTTTCTATACCATAGCTTATAATAATTTCAATAATGGTGATTTTTTTTTTAATGATAGGCTTATTCTGTTACATTTGCAAGCCACCTCATTTCTAACATACCTCCTTTATGGGGCATTCCTGAGAAAGTTTCTCTTTAAGTTCTTTTTGCAGTTCTTTGCGAGTTCCCAGTGATTGTTGGACTCGAAGGAAGTCAGATAGTTCTTTCAGACCTGCATTAGTGAAGTATGTGGCAAAATGTTCAAAGTTTTGTTTATTTGCCGGGAAGAGTTCCTGTGGAAAACATAAGAGTTATGTTTTTGTAAAATAGTTCACAGTATAATGAAAATGCCCAGTGTTCATGGTTTAAATTGGAATGTACACTAATCCACTCCTGATAACTCAATCATGTAAACTTGTTATGAAGCTATTAATGTATATATTTTGGAAAATATTTTTCTTTTAAAATAGAGGTTTAGTCTGCATGTATGTCTTAATTGGATTAAAGTCAGCTAGCTTGAGTGTTTTAATATGTACTAATTTTGATATGTAAGAGAGATAGCGTGCATTTGCATTTTTTGAATAGAGCATTCAAGAAATGGGGTGAAAACTTGACGCCTTTCTAGCAGCTACCAAGCCATATGTTTATATTACTAATAAAATTGGTACAATGAATGGGGTTTCATTGTTAAAAGGTAAAATTCAAAGAGAGTGGTGAGACAATGAGATTTGAATTCAAATCAGTGGTGATAGGTATAACTCCAGTAGTTTTCGGGTGTGCAGAGCAGAGGCAATGTAAGATCAAAAGGCAGCTGCAAGCCTCCATCTGGTTCCACAGTGAAAATAATCTCATTCTGAATTCATAAGATGAAAACCAAACATCAGGCAAAGCATTAAGTCTATGGGTTGCTGTTGCCTTAATGGAGATTAGTTTGGGAATTTGTCAAAAGCTATGATAGTAGTAATTTGTAGCCATGTATACATGTATTTTAACCTGTGTATATTGATAAAAATGTTTCAATTAATTTAATGTAAAGCCTCGAGAACTGGTGGTCTGATTGCTGAATTTAGAACCGCATCCCAAACATAACACTTAAAAATATGGGTTATGACAGTTGTTTAAAGCTTCCCTCTGGGATTTTTAAATAACTCCACTTTACCAACTGCATCGGTCATAAGAAATTCCAAGCCATACATATTTTCAGACTCTGATTTCTTATAAAATATCAATTGTGCTAATAACTTACATGTGGACAACAAACAATGTTTCAGGAGAAGCGATTGGAAATCTTATTGCCCCCCTTCCTATCCCACGGGTGCTAAAGCCAATTGCACTGAATGAATGAACACTTTGGCCAAAATCAGCTAACTGAGCAAGGACTATGACTTGAACTTGGGGTCTTTCTGATAGCTATGGCTCAGCTACCCACTGCCTTAACAAGCTATGCCATTAAGAAGTAAATAACCTTGTTTTAATTATCTCTTATGCATCGTTTTAGAGATTTCCATTTCTGACAGGAAATCACAGCAAGCTTTGGTGATTTTGAATTGGAAATAAATCTCTTAATTCCTTTCTATCATTGATTTTTTTTTTAAACACAGACTCTTCATTCAATATATTCATAGTTTGGGGCATGCATAATTTTAGAAATCATAATCATTTGATTTGGATTAAGTATCATCCCACAGCAAATTATTTAAGGTATCTATTGACCTGCATTTTACCTTATAAAACTTTCAAATGCAGATGCAAGTGAATAATTCAGACTGAACATTTAGCAATACCTTACATAAAATTATTTTTTTACCCATGTCTCTTAGCTGACATTGCAAGCATACTTTCATTTTCTCCATTGTTGTAATCTCTTACCTTAATTTCCTTTCCCCTACTGAATAAAACACCTAAAACTTGCAAAATTTACTGTCAATCTGGCTATTTTTAAAATTAAGGTATATAATTAACTTCTAGAATGCCTGGCTCAGACATACTCACCAACAGCCTCTTGTCCAAGTTGGATTTTCTGAGGGATGAGGTAACAGCATTAGCATCTTTTTCTGCCATCCAAGCTTTAAAAACCTTTACAGCGAATGAAGATGATATTCCTGTTTTAAGGGGGAAAAATAAGTTTAAAAAACCTCTTTCCTTGAAAGCCTGATAAAGCAAGCAGATACTGCTTGAAGCAGTTCAAAGGCCATAGTGCCAGCTATGGTCCAATTGGTAGCACTCTCACTTCCGAGTCACAAGGTTTTGGGTTCCAGTCTCACTCCAGACACAAGCACAAAATCTAGGCTGACACTTCAATGCAATACTGCATTGTAGGAGGTGTGTCTTTCAGATGAGACATTAAAGAGAGGTCCTGTCTGCTTTCCAAAGTGAAAAAAAAACCCTGTGGCACTATTTTGAAGAACAGGGGAGTTATCTGGGCATTATCAATTACTGTTTGTGGGAACTTGCTATGGACAAATTGGCTGCCACATTTCCTACTTTAAATAGTTTTGAAGTGTAGTCACTGCTTAAACGTAAAGTTATTTGTGGCACAGAAGGAGGCCATTCAGCCCACTGAACATAGGAAATAGAAGAGGGACTTCGACCCCTTGAGCCTGCTCCACCATTCAACTAGATCATGGCTGATCTTCTAACTCACTGCCATTTTCCCACACTAACCCCATATTCCTTGATACCTTTAATATCTAGAAATCTATCAATCACTGTTTTGAATATACTCAGTAACAGTCCCCAAAGCCCTCTGGGGCAGAGAATTTCACCACCCTCAGTGGAGAAATTCCTCATCTCAGTCCTAAATGACCTATATTTTAATCTGAGACTGTGTCATTACCACTCACTTCATTGGCTGTAAAGGGCTTTGAAACATTTAGGTTGTGAAAGGCGCGATAAAAAATATAGTCTTTTTTTCACATCGTGAAAGACAAATCTCATTTCATACGGGATTAAGGCTAGAGCTAGAGGAGACTTTTATCCTGGGCTGGATTTTGGTTAGTAGCTTTGATCATTCATTCTTTCTGTTGGAATCCGTCATGATCCAATGTGTGAGTCCTGTACTTAAGACAGTTCTGGTATACCCATTAGGAAAAAGAACTCACTTCATCATGTAACAATAATTTTTCCCTCACTTTTCAATTATGCCCTGAATCACAAAACAGTACAAGTAATTGGTATTTAAGACAAGATTAATGTTAATGAACAGCATTTACACATGATGGTGTTTTGTTTGAATGAATTCTTTGGTCGATCAAAGTAAGCACTGTAGGCACACAACAGATGTAAATTTAACTAGCTTATTGTGCGGGAATGCCGTGGGATTGGTCAATATTATATCCCACCTAATATTACCCTCCATGACTTCAGTGGAGTGTAAAATTGGACTGGGTGTAAAACCAGATTTCCACCCAATCTTGTCACTTTCCCAATATGCAATTTAGGGATGTATCAGAATCAAGCAATCTTTCTGAATACACACAATTGTTAGACCCAGAGAGAAGCTTCCTCAATAACATGTTTAAACTCCAACCTTGAAAGAGCATCCCACTGAACCAATGTGACATTTCTCCATTTACCATGCCTGTCACCCTATTGTCTCTATTGATAATTGAGGCCTGATTTAGGGTCAGTTTTCTACTGACCATGCTGATCAGGACTTGGGTTCAGACAAAACTCATTTCATACGGGATTAAGGCTAGAGCTAGAGGAGACTTTTATCCTCGGCTGGATTTGATTTAAACCCAAGTCTCAGGTCCCAAGACAGTGAACAATCTATTGCACAGTTCCGTTTCTTAAACGCTGTTTTGTTTATGATCTAATGATATTCGAATGAATTCTTACCTCAAACTTTCTGAAAGCAAACTGTTACACCGAGTATAGAGGAAACAGTGATTTATCTAAACAAAAACTGGGAGCTACATCCTGCATTTAAGTTAAAATTCAAGCATTCTCCAAATAATCCCAGTCTGCAATAGTTACCAACCATCACAAACTTGTTGCATTTAAGAAAAGAATGTCCTTACATTTGTAGCCAATTTTTCCATTCTGGCTTCAAAAGGTGCAGTTTGTTTATATCCATATTTTAAGAAATTTGGAATTAACTGTATATACTTAGCCAGCACTTTACTCCACATATTTATTTGTAACTGAAGTCTATCACATTGTTGCATAAAGGTTTATGAAAAATATTTTATACGCACTTAAACCTGTTAATTTCTGAATATTGAGTGTTCTTTGCTGCTTTTAAAGTCTAAACAATGTTTCTTATAAAACATCTGTTATACTTGTCACAAATACTATTATAGTCTTTGATGGCAATTCATGGGAAATTAAAGTATAATAGCAGTGACAATATCTATAAAACTGAAAAAGAAAATATGGACATGTATTTAATGAAGGAAGGCCTTTCCTTTCAGAACTATTGAAATTATATTTTTAATGACAAAAATGGGCATTGTCATTTCTCACTGCAACATAAAAGCTCAATAAAATTATAATTTGTAATAATCATTATGATAATCTATAGTACTACAATAATGTTGTTCTCCAAGGGAATGAAACAGGCACACCATAAGTATACATACATCTTTATTTACAATTAGGTTTATGGTCCATTTCAGTAGAATACATGTGTCCCTTTGAAGATATGGCACCCCATTATACATGTTTTTCCAAGCCATAGGCAGGAGATAAAGAAGTCTGAAATAACAAAGTGCTTTGGTACCATTCCTTTGTGAAAAGATTCAAGTCTTTTCCTCTTAGATTACTACTAAGTAGAGTCACAATGGAAGCATGAACAGCAGGGGGCAGCTTTGTAAATAGTTCTTTCAAATGAAAGAAAGATCAGAAAAATAATTTCAAGGGTTCGTTGCTACAGGTGTTACCTATATATGGGTAGAATGGGAAGTTGTGGAGTTGTGAAGTTTTAAATATCTTCAGAAATGAATAGAAATTTTCTGTTAAACCAGCAACTAACTAGATCAGCGTTATGAATATTTTAATTTCTTAATTTACAATTGCCAGTATTATAAGTTAAGTAGTTCAAAAGCAGTGAAAAGCTGGTTGCCATAACTTTAACAATTTTGGAAGTGCATTTGATGCTCTTCTTTCTAGTACTTCCATTTTACGTGTGCATATGATTAATAGCTGAGCTGTTCTTTCGGCAAAACTGGGTTCAGCTCTAGGCCCAGAGGCAAGTGATTATTTATTTCAATTTAACACCAGCTTTAGCTCTGGAACTACTTTAAAAAAAATTATCAAAGTACCCTCAAGTATTACCTTCTTTAACCAAATTATCCGAAAATAGGCTTGTTAAAATTGTGGCTGGAAGTGATCCATTGGCCAACAGGATACCAGTGAGTGTTGCCAACTTAGTCTGTTCTGAAGCTGAAAATGCTTTCAGGAATAGCAATAGCTGAGAAAAGATAACATATATATATATATATATATATTTTAAATAGATGTAGTATGGGAAGAAGGCATAATATGAGGTATGTTTGATATTACTTGCATCATCTTAAGCCTTTTTGTACTTTCATATTCATCTATGTCCTTTAAATGTTATTTTATGGATATTCCAAACTTGAACACAAACTAATTACTGGAATATTACTATACCTAATTATTGTGCAATTCGGAGGCTGCAGAGTGCTTTACTTGTGTCTCCATGGCCTCATTTGCATGCCAGTGGATTTTGGATGTGCAGCACAGCTGCAGTAGTTAATTTTTATTTCCACTGCCTTATTTAAGTATAAAATGGTTTGCTAATTCACTACCACATAATTGCATAATGTTAAAATCTGCCTCACTGACTTATTATTGTGCTCTTGTGGCTGCTTGCTTCTTACTTGCGCAATATGACTATTAAGTATTTTTGTAACTTAATGTACCTTAATAAACTGCTTTAACCAAACTTTCAAATATCCTTCCTATTTCCATATCTTTATTATCTTTAAAACTACTCCCATATATTTATCCTAAACATATTCACTCTCACCAGTAATTTTCCCCAAGGGTCCTCAATCTCCTGCCATAATCTTGACAGAACGCTTGTTCACAACATTTTTTTGGGGCTTCCATCGAAGTTAGGGCAGCAGATACAAGAATCACCTCATGGAAATTCTACCCCTTTATCTTTTACAGAAAAAACTACTCAAAAGGTGGGAGGGCCTAAATAAAACTTTACACTTTTGCAAAGCAGAAACCTGCAGTTTTTCCTCACAATGATTTCCAGATCAAATACACACATCTGATTCAACATGAACAACAGGAACAAGTTCCAGTATGCACCCTCCTCTATATTCATCCACTTTATAACTTCATTTGAATCCCTTTTCTGACTATTGTATTATATTCACTTCAATAACAGTCCTTTTCTATACAAAGGCTCTCTCAGCCATCCTCCCCCACATCTTCTTAAGCCACTGATTCATGCTGTTCACTGGTCCATACTACAACTTTGATTTGTTCATGTGAGCTCGGAGAGTGAGTACTGGCAGGCTATTCCACTGCGGAGGCCATCAGAGCTGACCTCACTCTAGGTCCACATGTGCACACTTACAGCAGGTGACACTGGATAGCAAATAGAAGCAAGACTGCAGTACAGTCCTGAAGCCAAATGCAGTGCCTCAACTGATGTCCCAGTTGAACTCAGCTAACTCGGCAGATATAGGAGATGGAACCTAGGATATTATGATTTGAATGATTCAGCTCTATGTGCAGCCTTATCAGTAACTATTAAAAGCATTCAGCACTATAATGAATTAATTCAATTCCAAAAAGTAAAACCAAATAAAGGTTTAAAGGAAGTTTGTAATTTCTTCAGAATCCCTGAAAAAGAAAACATTACATTTATTTTCGCTATAAAAGTTACCTTTTTAATTGCATCTTCAAATGCTTTTTCCAGATACTTGTAACGCCTAATGAGCTTATTGAGGACCTAAAGGAAAAACAAAAAATTAAGGAACATCGCCAAATGTTCAGCCTGTGAATGAAATTAAATCTATACTTTATCTCAAGATTAAAAATAACATAGTACTGGCTTTATGTAACTACATTGTCAGCCCCTATTCCTGCCTTTGTATACAGAGACAGAATGTTTATGTGGAAGATTTTATATCAGTTGATGTGACTCTCTGATGCAACAAGTAGCGTGCTATGGGACAAGTTTGTGGAAATGCTTCTCATCCACAAAAAGCAGTACAATAATATTTTATATCAGCATTCATGATGTTCACTGGAAGGCTGGAGCTTCCAGCAGCTCTGCAAAAGCTTAGAAAAAGGTTTTTTAAAATGGCTGTCGAAGCTGCTCTTGCCTTGCTCACAGCGAGGCTTCCGGGGAGGGAAGCAGTGAGTAGCAGCATTTAAATAAAAACATGGATTGTAGCAGCCCCAACTTGGTACTTCTGCACGATCAGCACTCACATTTCCACAACATTGGAGCTCTGGCTTTGGATCAGATCAGGATCCTGAATGGGAACACAAGTCCAGGAATTGGAAGTGGTGATAGGGCAAGTCAGGGGGCGGGAAGTTCTGTTCTGCAAGAGGGTGGGTCAGAGAACAGGGGGAGTGGGGGTGGGGGGGAGGCCACAACTCTAAGGTTGAGGAGGGGATAGACCCCGCAATGCTGAGTGTAGGGGAGGAGGATCTGCAGTGACCAGGAGGGAGGATCGGGGAGCAGGAGGTTCAGAAAGTAGGATTGGTGGCAGGCAGGAGGTACTGTAAGTAGAAAGTTACATTTTTCTTTTAAAATAAAATAAATATAAAAATATAAAAGTTATTTCATTTACCAATGTAGGAATTTAGCTCTTCCAGTTTTTAAAGTAAGTTTTGCATTATTCATTTTTTAAAAAGTTTACTTGCATAGGTGCATTTTATTTCCCTGGCTTTTGTTTTATAAATGTTGTACTTTTTAAAAAAATTGTACACCTGTAGTTATTTTTAAGCATGTGATTTTGTTTTAGTTACATGCATTGCTCTGTAACATTACATCAAGGAGCAGGAAGCAATGATAACTTAGTTGTCCATGTTGCTCTCGCATCACAGGTTTTTTGTTAAGGGCCCTTGCTTGAAAAATACTACTAGGCTGGAAGCATGATACCATATTTCTGGCAGCACAGATATGACCAGTTTCAAACTGACCGTGTCCAAATTGGGATAGGGTGAATAAAGTTGAAAGGGTAGCTGGCAATCCTGTCTTCGTCTCTTCATTGAATTCTCAGCTACGCCATCTATGAAATAAACTTACTAAACTGGGAGTTGCCCTGAATGTAAAATGTTATTTTTTAAAAATAAAACAAAGAAAGGAAATGTTTCTTGTATCCCTGAACTAATACATTTCAAATTTCTTTTCAGTAAACTAAACAATGTTAAGTTGATAAATTGTACTTTTAACATGTGTTGCCTCAAGATATCACTGACTAACATGGTTATGTTGCAAGGTTGCAGGCAGGGACCGGTTGGTCTCATCTCTAATAGTTTTAGACAGTGACCACTTCACAGCCTTGTGCCAAAGCACCTGTTTACCTGAGCATAGTTTCGGATTGTTTGCTGATCTTCAGTGGCACCAAACACACAGTATTCAGTCATCTTGGTTTTGTCTCCATCGTCAATACGTGTTCCTCCTGGGGCTACAAGATAACAAACAGCTTTGTTTTAAAAATGTCACATGGTAGCAACTGCCAGTCACATCTTTGAAGTTCACAACAGTATTCAAGTATATCTTCACACCACAGGTAGGTTGACTCTATTTTAAAAACTGGGTATGTAAATATAATTGCACAAAAATCTGCACTTCAATTCTATCTAATGGGCCTTTTTACACCCTGCACAGCTCAGAACGTTGGGACAATGTAATAATTAATTGACCAATTAATCTCAATTACTGACAGCAGCTTCAGTCTCACTTTAATCCAACAATTTGCATTTATAGAGTGCCCTTAAAACAGTAAAACATCTTAAAGCACTTCACAGGAGTGTAAACAGACAAAAAAATTGGCACCAAGCCAAAGAAGGAGGTATGAGAGCAGGTGGCCATAAGTTGTCATAGAGATAGGCTTTAAAGAGCATCTTAAAGGAGGAGAGGGGGGTTTCGGGAAGAAATTGTATTTAGTGCCTGGACAGCAGTAGGCATGGTGGTCAATAATGGGGCAGAGGAAGTTGGGGAGGAAGAGGAAGCCAAAATTAGAAGAAAACCAGACTTCAGAGTGTTGTAGAGCTGAAGAAGGTTAGAGAGAAAGGGAAGATCAAAGGCATGGAGGGATTTGAACAGGATAATGGGAATTTAAAATTTTAAATGTTGATAGGCTGGGAGGCAGTGTAGGTCAACAAGTACAGGACTGACGTGTGAACTGGACTTGGTGCCAATTAAATAAGGGCAGAGTTTTGGATCAATTCAAGTTTATGCAAGAAGATAGGAGGCCAGGCAGGAGAGCATTGGAATAGTCAGGTCTGGAGGTAACAAAAGTATTAATGGGGGTTTTAGCAGAAGATGACCTGAAGCAGGACACGGACAAGTGATATTGTGGAGGTGGAAATAAGTGATCTTGTTGGAGAGGATATGGAGCTGCAAGTTCAGCCCATGGTCAAGAATGAAGGCTGAGGTTGCTAATAGTGGTCAGGCAGAGGGAAAGAACAAGTGGCTAGGAATCGGCATTTAATTAGAGCAAATCACTGCTCATCCGGTACTGGATGCCAGGGAAGCAGCCTGACAACAACGATCCAGTGGAGGGGTCAAGAGAGGGGGTGGTGAGGTAGAGGTAGTCAATGTGTATATGGGATCTAACATTGTGTTTTCAGATATGTCCTCAACAGGCAGCATGTAGATTAGAAATAGAATGGATCCCTAAGATAGATCATTGAAGGACTCAAGAAGTGACTACGCAGGAGCAGAAATTTTATGGCTACGAGTAAATAGTTAAGAATGAAACTATAGAGGGCAGTCCCACTTAGCTGGACAATAGAGGAGAAGCACTGGAGGAGGACGGTGTCGTTAGCAGAGTAAAAGGCTGTAGGCAGGTCAAGAAGGATGAGGATCGTGTACCTCGATCACAGTAACAAAAGATGTCATCTGTGGTTTTGATTAGGGCCATTTGAGTGCTATGACAATGATGAAAATCTGACTGAAGAGATTCAAACATGGGGTCCTAGGAAAGATTGATCACAAATGATCTTACTTTTACATCAACAAATTTGGGAAAAGATTTGAGAGGAAGTTTGGTTGATATTTCTAAAGAATCAGGACAATTTCTGTCTCATGAGGTTATTAAAAACATTTTGCAATACTGCTCATTCACTGACTCTTCCCTTCAAACCAGCTGCAACTATTAGCAAAATTTACTGCGCTCAGGTTAGTGCCCTGAATAAATTAGAATTGTTTTAAAAACATAAAGGGAAAAAGGCTGCAGGTTGATTGAAGCTGTCAAATGCAATAACAAGCTGGAATAAATGGCTTTTGTTACCATAAGCACATGCTATTCTAAGTTAACACATTCATACAATAAAGCATTGAATACAATACTGCATTTTCAGTTTCTGAATTGATTATCTTTTTCATGGTTTGGCCTCTTCCTTCCCCCATTCATAAGGTGGGGAGGGGGGGGGGGGGGGGGGCTCAAATCCTGCCATTTTCCTCTCTATCCCCACTTCCTCAAGTTATGCACACATGCAAAAGATGACAAATTTACTTCTAGGAGTTGCAAAGAGTAGTGAGCCTGATGATTGGGAGTATTTTTGGTTAACCTATGCTGGTTTCTAAAAGTTGATAAAAAGGGGAAAAGAATTAAATTAAACTAACCAGGAATAAAAAAAAACAGATTGTAAGAGCTTTTACAAATATGTAAAAAGGACAGTAGCTAAAGTAAATTTTGATCCCTTAGAGACAGTGACAGTAGAAATGATCACGGGGAATAAGGAAATGGCAAAGACATTGAACAAATATTTTGCATCTGTCTTCACAAAAGACCATACAAATTAATACCAGAAATAGAAGGTAACCAAGGGGACTAATAAGAGTGAGGAACTCAAGGTAATTATCAGAAAAAGTTTTCCATAAATTTAAGGGGGTAAAAGCAGACAAAACCTTGGGACCTTATGGCCCACATTGTAGGGTTCTAAAAGAGACAGCTGCAGTGATAGTGGATATGCTGGTTATGATTTTCTAAAATTCCCTAGATTCTAGAATGCCCGCAGCAGATTGGAAGTTAGAAAATGTAACGATGATTCAAGAAAGGAGGAAGAGAGAAAACAGTGAACTACAGATCAGTGCCTAACATCATTCATTGGGAAAATGTTGGAATTTATTAAGGAAATATTAACAATGCACTCAAAATCATCATATGATCACACAAAGTTAACATGATTTTACAAAAAAGAAATTGTGTTTGACAAATTTATTGGAGTTTTTTGATATAAATCATAGAGTAGATAAAGGGGAACCAGAAATGAAGTAAAATTGTATTTTCAAAAGGGTTTTGATAACACGCCACACAATGTTGTAATATTGAGATAGCAGCATGACATCACTGGAAGGGAAGTGTGTCACACAATCCAGTCTTCTGGTTTCACTTCTGCTCTTGAGCTAAGCGCGTACGCACAGCTCTGCTGCTGATGTCTTCAAGCTTTTTATCCACATATATCTGTTCTCATGTGCCTAGTCTAAATAAATGAACCCTTATGGGTGATTGGTGCCTATATCATTATAACACAACATGGCGCTCAGCGGTGATCAAACAGCCTGGAAGCAAGATTAAGTAAATACAACATGGTGAACAGCTTTAGATTGTATTACAAGATGACCCTTGACATCTGATCAGACCACAGTGGAATTGCGGTGTCAGAGTGTTGAAACTGCAGCATGGGGACTACGCACAAAAGCTTTGAAGAGACAGTGCAGGATTGTACTCAAATAAAGGGCTGGCAAGCCATCAGATCCCTTGTGGTGAGATTGCAGTGCACAGCCTGTCAGTCAGTGAGTGGGGCAGCGTGTTGAGGGGATTAGCACTTGGTTAGCTCAGTCGGGCGGCAAGTGCCCAAGTTTGGGCCAAGTCAATAGCAAATGAGGGAGACTCAAACAAAAATGTCATAAAAATCAGGACAGATAAGGGTTATTGTCAAAATGTCCACAAAATTCCCCAGTTTGAACTGGGATGCAGCTGATCTACTGTACAAATTCACAATGTTTAAACAGCATACAGTGCCATTGTTTCTTGATTCAGGTGTGCCTAAACCAGGCAAGCAAGCCATAAAAGTTAGCATAGCAATTGGGATTGAAGGTATACACAGGCTGAACACGTCAGGATGAACAGCAGAAGAACTAAAGGATGAAAGACCAGTTCAGAATTAGGTTAAACTTCCATATTCCTCAACCAGAGTTCATGTAATTTCGACAACAGCCTAAAGAATCCATAGACACCCTTTCCTCTGCATCTGCTGGCAAAGAGATATACTGTGATTTTTCAAACACAGAGCTGGCACGGTTGATGATCTCATCCATTCCCATTGAAACATTCCAAAAAGATCTGCTAGACAAGCCAAAAATGTATAGCATCAAAGAACTACTCAAGAACGGACATAAGTATGAAGCAATCCTCACAGGCTCTGTAAGCTTGACTGACCTAAGTACAACCCCAACTGTTGACCCACTCACTAGAACACCCAAATCTAGGAAAGCATGTGGAAGGTGTGGCCTTCTGCATGCACCAATGGAATATCCAGCAATTCTGCAAAGAATGTGGCAAAAAGGGCCATCGGCAGTGGCAGTGTATTAGGACAAAGGCTAATGCAACAGCAAAGAGCCATGCACTGATCCAAACAGACTGTACACAATGAGTACCTTCAAGCAATAAGAATGGCCAACTGTTATCCTGTCAGAAATATATACACGAGGTGATGTGCACGGCAAGACAAAGAGCGGTGTTTCACACCACTAATCTCATGGAAAACATAGATGCCGTTGCGCCATCCAAAATTTGTCAAGATACAAATTATCTGCCTTAAGCAAGTTGATAACTATTCATTATTGGCCAAGATTGACACAGAGGCAATTGCCAAAATACTGACCCTGCAAATTCTAAAAGGCATGGAAAGCCATAGCAAAATTTACTACTGTGAAACTTCCAGCATACAATGGTTCACTAAATTTCATGTGCAGGATCCATAGTCCTGGAGTGCAAATACAATCAGCCCTCCTGGGTGTCACAGATGTTCTACATTGTGGAAACTAAAGGCCTATTAATTATAGGCCTCCCAGCATGCCATGACCTCAGACTAGTAACAATCCATGGAATTCGTCAGACATCACAAGGCAGACAAACCTCAGAAACTACTCCTATTGCCTCAGTTCATGACCTAACATCAAAATATCCATAACGTTTTAACAAACTTGGCAGTTTCAAGGGAGCTGCAACATTACACTTGCAGGAGAATGCAATCCCATCAATTGATCCATCACATAAGTGCAGAAACCATTTACAAGACAAACTGATGGTTGAACTAGACAAAAATGGAGAAATATGGAATCATTAAAAGATTACAAGAGCACAGTCTGGTGCATCTCAATTATCTATGTCATAAAGGAGGACAGATAATTGAGAGTTTGCTTCAATCCACAATGTTTAAATGCAGCTTTGAAACGTTATCCTTACAAAATACCAAATTAGAAGAGTTAATTTTGAGATCTGCAGGTGCAAAATTTTCCTTGAAGCTTGATGCCAAGCATGGCTACTGGTCAGCATATCTCGCAGAGAAGTCCAAAGGCTTATTACATTCTGTACCCCATTCAGATGATACTGTTTTCAACGACTTCCTTTTGGGTTGTTAGCCAGGATCATTTTCAAGCTCACATGGACACCATTACATTCACTGTGCCAAGATGCATCTTATTGTCAATGACATTGCTGTCTTGGAAAGAACAAAGCAAGAACATGACTATAATCAACATTTATTGATGCAACGAAGATTTGGTGTTCAACAGTCTGAAATGTGCCATCAATGTGCAGCAGGTCAATTTTTGGTTCTATTTATTCTAGTGCTAGAATGTGTCCAGATCCAAGTGAAATAGAGTATACTAAAGCCATGCCAATTCCTCAAGATAAGGATGATCATTGAAGATATCTGGGTCTCTTTTCCATGCATTTCCAATTTCACTCAAAAAATAGTTATCACTAAGGGAGCTGTTGAGAGAGAGGCTGTACCTTTCCTGTGGCACAAAGACCAGCAATAACTGAAACAATTATCAGAAGCATCTTATGAATTAACCTGGAGATAGATGCCTCACAGAAAGGTCGGGGAGCATGCATACTACAGAAGGCATATCGATTACGTTTGCTTCAAAACCCATCTGTAACACAATCCAATTACATCAACATTAAAGCTAATGTTTCCTGCTCAATGATTGGAATCATGCAATTTCATACCTATCCATTTGGCAAAAGATTGATGGTAGAGACTGACCACAAGCCACTGGAATGATTTGGTAAAAACCATTGCAATCTTGGCAGCACATTGATAAAGATTCAAGGTTATGACAGAGATTAGGTACAAGCCAGGTAACCTGATGATCACTTTGGATGCATTTAGCAGATCGTCTAACCCAACAAAAACAGAAGATATATCCTTACAAGTTGATCTGATCGACATCAAACTTAAAGATGCTCTCTAAATTGATCTGGTACATTTTGCGTGACATAAATGCCAGCAGATACAAAAACAAACAGCAAAAGATTCCACATTACAGAAACTGTGAAACACCATTATTGACGGATGGTCTGATTCAACTCAGCATGTCCATGAACACACAAAACCATTGTGGCCTTACCGGGCCAAGCTAGGCTTCTCCAGGAGTAATTTTTAAAGGTAGGCAGGCCATCATACTGGAATCTTTGCGACCCAATATTCTTCAACAACTTCATCACTCACATATGCATAGAACAGATGAGATGACTTGAAAGACAGTCTATTGGCTGGGTATGAACAATTATACTGAAGTAATCATCAAGAAGTATGAGGCATGTCAAGAGCACATGCCAAGTCAACACAAAGAACCACTGATTCCACATGAAGTTCCTATCCATCTTTGTTCCAAAATTGCATCTGACTTCTTTCATGTCTGTGGCACTAACTTCATTTCAACTACTTTATTATTTGACAATTGCACAATAAGTCAAGCACAACTGTTGCTCACACTCTAGGTGTTATTTTCGGTTGATTTGGTGTGCCTAGAGAGATCATTATGGATAATGGTCAGCAATTTATTGGTAAGCCATTTTAGGATGCGTGCGAGAAATGGAACATTTATCTCACTACTTCTTCTTCTCATACCCTAGATCTAACGGCTGAGCTGAACGAATAATTCGCATGGTGAAATCCCTAATTCTCAAATGTAGGCAGACCAAGCAAGATCTACACATTGCAATGTTAGTTCCGAGAGTGACACCTTTAAGTGCAACTATTCCATCACTGGCACAGCTCATATTTGCCAGACCAATGTGTATCAATTTACCTACTCTTACCCATTCCACACTCTCAGAAATTAAAGAGCAACATTTAAAACTGCAAGATGACCAACGTGTATGATAAAAATTCAGGTAAAGAATTGCTAAGTTTAGAGTACGGACAAGCTTGGACAACAAGTCTGCATCCTTGTACAAGGCAACCAGCCAAGGTGACAAAGATTTGTTCAGAACAAAGGTTCTATGAAGTCATTACACACACACACCACAATGGTATGGCATAACAGAGTACAAATTAGACCCACTCCGCCACTGTGCAGCCCTATTGCATCGAGGGCAAGATCCCAAATGCAATCAGGAACAACATCCAAGAATGACAATCCCACAGACAACTGTAAGCAATTAAAGACACCTCCATGTAAGGTTACCATCACAAAATCTGGGCCTACCAGCAGATTACATCTGCTTTCAAGACTCAGATTCACCAGTCCTATACACTTCTGTAATGGAAACTAAACATGAATATGTAACATACAAAGTTATACTTCTCTGGATAGGGGAAAGTATCTTTAAAGGAAGGGGAGATGTTGTAATATGCCTTTAAGGGATAGCAGCATGACAGCACTAGAAGGGAATTCTGTCTTGTGATCCAGTCTTAGTTTCACTTTTGCTTTTGAGCAGAACAGACATAGACACACGTACAAAGAGCTCTGCTGATATCTTCAAGCTTTCTATCCATGTATATCTGTTCTCATGTGCCTAGTCTAAATAAATGATCCCACAATATGTTCATCCAATCCCTTGAGTGATTGGTTCCTATATCATAACAACAACATAACACAAAAAGTTAAGCAAAGTTTAATGGAGTTGGAGATGATATATTAGCATGAAGAGGATTGGTTAGCAAAGAGTAGGGTAAATGGAAATTTTCAAGTTGGCAGGCTGTGACTAGGAGTGCTGCAAGGATCGGTGCTAAGGCCTCAACTATATACGATCTATATTAATGGCTTAAATGAAGAGACAGGGTGGTGTACCCAAGTTTACTGACAATACAAAGTGACAAAGCTAAGTGGCACAAACTGAGGAAGACACAAGAGGCTGAAAAGAGACGCAGACTGGTTAAGTAAATGGGCAACAAGGTGGCAGGAGTATAATGTGGGAAAATGTGAGGTTATTCAAACTGAATCAGAATAGCAATGCAGAAATATTTTTTAAAAGGCGTGAACATTTTAAATGCTGCAGTTCAGAGAGACTTGGGTGTACTCGTACAAGTAACACAGAAAGTTAACATGCTAGCACAAGAAGCAATTAGGAAGGTAAATAGTATATTAGCCTTTATTGCAAGGATATTGAGTACAAGAAATATATGAGGCATGCTATAATTTTATAGGGCTTTGGTGAGACCATCCCAGGAGTGGTGTGTGCAGTTTTGGTCTCCATATCTAAGGAAATGTAAACGTGCATTGGAGGTGGTGCTGTGAATGTTCATTAAATTAGTCCCTGGGATGAAAGGATTAGCCTATGGTAAGAAACAGTAAACTGAGCCCATATTCTCTGGAGTTTAGAAGAATAAGAGGTGATCTCACTGAAACATGCAAGATTTTGAAGGGTCTTGACAGGGTTGACAAAAGGGTCATTCCCCCTGGCTGGGGAATCTAGAACATAGGGGCACAGTTTCAGGATATGGGGTCAATCACTTTGGACTGAAATAAGCAATTTCTTCACTCAGAGGATAGTGAATCTTTGGAATTCTCTACCCCAGAGGATTGTGCATTAGTCTATCGAAGCCTGATTTTAGTCATATCTTTGGTATCCCGGGGAATCAAGGGATATGGAAATCAGGCAAGAATGTAGAGTTGAGACAGAAGATCAGCCATGAATGACAGAACAAACTCAAAGAACTTCATGGTTGACTCCTGCTCCCATTCCTTGTATTCTTATTCACAGTCAGTAGCCCTAAACAGAAATATGGGAGGATCTGCTATTTAGCATCATTCAGATGTTTAATCATACATTGGAACTGACACTATTTAGTGGTATGCATATTCAAATGTCACTAATCAATGTTATTCACACAATTGGGATACAATGTAGCAACTTTGAGAGAGATTCCTTCAGCAGCAGCAACAACTTAGATTAATCTATCACCTTTAATGTAATAAAACATCTCAAGGAGCTTTACTGAAGCATTAGAAAGAAAAATTGGACACCAAGTCACACTTGGAGATATTAGGCCAAGTGGCCAAAAACTTGGCCAAAGAAGTAGGTTTAAAAAGAATGACTTAAAGGAGAAAAGAGAGAGGAAGAGCAGTGGGGAGTAGTAAGGAGGGTCTTCCAGATCTTAGGCCTTGGCAGCTTGGCCATAAAAGGTGGAGTGATTAAAGTCAATGATGTTCAAGAGGCCAGAATCAGACAAGCACAGATATCTTGGAGGGTTGTGGGGCTGGAAAAGATTAGCGATAGGGCAAGGTCATGAAGCGATTTGAAAACAACGATAAGAACCTTAAAATCAAGGAGCATTTAACCAGGAGCTGGTGTAGGTCAGTGAGCACAGATATAACAGGTTAATAGGACTTTGACTGAGATGATCCATGATTAAGGCATGTTACTGCCTTAGGGCCCTTCTGAAATTGCACCTCATGCTCATCCTGCATGCTCAAGGTAGTGTGACCAAAAAAATGTTCCCTCACCCCAATCCTCCACTAATGATTTGATGCTTTCAGATACCAAACAGCAGTGCCTGCCCAGCCACAGCACCTTCAGGAGGAAGAAAGAGAGCAACAGCACACCAGAGGTGAAGAAGCTCCATCACCTATCTGACACACTCAGCCACCAGCTCACATTTTTAAAAAAAAAAATATTCATCCATGGAATGTGGTAGGCCCGCACTTCTTGCCCATCCCTAGTTGCCCTTGAGAAGGTGGTGTTGAGCTGCCTTCTTGAACCGCTGCAGTCATGTGGTGTAGGTACGCCCACAGTGTTCTTAGGGAGGGAGTTCCAGGATTTTGACAGAGTGACAGTGAAAGAACGGCAAGATATTTCCAAGTCAGGATGGTCTGTGGCTTGGAGGGCAACACCACCATCTGGAAGTGGAAGTTCCCATGTGTCTGCTTCCCTTGTCCTTCTAGATGGTAGCAATCATGGGTTTGAAAAGTGCTGTCTCAGGATCCTTGGTGAACTCCTGCAGTGCATCATGTAGATCGTACACACTGCTGCTGCTGTGCGTTGGTAGTGGAAGGAGTGAATGTTTGTGGATGGGGTGCCAATCAAGCAGGCTGCTTTGTCCTGGATGGTGTCAAGTTTCTTGAATGTTGTTGGAGTTGCACTCATTCAGGCAAGTGGAGGGTATTTCATTACATTCCTGACTTGGAGAGCAGAGTCAGAGAGTTAAAAGAGCGTGAAACGAAGAGAGAGAGAAGAGCCAGAGAGTAAGGAGAGCACGAGAAGAGGCAAGACTGAGAGTGGATTTGGAGAGTTAAAAGAGCAGGAGAAGAAGCGAGACTGAGATAAACACAGGAAATAGTATATATTTGAATTATTCTAAGTTAAGATAATTATTAAAATAAATTAATAAATAATGTGGTAAATGCTTTATACCAAGTATAAGGTATATCAGTGCAGCTCGACCATGTGGAATGTGCATCTTGCAGGATGTGGGTAGTGGTGCATGCACAAAATGCCCTCAATGACTATATCTGCAGGAAGTGTCACCAGCTGCAGAAACCTGAGCTCCAAGTTGCGGAGCTTGAGCAGTGGCTGGAGTCGCTGTGGTGTATCCACAAGGCTGAGGATTTCATAGATAGCACGTTTAGAGACGTTGTCACACTGCGGCTAAGTAGTACACAAGCAGAGAGGGAATGGGTGACCAGCAGAGTATCCAATAGAAACAGGCATGTAGTGCAGGAATCCCCTGAGGCTCTCTCGCTCTCTAACCGTTTTTCCATTTTAGATACCGGTGAGCAAGATGGTTCCTCAGAGGGCTGTAGCAAGAGCAAGTCCATGGCATGATGGGTGGCTCAGCTGCACAGGAAGAGGAGGAGGAAGAGAGGAAGTGCTATATTAATAAGTTATTCCAAAGTTTGGGGAGCAGACAGGCATTTCTGCGGCCATCGACATGACTCCAGGATGGTATGTTGCCTCCCTAATGCCAGGGTCAAGGATGTCAAAAAGCAGCTGCAGGACATTCTTTTGTGGGAAGGTGAACAACCAGTGGTCGTGGTTCACATTGGGACCAACGACATAGGTAAGAAAAGAGATGAGGTCCCGAAAGCAGATTTTAGGGAGTCAGGAAGGGAATTAAAAAGCAGGGCCTCAGGAGCAGTGATCTCAGGATTAATCTAGTGCCACGTGCTAGTGAACGTAAGAATAGGAAAATTGACTAGTTTAACGCGTGGCTGGCGAAATGGAGTAGAAGGGAGGGCTTTAGATTTCTGAGGCATTGGGATCGGTTCTGGGGCAGGTGGAATCTTTACAAGGAGGACGGGTTACACCTCAACAAGACTGGGACAAGTGTCCTCGCGGGGAGGATTGCTAGCGCTGTTGGGGAGTGTTTAAACTAGATTGGGAAGGGGATAGGAACCGGCATGGGGGACATTCAGCGTGCAGAGGAGAAAAACTGGCAGTGGGAAGAAATGAAGTATTAACTGATAATGAGGATGTATCAGAGAGTTGCATCAAGGTAGATAGAATACTTGGAGAGTGTGATAGAATTAGAATAGGCAATGAAGTAGAAGGGAGGGCTTTAGATTTCAGAGGCATTGGAATCAGTTCTGGGGTAGGTGTAACCTTTACAAGAAGGACGGGTTACACCTCAACAAGGCTGGTTGAGTCTGACTGGTCATTAGATGGGGTCAGAATAAGCAAGAAAGTAAAAAAGCCTAAATCAAGGCTAATGTGTACCTTTGAGAAAGCACGGAGTGATTAATAAAATTGGTGAACTGAAAGCACAGGTTGACAAACGGAATTATGATATTACTGCTATAACAGAGACCTGGTTCAAAGAAGGGCAGGACTGGGCATTAATTATTCATGGGCACAAGGTATTTAGGAGAGACAAGGAGGAAGAAAGGGGATGGAGGGCAGGGAGTGCCAATATTGGTTAAGGTGGCATTACAGTACTGAAGAGAGGATGTTCCAGAGGGGCCAAGGATAGAATCTGTCTGGCTAGAGGTAAGGAATGGGAAAGGTGCAATAAGAATGATTGGTGCCTTATATAGACCACCAACTAGTGGAAGAGATGTGAAGAAACAAATTTGCAAAGAAATTACGGAGAGGTGCAAGAGTTATAGAGTAATCATAATGGGGGACTTCAATTATCCAAATATCGACTGGGATAAGAATAGTAAAAATGGACAAGAGGGGTGAGCGTTCCTGGAATGTGTTCAAGATAATTTTCTACAGCAGTATGTTTCCAGTCCAATGAGAGGACATGCACTTTTGGACCTGGTTCTGGGGAATGAGTTGGCCCAAGTGGATCAAATATCAGTGGGAGAGCCTCCAGGGGACAGTGACCATTGTATCATAAGGTTTAGGTTAATCATGAGAAAGGACAGAACATTCCAGAGCAGTAATAATTAATTGGGGGAACGTCAACTTCGATGGGATGAGAATGCATCGAGTGAGTTGGAATCAAATGTTGGCAGAAAAGACAGTGGCTGAACAATGGGCTACTTTCAAAGAAAAAATATTGCAGGCAATGTCAAGGCAAATTCCCTTGAAGGGGAAAGGTAGGACAAAAACGCCCTGGATGACGAGAGAGATAGAGGTGAAAAGATGAAAGGGAAGAAGTGCATGTACGCAAGATGTCAGGTAGAAAATACAATAGAACATCAGGCTGAATATAGAAGGACCAGAGGGGAAGTGAAGCAACTAATAACAAAAGCAAGGAGAGAGCATGAAAAAGAAAGGCTGGCAGGTGAACAAAAAAGGGAATCCCAAGGTCTTCTATAAGCATGTATATATTAGAAGGGTAGTTAAAGAAAGAGTAGGGCTGATTAGGGACAAAAAAAGGGGACTTGCATGTGGAGACTGGAGAAATAGCATAGGTGTTGAATGAGTACTGTGCACCTGTTTTACAATGGAAGAACTTGCTACCCAGGCTGAGGTGAGAGAGGAGATAACTAGTAAACTAGAAGAACTTACAATCAATAGGAAAGGGGTGTTGGAAAGGCTATATTTACTTAAAATAGATAAGGTACCAGGATCGGATGTGATGCATTCAGGGGTACTGAGAGAATCGAGTGTGGAAATTGCAGAGGTCCTAGTGATAATCTTCCAATCTTCCTTAGACACAGGGGAGGTGCCAGAGAACTGTGAATGTTACATCCTTGTTCAAAAAGGGGCGCAAGGATGAAGCTGGCAACTACAGGCCAGTCAGTTTAAGCTCAGTGGTAGGGAAACCTCTGGAAACCATAGTACGCGATAAAATCAATAATCACTTAGACAAGTGCAGGATAGTTAAGGAAAGTCACCATGGATTCATCAAGGGAAAATCATGTTTAACTAACTTGCTGGAATCTTTTAAGGAGGCAAGGT
Source organism: Carcharodon carcharias (assembly GCF_017639515.1). NCBI lineage: Eukaryota > Metazoa > Chordata > Chondrichthyes > Lamniformes > Lamnidae > Carcharodon > Carcharodon carcharias. The sequence goes on along the minus strand of NC_054469.1, from coordinate 128,101,321 downwards.
TGATAAAGGAAACACTGTTGATGTGGTGTATATGGATTTTCAAAAGGCATTTGATATATTGCCGCACAACAAACTTCTAGGTCATGGAATAATAGGGAAAGTAGGCACTTGGATAAGAAATTGACCGAATGACAGAAAACAAAGTAGTAATAAATGGTTGTTTTTCAGATTGGAGGAAGGTTTGCAGTGACGTTCCTCTGGGGTCAATGTTGAGATCTTGCTCTACATTGATGACCTAGACTGTGGTGTGCAGGGCAGGATTCCAAAATTTACAGATGATACCAAGATTGGAAATGTTGTCAACTGTGATGTGGATTATCTTGAACTTCAAAAAGGGAATAGACATGTTGGTGGAATTGGGCAGACAAGTGGCAGATGAAGAAGTTCAATGCCGAGAAATGTGAGGTGATTTGTTTTGGCAGGATAGGTATGGTGAGACAGTATAAAACAAAGCGCAAGCCCCTAAAGGAGATGCAGGGACAGAGGGACTTCGGTGGATATGTACATGGATCACTGAAGGTGGCAGAACATGTTGACAGAGCAGTAAATAAAGCATATAGTATCTTAGGTTTTATTAATAGAGGCATTGAGTACAAGAGTGAGGAGGTTATGTTGAACTTGTACGAGACGCCAGTTAGGCCTCATCTGGAGTACTGCATCCAGTTCTGGGCACCAAACCTGAGGAAGGATGTGAAGACATTGGGGAAAGTACAGAGGAGATTCACAAGAATGATTCCCCAGATGAAGAACTGTCACTATGAGAATAGATTAGAGGGGTTAGAGCTGCTTTCCTTGGAGAAAAGAAGGCTGAGAGGAGACTTGATAGAGGCATTCAAGATCCTGAGGGGTATGGGCAGGGTAAAGAGTGAGAAACTGTTCCCGCTTAGGAGAACATCAAGAACAAGGGGGCACAGATTCAAAATAATTGACAAAAGGAGTAAATGTGATGGAAGGAAAGATTTTTTCACCCAGAAAGCGGTGGGAGCCAAGAACAAATTTCCTGAAGGAGTGATAGAGGCAGGTTCGATCAAGGTATTCAAAAGGGAACTGGACTGTTGCCTGAAAAGAGAAAGAATGTGCAAGATTACAGGGATATGGCAGGGGAGTGGGACTAGGTGGAATGCTCTTACAGAGAGCCAGTGCAGACTTGATAGGCCGAATGGCCTCCTTCTGCACTGTAAAGATACAGTGATACCATGATTGTGCCTTGCAGATGGTGGACAGCTTTGGGGAGTCAGTACTCACCACAGAATTCCTAACTCTGAACTGCTCTTATAGCCACAATATTTATATGGCTGATCCTGTTCAATTTCTGGTCAATGGTAACCCTCAAGATGTTGATAGTAGGGGATTCAGCGATGCCAATGCCATTGAATGTCAAGAGGCAATGGTTAGATTCTCTTGTTGGAGATGGTTATTGCCTGGCACTTGTGTAGCATGAATGTTACTTGCCACTTGTCAGCCCAAGCCTGGATATTGTCAAGGTCTTGCTGAATTTGCACATGGACTGTTTCAATGTCTGAGGAGTCATGAATGGTGCTGGACATTGCACAATCAGCAGCGAACATCCCCACTTCTGATCTTATGATGGAAGGAAGGTCATTGATGAAGCAGCTGAAGATGGGTGAGCTGAGCAGACTTCCCCGAGGAACTCCTGCAGTGATATCCTGGAACTGTGATGATTGACCTCCAACATCCACAAACCATCTTCCTTTGTGTTAGGTATGACTCCAACCACTGCAGAGTTCCCTCAATTCCCATTGACTCCAGTTTAGTTAGGGCTCCTTGATGCCATAATTTGTCAAATTTTGCTTTGATGTCAAAGGTAGTCACTCTCATCTCTGGAGTTCAGCTCTTTTGTCCATGTTTGAACTAAGGCTGCAATGAGAACAGGAGCCAAGTGAGCCTGGCAGAACCCAAACTGAGCATCAGTGAGCAGCTAATTGCAGCTTGACAGCACTGTTGATGGACAGAGTAGTTATGAAGAAACTGTTCCTTGGTGGAAAGGTTGAATGCCAGAGGGCACAGATTTAAGATACTTAATGAAAGAACCAAAGGCAAGATGAGGAAAAAACATTTTTACACAGATGTGGTTAATGCACTGCCTGTGAGTATGGTGGAGTCAGATTCAATCATGGCTTTAGAAAGGGAATTGGATAAGCACCTGAAGAGAATAGAAATCTTCAGGGCCACAGGGAAAGGATGGGCAATGGGACAGCTGAGTTGATTTTAGAGAGCCAGCATGCACACAACAGGCTGAATGGCCACCACCCCTCATGATTTTGAAAAGGTCCATCATTTTACTGATGATCAAGAGTAGACTGATGAGGCAGTTATTGGCCAGGTTGGATCTGTCTTGCTTTTGGGGTACAGGACATACCTGGGCAATTTTCCACATAGCCTGGTATATGCTAGTGTTGTAGATGTACTGGAACAGCTTGGCAAGGGGTGCGGCAAGTTCTGGAGCATAAGTTTTCATTACTATGACTGGAATATTGTCAGGGCCCATAGCCTTTGCAGTATCCAGTGCCTTCAGCAGTTTCTTGACATCACATGTAGTGAATCAAATTGGCTCAAGACTGGCATCTGTGATGTTGTGGACTTCCAGATGGGTCCGAGATGGATCATCCATTTGACACTTCCGGCTGAAGATTGCTGCAGATGCTTCAGCCTTATCTTTTGCACTGATGTGCTGGGCTGCTCCATCATTCAGAATGGGGATATTTGTCGAGCATCCTCCATCAGGCAGTTGCTTAATTGTCCATCACCATTCACGACTGAATTTGGCAGGACTACAGAGCTTAGATCTGATCTAGTGGTTGTGGGACTGTTTAGCTCTATCGTATGCTGCTTGGCACGCAAGTTGCCCTTTGTTGTAGCTTCACCAGGCTGACACCTCATTTTTAGGTATTTTTAAGTAGCCTGCTGCTGCTACTGGCATGTCCTCCTGCACTCTTCATTGAGCCAGATACTGGCACTGTGTGAACTTTAGAGCCGGGATCAGCATACAGGGAGTCACTAGGCATGAATGAGCTGCAGGCAGGTCAGAGGGAAAGGATAACTCATGTTCCAGCTCCCTGGACAGCAAGGACAAGGTCACTGACAAGTTCTGCTACACGGGACTCAAGGACAACAGGAGAACACTCACGATACATACCAAGGTGCTTGATGCATTGGCAGACCTGTGAGGCAGCTTCCTGTCACTGTCAAAGAGTATGGAGGATTTGAGCTCTGGCAAGGCACATGGCTTTGTGTAGAGTTTAGGGCCCATGCTTTCCGCCATCAAAGCGGTTGCTAACTCCAAGACAACATAAGCAGATCTAACTGTGATGTACAATCTGGTAGTCACCATCTCTGGTACCACTGCAGCTCAAGCTGAACATATCAGTGCTGCAGTGGAGGTTCAGATGTTAGTCACGAGATCCATACTTTCTGCCGTGCAAGATCAGACTACTGTCATCTTGCCAAAGGGGCTCTCAGCTGTCCAACGATCTTTCCTTCAACAGATTACTGGAATTGAGAGGTGTCATTCCAGAGGAGGGACAATAGCATTGCCTAACACGAACAGGCCACTCTCTTAGGATAATAGCATTCATCCTCTCACCAGGAGAAGTGTTCTCGAAAAAGCCCAGGTGGGTACAGCTTTGTATGCTCACCTCCTCCTCCCTCTTGGCAAATCTTTCCCTCTCTGCAGCCTTCACTCCTTTTGCTGGTAAAGTTGCATACCAGGAGGTACTGCAATCCCCACACCTAGAATAATAGAATAGTTACAACACAGGTGGTGGCCATTCAGCCTGTGTGCATGCTGGCTCTCTAAAATCAACTCAGCAGTCCCACTGCCCATCCTTTCCCTGTGGCCCTGCAGATTTCTAATCTCTTCAGGTGCTTATCCAATTCCCTTTCTAAAGCCATGATTGAATCTGACTCCACCACATTCATAGGCAGTGCATTAACCACATCTGTGTAAAAATGTTTTTTCCTCATCTTGCCTTTGGTTCTTTCGTTAAGTATCTTAAATCTGTGCCCTCTGGCATTCAACCCTTCCACCAAGGAACAGTTTCTTCCCATCGACTCTGTCCAGGCCCCTCATGATTTTGAAAACATCCATCAAATCTTCTTTCCTCCAAGGAGGATAACCCCAGCTTTTCCAATTTATCCACATAACTGAAGTCCCTCATTCCTGGAACCATTCTCTTTTCTGCTCCCTCTCGAAAGCCTTCATATCATTCCTAAAAAGTGTACCGTCCAGAATTGAACCCAGTACTCCAGTTGAGGCTGAACGAATATTTTATAAAGCTTTATCATAACATCCTTCTTTTGTACTTTATGCCTCTATTTATATTGCCCAAGATACCATATGCTTTGGAACTACTTTCTCAACCTATCCTGCCCCCTTCAACCATTTATCCAGATGTACTCCCAGGTGACTGTTCCTCCTCCCCTTTAGAATTGTGCCCTTTAATTTATTTTGCCTCTCCTCATTCTTCCGACCAAAATTTATGATTTCACACTTCTCTGCATTAAATTTCATTTGCCACGTGTGTGACCATTTCACCAGCCAATTCATGTCCTCTTGACATCAATCACTATCCTCTTCACTGCTCACTATAATTACAAGCTTTCTCATCTGCAAGTTTTGAAATCGTGCCATGACACTCAATATATAATAGATAAGAAAAGCAGAGGCCCTAACAACAATTTCTGGGAAACCTCACTACAAACCTTCCTCCAGTCTGAGAAACAACTGTTTGTCACTACTGTTTCTTGTCCCTCAGCTAACTTTGTATTAAGTGCTGCCAATGTCCCTGTTAATTTGTGGGCTTCAACTTTGCTGACAACCCTATTATGTGGCACTTCATCAAACACCTTTCTCCAAGTCCATTTCTACGACCACATCAACCACATTACCCTCAACAATCCTCTGATACCTTATCAAAAAACTCTACCAAGTTATTTAAACATGATTTGCCCTTAACAGATGCCCGTTAGCTTGACTGTATTCATTCTTTATTTTCATTTCTAAAGCTTCCCCACCACTGAGATTAAACTGATTAACCTGTAGCTGCTGGGCTTATCCTTACACCCATTTCTGAACAAGGATGTAACATTTCCAATTCTCCAGTCCTCTGGCACCATCCCTGTATCCAAGGTTGATTAGAAGATTAAGGCCAGTACCTTCACAAATTCCACCCTTATTTCCCTCAGCATCCTCAGATGCATCACACCTTGGTCAACAAATCCTTTGTCCTCCCTGACTTAATGCAGAAAGTCTCCAAAAATACAGCAATACTTTCATTAACTTTGTCTGAACAGAAGGAAGTCAAAAGCATCTCATCTGCAAATTGGTGGCTGGCTTTTAAATAACATTCACAAGAGGGTCAACATGCTATTTAACGAGGTTCAGTTGAGCATGATTGGCACAGATATTCAGTGCACGTGCTGACCAAGTTTGTTAATGAAACATCAGATCAGCTGAAATGGTGGTCCGACAGCATGATAACATCTTTTCTGACTGTCCCTGCACATACATGGCAAGCTCAGGCTAATGCCTGCCCCAGCACAGATCACCACACAGGTTGAGCTGGAAGCACTGTAGGCTTCCATAGCTCCAGCACTACAGGCACATTATGCAAGTTTCATTCTTAAAGTGTGATGGTCCTTAACTTCCGAGCTCCTGAGCTGTCTTACAGGTCTGCCAATTCACCAAGCACCTTGGTGTGTATCACCATGAGTGTTCTCCTGTAGTATGAGTACCGAGTAGTAGAACTTGTCTGTGAACTTGTCCTCGCTGTCCAGGGAGCTGGAAGATGAGTTATCCTTTCCCTCTTGCCTGGCTACATCCTACTGATGCCTTGTGACTCCCCATGTGCTGATCCTGACTCTAAAATTCACACAGTGCCAGTAACTGTGATGGCTGGGAGTTTCAGATAAGTGATGGTGCTTCTTCATCACTGGTGTGCTATTGCTCTCTTTCTTCCTCCTGAGGCTGCTGAACTGGGCAGGAACAGCTCTTTGGTATCTGAAAGCATCAAGTCAGAAGAGGAGGACTGGGACGAGGGAACAATGGTCCCACCACTTTGAGCTTGCACATCATCCTGGGTAGCAGGATGAAAGTGAGGTGGGATTTGAGAAGGGCCATAAGGCAGGAACATGCCTTTATCCTGGATCATCTCAGTGATTCTGGATTCTGTCTCTGGACTCTGTCGCAGCCAGCACACAAGTGATAGGAAGGTCGGGCAAGATAGGATCAAAGAAAAACTGAGGTAAATAATTGGGCATGGGATGGCAATCTGATGCTAACTGCCACTCTGAGAAATTTCCAGCCTGATAATGCCTTTTATATTGTTTACGCTGGATCTCTGAATTGACTTCCAAATGGTTTTGCAGGGTTCCCACAGAATCAGTGGCAAGAAGGATGCAGAGTGACTGTGAAAGACTGGATTCAACATCATCAATTTGTGACATTATGAAGCACAACATCTGCCATAATTTGGAGCATAACATTAATAAGGCTGTGCACCAATGTTGTGGTGCTGGGCTTTTTTGAGCATAGTTAGACCAGTGGTAGGCACTTTGGCCCAGGGGACACAGGACTTCCAAGTGACCCAACCACTTTAACAGAATCCAACATTTTTGCCATCTTATTCACACTTGTTTTCAGGGCATGTGAAAAATAGGAGAGAAAAAAACACAAGAGGCCTCAAGATACCCTTCCTTCCCTGAGTCAGGCAGCTTTAGCTTCACTTGGCTGCTGCCTGCAGAAGACAGGAGCCAATAACAGAAGAACATAATACATAAATATCAAATATATTTCATGTGGAACAAAGCCACAGAGAGCTTATACTCCAGTACAGCCTAGGTATAACCATTAACACCATTAGGAGTAGGGACATAGGAGGTCCTGTATTCTCTCTGCTTCAAATTTTCTACTATACTTCTGTTTATTTGCTATCCTCCTCCTTCACTGCTTTTCTCTTTCCTCTCTCTTTCTGATCACTCATCTTTCACCATACTTTTGTCTTTCTCTTTCACTTATGTTTTCTCTCTATTACCTTTCCTTTTCACCCTTGTACCAGTTGTCCTTTTTTGTTTATTTTGTACAATATTGGTCTGGCCGTGTGCAGAGCAAGGAGCAGTGTGGGGATGACTGATGAGCTAGGGAATTGATTTTAAACAGAGTTGGGGATGCACTATTGAAATGAAACTTGACAAACCAGCTCGTGCTAAATGGTTGCATTCGTGGGATACAGCAGAACAACAGAAAACCTATTCCCCAGAAGAACTGCAGGATAACTTGTGGAGGAGGGATGGGGATAGGGGGTTGGAAGTGGTGGTCGTGGTTTGGCAAGGGTGCATCATTTTTGTGTGAGCGTCAGAAAGAGGGGATGGTTAACAGTCCGAACAGTATGGTAACAACCATTAGAAAAACAGTGAGTGATACAACCTGGATTGAAGTAGGGGAAGGGAATCAGAGGATATAGCAACCAAATATAGTTTCAGCCTTGAGAGAGAAGGCAATGAAAGAAACAAAAGTACAACAGTAAATGTTTAGGCAATCTTTAGCAAAATATGTAAATGTTTAAAGTTTGCGTAAAAAAACTTAATTTTTCATTTTACACATAACAAAATATAAATATATAGAGCTTAAAATAGTGAATGGAAGACTTAAGTAAATACATTTTCAGTGATTTGATTGGTTCAACATCTGTTCCACTCCTCCACCCATTTTTGGTAGATGTTCACAATTAGAACTCAGAACCAAGGAACACTTCAAATTCAATTGTCAACTGTGTTATAGTAAAGATTTGTGTGGCTGTTTACACAAAATTCAACGCATCAAACTTTTTCAATTATATGTTCATTGCTTTATGAAATGTATTCAAAGATTACTGCAGCTTTTGCTGGCCAGTCCCCTTGCTGTTTGGAGTTTTATTTCTGAATTCAGCTACATCTAAAGCTTTTCAAAAACAATAAAGCTACCAAACTTAACAGCAAAATGGTTGTTCAAAATAAAATGCAACTTACTGAAAAATAGGAATTTCCTCAGGACATATATGATGGATATTCTGGTGTGTAAAAGCATTAGTCCTTGTACTGTCACAATTTAAATTGATCGCTATATGTTGCACTCATAATCACAAGTGCTAAATTATACTCTTGCAGCTAAGGACTTACATGGGTTAAAATACTGTAATAGAACTGTCTGTGTTTTCAGATGACATAGGAAACACAAACTGTAGAACTGCCCCAGTTGACATACATACAATCGTATTATAACACCAGTTTAGGTGATTTGTGACCATGGTAAAATAAGTGATGTTTGTTAGAAAACCCACTGCAAATAGAAGGCATTTCACAGTGAGTGATGGGAACAAAGCCCAAATCAAACCGTCCAGTTAGCACAGTGTAACAGAAATCCGGTTGTTCTGAAGATATGGTTGTACAGTGGTGATCTTCATATGTCGTTATTTTGTTGTTCTTTTAAGACTTTAACACATGGGCCTATACTTTTTTTACTGACTGAAAAGGTACCAAGCCAGCCATCTATGAATTTTAAAAAAAAAGTATCACATGGATAATTTTACTGTGCCATTTTGAAACGAAGCAGTTTCACATTGAAAAAATATTGAATTAACTCTAATAAAAGGCAGAGAGTTTTCCTTGCATTTCTTTCCTTCTTTGCAAAACCTGCTATTTATAAGGTTCTTCAGTAATTGAAAGAGATAACAAATGATGCTCTTGACAATGGTTTAAAATAAATGGCATAAGAATCCAGTTAGCTAAGCTAGTTGTAATTCCTAGTCTGAGGGCCAGATTTTTGTGGAATCAAGACAACTCTGGACATATTTAAAAACGGCAGACGAGACCAGGGTGCAGAAGTCCTGCCCCCATTTCTAGCCAATACAATTTTTACTGGTAGGGGAAAGGGGCTGGGGCGTGAATCATACAAGCATGGAATATGAATCTGTTGGGCCATTTGAAAATAGTGCTGAGTTTAAGCAGTTGCATTTTGCTTTTCCAAAAATTTTAATCCACAGCGTAGGAGTCACAAATTTATGGAGAAGAAGTAAAAAAATCGAAGGGCAGAAGAGGTCTGTTTAAGTGTCATGATCCAAAATTACTTAATGCAGCCCTTAAGAATTAAAAAAAGACTAGGCTGCAGCTGTCAGTTAGAGTTAAAACACATGCTGGAGGAGTACATTGATTGACAGGTGATTTGGCGTTGTTAAGAAAATAAAATTACCATCTATTCCTGCAGTTTCAATAGTCTTCAATGTTGATGTTTCCCCAAGAGTTTTTATTACTGCTGAGTCCATTATGAATGCTTGGCTGAGCTTCAAAAGATCTAAAACATCTCATCTCAGCAGGTGGGCTGAGTTCACATTTTGATTCAGTTTTAAAGAGGCTGTTAAAGGATTAGCTGTCTTTGATGTGGTTACTGAATAGAAGTTTGTTTGTAAAACAGATTGAAAACTTGAGGGACTTAGAATCTTTGAATAGGTTTCATGAATGAGTGTTTTGTTTTTCTGTTTCAAGTGCGTATGAGCAAGAGCTTTATTAGATTATTGGAAGTTTAGAGATCTTTTTCATGTCAACATAGCTCCTGTGGTCTGCCCGTAGTGGACAATGGCTGACTAGTTGTCAAGGTGGCATTAGGATATGAGGTGGCATGGAATAGGAGCATGGGGGTGGGTGGTGCGGTGAGAGATGAGGGCTAGAGGGCTTCAAAGCTTTTTATAAAATTGGGCTGAAGTCTCAGAGAACCATGGTGGGCCTTTTAGCCAGTCCACCTTGGCATTTGCCTATCTCCATGGCCACCTCCAAACTGCCTCCAGAGGCAGCAGGCCTGACTTGATCATGCCCCCACCTCCCCGGAGCAAAAACTGCATGTGACAGGGCCCTTTATATAGAAGCAGATCTGCTGAGTTGGAAAATTTCCTGACACAAGTTACCCACCTTCAGTGAAAATCTGGTCCTGAGTGCTTCGTGACATAAACTTCTTTACATGTTCTGAGAATCACTGAATAAACTGGTATAAACACTGCCACCCATTTCATTTCAATACATTTTGTTACAATGTTAAATGGACAAATATCATCAGTGTAGTGCTTCTTCATGATGAGGAAAATAAAGATTTGGATGAGGGAGATAACACTTGTTTAATTTAGTTAAAATGGTGGTGATCCATTTCAGATGATTATCCATTATCTAATGTGATGCGAATGCCCTTACTTAGTTCCATGCTTACCTATCAGATCGTATCCAGAATAGCTCTACCAAAGGCTTCTCTTTTCACCCTGTACCAATAGCTGAGCAGTCCCTCAAGGATCGATCTTTGTATCCTATTCTTCCTTGTCTTGATGTCATCATTTATAGGCATGGGTTCAGCAAACAGTTGTACACTGACGACACCAAACCCACCTAGTTTGATCCCCTCCATTGCCTGTGTTGTCATACTGCTTGTCGAATAATCAGTCTTGGATGAACTGCAATTTCCTCCAGTTAAACAATGAAAAAGCTGAAACCATTATTTTGTTCCCCTCCACAGCATCGGATGGTCACCATCTATTCCATTTCCACTCTCCCTGGCCACTGACTCAAGTTGAACCACATGATTTGTAACCTTAGTATCCTGTTGAACTGCAAGCTAAACTTTCAATGCTAACCATTGCAAAGAATGCCCATCTCAAAAATCTCCCACCTCTACCCTTCAGCTCATGATGCTAAACCCACATTCATGCCTTTGCCACTTTCAGACTCAAATAATCCAATGGTCTCCAAGTTGACCTCACATCCTTCCTCCTCTGTAAACTCTAGATCATCCAAAACTCTGTTATCCATATCCTAACGCCACCAAGTCCAGTTTGCCTATCATTCCCATCCTCACTGATCTTCATTGGTTCTCAGTTTTTCCAGCACCTCAAAATTATCATCTTCATTATTGTATTTAAATCACTTTCAATCCACTATATCTGTAACCTCCTCTGGGATATAACTCCAAGAACGTTTGAATTCCTTTCGCATATGCATCTTGTGCATGGTCTCTCCTTTCACCCTGCTATTGTGGGCAAGTCTTCAGTAGACAAAGCCCTACACTCTGGAATTCCCTCCATAAACCCTCCACCTACCATCTTCCTTTAAGATCTGCATTAAAATCCACCTCTTCGATCACTCTTTCAATATCTCATCCTATGTCTTTCTTTTCCTTACACCTCCAAGTGCCTTGCAATGTTTTCTACATTAAATAAGTTAAAATTGTAGTAGCAGCAGCAGCTAGGGACAGTTTATTAAAAACTGCTCAATGACAAAAAAATCCTTGCTTCTAGTATTTTGCATAAATGCTTTATAAGTTTTAAGTATGACCTTTCAAAAAATCTTCCCAGGAATAAACCAGTAGAACGAAGACATAGAGGAAACAATCATTCTCAAATACTGTAGTTTTTTGATTCTGGTCTAAATAAGTGAGTAAATCTTCAGAGTTCTTAAGGATAAACCCCTAACAGTTACAGTTAAATCACATTTAATTTCATTAGTTACTGATCCATAAAAGAAGCTTGAATTCATATTTACCTAACATGCTCCCAGCTATCAATATATCAAACAGTGTGTCTGCATAACGACGGTAATCTAGTCTTGAGCCCGTTACATCCAGAAATTTGGATACTGCCTCAAGGTCACTCCCAGCCTCATTGAGACCTTGAATGATTGTGTCTCTGAAGACTGTTGGTTCGAACTTCTCCTTTTCATCTGCACAAGAGATATTATTTCAGTCACATAGTACTTCAAATCTTCCCAGATAGCAATATAAAAGTCATCAGTCTTTTAAAGCAGCATAGTCACTATGCATTGAGGAAATAGAATAGTTGATCATTAGTGGAGAGATAGGCAGAGTTAACGTTTCGAGTCCATATGACTCTTCTTCAGAACCATAGGGACCATACAGTCATACGGACTCGAAACGTTAACTCTGTCTTTCTCTCCAGAGATGCTGTCAGTCCTGCAGAATTTTTTCAGTACTTTTTGTTTTAGATTTCCAGCATCCACAGTATTTTGCCTTTAGCTGATCATGAGTATTATGAGGCAATTTTTGTGGTGATTGGCACCCTGAAAGAAATTAAGTAATTGTAGTATCAGCTAACTATATATTGTATTCAGTCATTGACTAGTTGACAGACAAATAAATCTCTCCATTTGATTTTACAGACAAGAATAAAATTGCGTCTTTCTCATTTACTGGTTTGACCAATCAAGATCTTCCATTATTAAAAAAAATTAAGCGCACAATTCCATAGATGACTTTAAAAGTTCCTTGGACTGATCTCTATTTTTTGTGATTGTGAATAAGAATAATATTAATCTGATTGACAACAGTGCAACTACCTTGATGCATCTATGCTACTTCACAAGTGAAAGAACAAGGCTGGAACGCTTACCCCTCTTCCTGGTCTTGAACCGCTGGCCTGTTAGCACTGGCTTCTGCAACTTACTCATAAACTTTCTGTGGGGTTAAAAAAATAAATTAGACACAGCAAAAACCAGTATGAAAATGGAATTCATGGTAATTCACAAGATAATACATTGAATGTTTCTATCTCAAGTTCCCAATGTTAGTCGGGCTTCTAAGCAGGCAGCTCCCAAACAGAAACCAGCCATCTGGCCACAGGACAAGAAATTGGAGGAATTTAATCCATTTGTAACTCTTTCACTTACCTACAAGCAGCCAGTGAAGATCAGCTTTCACTGTTGCGGGAAGGTAGCCTCAAGATTTTTTTTAAAACAAGTTCTACTTTAAAAGCTTTAACAGTTTAAAAAAGGAAACATTTCCCAAAGGCTCTCCTATAAATCTAATAGTCTTGGTTCCTGTCAGCTGCTGGTTCCATTCCCTGTGTCCCATTGATTATCAGTGATGTTTTACTAGAAGATCCTTGCTCATCTGGACTGTAGATTTCAGAATTCTTCTCCAACAATGCCTGTTCAGTTTGCCTGGTAAATTGTTGTTCTGGTCATTGCAAATTGTCACAAGCTCAGTTAAAAATAGTGAAGACCCAGTCAAATTGCCAGCCAAATCATCTACTCACAGCTAGCACCTGCTTAGAACACCAGATCAGCTCTGGAGTCTCACTGTCAAGTGTCCAGAATTCCTGAAAAAGTACATAACTGTTTCAAATTCTGCTAATTATTTGCAGCCAGCTTATTTTCACAAAGCCACACACATGCTGTGTGCACTGATTTGCTGTGGCACTACCTTCTTAAAAAAAACATACAGGCTCAAGTCTATTCTTTTTACTCATTCTCTGGCATGAACAGCTTTTATTATGTATCCCTAGTTGCCCTCAAGAACATGGTGGTTAAGCCTTCTACTTGATTCGCTGCAGCTCATGAAGTGAAAGTAATCCTGCAATTGCTGTTAGATAGGGAGTCCCAGGAATTTGGCCCAGCAACAGTGAAAGAGCGAAGATTATATCGAAGTTGGGATGGAGCATGACTGGAAGGCGTACTTGAAGGTAATGGAGTTCCGGTGCACTTGATTCCCTTGTTCCTCTAGGTGGCAGAGGTCAAAGGTTATTAAGGTGCTATAAAAAAAGCCTTGGCAACGCATTGCAGTGCATCCTGTAGATAGCGCACAATGCAACCATGGTGCATCGATAGTGGAGAGATAAGGTGCTAATGGTGGTCGATGGACTGATCAAGCAAATTTAGGAAGAGTAATGTCCAACACACAGGGCTTGATTTAAACCTCCAACATAGAGGGCACACAGCAATGTTTTTGGAATGCATTTACCAAGAAAACTGTATATGTTAAAGATTGGCTGGTATTTGGTTTGAAAGCAGCAATTCTACTGTGTTACATGTAGGAACACTCACAGAACCCTTTTCCAGATGCCCTTTCATCCTGCCTGCTCCAATGTTCACCTCTGGTTCGCCATCCTGATAGCCTAACCGAACGGAATACCTTTATCTAATTAAGTTCTGACTCTGGGAAAAATCAAAATTGCTGCCAACTCCATTTTCATGACAAAGACAAGTTTACAAACCGGAGTCAACCCTCGTTTCCCGTCTCCCATGAAAAAATCTAGCCCCAAGTATCCAAATGTGTCTTCCAATGTTCTGAACAAGGAAATGAGTTCCATTTGAGAACCTCAGAAGCCCCACTATATTCTACTTGACTTTACAAAATCTTATTTTCCAACTTTAGAGTGAAAAATTTAAGATTAAGATTTAAAATTTACCTTCAAATAAAAGTAGACTCGAATTTGACAAGATGAATTCCAAGGATCCTTGATGCAAAAAATATCAGAATTTGGTACATTCCCTATTTTGTTAAATCCTCTAGATTTAATAATGTCTCAAATTTCTCTTCCCTCCAACAGAAAAAGTCCTTAGCTGCAAACTTGCCCAGAAATCAAAGAGCTATAAATTATTTCTGCCAATGATCTAAATCATTTAGCCATTACCTGGCAACCATCTCCCACACCTTTCTTTTATCATCCAGTTGCTCCAATAGTTGAATTGGAAATTAGTGATCCCATGGCACTCCTTGAGAAGCAGTTCATTCTGTAAGTGTATTGGCTTACATTCCTCCTCAACCAATGCCATTAAAAGCTAGTGAACAGGGCACTCAAAGTGCATGCCTCTGCCAAGCTGTTTTAACTCAATATTATTACAATTACACAGTTCTTTACTGAGGCTTTTCCCAGCCTGGTTGATGTTCTGTAGCTACAAAACTGAAAAAAAAGTATTTTTTAGTAAGAGCTTCTATCTCACTGAGGAGGCTTCAGGCCAATCCATATCCATCAACCTGCTCCAAAAACTCTGCTCCATTTTGACAGCTGTGACAAATTGCACCACGGCAGCTGAGACAATCCACAACATCTAAAACAATCAAATCAACAATATTTTAAAAAAAAGTCAATTACCCTCTCTCTGTGTTGACGGGTCCTTTAAAATAAAATATTCCAGGATCCAGATCCGGACCAACATCTTCACCAAAAAAAAAAAAATCAATCCTTCCTCAGGCCATATGTTTTGTTGAAATCCATTAGTTTTTTTTAAAACATATTGTTTACAGACAAACAAGGATGAAAACATCCCTCTGCCCACCTTCACTGGCAAAGGTAATAACAGATCAATCCATCATGCATTTCATTGTGTTTTGTGGGATCTTGCTGCTGCACAATAGCTATCAAATTTGCATACAGGTCATCTTCTTCATCATGTACAATGAACTGGAGTTTTGTATATAATTTACTCACATAAATCAAATATACTGCTTTACCTGAACCAGTAGGATATCCATTTCTGGTCAAATTGTACTCAAATAAATATTTCATCTTGGCTTGGTCTTCAGCATGAGATACCGAACAGAGCAAGATTATTTCCCACACTGAGCGAAAGCAGAAATGTAAGAGTCCCACACCAGTCTATCTATATCAGGTTTTAAACAAAGTCTTTACTATAGAAAATGAGTTTCTTTGTGAACTTGGTTTCGTTTGGGTGAGGACAAAAAGAAAAAAAACTTTCAAAATATGAATTTCAGCCATGATAGTCTTCTTCTCCTTCATCCAGGTCTCCTCTCCTGTGCTTTGTAAGACCAAAGGCAGTCCTTGAAGAAGCCTATGTGCAAGGGTCATATCAACTCATGTACTGGAATACTGGTTCTCAAATTTTTTTGGTTGAAAGATGCTTTTCCATATGAATGAGTAATCACATACCCTCACCACTGCCATCTAATTATAATACTATATAATACTCAATGTGAAAGTACTCCATGTAAAGTAAATAATGTTTTTAAGCAAATTAGTATTAATTACACATTTCAGTGAGTTGGATGTGCTGGTTTCTCACTGTAGTCTGCTTGTTCTTGGGAGAAACACCAAATGGGCAAGAGCATATAGAGAGCACTAGGGGAGCAAGAGAAGAGGAAGAGCACAGGGGGAGCAAAGCACACCTCCGGTTAACACTCATTTGATTACTTTTGACTTTGACTCCCTGGACAGTTGCCCACCATAAAGCCAGCCCTATGTCGCAGACCCCTGGAAAGTCTTTACAGAATAATTTGAGAACGACTTTATGAGAGAATAGTGTGAAAGTAGGAGAAACCCAAGTAATAAAATAAAGAAAATATAGATCAACTCAGTCATTGTCTATTCTTATCTCACGCATTTAATCATTGGTTCCCATATAGATTTACTTCTTGTGATTCTTGTTCTTACACATGGCCCAGTCAACAAAGTAAGTGCATCAGCAGCTTCAATTAAAAGATCTTCCAATACAATGGATAAAATCAAAAGAATAATTTTGTGCGAAATACAATAAGCCTACTCCCTTATCACCTGAACAGCTGCAATAAATATTACAAAGCAACAGGTATAGAAAACTTATGTAGCCAACGTCACTTTTTTCTATAGCTTATTTTTGAGTTTGAAAGGTTTGAAGGTGACTAGTTTTATTTTGCTTGTTCTGAAGAATCCCAAGGGTATCACCATTTGCAGCTCAACTACTGCTTCCATATATCTTTATTTTTATCCTTAGTTGGTCAAACAAGTAAATGGAGTCTCAAGAGCAAGTGAACTCAAAGTAAAAAGACGTTCACACAAACTATATACATTTTTGGAAAAAAATTGATAGTGTAGCATTTGCTGACATGCAAGGGAAGATGCTCAGTAATGAGAAATTATGAAAAAATTAAGGTCACACATTAAATTCTTTTTTAATACCTTTCTATTAATTACATATTTGGTAATGAGCAGTGAATGACACTGTACATAAATTCTTTTTGGACGCTGCAAGAACCACCATGTGTTCCTATTGGCATTTGTCCAACAATAAATTTATCACCAGGACTCACTCACAGGAGGTCTCAAAAGGACATACAATTATTATATACAGCAACATTCCATCTCATTTTAGTACAACTTCCCACGAGTGTGTTTGCTTGCCTTGTGACTCAAACTACTCAACCAGATATTTTTCTAAGCTCTGATTTACACAACTTCCCACACGCTCCCCATACGCACATACACATCTTGTGCTTTTTTTTAAAATCATGTTGTCAAAGCCAACTGGCCTCCATCATCCATGGTAAGAGTCAAAATTGTTGCAAATTAATATACAAATACAAGGACTAGACATGTAAATATCTGTAAATACGTTACAAATTCAAAAGATCCATGTCTGAACTGAGAATTAAGGCATTTTCCAATGTTTAACCTTGCAATCAAAACACTAAAGATAAAACCAGCATGCCCGTTTATTACTAATAATATCTTGAAAGAAATTTCCAGGTGACCCAATAAAATTGTAAGAAAGTGGTTAATGTAATTTTTACAGTACATATACATTCATTATGCGCAGAGCTATTGACCAACTGAATTGCTGAATTTTAAAAGGAAGCTTATATTTGAATACTGTGGTTAACATTTGCTTAAAGTTTGATAAAGCATTAACTATCCAGAAACTGGAATCATATCTGCAATACCATGTATTTGCATATCCAGTTCACTGAACTTGACACAAAGGTTTTAGCTTAAAAATAAACACACTGAAGACATGCATTGTCCATTGGGTTAAAAGGGAGTACAAGGTAAGTTTGTATTCCTATTGATGCTTTCCAATTAATAGAGAAAGGCAATCTTACTTAAATTGTATAACATTGTGTTCTTTATAGACAATTACTGTTAATGTTTCACCAGTTAGATGTGTTGTGCAGCATTCACATTACATTATGTAAGGCAACTACAAACACTTTAATCAATGTTTTTTGGTAACTTAGTATTCATAACTAGCAAGCAGTTTTTCCCAACTTCATTGAAGTTTGGGTTTACGCAAAATAAATTGCTTCCATTCAAATTATAACACTTCCATCTAATTTCCACATCAAGGCAACCCTGAAGAAATTTTGTTTATGCCACAATGAATTACTTCAGACATTTGTTGGCTGTGGATTTGACAAAGCTGGAATGCACTGCTGTCACGAAGTTATTAATGTACATATTTTGGAAAATATTTTTTTGTATGTGGGTGTGTCTTAATTGGATTAAAGCCAGCTAGTGTGGGTGCTTTGATATGTACAAGTTTTGATATGTAAGAGAGATAGCGTGCATTTAAATTTTTTGAACAGAGCATTCAAGGACTGGGGTGAAAATTGACACCTTTCTAGCAGCTACCAAGCAATACGTTTATATTACTAATAAAGTTGGTATTATGAAAGGCGTTTCATTGTTAAAAGGGAAAGTTCAAAGAGGTTGTTAATACAATGAGAATTAACTTTCAATGGGGCTGGTAGGTATAACTTCATAATTTTTAGGTATGTAGGCAGAGGCAATGTAAGATCAAAAGGCAGCCATAAGCCTCCAACTGGCTCCAGAGTGAAAAGAACCTCATTCTAAATTCTTAAGGTGAAAATGCTTTGCCTGGTGTTTGGTTAAATTCTATGGGTTGCTAAAAAACAAAAAAAACTGCAGATGCTGGAAATCCAAAACAAAAACAGAATTACCTGGAAAAACTCAGCAGGTCTGGCAGCATCGGCGGAGAAGAAAAGAGTTGACATTTCGAGTCCTCATGACCCTTCAACAAAACGAGGGTCATGAGGACTCGAAATGTCAACTCTTTTCTTCTCCGCCGATGCTGCCAGACCTGCTGAGTTTTTCCAGGTAATTCTGTTTTTCTATGGGTTGCTGTTGCCTTAATGGAGATTAGTTTGGGAATCTGTTAAAAGTTATGATAGTAGTAATTTGTAGCCGTGCGTATATATATTTTTAACCTGTGTAACTTAATAAAATGTTTCAATTAGTTTAATGTAAAACCTCAATAACTGATGGTCTGATTCCTGAATTTAGAGTTGCATCTCAAACAGAACACTTAAAATTATAAGTTATGACAGTTGTTTAAAGTTTCCCTCTGGGATTTTAAAATAACTCTTCTGTACCAACCGCATCAGTCATAACAACTACACTTTTCATAGAGGTTACATACTGAATATTTTACAACTGCCAATCTTTTAACCTTGGTAGACACCCACAAGACAGGATGATGATACTTATCCAAAATGCAATGCAAGATGATACAGGGGAGGTAAAAATCAATAGAAAAGTGAGCACAACTGCATATTCGCCTATATCCTCCTATGAGCACCATCCCATCCCTTCATCCTGTATTCTCAAGCCTACTCCATCATACCCACTTACCTTACACACACATCCATCTTTCTCTTCCTATGCACTTACTGAAATCCCATCTAATGCATCCACCACTTTCATGCATCATCCATTTTCATGCCTCTCCCTCAGACACCCTCGCCAAATTCACCGTATCCATCAGGTAAATGCATGCCATTACAGTCACTTAAAGTCTCTACTTTCCCTTGATGCAGAATATGAGGGAGGGGGAGATCTGGACATGAACCTCCACAGATTTGCAAGTTCACAAGTGCAGAGGAAGAGGCACCGGAGATAACCTGAATTTTGGCAACCCTGGCTGTTGGAAGCGTGGAGATGGGGACCGCCCAGCTATCTAGCATCACAATTAAATATCCGCAACCCACATGGCATAGAGCACTCAGTCATGTTGATTTGATTTCAACAGCGAGTGAGATATGATAATCTTCATATTGATAACTTGTAACATTCTTACTTTGCATGTATAAATTCGCACCTACCATCTCTGTCAGGGCCTTCACACACGCAAAAGTAGGATGCTAAAGGGGATAGTGCTGGTGCTTCAGCTACTGACAATTAATAATATAGATAAAGAGTAATGTTTGTCAACTGTACAAAGCTAGGTGGAATGTAAGCTGTGAGGAGGACACAAAGAGGCTGCGAAGAGATATAGATAGGTTAAGTGAGTGGGTAACAAAGTGGCAGATGGAGTATACTGTGGGAAGTGTGAAGCTATTCACCTTGAAAGTAAGTAAAAAGCAGAATATGTCCTAAAAGACGTGAAACATAAAATGTTCGGAGGGACTTGGGTGAACTCATAGGAACACAAAATTAGCTTGTAAATACAGCAAGCATCTTGGTCTTTATTGCAAGGGGACTGGAGTGCACGAATAAAGACGTTATGTTACCATTGTACAGGGCTTTGCTGTCGCCACACCTCGAGTACTGTATGAGTACAAGGGATGGTAGGGTTGTAGTGGACGGAGCGGCTGCTGCACATGCCCACGACATCAGTCCACTGGTGCAACCCAAGTGAATCTTATATTAAAAAGTGTATCCCTCACAGGAGTATAAGCAGCTAATGCTGCATCACTCTAGCCATCACTTTCTTCCTTGGAATCATTCAAAGGGCACCTGAGCACTGCACCTTCATCCTCATGGGCTCCAAAATCCAGCAGTCATCAACCAAGAGCACAACAGTCAGAGCAGGGATTAGAGCAGCCTGCCTCTCCCTCTGCTCAGGTCACAAGAGATGCACCACATGGGAGTGGTAGGAAAATGAAGAATAAGGCTTTACAGTGGCACAAGGGTAGAATGCATGTGGGTAGAAGTTAAATTGTAATTTTTGTTAAGCTTCTGTTATTTAGTTAAAACAAATAAATGTTATTCTTCTGCACTGCTTTGCCACCTTGCCCATTCTTGTCTGCTGTGTGATAAGGTGACTTTTAACTTACTTAATGATGATGAATGGGAAGACATGCATTGATAGGAACCAATTAATCGGGTGGGGGGAGGGGAAGATGTGCAAGGGGTGATAAATTGGATTGGTTGTTTGCGGGACTGTTTTGTGACAATGGCATAGCTAGGGGAATGAGAGCATGGGGTGCGAAGTGATGGAAAAGTGGCCATTGCTGTACTTTCAGCACTACTTCATTGGTGCAACCTCAGTGAACCTTGCATTAATAAGAGCATTTCTAGTGTAATGCCCTCGTCACCATTCTCCTCTTCAGTATCATCCAGAGGGCATTGGAGCTCTACAACATGTTCCTCCTGCAGGTCCCAAACTTTGCAGCTGCATAATGTTGCACAGAGTGCAGCACACGGTGACCATTCCAGATACCCTGTCTGGATCTAAGACAGGCAAATGGAGCTTAGGTCCAGATCAGCTATGATCTAACTGAATTGCATAACATTTTTAAGTTTGAAAGGCTGAATGGCCCACTCACGTTGCTATTAGAATAATTATAGATAATTAAATACACAGTGTAGGATCCTTTAGTAATACTGTGTTGAATGCAGATTTTGAGCTTCAGAGAATGTAGGCTGTAGTGGTTATGCGGCATCCTGTGACTTTTTTGGGTTATATTTGGAGACTCTGGAGATGTTTGAAAAATTTCACTTTTGGAAATTTTGTTTAAAAAAAATGATCTGTTCACTAACGTCCATTAGAGAAGGAAATCTCCCATCCTTGCCTGGTCTGGCCTACACGTGACTCCGGACCCACAGCAATGTGGTTGACTCTTAACTGCCCTCAGAAATGGCCTAGAAAGCCACTCAGTTCAAGGGCAACAAAAGCTGGCCTTGCCTACAGCACCCACATCCCTTGAAACAATAAATAAAATTTTACCTTTTAAAAAAAAATGGCACAGGCACCCATAATGACTTGTGCCAACTGCAGCTTTTTTCCCCCCAAATAAAACGAGAATATGCAGGAGATATCTTTGAGGATCAGAGCACTTGGAATCTTATTTTATAACTGCAAAACAAATCCCTTCTTTATGCTGTCCTGCGAAACATGCAACATCACCCACTGTAATAGGTCATATAATTTAACAAATAGACTGTCATATACAACAGACTTCCTGAATTGTAAGAGCCTACTAATGATGATATGTGTTATAGTACAATGAAAATAAATATGAGCAGATCAAAGGAAAAATGTAGTTTTTGGCTCCAGATGGCTTCCATTAAGTAGCCTAAGTTGTCTCTCACTATTTATGATGTTCTCAAATCCCTCTGTAAATTTGTGCCTCACTTCCAACTGCTGAATATTTAGTATATTTTCCCCTGCTAACTTGTGATTAAAATTCACAATTATAACTGACTTTTCATTCCAAATGGCTTTAGGAAGAACAAGGTAACCTTTTTTTTTCAAATAAACAAACCTCTGTCCTTGGGAGGCTTCTTTCACCCATGAACTTAAGATTCAGTTGGCTGACTTGCTGTAAAACGAGCCACTGTTACATCAGCCCACAGCCAGCTGGAGCACATGTATCCAATACTGAAGGTTAAACTACTCCTGCTTTACCTCACTGTTCTTATTTTCACAATTGTTCTTAAACGACAGGCAGAAAATCAATTTGAGGCAGCACATGACTATTAATCTCTACTTATATATCATGGAAAAGGTGGAAGAAATTAACTTGTGAATACATTTCTTACTACAATATGTTTTTGTCTCCATTTTCACTTGGCAGCGCTCTTGTCCTGCAATCTCTGCTTGTGTCATTATCTGAGAATGCTCTGTACAATTGCATGTTTGCCAACACATGACATTTCATTGCTTCATAATTTCAAGTACAGAACAAAATTAAACTAATTGTACATAACCACCAGCAGATTAAAAAGGAACAGAATGAAATGTCCCTTCCTGCTATCTTCTTTTATATGGTGAGCAGGCTATTAAAACACAATGCCACATTACCATTTTGGAAATAGTAATTTGCAATTATCTACAACTTGTCAGTTAACTAACCCACAGTAGTTTGATTTGCTAGCAGGACTCAACTAACACAGCTAATAAAAAAAAGTAAAAGCAATGAACCCTGGAGGCAGTACAACTTGGAAAATGGTGTGGTGCGTACTTATAACTGGTGAGGTCTCAGGATCAATTTCTGATTCTATTGAGTTAGTCTAATTTTAACTGAACTAGTTTTAGTGGCACTTACATTAACTTCAAAATGTTTAGTTCCCCAGTTAAGGAAATGAGGCAAGAATCAGCCAGATTTCCCAAGTCTCATATTTACTCAGTGACCCCACTCTACCCCTTCACTACAAAAAGATGTGTGAACATAACAGAAGAGCAGAATGGGATAGGTTGTAATCCCTCCCATAGTCACCTTCTGGATCTTTTCCCTGCCCAGATGAAATTACATTGCTTCATAATTTGCCATGGTGAGATTTGAACTCTTGATCTTACAAGCCCAGTACCATAACCACTTGGCTATCATACCAGAACTATAGTCACCTTCTGACTCTCATTGTTTTGACTCACATGTGATTGACCACGTGGATAAGGCATTGATAGGCTGATGGGAACGACTGTGAAATCTGTAAATTAGGAAAACTGAGGGACTTGAATCAGGTGCCCTTTATTTGCAGATGTCTTGATTTTCAAAATAATCATTGTATGTAAACCAACTGAGTCTAATAGCCGATGATTTATTTCCCCACTTTCACTTGGGACTATGCATAATTCTGCAGCCCTACCAGTAGGATGTAATTTCAGTTCATTTTTTGCTTGTTGGGCTTCCTCATCCATCACCATCCCTTGGCCCTTTTCCGTCAAGGGAGGAGTGTCCCTATCCTGGGATCTGCGAAGTTGACAGCCTGCAAAAGACAACATGGCTGCGGTAGGGCCAGAGTGCCTGACAGAGCCCAGCCAAATTGGGACTGGGTGGGGGTCCAGCAGATCCCTTTCCAAGACATCCTTCATCCTGCACCAACTAATGTTTGAAGTGCTGAGGATGGTGGTAGTAGCATGGAGCTGTTAATAGCACATCAGTACTTGATGTACTGGTGGGGTAGGGCTACTGGAGCTTTGATTATGTGATGTTCTGACCACATGATATTGGATCATGTGACATCAGATCATATGACTTCTATAACTTTCACAAAGATCCCCTGTGGTTCAGGATTTTATGGTTTTGCAGCAGTAGCTGCTTTGTCAGAAGTCTCAAGAACGAGAAGGCCATCAGAGAGCAGGTGAAGGGGAGAACCCATGGACCAGCGACAAAGGAACTACTCTCTCCAACTCTCCCTCCCAACAGCCCAGTCTCCATTGCTGTCCCCCAGTGCTTATTCCAGTCTTCATTTCCCCATTCAACTCGTAAGGATCCCAAGGGCAGAATTTTACGACAGAGGGATTTTACGTTCCCGCTGTCGTCAATGGGATTTATAATGGCCTGCCGCATTTTACGGCCCTGTCCCCACTGAAACGGGGCTGTAAAATTCTGCCCCAAGAGTTTGGCATCACTCCCCTTGGTATGCTTAGCACCGTCTGCTGTTCAGGTCACCTTCCCAAAATTCCAGAGCTTCTAATTCTTGACTCCTACTATTCGCAGTTGGCAGCTTGTGGTTTTTGTGTAAAGCTGATCTTTTTATCCAGCATCCATAGCAGCAGAGAAACTCCTCTATCCCTGTATCAAAGAGTTAGAGGTGATCCTCTGCTTCTAGGCATGCTGAATGGAGAGATCCCCAGTACACAACAGCTGTTTCTTTGCGCTGCCATCTCATAATTATTTGCATGCTTGATGTTTTAATTTGCAAACTGGCTTGGTGCATTGAAGGCTGTCCATGGTTAATAACGTGAGTGTGTCTGTGGTTTCAAGTGGGAATTTTGTATCTATTATACCGCAATCCAATTGGGACTGTTGCCAAGGGGCCTTTTGTCACTGGTGTCCATTTCTGCAGGTTTCACTGTACATTCCAGCTAAATTAATGCTTTCAGGAGAGAAAACTGAGAAAAATATTTGCACTGTAATGCACTGTCACTAAACATTTACAGCGATGTTAAATCACTACAACACAAATGGTCAATGTTCTTCAAAATAGCCTGGACTACAACTCTCCGTATGGGAAAACGGGTATAAATAAATTACTAATTTACTGAATATCCAACTGCTGCCACCACCACCCCCATCAAACCATGATAGCAGGAAGCTTTAGCTCAGTTTTGTGTGGTAAATCCATTCATTCACATGGCCCAGCTGAGGAATTCCTTGAAGCCAATTCTCCCAGTCAGATCAATAACATTCTTGAGAAAATTCCAAATAATCAAAACATTGATTTCGCATTTAGTTGTATTTAAATCTGATTATTTTAAAAGGCACTACCTGACCTATGAAAGAGATCATCACAAATAGCACATACAACATAGCATTAATCATAGTTGTTTTAACGCTGTGGGTGTTTCTGCAAAGGATTCCTGGTTGAGGTGGAGAACTGATGCTCTATATAAAACAGTAATCTAGGACAAAAACAGCATTCCACCCTTCCCCATCTGTAAGTTAGCATAAACTTTTAGTCAAACTGTTTTAATTTCAACTTTCAAAAAGCACCCCTTATTTCCTCAAAGAACTATTTTCATCTCTTACCATCTGCACTTATTGCCTCCAATAATGAAAAGTACAGGAGGACATGCCAGGAGCAGCACCAGGCATACCTAAAAACGAGGTGTCAACCTGGTGAAGCTACATCACAGGACGACTTGCGTGTCAAACAGCATAAGCAGCAAGCGATAGACAGAGCTCAGCAATTCCACAACCAACGGCTCAGCTCTCAGCTCTGCAGTCATGCCACATCCAGTCTTGAATGGTGGTGACAACCAAACAACTCACTGGAGGAGGCGGCTCCATAAATATCCCCATCCTCAATGATGGGGGTGCCCAGCACCAGTGCAAAAGATAAGGCTGAAGGATTTGCAACAATCTTCAGCCAGAAGTACCGAGTGGATAGTCCAACTTGGCCTCCTCTGGAGGTCCCCAGTATCAAAGATGCCAGTCTTCAGCCAGTTTGATTCACTCCACATGATTATCAAGGAACAGCCAAAGGCACTGGAGACTGCAAAGGTTGTGGGCCCTGACAATATTCTGGCAATAGTACTGAAGACTTCTGCTTCAGAACTTGCCACGCCCCTAGCCAAGCTATCCCAGTACAGCTATAACACTGATATCTACCCAGCAATGTGAAAAATTGCCCAGGTATGTCCTGTATGCACAAAGCAGGACAAATCTTACCCAACCAATTACCGCCCCATCAGTCTACTCTTGTTCATCGGTAAAGTGATGGAACGAGACATCAACAGTGCTCCCAAGCGACGCTTACTTAACAATAACCTGCTCACTGACACTCACAGTTTGTGTTCCGCAAGCGTAACTCAGCTCCTGATCTCATTACAGCCTTGGTTCAAACATAGACAAAAGAGCTGAATTCCCAAGATGAGGTGAGAGTGATTTCCCTTAACATCAAGACCGCATTTGACTGAGTGTGGCATCAAGGAGCCCTAGTAAAACTGGAATCAATGTGAATCAAGGGAAAAATCTCCACTGGTTGGAGTCATACTAGCACAAAGGAAGATGGTTATGGTTGTTGGAGGTCAGTCATCTTAGTTCCAAGACATCACTTGGAACTAGGAGTTCCTCAGGGTAGTGTCCTAGGTCTAACTGTCTTCAGCTGCTCCATTAATGACTTTCCTTCTATCATAAGGTCAGAAGTGGGGATGGTTGCTGTTGATTGGACAATGTTCAGCACCATTTGTGACTCCTCAGATACTGAAAAAGTCAATGTGCAAATGCAGCAAGACCTGGACAATATCCAGGCTTGGGCTGACAAGTGGCCAGTAACATTTGTGCCACACAAGTGCCAGGCAATGAATGTCTCCAACAAGAGAGAATCTAACCATCACCCCTTAATATTCAATGGCATTACCATCACTAAATCCCCCACTATCAACATCCTGGAGGTTACCATTGACCAAAAACTGAACTGGATTAGCCATATAAATACCGTGGCTACAAAAGCACGTCAGAGGCTAGGAATCCTATGGTGAGTAACTCATCTCCTGACTCCCCAAAGCCCAAGGCACAGGTCAGGGATGTGATGGATTACTCTCCATTTGCCTGGAAGAGTGCAGCTTCAACAACATTCAGGAAGCTTGACACAATCCAAGACAAAGCAGCCCACTTTATTGGCACCCCATCCACAAACATTTACTCCCTCCACCGCCAACACACAGTGGCAGCAGTGTGTACCATCTACAAGATGCACTGCAGGAACTTAAACAGCACCTTCCACACCACTACCATCTAGAAGGACAAGGGCAGCAGATAGATGGGAACACCACCACCTGTAAGTTCCCCTCCAAGTCACTCACCATCCTGACTTGGAAATATATCGCTGTTCCTTCACTGTCGCTGGGTCAAAATCCTGGAACTCCCTCCCAAACAGCACTGTGGGTGTACCTACAGCACATGGACTGCAGCGATTCAAGAAGGCATCTTACTACCACCTTCTCAAGGGCAATTGGGGATAGATAATAAATGCTGGCCTAGCCAGCGACGCCCACATCCCATGAATGAATTTAAATGAAATACAAAAAACACCAAAATTAAAAGAGGTTTCTAAACAAGACTTCCACAAGAACTGGACTAAAGTTTTACATATTCATTTTATGGCCTATCCCTATCCTTCTACCAAATGCTTCACCTCACATTTTCTCTGTATTAAATTCCATCAGTGACCTGTCTGCCCATTCTGCTATCCTAATGATATCCTGTTGCAGTCCATTGGTATCGCCTTCATTGTTTGCAACACCTCCATGTTTGGTATCATATGTCAAATCTAACATTTTATCTGTATTCCAATATCCAAGTCATTTATATTACATGTGTGTATATGATTTTTGGGGATAACCATTGTCTACCATCCTCCAGTCTGAAAAACAACAATTTATCATGACTCGCTGTTTTCTGCCCTTAAGCCATTTTTTCTTTATCCAAGCTGACACTGATTGTTCTACACCATGGGAATATTGTTAATCAGCCATTTATTTTGTCACTTCCTTAAAATCCATATGGACACCATCCATTGCTTTCCCTTCATCAACTTTCTCTGTTACTACATCAAAGAATTCAAATTAGTCAAGCAGAATTGCCTTTTACAAATCCATGAAAACCTCTTCAAATGCCTGTTATTTTTTTCCCCTGATCATTATTTCTAAAACCTTATCTACTATTGATGTTAAGCTAAACTGAACCTGTAGCTGGCTACCAGGAATGTCCTAACACACTTTCTTGAATAAGGGTATCACATCTGCTACTCTCTGATCCTCTGACATCTCTTCCATATTAAAAGGGAAGATTGGAAGATTATGGCCAGCCTTTCCATTATGTCCATCCCCACTTCCTTTAGCAACCCAGGTTAAGTAATCTGGACCAGGTGATTTATCCACCCCAAGCATAACAAGCCTTTCCAGCACATCTTTCCTAGCAATTTTCACCCAATCCATTCCACTAACATCTCTGCCACCTCTGCATCTACTGATATTTTGTCACAATCCTCGTCCTTCATAACCACTGAAACAAAGAGTTCATTAAGTATCCTAGGCTTGCCATGCATCTCTAAGCATATATAACCGTGACACCAATAGGACTCCCCCCCGCCCACCCTCCACTCACTATTTACATGCCGGTATAAGGATTTTGTGCTCCCATTTATGTTAACTGCCATTCTATTCTCATTCTCTCTTTGACAGTCTTCTTTTCCTCTTCACTTCCCCTTTTAAATTATTGCATTTGGCCTGGTTCTCACTTGAAGAATTCACCTGACATGCATCACACCCTCACTTTTGTTTCATCATTTTCTCCATCTCCCTTGTCACTCAAGGAGCCCTGGTTTTGGTTCCCTTACCTTTTGCCCTTGTTGGAATGTACCTAGCCTCAACCTGAAACATGTCCTCCTTAAAGATCACCCAATGCTTCATGCTAGTTTTTCCTGTCAGTCATTAGTTCCATTTTACCCTGGCTTGATCCCTTCTCATCATCCCTCTTCCAATTTAGAAATTCTACTTTAGATTATTCCTTGTTCTTCTCCATTTACTTAAGCCTTATTGTATGATGGTCACTTTTACCTGAGGATTCTCCCACAGACACTTGGTCCACCTCATGCTCCAGAATCAGATCTAGCAATGCCTCCTTCCTAGTTAGAACAAGAATATACAAAGGATATCAACATTTTATACTCATATGTCAGCAAGGCATTAGTGCTTTGAGTAGAAGAGGTAGGAAGAAAATAGGCAGGAAAAATGAGTAGGTCGGAAAATAAGGATTGAACTGCTGCAAATAATGAAGTTTGTGCTGTTCAAGGTCAAGGAAGATTCTAGCAGAACTACATTGATGAAACTTGAAGAATCCTTCTATCCTCAAACATAGTGCAGAATGAACAGCACAAACTTCATTATTTGCGGCAGTTCAATCCTTATTTTCCAACCTACTCATTTTTCCTGCCTATTTTCTTCCTACCTATTCTACTCAAAGCACTAATGCCTTGCTGACATATGAGTATAAAATGTTGATATCCTTTGTACCTAAAATAGCTGTGCTTACTCTTAGTACAAGAACCTCAAAGAATATGTCAGCAAACATTTCTAGCAAGGTGGCTGGACAGCAATAAGGGGCAAGAACCCTGCACTATTTTCTTTTTCCTGATCTAGGAGCACAAGGGTCAATTGGCCAGGCTAAGATTAGCTAACTCGATACAGACCAGCCTGAGTCATGTGCTATTTGCGATCTGACATTGTCTCACACACATACACACCTTAAAAAGAAAACTTATTTGGATAAGGCACCCCTTGAAGTAGAGGGGAAAAATCAAGTTCAATTTTTTTTTAAGAAATGTGTGTCCTTACTTGGATAACTAAAATTAACTACTGCAACTAGCTTCCAAGAAAAGTACTATGTTGATATTCAGGTGACCATATAGCACACAAATCCTTGTAAATTACATCAACATCTGTCAAAGCTGCATCATTGTAATGGGGATTATTACATCTTACACTTGTGTCAAAATTTCAGCATAATTGTCAAAAAAATGAAAGTAGCGTATTTAATAAATAATATATTTACATCCTATTATTTCCATTATTTGCCTTTGTTTGAATCTATTCTGTTTATGTATAGCATATACAGCAGCAATTTTACAAAAAATGAACCAATTGTTTGAATACTATTAAGACTACTACATTGTAACCAACCTTGATGTATTTTCAGAGTCCTAGAATCAACAACTTTTCATCCTTGATGATCTCAACTTCCATTTCAACTCATCATGCTCTCTCCCCTCTAACTTCACTGCCCTCTTATCTTCCCTGAATTTCTCCCTCCATGTGAACTCCCCAGCCCATATTCACAGCTACTGCTTAGACTTTGCCATTTCACGTGGACCTGCTACTGCCATCATATGAATCACAGACAGGCCATCTCTGATCCACTTCATTCAAACACACTCCATCCACATCCCCCTTCCACATCCCAACCCAACTTCCTTTTGTGCCCACCCCTGCAAAAAACTATCCCTAGTTCACTCACAACTGCACTTAAAATCCCAACAGTGATCACCATGGTATTTGATGGAAAATGTTTTGCTCAACCACACCTCACCTCCACCTTTTCCTGTCCTAGTCCCCAATAAAACTGTTATTCTCTATCAGCCTGGCTATTTTCCCTGGCATGGCCTCTCTCTTCCACTCTTAAGTCCAAAGGACACAAACTTAACAGGTATGGCGGACAACTGGTTTAGCCATTCATCGCCAGATCGGCTGGACCATGTAAAACACTATCTGGCCCTCTCTCCTCTACTAAAACTGCTTGCTATTCCAGGCCCGTCTTGGAATACAAAAGATAACTCCCTCAATTTCTTTACTCAATTGTAATCTGCCTTTTCAAACCCCTCTCCCCCATCTCCTCCAACAATAAGTGTAAGGAGCTCAATAACTTCTTTGTTTATAAGGTTGAGACCACCAGATCAGCTACCTCTTCCACTTCCTTCCCTTCCACAGACTTACTAGGCCAAACTTCCTCCAAGGATCCCCCTGGCTCAAGCCCTGAACTCAAATCTTTCTCCACTTTGACTTCTTGCCCTCTCCAAGCTCAACTTGTCCATAAGACCCACCTCCTCCTCCTCCCTTGACCTGCTCCTACTAAGTTGCTGATCACCCAATTTCCCCTCCTGATTCCCATGTTGGCTGATATTGTAAGCACTTTTTTCTCTTCAGATACTGTCCCTCTCCTTTAAAACTACTATGCAATCTCTAACCTCTCTTTCCTCTCCGAAGTCCTTGAGCATGTTATTGTCCCCCAAATCAATGCCCATCTTTCTTGGAACTCCATGTTTCAATCCAATCAGGTTTCTCTGCCCTCACCTGCGCACTCCATCCCACCGTCACAATACTGTAACAGCTTTTATCAGGGTCACAAAATACACCCTATATGACTGTAATAAAGGTAAACTGTTCCTCATCTTCTCTGCAGCCTTTGACATGGCAGGCCACACCATCCTTCTGCAATTTCTCTCCAGTGTCATCCAGCTCAGTGGGACTGCACTCACCAGTTTCCAGTCTTATCTATCGCACAGTAGCAAGAGG
This sequence comes from Carcharodon carcharias, assembly GCF_017639515.1. NCBI lineage: Eukaryota > Metazoa > Chordata > Chondrichthyes > Lamniformes > Lamnidae > Carcharodon > Carcharodon carcharias. The sequence continues at coordinate 128,070,025 of NC_054469.1, read as the reverse complement.
ATCTCCTTGCTCCCATTCCATTATCTTTGGCCCCCTATTTCTAATCTACCTGCTGTCCCTCAATGACATTATCTGAAAAAAACAGCAGTTTTCACATGCACACTGCCAACCACCTACACTGTTGCTAAATTATCAGACTGCTTGTCAGTACTGGTTCAGTAGAAATTTCCTCCAATTAAACAGAGTAGACTGAAGTCATTATCTTTGTTACCCTCCCCAAACTCCATTCCCTAGCCACTAATTCCATCCCTCTCCTTCCCAACTGTCTTTGGCTTAACCAGACTGTTTGCAATCTTGGTGTCATATTTCACACCAAGTTGATCTTCCAATCGTATATCCACACCATCCTGAGACCGTCTTATTTCCAACTCTGTGTCATTGCCTGACTTCACCCCGTTGCAGTTCATATACTGCTGAAACTTTCATCCGTGCATTCGTTACCTTTAGACTTGAGTATTTCAATGCAATCCTGATTGGTCTCCCATATTCTACCCTCCATAAACTTGAGGTCATCCAAATCTCTGTTGTCTTTGTCCCTACTTCCACCAAGTCATCTTCACCAATCACCACAAGCTGACTGACACTGGCTCCCTGTCTAGCAATGCTTTAATTTTAAAATGTATTTTTTTCACAAATTCTTCAATGGTCTTGCCTCTCCCTATCTCTAATCTCCCCCAGCCTTCCAACTTTCCGAGATATATGTGCTCATCTAATTTTGGCCCCCCAGACTTAATGTCACAGTCATAAGGAGTGTGCACAACAGAAGGGCCTGGGGGTTCATGCACATAGATCTTTCATTGTGGCAGGGCAAATTGGGAAAGTCAGTGGCATATGGGGTCAAGTGCCTCATAAATAGAGATGGGAGGACAAACGCTGAACATTTATAAAACTCTGGTTAGGCTACAACTAAAGAATTGCATCCAGTTCTAGTCATCATACCAGGAAGGATGAGAGTGTCCTTCAGAATGCACAGAGGAGATTTACCAGAATGGTTCCAGGAATGAGGGATTTTAGCTACAAGGTTAGGCTGAATACACTGGGGTTGTTGTTCTCCTTGGAACAAGGGAGATTGAGCAGACATTGATAGAGGTGTACAGGATTATGATAGGTTTACAGAATGCAGATAAAGAAAAGCTGTTCCCATTAGCTGTTAATTCAAGGACAAGGGGACACAGATTTAAGGTTTAGGGCAAGGGGTGCAGGGGGATGTAAGGAAGAACTTTTATTTTGCACAATGAGTGATAACGACCCAGAACTCATTGCCTATGGCGGGGGGGGGGGGGGTGCCAGTGGCGAAAATGGAGATGATCAATGATTTCAAAAGGAATTTGGATGGACACTGGAAGAGTATAGGGCTGGGTATGGAGAGAGGGTGTGGGACTGGCTGGATCGCTCTACAGATAAATGACATGGACTTGATGGTCTGATTGGCCTCTTTACCATAATGACTGTTAAACGCTTCTGATTTTAATTGTTCCACTTGTGGCCATACCTTCAGTTGACTAGACCCCAAGTTCTAGAATTTCCTATCAAAACTCTCTGCCTTTCTTTCTGCCTTTAAGACCCTCCTTTAAACCTATCTCTGAGAAAACTTTTGGCCATTTGCCTGAACAGTCTTGTGTGGTCTGGTGTCAAATTTGTTTTACTACACTCCTGTGAAGCACACTGGCATGTCTTATATTACAGATGCTATATAAATACAGGCTATCAGAGTAACCATGTGAAAACAATCACAGTGGCATTTCTCAAACAGGATTAATAGCAGCTAAATCATACTTTCCTCGGTAAGGCTTCCTACAGTCTAAATGGATTTACACAACAGCCAATGCTTACAATTAGGATGTCATTTAATAATCTAGGACACAAGTTCAAGTTGCTAGAGAGGACATGAATCCAGGTAATCCAATGCTAATTGACTGGTATATCCTTTTTCATATTCCACTTTCAGTGTCCCTTTTAAATATCATAATCTATGAACTGTCAAGTGCTGAAAATAAGCAGAGAAATGCTACAGTAACAATTTTTAAAAAATTCATTCATGGGATGTGGACATCGCTGGCTGGGCTAGCATTTTATTGTCCATCCCTAACTGCCCTTGTTCAAAGGTCATTTAAGAATCTATCACATTGCTTTGGGTCTGGAGTCACATGTAGGCCAGACCAGGTAAGGCCGGCAGATTTCCTTCCCTAAAGGATAATACTGAACCAGATGGGTTTTTAACAACAATCAACAACATTATTTAAAACATTAGTAAAACCAGAGGTTTTTTTTATTATACCAGTAGGACTCAGTACTGATTTTCCACTTGCTCAGTGTTGCAAGTTATCATCCAATTCAAATGAGTTTTCTCCAGATGGCTGGTAGCCTCAGTGCTGACAAGTTCAGAGGCACTGATTCATGCAAACTGAGCTGCCTTATGCCAATACTCTTCAATCTATTACTTTTTTAAACTTTGCTCTGTTTACAGTTAAAGAGAAGTTTTAATTTGTTGAACTAAAAATGTTTGGAGTAAAGAGAAAATAATTAGTTGATATTTACTGTAAAATAATTACCACACTTCTGATTCTTCATTCCTCCCACATTCTCATTTGCTATTTATATGCTGCAGTAGTCAGTCATATACTAATAATATATAAGCATAAGAGCCTCTCTCTCACAGCTGCAATATGTAATGAGTTAACAAATTATGTGTAAAGTGAAACAGTAATGCTAGAAATATCAGCTCCAGTTATTAGCTATTCACTATAAACACACTCAGTGTGCTTTTTCTCTAGGAAAGCTGGATGAACAGAATCATTATAAAATACAAGAAATGACAACAGAATAATACATACCCTTTCTGTTCATCTTTATTTGACTTAAAAAGCCAAAAGTGCAGCAGCATGCAACAATTAATTCTTAATTTAACTTGTCCTCCCTCTCATTCTTTTCAACTTTGGTGGCAGCCTGCACTATCACGTCGGCCCTTCATTTCCAGTAGATATTTAAGAACTAAAATAAAAGCAAAAAACTGCAGATGCGTTTGGTGTGCCCTCACACCTTCTTCTCCCTCCCAGAAACATGATAGGGTCCCCCTTGTCCTCACTTATCACCCCACCAGCCTCCGCAGTCAAAGGATCATCCTCCGTCATTTCCGCCAACGCCAGCATGATGCCACCACCAAACTCATCTTCCCTTCACCCCTCCCGGCGGCATTCCACAGGGATCGTTCCCTCCGGGACACCCTGGTCCACTCCTCCATCACCCCCTACACCTCAAACCCCTCCCACGGCACCTTCCCATGCAACCACAGAAGGTGCAACACCTGCCCCTTTACTTCCCCTCTCCTCACCGTCCAAGGGCCTAAACACTCCTTTCAAGTGAAGCAGCATTTCACTTGCACTTCCCTCAATTTAGTCTACTGCATTCATTGCTCCCACTGCGGTTTCTTCCACATTGGAGAGACCAAACGCAGACTGGGTGACCGCTTTGCAGAACACCTTCGGTCTGTCCACAAGCTTTACCCAGACCTCCCTGTCGCTTGCCATTTCAACACTCCACCCTGCTCTCATGCTCACATGTCCGTCCTTGGCTTGCTGCATTGCTCCAGTGAAGCTCAATGCAAACTGAAGGAACAACACCTCATCTTCCAACTAGGCACTTTACAGCCTTCCGGACTGAATATTGAGTGCAACAATTTTAGATCATGAACTTTCTCCTCCATCCCCACCCCCTTTTCGATTCCCCCCCCCCCTTTATTCCCAATAATCTATACAGATTTTTCTTTTCCCACCTACTTCCTTTATTTTTAAATGTATTTCCATCCATTGTTTTATCTCTACCTTTTAGCCTTTTTTGATTCCTTCACCCCACCCCCACTAGTGCTATCTGTACCTTGCTTGTCCTGCTTTCTACCCTTAATTAGCACATTCCTTAGATAATATCACCACCTTCAACACCTCTTTGTCCTTTTGTCTATGACGTTTTTTGGTTATCTCCACCTATCACTGGCCCTCTATTCCAGCTCTACTTGTCCCAGCCCCCATTAAACCAGCTTATATTTCACCTCTCTTCTATTTATATTTAAGAACTATTGCTTCTATTTTTCATATAGTTGCTACTTAGACTTTAGTCTATTAATTGCAAAGTAAATATGAATCTAAAGTAAAAATTACATTGGATACCATTTTTGCAACAATTTGATTTAGAGAAGGCGCAGAAAAGATTCAGATTCCAAGGATGAGGAACTTCAGTTACATGGACAGATTGGAAAAGCTGGGACTGTTCTCTTTGAAGAGTAGAGTAAGAGAAGATTTGACAGAGGTGTTTAAAATCACGAGGGGCCTGGACAGAGTAGATAGGGAGGGCAGAGTAGATAGGGAGAAACCCTAAGCGCTGGCAAAAGGATCTTTTATACACAAGGTTAGGAGGTGGAATGCACTGACAGAGAGAGTGTGGTGGAAGCAAATTCAACCATGGTTTTCAAAAGAGAATTCGACAACTAGGGGAGGCAATGGCACAGTGTTATTGTCACCGGGTTAGTGATCCAGAGACCCAGCGTAATGCTCTGGGGATCCAGGTTCAAATCCTGCTACAATGGTGGAATTTAAATTCAATAAAAATCTGGAATTAAAAGTCTAATGATGACCATGAAACCATTGGCAATTATTGTAAAAATCCATCTGATTCACTAATCACCTTTAGGGAAGGAAATCTGTTGTCCTTACCTGGTCTAGTCTACACGTGAGCCTCCAGACCCACAACAATGTGGTTGACTCTTAAATGCCCTCTGAAATGGCATAGCAAGCCACTCAGTTGTATCAAACTGATACAAAATCACAAAATAGGAATGAAACCAGATGGACCACCCAGCATCGACCTAGGCACCGGAAACAATGGCAATCTTAGCCCTGTTGATCCTGCAAAGTCCTCCTTACTAACATCTGGGGGCTTGTGCCAAAATTGGGAGAGCTGTCTCACAGACTAGTCAAGCAACAGCCTGACAAAGTCATCCTCATGGAATCATACCTTACAGGTAATGTCCCAGACTCCTCCATCATCATTCCTGGGTATGTCCTGTTCCACCGGCAGGACAAACCCAGCAGAGGTGGCAGTACAGTGGTATACAGTCAGGAAGGAGTTGCCCTGGGAGTCCTCAACATTGACTCCGGACCCCGCTAAGTCTCATGGCATCAGGTCAAACATGGGCAAGGAAACCTCCTGCTGATTACCATGCACCACCTTCTCTCAACTGATGAATCAGTGCTCCTCTATTTTGGACACCACTTGGAGGAAGCCCTGAGAGAGGCAAGGGCGCAGAATGTACTATGGGTGGGGGACTTCAACGTCCACCACCAAGAGTGACTCGGTAGCACCATTACTGACTGAGCTGGCTGAGTTCTAAAGGACATAGCTGCTAGACTGGGTCTGCGGCAGGTGATGAGGGAACCAACAAGAAGGAAAAACATACTTGACCATATCCTCAGCAACCTGCCTGCTGCAGATACATCTGTCCATGACAGTGTTGGTAGGAGTGACCACTGCATAGTCATTGTGGGGGCGAAGTCCTGCCTTCACATTAAGTATACCCTCCATCGTGTTGTGTGGCACTACCACCGTGCTAAATGGGATAAATTTCAAACCATTGAAGAACTCAAGACTGGGCATCCATGAGGCGCTGTGGGCCATCAGCAGCAGAATTGTACTCGAACACAATCTGTAACCTCATGGCCCGTCAAAGCCCCCACTCTACCATTACCATCAAGCCAGGGGAGCAACCATGGTTCAATGATGAGTGCAGGAGGGCATGCCAGGTATACCTAAAAATGAGGTGTCAATCTGGTGAAGTTATAACACAGGCCTACTTGCGTGTCAAACAGCATAAACAGCAAGTGACAGACAGGGCTAAGTGATCCCACAACCAACAGATTAGATCTAAGCTCTGCAGTCCTGCCAAATACAGTCGTGAATGGTGGTGGACAATTAAACAACTGACTGGAGAAGGAGGCTTCACAAATATCCCCATCTTCAATGATGAAGGAGCCCAGCATATCAGTGCAAAACAAGGCTGAAGCATTTGCTACAATCTTCAGCCAGAAGTGCTGAGTGGATTATCCATCTCGGCCTCCTCTGGAGGTCCCCAGCATCACAGATGCCAGTCTTCAGCCAATTCAATTTACTCCACGTGATATCAAGAAACGGCTGTAGGCACTGGATAATGCAAAGGCTATGGGCCGTGACAATATTCCGGCAATAGTACTGAAGACTTGTGCTCCAGAGCTTGCCGCGCCCCTAACCAAGCTGTTCCAGTACAGCTACAACATTGGCATCTACCCAGCTATGTGGAAAATTGCCCAGGTATGTCCTGTACACAAAAAGCAGGACAAATCCAACCCAGCTAATTACCACCCCATCAGTCTACGCTCGATCATCGGTTAAATAATTGAAGGGGTCATCAACGGTGCTATCAAGTGCCACTGGATTAGCAATAACCTGCTCACTGACGCCCAGTTTGGGTTCCACCAGGGCCACTCAGCTCCTGACTTCATTACAGCCGTGGTTCAAGCATGGACAAAAGAGCTGAACTCCTGAGGTGAGGTGAGCGTGGCTGTCCTTGACATCAAGGCAGCATTTGACCAAGTGTGGCATCACGGAGCCCTTGCAAAACTGGAGTCAATGGGAATCACGGGGAAAACTCTCCGCTGGTTGGATTCATACCTAGCATAAAGGAAGATGACTGTGGTTGTTGGAGACCAGTCATCTAGGCTCCAGGACATCACTGCAGGAGTTCCTCTGGGTGGTGCCCTCAGCCCAACCATCTTCAGCTACTTCATCAATGACCTTCTTTCCATAAGATCAAAAGTGGGAATGTTCGCTGATGATTGCACAATGTTCAGCACCATTCGCAACTCCTCAGATACTGAAGCAGTCTACATCCAAATGCAGCAAGACCTGGACAATATCCAGGCTTGGCTTGAGAAGGGGCAAGTAACATTCGCGCCACACAAGTGTCAGGCAATGACCATCTTCAACAAGAGAGAATACAAACATCTTCCCTTGATATTCAATGGCATTACCATCGCTGAATCCCCTACTATCAACATCCTCGGGGTTACCATTGACCAGAAACCGAACTGGGCTAGCCATATAAATACTGTGGCTACAAGAGCAGGTCAGAAGCTAGGAATAGTGCGACGAGCAACCCACCTCCCGACTCCCCAAAGCCTGTCCACCATCAACAAGGCACAAGTCAGGAGTGTGATGGAATACTCACCACTTGCCTGAATGAGTGCAGCTCCCACAACACTCAAGAAGTCCAGGACAAAACAGCCTGCTTGATTGGCACCACATCCACAAACATCCACTCCCTCCACCACTGACGCACAGTAGCAGCGGTGTGTACCATCTACACGATGCATGCAGGAATTCACCAAGGCTCCTTAGACAGCACCTTCCAAACCCATGACCACTGCCATCTAGAAGGACAAGGGCAGCAAATAGATGGGAACACCACCAACTAGAAGTTCTCCTCCAAGTCACTCATCATCCTGACTTGGAAATATTTCGCCATTTCTTCACTGTTGCTGGGTCAAAATCCTGGAATTCCCTTCGTAACAGCACTGTGAGTGTACCCACACCACATGGACTGCAGCAGTTCAAGAAAGCAGCTCACTACCACCTTCTCAAGGGCAACTAGGGATGGGCAATAAATGCTGGCCCAGCCAGTGAAGCCCACATCTCATGAATGAATAAAAAAAAAATCTGATGGGAGAAAAATTGCAGGGCCATGGAGAATAAGCAGGGTTTTAGGAAACTCATGACTTTTCCCATCACTAATATCTGAAAAATTCTTTATGGCAAGTTAAAGGCAGATTCAATTTCCAAAACAAAATCCAATCTTTCTCCCGCACCTCCCAACACCCCAACCCCACCTGCTTCCAGACAACACTCATCTTTGCTATTGTTTCACAGCTATGTCGTTGGAGTTTTCCAGTATCTTACCCAGGTGGCCAATCTTTATTCGTGAGCATGGATTATATCACTAGAATTACTTGACCCATGCAGGGCATCTTAGGTGAATGTGATTCTATTTTGTTCATTTGTTCGCCAAGGTTGCATGTTTCCCCAGGAGTCAGGCAGCAATCCAGGAGCTCCAGTTAGTTTCTTTCATTTGTCTCATCCTAAAATCCTGAGACCAAGTTTAGTGCTCCAAACCCATCACAGTTGCAATTAATGATCTCAGCATGCACATGAAGTAAACTTTGTGGAACTTCCTACCCCATATTGTTCAGTACTTTGCAGGTAAGACATTTACCCACTGTATGTTTGAAGTGCTCTCAAATATTTTGCTTTTTTTTGTTTATATTTCACCATCTTCTTTGATCAACTGTTTCTGAGAAGTTTACTTTACCCCTTTGTGGAAAACAACTTTTTTTAATAGATCTCATAAATCTATCCAAGATTTGAATACTGTTCCAATAAATGGGAAGCTTATACTAGCACCTCACATATACACCTGAATTGAACACAAGAAAATGTCCAACTGCTCCAATCTCTATTTTTGTCACACCTGTCAATGATATAAAGCCCCTGCACCTCTGAACCTGTGTTTTTTTCTTGAGCATTAAATGCATATATGTTCCCATAGAGTGTTCCTCAACTACATGAGAACAAAGCTCACAGTTGCTTAGATGCTATCTTCACTAAAATCTGAAAACTGAGCAACCCTCTCTCCATCTTATAATTTCACTTAAAAGACCAAAGTGTGGCAGCATGCAACAATTAATTCTTACTTTAACTTGTCCTCCCTATTCTTTTCAAATTTGGTGGCAGCCTGCACTATCATGTTGGTCCTTCATTCTCAGTATATATTGAAGAACTGTTGCTTCTACTTTTCATATTGTTGCATTTAATCAACTAAAGTCTATGTAGCAAAGTAAATATGAATCTAAAGTAAAAATGACATCAGATACCATCTTTGCAACAATTTGATTTACAGGTGTAGAAAAGATTCAGATTCTTAGTTTAAGGAACTTCAGTTACATGTACAGATTGGAAAAGCTGGGACTGTTCTCCTTGAAGAGTAGATTAAGCAAGGATTTGACAGATGCGTTTAAAATCAGGAAGAGTCTTGGCAGAGTAGATAGGGAGAAACTGTGCATTGGCAAAACGATCTTTTTTTTACATAAGGTTAGGATGTGGAAGTGGATGTGGATGCCTGAGAGTATGGCGGAAGCAGATTCAACCATGGTTTTCAAAAGAGAATTCGACAATTATCTGACGGGAGAAAAATTGCAGAGCTATGGGGAATAGACAGGAGAGTGGGATTTTAGAGAAGATAGCATGTAGGAGACCATGAGCTTTGTTCTCATGTAGTGGAAGAACATTCTATGGGAATGTATATACATTTAATATTCAGGAAATAAAACACACAGAAAGGTTCAAAGGTGCAGGGACCGTTGTATTATTGAGAGAGGGGTGACAAAAAGAGATTGCAGCAGTTGGACTTTTTCTTGTGTTCAATCCAGGTTTATGTGTGAGGTGCTAGTATAGGCTTCCCATTTATTGGAACAATAGATAAGTTGCTCTTGCAGACAGTTGACATGGACACGATGGGCTGAATGGCCTCCTTCTGTACTGTAATCACTATGAAAAATTCCCTATAATAATTTATGATATTGTGTTTGCCCTATCAACTTACTAATTGTATCTCAGATTTCCACAGATTGGTTGGCTGGGTCCATGTGAGCACAAACACAATCCAAACATCGAATCCAAAATCATAGCATGTTGCTTCAGCAATAAAAATCTCACTATCTACTGTTCCTGCGGTAAGATTCTTAATTCCGTCTACACAAACATACACAATTCACTGCTGCTCCTCTAACAATGAAGTCGACAGATTATCGTGTGCGACATTCCTCTAAGGTACAGGCTAGCTAAATACAGCAAAGATGGTCTTGATAGGTGTAACCTTTATCTATAAAGTAAGGAACTTAAGCCAACTGTAGACCATTGAACACATGCATAAATCTTCAGTTACAGCCAGTCACATGTATTTCTATTAATTCTAGTTTTCAGTGTTAGCGATGATCACCAAACGTCTGGGAATGCTATGTAGGTCTGAGAGCAGATTAAATCGTGGCAACTCTCTTAAATATACACATTTTCAACTTTTTTTCGAAAATTGGCACTTCTAGTTACACATTCAGCAAAATCGTCTTAAAAGATTGGTTAAAAATACGGCACTGCATTTAAAAGTGGTTTACAGCACAGTACGTCCAAAAATCCACTTGGCCAATGACTAGTAACTCACTCAGGCAACTTTGCTTTTTTTCCCTTTGGGGGTTAATACGTTTCTAAATTCGGCGACAACTGGATAAATCTGCATCCGACTCAAACTCAGAGAGAAGATAAAAGGGGTTATGAGCTCAACTGTCTCTGGGGATAAATGTTGTATCAAACCAACGGCAACTTGCACTCAGGGCAATGGGAGCCACCCCTGTTTTTATAAAGCCAATGGTACAATCACAAACATGTCGAGTATGTTACCCGTTGTAATCTAAACTTCCAACACACCTTAACTGGATCCAAATGCAGAAAATAATTCTACACTCTGTGGCATAAATCTCATTGCATTTTCATCTGTCTTTAATTAATCTGCAAACCGCGAATACTACCTCCCTACTTGACATTCACTCAAAATCGTTTTCACGCTATACCTGCAAAGCACATTAGTGCATCTGTTGGGACATATACAGTAACTTAATAAACATTAAATAAATATATGCAAACCGATGCTTTCATTACAGATACATGATATTAACGAGGTATCATTTCTAAAATACACACGTCGTTAAGGTCAGAACTTGTTCTATTATTAAACACAATGGCAATACATCGTGGAATCTGCTGACCTGCTAATGCAAACATAATCTGACCAAGTCAGCGCACCGCCGAAACATGAAAGAAGATAAACTATTAAAAGTACAATCTCTTTTCCAAAAGATTTGAGTAGTTTGATGCAATTTAACCAACAATTCGCAACATATCTAAAGCCCGTTCTTTCTATCTCCGTCGACGTTTTGGTGACCATCCGTTCTAATCGTTTCACTGAATTCTTTAATACACAGTATGAGATATAAACCTCCCAGGTTATGAAAATTACTTGTAATCGTGAGTCTCTCCCCTCCCCACCTTTAATGAAGTTACAGTGTCTTCAAACGCATGCAATGCAGGAGGGCTGTTTTCCCCTTCCCTGTCTAAGTTCAGACTTGACCTGCTTGGTTCAGCTGCAGTTGCCCCTATTATTCTGCTCTGTACTCAGGAGACACCCCGGGCCAACGTTCGAACTGATTGTTGTTTTGACCGCTCCGCGTTCCAAACGGCCAACACAACGTTCCAAAGCACTCTGAACAATGCAGAGCGGTCAGGCCCACTACACATGCGCGGGTCACCCAGCTCCGGAGGGGCGGGGCTGACATACGCTACTGGCGCTACCACTGTACATATGTAGGGGGGAAGGAAATCACTGAAACAGCAAAAGTCTGAGCTGTTTCCCGTACTCTTCATTATAAGGATCATATGACATAGAATCTAAGATAATATATATATATAAGTTGAAAATGCTCTCTATTAAAGAGAGTTAGTTTTTCCTCCTAGATTCTCCTCTGACAGGAACCCCTCTGTGTCTCTCAGGGCAGTGGCTTTGCTCCAGTTGCAGGCAGGAGGTTGCATTTTCATTGCAGCGGGGTTGCTGGTGAGGAGTCTGAAGTCTGTGTCTGCTTGACAGGCGGCTGTGTTTGAGCTCCTTTTCCCCCCCCTTAAGCATTTAACTGTTGATCTGAAGCATGGCTCCTCCCAAGAAAGGAGAGGTGACAGCCGAGGAGAGTGAATTACTGCAAGTCATTTCTGAAGGTGATGTAGGACTGGCAGCCGCGGCCCCGCTCTTTCTCAAAGACATCAGTGTTAATGGTTCGAGACTGGTTAGTGCGGAGGGGAAAAAAAAAAGAATTGACCGGGATATTTCCCCCCCGCTGTTAATCGATAAGGTGAATGTTTGGGGGGTGGGCAGTGACGAAAACGGGTTGTCACGGCTAAATGGGGCCCAGCAGGATGGATGAATGAGCGCTGTCCTTTCACATATCAGCATCTTATATTCCAGCACTTTCTAAACTCACAACACGTGGAACTTGTTTGAGGTTGAATTTTAATATGCATGTGAGGGTTCTGGCGAATAAAGGTCTCGGCTCTAATGGTCCGTCGCCTCTTGGAGTAGTTGTTGGCTGTTGATGTGCGCCATGCTGCACTGGTCTCTTGTTCGTGTGTGTTGGTTCGTGATTTTACAGCCGTCAACAGGAAGTTTTTATGTTTTGGGGAAGCAAACTTGTTAATCATGAGCTAATTCCAAGGTTTAATAGTGTATTTGCTGGTGTGTCACACAGAAACAACCCCTCACATGGGAATATGATATAATGACTTACGTTACATAGGATTTGGAAAATCTAGCCTGAGTTTTCTAGGAATAAGCATGATATTGTACCTGATGGTCAAGTATGCAGGTATGCATTCATATATTCAGGGTTTGATGCTTAGCTCGATTGATTTGCAGAGAAGCAAGCAGTCATTGATGGAGCTTCACCCTTCAAACTGGTGGTGATGCACTCAGTTTTGAGGTGGTATTCACGAGGAGTTGCTAGTATTTCTAAGTCCAAAAACCTATTATTGTCAATAATTAGATGACCAATTATGACTGTCTTCCATATGGAGCATTGAGGTAAGTGGGAACTCTTTGAGGTCAACTTGATTTCAAGCCTGCCTGATCGGAAATTAGAATTAAGACTATCATCTGTGGCAGATTGAGTGATTAACCAGTCAACCTGGTTCATTGATGGAACCCAGGAGGTTATGCTTATCACTGGAACCATCCTATGATATTGAAGGAGGTGCCCATGGAAATAGTGGATGCATTGGTTGTCATCTTTCAAAATTCTGTAGATTCTGGAACAGTCCCAGCAGATTAGAGGGTGGCAAATGTAGCCCCACTATTTAAAAAAGGAGGGAGGGGAAAAAACAGCGAATTACAAACCGGTTAACCTAACATCAGTAGTAAGGAAAATACTACAGTCTATTATAAAGGATGTGATAACAGGACACTTAGAAAATATCCACAGGATTACCTGGAAAAACTCAGCAGGTCTGGCAGCATCGGCGAGAAGAAAAGAGTTGACGTTTCGAGTCCGCATGACCCTTCCACAGAACTGAGCGAATATAAGGAGAGGGGTGAAATATAAGCTGGTTTAAGGGTGGGGGGGTGGGGGGGTGGGAGAGAGAAGTTGTGGGGGGGGGTGGGGGTGGTGTGGTTGTAGGGACAAGCAAGCAGTGATAGGAGCAGATAATCAAAAGATGTCACAGACAAAAGAACACAGGTGTTGAAGGTAGTGATATTATCTAAACGAATATGCTATTTAAGAATGAATGGTAGGGCACTCAAGGTACAGCTCTAGTGGGGGTGGGGTGGAAAGACTAGCAGGGCATAAATGATTTAAAAATAATGGAAATAGGTGGGAAACGAGAAATCCAAATAAATTATTGGCAAAAACAAAAGGAAGGGGGAAGAAACAGAAAGGGGGTGGGGATGGAGGAGGGAGTTCAAGATCTAAAGTTGTTGAATTCAATATTCAGTCCGGAAGGCTGTAAAGTGCCTAGTCGGAAGATTATTAGAGAAAGTTAACATGGATTTATGAAAAGGAAATCATGTTTGACAAACCTACTGGAATTTTTTTTAGTGTAACTAACAGCATAGATAAGACAGAATCAGTGGATGTGGTATATTTGGATTTTCAAGAAGTTTTTGATAAAGTCACACATAAGAGTCAGGTGTGCAAAATTAAAGCACATGTGATTTGGGGTAATATATTGACATGGATTGAGAATTGTTTAGCAGACAGGAAACAGAGTAGGAATAAATGGATCTTTTCCAGTGGTGGTGACTAGTGGGGTATAGCAGGGATCAGTGTTTGGGACCCAGCTATTCACATTGTATATCAATGATTTGGATGAGAGAACCAAATGTAGTATTTCCAAATTTGCCAATGGCAGAAAACTAGGTGGGAATGTGACTGGTGAGGAGAATGTTAAAAGGCTCCAAGGCGATTTAGACAAGTTGAGTGAGTGGGCAAATACATGACAGATGCAGTATAACATGGATAAGTGTGAAGTTATCCACTTCGGTAGGAAAAGCAGAATGGCAGAGTATTATTTAAATGGTGATAGATTGGGAAATGTTGATGTACAAAAGGACTTGGGTGTCCTTGTACACCAATCACTGAAAGCAGGCATGCAGGTGCAGCAAGTAGTTCAGAATGCAAATGGCATGTTGGCCTTCATTGAAAGAGGGCTTGAGTACAGGAGCAAGGATGAATTACTACAGCTGTACAGGGCCTTGGTGGGACCACAGGTGGAGTATTGTATTTAGTTTTGGCCTCCTTACCTAAGAAAGGATACACTTGCCAGAGAGGGAGTGCAGTGAAAGTTCACCAGACTGATTACTGCCTGGCAGGATTGTCATATGAGGAGAGATTGGGCCGACAAGGCCTGTATTCACTGGAGTTCAGAAGAATGAGAGAGGACCTCATTGAAATGTATAATACTCTGACAAGGCTGGATGCAGGGATGATGTTTCCTCTGGCTGAGGGTCTAGAACAAGGGGTCACAATCTCAGGATATGGGTAGGCCATTTAGGACTGAGACAAGGAGAAACTTCTTCACTCAGAGGGTCATGAACCTGTGGAATTCTCTAACACAGAAGGCTGTGGAGGCAAGTCACTGAATATATTTAAGAAGTAAATAAATAGATTGATGGACTCTAAAGGCATCAAAGGGTATGGAGAGGGTACTGGAGTATGATGTTATGATAGAGGATAAACCATGATGACATTGAAGGCTGAGCAGATTCAAAGGACTGAATAACCTACTCCTGCTTCTGTTTTCTATGTTTCTAATTCTTTCTCACTTTTATTTTGTCTTTTTGTTTATGTATTCATCGGATGTAGGTGTCACTGACAACGTCAGCATTTATTGCCCATCCCTAGTTGTATTTGAGAAAGTGTTGAGTTAACTTCTTGAAGCACTGCAGCTCCTATGGTGAAAGTGCCCCCCCCCCCCCCCAACTCTGTTGGATAGGGAGTTCCAAGATTTTAATCCATCAATGATAAGAAATAGGAGCAGAAGTAGATCAATCGGCCCATTCTCCAAGCTACACTTTTGTGCATGATGTCAATTCCCTTAGTTTTCAAAAACTAGTTGATCTTTGACTTGAATACATTTGAGGTCTGAGCATCCACAGCTCTCTGGAGTAGAGAATTCAAAAGGTTCACAGCTCCTTGAGTGAAGAAATTTCTCATCTCAATCCTAAATGGCTGATCACTTATTCTGAGACCATGACTCCTAGTTCTGGGCTCCCCAGCTATGGGAGAGATCCTCTCAGTATCTACCCTGTCAAGCCCCTTAATAATTGTATTTGTTTCAATGAGATCGTGTCTCATTCTTCTAAATTCTCGAGAATATAGGCCTACTCAACTCAATTTCTCCTCATAGGACAATCCCCTCATCCCAAGAATCAGTCTAATGAAAGCTTGTTGCATCCCTCTAAGGTAAGTATATCCTTCCTTCGGTAAGGAGACCAAATCTACACACACTGCTCCAGGTGTGGTCTCACCAAGATGCATACAATTGTAATAAAACTTCTTTACTCTGATACTCCAATTATTTTGTAATAAAAGCAAATGCACATTTGCTTTCCTAATTGCTTGGTGTACCTGCATGTTAACTTAGTGATTTGTGTACAAGGACACCCAAGTCCCCCTGAATACCAACATTGTCCAATCTCTCACAATTTAAAGAAAAAAAATCTGCTTTTCTATTTTTCCCACCAAAAGTGAATAATTTCAGATTTCCTCACATTATATTCCATCTGCCCATATGTTCTTGCTCAATCACTTAAATTGTTTAAATTACTTTGCAACTTCTCCGCGTTCTCCTCACAGCTTACTTTCCCATCTAATTTGTATTGTCAGCCAACTTGGATACACTACACTTGGTCCCTTATCTGAGTCATTGACATAGATGGTAAATAACTGAAGCCCAAGCATTGATCTTTGCAGTACCCTTCTAGCTGCAGCCTTCCAATCCATTTATTCCCACACTGTTTTATATCTGCTAACCAGTCCTCAATCCATGCTGATATATTGCCTTGATCCCATGATGCTAATTTTCTACAGCACCTTATTAAATGCCTTTGAAAATCCAAATACACTATCCACTGACTTCCTCTTATGCACTCATAGTTACAACTTGAAAAAATCCTGTCAAATATGATTTCTCTTTCATAAATCTATGTTGACTCTGCATGATCATGTTATGATTTTCGTAAACCCTTAAAATTACATTCCTAACAATAAGCTTATAACATTTTCCTTACTTCTGTTAGGTTAATTGCCCATAATTCTGTTTTCTCTGCCGCTCTTTATTTAAATAGGGTATTTTTATTCATTCATGGGAAGTGGGCATTGCTGGCAAGGCAGCATTTATTGCCCATCTAGAATTGTCTTTGAGAAGGAGGTGGTGATCCATTCTTTTGAACTGTTGTGGCCCATGTGATAAAGATACACCCACAGTGCTGTTAGAGAGAAGTGCCACGATTTTGACCGAGTGATGATGGACAAATAGTGATATATTTACAAGCTTTGAATATTGGCAAACATGAGGACCAAGAGGGAAAACTGAGTGGTCAGCAATTTAGTTGGAATAAGATCAAGGGGATAGGAGATGGGTCCCATGGACAAGTTGAGCTCAAAAAGGGCAGGCGTGGAGATGGAGATAAACTAAACAAAAATGCAAGTTCAGGGCTAGGGCAAGGAGCGATGAAAGGAAGTTTGTCCAGGTGGACTAGTGGAAGGGAGGGATATGGCTGAGGCAGCTGATCAGAATGTACCAATCTTAGTAACAAAGAAGTCCATGAGCTCCTCACACTTGCTGTTGGAGGTGAGGGTGAAAGGGACAGGAATGGAGTTTCAGAAAATGTTTTGCAGTAGAGAAAATAAGCCACGGGTTATCTTTGCTTTCCAGGATGGTCCTGCAAAAGAACTTTTTTTAAAAGCCAGTGCTGTGCAATAGGCAATGGTACTGACCATACTCAGCCATCCCATGCTTGCAAACTCAGAACATGTCGAAGGTTAGATGTGAATCTGTGTTGGACAGCACTGGCTGAGCAATCTCGAGTGTGCTAAGAATTACACTGTCATTTGGGCTTGCAATGGGGCCCACTTACAAATGTATGTAGCTCCTAGGAAGTGTACGCAAGGATATGTCCTCTGCAGGCAATAGGAATCTATCTAAGCATTGCACCTTTTTTGAATTAAACAAAAGCAGAGGGGAGCAGTAGTTCTGTGGTGCATTTTGCATGCCAACGCTTTGACCAATCAGGACGACTATTGCTTCCTTTGAAATTTGACATACTTGTGAATCTGCCTTGATGACTGCAAGATGAAAAGCTTCAACAGCGTGTCTCTTTTTTTCAGCAATACTTGAGTTCGGTACTACCAAGTGACTCTTTGGATGTCTGTTGCTTAATGCGAATTAATTATGTAAATATTTGCCCCTGCTTGTGTGCCATCATATCTTTTAATTTATTTCCCAATCTAGCTAAGCTAACTTGTTTCTCATAGCTATATCATTTGCTTTAAGATTTAAGACCTTGCTTTCGTATTTAAATAAAGCACTCTCAAACCAAGTAAAAAATTCTATTGTATTATGATCATTGTTGCCCGATTACTCCTTTACAACATGATTATTAATTAACCCTGTTTGATTGCAAAATATTAGATTTAAATTGATTTGTTCCCCAGTTGGTTCCTTGACATGCTGATCTAGAAAATTATCTTGAATGCATTTCATGAACCCATCCTCCACATTATAATTGCAAATTTAGTTTGTCCAGTCTGTATGAAAATTATTGATTATTGCGTTACCCTTGTTACATGCATCTCTTTAATTTCCTGATTTTCGTTCTGCTCAACACCGCAGTTACTTTAGGGGTCCAATAAGCTACGTGCAATATTGTTTTATACCTCTTGTTTCTTAGCTCCACCCAAATTTCTACATTGTGATTGCCTGAGCTAAGGTACTTCCTTTCTGCAGCCTTTTCCCCTTCTTTTATTATCAGGGCTAACTCTCCTTAATTTACATTTTTTCTTTCTCTTCTGGAAGTCAGTATCCTGGATTAGTTAAATCCCAACCATGGTCACTTTGCAGTCAAGTCTCCATAATGGCTATTGGATCAATCCATTAACTTCTGTCAGTTTTATTGATTCATCTGCATTTTTGCGGATGCTTCATGCAAGTATAAGTGCCGTTAGCTGTTTTTCTAATTTTCTTTTATGTCATCCGAGTTATTAATGCTCCAACCCAGCTTTGTTAAGCCTTCTGTCACTTTCTGACCCACTCCGCTTATCTATTTTTTACCTAAATCTCCACCCTGCTATCCAGCCTTGACATTTCTGTTATTGCTTTTAAATTTGCCCTTTACTAGTTTAAAGTCCTATGTACCACTCTAGTTATTTGATTCACCAGGGCACAGATGCCAGTCTGGTTTAAGTGGAGCCTGTTCCAGTGAAACAACTCGCTCTATCTCGCCAGAACGGGTATCAGTACCTTATGTATAAAACACCGGCTTCACTCATCTGTCTTTCAGACAGACATTTTACCCAATCTGTTTCCCCGCAAGTCAACCATCTATAAGTTCTTGTGTTTTAATTTCAAACCTAGTCCCCTCAGCTTTCTCAGCAGAATCTAGTTCCGCCTACGTCATTAGTTCCTACTTGGACCACAGCAACTGTATTCTATCCTCTCTCTCCCAAATTCTTCTCCAACTGTGAGGACATTCCCTTAACCCTGGCGTCAGGAAGGCAATATGACCATTGTTTTTTCAGGCTGCAGAGAACAGTATCAAGTCTATAATGACTCATGAATGTACAAATTAGGACCAGGAGTAGAGCATTCAGCCTGCTCCACCATTTGATAAGATCATGGATGTTCTGATTGTGGCCTCAACTCTACTTTCCTGTCTACCTGTCATACCTTTGACTCCCTTGCCAATTAAGAATCTATCGAACTTGGCCTTAAAAACATTCAATGGCCCTGCCTCCACAGCTCTTTAGGGGAAGAGAATTTCACAAATGACCCTCTAAGAGAACAAACTTTTCCTCATCCCCGTCTTAAATGGGAGACCCCATATTTTTAAATTGTGCCCCCCAGATCTAGCCTCTCCCACAAGGGGAAACATCCTCTCAGCATCCACCCTGTCAATTCCCCTCAGGATCTTGTATATTTCAATCAGATCACCTCTCATTATTCTAAATGCCAATGGATACAGGCTCAACCCACTTATACCTTTCTCATTAGATGACCGTCATCCCAGAAATCAGTCAGGTGAATCTTCTCCGATTTGCTTCAAATGCTATTATATCCTCTCTCAAATAAGGGGACCAAAACTGTGCACAATATTCTAAATGTGATTTCACCAATGCCTTATATAATTGTAACAAAACTTCCCTTCTTTTATATTCCATTCCCCTTGCAATAAACGGCAGCATTCCATTTGCCTTCCTAATCACTTGCTGCACCTGCATACTAACCTTTTGTGGCTTATGCACCAGGACACCCAGATCCCTCTGTACTGTCAAGTTTTGCAATCTTTCTCCATTTAAATAAAATAGTTTTTCTATTCTTCCTGCCAAAGTGGACAAGTTCTCATTTTCCCACATTATACTCCATTTGCCAAATGTTTGCCTACTCACTTAATCTATCAAAATCTCTTCGTAAACTCTTTATGTCCTCACAATTTATTTTCCTAACTAACTTTGTGTCATCTGCAAATTTAGCAACCATACGTTCAGTCCCTTCATCATAATCATTTAGATTGTAAGTAGCTAAGGTCGCGGCACTGATCTTTGTGACACTTCACTGGTTATAGCTTGCCAATCCAAAAAAGACCCATTTAGCCCTACTCTCTGCTTCCTGTTAGTCAATCCTCTATCGATGCTAATATGTTACCTCTCTACAACATGTAGTCTTATCTTGGCACCTTATCAAATGCCTTTTGGAAATCCCAGTACACCATGTGTACGGTTCACCTTTATCCAGGTTACTCATTTCTTCCTCAAATAACTCTAATAAATTAGTCAAACATGACTTCCCTTTCACAAAACCATTTTGACTAACAGATGTTAGGTTAACTGGCATGTAGTTACCTGCTTTCTGTCTCCTCTGCTTTAGTTCAGCTGAAGACCGTCTCAACAGTAGAGCTCCTACTTGCCCCAGTACTGGTGCCAGTGGCCCCATGAACTGAAACCCAGCAATCTCCCACGCCAATCTTTGAGCCATGCTTTCAACTCCCTAAGCTTATTTACTCTTTAACAGTTTGCTCGTGGCTCAGGTAGTTATCCAGAGGTTATTACCTTTGAGGTTTTGCTTTTTAATTTAGCCTGTAGCTGCTCGTGCTCCCTATGCAGGGCCTCTTGCCTGTATGTCCTATATATGTTGGTATCCATGTGGACCACAACAACTGGATCCTCCCCCTCCCTCTGCCCTCTATCACTAAAGCATCCCTTCTCACTCCCCCTACTTGAATAGCCTCCTGTATTATGGTGCCATGAACAGTTTTCTCATCCACCCCGCAGACCTTTTCCCTTATCTACACACAGGCAGCAAAAAACCTTGGAGTTTTTAAATAAGGGTAAAGGCCGAAACTGTTAAGGCACTGTACTTGGGGTCCTCCTACCTGCCTGACTCACAGTCATACCCTTCTGTCCACGACATGGACCATTATCTTAACTAAAGGTTGTGATTACCTCCTGGATCAAAATGTCCTATGTACCCCTTCCACTCTGCACCCCAATATCTGCAACTTGGACTCCAGCTGAACAATTCTGAACTGAAGTTTGTGATGTACCGACTGCCTATGTGTTTGTCCATGTACATTATGCTCTCCTCAAACTCCCAGTTGCTACAGCCATGGCACACCACCTGCCCTGACAACCCTGTCTGTCTTTGATTTATTTAATTAATTAAAGTGTATGTGTTTACTCACATACATAAGATATACAGCACAGAACCAGGCCTTTCTACCCAACCGGAATGCCGTGTAGGTTTACAAGAATAATATCTGGTCTCCAAGGGTTAAATTGAGGAGGAATCACACAAATGAGAGTTATATTCCCTTGAATTTGGAACGTTAAAAGGTGATTTGATCAAAGTTTTCACCGTACTAAGGGGAACAAGTAGGGTACATGGAAATTGTTTCCATTGGTTGGCAAGTCTATGTCTAGGAGGCATGGTCTAAAATTTAGAACAGAACTCTTGGGAGTAAAATTAGGAAATGCTTAAGAAATTTGGAATCTATCATAAATGGCAATTGATGCCAGATAAATTGTTAATTTTAAATCTGAGATTGGTTACGAAAACCTATCAAAGGTATTAAGGGATATATTGAGTCAGGTTGCAGATCAGTCATGATCTCATTTTAATAGTGGAATAGGTTTGAGGTATTAGATGGCCTATTTCTGTTCCTATGTCTTTAACAAGCGATTCAGATTTATCAGCTCAAACTACAGTAGGATCAGTCCAGACACTTGGTTCTTGTTGTTGAAGTTAAGTTCTCAGCAAATAGAAATATGGGACGTAGTGCACGCTCTAGACAAATAAAAAGTAATTTGAGTCCCTGTCAACATTTCCGTTACAAAATCCTGTGTAAACTTGTCACACTGTTATTATATCCTCCTACCAGTGGAGATGCTCTAGTTCCACCATTTGCAGGGTGTAATTATAATATGATCAGTATTTTCCATTTATAAATATGCATGTAAGAGTTGGAATGTATGAGATTAAAATGGGAACTAAATTATATTTTCACACCATATCCGATAATCCCCAGGTTTTAGCCTTCCTTCACCTGAAGGCTATGTTTGGATGCAATGCTAGAGGAGATCAACTTGATATCTTTTTTTTACTTACTGCAGGAAATGTTCAGGAGGTTGGAAGGTTGCTAGGCAGTAAAAATGTCCGTGTCAACTGTTTAGATCAGGTAAGATTACTTAAAATGAATTTTTCTTTCAGTTAATAATACAAGGGTATTATCAGTTTCCTTCAATGGGAATGTGCACATTCAGTTTTGATTCTCATTTCGTATCTTTGGACGATTTTCTTCATCCACACACATTTCATATGGAAAAGTGAAATGTTATGTCTGAGAAGTTCCTTTTACATTATACGTAATATTCCAACTCTCTTTATGTTTTGTGCCTCATATCAATATACATATTCTGTGTGTGTGCATCACTGATTTTGTTGACAATATATCACTATGCCAAAGTCAGAAGTTCACGTGCTCAATTCCCTCTACAGAGAGTTAAGCATTTAATCCAGACTGACAGTTCACTCAGTTTGGAGGGAGCGCTACACTGTTGGAGATGTTGTCTTTCGGATAAAACTATAAACTGAGGTTCCATCCACCTACGGGTAACTTTCCACTATTTGCTACTGAAACAGGTTATCTGGTCACTTATCTTCGTGCTGTTTGTATGACCTGGCAAGGCACAAACTGGGTGTCACATTTCTCTTCATTATAAAGTTAACAGCATCTTAAAATACTTCCTTTACTGTAAAGGGCTTAGGGACATCCTAAGGATGTGAACAACAAATATTTTTTCATATGGCTTTCCTTTCAAGAAATAAACATTGAAGGGGACCAGTAGATTGTCATAGTTCAGGATTCTGAC
This sequence comes from Carcharodon carcharias, assembly GCF_017639515.1. Taxonomy (NCBI): domain Eukaryota; kingdom Metazoa; phylum Chordata; class Chondrichthyes; order Lamniformes; family Lamnidae; genus Carcharodon; species Carcharodon carcharias. Next base: position 128,047,211 of record NC_054469.1, on the reverse strand, counting down.
CATTTTTTTCCTACAAATGTGGTGCAGACATGAGCTTTCTTAAAATGCATTTTGAGTAGAAGCTTGCCCAAAAGTGTACAGTTTACCTAGGTGTCATGCAGCATTGTCGACCCAGTGGCTGTCAATAGATATTTTCAATGTGAAATGTGAAGTTAATTCTCTTGGGACCAAATTAGCACCTTAGTTCTCATATACTTTGCTAGTGTCTGCATAAGGGGTTTTTAAAAAAACTGGCACTGACTAATCTTCAGTAAAGCAACAGGCTGAAAAAAGAATCCAGGCAGCAGAAGGGCTGTGGGAGAGAATTAGCCTTGTACCATCAGTAGGACAGAGAGCAGAGCAAATCTGTCTTTCTAAGCTACGTGAATATGTCAAAGGGGATTGATGTATTTGCCTGCCCTTTATTTTTGTGAAAGTACATACAGAGAAGTTGAACTGAATGTACCAAATGCCTTTTGTTATACTCTGTGTATTGCCTGTCTTACCTACTGCAGATTGAAGCAAATTAAATCAAACAACAAAGTGAGTAGGAGCAGTGAAAAATAGAAGATAGAATAAATTCAATAAGCCACATTAAGTTAGACAGGTGAAATAGATTGAGAGAGGCATATTCAAAAAGAGCAGTGGAGGTGGAAAGCCTTGATGTGAGCTAATTGTTAAAATAAAACCTCATTGTCCATTGGAGTCCACATTTCTAACACTAATGAGTGATATAAAGTATATTTAGTGCATCAAGCTTCAGCATCCATAAATGTAAGAGTTTATAGAAGAACAAACTCAAAACCATATGTTCATTGCTGTGTTATAAGCATCTTTTTCTACATGGTTTAACAGAGGTGAATTTCAGGTAGCAAAAATTGTTTCAAAGCAAAATAGAAGCAATGTGGTCCTGAGATTTGTCACTTTTTAGTGCCCTTAATTTCTCCATTACTGTTATCTTGCTTCCATTTATTTTGTTGAGTTGCTGTCCAGGATTCAATAATCATTTCCTTGGGATGTCTGGTATGCTGATCTCTTCCTCTGTTGTAAATAATGAAGCAAAGTAATTATTCAGCACTTCCTTATTTTTATTGACAACAACACTGTTTTCAGTTTTCAAGAGGCCTGCATTGCCTCTGACTATACTCTTTTTCCTAATGTAATTGTAAAAGTTTTTAATGTTGATTTGGATATCCCTTGCAAGTTTATTTCATACTTCCTTTTTGTAGATGCTACTAACTGTTTTGTCACACTCTGTTCTTTGTATCTTTTCCATTCGCCAGGATCTGTGCAAATTTTTTGTACATTTTTGCACCTTGTTTTTGTTTTATGTTGCCTCTTACCTCTAGTTGTCCGTGGCTGTCTCTTTTTGGCATGTAGAACTATTGCCCTTTTAGGGGTATAAACTGATCTGTATCGCATTAAATTATTTTTGAATACCTTCCACTGATCTTCTGTTATTTTACCTATTAACAGATTTGCCCAATTTACAATAGACAGTCTTAAGCCCCATCACATTGACGTCAACCTTACCTAAATCTGCAACCCTGACAACGGTTTCATGTTTCTCCCTTTCAAACGCTATGTTTAATTTGATCATATAATGATCACTATTAGATAAATGTTCCCACACCGTTAGGCTGTTAAAGAAAATACTCATTACTAAACAAAATACGACTTTCCCCCTTTGTTTTTATTTCTAGGACATATTGTTGCAGAGAACTGTCCCAGACATACTCAAGAAATTCACTATCTTTCTGACATCTGCTTGTCTGGTTTTACCAATCTATATGAAAATTAAATTGTCCCATTAAAACAACTCTGCTCTAATCTAAGAATTTGTACAAGCTAATACTTCACAGCAGCTATCAGGGGCCTATACACAAGTTCTGCTACAGTATTAAATCTATTTCCATTTCTTAATTCTACACCCAGTTTCCGCTACCTGCTTACTCTGGTTTTATCCTCTCTTATCATGGAAATGATTTCATCCATAATCATTAAGGTCACTCTTCCCTTTAAGCAATTTCCCCATCTTTCCTGATGACCTTATATATTTGGTTCTCAGTCTTGATATTTCACAGCCATGTCTCTGTAATAGCCACCATGATTAAACCTCAAATTTAATTACTGTTGGCAATTCATTTAGTTTGTTTCTCAGTGTGTTTGTATAAAGAATGCTTATTTGGGCCACACAGCCCAACCTGTCCTACTCTGATGTTTTCTCTCGCGTTTCCTATTTCCATCTTCTGGTTTGATTATATTTTTTAGTTTTCCCTTTACCTGTATACCGAAAGCACGTTTTCTGACTATTACTTTACTCTCTTCCCTTTTGTTATTTTCTAGAAGGATTGTCCACACTACCTTCTCCAACTGAACCTTCGTCATTCACCTGCTGCCCCCCCCCCCCCCCCCCCCCCCCCCCCAACCCCCCACCCATTATTAATTTAAAGTCCTGTGACTGCCATATTTATTCTTTCCACTAGGACTCTGGTTCCAGCTTGGTTCATGTGGAGCCCACGCCAACAGTGCAGTTCTTTCCTGTCCTGGTACTGGTGTTGGAGCCCCATGTAATGGAACCCCTCCTCCCCATACCTTCGGCCACATATTTACCTCCCTAATCTGATTGTGCCTGTGTCTTGGGTAATAGCCCAGGCATCATACCCCTTGAGATTCTGTCCTTTAATTTATCCCCTAGTTCCTGGTACTCTCCAAACAGGATCTCTTGTCTACCCTTCCCTTTATTGTTGGTCCCAATGTGGGGGACCACGATGACTGGATCATCCCCCTCCCTCTCCATTATTCTTTCAGTTTGGTTTGTGATGACCCTCACCTTGGCACAGGTAGGCAACAAACTGTCCTGGTGTCTCAATTCCATTTCCAAAGGAATTGTTTGATTTGATTATTTAGCAGGTTGCTTCTTTTGCTAATATTTGCTTTGTGCCTACATTGTTATATTTGTGTGATCTTACTGTTAAACATATATTCTCTACTGTTTGGGGGAGGGACAAAAACACACAGTGATGGATATTATAGTGAATGTGACCAGCCTAATTACAAATAACAGAAGATTGCAGCACAAGAGGCAGCTATACATCATGGTGGGGGGTGGGTGGGGGGGGTGTCTAGAAACAGGGAGCACAGTTTCAAAATAATTTCTTAAATTCCTCCTCATCTCAGTTCTAAATGGACTGCCCCTTATTTTGAAACTGTGCTCCCTGGATCTAGACCACCCCCATGATGTATAATTGCCTCCTGTGCTGTAATCTTCTGTGATTTGTAATTAGACAGAATCTTTGGAATTCTCTGTCCCAGAGGACTGTGGGGGCTCAGTCATTGAGTATGTTCAAGACTGAGGGCGATAGATTTCTACATATTAAAACATCAGGGGATATGGGGGCGTACTGGAAAATGGTGTTGAAAAAGAAGATTCACCATGATCCCATTGAATGGCCTGCTCCTCCTATTTCTTATGCCCTTGCAATATATTATGTATGTATACAACTGAATTTAAATAATGTAAATAATTTAGACTAAGAAAGGGCATAGCAGGTTGAATCCCTACCGACTACCATATTGGACTCTTCCTCCTCCTCCTTTACTGCCCCCCTTTGGACAGCCTCCTGCTTCCAGTACCATGATCTGCATTCGGCTGTCTGTCTCACAGTCTTTATCCTTACCCTCTTATATAGACAGGTAGTTAAGTACTTGTACCTATTGGATAGGACAAGTTTTTGTGGGTCCTTGTTCTCTGTCCCACCCTTGCTCTGTACACTTGGTCACAGCAACCCCATTCTGAACCTGTAGCAAAGTGTACAGATACTGCTCCCCCACCCCTCCCCCGCTTATGCATCAGAATGTCTCCAATTTGCACTCTCACAAAACTACTCTGAACCGGAGAGATTTGTGACTGAGATATCTATTAATGTATTCGCTCAAAACAGTTTTGCTGTGCACAAACTCTCTCATGCTGCATTCTAGACACACAATGTGCTCTGCCATATCTTAATCTAAATTATGTACATCATAATAGTCGCATTCATTGTAAAACCCATCATTGTGTTTTTTGTCCCTTGGCCATCTGGCAGAGAATATATGTTTAAAAGTAACATTGTAGAAAAAGAACTTTGTAGGAGCAAAACAAGTATTAGCAAAACAACTGTTAAATGTCCAAAGTGCAAACTAATTCTTACAAGCTACTGTTATGATATGGCAGGTGGTAATTGTCAGGCAGACCAAATCCCAAAGGGAAACTTGGCCAAGCTATCACAACAATTTGCAATTTGTATTTTTAAGATGAGAAGGTATGTGCACTGAATTCAGAAGTGAAGAATCCACTACCACTTTGATTTTAAATATTAAATTAAAACCTTTATTAACAAAAAAACTAAACACACAAGATTACAGTTATACAGTTAAATTTAGTCTTACAACATTTTCCAAAAGATTTCTACCTAGCTAGACTCCCAAATAAATACCATTTTCTAGGCAACAGCCCAAATGGATTCTTAATATATAAAACATCCAGTGATATTACCGCAAGGCACCAACCGTTGTTATAAGGGAGGTATTTCATGAGCTTCCCTCTCCCTCTCCCTCAACAATGGAGATCCAAGGCTTTTAACAAAACTTTGCTTTCTGGAACAAACAAGCTCTTCTGTGGACTGGCTAAAGGCTGCTTTTCAGAGGTCTGTCTTTGCACAGCCCACCTTTCAAGATCTCTCATGGCTATTCACATACAGTTTTAAATCTTTCTTTAAATATATTTTCTCACTTTTGATCTTTAAACCCATTGTTTTAACTTTCTTTGGAAGTTACCTTTCCCAGAATATAAAAAATCTTTAATGCTGTCATTATGGCCAGCACTTTCAGGGCAAAATAAACTTAATAACTTTGCCTTATCCATTTACGATCTTTGCCATTTGTAAAATATCCTGTTACACCTCTTTGAAATTCAACAGTTAACAATTCACTCATCATTTATTCCCTGATGCAAATTCCCATTCATACTGTATCTGCTGGGATCTCATCTTAGCTTGTCCGTCTCCATTTCAAAATGCCTGCTTTTATACCTAATCCCTTTGATGATTTAAGCCTTGCAGTCTGACTGTCTTCAATTTAATTAAATTAGTCACACAACACACACACAACCCCCACAAGCCTGCTTCACAGCATGTCACGTTAATATTAGGAAAAATGTTATTCTCTTTACACTACCTTTCCCTCTGGAATCCAAAAGAAATAGCTGTCAGGACCCTGGGAACACTTTTGTTCTTATTCTTGATCCTGACATCTTCCTGTGGATTCCAATAGACTAATAGGCTTGTCGGTCTCTCTCCTCTAAGCTGCACTAGAATTTGTCCCTGGTTGCAAAGGAATTGAAGTCTTGCTACAGCTTTACAGAGATTTGGTGAGACCACATCTGGAATACTCTGTGCAATTTTGGTCTCCATACTTGCATTGGTGGTAGTACAGCAAAGGCTCACTGGATTGGTTCCTGGGGTGAGAGGGTTGTCGTGTGATGAGAGCCTGAGTAAATTGCGTTTATATTTTCTGAACTTTAGAAGAATGAGAGGTGATGTAATTGAAACATACAAGATTCTGAAGGGGCTTGACAGGATCAACACTGAGTGGTTCTTTCCCAGGCTAGGGAATATAGAACATGAGGCACAGTCTCAGGATAAGAGTTCGATCATTTAGGACTGAGATGAGGAGAACCTCTTCACTGGAATTATCTACTCAAAGAGCTGTGGCTGCTCCATTATTGAATGTATTTAAGGCTGAATTAGAGAGATCTTTGGTGTCTTGGAATCAATGGATATCGGGGAAAGTGGAGTTGAAGCCAAAGATCAGCCATGATCATATTAAATGGACTGTATGGCCTATTCCTGTTCCTGTTTCTTAAGTTCTTATAACCTGTATCAAACACTGGTTTGATCTCGACTGGAGTATTGTGTCTAGTTCTTATATGAGGGCATTAGGGAGGGTGCTGAAAAGATTTATGAGAATGGTGAGGAACTTGAGTTACCTGGATAGATTAGCGAAGTTGGGGCTGTTCTCCTTAGAGAAGAGAATATTAGGTGGCGATTTGTTAGAGGTGCTCAAAATCACGAGGGAAGTGCACAGAGTAGATAGAAAGAAACTTTCCCTTGGTGAAACACTGATTTTAAGTTGATTGACAAAAGAAGCAATAGCAACGTGAAAACTGATTTTTTACACAGCGAGCGTTTAGGGTCTGGAATGCACTGCCTGAGAGTGTGGTAGCTGCAGATTCAATCAAGGCATTCAAAAGGGAATCAGATAATTGAAGAGAAATAATTTGAAGGACTTACTGGGAAAAGGCAGGGCAGTGGAACTAAGTGATTTGTTCTTGCAGAGATCCGTCCTGAGTTGACAGTCCAATTGGCCGCCTCCTGTGTTGTAACCATTCTATGATGCTATTCTAAATTCCAAGAATCTTGTTACAAGTAGCTTCAGGAGCCTGCAAAAAAAGGTAATGCGTTCTGCAAAGGCTAAACAGGCTCCTCCCAGCATCTGGTTAACAAATTTCACGTTGCTAAACATAACAAGTACTTTCACTTTCTGCCTGTTCAAATATGCATAAATGATCCCAAGACACAATTCAAATAAAAAAGGACCCCCCTCCCCCCCACCAAGTGTCCTGGTCAGGACTCACCCCTCGACTAACTCTACCAAAAACAGACAGCTTCTTATTTAGTTCATTACTGTTTACGAACTTATGCTGTACAGAAATTTCAATCTTTCAGCATATCTCTCGATTCCCTTTTATCATGTATTTGCCTGGTTTCTTTTTGAAACCATCACAGTTATTTATCTCACTATTTGTGGTTGCAAGTTCCACATTTATCTACCTAACAACAATGGCTACAGTTTGCAAGTCGTTAATTGGCTACAGAGTGCTTTGGAACATCCTCCAAGACACTATATAAATGCAAGTTCTTTCTTACCAATAATATTTAAAATTTGAATGACTGTTAACAACATAAACTGAATTTTCCATTCTGAGGAAGAGTGCAATGGGGCTCTGAAACTATATAGAATATATAGCACAGAAACTGGCCATTCAGCCCATCTAGTCTGTGCTAGTGTTTATACTCCAGACACTTCCCTCATCTCAGTCTTTCAGCATATCTTTCTATTCCCTTTTCTCATGTATTCATCTATTTCCTTTGAAAGCATCTATGTTATTTATCTCACTATTTGTGGTTGCAAGTTCGACATTCTAAGTCATCTGAGTAAAGAAATTTTTCCTTATTTCCCTATTGAATTATTAGTAGCTATCTTTCATTTATAGCCCATGGTTTTGGATTCTCATTTCTGAAAATATTCTCTCAAATCTATTCTGTCCAACCCATTCATAATGCGATTGAGTTTGTAATTGAATGACCATTGGGTTTGAATCCATCGATGCAAATGCCACATGTTGTAAACACTCAATAAATTTCACTTGACCCTGAGTGAGTGCGTTACACTCATTACTGTCATGCCAGAGCTTTCAGTCCTTCTGAATCAAAATCCATCTCTTCAACAAGTTTTCGGTCACCCAACCTAATCTCTCCTTTCCTAGTTCAGTGCCCGTTTTCTTAATACTGTTTCGGGAAGTGCCTTGGGACTTTTTTATGTTAAAGTTGTTATGATAATGCAGGTTTTAGTTAGATAGTAAAACACCCAGGAGGTGTGGGCCCCTTTCTGTTCACTACCGATGCACTCAAACCTTGTGCTGCCAGAGCAACCTTGGTTCAGATTACTAAACAGGTAGGCCTATCCATCCATTCATCAGCTGTTACAAGCACTCCTCGATGGTACATCTCGCAAATTAAATTAAAAACCAAGCTAACCCTGCCACAGCAAACTGGATAATCCAGTACCTGAGTTAGGGAGTTTGCATACTTCAGATTATTACTGATGATACTTTGGCAAGATGATTTTTTTGTGGAACTTGGAGGAATGGGTCTGTCACTGGATTTTTTTCTTCTTGGCTTCATATAATCTTGGCCTGCGGGTAAGGTCATCCTAGCTGGACAAACAGTAGGAAACTGGCCAGTTACTTGCTTTGGTAATCAATATGCTTGTAACTGGTTAAACCATAGTCGTACTCCTGTGTAGTCCCTGGATTTCTTGAGCCTTGGCTCTGAAATTTGTACCTAAACTCTCTGTGCTTGGATGAATTAGATGTGTTCTCATCGGGAATGTTGTGTGCACTTCCTTTTGGGTAAATAAATTTTTCAGGGCAGTGTAGATTTCTTGGCAGTTTGGTTTGGAGACTCATGAATGTGGCACTTGATTTCCATGTTCCAGCTGACTTGACCACGAAATATTCCGATTCCGACTCCTGAGTCAACTGGAGGTTATGAAGCTTAACGGGAATTTACTTTTGCTCGGAATTAGATACTGCACTGCTCTACTCTGGATTTCTAAAGTACTTTTTAAGGATTTTTTTTTAAAGTAGCAATATTTGTTGAACATAATACTTTGGTTTTAAAGCTAAAGTTGGCCTAACTTGTATGGTGTCCTATGTACTCTGAATAAGAGACACGTGCTCCACATAATGCAGGAGTAATTATAGGCTGTCTCAAGAAGAACTAATTTGTTATAGTCTCTTTTTAAAGTATTTTTGATATCCAGTTGCTAACTGTGTGGCTCTCCCTTTCTATGCTATCAAGTCATCCCTGTGAGGAGGGAAGGTTTATCTGCAATTAATCAAGTGAAGCTGTCTGGCTTTGATGGTATTTCCCTGGAATTTTTTCTTCAACTAGGCCCCAAGAGACTCCAATGGCCAGCAGAACTGTACAACAGTACCGTGGAATTGGGATACGTTCCAAAAGCATGGCATGAGGAAATGGCCATTGCCACACTCAAACTGGACAAGCCAGCCGCCTGACCAGGGAAACTATATGCCGGTGTCACCCTGTGTATGACCTGAAACTGATTGGCCTTTGGAGGATCATCCTTCCCATTAAGTCACTAATCTCCAAAGAACAAATTGGATTCCAAACAAATGACAGTTGCTGTGACCAAATTTTGGCCCTTAACATTGAGCCCAGATTCCAGAAGAAATCCAAGACTGACACAGCCTTTGTAGACATGTCGCAGGCCTATGACATGGTCTGGATTAAAGGGCTGATGTTGAAATTCGCAAGGATCATCTCCTACCTTCTATGGTCAATGCTGGGCAATAATTAGTTTGCACCAGTTCCTCAACAACGGACTGCCACAAGGCTAGGTACTCAAACTGACATTCCTCAATGTCGACATAAGTTACATTCTGCTAAAGAAGTCTCACAAATTTAGGAGTACTATAGTATAGTGGTTATCTTACTGGTTTAGTAAGCCAGAGACATGAGTTCAAATGTTATCACAATAGTTGCAAAATTTAAATTCAACTAATTGAATAAAAGCTAGAATTTAGAAAAAAGCTAATATCAGTCCTTGTGACCTTGGAGCTACTGGATTGCCATAAAAATCGATCTGATTCACAAGTAGGGAAGGAAATATGGTGCCCTTGCCCAGTCTGGCCAAGATGCGACTTCAGACCTACATCAATGTGGTTGATTCTTACAATGAAACAGAAAAGTCTGGAAACATGGACTGAATTTTCCCCCCAGTTGTGGGGGGGAATTGATGGGCTGGCGCCATTTTACATGGGTGGGCCAATTAAGGCCCGCCCAGCATGACGTGCGGGCGGGGGGGATTCCTAAAATCAAGAGTGTGCACGAAAGAGCACACTCATCTCCCTGAGGCTAAGTGCAGCCTCAGGGAGATTGGCTCTAGATGTGAAAAAGCTCAAAATAGAAAAACAAAATTTCCCTAACATGTCCCCTCATGCGACAATGTCACATGATTTGGGACACGTTCATAATTTCCAAAAAAACTTTATTAAAATTTTTAAAACCCTACATGAAACCTCATCCTGCCCGTGGATGAGGTTTCATGCTTTTTCTAGTTCGCGCCAGGGCTCCTGGCCTGCCCGCCAACCTTAAGGCTGAAAGGGCAGGTCCACTAATTACTTTAATTGCTCGGTCAATGGCCTCAATTGGCCATTGACAGGTCGGTGGGCGTGCAGCTGATATTGCTGCGCCCCCGCCTTCCTGAAAATTTAAATGGGGCGCAGTGACGTAGGGAGTTCCGCCTGACATCACTGTGTATCATTTTACGCGTCGATGAGTGGGCCCCACCCCTGCTCGCTGACAGTAAAATCCAGCCCTAAGAGTGTGAAGAGAAACAGTTAACTTTTCAGGTCAGTGACCCTGTCACTCATGAAGGATTATCGACCTGAACATTAGCTCTGTTTCTCTCCACTGATGCTTTCAGATCTGCTGAGTATTCCCAGCATTTCCTGCTTTTATTTCAGATTTCCAGCATCTGCAGTGTTTTGCTTTTGAATTAATGGTTGTCTCTTAACTGCCCTTTGTCCTCTAAAATGATCAAGGAAACCACTCAGTTATATTCATGAAGCTGGTTCCTCACCATCTTCTCAAGGATAATTAGGGGTGGGCAATAAATGCCTGCCTCACCAGCAACACCAAAATCTAGTAAATAAATAATTGTGTATGCAGATGACCTTGCCCTGGCAATGCAAGCAGCCAACATCAAGACATTGAGTTCACCTTGAAGGGGACCTAAACACATAAAGGAATATTTCTAGCAATGGAAGTTCAAGCCAAACCCCTCAAAACTACAGTCACTGCATTCATGTACACCCTGAAAGAGATCTTCTGTGACATGATCTCACACTGACCTATCTCCAAGTGGAGCTGGGCTGCAAATAACTTCCACAACCACCGAAAGAACATAACTGCCAAGACAAAAACAAGGGCCAGACTGCTCCAGAAACTGGCAAGTCCATCAGCATCAGTGCTTTGAACATCATCAATGGATCTTGTGTGCTCTGCAGTCAAGTACTGTGCATCAGTGTGGACCAGAAATAGCCACATTCAACTTATTAGTGCCCAACTGAACACTGCAGCTCTCCAGTCAGCCAGTTGTTATGACCACAGCTGGTGTTAATTGCTGCACAAACCAAATCCCAGAGGGATTGGCTTATGGGCCATAACCGTTTTTTTTGTGTTCTGATAACAAGAAGACGACGTACAGTAAGAGGTCCAGTAACATTTTTGGTATTTTAAGTTAAAAATAAAACTTTTATTAACAAGAATTTAAAAAAACTTACACAAGATTACAGCTACACCATGAAGGTTAGTCTGACAAAACACTCCCCCAAAAAAGACACTCTACTTGGTCAGACCTACAAGTAAACACCTTCAGGCAACTCTCCTTTATATATGTTAACTATATTTTAAAAATCTGGTAATATACACAAGGCAAACTGCTGTAGCTTCAATTCAGGCATACCACATGACCTCTAATCTTATCTACTCTGCGGTGGAATCTAAACATCAGAATAAAACTGCTTGTTGCAGCCCAAGACTTTTCTGGCTTGACTGGATGGCTAATTCAAATGGTATCCTCTCCCAGCCAAGAGTTCCAACTACAGCTGAAACTTCTCCAGCTATCTCTATCCCAAGCTGTCCACAGTAACTCTAAAACACCATTTGTTCCTCATTCATTTCCAGTTCCATTGTTTTCACACCTCTTTGAAACTTAAATCCTTCCAAATATAAAATCTTTTATGTCTCTATCTTGTCTTTGCTTTTGAGTCAATAAAATATAACATCTTCACTACTATTTACCTATAGACCTCCTACAAGATGCAAACATGTTTCTTTCTCTGACTCCCCTTTGATATTCAAACAAACTCTCAACTTATCTGAAAATGCAAATGTTAGATCTAACCTATTTACTTGTACCTCAAACTTAGCACCTCTATCCATTTCATTTTTAAAATCCCACAGACAACCAGACTCCTATTAACCTCTGCCCAGCTTAATTAAATCACACACACACACACACACACACACACACACACACACACACACACACACACACAGTCATTCACACATCGTTCCATTATTCATTCATGGGATGTGGGCATTGCTGGCTAGGCCAATAATTTTATTGCCCTTGAGAATGTGGTCATGAGTCACCTTCTTGAACTGCTGCGGTCCATGTGGTGTAGGTACACCCACAGTGCTGTTGGGAAAGGTGTTCCAGGATTTTGACCCAACAACAGTGAAGAAATAGCGATATAGTTCCAAGTCAGGATGGTTTATATTTTTGAGGGAAACTTGCAGGCGGTGGTGTTCCGATGAATCTTTTTTTAAATTTGTTCTTGGGATGTGGGCGTCGCTGACTAAGTCAGCATTTATTGCCCATTCCTAATTGCCTTTGAGAAGGTGGTGGTGAGCTGCCTTCTTGAAATGCTGCAGTCCAGGTGGTGTAGGTACAACCACAGTGCTGTTAGGGAGGGAGTTCCAAGCCTCTGACCCAGCGACAGTGAAGAAACGGTGATATATTTCCAAGTCAGGATGGTGAGTAGCTTGGAGGGGAATTTCCAGGCGGTGGTGTTCCCATTTGTCTGCTGCCTTTGTCCTTCTAAATGGTAGTGGTTATGCGTTTAGAAGGTGCTGTCTAAGGAGCCTTGTTGAGTTCCTGCAGTGCATCTTGCAGATGGTACACACTGCGGCCACTGTGAATCAGTGGTGAAGGAAGTGAATGTTTCTGGATGGGGTGCCAGTCAAACGGGCTGCTTTGTCTTGGATGGTGTCAAACTTCTTGAGTGTTGTTGGAGCTACGCTTATCTAGGTAGGTGGTGCGTATTCCATCACAATCCAGATTTGTGCCTTGGAGATGGTGGACAGGCTTTGGAGAGTCAGGAGGTGAGGCACTTAATGCAGTGTTCCTAGCCTCTGAGCTGCTCTTGTAGCCACTGAATTTATGTGGCTGGTCCAGTTCAGTTTCTGATCAATGGTAACCCCCCCACCAAGATGTTGATAGTGAGGGATTCAATGATGGTAATGCCATTGAATGTCAAGGGGAGATGATTGGATTCTCTCTTATTGGTGATGCTCATTGCTTGGCACTTGTGTGACATGAATGTTACTTGTCACTTCTCAGCCCAAGCCTGAATGATGTCCAGGATTTGCTGCCTATCGGCTTGGACTGCTTCAGTATCTGAGGAGTTGCTAATGGTGCTGCACAATGTGCAACCCCCACTTACCTTATCATGGAGCGAAAATCATTGATAAGCAGCTGAAGACGATTGAGTCTAGGACACTACCCTGAGGAACTCCTGCAGTGATGTCCTGGAACTGAGATGATTGACCTTCAACAATCACAACCATCTTCCTTTGCACTAGGTTTGACTCCAACCACCAGTAAGTTTTCCCCCTGATTGCCGTTGACTCCAGTTTTCCTAGGGCTCCTTGATGTCACACTCGGCCAAATGCTACCTTGATGTCAAGGGTAGTCACTCTTGTCCTGCCTCTTGAATTCAGCTCTTTTGTCCATGTTTGGTCAGGAGCTGGGTTGCTCTGGCAGAACCCAAACTAAGCCTCTGAGCAAATTGTTTTTGAGTGAGTGCCACTTGATAGCACTGTCATTGTCTCTTTACATCATTTTACTAATGATTGAGAGTGGACTGATCGGGAGGTAATTGGCGAGGTTGGATTTGTCCTGCTCTTTGTGCACCTCATTGCTGAATGGCTGCAAGTCCAGCAAATTGAGTAAAGCAGATGTCTTCCCATTTCCAGGACCTTAACTTCATTTGACACTGCTCGAAGTCACACAAGCCCTTTTGGACCCTTTTGCTTGACGTTCAAAAATGTGACTTGTACTCTGATGCAGTTTAATAAGATGTCAGAAATAAACATCTTATGAAAGATCTGATGCAGAAGATCCATAGCGTTAATCAGCCGCTAAACTCTTGGCTAACTTTAAACTGCATCTGCACAAACCATGTAGTTATTTGATGCACAAATGCAAGATCAAAACTGTCCAGCGTGTAACTGTTCTCATCCAGAAAAACACCTAGTAACACATAATGACACATAATTAAGTGCCTGAATAACAAATATAAAGGAGGTGTCACAGTGATACAATCTGCTACTCCTGATGCAATTAATTGGTTTAACCAGCTGAATGTAAGAGTGTTGTTGTAGTAGCTCTAAATTTATATATGAAATAGTAGTAGGAGGAAACCATACAGCTCTGCCAATCAGTACGATCATGGATGATTTTCTGCCTCAAGTCCATTTTCCTGCCCACTCCCCCTCTCCCATGATTCCCTGAGACAACAAAAATCTGTCTATCTCAGCTTTAAATATATTCAATGATGGAGTATCACTGGGGAGGCGATGGCGAAGTGGTATTGTCGCTGGACTGGTAATCCAGAGATCCAGGGTAATGCTCTGGGGACCTGGGGCTGATTCCCGACAGATTTGACTTCCGTAAAAATCTGGAATTAAAAGTGTAATGATGACCATGCAACTGTTGTCGATTGCCCTTTAGGGTAGGAAATCTGCTGTCCTTACCTCCAGACCCACATTGACTCTTAACTGCCCTCTGAACTGGCCTAGCAGCTGTATCAAACCACCACAAAGTCTCAATGAAACTGGCAACATACCAACCACCCAGCATCGACCTAGGCACCGGAAACGACAACGGCAAACTCAGCCGTGTCAATCATGCAAAGTCCTCCATAGTAACACTTGGCGTTTAGGCTGTCTCACAGCCTGACATAGTCATCCTCACTGAATCATACCTTACTGATAATGTCCCAGACACCACCATCACCATCCCTGGGTATATCCTGTCCCACTGGCAGAGGTGGCGACACAGTGGCACCCAATGTGGCAAGGAGTTGCCCTGGGAATCCTCAACCTCAACTCTGGACCACATGAAGTCTCATGGCATCAGGTCAAACATGGACAAGGAAACCTCCTGCTGATGAATCAGTGCTCATCCATGTTGAATGGCAGATTCCATCATTTGGAGGAAGCACGGAGGGTGGCAACGGCACAGAACATACTGGGTGGGGGGATTTCTTTGTCCATCACCAAGAGTGGATCAGTAGCACCACTACTGACCGAGGTGGCCTGAGTCCTAAAGGACATAGCTGCTAGACTTGACTAAATATGCTTGACCTCATCCTCACCAGCCTGCTTGCCGCAGATACATCTGTCCATGATAGTATCAGCAGGAGTGACCGCCGCACAGTTGTTGTCGAGACGAAGTCCCGCCTTCACATTGAGAACACCCTCCATCGTGTTGTGTGGCACCACCATGGTAAATGGGATAGATTTCGAACAGATTTGGCAACTCAAGACTGGGCATCCATGAGGCACTGTGGGCCATCAGCAGCAGCAGAATTGTACTCAAAACACAATCTGTAACCTTGTAGGTTGGCATATCCCCTACTCTACCATTATCAACAAGCTAGGGGATGAACCCTGGTTCAATAGAGTGCAGGAGGGTATGCTAGGAGCAACACCAGGCACACCTAAAAATGAGGTGTCAGCCTGATGAAGCTGTGTAGTACAGGGTTACTTGCCTGCCAAACAGCATAAGCAGCAAGTGGTATACAGAGCTAAGCGATCCCACAACCGGCAGATCAGATCTAAGCTCTGCAGTCCTGCCACATCCAGTCGTGAATGGTGGTGGACAATTAAACAACTAACTGGAGGAGGAGGCTCCACAAATACCCCCATCCTCAATGATGGGAGAGCCCAGCTCATCAATGCAAAAGATAAGGCATCTTCAGTCAGAAGTACCGTGTGGGTAATCCACCTCGGTCTCCTTCGGAGGTCCCAAGCAACACTGATGCCAGTCTTCAGCCAATTTAATTCACTCCACGTGATATCAAGAAACGGCTGAAGGCACTGAATAGTGCAAAGGTTTTGGGCTTTCCGGCAATACTACTGAAGACTTGTGCTCCAGAATTTGCCGAGCTCCTATCAAGCTGTTCCTGTACAGCTACAACACAGGCATCTACCCAGCTATGTGGGAAATTGCCCAGGCATGTCCTGTACACAAAAATCAGGACAAATCCAACCCAGCTAATTACCGCCCTATCAGCCTACTCTCCATCATCAGTAAAGTAATGGATGGGGTCATCAACAGTGCTATCAAGCAGCACGTGCTTAGCAATAACCTGCTTACTGATGCCCAGTTTGGGTTCCGTCAGGACCACTCAACTCCTGACCTCATTACAGCCTTGGTTCAAACGTGGACAAAAGAGCTGAACTCCCAAGGTAAGGTGAGAGTGACTGTCCTTGGCATCAAATCACATTTGACCAAGTGTGGCATCAAGGAGTCCTAGCAAAATTGGAGTCAATGGGAATCGGGAAAAACTCTCCACTGGTCGGAATCATACTGAGCGCAGAGGAAGATGGTTGTGGTTGTTGGAGGTCAGCCATCTCAGCTCCAGGACATCACGGCAGGAGTTCCTCAGGGTAGTGTCCTCGACCCAACCATCTTCAGCTGCTTCATCAATGACCTTCCTTCCATCATAAGGTCAGAAGTGGGGATGTTTACTGATGATTTTACAATGTTCTGCACCGTTTGCGACTCCTCAGATACTGAAGCAGTCCATGTCCAAATGCAGCAAGACCTGGACAAAATCCAGGCTTGCACTGACAATTGCCAAGTAATATTGACACCACACAAGTGCGAGGCAATGACCATCTCCAACAAGAGGGAATCTAACCATCACTTCTTGGTGTTCAATGGCATTGGCATCACTGAATCCCCCACTGTCAACATCCTGGGGATTACTACTGATCAGATACTGAACTGGACTAGCCATATAAATACTGTGGCTACAAGAGCAGGTCAGAGGCTAGGAATCCTGTGATGACTAACTCACCTCTTGGCTCCCCAAAGCCTGTCCACCATCTACAAGTCACAAGTGTGATGGAATACCCACAACTTGCCTGGATGACTGCAGCTCGTGCCCCACCGCCTCCCCCCCCCCCCGCCATCTTAAAGCAGCTTATATTTCACCCCTTTCCTAAGATTCACTCAGTTCTGTTGAAGGGTCATGAGGACTCAAAACGTCCACTCTTTTCTTCTCCGCCGATGCTGCCAGACCTGCTGAGTTTTTCCAGGTAATTCTGTTTTTGTGAAGGCTAAATAGCCATGTATAAATAAATCCCCAACAAGAAGAAAGGAGGTGTGCAGTATAGTTGTTTCCTGCTGATAAAGATATATAGTCAAAATTATTTTCTTTATTCAACTGTCTCTACAGATAACACTGACCCAGTTTTACTTAAGCAGCACTTTTGATTTTATTCAAAAGTTTTCTGCCTTCTGTTGTAAATGCAAAATGCAAATGTGTCATAGTTACCTTCAGAAACATCATATCCCAGTAACCTAACTAATGACAGAGGTCTAAGGTTTTCTGAAGCCGTCTAGCTCTGGCAATGAATAAGATGAAGCCTTTTTGCATCTAAATTGTGCATTCTGATTTTTAACAAGGCAAATGAAAATATTTTATACAGCAAATATGGTTTCAACATGGGTGAGTTCCATGTGCTCATGCTTCACAAAAGCTACCACCTCATCCACTAGCTTAAACATCAACTCTTTTCAACCCTGATGTACTGTGGTTGCAGTGTGTACTATCTACTGGATGTACATCAGCAAGTTACTAAAGCCTGTTCAACAGCACCTTCTGAATCCATGTCTACTATCACCTAGAAGGACAAAGGGCAGCAGGTGCCTAGGAACGCCATCACCTCCGAGTCACATACCATTCTGACTTGGTCATGCATTGCTGTTCCTGTGTTATTGCTGGATCAAGTCCTGGGCCAGAATTTCCCAGGTGGGGAATGGGGCCCACTTGCCGACGCGTAAAATGATGTGGGATGGCGTCAGGCAGAACTCCCGAAGTCACCCCACCTCATTTCAATTTTCAGGTTAGTGGGGGCTCAGCTGAATCAGCTGTGTGCCCGCCAACCTGTCAATGGTCTATTGAGGCCATTGACAAAGTAATTAATGTAATTAGTGGACCTGCCCATCCAACCTTACGGTTGGCGGGCAGGCCAGGAATCCTGGCAGGCATTGGAAAAAGCATGAAACCTCAACCGTGGGTGGGATGAGGATTCATGTAGGTTTTTAAAAATTTAATAAAAGTGTAACTAAAAGTGATGGACGTGTCCCAATTCATGTGACAGTGTCACATGAAGGGACCTGTCAGGGAAATGTTTTTTTCTGTTTTTATTTTGAATTTGGTGCCGATCTCCCTGAGGCAGCACTTAGCCTCAGGGAGATGAGTGTGCTGTTTCGCTTGCATGCACGAAAGAGCACACTCTCGGCTCAGGGAATCCTCCCCCCCGCCCCCCCACTGCACTGGGAGCGCATACCACTCCCTTGCAGACATTACGCTGAGCAGGCCTTAATTGGCCCACCCACGTAAAATGGCGGTGCTCCCCCAATCGGGGGACTGCTCCTGAACATCTCCTCTTCCCCCCCCCACCCCAGTGGGGGGGGAAATTCTGCCCCTGGAGTTCCCAATTGTATTGTGAGAATACCATCATCATTGGTTCAAGCAAACACCTTACCACCACCTTCTCAAGTTCAACTAAGGATGGAAAATAATTGTTGGCCTTGCCAACAATGCCCACATCCTGAAGAATGATTTTTTTTTTAATACTGCAAATGCTGGAAGAAATGTTTTCTGTCTGTGGTACTTTCAAAATCATTTGCGCTGGTGTCCCCCATTTGTCTGGCTTTTGTAACCTCCACATCCATCACTTGTCAAATCCGCATAAATAACCTGAAGGAACATAATAGCTTTTTTTCAGGAATTGAACCAAATGTTTTTGACATTTGACAGTTTGGTTCAAGTAATCATTTCGCTGGAGAGTTCTATATTGAGCATCTAACCTGAATACAGTACTGGAGCATCTGGTACGGATACCCTGTTTTCAAGTGTCGGGTGGTAGAATTTCAGTGGCTGCGATTTTCAAGTAATCATCACCATTTCATTATTCATACAGTCATTGCACAGAAGTGTTTTTTCATTCAATTTTTTTTTAAAAATTTAAAACGCAAAACTTAGGAATGAAGGTAAATTATTGCTTTCCTAACATGAAACATTGTCAGGAATGCTCTTAACAGGAAAGGCCTCTTTCGCCTTATTTCAATTTCTCCACCATCTTCCCCCAACTTGCCTGTTTTTTCCCTTCTTTGAGTTTTCCCCATACCTTTCAGCATCAAATGTTTAAACATTTTTGTTTTTATGGAAGCTGATTCCCCCAGCACCCCCCCAACCACTGCCTGCCATTAGAAGTTTGTTAAGCATGACCATTTTTACCTTTCCTTTATATTTGATATTCTGATGTGTGGTTTTCAGTGCTGCAGCCTCACTGAGCCCAGCAAAGGAAACTTCTTTGTAACTGGATGTAGTTAATACTTGTTGTCTACCACTGGTCCAGTAATTGCAAACTCAACTGCCCTGCTTCTGCTGAGATCCAAGGATATAATCCAGATGCTGTAAGTTTTCCTTGGTATCATTGGTTTCCTGTTTTGGAGCAATCCCAATTTCCAAAGACAATTTTAGTTGATGGATATGTGTGTTCTGATGTCTGTTTGCCAGCTGATGAAGTCTTAAAAGGATGAAGCTGAAAGCAGGTTAATTAGCAGCTTAGGCTTTTCACAGGCTGCAATAGTGTGAAAAACAAAGATTTCAATGGGGTGGAGTTCAGGACAAAAGCGAAACGCACCGTCTACATTTAGCAATGCAAGAGGATTAGTAATTTTAGTTGTGTTTTGTCTCACATGGTTTTGTTGAATATTACTCAATGATGGTTAGATTTTCTCTTCCCTCATCCCGTCACTGAAGTGGTAAGCTTATTCAGGATGCTAACATGTTAAGTTATGGGTTTATTCAGTGGGTAGAGAAACGTATAGCTTTAATGTAATGCTCGAACATGTACAACGTGCTATGAATAATACGAAAGAAAGCAACTTGTAAATTACTAACATTATAGACTCTGTTGCTGCATTATAGTTCCCTTTATTCATTTGTGAGATGTGGGTATCACTATCTATGCCAGCCTTTATTGCCCTCAAGATGATGCCACCTTGAACCACTGCAGCCCGTGTGGTGTTGGTTCACTCACAGTGCTGTCAGGAAGGGAATTCCAGTATTTTGACCCAATGACAAAGAAGGAAAGACAATATAGTTCCCAGTCAGGATGGTGTATGACTTGGAGGGGAACTCGCGTTGTGTTCTCATGTGACTGTTGTCCTTGTCTTTCTAGCTGGTAGAGACCATGGGTTTGGAAGGTGCTGTTGAAGAGGGCTTAATGAGTTGTTGCAGTGTACCTTGTAGATCGTGCACTGCTGCCGCTGTGCATTGATGATGGAGGGATTGAATGTTTATGGTGGTGGATGGGGTGCCAATCATGCGGCAGCTTTATCCAGGATGGTGTCAACCTTTTTAAATGTTGTTGGCGCTGCACTCATCCAGGTAAGTAGTGAGTATCCCATCACACTCCTGACTTGCGCCGTTGTAATAGTGGAGAGGCTTTGGGGAGTCAGGAGTGAGCTGCTCACCACAAAATTCCCAGCTCCTGACCTATTCTTGTAGTCACTCTATTTATATAGCTGGTCCATTTAAGTTTCTGGTTGTTTTGGGGGGGAATTCAGCAATAGTACCATGGATGTCAGTGTATAAATTGACCTTTGAACCTCAGAAAATCTCTCAAAAAATGGGAGTCAACTTATATGCCGAGTATAAAAGTGAACCACTGGTGTGGGTGGTCGCCATCTTTGTCATTCGCCACGTAGGGTCTGTTCTGTGTGGGTGCGTCTTAAATCCCTGTGCATCATTGCCTGCTTGATCCCAGGCAACCAGTTACAAGATACCGATAAGTAAAACATCTCTTTGTGGGGTGAAAAATTGAGGCTGACTGCTAATCAGAGCATAGCACATCATGGCTGAAAAGGGGGATTCACTTATATGCCGAGTATATGCAGAAACATTATTTTTGGGGCCTAATAAATAGGATCGTCGTATACAGTGGGTTGACTGATATGCTGTGATCTACAGTAATTCTGTTGCAAATAATGGCGAGATGGTAAGATTCTCTCTCGCCCTGAATGTTATCCAGGTCTTGTTGCATACGGGCAAGGACCTTGCGTATCTTGACAAGTTGCAAATGGTACTGAATAGCACCTTCCAAACCCAGTACAGCTACCATCTAGAAGGACAAGGGCAGCAGACACATGGGAACACCACCACCTGGAAGTTCCCCTACAAGCCACTCACCAACCTAATTTGGAAACATATTGCCGTTCCTTCACTGTCGCTGGGTCAAAATCCTGGAATTCCTTCCCTAACAGCACTGTGGGTGTACCTACACCAAATGGACTGCAGCGGTTCAAGAAGGTAGCTCACTACTACCTTCTCAAGGACAATTAGGGATAGGCAATAAATGCTGGCCCAGACAGTGATGCCCACATCCATAAAAGAATATATTAAAAAAATGTTGTGTGCAAACAACAATGAACATCCCCACTTCTGACCTTATGATGGAGGTAAGGTCATTGATGAAGCATAATTGTAGATCCTTAGAGGCTAAAGGAAGAACAGCAAGTATGATTGTGATGCATATTGATACATATATAAAGATTGTGGTGATGTTGCATACAGTGTAATTGGTTCAGAATTATGTACTTTTGATAACGCACATCGAGAACATGTTTCTTTATTTGAATATTCAGGGTAAGAAGATTGTTAGGGCATGGTAAATTTTTGAATGCTGAGGATAAGTTCGCAATTGATGGATATTTGATCATTGTTTTAAGATGGTACAGCAGGTAATGATAAGCTCTTTGTAGTAAAGTACAAAGAAGGGTTGCACACTTGCTGACTCAGGACTATTCATGGTGGTTAGGGACACACAGTTTCTGAAATTAAGTATCTGATGACGCAGTTGTTCAATGGGTATTAGTAAAAGCTTCCGTTAATCAGAATAAAATGAACTATCATATACTTTAATGAGTAACATATTTAGATCTAACTAATCCAATGTTCTATCCATTCATTTCTCTTCTGTAATGCTTTGAATCTTGTACAATTTTTCATAAGGATCTGTATCTTCTACAAGCCGCAGAGTAGCGATGCCAGTAAAAATGTAACCGCTCCTTGATGTTCTTGATAAGTGTTTTGAAATAGATTGCGGACAGCTAGATTTTCGTTCAGTTTGCATGGGATATTAATATATATGGGGTAAGGTAGCCTAATTGGTCAGCAGCAGAACCAATGCCATGGACTCAGAGTGCACACCATAGGAATCTCTTGGCTGATGCTGCCCTGTCTGGTTAGGGCCACTGCTGCTGGAGACAATTAAAATTTGTAATATGTCCAATTATCAGATTTTGTTTAAGGGCTGAGGTAATATTGTGATATGAATATACAGAGAGTTTTTTTCCAAAACCCATGATCATAATTCTACTTTGTTTTGTTTATAATCTAAAATAAATTCCATTACTCTAATTAACCAAGAAGCTGGTGGAGGAAGCCAAGAAACAGAGAAAGGATGCAATTTAGTGAGGGAGGAGTAAGAAATAGTCAAGATATTTATATACTTATTGAAAATTTTCAGCCCACATGCTATTGCACATGGGAACACCACACTACCTGCAAGTCACAGATGACTGACTTGGAAATATATCGCCCATTCCTTCATCATCACTGGGTCAAAAAACCCAAGAACTCCCTACTTCACAGCACATGAACTGCAGCAATTCGAGGAGGTGGCTCACCACCATCTGCTTGGGACAAAATAGGGATAGACAATAAATCCTGGCCTTGCCAAAGAGGCTCGTGTCATGGATGATTTTTTTTTAAGTGGAGTACTCCGATATAAGGATAACAGTTCATAATACGTAATCCACAATTTCCCTTTAAAATTGCAAAAAAGGTTTTGATCGACAGCTTAAAATGATTGGTTTCATGATTAGAATTTGTTTTCAGGGTCTACCTCTCAATTGATCTTCTTGGCCTTAAAGTGACACCCACACTTTTACATAAGAATATGTAATGTAATGTTTGCATTTTAGAAAATGAAAACAGTGTGTGTCTATATGTTTACTGTCTGCCCTAATTGTTAATAGGTAAACAGAGCATCGGGTGAATCAGAGTTTAATTGTTTGCAGGAACTTATAAGGATGGAGTCAATCAAGCGTTCATTCCTTTTTCAGAATGTAGCTCAGAACCCAAGATAAAATTTCTGTCCTATTCTAAGCATGTTCGCCAGGAAAGCATTCCAGCTCCAACGCTTAAAATTTGCCTATATTTGAGACGTGACTGACGGGAAATACATGCACGCAATACCTTTTAGCAAAACCTCTGTAGTGATAATTTTGCTAAATCAAAGTATTAGTTTTATGACAAACATATCATTCTTATGCTAAACTGTAGATGTTTGTCCCTGTAACAGTACAGAATCAAATTGTTAGGTAAATACTAGCTTAATTCATTTCAAGGTTAATTGCTATTCAGTTGCTTTAGGCTGGAGACCGAAAACAGGTTTTGTTTGTCCTTTTAAGAAATGCAAACATTTGT
This sequence comes from Carcharodon carcharias, assembly GCF_017639515.1. NCBI lineage: Eukaryota > Metazoa > Chordata > Chondrichthyes > Lamniformes > Lamnidae > Carcharodon > Carcharodon carcharias. The sequence continues at coordinate 128,023,738 of NC_054469.1, read as the reverse complement.
GCAAAGCGTTGCACTCAAGCATCTCTTTGTCGATTCAAAATTACTTCTTTGATTTCTTTATTCTTGCTTTTTGAAGTGTGACTGAAATTAGCCTTGGACAGGATTTGCCATCAAAACTGTGGGCACCTGAAGTGTGATAGACAATGTTGTGTTTGAGTAAATCTCCCAAGGGGCTATCATGTAAGTTTGAGAATGTGTGTTATTTTTTTAAGACTGGAGCACCATGCCACGTAAAATACAATGCAGTGTTCTTTAAAGTGTAGGTGTGTGTCTCTTAAAGGCCATAATGCCTAATTTTTGTTAAGTGAACACTGGCTGAATCTGTACTGCTGTCAATTAAGAAACTGCAGCACGTAATTTCAGGGAGAGAGGTGGAGAGGAGCGGAGCTGCGAGAGAAGCACAGACCGGGGAGCGGTTAAATAAAGCTCAAGGAGTGAGACTGATAGCGCTAACCTTCAGGCAGAAGTCCAGGAGCACCCTGAGTTTGGGGAAAAAAGTGAACATATGAAAGCTGTAAGTTGATTGGCTGTTGAGTATTGCTGTTTAAGGACTGAATCTAAACAACTGGCAGTTTAACAAATGTTATAAATATTAACTATTAATAACAAGTAACTGGTGAGTAATTGGTGAATCTTATCTTCTATTTTAAACTAAGGTTTATTACCACTCATAAGGTGTATTAAATATTAGTAGAGTATATCAGTATTAGTAAGGTTTATTAATAGCAGTAAGGTTTATTAATATTGGTAAAGTTTAAAAGGCAGATGCATACGTGAAGTAAGGAGCTGGTGAATCTACTATATTATTTCATTTTAAAGTGGTGAGGTTTATTGTATTACCAGGGTTTAAAGTAGTAGGTTAATTGGTGATGAGGAGAGGCATTAATTTAAAAAATTAAGTAAGTAAGTAGTTAGCTAATTGGAGCATCAGGAAGAAGCAAGAGTTGAGTAGGGCATAAAAAGCAACCGGTGAAAGTGGAGCACAAGCAGAGTTTGAAACATGACGTCAGGAATAAAAAGTGACATTGGTACGGGGAAGGAGCTGATTGGTGAGTAGCTACTGAGTAATTCTACTTTTCTTTTTCTAGCCTCCAGTTTATAATAAATGGTCGGTAAAGTAAAGGCATAGTAGGGCAGCTTGGCTGTGTAGAATGTGCATCCTAAGATATGTGGGAAGTCATGGATGCTTCCCATGGCCTAGTCAACCATGTGTGCAGGAAGTGTCACCACTTGCAGAAACCCGACCTCCAGGTTTCTGATCTCATGGTGTGGCTAGAGTCACCTTTTGGTGCATCGATGAGGCTGAGGACTATGTGGAAAGCACCTTTAGGGAGTTGGTTACGCTGCGGTTTAAGGGAGTGCGGATGGAGAGGGAACGGGTGACTGCCAGACAGTCTAGGAGGACCAGGCAGGTACTGCATGAGTCCTGAGTCCATTCTCACTTACTAACTGGTTTTTCATTTTGGATACTCGTAAGGGTGATGGTTCCTCACAGCAGTGCAATCAGAGCCAAGTCCATGACATCCACATGTAGCTTAGTAGCATAGGAGGGGAGGAATGGGAGTGGAAGAGCAATTGTGATAGGGATTCAGTATTTAGGTGAACAGACAGGCATTTCTGTGGCTGTAGACATAGCTCCAGGATGGTATGTTCCCTCCTTGGTGCCCCTGTCAAGCATGTCATTGAGCAGCTGCAGGACATTCTTATGGGGGAGAGTGAACAGCCAGAGGACGTGGTCGACATAGTAACAACGACATAGGTAGAAAGAGAGATGAGGTCCTGAAGGCAGCTTTTAGAGATTAAAAAATAGGACTTGTGCAACGGTAATCTCAGTGTTACATGCTAGCAAGCACAGAAATAGGAGAGTAGAGCAAATGAATGTGTGGCTGGAGAGACGGTGCAGGAATAAGAGGCATTGGGATCAGTTCAGGGGGAGGTGAGACCTGAATAAGGAAGACAGTTTACACTTTAGAACCAGGACCAATATCCTGGTAGGGAGATTTGATAGTGCATGGGAGAGTTTAAACTAGCTTGGCAGGGGTGTGGATATCTGAGAGGGAATTCAGATCTTCACAGAGGAAGATACAAAAACCTCCCAGAAGTACTAGAGAACCAAGAGACTAGTGAGAATGAGGAACTGAAAGAAATTAGTATAAGTAAAAAAAGTAGTATTGAAGAAATTAATGGGACTGAAAGTTAATAAATCCCCTGGACCCAATGAACTACATCCCAGAATGTTGAAAGACGTGGCTGTAGAGAGAGTGCAGATTGAGAGAAAGCTGATATAATCCCACTATTTAAGAAGGGAGCAAGAGAGAAAACACGGAACTAAGGATCTGTTAGCCTGACATCAGTAGTAGGGAAAATACCAGAATCTATATAAAGAATGTGATAACTGGACACTTAGAAAATAATGGTAGGATTGGGCAGAGTCAACAGGGATTTATGAAAGGGAAATCATGTTTGACAAATTTGCTGGAGTTTTTTTAAGATCTAACAAGCAGAATATATAAGGGAGAACCAATAGATGTGGTGTATTTGGATTTTCAGAAGGCTTTCGAAAGGGCCCCGCACAAGAGGTTAGTAAACAAAATTAGAGCACATGGAGTTGGGGGTAATATATTGGATTGAGAATTGGTTAACAGACAGAAAACAGAGTAGGGATTAACGGCTTTTTCTCAGTTTAGCAGGCTGTGACTAGTGGGGTACTGCAAGGATCAGTGCTTGGGCCCCAGCTATTAACAATCCATATCAAATGAGTTGGATGTGTGGACCGAATGTAATATTTCCAAGTTTGCTGATGACACAAAACTAGGTGGGAATGTGAGTTGTGAGGAGGATGCAAAGAGGCTTCAAGGGGGTTTAGACAGGCTAAGTGAATGGACAAGAACATGGCAGATGGAGTACAATGTGAAAAATTCTGAAGGTTGGAGAAACAGAAATGTTAAGAGTATTTGTAAAATGATTAGAGATTGTGAAGTGTTGATGTCCAAATGGATTCGGATGTCCTTGTTCGTAAGACACTGAAAGCTAACATGCAGGTGCAGCAAGCAATTAGGAAGGCAAATAGTATGTTGGCCTTTATGGCAAGATGATTTGAGTACAGGAGTAAAGATGTCTTGCAGAATTGTATAGAGACTTGGTGAGACCGAACCTTGAGTATTGTGTACAGTTTTGGTCTCCTTACCCTAAGGAAGGATATACTTGCCATAGATGGAGTGAAACAAAGGTTCACTAGACTGATCCCTGGGAAGGCAGCGTTGTCCAATGAGGAGAGATTGAGTAGAATGTGCCTGTATTTTATAGAGTTTGAGAGGTGATCTCATTGAAACTTGAAAATTTTTACAGGGTTTGACAGGGTGGATGTAGGAGGGATGTTTTCCCTGGCTGGGGGGTTGGGGTGGTGGTAGTGGTAGTGTCTAGAACCAGGGGACGCAATCTCAGAATGAGGGGTAAGCCACTTAAGGCTAAGATGAGGAAATTCTTCACTCGGAGGGTAGTGAAACTTCAGAATTCTCTACCTAAGATGGCTGTGGAGGCCCGGTCATCAAGTACGTTCAAGATAGACATTGATAGATTTCTAGATATTGGGTGTGATTTTCCAGCCCTGCCCATCACCAGGATTGGCTGGTCTTGCAGAAATTCGGCTGGGCCGCCGAATCTCCCGCGGTGGATCCCGCCACGACAGGTGGAAAATCTTGGCCATTGGAGGCATTAAGGATATGGGGATATGCAGGAAAAATTGTGTTGAGATACAAGATCAGCCAACCCGACCTGACTAGCCTCCGACCTAACAACCCCTCTCTTCCCGATCCACTTACTCACTCACCCACCTGCCTGCCTTGCTACCCGCCCTAGCCCCTTATACGTTTGACTTTTCTTGGTAGCTTTTCAAAGAAACTTCGGTACGTTTAAACTCTCTACCTACCAGAATACAGCAGCTAGTGCCGTAAGAAAGGGGAGTGGCTTGTCTTCACCCAGCAGTCCAGCACCACGAACAGTTCTACTTCAGGTCTGCTCCACAATTCTGAAGAAGCTGGGATCTGAAGTCCCAGCCAGAAATGTAGGGCTGTGGCATTGAACAGAAAAGTAGGAGCAGAGTGGCAATCTGACCACTTTGGTGGTCATTGCCACTCTCTGGAATATTCGGGCCATAGTGTTTGGAAGCTGATTGGAAGAACACATTGTAAGGAACTTATTTTTTTATTTCTGTTGGACTGTTTTAAATAACGTTTTTTTTCTCTTCTGTCGGACTGTGGATTAGAATTCCAATGGCTGCAGATTGAAAGACATGTACACTGGAACAGGATGAGAGATAAATACAATGTTGCAGTCCTGGAACAGCGTATGCCATGAAAGACAGGATGGTGCCAGAATGGAGTCCTGGACCAAGGGCAGCATTTTAATTGACCCCGACCAGATGACCAGGTTTTGTGTGAGTGCAGCAGAATAGGTCCTAGCCTGAAAGGAACAAGACCCAAAACCTCTTCCTCCTGATAATGGAAGATTCCAGTAATTCCACAATAATAGCTAGCAGAAAGCTCCTGGCCTGCCAAGAGAAAACATCTTAAATCTCTTTTCCTCATATCTCTCTGAAAACCCCTGTCAAGAGAAAAAGGGGAAAATCACCTTTAGAGACATTGAAAAGCAAGTGGTCAACCAGTGAACTAAATACTGAAAGTGCTGGAAGACCACCTCGTGTCATCAACAAAGAACTGAAAGGAATTTGGAAGACGTCGATCAAAATCAACCCATCAAATCCTGTACTCCAGAATTGGTGCTATTGAACTGTTTTATCCCACCCTTAAAATCCGGGTGTGGTGGGTGTGGTGGGTGTGGTGTGTGTGTGGGTGTGGTGTGGGTGTGGTGTGTGTGTGGGTGTGGTGTGTGTGTGGTGTATGTGTGGGTGTGGTGTATGTGTGGGTGTGGTGTGGGTGTGGTGTGTGTGTGGGTGTGGTGTGTGTGTGGGTGTGGTGTGTGTGTGGGTGTGGTGTGTGTGTGGGTGTGGTGTGTGTGTGGGTGTGGGATGTGTGTGGGTGTGGGGTGTGTGTGGGTGTGGGGTGTGTGTGGGTGTGGGGTGTGTGTGGGTGTGGGGTGTGTGTGGGTGTGGGGTGTGTGTGGGTGTGGGGTGTGGTGTGGGTGTGGTGTGTGTGTGGGTGTGGTGTGGGTGTGTGTGTGTGTGTGTGGATTTAAGGGGGTAGAGTTTAAGTTATAGTGTTAGCAGTTCATATTTCTTTCTTTTGCCACCAGTTAAAGACAATTTGTTCAGTAAAGAGTTGGTTACTTATTAAGTTTACAAACCTGGTGCACGTATTCTGTTAACCTAAATTAAAGTTAGGTAGAATTGGGGCATTCTGCTGACTTGGTCAAACTTTTCACATTTGTCGTGGCTCGGGAAGAGGGAGCTTTATACTACAGCGCACTATCCCCAGTGAGTCATGATAACGTTGGCTTGAGAAAGGAGGTGAGAGTAGCATAAATGAGTGGCGAGCACAAGGAGAAACCCAATATGAAAATGGAAAATCTTGGAAATATTCAGCAGGACCGGCAGCATTCGTGGAGAGAGAAAGCGAGTTAACATTTCACGTCATTTCATCAGTTCCTAGTTAAAACCTATTACATTTCTAACTTTTCCCCGGTTCTGATGAAAGCTCATAATCTGAAATATTACTGTTTTTCTATCTCCACAGATGCTGCCAGAACTGCTGAGTCTGCACAGCATTTTGGATTTTATTTCAGATTTCCAGCATCTGTGGTGTTTTGGCTTTTTATTAGGAGAAAACCATGTTTGCTTTGCACAGAAATACTTACAGACGACCGGAAGGAGGAGCAAGGGGTAAATACAAAGCAAAGGACACAACTGGAAATGCTATATAAGAAGGAGAAGGTCTCCATTGATTTTGCTGGAGAAGTCTCAATTAGTTAAAGCTGCAACAGTATTCATACTATACTGAAGATTGCAATCTGAATAGTAGAGGCATCTTGAAAGTGGTATGTCCTCTAGGGAATATTGCACTTACCAAGTAAGACCCAGTTCACAGTTTTGGCCAAGTGCATGGCTTTTGCAGGGTATTGGCCGTTTCTAGGTTATGCTGGTAGGAGGAAACAGCCAGCTGTGGTCAAGACACAGAAGTGGGAAAAGCTCAAGGGGCCAAATAGCCTACTCCTCATTTCGTGAGAGCGGAGGTGATGCGTTGAGTCACTGGCCCAATGTTGACATGCCTGAGTCAAGTGATGCTGTTGTGCGCTCAGCTGTCTGTCTTGAAGGTGCAACTGGGAACACTCATTCGGAAATAAGTATTATACATAGGTGAGTTTTGCAGATAGATGCACACTGTACGCATTTTTTTAAATATGGATGGAAGCTTTTCAAAGCATCATTGCACAAAATTAAAATGTGATCTCAACACTACTAGAGAATTGATCAGGCTTTCTGTTTATACTTGTCATTTGGTCAAATCATGATTGCTCTCTAAAAATGTTCTGATTTGTATGTGAGCGTAGGGGGAGAAGAATGTTGTTTTTTAAAGTTGCCCTTTGTAGATGGTGATTTCATTGAAAACCTAAATAAATTTAGGCATTATAACTTTGACAGTTTCAGCTATTTAGTTGAAATGGAACATAGAGGAAAAATTTATCAGTGATTTACAAGGTTGGGGCTGATGGTGAATGGATACTTAACAGGAAGTGAAGGAACTGAAAGCACAACCGAATAAGGTTTTGAAGATGCTTTTGAATAGGAGAGATAGCAAAAAAATGGTTTGGAAGAGGATTCCAGTGGGATGTAGTGACAGGAAGTTAGTCTCCAATATTGGAGCAGAGGGCGTAGGAATTGAGCAGTAATCTAAATTTTTGGGAACTAAAGGTCAGGATTGGGATATATGACTGGAGAAGATTTCCTAAGGACAAGGATGTCAATATTAATTTGCTTAGATACAGGGAGCCTCTGGAGTTGGCAAGCATAGTAAAGGGATAATGGGTGTTTGGGTCTTTTCACCAGAGCTCTTCTACACAGTCATGCTGATTAGCTGCAGTTTTTGAAGCATGGCTGTGGAAGACCAATGAGAGCATTTTAAATATATAAAATGGGTGAATTGTGTTCTTTTTCTTTGTAACTGTTTTTTCTTTGCAGCATGGAATGACTCCTTTGATGCATGCTGCATATAAAGGCAAAGCTGAGATGTGCAAGCTACTCCTGCAACATGGTGCAGATGTGAATTGCAATGAACATGAGCATGGTTATACAGCTCTTATGTTTGCTGGACTTTCAGGTAAACTCTTTGTTTAATGTTGTACATCGTGTTACTTTGAAAGGATTCCTGGTATCTGGTGAATGGGTTGAGTTCTTAACTTAAAATAATTGGTAAGTGATGTGTATGATTTATATTACACTAGTTTTATAGTAATAAGAATTGGATGGAAATATTCTCTCCTCTCTGCATTGCATAAATTAAAACTAAATAGCACTGGTTAATCCATGGAAGCAGCAAAAAGGAACCTTCATTAATGTAAAGAATCCAAGTGTTGATTGTTACTACAGTAGATGAACCACTTGAGGTTGTCTTGACCTGGCAACAGAGATGACAGAATGTGGTAATTAGAGTACTTGAGCCAAACAGATCTTCTAACCATCCTAATCTATTCACATATTGTTGCACATACGGGTAATGTTGTGTGGCAGTTGCCTCTTGCTGTGTGATAGCTTAAGAATAAAATGGTTGCTCTGGCTGTTGTTTTTGCCCCTTACCACTTAAATACCATTTGTGAAATGCCCCTCTTATGGAAGTGTATCCTGCAATTCATCTGAATTCTGTTGTTCTTGGTTAGTGTTTGAAACACTGATTTCATCCAGTTCCCTTTTTTGAGTTATCTAAGCTATCTTTATCCTTGGACATTGTAATTCACCCTTCGCTTGAAGATGTACTTGTTTAGAGTGTGGATGGAACTTCTGTGAATATAGAAATTGTAAAATCTTTGTATAGATTGAGGGAAACTGCAAACAGAATCTGCTTTACACTACAGATCATTTTGCTATTGTACATAACTGAGATATGGCATTTACCAAATGTTCTCCTTACATTCTAAATTCTTCACCAAGCTTTGTAATCCACAGTTTCCTAATGTCAACAAGCTGCTCTGTTGCTACATTAAATCATGATACTTTTGTTAGCCATATTTTTTTCTTTTGTGAAACAGGACAAAGCAATCTGACAATATAACAAAGCTGAGTTAATTTAATCATAAAATTGTGAAACAGAACAGTGAAGTTGCACATTGAAACACTGATGAAAGATCCTACATTGTTGGAAGAGCCATTATCTATTCACTTTCCAATCTTTAGGATCATTCTGTCAAACAAAAGGAAAATCTAACCAAATTATGATCACAAAACTACTATTGTGCATTTCCTGTCATCTAGCCAAAGAGGACAATGTCTGAAAATAGATCTTTGATTCGTCTCTTTGGTAATAGGAAGAGGAGTAGACCATTAAGACCCTCAAACCTATTCTGCCATTCAGGCAGATCATGGTTGATTCATCAATTGCAGTTTGCAGTTTCAGTTGCCTTGCATCCACAACCTTTTGGGAAAGAATGTTCCTGATTTCACCCTTAAATTGATGAGCTTTAATTTTAAGGTTGTTTCCCTTGTTCTGGATTTCCACCACCTAGCATCTACGCTATCAAATCATTTTATCATATTAAATACATTAATTAGATCACCCCTCAATCTTCTAGTCTTGAGGAAATATAAGCCAGGTTTATGTGAACTATTCCTTTAAACCCAATTTATTTGGGTGAATCTGCAGTGTACTTCCAAGTCCAGTCTATCCTTCCCAAGGTTTGGTGCCCAATACTGAACACAGTATTCTAAATGGGCTCTAGCCCAAGGCCCTATACAGCTTAAGCATCACTTTGCATTCCAAACCCCTTGAGATAAAAGCTAATATTCCATTAGCTTTTTGATTACTTTTTGTACCTGTGCCCTAGCTTTTAGTGAAGTGTGCACAGCCACCCAAATCTCTTTGCTTCTCCACAATTCTTAGTCTCTCACCTGAATACAATATTCTGAGTTTTCTTTCTTGAACCCAAAGTCAATGCCCTCACACTGTCCTATATTAAACTCCATCTGACACAGTGTTACCTGCTCAATTTGTCTATATCCCTTCATAAATTCCTGTATAAGAACGTAAGAAATAGGAATAGGAGTAGACCATTTGGCCCCTTGAGCCTGCGCTGCCGTTCAGCAAGGACATGGCTGATCATCTTGTGTTTCGATTTCCACATTCCATCTAACTCTGATGATCTTTGATTCCCTTGCCTAGCAAGAGTCTATCTACCTCTGCCTGAAAAATATTCAATGACCCTGCCTTCACCACCTTCTGAGGCAGAGAATTCCAAAATCGCACAGCCCTCTGAGAAAAAATTTCTCCTCATCTCTGTCCTAAAAGGGCGACCCCTAATTTTAAAACAGTGCCCCCTAGTTCTGGACTCACCCACAAGAGGAAACATCCTTTCGATGTCCACCTTGTCAAAGCCTTCGGGACCTTGTATTCAATCATATCACCCCTCGCTCTTCTAAACTCCAGTGGAAACAGTCCTCGTCTGTCCAACTTTTCCTCATAAGACAACCCACTCATCCCAGGTATCAATCTAGTGAAATAAAAGCAAAATTCTGCAGATGATGGAAATCTGAAACAAAAACAGAAAATGCTGGAAAAATTCAGCAGGTCTGACAACGCCTGTAGAAAGAGAAAAACAAGGTTAGCGTTTCGAGTCCATATGACCCTTCTTCAGAGCTCTCCATGCCAATATGTTACTCCTATACCGTGAGCTTTTATTTTCCGCAGTAACCTTTGGTGAGGTACTTTATCAAATGCCTTCTGGAAATCTAAGTCCGGTACGTCTACTGGTTCCCCTTTATCCGCAGCCCATATTATTTCCTCAAAGATCTCTAATAAGTTGGTTAAACATGATTTCTCTTTCACAAAACCATGTTGACTCTGCCTGATTACCTGGAACTTATCCAAGTGCCCTGCTATAGCTTCTTTAATAATCGCTTCTAACATTTTCCCTACGACAGATGTTAAGCTAATTGGCCTGTAGTTTCTCGCTTTCTGTCTGTCTCTCTTTTTGAATAATGGAGTTACATTTGCTATCTTCCAATCTAATGAACCCTTTCCTGAATCCATGGAGTTTCGGAAAATTAAAACCAATGCGCCAGTATTGAATGAAGTCCATCAGGATCCGGCACTTGTCAGCCCGCAACTCCAACAATTTACTCAGTACCACTTCTCTGGTGATTGTAATTTTCCTGAGTTCCTCCCTTCCTTCCATTTCCTGATTTATAGCTGCTTCTGGAGTGTTACTTGTATCCTCTATAATGAAGACTAATGCAAAATACCTTTTCAATTCTTCTGCCATTTCCTTGTTTTCCATTATCAATTCACCAGACTCACTTTCTATAGGACCAATGCTCACTTTGTTAACTTGTTCCTTGTTTAAATATTTATAGAAAGCCTTGCTATCCATTTCTATATCTCTGGCTATCTTTCTCTCATACTCTAACTTTTAATTCCTTAGTAATCTTTTAGTCATCCTTTGCTGTTCCTTATATTCTGTCCAAACTTCTGCCCTTCCATTTATCTTTGCACAATTATATGCTTTTTCTTTAAGTTTGATACTATATTTAACCTTTCCAATTAACCGCGGATGGTGTGTCTGTCCCTTGGTCTTTTTCTTACTTGTTGGAAAATATCTATTCTGTGTATTCTTGAAATATCTCCTTAAATGTTTGCCACTGCATCTCTATTTACCTAGCCCGTAACCTAATTTGTCAATTCACTTCAGCCAGCTCTGTTTCATGCCCTCAAAATTGTCCTAATTTAAGTTTAAAAACATAGTCTCGGGCCCACTCCTCTTTCCCTCAAACTGAATATAAAATTCAAGTATATTATGGTCGCTGCTACCTAGGGATGACTTCACTATGAGATCATTAATCCCATCTAGTATAGCCTGCTCTCTAGTTGGCCCTAGGACATGCTGTTCTAAGAAACTATCCCAGAAACATTCTATGAACTCCTCATTTAGGCTACCTTTGCCCATCTGACTTTTCCAGTCTATATGTAGATTAAAATCTCCCATGATTACTGCCGTGCCTTTCTGACTTGACAAGCTCCCTTTATTTCTTCCTTTATGCTCCATTCTACCATGTGGTTACTATTTAGTGGGCCTGTAAACAACTCCCACAAATGACTTCTTGCCTTTACCATTTCTCATCTCTACCCAAACCGTTTCCACATCCTTGTTTCCTGAACTTAGGCTACCCCTCTCCATTGTGCTAATACCATCATTAACTATTAGGGCCACCGCTCCACCTTCTCCTCGCTTCCTGTCCTTCCTAAATGTCCTATACCCTTTAATATTCCCAATCCATGTCCTCCTGCAGACCTATCTCGTTAATGGCTATCAAATCATACTTATTTATTTCTGTGCGCACTCTCCGTTCATCTGTTTTGTTTCGAATACTTCATGCGTTCAGTTACAGAGCCTTTAGTTTGATCCTTTTATTCTTTTTATAACCTCTAGTTTCATCTGTTGATTTACTATTAGATTTATACTCTCTATCCCTTCCTGTCACGGTCTGTTTTTCATTTCCCGTAATAATACCCTTCTCTTTTGCCTTGTCTCCACTCTTTGATTTACCACATCTTCCCAAATTTGTACCCTTGCCCCACTACTTAGTTTAAAACCTTCTTTACTTCTCTAGTTATGCAACTCGCAAGAACACTGGTCCCACCATGGTTCAGGTGTAGACCGTCCCAACGGTACAGATCCCACTTTCCCCAGTATTGGTGCCAGTGCCCCACAAACCGGGACCCAATTCTCCCATGCCAGGCTTTGAGCCACACATTCATCTCCCTAATCTTATTTGCCCTGTGCCAATTTGCACGTGGCTCAGGTAATAATCCAGAAATTATGACCTTTTGAGGTTTTGCTTCTTAATTTGGTGCCAAACTCCTCATACTGTCTATGCAGAACTTCCTTCTTTGTCCTGCCAATGTCATTGGCACCAACATGGACCACGACGAGTGAGCCCTCCTTCTCCCACTGCAAGTTCCTCGCTATCCCCGAGCAGATGTCCCAAACCCTGGCACTGGGCAGGCAACACAGCTGCCTGGACTCATTCTCTTTGCTGCAGAGAACGGTGTCAATCCCTCTGACTATACTGTCCCCTACTGCCACTACATTCCTTGTAACTCCTCCGCTCCATCCTAGGGGGTGTGACCGCCTCCTGGAATAAAGTGTCCACACAACTTTTCCCCCTCTCTGATATGCTGCAGTGTCTGCAGCTCGGCCTCCAGCTCAATAACCTGGAGCTAAATTCCTGCACTGGCAAACTCTTAATCTAGGTGTGTTTTGCCCTGGATCGTACTGGTATCTAGAAGCTCCCACATCCTACAATTGGAACACATCACCTGCCCTGCCAGCTCCAATATCTGTTAATCAATTGTTAATAATTTATTTAATTGTAATTAATTAAATAAAGCTTACACTTCCCAATAGATTTTGGCACTGCCAGTAAACTTTACAATACTGATAGAACTAGTAACGCCAGTTGCTGGTTTACCTGCTTCTGCTGCAGCAAAGTGGAAATCAAACACTGGAGGCTGAAAAAAAGTAGAAGGAAGAAAAAAGCACCTCCTCCCTGCCCTTCACTGAACTCCCCACTCAACACACTTGACTTCTTGCAGCAAACCTTACCTAAAGCACCTCTTTCCTCCTATGCACCGAGTTCCCACTTTGAACCAAATTCCCAAATATACTCATTTGGTCTCTGTCTCCCCGAGGCGAAGTCTCCCTTCTGTGACCGTGCGCCTCTTACATTCCTTTCACCCCTGTCCATATCTGGTGAAAAACTGAGGCCTCGGTAAAGACCTGTGGCATTCAACACTCATTACATCCTGACACTTAAGAGAATATTCCTATCATCCCAATTCTGTGACACAAGTCCCAACCAATTACCAAACCCTGTCACAAGGTTACCACCAGTTCTGTTTGCTTGTATTTTTTTTCTAACAGTGTCTTGCTGCATTGGGACAGTGGCTCAGAACAGCAGTAAAATGATTGGGACATATTAAGGCCTTCGTGTGATGTTAAATGCCCTTTGCAATTAAATATTTTTATTTAAAAAGTTACATTCTATTTACTTTAAAATGTTTCATTAGGGGGCTGTTTTATTTCACTACAGGTAGCAAAGAGATAACAAGGATGATATTGGAAGCTGGAGCTGAAACAGATGTTGTAAACTCTGTTGGACGAACTGCGGCACAGATGGCTGCCTTTGTCGGTAAGTTATTGGAAAGTACAAGTATATAGTTTTATATATGCAGCTTATTGCTGTCTAGCCCTCATCTACCGAGATTTTTTAAAATGCTGAGACGAAAGGGAATAGTTAATAAATAATGGGTGTAAGTTAATATTACGGGTACTTGCATCAATTGTGGAAATATATGAGTAACTGTTGTTACGGACAGGGGAGGAGAAATGATCTAAAACTCTTAATTCCCTTTCCTTACTGTCTCCAATCAGTTTTTTTTTTGGACGGGTAGATGAGTGTTTCTAAGCCCCCTTTAGCATGTGGTTAATTTAAAGAACCAGCAAGAGACTTTCATGGGTTTAAATAAAGAGGATTATTTATTCACATGCACATTCAAAAATCTAGACGCTACATCAGTCGCACAGCACACACTTAAGAAAGATATAATTAAAGAAGATGGTACACTTCAAGTGTTAAACCAGAAGAATAGTTAACAATTCACGTGTTTGGCTTGTTGTAGGAACTCAGTAATTGATATACAATAGGAGATAGACTGTGTCTTTCACACTTACTTCTGACCTCCTCTGCTCTCTTTTGTGAAGTGTTGGTCTTGGGGATGAGAAGTCTAGAGGTCTGTCGACTTTAAGTTTTGGGTAAATCACAGGCAATAGTGCATGTAAATCCCATGGTCTTGGTATGTCCATTCCAGGAGGAGGCCCCCACCCAGAGTGATTCAATTAGAACTTTCCAGAAGCTTGAGGTAGTCTATGTTGAATAAGGTCGCCTGACTTTTGGTAGCCACCTTGTGAGTGTCCATTTTATAATATAAAAGGCAGTTCCACAAGTTCTTGCAGGAGCACAGTCTGTATTTAAAGTTATCAATAGGACATGCCTTCTTTTAGATGTAGAATCTTCTCGATAATCCTGTATTCTATGACTAAGGCTTTATGACTGTTATGGATGTTATTAAATATGATTAAATACTAGAAAGTCCCTACTTACTCCATGTACTAAGGATGTGCACTAACAAAATCTCCCTCAGATTTTCTCGAGGAAGCCTTTATGTTGAGACCACTTGAATTATGAGCAACACAGTCAAGTCACTTTATTTTGAAACCTTTGGTTCTCCCCCTTTATTAAGAATGAAAGTGAGTAATACCACAAGATACGGACTATTGTAAAACCTAATTCCTATGCATACCTATTTTCTTGAAGATGTTGTCAGTTGGTAAATTGAAATCTCATTGTCTAAGTATTGTTACTGTTAGGAACTAGATATAGTTTAAGTAAATTATAAATGTGTCTGTGTATGTTAAGAATAAGGTTTATCTTTAATTTGTATTTTTGTATTGGTATGTTAAGAAAGGGGCGAACTTGAGTTTTGGTTTCACTTTAAAAGCTGCCTGTATTTTAATGAGGTTTTATGACTCTTGAAGGGAAGTTAAAACGAACACAAGGTAGAATAAACTGTGCTGTTGCATAGTAACAGGGTCCAGAGAGAGGGACACACAGACACTGAGCAACTGAAAGTAGTTTGAGTTCAGTTGATGACAATGCTTCAAGGTAAAGGAAGCAGATTAAGTGTCTCTCTAGTGGGACATACTAGCAGATTGCTGATGGAAATAAGTCGAAGAATCTTAGATGAGTTGCTCTAAAGTTAAAGTAACAGTGAACGACGAGTGAGTTCTGGATCTCAAGGGAGGCATCAAGTTGTCAGCAGTCTACTGGGAGAGGGAATTGCAGGGAGCAGGCCCTAAAGGAAAAAGAGAAAAACCTCAAGCTTTTTAAAGTTAAATCAAAGGACAAGGACAGGAATCTGGAACAAGACCCTGTTCAGTGGAGGTGAAAGCGAGGAGCAAGCTTGAAGGGAGAAAGCTGCAGGATGCAGATTTATAGCAAAATAGGCTTGCAAGAAGCCAGGAGATCCGAGGAGACAGTCAAGGTTGGTGACTCCTTACTATGGATGTGTGAAGCAGTGGTGTTCTGTTGGCATGGCTGAGTATCTGAAAGAGAGTACATGGAAGAAAACTTGAATGCATATGGTGATCCAGGGGAGAGGAACATCAGAAGGAGAGTTCAAAACCATGGAAGTGGACCCTTGGAAGATATCTGAGAGAAGTCATAATTCGGGAGAAGATTCCAAAGTGAGTTCTTCAAGAGTGGAGATTGGAAACCCTCGTGTGAAAGTTGGAGTTCAGTGAAACCGGTTGGCTCATGATGTGACAAGCATCTGAGGGGGAGTTGATGAAAGATCCATAGCATCTGTTTGGAGTGGCATCATGGACTGTGTGCTTACAGTGAACATGAGAGTATAAAATAGCTTTTGTAACTTGTGTTATTTTTACAAATCTGTATGTATCTGTAAAGGTACAGTTGTGGGTGAAGGAGTATTGTAAAATAGTTCATTTTTTCTTGTTTAATAAATGTTTTATTCTTTTGTTAAAAGTTCATCAGCTGACTCCTGTGACCCATTCAGTAGCCACTCTCCATGTTTCTAAACAAAAAATTAAAGTTAAGGATCTACCAAGCTGGGCTCCACCCTGGGATCTGGCTTGTCCAGTGGTAACATCTGCTGGGATCATCACATTACATTATGGAAATTTATTATTTGGATGAAACTTGATCATGGATTTTACAAATTATGATGTGGGCTTTTTCAAAGCTTGGAGGTCAAAGTAACAGAAATTCCATTTCTGGGAGGTATAACTTTGTGTTGATTTTCAGATGATATGGCGATCATGTTGTACTGAAAAATGTAATTGTTTTTCTCTCTTTAGGCCAGCATGACTGCGTAACTATTATCAACAATTTCTTTTCTCGTGAAAGATTGGACTGCTACACAAAACCACAAGGCCTTGACAAAGAACCCAAGCTGCCAGTCAAATTAGCGGGACCCTTGCACAAGATCATCATAACAACAAACTTACACCCTGTTGCGGTTAGATATCTTTGCTCATGATCCATATAAAAATCAGACCATGCTGCAGGTCTTATTTTAGTATGTATTTTCCTTTCTTGTGCTTTTTCTTTGTTCTTAGCTCCTTTTTAACTTTCACTGGTTGCATATAATTTCCTAGCTGGAAGGGTGGTAAGTCTGCCTGTTTCTTCTCTTCAGCTAGCCCCACAGTGGTATGCAATATTTAACCCACAATATTTCTGAATCCCTTTGTAAGTAATCTTTGTTCTCTACTCCTGCTTGCCATCTGCTATTCAACATGATTGTGATTAGACTTATGCCATCGGGGAATTATGGGGCCAATTTTGGGCATATTTCATGTCATAGCTCTAGATCACTGACCTGTCCTACTTTGGAAGTTTTTATTGGCCTTTCTTAAATCTCATTAAAACGCTTTTTTTTAAATTCAGAAAGGTTTTTTGAATTTCTAGGATGTAAGGCTGTGATTTTCAAAAATTATTTATATATAATTTAAGTGCATCATGTTATAAATTATATCACTTACACTAGGTTTCACATAAACAGGTGTATCGGGATTTTAAAAATGGAGCTATGTCGGCTGCTCCTGACAAGTTCTTTTGCCTTATTGTATGGGTATAACTAATCCACATTTACATTCTGGAGTGGACACTGGCATTAGAAAATAGTGCAGCTTTATAATATAGCCTATGGACAGTCTCCATAATGTCACAATTGTTCAATTTTTTTGAATACTATATGCAGGAGTAGCATAAAGGTGTTACCTGTTAAGAGAGACCCATAGGAGGTATTCTATTGCTGAGTGTTGGTTATTATTTCACTATTAACTACTGTTAAAAGATTGTGATTTGAATGTGGGAGGACAGTTTGCTGAGGGTGACGGGGCAGGAGGGAAGGACCTGGCTTTTATTTAAAAGGAAATGAAGGATATCACAGAATGGGAGCTTGGTTTCTTAAGTTTACTCTAGTGCCCCTGTATTTTCATCTCTGAGTTGTGATGTACAAAGTTGAGCTCGCTACTCCCCAGCAAGCAGGAGGGAGTGAGAACAGTGTTGTGTGTCTTTTTTCCTGTCCTTGTTAGATTTTTGCGGCAGCTTTGATGTGGGCAGCTGCCTGAATCACTGTTAGTGGCATCACAGGCACTGCAACTGCATGTGTGAGGAGTGCGCCCTCTGCAGTTGCAGCATCAGCAAACATAGCCTTCAAAAAATGGTACAAGATAAGCCCTGTATTCATGTTCATGTTCATCTGGTTATCTTACTCCTGTAAAGATTTCCAACTTTCAATAAATGTGATTTATAGCTTCTGCTTGAGCTATGCATGGTGTATTTCCACCTATTGAAGTGATCAGGAGCATAATAAAGGCATCTAGTACATCTTCAATGGAAAGTATTTGGTAAAAGTGTAATACTTAATCCTGCAAAACATTTTCATTTTACCCACAAAATTTCCCTGTTCTGGTTCACACGTGGCTTTGCGCTACCTATGGAGATTGCCTTGTTTCCATGAACTTCAATTAAATTCCTGAAAGAAAACCCAAATTTTAAACATTACTGGAATGCAAGCTCAATTTTTAAATGTTTTGTGAGATTTGTTTTGAAGTTTAGCTTTAATGTTTCATGAACTTCCAAAACCATAATCTGTTTCTGAGGGCTCAAAGGTTTATTTTTGCATGTCATGCTGCAAGTCCATATAGTTCAGGCTAAGGCAACATTATTTTTATTGTAAGATGCAAATTTAGATACAAATAAGAGAAACCAGCAGACAACAGCAATACAGTATTTGCATGAATGCTTTAAATAATTTTCTGAAACTTGAATTTCCACGTTCTGTGACCTTTTGATTTAAGTGTCTTGTCTTCTGCTTTTGAATGCACTTTTAGTGAAAGAAGAAATTTTATTCATTGAAAATATATTACAGTGTGGATCATGTTGTTTTCAAATCCCGATCAACTTGTGCTTACACAGAATATCCCATAATTTCCAAAATGATAACCTAGACCTGGGTTTTATTGCAAATTCAAGAGTTTCTGTTTTTTGCATTTTATTGCCCATCCTTAATTATCCTTGTTCAGAGGGCAGTTAAGAGTCAACCACATTGCTGTGGGTCTGGAGTTACTTGTAGGCCAGACCAGATAAGGACAGAAGATTTCCTTCTCGAAGGACATTAGTGAACCAGATGAGTTTTTACGACAATCAGCAATGGTTTGTGGTCACCATCTAGATTTGTATTTAATAAAAATTTCACCATCCGCCTTGGTGGGATTTGAACTCAGGTCTCTGAAATACTAGTCCAGTGACAATTCCACTATGCCACCACCTCCTTTTGTACACCAAAGAACTGAGTTACTTGTTATCTGTGTTTCTCTGTAGATTGTGCTCATGGTTAAAGAAAATCCTTTACTGACAGATGTTGAGGCACTGGGCAAGTGCTATAGAGTGTTGGACCTCATAACTGAAAAGTGTATGAAACAAAGGGAGATCAATGAAGTGCTGGCAATGAAGATGCACTACCTCAGCTACATCTTTCAGAAGTGTAGCAGTTTCTTAAAGGAACAAGAAAATACACTTGATGGGCTTATTAAAAGGTAGACAATTGTTTGGGCTTAACCTAAAATAAAAACGAAGTATTTCCCAGTTATTAATAATGAAATTATATGCAGATTGAGCTATTTTTAAAATTTTAGTACATCCTTCTTTGGGGAGACACTTAATTTACAGAGATTCCTGCATTGTCCACTTTTAGTCGAGGAACACCCGGTTCCTGTGGTAACTCTTGTTTTATTGTCGTGCTTCTGTTGTTTGTGTCATAAAGTTGAAATGGTATCAAATTGTATTGCAATGCAAAAACAAATACTTTGTATAACGTACAGAAATGTATACTTTTCTGGTTTTTGAAATTGTGTGGTGTAACATAGAAATATAAATAGATTTATGGCACTGAAAGAGGCCATTCAGCCCATCTTATAGTCAAGGATGTAATTCTGCTTCCAAAATGATTTGATACTATAGACTGGGTGCTATACAACCTATATGGATTATTAGTAGAATGCTAATTATAAATCTCTTTGGATCTTCCACTGAAATAATTTTGGCTTCTAAAAGCCCCTAATGGAATTTATATAATTGCTAAAAGCATAGTCACTTAATATAGCAAATGTATGTTCAGCAGTTAACATAATTGTAGATGTGTTGACAGTTTTATGCAGCCTGAATTAAGTTTCCTCGCTTGTTATTATTTTGCACAGCTTGTTAAAAGGACGTGACACAGATGGTTTCCCATATTACCAAGAGAAATTTATAAGAGAATGTATCCGGAAGTTTCCATGGTGTGAAGCCACGCTTCTACAGCAGCTTGTAAGAACCATTGCTCCTGTTGAAATAGTAAGTTATTTTGGTATTGTTAATCGTTTCAAAAAATATAGAGCTCATCAACATTTTTTATGAACGTTGTACTATCTCTCGATTTTTTTAACTCATAAGTGACAAGTGTTGAAGTATAAAAGCAAAAAACTGCGGATGCTGGAAATCCAAAACAAAAATACCTGGAAAAACTCAGCAGGTCTGGCAGCATTTATGGAGAGGAACACAGTTAACGTTTCGCGTCCGAATGACCCTTTAACAGAACTAAGTGAAAATGGAAGAGAGGTGAAATATAAGCTGGTTTAAGGGGGGGTGAGACAAGTAGAACTGGATAGAGGGCCAGTGATAGGTGGAGATGATCAAAAGATGTCACAGACAAAAGGACAAAGAGGTGTTGAAGGTGGTGATATTATCTAAGCAATGTGCTAATTAAGGGTAGAAAGCAGGACAAGCAAGGTACAATAGCCCTAGTGGAGTTGGGGTGGGGTGAAGGAATCAAAAAAGGCTAAAAGGTAGAGATAAAACAATGGATGGAAATACATTTGAAAGTAATGGAAATAGGTGGGAAAAGGAAAATCTATATAAATTATTGGGGAGAAAAGGTGGGGAGGACAGGAAAGGGGGTGGAGATGGAGAAGAGAGCTTATGATCTAAAATTGTTGAACTCAATATTCAGTCCAGAATGCCGCCTCTTCACCATGGACATCCAATCCCTCTACACTTACATCCCCCACCAGGATGGTCTGAGGGCTCTCCGCTTCTTCCTCAAACAGAGGCCCGAACAATCCCCATCCACCACTACTCTCCTCCGTCTGGCTGAACTTGTTCTCACACTGAACAATTTCTCCTTAAACTCCTCTCACTTCCCCAAAATAAAAGGTGTGTCTGTGGGTACCTGCATGGGCCCCAGCTATGCCTGTCTCGTTATGGGGTATGTGGAACATTCCTTGTTCCAGTCCTACTCCGGCCCCCCTCACACAACTCTTTCTCGGTACATCGATGATTACTTCGGTGCTGCTTCATGCTCTCATCTGGACCCGGAAAAATTTATTAATTTTGTTTCCAATTTCCACCCTTCCATCATTTTCACATGGTCCATCTCTGACACTTCCCTTCCCTTCCTTGACCTCTCTATCTCAATTTCTGGTGATAAACTGTCCACCAATATCCATTACAAGTCTACCAACTCCCACAGCTACCTCGACTACAGCTCCTCACACCCCGCTTCCTGTGAGGACTCCATCCCATTCTCTCAGTTCCTTCGCCTCTGTCGCATCGGTTCTGATGATGCCACTTGTCTTCCTTCTTCCTTAACTGAGGTTTTCCACCCATGGTGGTTGACAGGGCCCTCAACCGTGTCCGGCCCATCTCCCGTACATCCGCCCTCACACCTTCCTCTCCCTCCCAGAAACATGATAGGCTCCCCCTTGTGCTCGCTTATCACCCCACCAGCCTCTGCATTCAAAGGATCATCCTCCGCCAATTCCACCAACTCCAGCATGATGCCATCACCAAACACATCTTCCCTTTACCCCCCCCCCCCACCCCCGTCGGCATTCCGCAGGGATCGTTCCCTCCGGGACACACTGGTCCACTCCTCCATCACCTCCGACACCTCAGCCCCCTCCCCCGGCACCTTTCCATGCAACCGCGGAAGGTGCAACACCTGCCTCTTTACTTCGCTTCTCCTCACGGCCCAAGGGCCCAAACACTCCTTTCAAGCGAAGCAACATTTCACTTGCACTTCCCTCAATTTAGTCTACTGCATTCGTTGCTCCCAATGTGGTTTCCTCTACATTGGAGAGACCAGACGCAGACTTCGGTCTGTCCGCAAGCATTACCCAGACCTCCCTGTCGCTTGACATTTCAACACTCCACCCTGTTCTCATGTCCACATGTCCGTCCTTGGCCTGCTGCATTGTTACAGTGAAGCTCAACGCAAACTGGAGGAACAGCACCACATCTTCCGACTAGGCACTTTACAGCCTTCCGGACTGAATATTGAGTTCAACAATTTTAGATCATGAACTCTCTCCTCCATCCCCACCCCCTTTCTGATCCTTCCCCCTTTTCCCAATAATTTATCTCGATTTTTCTTTTCCCACCTATTTCCATTATTTTTAAATGTATTTCCATTCATTGTTTTATCTCTACCTTTTAGCCTTTTTCGATTCCTTCACCCCACCCCACCCCCACTAGGGCTATCTGTACCTTGCTTGTCCTGCTTTCTACTCTTAATTAGCACATTCCTTAAATAATATCACCACCTTCAACACCTCTTTGTCCTTTTGTCTGTGACATCTTTTGATTATCTTCACCTATCACTGGCCCTCTATCCAGCTCTACTTGTCCCAACCCCCCTTAAACCAGCTTATATTTTACCTCTCTTCTATTTTTACTTAGTTCTGTTGAAGGATCATTCGGACTCGAAACATTAACTGTGTTCCTCTCCGCAGATGCTGCCAGACCTGCTGAGTTTTTCCAGGTATTTTTTGTTTACGTGTTTAAGTATGCTGACCGTTCTTCATGAGTGCCACTAAACTGAATGTTGAGGGATTGTTCAACTGGGTGAGGTCAGGAAAGTTGGCATTTGAGACTGCTTTCTGTCTACACTCTTACATTTCCAAAAGGCTCATTGGATTCCAGTCAGCAACATAATGATCACCTTGTCACCCAGTCGAGACCAGCAAGCTGAACTCAAGCTAGCAATCACACCCCAGAACCACCTTGTTTTTCAAATAGTTCTGTTTCACAAAGCAGCATGTTTTGCTTTTGCTTATATGGATTAACCAATGATTTGTCCTCAGGATTTACGCATGGTGAACTAACTTTATGCTTTAACTATAAGCATAAAGGATTTTCTCAATAGTGGCTGGATCTTGCAGTCAGTGGCGAAGCAACAGTGTTCACACTTGATCTCAAAGCTGCCTACAAAAATCCAGCAATCTCTGTGGCACACATTTCCCCTGTTGTGGTGTCCGTTTGAATCTGTTATCAAGTCAAGGTGATCTCCAAGGCCAGAATTTTTAGCTTGGCATGTGTGCACGTGCCCAACACGCCCAAGCGTGAAATCAAGCGCGTTGACGTTGGCCAAGGGTGCCGACGTCAACGTGCACTCGTGATATTACGCTAGGTGGGCGTGCATTGAAGACGGAGACAGGCCCACCATGAATTAAGTAGCCAGTTAAGGCCCTTGAGATACCTATTGTCTCTGAGTCTACGTAGCCGGTGTGATTTTCAGGTTGTCGCACGGGCTAATTGGGCAGGCCACAATTTCAAAAACCTCATCCACGGGTGGGATAAGAGGGGTCAGTGGGCTTGTAAATGCAAATAGTATGTAGTGCTGCTGCTTGCTTGTGTGAACAGGGCATCTTCATTTTGCTTCAGAGCTGCATTGACAGAAAAAGAAGCTTCAGTTCAGGACTCAGTGTTGTTTTCCAGGCCCCCAGAGGACTCATACCACTTGGGCACTTACAGGTATCAGACACAATCCCCTTACCCTGGGAATGGGGATTGTGATCTCCGCTGGACGCAACTCCTCTGAGGAGGGAGAGAGGGCCAGATGGGGGAGGAGGCCAGGTGTCCTAATGCAGCTTCCAGGGGAGCGACCTGTGGGAGCAGAGGCGCAGCACAAGTGGGGCAGGGTCAACAGGAAGTCCAAGGTGGAAGATGCCACTATCCTGCTGCCAGGGTTTACAGGTGGTGATACAGCCACCTCAATATGTCTGAGGTGAAATGCCAAAGGAGGCTTTGCCTCTCAAGGGAGACAGTGACCGCCGTTTGTCAGAGGATCAGCCCCGAGATCAGCTCCAACTGTGGATGGGCACCCCATGCCAGTGGCACTGAAGGTCATGGTGGCCCTCAACTTCTATGCCTCCGACTTCTTCCAGGGCTCAGTGGGGGATCTGAATGGAATGTCCTAATCAGCTGTCCACAGTTGTGTCAAGCTAGTGACAGAAGCTCTGTTCAGATGTGCATTGACTTTCATTCACTACCTTATGGACGAGGCCAGCCAGGCAGAGCGAGCCAGCGTCTTTCCAGCGATCGCTGGGTTCCCCCATGTCCAGGGTGCAATCGACTGGCCATCAAGGCGCCAGCAGGTGAGCCGGGTGCCTTCGTCAACAGGAAGCGGTTCCACTCCATGAACATGCAAATAGTGTGATCACAGGATGCTGATTCTGCAGCATCCCATGACGCTTTCATCCTCAGACACTGCCAGGTGCCGAGGCTGTCCACTGCTCTAGCCCGACTGGATGGATGCCTGCTGGGTGACAAGGGCTATCCCTTGAACAGGTGGCACATGACGGATCTCCACCACCCAAGAACAGAGGCCAAGTAGGGTACAATAGGAGCCATGTCTCCACAGAAACAGTGGTAGCGAGAGCCAAGGCCTTCTCAAGAGGCACTTCCGATCCCTGGACCGTTCAAGGGGTGCACTCCAATAGCTCCCAGATCATGTGTCATTTATAGTGGTTACATGTTGCGCTCTCCACAATTTGGCGCTGGAAGGAGGGGATGCAGTGGAGGAAGAAGATCTTGACGCAGCTGCTCAGGCAACAGACGATGAGTCCAGTAGTGAGTCCGAGGACAAGCACGCTCAGGAGAATGCTGAGGGCAAAGACACTGACCTAGGAAACCTCCAGGGAGGCAGGGACACCTGGGGCGTTTTGATCCAATGCTCTTTCAGCTAGCCTAGCAAATAAGAACCATCACCAAATGCTAGGGCTGCATTCTCGATCCCTGACAGGACCAGTTCCTTGGTCAACAACATACACTATGTGTCATTTCAATAAAGTTTAAGGAGAAACACGTCCATCATAACATGGCTTACCCTGCACCTACAGAACAAATGAGGCTAGTTGCACAAAAACACATTTAATTAAATGGTGCTTGGCATATATTCTACAAATTACCATTGACAGGTGTTTCCATCACACCAATAAACACGGAACGGAAAAATGGGGGAAGCAAATATCACCCATGATCAGGCCATGTTGCGATTAAGGTAATTTACGTTTTCGCTTGCAGGTGCTACGTCTAGGTGCTCCCCCCTCCCCCCAGCATTGGAGACAGCCTGCTCACTGTTGACCTTTTTGACCTTGGCGGGCATGCTCTGGTCCGTGGAGCCTGTGCTGACCCCGCCTGGGAGGGAGTGACCAGTGCTATGGCTGGCATCTCTCCAGTCGCTGCAGCCTCATCGGATGCCACAGTCACTGGCAGAGGGGCAGAGGAGCTGCTGCCCTTATTTGGAATGTCCTGAGAGGAGCCTGCAGAGAAAACAGGCAGCTCATGCGCCAACATAAGGTCGCTCTGGACCCTCTGCTCACCATTGATGGATGAGCACCTAGCTGGGATACTGGGTGCCCATTCCATCTCCCAGACTGACACTGACCACCTGAGGTCATTGCCAGTGTGAGGGCTTTCGGGCCCGAGCGCATTCCCAGGAACCCCTGATTCATCTCGTGGAGGAGCTGCTCCGTGAGAGTTGCCAGTCTCTCCATGGAGGAGGCATTGCGCTCGGTCATGAGGGTCAATGCATTACTCACGCCCCGCAAGGACTCCTCCACAATGGAGACCACGGCACACATTCCCTCATGTATCTCCGTCCGATCCTCCCGCACACCCTGCTGTATGTCCAGCATCTGCTGCTATGGACGGCTCCAGAGGCCCATCATCAGCTATCAACCAAGCATCGTCCTGGTCCCCAGCAGTCCTCTGACGGCACTCTCTGCCTCCGCCTGCACCTCAAGCGAGTGTGAAGTGCTCTCACCAATGTGTACTGAGATATTAGCCAGCAATCTAATGCCCACTGAGGTGCTGGTATCTACGCTGGTGCCTGCTTGGCAGAGAGGGTGTGACGCAGGTGCGTTCTGATGGGTGTTGCCCTCAGGTCAAGGCTGGGCCTCCAGATTTCTCATCCCGAAGGGCTGCTGGTGAGCCTGAAAGGAGGAACAAAGACATGTTATTAGTTGAAGTCATCCCACTGTTACTGTGCATGACTGGCAGCCTCATGAGACACAGATCAGGGTGCCCTCGTCCTTCCATTATCAATGGGGATTCCAGGTTCAAGGCTCAAATTAATATAGAAACTACAGTGGAATGGTTGTTATTACAGACATTCATACCTCAGTGCACTGCACTCTTACCTCCCGGTGGTATCCCAACTTCTCCATGGCCGCTTGACCTAGGCGCATAGCACCTCTCTAGCTCCAGGGCCGCCACCTCATAACAAACAAGGATTAGTAGGTTTGACAGTCCCCCGCCAGTATGCGACTTCTCTGCATTGTTATGGGATGTTTTCTCCTGAAAGGATAGAAGGGCATTGATTAGTCCACTCTGTACCTGCAGCGCCATTACAGCCTGGCCAACCCCATCTGAGGAATACCTCGCAGGGTTCAGCCGATTCGTGACTCTGGAGCCGCAAGGCACTCAGTCCAAGTAGCCAAGACTCTCCCCCTTGCCCAGATGCTGCCTCATTGACATTTGCCACTCACATTCTAACACCTCTGAGGTCCACAGGGGGATGGGCAGCTCTTAACTGCTCTGCAAAGTGACCCATGCCAACACAGTACTCACCCTTCCCAATCGCAGGAGATCATTGAAGCGCTTCCAGCACTGCACCCATGTGTGCCTCACCACATCGTGGCTGCTGACCCTGCTGTCCCTGGGGACAAGGGTTTCTCTTCATGCTGCCACCTCCTCCAGGAGGGCCGCGAGGCATTCATCTGAGAAACATGGGGCCGACTGCCCCACCGACCTGCCCTCCCGGCTGCCAAGTCCACCAGCAACGTTGTCCATCATGACTTCCACGTCCTTCGGTGGCAGACTTCCAAGGGCTGCCGAGGCTGCATTTGAATCGGCCATCGGATCACCATTTGACCTGGTGGACATAGAGCACCTACCCCCACCCCTTCACACTCATTCCACAGCCGCGTCTTATGCTGGATGGGCCTTAATTGGCCTCCACTGAGCCCACACACCAAGAGCAAAATTCTGCCCCGAGTGGCCAGATGCAGTTCTGTCAATAAGCAGGGAATCATCCAATCACATTGAAGTATTCCCACAGACAGCAAACCAGGAAGTAAAAACCACAAACACCTTCACTTGTAGTTTTTTACACTTTACAGATGATGAAATAAATGATTGGGAAATAAATCTGGGCCGGACTTTATTGAGTCAGGGGTGGGGCTGGAAAATGCAGCAAGCCATTCAAAAGTCCATTGACTTTGGCAAGACCAGAATTTCCCACCAGTGGGAGTGGTCATAAAATTCCACCCATGGGTTCAAAATATCAAACTTTAAAAAAAGATAATTTTAATAATATGTAGAGTTTCTTATCACAATGAAAATATTTGACATTCATCAAACAAATTACTCTTTCAGGACATTGAGACTGTTTGGCAGCAATTATGAACTTAGTATACTGTTAAAACTCAGTTACACTGCATTCAATACAGAGCAAATTTTTCAAGGGTTTTTACGGCGTCAGTGTACTAATTGTGAATTGATTGCATCCTGGAGGAATCTCAATAGCACACCTGCTGGAGAAGCAGAGAATCACTGCTAATAACTTGTAGATTTCCACATTATTCTGTGCATGTGCAGACTCTCGAAAAGTTGTCACTTCCAGTGGTGGAATGATGGAGAATGCTGGCAATTTTGCCATCTTTGCTACAAAATCTGGGCCAACGCAGCTGCTCCTAATTGCAAAAAACTGAGTAAGCCTCATTTGAGTTTGATTTTTACATTGTCATTTACTTTCCTTCAACCCGCCCCACCAAAAATGTTAGATAAATACTTGATTTTTTTTAAGTGAATACTTTCAAAAAGTGTTCATTGGTCAATTGATTTTGCAATATTTGCAGTAATACTATTTACAATGGCATTGCATAGTTTTCATAATAAGCTGAATGACCATCAATATCACAATTCTGATGAATTCAAGCCCCTGAAAACAGTAACCTGAATTTCATGTCAAAGGTCAAGAACTCATACATACCAGTAAAGTTATCAAAATTAAAAACATCCAGGTTTACAATTGGACTTTCTCCTGTAGGAGAATAATAAAAACAGAAAATGCTGGAAATACTCAGAGGGTCTGACAGCATCTGTGGAGAGAGAAACCGAGTTAACGTTTCGGGTCTGTGACCTTAATGTGGGAATAAAGCTTTCTATAATATATTCATTATTTCCATCTATATATTCATTTATTGAAATTTGCTTCTTCTCTTTCCTTTCTCCCTCTCCATCTCAAACCCTGTACATCCAACCATGCAAATAAAACCAGGGCAATGATCCAACAGCTTTGTCTGTGCTGACCCAGACCATAACTGGCCAAGTTGGCTTCATGGATGCTGAATTTTGTACTGCTTGTGGTGAAAAGGGAGCTGATAAAAGGTGCTCAATCTGCAAAACGGTAAGAACATTTGGATAATCAAGAAGTATTTAGTAGAAGTGACATGCAGACAGACAAAAATATATTTACACTGTTAATCATTCCTGTGGTGGTTTAAACTGTTGGTTGAAATACTACCACAAACTTTTTTATGGTTAATTCAGTGAGAGCGTAGATTTACATGTAATCAGCTCGCTAACCTAGCTGCCTCTTAATGAGAACATATTGTCTGCTGATGATATCTCAGGTGATATATTGCAACCAAACCTGTCAGAAGATGCACTGGTTCACTCACAAAAAGGTGTGTCGAAAGCTGAAAGATTCAAGAGAAAAACAAGAAGCCAAAGAAAAATCAAAGCAGAAAGGTTAGTTTTAAGCAAGATTGTATTAGCTGTCTTCCATGAAAAATACGAAGCTTGTTTTCTATGTTTACTGATGATTTTTTTTTTAATCATCTCTCTTTTTTGAGGCGATCTGGGTTTTTGCCAGTGCTGCTATGAGGCAGCTGCTGAGAGGCACACAAACAGTCCAGAATAAATTTCTCTTTCCAAACTTCCTTTCTTGTGGCAACGTGTCTGGATCTCACTGTGTGCTAACCCAACCTTGGTATAACTGTAGTGCAATAAGTCAATAAAGTGCACTATTTCTGTTGATGGTGATTTTAAATTCTATCACGTCACTCCTTAATGAGGGGTATATTAATCTTAATAGATTCATCTAAAACTCAATACTTACAGCTATTTTTCAAAAACTGAAGCCATAGTCAATACATTCAAACCAACACCGTTTACTAATTTTGTAAAGTACTGGGTGGATTTAATTTTGGAGATCATCTCTAATGCAGCTGGATTAATTAATAAATTTTCTTTATGACTCAAACAGAAGGGAAAAACAACACTTCCGAAACCAGTGTAGATGAAGCTGAAATTGTTCCAGAACCTACAGAGTCCTCCAGCACCCTACTCCCAAGCTCTGAGGGTGGCCCAGATTCTGGGGATGTTGGTACAGGCGTGACAGCAGAAACTAAAACTCCACAGGAAGAGCTCACCACAAAAGGAGAGTCCAGTCCTCCGGCACCCACGCACACAGCTGAAGAATAAAGTAGATGTAATAAAGCCCTGGCTTTCCTCCAATTTTTGTAGTGTATGAAGCATAATCCAACCTACATTTAGCAACAAGGTCATTGCTCCCACCGCATGACAGAAGCAGGGGTATTGCATTCTGTTTATTGTGCACCAAAGGAATTACTTGCTTTAATTATGCCTCCTCGTCTGCATCATAGCCACCTGCTGCCGACAGAGAGCAAACCAAGCAACACTCTTATCTAAAGAGGTCAGTAGGATTTGCTGTCACCCATAGTTAATTCATTAACTGGAACAGGTGGATCATTTACTGCTTAGAGACATCTAAATGATTGAATCTAAAATCCATTCAGATTAATCTAGACAAATTTGCTGAAACATATCAAAATATACACTATATGATTTGAGAAAATAGTGTGGTATGATTTGCTTTACAATGGTTACGCAGTTAAGATCAAAATGAACCAAACCGCCTTCATATGAAAAATTTTAAAGGTTCCCAGTATTGCCAGTCCTAGGGAAAATGTTAGTTAAGCAGTTTTGCTCTATGGTTAACATTGTTGGTGTTTTCATTAGATAGGTTATTTTTCACAAAAATGCATTTTCACTTCTAGTGTATATTGAAGATCAAAATAGATTTTGGAACTGCTAAGTTCAAATGGGTCCAAATGCTTGTTAACAGTAAATTTGTTATTTTTTTGTTTGTTTTTGGATTCTTCTCTACTCTTTCTGCAGCCTCCCTTTCTCCACAATAACCCAGCCCCGAAATAAAATTACCTGATTAACTGGTATATCACTTATAGTTGTATCAATACAATCAACTTAAACTCTTGAACCAGCACAACTGGTACCTCAATCCAAAGACTGTAACTAGAAATTGTGTGCTTCTGTAAGAATTGAATCACAAATTTAATATGACCCAGTAAAACATGTTTTTCTACCCAAAAAAAACTGGATTATTGTCAAATTAACTTGTAAATGGATATGTTGTAGTCTGAATTATGCGTGGTATTGTGGGATACTACCAGCATTTGTAAAATTTTGTGCAGTAGTAATATTTTTTCCATTTTTTTGCTGCATCCTTGTATATTCACCAATGTGCCTACTCAACTGACAAACTCTCTTTTTTGTGTCATATTTTATGGTCATGGTTTAATTACTTAATGCTAAATTAAAGTATAGCTATTAATTACATTATCAGACACTAACATTCATGGAAGCATTTTCTGTTGAAGTGGAGCCTGTTTCAGTCTTTCATGGAATAATAAATTGAAATTTTACATGCACCAATACAAATTAAAAATTGATAAAATTTAACTTCAAATCGCTTGTCACTGTAAGATTGTTATTGCATCAATAACAGTATTGCTTTGCATGCAGTGAACATTTATTAGCTGTACATGGTAGATATTAACAATGATTAATTCTTAAAAAGATGGGGCTTGATTAACCACTGCTAAGAGAGAGTGTGGCCTATTTTTAGATCTGTCAGGAGGCATGAGGTAGGAGATCTTTACTCAGCCTTCCTTTTCCACTACAGGGAGATGTATGAGTCCAAACCAGAAAAGAAATTCATTCATACTTTACATGGGAACCTTTCCCACTTGAAGTGACCATCTCTAAAAGTCCTGTTTGGCCTTGCATGAATTTGCAATGTTTTATGATTTTTTTTGTCTTTTTTTTCAGTCTTGTCATACTTCAGAGTTTCATTTTATTATTTACTAGTAGATACTCCCCAAATGAAAACAATATTTTATTAAATATTTACTGAAGGCATTGTAACATTCACACACTGGGTAAATAGGAAGTTGGTTTAATGCAGAAGTTATTTTTGCTGTATAATTTACCATATCATTTGGTTTTAGTTCTGTGTTTGGTATTTTCAAAATAATTCTTGCTGTATTAGCTACAGAAATAAAATTACTATTTTGGATAGGCAGCTGATTATTTTCCTGTTGCTTTAATGCTGCTGTACATGTCTGAATATACTGTGGTCTTATTTAAAATGCATCCAATACCTGAGCATTTACTTTATTGAAGCATCAACACCACACTAATGCTTCTTGTTAGAAAGACACATAGAGTGTATTTGTGATTTAGCCTCCCAGACTCCAATACTTATTCATGGTGTAATTTATATTCTTTGTGTTCCACATTGCGATGGCTGCCAGATACCTGTACTCTTGGTTTACTGTAACATCTGTAACACTTGATTTGTGATCTAAAATATGTCTGATGCTTATGTAGGTCTGAAAGTGGAAACATTTGTGTTTTTTTCTCATGGGAGATTGTTAAATAAAATGAGAAATGTAGTGGCTTTGGAATTTTTTGTGGAACTTTAATTGTACAATTTGACCGCCAATCTTGGAATTTAAACTTTGTGGCCTTGTTATGGTTCAAGGTTCTCATTTAAGAATTAGTTCATTGTTTTGTTTCAGGTAAACATAATTTTAAGTACTGTGCATTATCAGTGACATTTCATGTGCTGCAATAACAAAATTGCAGTTACTTGAGAATTTATGAATTTGTTTCCCTTTTTATAATAAACTTGATGTAAGCCATGTTTACTGAATTTGTTTTGTGTTGTGTTAGTAAAATTGTAACTTGAAAATATTTTATTTGCATTGGGTAAGATTACCATCTGATTCCAAACGATACATCATTGAATCACAGAACAATGCATAACTGGAGGCCATTTAGCACACCATGTTCACTTCAGCCCCTGTGTTGGCTCTTTGAAAGAGATATCCAGATGGTCATCCCATTTGTCCAAACTTTCCATATAGCGCTGCAAATCTTTGCCCTTCAAGTATTTACCCAGTTTCCTTTTGAAAGTTATTATTGAATCTGGTTCTATCACCCTTTCAGACAGTGCATTTCAGATAACAGCAACCTATTGTTTTAAATAAATCTCCTTTTCTTATCACCACCTCTTTCACCAATTTATTTTAAATCCCCCTCTTCTGGTTGCTGACCCTTCAACTTCTGAAAACAGTTTCTCCTTACCTACTCTTATCAAAACTCTAGGATTTTGATCACCTCAATTCTCCCATTTACCTTCTCGGTTCTAAGAATAACAGAATCTACTAAAAAGATAGAACTTGAATTTATGTAATACCTTCCTGTCTTAAGACATTCCAAAGTGCTTTACAGCCAATGAAGTACTTACAGTAGTGACTATGCTGCATAAATAAAGGAAAAACAGTAACCAAATCGCACACGGCAAAGCCCCAAAACCAACAATACGATAATGACCAGATCATCTATTTTGGGGATGTTTACTGAAGGTAAAATAATGGTCAGGACACCAGGGCAACTTCCCAGCTCTTCTTGAAATAGTGCCTATTGTTCACATCTACTTGAGAGGGCAAAGATGTTAAAACGGCTTTGGTTTAACGTCTCATCTGAAAAACTGCTTCGTTATTATTAATTGTTTCTTATTTCTTCTGTTAGATCATTCCAAGAGCCTTTTCTTCCAGCAACTGCCATAATGACATCCCACTCTTGCATTGACTTAATTGCATTTCAAGCAATGGCATTCTGCTATTGCAGCTTTTGTGTTCATCCACTGTGATTCCACTCTCCTGCACCAGTGATTGACTTGCTTCCATATGGCAATCTAGTCATCAGCATCAGAACTTCAGGAAACATTTAAACTATTGGAATGCAAATTTGAATGCTCTGCTGTCAAATATATCACCTGTTACCTATCACAGCACTTGGACATCAATTTGTTCGCTGATTGTAAGCACATCTATGTAGCTTAGTTGCCAAGTATCCATCTACATGCATGTTTTTGCTGCTGCTTCAGACCTGAGCCCATCACTTGTCCCTTTTCTTGTTTCCTCTTAACCTTTCCCAACATCACACCTCCTTCCAATCCTCCTTCTTCAGCTACTCTGACTTCACAATTCTCGATTCTTCAGTACTCAACATCTTTATTACTCTCCTGCCCTTCCACATTTGACTCTCTAAATTATTCTCTAGCTTTATCTCAGTGCTTGTCTTGGCATTCTTCGAAAGGTCCACCTTGGCACTTCTTGTTGTCTCCTAGGAAGCATGAACTTCTGCTGCCCCGTTATATTCTGTCTCTGCCATGTTTACCTGTCAGGGGCTAATTGTACAAGCCTTCTTTAAGACCTATTTCCACCTCTATAACGCCACCCAGTTCCACCCTTGCCTCAACTGATATACTGTTGAAACCCTCATCCGTGCCTTTGTTACCTCTAGACTTGACTTTTTCAATGGCCAGTTTAGTCATGCCCTCCAAAAAACTTGACATTCAAAACATTGCTGCATATATCCTAATTCTCACCACTCGCCCATCTTGCCTGTGCTTGCTGCCCTATGTTGGCTGCTAAGTAACACCTGAATTTTAAAATTGCTATCCTTGTTTTCAAATACCTCCATGGGCTTGATCTTTCCCCATTTCTGTAATCTCTTCCAGCCCTACAACAGCCCCCCCCCACCTTCCCAGCAAAAAATAACTGCTTTTCCAATTCTGGCCTCTTGAACATCTCCTATTTTAATTGCTCCACCATTGACACACAATGTCTTGTGTTGCCAAGGTCTAAAACCTTGGAATTCCCTCCCTAAACTTCTCCACCACTCTCTCTTACTTCCCTTATTTAAGGTGTTCCTTAAAACCTACCTCTTTGACCAAGCTCTTGTCATTTGTCTGTCTTAATATTTCCTGATGGGCTTGGTGCAGTTTTTTTTTGGTTAACAATGCTTGAAAGCATTTTGAGATTTCTTTTTACATTAAAGGTGCTATATAAATGGGGTTTCAAGTAAATATTGGGAATGATTCACTTGATCTGTATTTCTGAACATAGTTTCTTTAATGTATTTAATTCTCAATGCTGTGTGTTGGTTATTGTCTAGAGTACAAGTTCAGAGGAGGATGGTTCCAGTTAAGTTAGCAACAGGTGTATTGAGGTTTTGATTTTTCAATTTGTATACCTCACTGGGAGAAAACATACTTTTATTCTGTTGCTTAAATACATTGCCTATTAGTCATGGAACAAGTTAAGCATTAAAATAACTGGAGGCATATAGTACTTTTCTGCCCTGTGCTCAAGACTGCAACAGGCTAATTGGGTATAAATTATGGGCAATTTACAATTATAGATCCCCTATACAGTTGCCTCAAATAGCCAATTTAGAGGACAATGAATGTGTGTTATATGTATTCTTTACATCCTGGATAGATCACTACTCCAATGTAAGTGACTTATTAGAAATATCAAAAAGACTTATCCCAAGATGTTTTTTATACTCAAAAGAATGCTGATAAAACATGCAGAGATTATTGGTAAGATGTGGGTTTGTGCAGTTGTTCCCACTATCATCCGTTCTAGAATCTTGTTGGGAAAGAAGTTGTTCAAGAACTGTAGGGAAACATGGAAGAGAGAACTAATCTTAGTCATTGCTCTTAGTAAACAGCTAGAGCATGGTATTGGAAGATTATTCCAGATGCTGAAACTTCTTCCATTTTTAAAAATATAAATGAAGGCTGGAGAGGAAAGCAGAGAGCTCTTTTAGCAGGTTGAGGTGATTTTAAAAAGATGATAGGAATTTAGTTTTGACTACTGGAAACAGGTTATGGCTGAAATTGCAAGCAGCGCTAAAATTTCCCTCCCTGCACCCAATTTAAAGTATTGAT
Organism: Carcharodon carcharias; assembly: GCF_017639515.1. Lineage (NCBI taxonomy): Eukaryota > Metazoa > Chordata > Chondrichthyes > Lamniformes > Lamnidae > Carcharodon > Carcharodon carcharias. The sequence goes on along the minus strand of NC_054469.1, from coordinate 127,988,981 downwards.
ATCAATGCAAGTTATTTAATACAGAGTAACCAAGAATATTAGCCTAAATTTTGCTGTGCTAATAAAGGTGGTTAGCAGTGCTTGCCATTGTCCTCGGTCCAACCATCTTCAACTGCTTCATCAATGACCATCTTTCCATCATAAGGTCAGCAGTGGAGATGTTTGCTGATGATTGCACAATGTTCAGCATTCGCAACTCCTCAGATACTGAAGCAGTCCATGTCCAAAATGCAGCAAGACCTGGACGATATCCAGGCTTGGGGTGGCAAGTAACATTTGCAACACATAAGTGCCAGGCAATGACCAATTCCAACAAGAGAAAATCTAACGATCGCCCCTTGACGTTCAATGGCATTAATCTCACTGAATTCCCCACTATCAACATCCTGGGGCTTACCGTTGAGCAGAAATTGAACCGGACTAGCCATGTACATACTGTGGCTACAAGAGCATGTCAGAGGCTAGGAATCCTGTGATGATTAACTCACCTCCTGACTCTAAAGTCTGTCCAGCATCCACAAGGCACAAGTCATGAGTGTGTTGGAATACTCCTCATTTGCCTGGATGAGTGCAGCTCTCACAACATTAAGAAGCTTGACACCATCCAGGATAAAGCAGCCCAGTTGATTGGCACCACATCCACAAACATTCATTCACTCCACCACCGATGCATAGTAGCAGCAGTGTGTACCATCTACAAAATGCAGTGCAGGAACTCGCCAAGGCTGCTTAGACAGCACCTTCCAAACCCACAACCATTACCATCTAGAAGGACAAGAGCAGCAGATAGATGGGAACACCACCACCTGGAAGTTCTCCTCCATGTCATTCACCTTCCTCACTTGGAAATATATCACCGTTCCTTAACTGTCAAAATCCTGGAACTCCCTTCCTAACAGCACTGTGGGTGTATCTACATATGGACTGCAGTAGTTCAAGAAGGCAGCTCACCACCACCTTCTCAAGGGCAACTAGGGTTGGGCAATAAATGCTGGCCCAGCCAGCGAAGCCCGCATTCCATGAATGAACAAAAAAAAATTGTTAAACTGACGGCAACTTCTGGACTCTGTACATGTGTAGTTAAACGCAGAAATCCAGAAGGTGCTGTCAGTGGTATCCTGCTGCTCCACAGGCTGTACTATTATGGACTTCGCTGATGGAATCCACATAGATGTCACTGTAATGGTGAGAATTTAAGCTAATTACCCTAATCTCATTCTACTCATTCTAAAGACATCAAAAAGTTAAGGCATAGGAAAGTTGGTAAATAGAGGCCATTCACCCCATCATGTTTGCATTGGTTGAAAAAGCTATCTTCTAGCACTCAGTCCGCTATGGCTACCTTGCAGATTACAGCACTTCAGGTGCAGATCCAGGTACCTTTAAAATGATTTAAGGGTTACTGCCTCAGCCACCAATCTGGGCAACGAGTTCCAGATACCTACCTCCCTCTGGGTGAGAGTGTTTTTCTTAATATCCCCTCTAATACTTCACCTTACATCTGTGCCCCCTGGTAATCGACCCCCCACTAAGGGAAACAAGTCTCTGTCTCTCTAAGCGCCTCATAATTTTGTACACCTCAATCAAGTCACCCCTCAGCCTCCTTTATTCTAAGGAAAAGGACCCCAGCCTACCCAATCTTTCCACATAGCTGCAATTTTCAAGCCCTGACAACATTCTCGTAATGTCTTCTATACTCTCTCTAGAGTAATCATGTCCTTCCTGTAATGTGACCAGAACTGTATGCAAAACTTCAGTTGTGGTCTAACCAACATTTTGTACATTTCCAGCATTACATCCCTGCTTTGGTATACTATGCATCATCCAATAAAGGAAATTATTCCATATGCCTTCTTTACCACCTTATGTAGCTATCCTGCCACCTTCAGGGACCTGTGGACATGCACTCCAAGGTCTCTCACTTCCTCAACCCTTCTCAGTATCCTTCCATTTATTGCGTTTCCCTTGTTTTGTTTGGCCTCCCAAAATGCATTGCACAGATTTTATTCCATTTGCCACTTTTCTACCCACTCAACCAAACCATTGATATTATTCTGGAAACAACAGCGATCCTCTTCACTATCAACTACATGGCCAATTTTTATCATAGCAAATTTCCCAATCATAACTCTCACATTTATGTCCAAATCCATTAATATATACAGCAAACAACAAGGGACCCAGCACTGAGCCCTGTGTAATGCCACTGGAAACTGTTTTCCATTCGCAAAAACATCTGTTAGTTATTACCCTTTGTTTCTTGTCACCAGGCAAATTTTGGATCCAACTCACCACATTCCCCTGTATCCCACGGGCTTTCACTAGCCTGAGCTGTCTGCCATTTGGGACCTTGTCAAATGCCTTACTAAATTCCATGTAGACCACATCCGCTGCATTACCCTCATCAATACTCTTTGTTACTCAAAAAATTCACTTGTTATTAAGACACGACTTTCCCTTAACAAAACCATGCTGACTATCCCTGATTAATCCATGCCTTTCTAAGTGGCAGTTTATCCTAGTTCTCAGAATTGATTCTAATAATTTGCCCACCACCAAAGTCAGACTGATCTATTTGGCCTATCCCTCACCCCCTTTTTAAACAATAGTACAACGTTCATAGACCTCCAATCCTCTGGTACTTTGCCTGTATCTAGCCAGGATTGAAAAATGATCCTCAGGGCATCTGCTATTTCCTCCTTGGCTTCCTTTAACAGCCTGGGATACAATCCATCGACCTCGTGATTTATCCATCTTCAAGGATGCCAGTCCCTCCTCTCTCATTTATCGTTATTGTATCCAATATGTCATACTCCTCATTAACTAGAATGTCTGCATCATCCCTCTTCTTTGTGAAGACAGAGACAAAGTACTCATTAAGAAAAAAGCAAAATACTGCGGATGCTGGAAATCTAGAACAAAAACAAAAATATCTGGAAAAACTCAGCAGGTCTGACAGCATCTGCGGAGAGAGATACAGTTAAAGTTCCGAGTCCGAATTAATCTTCATCACAACTAAGGAAAAATAGAAAAGAGGTGAAATATAAGCTGGTTTAAGGGAGGGTGGGGCAGGTAGAGCTGGATAGAGGGCCAGTGATAGGTGGAGATTGCCAAAAGACGTCATAGACAAAAGGACAAAGAGGTGTTGATGGTCATTAAGAACCCTGCCCACATTTTAATGGTGTAGTGATAATTACTGTAGAACAATCCCTCTGGTCCAGAAAAATTAATCTTACAAGTGTGGAATCTCATGCTCTCAGACAAAAATTAATGTTGCACATTTAAACAGTATATATTTTCAACTACTCCTGTGTTTTTCTTTTATGTCTTTCTCTTAATCTCATGTGTATGCCCCAGTCTTTATATTGTTTTCTGAAAGTTAGTTACATTGGAATTTATATTTCCTGTTTTTCTTTTTACTTCCTGATATGCAATTTATTTCTTTGAGGTTCCTTCAATCTGATTGAATAGTATCCCTGCTGCTTGCTCCATTCACATGTTCACTTGCCACAAATCCTCTATAGAGGACACTGAATTTAAACAGATAGCAGTTGAGTAGAAGCCTCTGCTGACAACCCTGCTAATGGCCTGTAAATGAGGTGAAAGCCAGTTCTTTGCTGCTCACTTAAAAGATCTGGCCATCATGATAACAAGTCAGTAAGCTTAATAGGAGGTTCAACAGATGTAAATTGGGAGCACAAAACTCTATTTGCCTTGGAATCGTTCAAACTTAAAATGCAATTACTTCTAAATTTTATTATGGCACATGTTTTGGGATATTCACTCTTCTCTTCACTAAAAAAGGTTTTGGATCAAATTGGGTTTAAGTGTTCTATGTTACATTAATTTATTAATTAATTAATTTTTGAAGTTGCCGGCATTACAGTTAATTGAGCCATTTTGTGGAATATTATAATTCTGCCTATTTCAGCAAGGGTCAATTGTCTCACTTCAGACTTATTAACCAACATGTCTACTATTCACATCAAGAAATAAGAAAAGATTTTCTTTAAACCTGGGAGAATCATAAAACATGGAGGAACTCACCACTCTCATGCCAATTGAGAATACCCAGCAAAATGCACCAGTTATTGAATAAAGCACTGCTTTGGCTGGAAGCTAAAATGCGTTATCATTTTTTGGTATCAGAAGCTGTCTAAAAAAATTATTTACATTTCTGTAGACCTTTGTTGACCACGGAATATCCCAAAGTGCTTTATAGATAAGTATTACCTTCCAGGCCCAGTTTCTGTTGTAATATGGGAAATGTGACAGTTGAGTTTGCACAGGCTCATTAACAATGTGATAATGACCAAATAATGTATTTTTGGGTGTTGGTTGAGGGATAAGTATTGGCCAAGACACTGGGGAGAATTCCCCTGCTCTTCAAAATGATGCCATGTGATCTTTTACATCCATCTAAGAGGGAAGGTAGGGCTTCTATTTAACAGCACATCCAAAAGTCAGCATCAGAGACACTGCAGCACTCCTTCAGTATTGCATTGGAGTGTATGCATAGATTTTGTACTCAGATTTCTAGAGTGATATTACTGAACCACTGCTTTATAATAAGAAAAGGAATACCAAAAACACATCAGCCAATGTACAAAAGGAATAGAGCCCTTGGTTTATATTTTCCCTTTTTTTTGAAGGAAAGGTGTGAGAATGAGTGAACATAGGAGCAGGAGTAAGTCATTCAGCCTCTTGAGCCTGCCCTGCCATTCAACTAAATCATGGCTGATCATCTACCTCAACGCCATTTTCCCATGCTATTCCCATACACCTTGATGTCGTTAGTATCTGGAAATCTATGGGCCTCTGTCTTGAATATACTCAATGACTGAACTTACACAGCCCTCCAAAGATTCACTACCCTCCGAGAGAAGAAATTTCTCCTCATCTCAGTCCTAAATGGTTTGCCCCCTTATTCTGAGACTGTGTCCCCTGATTCTAGACCCCTCAGCCAGGGGAAACATTGGACAGAATTTTCTGCTCCTGCCAATGGTGGGAATTGTGGAGGGTGGGGCACTTAATTTGGCAGGAGGTGACAGTGAGATAAACTGTGAATTTTGTTCTCCCAGCTTTCAGGAGGGTGGGGATGTGGTAAAAAATGGGTTGTGTTTCCTGATGAAGACTGTCAGGAACCCCATATGCAGTCATTAGCATCTCAAGCATCCTAATTAAAAGGCCACTTCACCAGAATTCAGTTCGTCCTTTGAATTAAGTTCCAAACCAGCGAGAGTTTTTAGTTTTACAACAATATTTAAGTGGCGTGCAGCCAGTGACATGCACCTCTTCCATGACTTTGAGAGTAGATGTTGTTTTTGCTTTCTTGGGGACCTTGCATAACTCGAGTGCCATTAGCAAACGCTGCGCCAAGGCTGGATAAGGTGTGGTTAGGGTGAAAGGGTGGAGCAAAGCTGGGCAGGGGCGGCAGGCAAAGGCTGGACATGGGGGTGGGCAGGGGGGAAGGCTAGAGCAAAGGCTGGACAGGGGAGGCAGGATTACTGGAGAACAGGGAGGAGAGTATTCAGGGAAAGGGGGGTAAGGATTGTCTTAGAGAGTAGGGTTGGTGATGTTGACAGTGTGGTCCTGGGTGGTGAACTCAGGGTACTCGTGATAGGAGGAAACAGTCAGAGGGGAGAGTGGGATACGGTAGGTGGCAGGTCCCGGGTGAGAGTCTGGTAGGTGAAGGTCTCATCAGGAGGGTCTCAGAGGGGGATTACACATGTGACTCAGATAATAGGAGGGGTCAGGGTGGGAACAGAGATATTAACATGTGTCAGCTCTGAGAGTAGGAAAAGCATGTGGAGGTGGATCATAATAGGGTCCAGGGTAACTGGGAGATTCAAGGGTGACAGAGGGGAAAGGAATGGTGATATTGGGTTGGTCAAGGAGGTTGGGGGAAAGTTGTGGATGATGGGGGTGTTAGAAGGTGGTAGCGTAAGTTTGAAAGGTGACATGCAGCATTTTCCAATCTGATCTTGACTACGTAGATGGTCAGTCTTGTCCTTGAAGTGGGAAGAGGGTCTTTACAGGTAGGTGGAGTTCCATGTTAGCACAAGTGACCAACTCAAAGGAAACCCAAATAATTATTAGGCAACTGGGTGTCAACCATACTCACTTGTGTTCTCCTCACTTATGGTGAAGCCTGCATGGCAGCAGGTTTGTTCCCGATTCCTGGGTCTCATAACATGAAGATCCCAGCAAGGTGAATGCTATTCATTCTGTGCCATTTGCTGCAGTCAGAGGCAGGGATGAAGGGAGAGGGGGATGCCTTCAATGGGCACAGCTTGTAGTGGGCAGCCAACTTGCATCTCCAAAACTCCATTCTCCCAGATGAATGGTCTTGACTGACAAGGGCTCATGTTGTTAATCTTTCTGTGTTGCCAAGGTAATAGTCTATCTATTGAGTATCAAGGGAAGTAGAAACAAACCAAATACTGTCTGTGTGAGGCTTCTTGCACATGGTTCTCATCACCCTGGTCAAAGAGCAGTGTCTCCATGCGCAGTGAATAATGAATGGGAGGAATACCCATCTCTGATCCGTGCCATGAAAATATAATAATTTTCATAATATTATTGTGATTTATTGTAAAGGTAGGTTAATAGTGGCGTTTGGAATAGTTTCTCTGTGTGGATGTATTTGGGAGGGATTTAATTGAATTAGAGACAGTTAGTCTGGAACTTTTGAGAGTTCAGAAGGCAAGCTAGGTTTGAAATGCTAAATAGGTAAACATGGCTGAAGTTTTAGAATGTGAGGTGCATAGAAAATTGGCATTTTTTGATAAATCAGAATAGTGAATTTCAAAGAGATGGTAAGGTGTTAAACCTAACCATAAGAGGCTAAGCCAAACAATGTGTTTATTTTTCCTAAGGATTACTGATAATATGAGTATTATGAAAGATTTATATCATGGAAAAAGTAAAGTTGCAAAGACATATTGGAAGAAGGGGATTTACGTAAAAAGGGAGAAACATGTATAAAGGAGCTGAGGTAATGTATAAAGGGAAGGCATTGTAAGATCTGTGAAAAGCCTCGCGCCTCTAGGTATCAAGTTGCTGTCTACAGGAACCGAAGCTAAGAAAGCTCACTTTGAATATTATTGTCCAGGGTATTGTGTGCTTTGCCTGTGCCTGTTGAAATTTATTTGTTTTTACTGTTGCTTTAACAGAGTCAGATTACTTTAGAGTCAGATTAATTAGGGGAGCTAGGAATTATCATGATAGTAATTTGTAGACCTATGTATGTGCATAAAATCATTTCTTTTATTAATAAATGTTTAATTTAGTTTTGTAAATAAAAACCTCTAAATGTTGGTGCGCTCATTACTATCTCAAAATAAAAATACAAATTGCAAAACAGTTGCAGCAGCTGTTTCAAGTTTCCCTCTGGGATTTGAGCAGCTCAGCATTTACCATCCACTGTGCCATAACAAAATTGCGGTCTCTTTGTGGGATATATTTGAAATTCCTTGATTGGTTTGGAGTTGGTGAATCTTAAGGTTACGAGCATGAGAAGCACTTTGAATTCAAGAGTTGGTGTGAGGTTTTTTTTAAGTGGTGAGACTGCAATATGGTTTTGGAAGTTGCTAAGACTTGTCGGAGTTGAAGTTGTGACTTTGGTTGGTTTACAAACTGGTCGCAAATAAAGCCATGTTAATGGAATTGGCAGATAAATTACAGTTAGGATTACATGCATTGGCAAGGAAATCAGACATAATTGAAGGTATATCACAGCATTTGAAATTGGAAAGAATGCCCAAGAGACTGAGTTCTCTAAGGGAATGGGCTCAAATTCAGCTGCAAATGAAAAATTTGGAACTAGAGGCAGCGTACAAAAGGAAAGAGAAAGGGCATTTCAAAGGGAGTTAGGAATGGTGAGGTTAGAAAGGCAGGAAACAGAAAAAGAGAGAGACAATTCCAGCTTAATCAACTGGCAGTTAAAACAGAGACACCATAACGTGCAGAAGGATTTATTTCCAGATCAAAACCCAGTGGGGAAATATTTAAATTTGTACAAGCTCTTTGAAAGTTTGAAGAAAGAGATTTGAAGCATTCTTTATTTCATTTGAGAAGATAGCTAAACAGATTAAATGGCCACAGGAAAACTGGATATTATTGTTACAATCTAGGTTGGTGGAGCACATGAGGTTTATGCTTCACTGTCAGAAGAGATGTCGGTGACTATGATGTGGTGAAAAAGGCTATTTTGAGTGCTTGTGAGTTGGCTCCTGGGGCATACTGGCAGAAATTTAGGAATACAAGAAAACAGTTGCTCAAACCCCAGAGGGAAACTTGAAACAGTTCAAACTTATATTGCGTTTGAGAGAGTAAAACAAAGTAACTTTGACCGGTGGATATGGGCATTAACGATAGTGATGACATATGCAGCTCTTAGAGAAGTAATTCTTTTCGAAAAATTTTAAGATTCAATTCCTTTGGTATTGAGAACTCATGTGGAGGTTGAAACAGTAAGACGAGCAGCAGAGATAGCTGATGATTATGAATTAGTTCATAGAATTAAATATTTTTTGTCACCCTTTTAAATCAGAGAAGGGTAGAAAGTGGGAAGTTGAAAGGAAGGTGGGTAGTCAGGGAAGAGGAGGAGTAGGTGAAAATTTCCAGGAAGTTTTTTCTCAGAATAAAAAGGGAGGCTGTTGAGGGTATAAGTGACACACAAAGTCAGTGTACTAGAAATTGCAGGGAAAATCTGTTGGAATTACAGGGGTGCAGAAAAGTGCTGGAAGTAAAAGCAAAAGTAAAAGTGGGTTCTGATGTTCAGGCACCGGAAAAACCAGTGGTTTGTGTACAGGTGAAACAGGGAGAATCAATGTTAGGTAAAGAAGTGGGAATGTGTTCACAATTTACCCAAGAGAGCTCTGAGGAACAGGTTGCAGAAATGCTTAAAAAATTTGTATATGAAGGGAAAGTCTTTCCATGTGCACATGGTGAAGTAGGTAAAGATGCTAAAATTTTAAGAGACACGCTGGCTTGTCAACAGGTGAAAACAGGTGAGGTGATTGAGTAGTGGAAAAATTGCCCATTGCAGGGGTTCAATTTATTTTAGGTAACGATATAGCTGGGACCAAATGTGGGTGATACCTATGGTAGTTGAGCAGCCTGTAGAAGTGTCTTCAACAGAAGTGTTGCAGAGAGAGCATCCTGGATTGTTATCAGATTGTGTGATAAGATCACAGGCTCACAGGTTGAAACAAGAAGAACAGGAAGTTAAAAGGCAGGGTGAAGATGTTGAAGTCCAAGTAGCTGACACTGTTTTTGATAAGATTGTTTAGGAAGAAAGAATGGAGAACAATGCAGCTGAGGTATTTAGTTCAAGGCAGCTGATAAAATTAGATAAAAAGGACATGAAAATAAGACAGATATATCAAGGAGCGTACTCAGAAACAAAGGCAGAATGTATTCCAGGATGTTATTACCTTAAGGGTAATGTTTTAATGAGAAAATGATGGCCTTATTATGTTTCAGCAAATGAAAGCTGGAGGTAAGTACATTCAATTGTTATACCATTTGGATATAGAAATGAGATCCTTAGAAATGCTCATGAAATTCCAATGGGGGACATTTAGGAATTAGAAAGACACAGGCAAAAAGAAAATAAAAATAGTTTTATTGGCCTGGATTGCATAGAGATGTAGTCAAATTCTGTAGAACATGTTACACTTCAGGTGATAGGGAAACCATAAGCAGTGATTAAGCTTGCACTTTTAATTTCAATTCCAACAGTTGAAGAGCCTTTACTAGGGTCATGATTGATTGTGTAGGACCCCTCCCTAAGACTAAAAGTGAAAATCAGTACTTACTGACAATAATGGATGTGTCTACCAGGTTTCCTGAAACGATACCTTTAAGAAATATTACAACAAAGAGAATTGTGTAAGAGTTGACTAATTTTTTTACAAGTTATGTTTTACCTAAGGAAATACAATCAGATCAGGGTTCAATTGTCATGTCACAGCTGTTTAAGGACGTAATGGACAGTTTGGGGATAAAACAGTTTAAGTCAACAGCTTACCATCCTGAGTCACAAGGGCTTTGAAAAGATGGCATCAAACTTTAAAAACTGTGATGAGGGCATATAGTCAAGGACTGTCCACACGATTGGGGTAGGTGAATTCCATTCCTGTTATTTGTTATTAGGGATGCTCCTAATGCATCGACTGGTTTTAGCCCTTTCAAACAAGTTTATTTACATGAGATAAAGGGACCACTGAAATTGATTCATGAGAAATTGGTGGGTCAAAATTTGGAAACTACTCTCCTGGATTATGTATCAAACTTCAGAGAAAGATTGAACAGAGCATGTGAGTTGGTTAGGGAACATTTAATGATATCACAGCAAGTGATGAAAGTGAAGGCAGACAGAAAAGCTACAGTTCATAGTTTTGTTGCTGGAGAAAAAGTGCTAGTTCTGTTACCAGTACTGGGTGACTTGTTAAAGGCAAGGTTTAGTGGGCCTTACAGGATTGAAAAGAAGCTGAGTGAAGTAAATTGTTTAATAAATACTCCAGATCGAAGAAAGAAACAGGGGGTAAGTCATGTAAATACGCTTAAAAAATACTTTGACAGGGAAGAGGGCCAGAAAATAGGTATTAGTAATGGTAGATAAAGAGAAAGGAGTAGAAATGAAGAATTCTGAAATTGATTTTCCTCTAATCAAATTGGACAATGAGGGGGTACTTGAAAATTTAAATGTAATATTGAGCTACGTTCCAGACAAGTTCCAAAGCGATTTGAAGAAGCTATTGCAGTCACACAAACCTATTTCTGGGAATAAGCTGGGAAGACAAATTTAGCTGTACATGATCTTTGTGTAGAAGTTTCACCTTCGATAAGGCAACATCCTTATAGATTAAATCTGGCAATGTTATCACAAGTACAGAAAGAAATTGAATTCATGCTTCAAAATGATATCATTAAGTCTAGTTGCAGTAATCGGAGTTCGCCTATTATGCTGGTACTGAAATCAGATGGAACACAAGGACTGTGTGTGAACTATTGAAAGTGAACACAGTGACAAAAGTGGATTCATATCCTGTACCGAGATTGGAAGACTGCGTTGAGAAAGTGGAACAATCAAAATTGATCACAAAGATTGACTTGAAAAGAGGATATTGCCAAGTACCGTTTTTGGAGAGAGTAAAGGAGATATCAGCTTTTGTGATACCAGATGGATTATATCAGTTTGAAGTCAAGGTGTTTGGTATGAAAAATGCACCTGCAAAATTTCGAAGACTGACAAACAAAGTAATTGAAAGATTGAGCAATTGTGCTGTTTATATTGACGACTTGATCGTTTTCAGTCAAATGTGGGAGGAGTATTTACAGCATCTGGAAGAATTGTTCTGTTGATTATAAGAAGCTAATTTAGTGATGAACTTAACTAAAAGTGAATTTGCAAGAGCATAAGTTACATATCTAGGTCATACCATTGGACGTGTTAAGGTGGCTCCGAGAGATGGGAAAGTCAAGGCTATCATGGATTCCTCCATGCCTACAAAAAACAAGAAGTTTTGAGATTTCTGGGCATGAGCGGGCTTTACCGGAAATTTGTACCAAATTTTAGCAGTGTGTCTATTCCATTGACTGAACTATTAAAAAAGAACAAGATGTTTCAATGGATACAGGAGTATCAGAAGGTATTTAACAATTTTAAAACTGTGTTGATTATGATATGAGTCCACTTTTGTCACTGCATTCACCTTTCAATTGTTCACACACTGTCTTTGTGTTCCATCCAGGTCTGGTACCAGCACAATAGGTGAACTCTGGTTACTGGAGCTAGACTCAAGGATATCATTTTGAAGCATGAATTCAATTTCTTTATGTTTGGGCAGTACCCAATTATGCCAAGCAATTTAAGTTGGCCTGCAAAAACTCAGCAGGTCCGGCAGCATCGGCGGAAAAGAAAAGAGTTGACGTTTCGAGTCCTCATGACCCTTCGACAGAACTAGTTCTGTCGAAGGGTCATGAGGACTCGAAACGTCAACTCTTTTCTTCTCCGCCGATGCTGCCGGACCTGCTGAGTTTTTCCAGGTAATTCTGTTTTTGTTTTGGATTTCCAGCATCCGCAGTTTTTTTGTTTTTATAATTTAAGTTGGCCGTTGACTCTAGCTATATAAGCATTGGGGCCATACTGTTACAAGACACTGGAATGAGAAACCGATAGGGTATTTTCCATGGAAGTTGAATGTACAACAGAAAAGATATTCAATGATCGAAAAGGAGACTCTGGCTGTGTTGTTAGCATTGCAGCATTTTGAGATTCACATTGCAAACAATTCATCAGAAACAATTGTTTATAGAGGTCACAATCCTTTAAAATTTCTGGGCAAATTTTGAGACAGACGTGCAAGGCTATTCAGATAGAGTTTATTACTGCAACCATTTAATCTACAGAGTATACGTGTGGTTGGTCGAGAAAATTTAATTGCAGATGCATTGTCAAGAGTTTGAAGCTGAAGGGGAAAATAGGGCATTTAAAAACCTGGACACTGGACTGGGATGATTTCTGTTGATACCAAGAATTTGTATATATATTGTTATGTTAATAAATGCATCTGCTAATGTAGTAGTGTGGGTATATAGATAAGTTTAGGAGGTAAGGTAAGATAGATTAAGAAAATGAAACAATCTTTTTATATTATGGTGGTCCATTCTCCAGTAAGGAGGGGGGGGGGGGTGTGATGAAAATATAATAATTTTCATAATGTTATGGTGATTTATTGTAAAGTTAGGTTAATAGTGGGATTTGAATTACTTTCTCTGTGTGGATGTGTGTGAGGGATTTAATTGAATTAGAGACTGTTAGACCGATGTTTTTGAGTGTCTAGTAGAGAAGCTAGGTTTGAAATGCTAAATAGGTAAACATGGCTGAAGTTTTAGAATGTAAGGTGCGAGGAACATTTGCATTTTTAGATAAACCAGAGTAGGAATTTCAAAGAGATGGTAAGGTGTTACACCTAGCCAACAGAGGCTAAGCCAAACAGTGTGTTTATTTTTCCCAAAGGCTACTGATAATATGAGTACTATGAAAGATATATATTATGCAAAAAGTAACGTTACAAAGACATATTAGAACAATGAGATTTACATTAAAAAGGGAGAAACATGTATAAAGTAGCTGAGGTAATGTGTAAAGAGAAGGCATTGTAAGGTCTATCAAATGTGAAAATCCTCCCGCCTCTAGGCATCAAGTTGCTGTCTACAGGAATCGAAGCTAAGAAAACTCATTATGAATATCCCTGTCCGGGGTATTGTGTACTTTGCCTGGGTCTGTTGAAATTTGTTTTTACTGTTGCCTTAATAGAGGTGCAACTGGGAGTCAGTTTAATTAGGGGGGGCTAGGAGTTATCATAATAGTAATTTGTAGACCTGTGTCCGTGCGTAAAATCATTTGTTTTATTACTAAATGTTTAATTTGGTTTGGAAAAAAACCTCGAAGTCTTGGTGGGCTCATTACTTTTGAATTCAAAGCATGCATCTCATAATAAAAATATAAATTGCAAAACAGTTGTGGCAGCTGTTTCAAGTTTCCCTCTGGGATTTGAGCAGCTCAGCATTTACCATCCGCAATGCTATAACAATCCTCCAGAATGTCCTTTAGCTGGAAGGGATGGGGTGTGTATGCCCTATCTTGACAGAGGCCAGATGAAGGGTTTAGCACTTGCTCGCTGGCTTTGCAATGGAGGGAAACCTGTAGAGAACATGTTCACTAAATGTATTACTTCAATTTGTTCACACATCCACTGAGGTGTCGATGGAGGCTGCAGGCAAACCTGCCTTGGTAATGGCTCTCATGCAGATGAGGAGAAGCAGGGCCCATTGCCTGTAGGCACAGGGCCATGAGGAGCAAGGGCCTAAGCAGCAAAAGGCAGCAGGGCCTCTATGAGGTCAAGAGGCTGGTGACCTTTGCCCTGTCCATGGGTGTATATCGGTGGTGCTCTTACCTAGAGATGAGCAAAAGGCTATGTCATAGGTGCCCTCATATGTCCCAAATGTGGTTGCTCACATCTGCGAGCTTCTCCAGTATGTGCTGCGTCTGCAAGGATTCTGGAGGAGTAATGCAGAGTTCCTGGCTTGCATTGAGCGAATGTCTGTCCGGGCTCTGTTTAAAGATAGTGCCATGAGGTAAAGATGGGGCAGGTGACTTCTTGCCCATACCACCATGAGATTTGCTGAGCTCCTCGCAGATGCATAATTAATGAGCTGACCAGTGGGTAATCATGCATATTCACCCGCCCGGTCTCCTAGTGGGAATCATGCCGACTTTCCCGGACTTAATTTCCAGAATGGAAAATTCCTTTCTGCATCTACCCTATCATGCGCTTTAAGAATTTTGTAAGTTTCAATGAGATTACCTCTCATTCTTCTAAACCCTAGAGAATATAGGCCCTGTCTCCTCAACCTCCCCTTTAAGGACAGTTCCGCCTTCCTAGCAATTAGTCTCGTGAACCTCCGCTGCATTCCCTCCAAGGCAAGTATTTCCTTCCTTAGGTAAGGGAACTAAAACAGCCTAACTGAGGTTCTACACAAGATAAGTGGAATTGCTTTGACTGTTAACTTCAGTTACCTGTAAAATTTGACAGCTGAATGATTTGTATCTGGCCTTGCCTCACTCCCCTTAAGCACTTCTCAACTGTTCTCATTCTAGCTTTGGAAAGATAGCAGAAAGGTAAATGTAAAAGCTATGGGCCAGGATTTTGCCCTGGTCAGGTGGTCTCAGCAGGGGCGAGCAGGGGTGGCCACAAAAGCGATCGGGCCCTGAACACAATTTCACACTGGCGTGCTAATTAAGGCCTACCCAGCGTGAAACACAGAGCTGCCTCAGGGAGCTGAAGATTTTAAAAATGAAAAATAGAGAATTTTAAAATGTTAAAAAACATCTCATGTTATGAATGAATTGTTAAAATTTTAATTTAATTCTTAATTGCTGTTGGAAACCTCACCCTGCCCGCGAATGAGGTTTCCTAAAAAATCCAAAGGCCGCTTGTCCTTTTCGCCTGCCGGCCAGCAGTAAGATTGGACGGGCAGCGAAAAATTTCATTCAATTGGTACTTTAAAGGCCTTAATAGGCCTGTTAATTGTAGGCAGACACACTGCTGACTCCCACACGCGCCCACTGACTGAAATATCACGTGAGTGTCCAATAATGCTGGGACACTCACTTAACATAATCGCGCGTCATTTTACACTTGTTCGGGTAGGGCGCCTGCCTGCCCGAAGAGCACAAAATTCTGCCCATGATGATTAGTTCACAGCACAAGGGGATATTATGGTTACCCCTTTGAATTGCGCTATATTAGGCAGTGCGGATAAATTCCTGAATGTAAGCTGCCTTGATGCTTCTGGGAATGACCAGCCAAGAAAATGCCTAAGGCAGACTCGTACCTTGCTAAAATGCCATTCCTCAGGTACCAACTGAAACGTTGATCAGATTTGGCTCTTGATTTACATCAAGAAAGCTCCAAATTTAGCCTCACTCCAAGGGACAAATTTTAACATACAGGATGATGTATTTGGGAGCAGGTGTAGAGCTAAGAAAAAATATGGAAATTGACAGTGTCAAAAGCCAGTTCCAACCTGCCAAATTTCACATTTAACTACTGTGAGGCTGCATGCAAGCAACCCCGTCAGGAGAGATGGACAGGCAACTTCAAAATGTTAGTCATTCAATGATAGAAATATTAATATGGTCGTTGGAAATTAATTGTGTGTCAACAGGTTTCTTGAGCTTCCTGAAACTTGCCAGTGAAAGCAAGGCGAGAAGACAATGAAAAATAATGGGACTGCAAACGTGACAGGAAAATAAGACAATTGGAACTGAAACCTCACAGCTGCTTTCTTGCCTGATTGTGTGAAAGGTTCTATTCACAGTATTTCTGCTGAGAGGTTACTTTCACAACTTTGAGGGTAATAAGAACATAGGGCAATATTTTCCCCCCATCATGGGGGATGTGCAGGAACAGGCACAGGCGGGTGGCTTCCCGATTGATGCCCCCAGTCAGGGGTATGCCACCATTTTATGTGGGCGGGCCAATTAAGCGAAAGAGCGCACAGATCTCCCTGAGGCAAAGTGCCACCATTAGGGAGATCGCTGGAAGCTTTAAAAATTTGTGGAAGTGTGGAAAAAAAATTCCTGACATGTCCCCTCATGTGACAGTGTCACATGAGCAGAGACGTGTCAACTTCTTTTATTTCAACATTTTATAAACATTTTCAAGCCCTCATGAAACCCCATCCCGCCCGTGGATGAGGTTTCATGTATTTTCTAAAGGCCGCCTGGTCTCCTCGCCTGCCCGCCAACCTTAAGGTTGGATGGGCAGGTCATCTAATTAGCTTAATTACTTTTTTAAAGGCCTTAAGTTGACAGTTCAGCGGACGCATAGCCAACTCGGCTGCGCACCCGCCGAACTGAAAATCTAAATGACGCAGGGTGACGGGACACATGCCTGACGTCACTCCGTGTCTTTTTACGCATCGGTGAACGGGGCCCGCCCCCTGCTTGCCAACCTGAAGATGCAGCCCATAAGAACATGAGAAATAGGAGAAGGAGTAGGCCATTTGGCCCCTCAAGCCTGCCCTGCCATTCAATAAGATCATGGTTGATCTGCCCCAACTACTCATAGCCCTCAACTCCCAGATATTTCAAAAATCTATCCATCTCCTCTTTAAATACTTTCAGTGATCTCACCTCCACAATTCTCCAGGGTAGAGAATTTCAGACATTCATCACCCTCGAAGAGAAGAAATTCCTTCGCATCTCAGTTTTAAATGAGCATCCCTTTATTCTGTAACTATGTCCCCTAGTTCGAGATTCCTCCACTAATGGAAACATCTTCTCAACATCTACCCTGTCAAGCCCCCTCAGAATACTGTACATTTCAATAAGATCGCCCCTCATTCTTCTAACCTCCAATGAATAAAGGCCTAACCTGTTTAGCCGTTCTTGATAAGTCAACCCCTTCATCCCAGGAATCAGCCTAGTCAATGTCTCTTGAACTGCCTCCAATGCCAGCATATCCTTTCTTAAACACAGGACAAAAACTGTACTCAGTACTCCAATCGCAGCCTCACCAACGCCCTGTACAGTTGTAACAAAACTTGCCTATTTTTAAACTCCAACCCCCTCGCAATACAGGCCAAAATTCCATTTGCCTTTCCACAACTTTAGAGGTTTGCACATCTCATCTCTACTTGAGCTGTGATTTATCAGGTTAGCATAGTTGTTTATGCTGTTTTACATTGGACCTTAGATCATAGAATCATTAAATGGTTACAGTACAAAGGCCATCCAGCCCATTGTCTGTGCTGGCTTTTGGAAAGAGCAGTCCCACTCCCCTACTTTTTCTCTATACCTCTACAATTTTTTTCTTCAGGTTCCTATTAAATCATGGCTCTGAAAAGGCAATTGGATCTCTCTCCACCACACTCAGACCGTACATTGCAGATCCCAACCATTCGCTGCATAAATAAGTTTTTCCTTATGTCTCCTTTGGCTCATTTGCTTTTCACGTTAAATCGGTGTTGTCTGGTTTGCAACCTTTCCGCCAGTGGGGACAGTTTCTCCTTAATTACTTGGGCCAGAGCCTCATGTTTTTGAACACATCTCTATCAAAACTCCTCCTAAACTTTCCTTCTCTAAGGCGAACAGCCTCTGCTTCTCCAATCTATCCATGTAACTGAAGGTCGTCATCCCTGGAAGCATTCTCATGAATTTTTTCTGTAAACTTTTGGGACAGTATTTTCCCCCCATTGTGGGGGAGGTTGATGGGCTGGCGTGTGCAGGCGCGATTCCGATCAGCGCCCCCCATCAGAGGCATGGCGCCATTTTACATGGCCGGGTCAATTAAGGCCCACCCAGCGTGACGTCAGCAGGAAAGCGCAATGCACTCCCTGTGCGGGCGGTGGGGGGATAACCCTAAAATCAAGAGTGCGCTCTTTCATGCATGCGCACGAAAGAACGCACTCATCTCCCTGAGGCTAAGTGCTGCCTCAGGGTGGCCGGTTCTACTTTCAACAATATTAAAAATAGGGGAAAAAAAATTCCCTTACATGTCCCCTCATGTGACATGAGTTGGGACGTGTTCATAATTTCCATAACAACTTTATTAAAAATTTTTAAAACCCTACATGAAACCTCATCCTGCCAGTTGATGAGGTTTCACACTTTTTCTAGTTGCCACCGGGCTCCTGGCCTGCCCACTAACTTTAAGGTTGGACGGGCAGGTCCTTTAATTGCTTAATTGATCCTGTCAATGGCTTCAATTGTCCATTGACAGGTTGGTGGGCGCGCAGCTGATTTTGCTGAGCCCCTGCCTTCCTGAAAATTTTAATGGAGCGGGATAACATTGGGAGTTCCACCCAATGTCAACCCGCATCATTTTACGTGTCGGCGAGTGGGCCCCGACCCCCTGCTCACCGACGGTAAAATGCTGCTCTTAAAGTCTTCACATCCTTCCTAAAGTGTAGTGCCTAGAATTGGACACAATACTCCACTTGAGGCCAAAAAAGTGTTTTTATAAAGGTTCACTTTAACTTCCTTGCTTTTGTATGCTATTCCTCTATTTATAAAGCCCAGGATCCCATTTGCCCTACTAACTGCTTTCTCAACCTGCCTTCAGTAATTTGTGCACATATATCCCTAGGTCCCTCTGGTCTTTCACCCCTTTTAGAACTGTACCCTTTGTTTTATATAGTCTCCCCTCTTCCTTGCTACCAAAATATATCATTTTACACTTCTCTGCATTAGATTTCACCGATCACACGTGCGGTCATTCTACCAGCCTGTCTATAACCTCTTGAATGCTATCACTTTCGTCTTCACAGTTCACAATACTTCAAACTTTAGTATCATGGCAAATTTTGAAATTGTACTCTGCATACCGGAGTCAAAGTCATTATTACAGATTAAGAAAAGTAGTACCCCCAGTACTGACTCCTGTGGAACCCCGCTACCTTCCTCCAGTCCGAAAAACAGTCATTCACCACTACTGTTTCCTGTCACTCAGCCAGCTTCAGCTCCATGCTGCCACTGTCCCATATATTCCATGGGCTTTATCTTCGCTGACAAGCCTGTTATGTGGCACTTCAAACACCTTTTGGAAAACCATGTACACTACATCAATCACATTACCCTAATTAACCTTCTCTGTTACTTCTTCAAAAATCAACTTATTTAAACACAATTTGCCCTTAAAACTCCATGCTTGCTTTCTTTAAGTAAATCAACATTTGTCGAAGTAACTGTTAATTTTGTACTGGATCTGAAATCTTTGCTGCCAATGAAGCTAAACTGATTAGCTTGTAGCTGCTGGGTCAATCCTTGCACCCTTTTTGAACAAGAGTGTAACTTTTGCAATTCTCCATCCCTCTTTCACCACACCTATATCTAAAGAAGATTAGAAAATTATGGCCGGTGCCTCCACAATTTCCATCCTTACTTCCTTCAGTATCCTTGGATGCGCCTGATCTGGTCCTGTGACCTATCTATTTTAAGTGCAGGCAGACATTCTAATACCCATCCTTCATCAATTTTTTAGCCTGTCCAGTGTCTTAACTACCTCCTCTTTCTTTGTAACTTGGGCAGCATCTTCTTGCTAAAGACAGATGCAAAGTACTCATTCCATACCTCAACGACGCACTCGGCTTCCATGCATAAATCCCTTTTCACATCCCTAATTGGCCCCACTCGTCTTACTATTTATGTGCCCATAGAAGACTTTTGGAGTAAAAACAGAAAATGCTGAGAAAACTCAGCAGGTCTGGCAGCATCTGTGGAGAGAGAAACAAAGTTCATATGACTCTTCTTCAGAGCTAAAGAGGGCTAGAAATATGATGGATTTTACACAGTTTAAGAGGGGGTGGAGGAGATGGAGCATGGTCTGAAGTTGTTGAACTCAATGTTAAGTCCAGAAGGCTGTAAAGTGCCTAATCAGAAGATGAGGTGCTGTTCCTCCAGTTTATGTTGGGTGCATTGCAGCAGGCTGGTGCATTGCAGCAGGCCAAGGACGGTCATGTGGGTACGAGAGTAGGATGGTGTGTTGAAATGGCAAGAGACAGGAAGATCTGGTCATGCTTGTGGACTGAATGAAGGTGTTCCACAAAGAGGTTCCCCTTTTGGAGTCCCTATTATGTTAGCTGTCATATTTTCTTTTGCTTCTCTTGTTTCTTATTTCACTACCCCTCTAAACTTTCTATATTCAACCTGTTTCTCACATCTTATCAACCTGACATCTGTCAGATGCACTCTTTTTCTGCTTCTACTTACTTCCTATCTCTTTCATCATCCAGGGGGAATCTGTAGCTTTGTTTGTTCTAACTTTCACCCTCATGCAAATGCACCTCAACTATACCTGAACCATCTCCTCTTTAAAGGCAGCCCAGTGTTCCAAGACAGTCTTGCCTGCCAATCTTTGATTCCAGTTTACTTGGGCTAGATTGGTTCTCACCCCATTGAAATTGACCCCTCCCCAAATAAGCGTTTTTATTCTGGATTGCTCCTTGCCTTTTTCCATGGCTAACCTAAGCTTATGATCACTGCCCCTGAAATTTACCCATACTGATACTTGATCCACTTGACCCAACTTATTCCCCAGCATTAGATCCAACAATGACTTTTTTGACTTGGGGTAACAGATTACTCAAAAGAGTTGAGGAGTTGCAAGTGGTTTAGTTTATAGGGTTAAAGTAGTTTACTGTGAAGTGACAGTTCAAATGTAACACATAATCAAAATAGACAGGGTAGATGCACAACCTGTGGCAGGTGAGAAGTCCTGGGTTGGACAGACTGGTCTCAGCTGCCTGTAGAAACAATCTTTTTCAAGCCTTTTCCCCTTTTTTTTGTTGCCTACTTATATATTTCAGTTTGGGGGCAGGTGGGTGTCTCATACCAATCACTGATTCAATTGTAACTTCCTAATTGTCCAATTGCCAGAGTATACCTCTGTTTTACCAATCCCTAGTTTAAGAGGCCACCCTTCTGCTAATTTCTTGCTTGGATTTCTTGTTAACCTTACTCAGAGAGTACGTTTAGATACATTGCATGAGATCACACCTTCTCAGCCCCAGAATATTTTATACAAAATCCTATGCCTAAAGTTTTTCTTTGACAGAGATAACAGGCCAATACTGTCCTTGTCTGCGTCAGCTCTGGCAGGCGGCTATAGAATCTTTCTTAATCAGAGAGAGAGGGTTATTTCTACAACCAATTAATTTCTTAAAATTTCATAAGGTCATTAGACAGACATTTCATACAATCTCCCTACCTTGAAAAGAATATATTCTGAATGGCTTCTCATAATTGGCTCCTGGTTAATCCATCTTTTTCTAAATTATTGGTCAATCTCCCTGACTTCTTAATTAAACATTGTATTGGGACAACTGAGGACCAGGGAGAAATAATAACGAGCAAGAGCTATCCACAAAATAGATATAATGGAAGGGAGTGCTGTAAGATTAACAAGAAGTCCGAGCAAGAAATTAGCAGAAGGGTGGCCTCTTAAACTAGGGATTGGTAAAGCAGGGGTATACTCTGGCAATTGGACAATTAGGAAGTTACAATTGGTAGCATATCAAAGCCAATAGAATCACCAATACAAACTCTTGAGCTACCACCAACAATAAAAATACAGCGAAAGCTCTTCCCCTAAAAAGTGATCACTATTGAATTGGATTAGCACTCCTCACATGCAAGTCACCTCACTCGGTAATACTCCTTATCCCTTTGCATGAGTGCTGCTAATTCTAAATCACTGGCATTTTATAAATACTATGTTTCAAACAACTGATCATGCATGGACTTAAAAGATCTTCCAGCACTCCCTTCCATTATATCTATCTTGTGGATAGCTCTTGCTCGTTATTATTTCTCCCTGGTCCTCAGTTGTCCCAATACAAATTTTATACCCCTCTGAACTTCAATTTTGCTCTCTCGGACCATTATCAGTATGTTTAGTTCTGTTTCTCTATCTAGTATGTGCTAATGTCTTTATAATTTAAAATGTTGTCTTACTCTACTGGTCATGTTGTACTGTTGTCAAGTAACTGAACATGTCTGGGACTCAATCCCAGTGCAAATTCACAATGGGCAGGATCTTCCAGTCAGCAAGCAGGGGCGGGGCCTGCTTGCTGATTCGTAAAATGATGCAGCATGACATTGAGTGGAACTCCCGATATCACCCTGCGTCATTTTGATTTTCAGATTGGTGGAGGTGTAGCCGAGTCAGCTGCGCACTCGTCGACCTGTCAACGGCCTACTGAGGCCATTGAAAAACTAATTAAGGTAATTAATGGACCTGCCCGTCCAATCTTAACGTTGGTGGGCAGGCTAGGAGCCTTGGTGGTCTTTGGAAAAAGCATGAAATCTCATCCACAGGTGGGATGAGGTTTTATGAGGGTATTTAAATTTTTTATCAAATCTTTCAATAAAAGTTCTGGACATATCCCAACTCATGTCACAGTGTCACATGAGGGGATGTGTCAGGGAACTTTTAAAAATCATTTCTATTAAAAATTTTAATTCCGAGCCAATCTCCCTGAGGTACACACCTGGCTGAGGGAATCCCCCCACGCCCGCACAGGGAGCACGTAGGGCTTCCTGGCAGACGTCACGCCGGGCAAGCCTTACTTAACTGGCCTGCCCACATAAAATGGCAGCGGGCCCCCAACTGGGGGCAGCGATCGGAGGTGTGCCTGCCCAGGCCCACTCCCGCACGTCCCCCCCCAACGGGGGGATCAATTTTCCCTATATATTTCTGCATGTTAGTTGCTTCACACATAACAGATCACATCTGCAAACATGCCAGTATCCTAATATTATGCCACACATGCCATCTGATACAAACCATTCTTAGGCTTTCAGATGACCTTAACAAGATATTGGAGGGGTGCCTACCTCAAGATCTTTGCCCACCTTCTCCTGTGTTGTCTCAATGCCTCAGTTGGTGGCCAGATTATTAAATACAGCTTTCTTAAAATGCTAATAGGCAAGGATACAACATCTCCAAGAGGAACATCAATATGTTAGTCTCACCTACATCTTCCTTTCACTAGAATGTACATTGATATCAGGCTGACACCTGTGTCAGAGCAGTGAGAGGCATTCAAAGGGGAGATTCAAGGGTTTCAGAGTATACGTGTTCGCACAAAAAGGGGTGGGACAGCCAAATCTAGAGCCCCCTGGATGTCAAGGAGCTTACAGGGTAAGAAAGGAAAGCTTATGTCAGACACTGAGAATTCAATATACAGAAAGCTGAGGGGAGTGTAGAAAGAGGAGGGATGAAATCAAAAAGGAAAATGGGAGAGCAAAGAGAGAGCATGAAGGAATATTGGCAAGCAAAATCAAGGAGAATGCAAAAATGTTTTATCAATAGATTAGAGTAAGAGGATATCTAACGAAAGAGTAGGACCTTTTACAGCCCAGAAGGGTAACCTCTGTGTAGAGGTGGGGAGGATGTGGGTATGGTTTTTAATGAATACTTTGTGTCTGTCTTCATAAAAGAGGGGGACAACGCAGACAGTGTAGTTATGGAGGAGGACTGTGACATACTGGATGTGATAAACATAGTGAGAGAGGGAGCATTAAGGGGATTAGCATCCCTGAAAGAGGATAAATCTTCAGTCTGTTAAAAGAAGCCAGGGAAGAAATTGCAGAGGGTCTGACTATCATTTTCCAATCCTCACTGGATGCAGGTGATGCGCTGGGGGATTGGAGGTCAGCTAATATTGTACCTTTGTTTAAAAAGGGTGCAAGGGATAGACCAAACAATTACAGGCCAGTCAGTCTGACCTTGGTAGTGGGCAAATTATTGGAATCAATTCTGAGGGACAGGGTAAACTGTAATTTAGAAAGGCATGGATTAATCAAGGACAGTAGCATGGATTTGTTAAGGGGAGGTTGTGTCTGACTAAATTGACTGAATTTTTTGAGGAAGTAACAAGGAGGATTGTTGAGGGTAGTGTAGTTGATGTGGTCTGCATGGATTTTAGCAAGGCTTTTAACAAGGTCCTGCATGGCAGACTGGTTAAAAAAATAAAAGCCCATAGGATCCAGGAGAATGGTTACAAAATTGGCTCAGTGGCAGGAAACAAAGAGCGATTGTTGATGGATGACTTTGTGACTGGAAGGCTCTTTCCAATGGGGTTCCGCAGGGCTCAGTACTAGGTTCCTGCTTTTTGTGGTATATATTAATGATTTGAACATAAATGTAGGGGGAATGATCAAGAAATTTGCAGAGAACACAAATATTGGCTGCATGTTTGATAGCGAGGAGGATTGTTAGACTGTAGGAAGACATCAGTGGACTAGTCAGGTGGACAGAAAAGTGGCAACTGGAATTCAACCCCGAGAAGTATGAATTGATGCATTTGGGGAGTTCAAATAAGGCAAAGGATTATACAATGAATGGGAGGATACTGACAGGTGTAGAGGAATCGAGAGACCTTAGAGTGAATGTCCACAGATCCCTGAAGGTCGCAGGACAGGTTGATAGGGTGGTTAAGAAGGCATACTGAATTCTTTCATTTATTGGCTGAGGCATAGAATATAAGAGCAGGGAGGTAATGCTGGAACTATATAAAACATTAGTTAGACCACAATTTGAGTACTCTGTGCAGTTCATTATAGAAAGGATGTAATTATTAGAAAGGGTACAGAGGAGATTTATGGGGATGTTGCCAGGGCTGGAAAATTGCATCTATGAGGAAAGATTGGATAGGCTGTGGTTGTTCTCTTGGGCCTGGATAAAGTGGATGGGAAGGGCTATTTACTTTAGCGGAGAGGTCAGTGTCTAGGGAGCATATATTTAAAGTGATTGGTAGAAAGATTAGAAGGGAGATCAGGAAACATTTTTTCACCCAGAGGGTTGTGGAGGTCTGGAACTCACTGCCTGAATTCAGGCTGCTTGTCTGGATATGCACCTCAAGTGCCATAATCTGCAGGACTACAGACCAAATGTTGGAAAGTGGGATTAGGCCGGAGGGCTTGTTTTTCGGCTGGTGCAGACACAATGGGCCAAGTGACCACTTTCTGTGCTGCCAAACTTTCTATGATTCTATCTTCCATTGAACTGCACCCTGGTGATTTATTTTTGAATTCCTATTTGGTGGTGTGGTCTTCCTGTCTGTTTCTTCTATTCTGAGTGGGGCATCCTATTAATTACCATTCCATCTCATTCATGAATCCTATAGGGGCTTTACAGTTCAATACAATTCAATTTCATAATATCTTTCAAACAAAAATCATACAGTCCCAAGTGTTCCCAGTTATTATCCCATTTTCTTTTAGATCATCTTTCATTTCCCAAAAATAACCCATTATATTGCGCCTGACATTTTATCTTTCCAAAATTACCCCAAATTCATTTAACAGTATTGTTAGGCTTTGTCGGTGTTGAATTTTACTCCTCCACAAAAAAAACGTTCTTGGTACACAAGAACCACCTAGACTGCTTTCCTTTTAAATGAAAATTTGATTATCCCCTTAAACTTCAGGTAAATTGCTTCTCTTCGAGTGCTTGAGATAGCAACTTATAACAATCTATCTTATCAATTCCAATCTCAGAAATCATGTTGCCCAGGTTTGATGGATTTACATGGGGTAGGATCTTCCGGTCGGCAAGTGGGAGTGGGGCCCACTTGCCAACACGTAAAGTTATGTAGGGTGGAACTCCCATCGTCATCCCGCGTCATTTCCATTTTCAGGTTGGCGGGGGAGCAGTCAAATCAGATGCGCGCCCGTCGACCTGTCAACAGCCTATTAAAGCCATTAGAAAACCAATTCAGCTCATTAATGGACCTGCCCTGCCCTGGGAGCCCAGGGGAGCTTGTGTAAAAACATGAAACCTCATCCACTGGCGGGATGAGGTTTCATGAGGGTTTTTAAATTTTAATGAAAGGTTTAAATAAAAGTTATGGATATGTCCCAACTAACGTGACAGTGTCACATGAGGGGACATGGCAGGGAAAAAATTTAAACTCCTTTATTAAAAGTTGAAAATCTGATCCGATCTCCCTGAGGCAGCGCTCCCAGCTGAGGAAATCCCCCCACTTCCTGAACGCACAGGGAGTGCATAGCGCTTCCCGGCTGATGTCACGCCAATTAAGGCCCGCCCATGTAAAATACCGACTGGGGGCGCCAATCAGGAACCCGCCCACTCGCACCACCTCCCACTCTTCCCCGCCAGCGGGGGAAAATTTTGCCCATAGTGTTTTTACATTAAAGACATAAGTTCTCACAGCAACTTTAGAGGTGGCTTCTTCTCTCTTCTCAAGCAATTTGTCTCGAAAGGTAACAAATGGCCCTGAATAGATAAAGGCTAAATCTTTGAAAGTAAAGCCTGAGACCAAATCATTATTATGCATTAACATTTGATGTATGCAGTTGTTTTTTCAATTCTTAAAACTGTTGCTCCTCCTCTTGCTTTGTCATTAGTATTCATATGGACCTGAAAATCATTGCCAATTGTTTATAAGATAAACAAAAATCCAGAGTGGCTCTGGGGTTAATGAGTTAATTTATCCAATCACATCTGTCAATTTAGCAATTTAAAATTTAGCAATACCCAACATATGCTCAGCAATACAAAAGTTGTTGCATGGTGAATTAATTTTTAAAAAGCTGACAGTGGAACCTCTGCTTATTTACAAGAAGGAGTGGAACAGTCTCAGATGCACGCAATTACATCACTTCATGTAATGTTTTTTAAAAATCCAACTGAAAAAGAACTAAACTCCATGCCCACCACCCCCATACCCCCCAAGCCTTTTAGTTCCAATTTTTTAAACTGAAGCAGATTTTTAGAAACAGTAAGATCACATAATGCAAACTGTACAAAGAAATAGCAGCTTTTTAAACTCTGGTCCAATTAAAGCAAAGTGTTTTGAAAACTTCAAATTGAATTTCTACCAGACACCCGAACAATCAAAACTTCAAGGCTGAAGCTTAAGTTTTGTGAAACAAACCTTTCAGTTCCTTTCACAGTCACAAACGGATATTTTAGTCAAAATAAATCCAGAACAGTATACTTAACTTAACATGTAATTAGTTCTTTATCCCCATTTCATATGCACAATATTAAATTATTCTTAATAAACTCTACAATCACGTTTACATTTTCATACATCTCTTAAACTTCCACAAATTCACACACACTTTCACAAAATCTGAAATCCCAGCATTCTTTAAGGTTTACTTTAACTCAGTAATTTTATTGGCTGGAATTTTACTGTCCCATTGCAGCGAGAATGGGACCGTAAAATGCGGCAAGCTATTCTAAACTCTATTGTCTTCAGCTGGACCGTAAAGTCTAACTGTCGTAAAATTACACCATTTGTTTCGAGGCACAGAAGCTGGCAACAATTTAGATCAAACTCCAATTTTTTCTCATGTCTTTTGAGCTTCTTCCCCAAACCAATTTTTTGAATTTCTGATGTTTGCAGACAGCAGCTCGGACATATGGTATAATCTGAGCAGAGTAAGAGTACTGCTTCACAGGAGCATGTACCAATCTGCTAATGCCTTTGGGTCCAGTCATGTTTCTGCAATCGTTTTTGAATTGTGAATATACTCGAGAATCACCTGTAACTTGGGTCATCAGAGGTGGTTGATTCGTACTTCATTGCAAAGGCTTTCATGAATGATGATGGCAGAAGAACTGGACTCAACTAACATTAATTGTTGATGGCCTCCACTATCAATAGTATGGCCTACTGGTCTCCCATCTCCATTGTATCGGAGATGAGTGTAAATCACCTCTCCCTGGGAGGGGTGCTGAGTCAATGGGAGTCTGGAGCTACTTGCCCAGGTACTGGATGCACACTGGCCAAGCAGCATCAGTGAATTATACGGCCTTTTTTTGCTGCCTTCATCCTCTCCAACTGCTACCCAACATGGTCAAAACATGTCTGTACATCAGGAGGGGAAAAGCAGGGTCTTTGTTGCTGTCGGCCTCTATAAGTGTCTATTGTGGCAGTCACGAGCATAGTGGCCCAGGCAGTAGCATTTAAAACAGAAAACCAGGGCATCCTTCTCTGGTGCAGGGTTTTGGATAGCCCTGACCTCTGGCTGGGTAATAGGCCCTCGATGGCCACTACCTTAGATTTACTGCCATGGATCTGCTTCCAATCCATCAGCAAACGGGTGCACAGTTGGTCTCAGAGTGTGTAAAAACCCAGCTCCTCCTTTCGAGCCTTGAACTCAATGGAACCTATGCATCCTCAGTGGATATGGATATGATTCCCTTCAGTTTCAGGCTTAGGGTAAGTGACTATACACATTGGTATATTCCTGTTTGTCTTGTATGGGAAAGGAAGAGCAGAGAATGTAGTCTCTTTGCCTATACTGTCCCAACAGGGACGAGGGTCACCTGTTCTGGTTCTGGAGATGGCAGCCACCATTGTCCACTGCTGGCTGATTTGTGCTTGAAGCCTGATTTTAGCTAAACATGAAGCGTGGTCTGATTCAGTGGAGATGGCAGTTTAGTGCCAAACTAACTCCTCCAAAGCTCCTCTATCTTCTGTTAACTCCTCATCTAATCATTCATTTTCTACCTGTAACTATTTTGTTCCAGTATTTGCTCTAGATTTTCCTTGTGTAATGCGCTCCATCATGCCTATTCTTAACTAATTGCGCAGAATGGCAATGCTCTCCTGCCAACCTTCACTTTCTTTTTGTAACTTCTCAACTTGATCCTTTAACTCCTTATTTAACTGCAAGGTACATACGTGAGTCCTGTAGGACAACTTGTCTTGGCCTTCTATAGTTTAAGCTTATGATTCTGGACAACCTCAGGAAGCCTACCAAGAATCAAATCATAATCCCCATTGCACCCTTCTAAAATTCTCAGGATGTCTTCTACGCCAGGTGTGGTCAGACCATTTATCAACTGTTCCCTCTAAAATGCAATGCCATTGTACTTCTGGCTTTGAACAAAATACTGCTTCTCACAACTAAACAACTCAAGGTCAATGACTCCGACCTCTGTTGTCCTAATGACAGCACTGTAAGATTTAATCAGGGGTAACCAGTTACTCAAAACAGTTGAGGAGTCACAAGTTGATTAGTTTAAAGGCTTAAAGTTGTGTATTGAGAAGTGATAGACAGAGTAAACACATGCCCATGGCAGATGAGAAGGTTTATCAATCCTGGATTGGCCTGGTCTCAGCTGCCTGCAGTAACAATCTTTTTCAACCCTCTTTCCCTTTATCTCTGTTTTCCCTTTTCCATTTGTTTGCTAATATATATTTTAATTTTAGTTTTTACTGATGGGTGTCTCATGCCAATTTTTTAAGTTACAATTACAATTTCCTAATTGTCCAATTGCTTGAGGATAGATACCCAAAGTGTACTTCTGAATTTCCAACCCTACTAGCCCTTGAAGTCATCTTCTGCTTATCCCTTGCTAGGTCATCTTGTTAACCTTACTAAGAGAGTATGTTTAAATATGGGCCATGAGTTCCCACACTATCAGCCCTGGAATGTCTTACATAAAGTCCAATGCCTAGAGTTATGTCCTTGGCAGAGATAACAGACCTATGCTATCCTGCATTTCTGTCAGCTCTGGCAGGGTGCTATAGATTCTGTTATGCTCCACTGTGGGGTCGCTTTGCACACTTATCTGTCGGCGGGTGAGTTGGCAACAATTTACTGCAGATGCAGAGATCAATATAAAATGAAGCACATGTTATTTATTTACACAGACGACAGAGCACTAATATGATGTGTGCTCCTCCAGCCAAACCTACTCTAGGCTAATTCTTAACATTGTAGCCCATACTTCACAACAATTAGGTCATACAATCACGTGGTCAATCTGCTCACATTCTCTAAAAGGTGAATTGCACCTCAGATTACCACAGATTCCTTCTTAATAAGGGAGAAAGAAAGAGAGGGAGGGAGTGCTATTTCTATAACATTCAAAGACCAGGGCCATCATGCCACTCATGGCTGATGCAGAATCTTTCAACCTCTCTGCAAGAGTGCACATTGCTGGTGGAACACATGCCAGTACAGCAAACATTTTTTGCTGCTGCTCGAAGTATCCCCTTCAGTGGCCCCCAATGTTCACCGTCTGTGTTCAGTTGAGCAGAGCTTGGAGGGTCCTGTGGTCCATGACACAGACACTCCACTGCTGTCCCTGTCTCCACTATTTTCTATTGCTCACTTGTGATGTGTGAGTCACCAGCTAAAAACCCAACTATCTCCCTTAGCAGTCCCTTAGCTGTTCCATCATCTGCATGAGTCCTGTAACAGTGCATCCTCAGAGTGAGTGATTCCCTCTGAGGTGCTGCCATCATCCTCCTAAACCACATCCTGATGGATGCTTGAAGGTCCTGTAGGATATTAAAGACAAGAATTAGAACTGGCAAGATAAGAATGCTTTAAGTGATCATTATGCACATTATCAGACTTCACTTGCTGCTGTCATCAAGTTAACATTAGTGAGCATTAAATGCCATATTTAATTTTGTAGCCAGGTAGCGGGGAGGCTCCCATCTCTGGTGACCAAGTATATGAGTGAAGTTCAGTACATCAAGCTCTGCAGCTGTCAGTAGCGTGATCACTGAAGGGTGACCTCCAGTTCTTTGCCTGTCCTTTGTGTTCTGTGCTTTCTTCTCCTGCTAAGAGGAAAGGAGACCTCTGAGTGAGCGTAATGGCTTGTGTTAAAGGGATGGATGTATGCATTTGTTGAGGGTGAATATAAAGGAGAGTCATAACATTGCATAATGATGAGGTTGATGGTGGTGGATGGACAATTGGGGTTATTAGGAAATGCATAGACAGAAAAGAATGGCTGCACCTGCAAGGCATATTGGAATGAGGAGTGGTGTGCTACAGTGGACTTGAGAAGGCAAAGCATGGGGCTTGGCATGATATACACATCAGGATGTAACTGAATTTTACATTGCTGTCACATCTCCTGCTCTGTTTAGATTATCAAACCACCTTCTGCATTGAATTCAAGAACAGTGCACCACACTCCTACTGCTGACCCTCCTTTATTACATTTAGTCATGCCTTTTTGGTTTCATTGACACGTTTCTCCCTCCCATCAGTAGGAAACAGCATTTCCCTGTGGGCCCTTGCAGCCCCTAGTACTCCGTTCCATCATTTCCTTGTTTTCTGTTGCCAGCTCCAGAATCAGGTTTGCAATGTCCCTTTAAATTCTGCACTTGAAATAGACGTATATGGGTCGTCGTCATGCTGGCACAGCCTAATTGGGAAATCTGGAAATAATGGCCCGGGTTTTCATCTCAGGCTCGGGAAACGTGAGTCAGGCCTGTTCCAGACATCTGAAACTCAAGCCCACCTCCAAACCCCATTCCCACTATATTTTTGTCTCTGAGAGATATGCATGGGGAGGGGTTAGATTTTGCAAACCAGGGTGCAGTATGGGAGGAGCATGGGTGCAGAGCCAGGATAGATAGAAGGCCTGCCTAGGCTCTTGAGGACAGCGGCCAAGCTCCCAACATCATTCTTATGCCCCCTAAATCTCACCCCTCACCTCCTCAATCAGCTCCATTCCCTATCATATCCCCCATGCCCTCTCACATCCCCCATGCTCCATGCCCCCTAATCCATGCTCCCTCTACTCCTCATGCCCCCCAAGCACTGCAGCACCCCCCCCCCAACCTCCCCACGATGTTTCCTCCAGAGCCACTCACTCAGTATCCACTCTGGACAGACCTCAGGATGTATTTGAAATGGACTTTAAAAAATTAAACTTCTAATAATCTAATAGAGTTATTATTCAAAGACTTCATACTGAAAAAGCTCTCATTCATAAAAGCTATTCAAAAAAAATTAAATCCCCTTAAGTGGTCAACCTCTTGTAAAAAAATAAACACTTATTCACTTACCATACCTAAGACAGATATTCCTTTAATAACCTCTTAAAATTGCCAATCAAAATGTAAACACAGCCCCCTCCTAAATAAGTGGTTCTTGATCTTTTAAAACTCAGCCAATCATTCTTAATGGACATAGCTGTAAAATCAAATCCTTGGAAATATAAACATTGGAGCCTATTGAAACTACAAAAACAATGGGTTTTCTTTCTAAGCTACACCTGATGTCCAGTCAATCAAAGCAATCCGTGAGCAGATGCCTGCTTCTTTTTCTAGAAGTAAAAGTTGTTGATTTTTTTTTCAATGTAAAAGAGCTCTAAATTACTTCAGGTCATTACACTGCAGATCGCAAGCTATGTCTTCTTCAGTTTTGAATGCTATAAGAGCATTTTTCAAAATGGGAAATGTACACTAATGCACTTAAATGATGCTGGTCAATGTAATGATCAACTTACCTTTTTAGGACAGAGCCCTATGATAAATTACTGCAGTTACAACACATCTACACACAATACAACATCTAATAGTGACAGCTGAAGTTGTCAAGACATTTAACACTTACCTATCAGAATGTTCCTGACTCCTCAGCAGGCTTCGCCCAGTGGTCATGAACTCTCCAACAAGGCTGGCGGAGGGGAATTGGGGGGGAGGGATGAGGTTTTGGGACTCCAAAACCCACACCAGCACATGAAAATGGCGAGGGTGAGGAAATTCAAATTTCCAATAGGTCTCACAATGGCAACTCCAAACTCAGAAGATGTGCGTGCAGGGACAAGACACAAGGCATTCCCAACCGATTAAAAGACCACATAAAAATAGCGTGGGGTTGAGAAGGCAATGCACATTTGACACATGCACTATGTTTTTGCCATCCCCGGCCCCTTCCCACCCAATATAGCCATCCCAATATGTTATTGCAGCAACTGGGTGGAAAAGCCACTAGCAGGTGCATTGGACTTACATATGTGTTTCCTGTGCACCCCTCCCACCAATACTCCCCAATCAACACTGATCCCCTGCATGTTAGAAACTAAAAATCCAGCCCAATGCCTCTAAATTGCATATTTTTAATTAACAGAGACTTTTCTTGGTTCAGCCCTACCCAAGGATGCAGAGGCCAATGGTAGCAGCTTTAGGACTGCTTGACTGAAATATGATCATTTTTAAAATTTATTCTTTCATGGGATGTGAGCATCAGTAGCAAGGCCAGCATTTGTTACCCATCCCTAGCTGCCTCTGAACTGAGTGGCTTACTAGGCCATTTCTGAGGGCAATTAAGAGTCAACAACATTGCTAGAGTCACATGATGGCTGGACTGGGTAAGGACAGCAGATTTCATTCATAAAGGACATTAGTGAACCAGTTGGGTTTTTACAATGGAAAAACTCAGCAGGTCTGGCAGCATCGGCGGAGAAGAAAAGAGTTGACGTTTCGGGTCCTCATGACCCTTCGACAGAACTTGAGTTCGAGTCCAAGAAAGAGTTGAAATATAAGCTGGTTTAAGGTGTGTGGGGAGGTGGGGGCTGAGAGAGAGAGAGAGAGAGAAGTGGAGGGGGTTGGTGTGGTTGTAGGGACAAACAAGCAGTGATAGAAGCAGGTCATCAAAAGATGTCACAAACAACAGAACAAAAGAACACATAGGTGTTAAAGTTGGTGATATTATCTAAACGAATGTGCTAATTAAGAATGGATGGTAGGGCACTCAAGATATAGCTCTAGTGGGGGTGGGGAGAGCATAAAAGATTTAAAAATATTTTAAAATAATGGAAATAGGTGGGAAAAGAAAAATCTATATAATTTATTGGAAAAAAACAAAAAGAAGGGGGAAACAGAAAGGGGGTGGGGATGGAGGAGGGAGCTCAAGACCTAAAGTTGTTGTATTCAATATTCATTCCGGAAGGCTGTAAAGTGCCTAGTCGGAAAATGAGGTGTTGTTCCTCCAGTTTGCGTTGGGCTTCACTGGAACAATGCAGCAAGCCAAGGGCAGACATGTGGGCAAGAGAGCAGAGTGGAGTGTTAAAATGGCAAGCGACAGGGAGGTTTGGGTCATTCTTGCGGACAGACCGCAGGTGTTCTGCAAAGCGGTCGCCCAGTTTACGTTTGGTCTCTCCAATGTAGAGGAGACCACATTGGGAGCAACGAATGCAGTAGACTAAGTTGGGGGAAATGCAAGTGAAATGCTGCTTCACTTGAAAGGAGTGTTTGGGTCCTTGGACGGTGAGGAGAGAGGAAGTGAAGGGGCAGGTGTTACATCTTTTGCATGGGGTGGTGCCATAGGAGGGGGTTGAGGAGTAGGGGGTGATGGAGGAGTGGACCAGGGTGTCCCGGAGGGAGTGATCCCTACAGAATGCCGATAGGGGGGGTGAAGGGAAGATGTGTTTGGTGGTGGCATCATGCTGGAGTTGGCGGAAATGGCGGAGGATGATCCTTTGAATGCGGAGGCTGGTGGGGTGATAAGTGACAAGGGGGACCCTATCATGTTTCTGGGCGGGAGGAAAAGCCTTGAGGGCGGATGCGCAGGAGATGGGCTGGACATGGTTGAGGGCCCTGTGAACGACCGTGGGTGGAAAACCTCGGTTAAGGAAGAAGGAGGACATGTCAGAGGAACTGTTTTTGAAGGTAGCATCATCGGAACAGATGCAACGGAGGCGAAGGAACTGAGAGAATGGGATGGAGTCCTTACAGGAAACGGGGTGTGAGGAGCTGTAGTCGAGGTAGCTGTGAGAGTCAGTGGGTTTGTAATGGATATTGGTGGACAGTCTATCACCAGAGATTGAGACAGAGAGGTCAAGGAAGGGAAGGAAAGTGTCAGAGATGGACCACGTGAAAATGATGGAGAGGTGGAGATTGGAAGCAAAATTAATAAATTTTTCCAAGTCCCGACGAGAGCATGAAGCAGCCCCGAAGTAATCATCGATGTACCGGAGAAAGAGTTGTGGAAGGGGGCCGGAGTAGGACTGGAACAAGGAATGTTCCACATACCCCATAAAGAGACAGGCATAGCTGGGGCCCATGCGGGTACACATAGCCACACCTTTTATTTGGAGGAAGTGAGAGGAGTTGAAGGAGAAATTGTTCAGTGTGAGAACAAGTTCAGCCAGACAGAGGAGAGTAGTGGTGGATGGGGACTGTTCGGGCCTCTGTTTGAGGAAGAAGCTAAGGGCCCTCAGACCATCCTGGTGGGGGATGGAGGTCTAGAGGGATTGGACGTCCATGGTGAAGAGGAAGCGGTTGGGGCCAGGGAACTGGAAATTGTTGATGTGACGTAAGGTGTCAGAGGAATCAGGGATGTAGGTGGGAAGGGACTGGACAAGGGGAGAGGGAAGGGAGTCAAGATAACGAGAAATGAGTTCTGTGGGGCAGGACCAAGCTGAGACGATCGGACTACCAGGGCAGTTCTGTTTGCGGATTTTGGGTGGGAGATAGAAGCGGGCCGTCCAAGGTTGGGTGACTATCAGGTTGGAAGCTGTGGGAGGAAGATCCCCAGAGGAGATGAGGTCAGTGACAGTCCTGGAAACAATGGCTTGATGTTCAGTGGTGGGGTCATGGTCCAGGGAGAGGTAGGAGGAAGTGTCTGCGAGTTGACGCTCAGCCTCTGCGAGGTAGAGGTCAGTGCGCCAGACAACAACAGCACCACCCTTGTCAGTGGGTTGATGACAATGTCAGGGTTGGACCTGAGAGAATGGAGTGCAGTAAGTTCAGAGAGAGGAGCAGAGAAATTGAGATGACTAATGTCGAGCCGACAGTTCT
Organism: Carcharodon carcharias; assembly: GCF_017639515.1. Taxonomy (NCBI): domain Eukaryota; kingdom Metazoa; phylum Chordata; class Chondrichthyes; order Lamniformes; family Lamnidae; genus Carcharodon; species Carcharodon carcharias. Next base: position 127,953,365 of record NC_054469.1, on the reverse strand, counting down.
CAATGAAAAGATCAAGAGAAGGTAAGAATCCAGATGGAGGGGTCCAGGTGGAGGGAGAATATTGGAGGTGGGTGAAAGGATCCGTTGAATGGGGAGAGGACTCCTGCCCAAAGAAGCGAGCCCAGAGACGAAGACGGCGGAAGAAGAGTTCAGCATCATGCCGAGCCTGAAATTCATTGAGGTGAGGGCATAAGGGTATGAAACTAAGTCCTTTGCTGAGCACTGAGCGTTCAGCATCGGAGAGGGGAAGGTCAGGGGGTATAGTGAGTACACGGCTGGGGCTGGGATTGGAAGATGGGGTGGGGACGGAGGGACAGGCAGGGGTGGAGTTCCTAGATGGGTGTTGGTGTCGATGAGTTGTTGGAGCTTGCATTCCTTAGCACTTGAGAGAAAGAGAAAAAGTTTCTTGTTGAGGCGTCGGATAAACCGAAGAATAAAATGAAACTGGGGGCACGCGCAGCTTTGATAAAGGGTACAGCGGTGCTGCTGGAGGGAGAGGTCGAGTGTGTTTATATGGCGTTTTTGTTTTTGTTTTTGTTTTGGATTTCCAGCATCCACAGTTTTTTTGTTTTTATCTCTGGGTTTTTACAATAATTGGTGAAGGTTTCATGGTCATCATTACTGAGACTAGCTTTATATTCCAGATTTTATTAATTGAATCTTAAACTCTATCAGCTGCCATAGTGGGATTTGAATCCATGTCCCCAGTGTTAGAACCATATCACTCAGTACTGAAGTTTTTTTTTACAAAATGGAAGGATTTGACATGATCTGGTCACGCAGACGCTAACCTGGGATTCTTTTTAAAAGGTCATAAGTTTACCTTGGAACTGTCAACAAGCAGGCCTCTTCCAAGAAATCACATGTCCTATATGGAATTTGAGATGGAGTTGTTTGTGTTGAACTGTAAAGATCTTTAATTAATGAAAAGCTGGGAGTCAAAAAGGCAATCACATGGGAGAGAGGAATAAACTTAAGTTGTGAACCTGTTTGTTTTGAAGGCGGTCTTGTTGGAGAAAAAGCTGAGAAAGGAAGGCTACCTTGGCTGGATCCCTCCCCCGACCTTGCCTAAAATTATGTATGGCTATCAACCTGTGGCCAGAGTGTAACTCACCTGAGTGTAACTTGTCTGCATTTGCACCTGCAAAGCTGAGACCAGTAGTGGGAACTTCCAGACGTCCACTGGGATCAGTGAGAGAACTCCAGGTCGACAGCATCGAGACCCTGTGGACTTTAACCTTTATTTTATAATGCCCATCCTCCAAACCCCATCTCTGCAGAGAGACTCTATCTGTTTGTCCTTTGTCTGTGTGTGTGCTGGGGGAATTCCTTATGAAGAGATAGATAGTTATACTTCCTGATTACAATTGTGTGTTAACCAATACTTGAAACTTGTTAAAAGAAATTTAGTTTTAAAATAAATTAATCATACTGAGTTTTTGCAAAAAGCCTGGTCAGTCCCTTTTCTTCTAGGTACCAGAGGTACAGGTACACAGCTGGCCATTTCAGTGAGAAAAGTAAACATTTAAATTAATGGTACGGCCTGCATACTCCTCCCATCCCAGTCATAACACCAGGGCATTAGCCTGGGCCTCTGGATTGCTAGCCCAGTGACATTACCACTACGTCATCATCTCCCATTTCCCACATTTGCATTCAAATAGAAAATTGAGTGACATGTAAAAATGGGCTGCTGATTTGCCATCATCTATTTTTTGACCAGCCAATGAAAGTTAATCTCCAAGGAGTGAATACTAAACATAATCTATAGGTGAAGCAAAGCTTAAAACTCAGGAATAATTCAGTCCCTATTTTGAAATCATTCATTTATGCCTTATTTTTCATATTTCCATTTTAAACTTGAGCCTCCACAATTATAATGATAACCTATGTAAACTAGTTACACTGTTAATATATCCTCATTCCAATGCCAGCGCTGCGGTACAGTTCGACATGCAGCATGGCTGAGACCATAGTTTTTAAAAAAATTTAAAATAATAACAGGCCATTTAGCTCATTCAGTTCTGCTGAAGTTTATCCTTCACATGAACAGTGGTCTTAATCCCACTTGTCTGCCAAGTTCCCATATCCCTTTATTCCGTTTTTCTTCAAGTCTATTCTGAAATGTTGACATGGTCACTGCTTCAAGCACCAAATCCAATAAACCATTCTGCAGATTCATAACTCTGTGTTAAGTTTCCCCTGCTCTCTGTCCTAAATCTCATGGGCTGAATCTTACCTATGTTGGGCGGGCTGGGGTGGGCTCGGAGCCAATTGCCACCCATGATTGGCTATGCGCCACCATTTCACATGGGCAGGCCAGTTAAGGCCTGCCCCAGCATAACGCACAGCCGGTAGTCACATGAGGGGACATGTTTAAATAACGTTTTATTTTATTTATAACAAAATTTTTTTATCAGCTTAATCATGTGACAGTGCCACATGAGTTGGGACATGTTTGTGAGTGTAGCAAAATTGATTGCATTATTTTATAAAACCTTCAGGAAACCTCATCCCGCCCGTCAATAAGCAGAAGGCGTTTTCACTTTTTAAAAAAATATGCTGAGGCATGTTTTCGTAATCACTCAGTTTAAGGATCCAATTTACTAACAATCTGCAGCAAACTCGAGTTATGATTAACTCAGAACACACACACACACACACACACACACACACACACACAAATTTCCTCCCCGTTGGGCAGGCCAGTTGGGAGCGGGCGGGCTGGGGCGGGCATGGAGCCGATCACCGCCTGTGCACCCAACCACACTCAGCACTACCTGTGCAGGCGGGGGGAGGAGGTAGAGTCGTGCACATGCGCACAAAAAAGCGCAGAAATCTCCCTGAGGTCTGGAGCTGCCTCAGGGAGATTAAATTCAGTGTCAAAGTTTAAAATAAAGTGAAAAATCATTTACACATGCCCCCTCATGTGACAGCATCACATGAGCTGGGACATAGTTATCAAATGTTTAAAAAATATTTATTAATTTAATAAACCCTTCATGAAACCTCATCTCGCTTAATTAGTTTATTAATGGCCTTAATAGGCCTTTGACAGTTCGGCGGGCGCGCAGACGACTCTGGTGTGTGCCCGCCAAATGAAAGATCGGAATGACGCACAGTGACGTCGGACGCAAGCACGATATCAACGCACGGCATTTTATGTGTCAGCATGTGGGGCCCACTCCCAAACAGAAGATTCTGCCTATAGTAACAAGAGGGATAGAGAAAATGAGTTTTACAGTATAGGAACCACAGAAATGAATATTACTTCACGTGATTTCCAGAGCCCCGAGTCAGGAATTCTTTCACGTCGGAGTTAGAGTTCAGCTGACTGAAGACCAGAGTTTCACTTTTCAGTTCATGCTGACTGCAAGATTAAGTAGGTACACAGAGATTAGATTGGTTCTCCACAATAACTTCAAAAGGGATGTTTATCCAGTGTCTGGAATCACATTTGATTTCAGGACTGATAATGTCCCAGTCATTAGTTGTTGAAAGAGATATGCAGGGTCTGGTGTTGGGATGCTATTGTCTAGGCAGACATACTGACTCTGCTAGCAAGGTGAATTTATCAGTTGCAAGTGACATCCCTTTGGTTCCCTTTTGAAATAGGCCTGGACGATCCCAGGTGTGATATGAATCTGTTAGCAGCTTTGCAGGCATAATGGCTTGAATTTTACCCTTGGCGGTATGTGCGATTGGTGGGCCTGGGACCAGTCGGGAAACAGGCCTCTACCTGCAATCTGCCCCGACCACAAATTCACACTGGCTGGCCAATTAAGACCCACCTGGCATGAAACACATCTTCCCAGCGGTCGGGAAGGTCCGGCGGGGCCAGGGGCCTGTTGGTTTAAAAATGGCACAGGCAGCTCCTTGGAGGCTGCCAGGGAGGAACATATCTTCTGCGTTCTGGAGACTGAAGTTATGGCCTCAAAAGAGGCTGGAGATGCCAGGCAGGAGGGCAGTCAGGTGGGCAATTGGCCCTCTGCCTCCAGTTTTCAAACAAGTGCCTCATGATACTCCTGGAAGAGATGGCTGCCAGGAGGGAGACCCTCGTTCCCAGAGATGGAAAGAGAAATCCACCACACCTGACAAAAAGAACTTGAGAAGGGGTAGCAGCGCAGGTCTGCAGCCACAACGTTGTGCAGTGCCGCAAAAAGTTCAATAACCTGTTGTGCTCGGCAAGGGTGAGTACCATGTTGGCATGAATCAGTGTGGTGAAGTGTTAAGAGTTGGCGCTCCCCCTGTGGCACTCAGGAGTGTTAGTGTCGAAATGCTACTGTCAATGATGCCGGAGCTGGCCAAGGCGGTGAGCCCTGGCTGCTTGGACTGAGTGCCTTGTGGCTCGAGGGCCACGACTCAGATGTGCCCTGCAAGGTGTTCCTCAGGTGGGGTTGGCCAGGCTGCAATGGCGCTGCAGGTAGAGAGTGGACTAATTAATGCTCTGTTTTTTCAGGAGAAGATGAGCCATAACAACATTGAGAGATCACGGACAGGCGGAGTCCCCCCACAAACCTTGTAATCCCTACTGGGTTTGAGCAGGACACCTTAGAGCTGGAGAAGTGCCATGCACCTCAGTCAACCGGTCGTGGAGAGGCTGGGGTGTTAGGCAAAGGTAAGACTGCAGCCCATAAAGGTGCAAACTTTCTTGTGTAGTCTCAGCATTGATGGGAGCCTCAAACCTGGATTCCCCTTTGATCATTGAAAGACAATGTCACCATGATGCATTTCTCCTTTGTCTCCCCAAGGTGACTGGCATGCATAGTGACAGTGTGCTGACTTAAACTAATGACATGTCATTGTCCTCCCTTAGATTCGCCAGCACGTTTCATTCATATAACTCTGAAGAGCCACGCCTGATACCAGAGGACTGCCGGCTTCATCTGCACCTGCGTCACACCTGCTCTCTGAGGCAGGCAATAACACAATGCCCCTTGGTGGGCATTAGATCTTTGGCTAGAATGTCAGAGCACAGCAGTGATGGCACTTCATATCGCTTGAGGAACCGGTAGAGGCAGAGAGTGTTGGAGGACTGCTGGAGACCAGGACGATGCTGAGTCAAATGCAGATGATGAACCTCTGCATCTATTAGGTGGCAGATGCTGGATGTCCAGCGGGATGTGCGGGAGGATCTGGCAGAGATTCATGAGGGCACCGTGCATGGTCTCTATTGTGGAGGAGTCCATGCAGAACATAACCACTATGTTGACTCTCATGCCGAGCACACTGCATCCTCCATTGACAGAGTGGTGACTCTCGTGAAGAGGCAGCTCCAGGTACAGTATCAGGGGTTCCTGGGGACGCGCTCAGACTTGCAAACCCTCATACAGGCATTAACCTCAGGCGGTCAGTGTTAGTGTGGGAGATGGATGAGGCACCCAGTATCTCAGCTAGATGCCCATCCATCAAAAGCGAGCAAGGAGGTCCATAGCGACCTCACGTTGGTGCACAAGCTGCTTATCATCCCTGTGGGCTCTTCTCAGGGTGCTCCTGATGATGGCAGCAGCCCCTCCGCCCCTCTGCCAGTGACCGTGTCATCTGCTAAGGCTACGATGACTGGGGAGATGCCAGCTATGGCACTGGCTGCTCCCACCCAGCAGGACCAGCACAGGCTCCACTGGCCAGAGGATGATTGCCAAGGTCATCAAGGTTAACAAGACACCAGAGTCAGCAGGCTGCCTCCAAAGCTGCTGCCAGTGAGGTTATGGGGTGGAGGGCGTGTGGGGGGGTGGGGGGGGGGGGGGTGCGGAGAGGAAGGTAGCTGGGGCAGGGGGGATCACCAAGTCATAGCGTTCACAAACATATGTTTAAGGCACTTTGAGCACAGGAGGACCATAGGGTTCGTTCCCTCCGGGACATCCTGGTCCACTCCTCCATCACCCCCTACACCTCAACCCCCTCCCACGGCACCTTCCCATGCAACCGCAGAAGGTGCAACACCTGCCCCTTTACTTCCCCTCTCCTCACTGTCCAAGGGCCCAAACACTCCTTTCAAGTGAAGCAGCATTTCACTTGCACTTCCCTCAATTTGATCTACTGCATTCGTTGCTCCCAATGCAGTTTCCTCTACATTGAGGAGACCAAACGCAGACTGGGTGACCGCTTTGCGGAACACCTTCAGTCTGTTCACAAGCATGACCCAGACCTCCCTGTCGCTTGCTATTTCAACACTCCACCCTGCTCTCATGCCCACATGTCCGTCCTTGGCCTGCTGCAATGTTCCAGTGAAGCTCAATGCAAACTGGAGGAACAGCACCTCATCTTCCGACTAGGCACTTTACAGCCTTCCAGACTTGACATTGAGCTCAACAACTTCAGATCATGAACTCTCTCTTCCATCCCCACCCCTTTTTGATCCGCTTTTTTCAATATTCATTTTTAAATTCTTATATGTACATGTTTTTCCCACCTATTATTATTTTTTTAAAGGTGTATTTCCATTCATTGTTTTATCCCCACCTTTTAGCCCATTTTGATCTTTTCTCCCACACTGTCCCCTCCCCCCACCCTACCCCCACTAGGGCCATCTGTCACTTGCTCAACCTGCTTTCTACTCCTAATGTCAATCTCCTTTAGCCAGTATCACTACCATCAACACCACTTCAACCTTTTATGACATCTTTTGCAATCTCTCCTTTGCCTCCACCTATCCCTGGCCTCCTATCCAGCTTCATCTGTCCCAACCCCTTAAACAGTATATATTTCATTACAGTTCTACTTCTCTTTAGTTCTGAAGAAGAGGCATCTGGACTCGAAAGGTTAACTCTGTCTTTCTCTCCACAGATGCTGTCAGGCCTGCTGAGATATTCCAGCAATTTTTGCTTTTGATTTTTATATTATGAGCACAAGAGGGACTGTTCACAAGTGATCTTCTGTTCTGGAACACTTTGTTTATGTTTTCTGGTCTGGGAATGAAGATCAGAGACGGTTATGTTAATTTGTTTGAATTGTCAAAATGACATACGGCAGAATCTTCTGTTCGACATGTGGGACCCGCTATAAAATGACAGGCGGTGACATCGTGCATGCGCCCCGACGTCACTGCGTGTCATTCCGATCTTTCGTTCGGTAGGCACGCATCAGAGTCAGCGTCATATGAGGGGACATGGGTAAATTATTCTTTACCTTCTTTATTAAAAATTCTCATTCTGAAATTAATCTCCCTAAGGCAGCTCTGTGTCTCAGGAAGATTTCTGTGTGCTTCCGTGCGCATGCGCGAAAGAGCGCAGGCCCCAACTCTCCCTCCTCCCCCTGACCGCACAGGAAGGGCTGAGGGTTGCCGGGTGCACATCACGCTGGGCGGGCCTTAATTGGCTCGCCCATGTAAAATGGCAGTGCGCAGCTGATTGTGGGTGACGATCGGATCTACGCCCCACACCTTCTCCTGACCAGCCTGCCCACCGGGGAGAAAATTCTCCCCATAAATTTTGTTTTTGTCACAATTACCTGAGTATGCTTCACCTTTTTTCTTGGTGCAGGGTTTGCCAGTATGCAATGCTAGACGTGAGCGACTCTAAACTTTATTGCACTGAGTGGACTTTGGGTTCAAATGAAAGGGTCATTTCAGACTTCCGGGATGGAGCGGCAGGCCTGGCATGAGGTGGAAGCAGGTCTTTGGCAGTTTGGCTGAAGGAACGTTGGAACGAGGCATCCCTGGTGTCCCTGCCTCCCTGAAGGATACAAAGGTCTACCTCCATGCCCTCATCGTTCTCCTCACCATGCTCCTCTTCTGACTCACTACTGCATTTTTCCTCCTTGGCTGTGGAGCTGCATCAAGATCCTCTTCCTCCAGTAGGTCCCCCCGCCAATGCCAGATTGTGGAGAGGGCAGCATGCAACCACTATCAGTGACACCCACTCTGGGCGGTATTGTAGTGCTCCCCCTGAATGGACCAAGCATCAGAAGCACACCTTCACAAGATCTATCGTCCTCTCTATCACCACCCTTATGGATGAATGACTCCTACTATTACACTGCTCTGCCTCTGTTCTTTGGTGGCAGAGAAGTATCATATGCCACCTTTTCAAGAGATAGCCTTTGTCACCCAGGAGCCATTCACTAAGTTGGGCTGGAGCACTGAATAGCCTTGGCACCTGGGAGTGTCTGAGGATATAAGTGTCATGGGGTCTGCCAGGGTACCTTGCACTGACTTGCAGAATCTGCATCCTGTGGTCACACACTCTCTGCACGTTCATCGAGTGGAATCTCTTCTTGTTGATGAAGGCACTGGGCTGACCCACTGGTGCCTTGATGGCCAGGTGTGCAGTCGATTGCACCCTGTATACGGGGGAACCCAGCAATCAATTGCAAACCCTCTGGCTCGTTCAGCCTGGCTGGTCTTACCTGCCTGAACAGAGCTTCCATCACCAGCTTGATGCAATTGTGGATAGCTGATTGGGATACTGCACACAGATCCCCCAGTGACCTGAAAGAGCTGTAGGCATAGAAATTGAGGGCCACTGTGACCTTCAGAGCCACTGGCATGGGGTGTCCACCCACACAGTTGGAGCTGATCTCAGGCCCAATCATCTGACAAATGGAGGTCACAGTCTTACTGGAGAGGCGGAGCCTCCTTTGGCATAGCACCTGAGACACATGAAGGTAGCTGCATCGCCACTTGTAAAGTCTGGCAGCAGGATAGTGGCATCTTCTGCAGCCCCTTCCACCTTGGATTACCTGCTGACCCAGCACCCCTTGTGCCTGCACCTCTCCTACAGGTCACTCCCCTGGATGCTACATTGGGACACCTGGCCTCCTCTCCCTTCTGGTCAAATGGTTAAAATCCTCCAGGGGCTTTGGAGACACCAATGAGTCCTGAAATGAACCCTAGAAATGCTAAGAATGAAGCTCAGAACTGAGGTGAAGCTGTCAAGTTCAAATAAACAACCAGCAGCAAATAATCTCCTAAACTCCTCATTACTCACATTGGCAATGCTGCTGACCCCTTTTATCCTACCCTTGGATGAGGTTTTGCAGAATGTGGGCTGCCCACCTGCCCGTTTTGCCCAAGCAGTGAGCGCAAAATTGCACTGGCAGTGTAAATCAGGAACAGTTGCCTTTATAATGGCCTTAAGTAGCTGTTGTTACAGGAAGTAAATTAAAATGCATGACACTTGGTAAGGTTTACCATACTTAAGATCTAAAGGAACTCATTATGTAACACAGGAAGTGTAATGTGACAGATGGAAAATGCATGCTGAGCCATTCTTATTAAACTAAAAGAACCAAGAATTATAGGCATGTAATTATTTGTAATGTTGGTGTACTTCCGTTTCATATATCCAGACAACAACTGGCACTTATCTAACACAGCAAATATATGTAAAATGAAACTAGTGCAATTTATGAAAGGTTGTACTTTATCCATATCATCTGATTAAAAAGTGCTTGAAGCTGCCATTTATTTCAGAGAAGTAAGATACTTCTATCTGCACTCCTGCAGAGTACAAAAGTTATGGCAAAATAATTATGGAGAAAGATTTGGGAAATAGTACATTACTTTTCTATGATTTAAATGGTAATAAGGTAGTAACAATAATATGGTTCAAACCTTTAGCATGTCTCTTTTGAATACAATTTTAAAACATCTTAGTGTGTTGTTTCAATGCAAAATACATTTTAATGCATTGGAGTCATCTGAGATGGGTGGTAATTATTTGAGATGACTGCAAAGGTTTATTTCCCAAACGTTTCTGTTGTGCATTAGGTACTTTAATCCAGTCCAGAGTGGAAAACTGCATTACTGATCTCCGTCTTATTCGTGAATCAATAGCATCCTCAGAAGGGCCTCTGAAATATACCAAATGGAAATAAAACCAAATAGTACCATTTCAACAATTTTTTATACTTTGCATTACAAAAAAGCAAGGAGAAAAAGTAAACTTGCAGTCAATGGAACGTCAAATATGTCAAAGAGTTTCTATTGCAGTGTGTTCTTAACATCAAATCTACCAAAGATAAACTGAAGAGATATAGAAACTATTCTGTAATTAAAATACTTTTGGTAGAAAATACAGAGGACAGATTTTCCTTTGTGTTGCTCCTAAATTAAATGTAAACCGAGGCCAAATGATGTTATTCTCGCCTCTTCCCAGATTTCCTCCTTTAAAAATGGACGCTGGTACTAATTGTGTTAGCGGGACAGAATGCTAGGCTCTAGTAAGTGCCCAAGGTTTGGCAATTGGCTTTTAAATTCATTTAGATATCTGTACCTGATAAGTTGTCCTGAAAGCTGTAATATATTACTGAGGAAGGCTTTATTATTTCTTGTTGCATATTCCTGTACCATTTTTGATATATCATGCTGTTAGCTTACTTGGAGGAGCAAGAAAAGGCTGACACCGAGATGGATAACAGAAAGCAACAGCACCATAGGAGAAAAAAAATTCCAACTTGTCCCTACAACACCAACCCCCTCACTTCTCCTCCAGACAAGTGTAGAGACAGCAGCAACGTTTTGAAGACCCATCTCATGATCAGTGCATTCACTACCTGAAATTCCTTAAAATATGAGGGAATTTTGTGACCTGTGACCTATAGAAGGACCCGTGATCACTTTGAATCTGCCTTAGATTCTGCTTGTGATAAAGTCTCAAAAACAGTGCGCAAAACTAAACTTCCCAGAAGGATGCTTCAGGGAAGCAGGTTTAAATTTTTTAACAAAGGAGTTTGTTCATATATGTAGACATTGAAACTTTACATACAGACAATCATGAAAATCTAGAAAGCTAACAAAAGCTGACCAACATTTTCAAAAAAGTTGACAACTGAAGAAGAACACTCTCTCTCAATTTGCTCGATGATCCTTGGGCATTATCGTATGTAACAGCATCAGGAAACTTACTAACAGAATGTAAATTGGGATGGGAACCATTCCTCCTCGGTTTCCAACCTTATTTTGACACAACACAATTGTTTCTCCATTTAGGAACAGATGTTTTCTCAGCAGTGCTCCAATGCAAAAAATATGGTTATGGTGGAAATATACTATTTATCAAAATCCCCCTCATTTCTGTCCCCGCTGTGCTGAATTTAATGTATGACTGTATAAATGAGGTTTTGCAGCTTGTGAGGATCAGCTGATCCAGGAGGGAATTATTAAGTTTACTACTTAGATAACTTCTGCCTATGAATTAGATTTGGCTGCATATTTCTTGATTTTTTTTTTCTTGGGTATTTACTGAGGTGAACTTTAAACTGTCACAGTGATGAACACTGTTTTAGATAATTTAATTTCAGCATTTGCTCCAATGCTGCTTCAATTTGCACTGAGACAAATAGCAACAGAAAAAAAATAAGACTGCATACTGAGGTCTTATTAATTGCTTAAGCAGTTTCCTGATGTTTTCCAATTACATATCTGCCCTTATCCCATGGTATGTAGAATACAGCAAAGATAGCAGAATAGATGTTTAAAAAATGTAAATCTGAACTTGCTTCATAATTGCAGCTGTTTTCATGCATATACCTAAACCATTTAAAAACATGTTATCACTACAAAAAATTCTTAGTATAATTTAAGAAAATTACTAGCTTAATCTCTTTGTTTCCTTGTCTGAAAACATCTGAAATAAAATCAAGAATGTTTTCTTTAAAATAGGCATTAACTATAATTTTATAAGGCTAGTGGAGCATGTGCTGCTTTCACATTGTTCTATCACAAAGTTTAATGTTAGGATGATAAATGAAAGCTCGGCACATTTGTTAAACATGTACATGCAGAGCTCGGCCTTGCATGATTGGACAGAATTGAGAGTAATTACAAAATAATGTTTGTACCACACTGATCTGTGTTGTATGACTGAGTTGATTAAAATTGACTCAATTTAGAATATTGGGTGATGCAGTGAATTAGATTATCTATTCAGCTTTGGGACATTGGTTCAAATCCGGAGCAGACTGATGAGATAGAAATTCTCTTTATCTGCTGTTTGAAGTCAAACTGTTTTGAGCAGTTTTGGCAAAATGGTGCAAATTCACTACACTAAACTTTCCTAATGATTTAATTGGAGAGGTCACATGCTGATGCAGGGAACAGAAATGCCATATTTCTACAGTAGGGGTTAGTCTTCTGAGTTGAGGGCTAAGCTAAGAGAGAACCTAACCATTGCCCCTTAATATTCAATAGCATGACCATCACTGAATCCCCCACTACCAACATTTTGGGGGTTACCATTGACCAGAAACTGAACTGGACTAGTCATATAAATACTGTGGCTACAAGAGCAGGTCAGAGGCTAGGAATCCTGTGTAAGTAAATCACCTCCTGACTCCCCAAAGCCTGTCCACCATCTACAAAGCACAAGTCAGGAGTGTGATGGAATACTTTCCACTTGCCTGGATGAGTGCAGCTCCGACAACACTCAGGAATCCAGTACAAAGCAGCCACAAGAATTCACTGCCTCCCATACACAAGCAGTCGCTCCCTCCACCACTGACATACAGTAGCAGCAATGTGTACCACCTACAAGATGCACTGCAGGAACTCACCAACGCTACTTAGACAACAACTTCCAAACCCACGACCACTGCCATCTAGTAGGACAAGGGCAGCAGACACATGGGAACACCACTACCTGGAAGTTCCCCTCCAAGCCTCTCATCATCCTGACTTGGAAATTTATCGCTGTTCCTTCACTGTCACTGGGTCAAAATCCTGGAATTCCCTCCCTAACAACACTCTGGGTGTACCTACACCACATGGACTGCAACAGTTCAAGAGAGTAGCTCACCACTGCCTTTTCAAGGGCCATTAGGGATGGGCGAGAAACACAGGCCTAGCCAGCGAAGACCACATCCCTTGAATGAATATTAAAAAAATCACTTACTGCCAGCTCAAGGGACATCACCACTCAATCTCTCACACAGACCTTCACATCTCCATCTGGTCTCATCTCCTCTGGATACTCACCATCTTGAGGCCACTTGCACAGATCAACATGTGCCCCCACACACACCCTGGGATACCCACCTTCCCCAAGCAAGCCCTAGCCCTGCAGCCATTGAAAAGCCATCCCCGCCTTACTGCTGATCTGGTAGATAGAGACCTGCCCATGAGCCCCCTAAAACCGACGTGGCACTGTCTGCGAAGCCTGGCACTGATGACTGTGAGTGCTACCGAAACAACGTAGGCAGATGAACCTCGAAGTCCCAAGTGAAGTGCAGGTCGCCAGGTGCGTGTCACTTATGTACCGTTGTGAAACACATCAGCATGAGCTCATGATCCAGTGTGGGGGATGAATTCAGCGAGCAGGGCTTATAATGAGATGCTAAAGTATTGAAATTAGGTTCCTGACGTGCAGCGGGTGGAGCAGATGATTGCAAACTGGTTTACAACGATGTGAAACTGATTTTTGCGATCTCCCGATATATTCTGCTCCCGACTGCTATGATGCCTGCCACAAACGGGAGCAGAAAATCACGGCTAATGTCTGGCCTGTGGGTGTTGAACACAAATATAAAGTGAAAAGTATTCTAGCAATTTCACATCTCAACACAAAGGGAATGAAAGCTCTCTTAATAAAATAGTTTGTAAAATACTGTTAACAAGAATATTCTGTGATGTGTAGCATGGTGACACAGCCTGATTCATAGCTTGCCATTGTGAGATTTGAACTCTTGATCTTGGGGTTACAAACCCAGTACCATAACCACTTGGCTATTTAGGCCAAGCCCCAATGACACAGCATGATGTTGTATCCAACTAGTGCTCTACAAAATGACAGGGGTGGAGTCATATACACCAGGTGAATTCCTGATTTTAGCTACAGGGACTCAACAAGATATTTTCCAAGCAAAAGGGAAATACAATGAAGAGCCACGATTGATGTTGACCTAATTTGGAAGCAGATAATATACTTACTGACTCTTCTGCTGAGAAAATGATATCTTCTGTCCTAAAGCACAAGATAATAATTGGAAGGATTGGTTAATAACCTATTTAGTTTGTAGCATCCAAATGTTGAAATATAAATAATACTGATTTCCAAGACTCTGATTTTATGTCTATAATTTTATTTTGAATACTCCTGAGGTGAATTGGGCTCGGTTGAGCATTAGTTGGGTGGTGTGATGTTACCATAAGTTTGACTGTTGAATTTGTCCTGGTTTTGCCGTGAGATACATTTACACAATGTGGGTAGGCTCTAGCTTCTAGGCTGACAACGAGAGATGTTCATGAGGACACAGCAAATTGGTTATGTATAAATTGTCCTTCCGATTTTCTAACAGGAAGGGAATTGTCACTTAGGTGCACCTCTGATTTTAAATGTTGTTAGGGAGATAATGACAATTGGGTGCAGACTGCCTCTGGTGCATCCCTCCATTGCACCTGGTTCAATGGGAACCTATTACTCAAATATCATACACATAGTGTTAAAAAAGCTAGAACCCTACGCAAAACCAACATATCTCTTGTGGGGGAATCTAGAACTAGGGGTACTGTTTAAAAATAAGAGGTCATTTAAGACAGAGATGAGGAGAATCTTTTCTCTTAGAGGGTTGTGAGTCTTTGGAATTCTCTTCCTCAAAAGGTGGTGGAAGCAGAGTCTTTATTTTTAAAGCAGAGCTAAATAAGATTCTTGATTAACAAGGGGGTGAAAGATAAAAACAAAAAAATCTCCAAAATAGCCACAAAATCCTAATAAAGAGCACTTTAAGTGCACTTCCATAAACAATACACCTTAGTACCCTGGATATATTTTCTAGGGGTTGGTAGGTAACACTGTTTTAGCAGCATAAACACTAGAAATTATGTGCACATTTAAATTACGTCATTTGAGCCTAATTTTCATGTAATTACTTCAAAGCGGAAGACATTTCTGGAGCCAACACAAAACCAAAATTAAATGGACTACTTAACAGGTATAAATCCACTGTGAGGATACCTTCCATCAACCACATTGTGCTATACCCCTAAGTAGGATAGACAAAGGACAGGTATTGCAGCCCAATACTGGAATGCCATGGAGAGTTGTAAGCCATCATAAGCAGAAGCAGAATTGTACACCAGCACTGACTATAACATGGGACAGCACACTGTTAAATCTTCTATCTCCACCCAGCCTGGAGACCAACCCCAATTGAATGTGAAGTGAAGAAGTACAGTCAAGAGCTGCACCAAGCATATCTTAGAATGAAGAGCCAACTTAGAAGTCCCATAACCAACAGATTAGGTTGAGAATGGTGGTAGAGAATTAGGCACCTAGTAGCCTGCAGGAGGTGCCATGAATATCTCCATCTTGAGCCAAGGTGGAGCCCAGAACATGAGTGCAAGAGACAATGTTAGCAGCTAAAAGTGCTGATATTAGATAATTCTACTCAGTCTCATTCAAGAGGTCCTCACCAACATAAGTGCTGGGATCTAGTCAATTCACTTCATGTAAAATTCAGAAGTGACAAAAACACTGGAAACAGCGAAAGCTATGAGTCTCGATAATAACACTGGCTGCAGTGCATCAGGCTAGCTGCCCCTCTTTACCATTCCCAGTCAAGTTGCTGCCATATTAGCTGTTCTACTGTGGCTATGATACTGCTATCAACACAAGGTACTTTTGAGTCGGGAGAAATAGGACAAATCTAACCAGGCCAAGTACTGATCCATCATCCATAATGAGTAAAGTAGCTAAGGACTCATCAATAATGCCATCTATTCAACTTGACTACCAATGTTGAGTTTTAAGCTCCACCAGAATCACATAGCTCCAGAATTCATCACAGCCTCAATCCAGCTATGAACGTAGGAGCTGAGAACCAGAGAGAAAATAAGAACAATCACACTTGATAGGGTATCTGCAACCAGAAGATCATCGCCTGTCCCCTCTAAGCCTTGCCATAATCTATAACACTCAAATCAGGAAAACAATGGAATAGTCATCATTTGCCTAAATGTGTGCAGCCAGAACAACACTGAAGAAACTCAACACCTTCTAAGACAGAGCAGTACCTTTAATTGATACTCCTGTCACCAAACTCAATACCCAGCTCTGAAGAAGAGTCATACGGACTCGAAATGTTAACTCTGTCTTTCTCTCCACAGATGCTGTTAGACCTGCTGAGATTTTCCAGCATTTTCTGTTATTGTTTCAGATTTCCAGCATCCGCAGTAGTTTGCTTTTATCAATACCCACCTTCCTTCTCCACTAATGCATCGTGGCTTCAACATATTTGACTAACAGGATGCACTGCAGCAATTTACAGAGCCTACTTCAACAGCATCTCTCAGTCTTGTGTTACAAGGGCAACAGCAGCAATGCTTTGACAACACCATAATCTCTATGTACTCCAAGTCACACATCATTCTGATTTGTACAAGTATTGTTCTTTCATCATTGCTGGGACTCAAATCCCAGAATTACCAGAAATCCCATAATACCATCATGAAAGCACCATCAATACAAGAACAGCAGTGGTTCAAGAAGAAAGTCTATAACCACTTCAACCACTTTCTCAGGACAACTAAGAGCCGGCTGTAATGACTAGCCCATGTCAGCTATATTCTGGGAATAATTTTTTTCAAAAAATGGAATTTGATTTGTCTATGTGAATCAGTTTCCCTTCTGTTATTTTCTAAATAGCAGAAACACCCCAATTGACTTTACTACTGACATTGGATGCTTACTCACTATTACTTATTATGAATGGATGTCTTCTTTTGTTTCATTGACCACATAACACTCCAGCAATGTGCAAAGTGGCTTCTATATGCCAGTTATAAATTTGGCTCACCGATTTGAAACTGTAGCACAAGTTAATGTAAATTAAACAATTTATATTTATTTCCCAGATTAAGTAGTATTCAACAGAATCAAATGTTTGGACAATAGTTAGGAAATACACTGATATGAGTAACAGAATTCAATTGAAATAAGTTGTCTTTCAGAATGAAAGGTTGCCACCTAGTGGAACTCTATGTGAATTGTAATTCACACAGTGTACATCTGGGACGATACCACCCTTACCACAGGTGGGTAAAAATGGTGGCTTTTCACTCCATATCATCCCAAACCCGCTGCATTAATTATGCATTACTGGGAAGCATACCATTTGCATAGCGGGCAGGCCATCATCTCACCGCTTCAGCACGCCAGGCACCATATGTGAGTGTCAACTCACAGACACTTCCTCCTACCTCTCCCTGGACCATAACCCCACCACTGAACATCAAGCCATTGTTTCCAGGACTGTCACTGACCTCATCTCCTCTGGGGATCTTCCTCCCACAGCTTCCAACCTGAAAGTCGCCCAACCTCGGACAGCCCGCTTCTATCTCCCACCCAAAATCCACAAACAGAACTGTCCCGGTAGACCGATCGTGTCAGCTTGGTCCTGCCCCACAGAACTCATTTCTCATTATCGTGACTCCCTTCTCTCTCCCCTTGTCCAGTCCCTTCCCACCTACATCCCTGATTCCTCTGACATCTTACGTCACATCAACAATTTCCAGTTCCCTGGCCCCAACCGCTTCCTCTTCACCATGGACGTCCAATCCCTCTACACCTCCATCCCCCACCAGGATGGTCTGAGGGCCCTTAGCTTCTTCCTCGAACAGAGGCCCGAACAATCCCCATCCACCACTACTCTCCTCCGTCTGGCTGAACTTGTTCTCACACTGAACAATTTCTCCTTCAACTCCTCTCACTTCCTCCAAATAAAAGGTGTGGCTATGTGTACCCGCATGGGCCCCAGCTATGCCTGTCTCTTTACGGGGTATGTGGAACATTCCTTGTTCCAGTCCTACTCCAGCCCCCTTCCACAACTCTTTCTCCGGTACATCGATGATTACTTCGGTGCTGCTTCGTGCTCTCGTCGGGACTTGGAAAAATTTATTAATTTTGCTTCCAATCTCCACCCCTCCATCATTTTCACGTGGTCCATCTCTGACACTTCCCTTCCCTTCCTTGACCTCTCTGTCTCAATCTCTGGTGATAGACTGTCCACCAATATCCATTACAAGCCTACCGACTCCCACAGCTACCTTGACTACAGCTCCTCACACCCCGTTTCCTGTAAGGACGCCATCCCATTCTCTCAGTTCTTTCGCCTCCATCGCATCTGTTCCGATGATGCTACCTTCAAAAACAGTTCCTCTGACATGTCTTCCTTCTTCCTTAACCGAGGTTTTCCACCCACGGTCGTTGACAGGGCCCTCAACCGTGTCCAGCCCATCTCCCACGCATCCGCCCTCACGCCTCATCCTCCCTCCCAGAAACTTGATAGGGTCCCCCTTGTCCTCACTTATCACCCCACCAGCCTTCGCATTCAAAGGATCATCCTCCGCCATTTCCGCCAACTCCAGCATGATGCCACTACCAAACACATCTTCCCTTCACCCTCACTGTCAGCATTCCGTAGGGATCGTTCCCTCCGGGACACCCTGGTCCACTCCTCCATCACCCCCTACTCCCCAACCCCCACCTATGGCACCACCCCATGCCCATGCAAAAGATGTAACACCTGCCCCTTCACTTCCTCTCTCCTCACCGTCCAAGGGCCCAAACACTCCTTTCAAGTGAAGCAACATTTCACTTGCATTTCCCCCAACTTAGTCTACTGCATTCGTTGCTCCCAATGCGGTCTCCTCTACATTGGAGAGCCCAAACGTAAACTGGGCGACCGCTTTGCAGAACACCTACGGTCTGTCCGCAAGAATGACCCAAACCTCCCTGTCGCTTGCCATTTCAACACTCCATCCTGCTCTCTTGCCCACATGTCTGTCCTTGGCTTGCTGCATTGTTCCAGTGAAGCCCAACGCAAAATGGAGGAACAACACCTCATCTTCCGACTAGGCACTTTACAGCCTTCCAGACTCAATATTGAATTCAACAACTTGACCTCCCTCCTCCATCCCCACTCCTCTTCTGTTGTTTCCCCTTTCCTTTTGTTTTTTTCCAATAAATTATATAGATTTTTCTTTTTCCCTCCTATTTCCATTATTTTTAAATATTTTTAAATCTTTTATGCTCCCCCCACCCCCACTAGAGCTATACCTTGAGTGCCCTACCATCCATTCTTAATTAGCACATTCGTTTAGATAATATCACCAACTTCGACACCTATGTGTTCTTTTGTTCTGCCGTGTGTGACATCTTTTGATGATCTGCTTCTATCACTGCTTTTGCCTACAACCACATTACCCCCTCCACTTCTCTCCCCCCACCCAACCCCCCCACCCCCACCCACCACCTTAAACCAGCTTATATTTCAACCCTTCCTGGGATTCATCTAGTTCTGTCGAAGGGTCATGAGGACTCGAAACGTCAACTCTTTTATTCTCTGCCAATGCTGCCAGACCTGCTGAGTTTTTCCAGGTAATTCTGTTTTTGTTTTACCATATTTAAAGTCCAGCCATGCGCACACCTCTCAGTGCTTCCAGCCCACAACTGCGGCAGGGAAGACATGACCCTGAAAGGCAAAACAACTGCAGCCCCCAGGTTCAATGAGACATCCCTCGAGCACCTTTTGGATGCAGTGGAGGCCCACCGTAATGTCCTCTACCCCCACTCTGGCTGCAGGATGGGCAGCAACCTCACTAATCTGGCTTGGGAGGCAGTGGCAGCGATGGTCAGCGCCAATGCACTGCAAAAGGAGACAGCCATCCAGTGCCGCTACAGGATGAATGGTTTCATCCGTTTGCCAGGGTAATTCACTCTTCTCATCATTCTCAACTCACACACTCACAAACCCACCACACATTCATAGGAATCTCACACCTCAAGGGACAACACCACTAACTATATCTCCATTAGGCTCATTTCCTCTTGAGCTTGCATCCTCATCCTATCCATGGTTCTATTCACCACACAAACATTCCTGCAACATGTGTACTGCTCACTCGTGCCATCTTACTGACTGGCAAGGACATTGACCATGCCTGCGGTGATAGTGAGGCCGGTAGTAAACACCCTCGTAAGGATTCTGCACCACATCATCCCTCTCTCAATGCAAACGTGAGCGCCCTCTCTCCTGTTTTTGACTCTGCTGCCATGCAATACTTATCTCTACTTTGGTTCACAGGGAGCTCTGCCAAGTGACCGACACCCTCAGCCAGCCAGTCCCTCAGCTCCATCCACATTCTCACCTCCAGCCAAGAGGCGTCCTCCTCCATTGAAGAGCTGGAAATGAGCAGCCTAGAAGACCGTCACAGCGCTTATCCACACCCTCCACCAGTGCAGAGACACATACCTCGGTGGGACATAGATCTAGAACAGGCTCGGATTCACAGCCTGGTGGTCACCACACGGATACATGTCCACAGCAGCAGGAGGCAGATTTGGCTGAACTCCCTGGCACTCGGAGAACTGCTGAGGAACAGGCATTCGTGAGGTTCTAGATTGGCCTTCCAACTCATCCTGGAGAGTCAGCAGAAGGTATGGGAACATCACGCAGAGCTGCTGGAAGCCCTCAGCAGAGTGGCATGCGAGTGAGAGGAGTGCTGTATGGAGGTATCCATGGGGAGATAGCAGACACCAAGGAGATCCTGGTCCAACTGAATGCGGAGATATGTGTAGACTCGCACTCCATCGCGGCAGCCATGGGTAAGTTCCTGTAGTGGCAATGCAAGAGGGAAATGGGTCACGTTGACATCCCTCCAGGTGCTCCTTCCCCTCAAGGAGTCAGGCTGGCATCTCTGGGCACCCGAAGGGAGGAGCAACAGCTGGACACTCTCTGGTCATCTACTCAGGAATCTCAGAGACTATCGTCTCCCTCCAAGTCCCCTTTTCCTGTGACCCCCCTCAACCTCATCCTATGTCACCACAGAGGGAGCAGCTGGCCAACGAGTGATTCTGGAGGGAGAAGTGTGTTTGTGGCAGGGCCTTTTGGAGCCTCGTGTAACATTCCCCCATGCATGTGGATCCTTCACATTTCACACTCACCTCAATGTCCTGAGCATTTTGAATGCTGCCTGCTGGGGCTCGCTTTCAGTTGTCCATCTGAGGTGACCCGCATTTTGGCCCATGCAACAATCACACTCCCATGCAGCACCCGATCCCATCCACCACGACTGTCGTTTCACTTTCAATTTAGACAGCATGGTCTGGATTTGGATTTTGCTGTCCTCCCGTCTTTCCCCCTCCTCCAGTCACCCATTTCCTTTCCCCCATCACAGTTGACACCCCTCACCTTACCTTCCACCTCCCCTCCGTGACCTACCAGCCAAAACCGTTTTCCCTTCAGGGATGTCCAGGTGAACGTGTACATTTCCTTCCATCCCGAAAATCCCAACCCCATCTACATTCACCTCCCCAACCTCCTCCTTCTACCCCTCAGGATCCGTGTCTGCGTCTGAATCCCCACCTACAACTTTCGCCGTCTCTTCTACCACTTGCATTGAGCCATCACCTTCACACCCTACCACCTCACTCTGGCCTCGATCATTCTCACCATTCCCTCATATCACGCCCACCCTCATTTCACTCCCCAGGAGGCAGTCATGGACCCATCAGAACTCTCCGGTGCATGTTCACCTGGACATGCCCCCTCTGGACCCTCTTCCCCCCTGGAAACCCTTCCTTCCCCAGAGCCCTTCCTCCCACCTTAGTCCTCCCAACCCACCAGACACCCCCCTCCCCCTGCCGCTTAGTCCCTCCCCCTTCCTGACTCCCTCAGACACCCTTAACTTCTTCTACCAACCTTAGTCCTTACTTCCTCCCAACTCCTTCCTTCAGCCTCACCTCTTCCTCCAGGCTCACTCCTTCCCCCTTGCTGACTCCTTAAGACACCCCTATTTCTTCCTCCAGCTTTACTCCTTCCCTCTTCCTGACTCCTTCCTCCACCCTTACTCCGTCCACCCCTGGATTCCATCCCCTCTCCACGCTCCTCCCGCCCCCTGGACTCCTTCCCCTCTCCGCACTCCTTCCTTTACACCTTACACCCCCCGTACAGTTACCTCCCCAGTTGCCATCTTCTTCCCCATTACCTCCTCCTCCCCCAAAACCCCCTCCCCCCTCCCAACCTCACCCCCTGACACTTTCATTCACCCCTCCCAACCTCACCCCCCCCTTCATTCCCACCTCCCAACTTCACCCCACCCTCCCAATACCTTCATTCACCCCCTCCCAACCGCACCCCAACACATTCTTTGGCCCCCTCCAAACCTCCCAATATCACCTTATGTGGCTCAATGTCATATTTTGTTTTATAATGTCTCTGTGAAGCGCTTTGGGGCATTTTTATTATTGGAAAGGTGCTATCAAAATAGAAGTTGTTGCTGTAATTGAAGCGATCCACCGAACCCGAGTATTTACATAATTACACTCTGGATATATAATGTCAGTTGTTGCATCACTACAAAGTGGAAATCACTTTTAATTGGTGCAAATCTGTAGCTATATTTTTAAATACTATTTCTAAGTCAAACCCTGAATCATGTGATTGAAAATCTATGAATCCTGTCTTATGGGTTTGCCAATACTTTAAAGATAGAACAAATTTTTCAGATCCTCAGGACCTTCCAATGACTTCCAAAAAGTGACTTACTCTTTTGGTGTAATGACTGTCATTAGGTAAACAAACGCAGCAGCCAATTTATGCAAAGATGCCACAAACAGAAAATTAGATGAGTAACTGGCTCACCTGTCTGTGTGCTGGTGGTATTGGTTTATGAGGAATTCAAGCCATGACACTAGGGGAATTCTCTGCTCTTCATCCAATAAATGATGGGGTATTTTTATGTCCACCTGAACAGGCAGATGGGGCCTCAGGTTACCCTTGGAGCAGCTGAAATTTTCCTACCTGTCAATTCTGTATGTTTGTATACTGTCACATAGTGTTTATCTAACTGGGAGAGGAATGGAGTCAGGAGCTAGGGAACAGAGTTTGGAGCTGACACCAAAAGTAGGGGCTTCAGTCTTTCCAATATTTAATTGGAGGAAATTTCTGCTCATCCAGCACTGGATGTTGGACAAGCAGCCTGATAATTCAGCAACAGTGTCATCAGTGTACTTGTGAAAACTAACACTGCGCCTTTGGATGATGTCACTGAATAGCAGCATGTAGATGCGAAATAGGAAGGAGACATGGATAGATCCTTAGGGGACACCAGAGGCAACAATGCAGGAACAGGGAAAGAAGCCATTGCAAATGATTCTCTGGCTATGATTAGATAGTTAAGAATGGAGCCAGGTGAGAGCAATTCCATACAATCAAACGGCAGGGGAGAGGCATTGGGGAAGGATAGTGTGGTCAACCATGCCAAAAGCTGCAAACAGGTCAAGAAGGACGTGGAGGGCAAGTTTACTTAAGTCACACTCACATAGGATGTCATTTGTGACTTTGATAAGAGCTGATAAGATCTGTTCCGGTACTGTGGCAGGAGCAGAAATCTGACTGGAGGGATTCAAACATGGAGTTCTGGGAAAGATGATAATGGATTTAAGAAGGGGGAACATATTCAAGGACTTTGGAGAGGAAAGGGAGATTGGAAATAGGGGGGTAGATTGCAAAGATGTCAAGGGTTTTTTTTGAGGAGAGGGATGATGACAGTTTATTTAAATGAAAGAGGGACAACAGCTGAAGAGAGCGAATTGTACAATTTCAGTTAACATGGGGTGCTGGAGGGAGTGATCAGCAGTTTAGTGGGAACAGGATTATGGGAACAGGATTACAGGAACAGGAGGTGGGTCTCATGGACAAGATATGCTCAGAAAGGGCATGAGGGGAGACAGGAGAAAAACTAGAGAAAAATGCGCTTTAAAGGCTAGGGCAGTGGAAAGCATTAAAGGAATTTTAGCCAGGTGGGCTAGTGGAAGGGAGGAACATGGTAGAGACAGCTGATTGGATTGTCTCAATCTGAGTGACAAAGAAGTCCAATGAGCTCCTCGCACTTGTTGTTGGGGGTGAGGGTGGAGGGGACAAGGGAGAGAGATTTAAGATGATGGTTTTCAGTAGAGAAAAGAAGCCAGGAGTTATCTGTGCATTCAAAGATGATCCTACAATAATAAGCAATTTTAGTAGATAAGAGCAGGAGCCCACTGTCAGGTCCAGTCTGATCTGACAGTGGATGGCTAAACCAGTTGTCCTCCATATCCTTTCATGTCTGTGTCCCTTGGACTTAAGGGAGTGGAGATGAGGGCCGTACCAGGAAGACTGGCAAGGTGAGAGAGAGTAATGGTGTAAAAACCTATTTGGTTCACAAATGCCTTTTAGAGAAATGGAAATCTGCCATAGTTACCTGGTCTGACCCTTATGTAATGGCAGACCTGCAACAATGTGGTTGACTCTTGTTATCTGAAACGACCCAGCAAGCCACTTAGTCGTCAAAAAGAAAGCTCTTTACCACATCCTCATGGGCAATTAGAGATGTGTGATAAGGGCTTGCTTTGCCCACATCCTGTGAATGATTTTTTTAAAAGGTCTAGGTATGACCCCAACCAGTGAAGAGTTCTCCATCTAATTCCCATTGGCATCCATTTTGCTAAGGCTCCTTGATGCCACACTCAGTCAAATGCTGCCTTGATGTCAAAAGCAGTCAGTCTCACCTCACCTCTGGAATTCAGCTCTGTTGTCCATGTTTGTACCAAGGCTGTTATGAGGTCTGGAACAAAGCTGTCCTGGTAGAACCACATTGGGCCCCAGTGAGCAGGTTATTGGTAAGTGCCACATGTTAGCAATGACAGTGACACCTTCCATCATTTTGCTGATGAAGGAGAGTAGATTGAAGGGACAGTTATTTGCCAGATTAGACTTGCCCCACCCTTTGTGAACTGGGAATACCTGGGCAATTTTCCACACTATTGGGGTAGATGCCAGTTTTGTAGTTGTATTGGAACAACTTGGTTTAAGGCATGGCTAGTTCTGGAGCACAAAACTTCAGTACTATAGCTGTGTTGTTGTCCAGGCCTTTGATGTAACCAGTGCACTTAGCTGTTTCTTAATATCACATTGAGTCAGTCAATATGGCTGAAGTCTTGAATTTATGATGGAGGGGTCTCAGAAGGAGACCAAAATCAATCATTTATTTAGCATTTCTAGCTGAAGGTGGTTGCAAACATTTCTGCTGTGTCTTTTACACTCACGTACTGAGCTCTGCCATTATTGAGGATGGGGATGATCATGAAGCCACCTCCTTCTACTAGTTGTTTAATTGTCCACCAGTATTCAGGATTTGATGCGGCAGGACTGCAGAGCTTTGATCTGATCCGTTAGCTGTAGGATCGCTTAGCTCTATCACATGCTGCTCCTCTGTTTAACAATGCATGTAGCCCTGTGTTGTAACTTTACCAGGTTGATACCTCATTTTTAAGTATGCCTGATGTAGCTCCTAGCATGCTATTCTCCACTCATCAAGGTTGATTCCCCTGGCTTGATATTAATGGTAGAATGAGGAATATGCCATGCCTTGATGTTACAGATGGTGGTGGGAGACAATTCTGTTGCTGCTGATGGCAGATCTAGTAACATTTCCACTATAAATGTAATGGCTATTATTGAGGGAAGTCAAAATCTCTCATAAAATACTGAGAGAGAAACTTAAGAGGTGAGCTTATGCAAGCTTAAGGCACATTTTATCAAAGGCAGATGTAAGGAACATGGGCCTCAAGAACTCTCAGGCTAAGTTTATAAGTAGCTCTCAGGCTTTAGATGCCTGGAATTTGATTTATGAAGAATCCTGTGTAGGGAGTCATGGCTGATGAATTACAAACACACATTTATTTATTTGAAAACTTTTTCTTTTAAAAATAAATGCTTCTATTCCTTTAATCCTGCCATGGTCACAGCCCAGTATCATCAATGGCCTATGGGCAATGTGACAGGACATGCAACAGTAATTATGAAGTTATTTTTAATAAATCATCTATTAAAACACGCTGGCAAAATTTATTTGCTGTCGTTTGCAGCCGATGTATACTTAATTGGTAAAAAATGATTTTACAAGTCAATTACTTAAGTAATATATAAGTTCCCACCTGAATGACTTCTCTTTGGTATTATCTGTTCAACAGTAAAATGAGGTTTCTTCTGCCCAAAAGCCAAAGATTGACGGATTCGGAATCGGTCTTGGCTGCAGTAATCAAAAGCATTATCTCGCTCCTTCTGGGTAATCACTGTACAAGTAAGGCATGAGTGTGTACTGTAACCTCAACAGCATTCAGAATTCAGAACTTTCAAAGATAAGTAAGTATAAAACTTTGAATAACTAACTCTGTCTATCAAGCAGCTGTACTGAAGGCAGGTGATAGATGACATAGAGGCGATAATCTTGATCCTGTGTCAAAGGATTATTGAATAAATCTGAAAGAGAATGAAATTTACGAATTAAAATTACATCAAGGGAAGTGAAGTAACAATGCTATGTTCACAGCTTGATATTGAAATGCTCAATGTTTTGATTCTTTGATAACTCAGGAAGCAAAGTTGACTGGTTTAATTTACTGCAAATGTGTACATTTTTCATAAAATAGCCATAATTTTTCAGCCTCCCTTAGAGTCGGGTGTTGCCAGTTGACTGGGGAATTGTAAACGTTACACTGTTGTTCAAATAAGGGTGCAAAGCTAAGCCCAGCAATTACAGGCTAGTCAGTTTATCTTTGGTGGTGGGGAAACTTCTGGAAACAATAATTTGGGACAAAATTAATTGTCACATGGATAAATGAAGGTTAATTTAGGAAAACCAGCATGGATTACTTAAGGGGAAATGGTATTTAACAAACTTTCTGTAGTTATTTGAAGGAAAGAGAGGATTGTTGAGGGTAGTGTAGTTGATGTGGTGTGCATGGACTTCCAAAAGACAGTTGATACCATGCCACACAACAGACTTGTGAGCATAGCTCACAGAATGAAAGAGGCAGTTGCAACATGAGCCAGAATTTTAGTTATGGCAGGAGAGGTGCAGAGCCGATCGCCGTCTGCAATCAGCTCTGCGCCGCCATTTTACATAAGCGGGCCCAGCGTGAATCGCAGCTCCCAAGATCAGCTGGAAGGGGTGGGCAGTGGCAGGAGACCAATGACCGCCAGGTCCAATGGCGACCCGGTGGCCTATTCAAGAACAGTGCAGCTGTCTTCCAAAGGCTACCACTGATGTTGCACAGGAGGATGTCAGATAGCATTCTCGGAGAATGAGGCCAGGCGGGAGGGCAGGTCGGCAGGCAGTCGGCCCCAAGGTTTTTAGATGGATACTTTGCTGCCCTCCTCAAGGAGGTGGCAGCACGCCGTGAGATCCTTGGATCTCAAGGAATAGGAGGAGAAGCTGGGAGGAGCTGGCAGAAAGGGTCAGCTCCCACGATGTGGTGAGATGCACCTGGGTGTAGTGCCGCAAGCGGTTTAATAACCTCTTGCGATCAGGTAGGGTGAATACCGTGTTGGCCTGGATCACTTTTCACAGCAGTTACGTTGCACCCCCTCCCCACCCCACCCCTCCCCTCCCACCCCCCCTCCCACTCCCACCTCCCCCCCTCCCCCCTCCCACCCCCCCTCCCCTCCCCCCACCCCCCTTCACCGCCCTCCCCCCTCCCCTCCCCCACCCCCCCCCACTCCCCCCCACCCCCCCCCACTCCCCCCCTCCCCACTCCCCCCCACTGCCCCCCTCCCCCCTCCCCACTCCCCCACCCCCCCCCTCCCCACTCCCCCCCACTGCCCCCCTCCCCCCACCACCCCCCCCTCCCACCACCACCCCCCCCCCCCCCAACTCCCAACTCAGAATTTTGTTTTTGCATTCATTCTTTCATTCATGGGATGCGGCCTTTGCCAGATGGGCCAGCATTTACTGCCCATCCCTAGTTGCCTCTCAGAGGGTGGTGCTGAGCTGCCTTCTGTATCCGTTGCATATGGTGCTGGAACACCCACAGTAGCGTTTGGGGGCGAGCTCCAGGATTTTGACCTAGCCACAGTGGTGGAGTGCCAAAACATTTCAAAGTCAGGATGCTGAGTGACTTGGAGGGGAACTTCCAGATAGCGGTGTACCCAGGTATCTGCTGCCTTTGTCCTTCTAGGTGGCAGTGCTCGTGAGTTTGGAAGGTCTTAGAGGGTGAGTGGCAAATGTGATGGAGGCAGCATCTGGGCAAGGGCATCAACCCTGACTGCTTGGAATGAGTGTATGGTGGCTCCAGGGTCATGAATCGGATGAGCCCTGCAATGTTTCACTCAGGTGGGGGTGGCAAGGCTGAAATGGCAATGCAGGTACAGGGTGGACTAATCAATGCTCCTCTCTCCTTTCAGGAGAAGACAGAACAAAATAATGCAGAGTGGCTGCGGACTGGCAGAGGGCAGCCCCATCTTCTCACCATGACCAGATACAAGCAGGAGGCACAAGAGCTGGAGAGGCACCATGTTCCCAGGTCAAACGGTCGCGGTGAGGTTGGGGTGCCACTGGTAGGTAAGAGTGCCATCCACTGAGGTCACAATGTCTGTCAATGCAGACATTCCACTGTTGACTGTATATTGATTTCAGCCTCCAACATGGGATCCCCATTGATAATGAAAGGAGGAACACTTCCTGACCCAGGTGCCAGGCATGCACATTAACATTCTACTAATCAAATGTCCTTGTTCTTCCTTTCAGCCTCTCTGGAACATGCCCAGACTCATGAGGCAGAGGGGAGCGCCACTGACCCCTGAGGGCCGAGAATTTTATAAACGCACCAGTGTCACACCCTCTCAGCCAGGCAGGCACCAACAGATACCAGCACCTCGGTGGGGATAAGATCATCAGCTAGTATCTCAATGCACAGTGGTGAGGGAACTTCACACTCGCTTGAGGTGCAGGCGGAGACAGGCAGTGCCCAGGGCACAGGCAGTCAGAGGACTGCTGGGGACCAGGAACATGCTCAGTTGATGGCTGATGCTGTGCCTCTGGAGACGTCCTTGAGGAAGCAGATGCTGGAAGTCCAGCAGGGTTTGCGGGAGGATCTGGCGGAGATACATGAGGGAATGCGTGCCCTGGTCTCCGTGATGGAGGATTCCATGCAGAGCATGAGCAATGCAATGACCCTCATGACTGAGCATAATGCCTCCTCCATGGAGAAGCTGCTGACTCTCATGGAGAGGCTCCTCCAGGAGAACAATCAGGGCTTCCTGGGATTGCGCTCAGACCTTCAAGGCCTCACAGCGGCACTGACCTCAGCTGGTCAGTGTCAGTGAGGGAGATGGATTGGCACCCAGTACCCCAGCTAGGTGCCCATCCATCAATGGATTGGCACCCAATATCCCAGCTAGGTGAGCAGGGAGGTCTAAAACGACCTCACATTGGCACACGAGCTGCCTGTCATCTCTGTGGGCTCCTCTCAGGGCACTCCGGATGATGGCAGCAGCTCATCTGCCCCTCTGCCATTGACTGTGGTTTCTGATGAGGCTGTGGGGACTGGGGAGAAGCTAGCTGTGCCACTGACCACTCCCTGCCACCGCACCCCCCCCCCTCCCGTCGGAGCCAGCACAGGCTCCACAGGCCAGAGGATTCCCGCTGAGGTCATCAAAGCCAACAGGATAGCAGAGTGAGCAGTGTCTCAAATGCTGGTGCCAGCGAGGGGGGAGCACCTAAACGAGGCACCCGCAAATGTAACCATAAATCACCTTAGGCACAACACGGGATTATCACTGGTGGTATTCTTTTGGTCCCCGTTTCAGTTGTTTTTAAGTAGGTGTGCTGTTCAACACCTTTTAATGGACTTTGATTTCTGTATGCAAGTTGACAATCATTAAATGTTTTGGTTCTCAACAAGCCTCTGGATGCTTCATTAGTTCTGCACGTGAATGGGAACCATTATGTTATGAGTGACTTGTTTGTCATTGACAAGGTACATAATTAATGTTCCTGACCAGGCAAGTGTTGCTGTCAGGTATCAAGTATGGAGCCTGCAGCCCTGGCATGTGTTGGAGCCTGGAGCCCTGGCTAGCTGAAGGAGCGTTGGATCAAAGCCTCCCAGGTGTCCCTGCCTCACTGGAGGTTGCCCGGATCGGTGTCTATCCCCTCAGCATTCTCCTGAGTGTGCTCATCCTCGGACTCACTAGTGGACTCATCATCTGCAGTCAGAGCATCTGTGTCTACATCTTCTTCCTCCACTGCATCCCCCCTTTCCACTGCCAGATTGTGGAGAGCGCAGCATGCAACCACTATAAGTGACACACGAGCTGGGGGTATTGGAATGTGCCCCCTGAACGATCCATGCTTCGGAAGCGCATCTTGAGAAGACCAATGGTTCTCTCTACCACTGCCCTTGTGAGGCTCAGCTCCTGTTGCACCGCTGCTCGGTCTCTGTTCTTGGATGGTGGAGAGGTGTCATGAGCCACCTTTTGAGCGGATAGCCCTTGTCACCCAGCAGACATCCATCCAGCCGGGCTGGAGCACTGAAAAGCCTTGGCACCTGGGAGTGTCTGAGAATGTAGGCATCGTGGGAGCTGCCTAGGTACCTTGCACAGACTTGTAGAATCTGCATCCTGTGATCACACACTATCTGCACATTCATGGAGTGGAATCGCTTCCTGTTGACGAAGGCACCTGGCTCACCCGCTGGCGTTTTGATAGCCACATGTATGCAGTCAATAGTACCCTGGACGCAGGGGAACCCAGCAAACGCTGCAATGCCTCTGGCTTGCTCCGCCTGGCTGGCCTCATCTGAGTGGTAGCAAATAAAAGTCAATGCACTCCTGAACAGTGTCTGTTACCAGCTTGACACAACTGTGGACAGCTGACTGGGACACTCCACAAAGGTCACACACCAACCCCTGGAAGGAGCTGGAGGCATAGAAGTTGAGAGCAACCGTGACATTCAGCACCACCAGTATGGGGTGTCCACCCACACAGTAGGCGCTGATCTCAGGGCCGATCATCTGACAGATGGAGGTCACTGTCTCCCTTGAGAGACGGAGCCTCTTTCGGTATTGCAACTCACACATATTGAGGTGGCTGCATCACTGCCTGTAAACCCTGGCAGCAGGATAGTGGCGTCTTCTGTGATCCCTTCCACCTTGTGTTTCCTCTTGGCCCTGCGCCCCTTGTGCCTGCGCCTCTCCTTCCAAAGGTGGCTCCCCTGGAGGCTGAATATGGACTCCTGGCCTCCTCCTCCTTCTGGCCCTCGCTTCCTCCTCAGAGGAGCTGCCTCCAACGGAGGGCACAATCCCAGGGAAAGGGAAGGCTGTCTGATGCCTGCAAGGCCCCAGGTGTTATGATTCCTCCAGAGTCCTGAACTGATGTCTGTTCTTTCTGTCAAAGCAGCTCTGAAGAGAATTGAAGTTGTCCTGTTCACACAAGCAAGTAGCACTAAGTTTAGCACTAACAATTCACATTAGTGAGCCCGTTCACCCCTCTTATCCCGCCGTGAATGAGGTTTTTAAAAATGTGGCCTACCCGCCTGCCCGTGCAATGCACTGGAAATCGCATGGGCTGTGAAAAATCGCTGTCAGTTGCTGCCTCATGGGCCTTAACTGGCCCATTAATTAATGGCGGACGTGTCTCGGAACTCATAGCGTGCCCACCCTCCAAAATATCGTGATAGCGAGCAGTGACGTCATGACACACACCTGATGTCATCACGTGTCATTTTATATGTCGGTGTGTTGGGCCCAGCCCCGTTCGTTGACGGAAAAATTCTGCTCGTGGATACAGAATTGGCTGTGTGACAGGAAACACAGAGTAATAGCTAATTGATGTTTTTTGGGCTGGAGGTATGTTTGAAGTGGAGTTCCCCAAGGGTCAGTGTTGGGATGCTTACATTTCCTGGTATGACTTAGACTTTGGTATACAGGGCACAATTTCAATTTGGATGATACCAAACTGTGGGGTGGATATTGTAGAACATCAAAAGGACACAGACAAGTTGGTGGAATGGGAGGACAAGTGGCAGATGAAGTTCAATGTGATGAAATGTGAAGTGATTCATTTTGGTAGGAAGAACGTGGAGAAACAATATAAAATTAAGGGCACGATCCTAAAGGGGAAGGAGGAGCAGAGGGACCTGAATGTATACATGCATAAATCATTGAAGGCAGGACAGGTTGAGAGTGCGGTTAATAAAGCATATAGTATCATAGGCTTTATTAATAGAGGTATAAAGAGCAAGAGTAAGGAGATTATGTTGTACTTGTATTGGACATTAGTTCGACCTCAGCCAGAGTATTGCATCCAGTTCTGGGCACCACACATTAGGAAAGATGCGAAGGTATTGGAAAGAGTGCAGAAGAGATTTATAAGAATGGCTCCAAGAATGAGGAAATTCAGTTATGAAGACAAATTGGAGAAATTCCAAATTGGCAAAGAGCAAGTAAAATTAGAGAGATAAATGCACGGTTCTAAGACTGGTGTGGGAGAAGGGGGTTTTGGTTTGTAAGGCACTGTCACCAGTACTGGGGAAAGTGGGGGCTGAACCATTGGGATGGTCTACACCTGAACCATGCTGGGATGAGTGTTCTTGCAAATCACATAATTAGGGAAGTAGAAACGGCTTTAACCTAACAAAGGGGGTGGGGGGGGCAGGTTAGGAGGGGTGTTGTGGTGAGGGATCAAGCTTGGGTAGGTGTGGCAAATCAACAGGTAGATTCAAGGCAGCAGAACATAATAGTAATATGGGAAATGATGGTCATAGAATAGCAGGAAGGGATAGAGAGATAAAACCTAAGAATACACTAATAGTCAAGACTAAATGTTACAAAGATAACAAAGAGACAAAACTAAAGGTTCTGCTCCTATTTTGTATGTAGGCAGGTTCAACTAAAGCATTCAAAACAGAGTTAGACTCGAATGGAAAAAGAATGTGTAGGGTTAAGGAGAGAAGGTAGGGGAATGGTACTAAGTGAATTGCTCATTCAGAGAACCAGACACAATGGCATCCTTGCTGTAACATTCCTGTGTTTCAGTATTTTTCAGTTGAAAACATTGTTAACAACTCAGATTATGGCACGTTGGGACACATATTTAATATACTGCTACAAAATGGAAATCTTCGTTTAAAGCTAATCATGAAAATGTTTATTTCTGATATATCAGCAATAAAGTTTAGTGGAGTAATACACCTCAGGGAAGTTCCAGGTGATTTCCAATGCTAAAGATCTACATGACTGGGCTTATCATATGTCTGTAGTGATCTTTATTTAACACCTGCTGTTAAGATGTTACTTGCCATGTAGCCCTAATGCAGAGGCCTGGACTAATGCTCTGGAGAAATGAGTTCAAATCCCATCATGGCAAGTAGGGGAATTTAAGTTCAATTAATTAAATTGAAATAATGATAAACCATGAAATTATCCAATTGTCATAGAAACTATTTTACTAATTAAGGATGGAAATGCTGGCTTTGTTAGCAATGCCCATATCTCATGAATGAATTAATAATTTAAAAATGGATTTACCAAACTATTTTTAAAGAGATTTTGACTAGCTTTCTTGTGATATGCTTTTGTGTTGAGGATTCAAAATCACTTGAAATCAACGTTGCCTAAAATTAATGCAATCACTCATGAGTTACAACAGCTATCTGACTTACTATGAACTGCACTATTTTCTATTTATACAACACATAGAAATATCTTTTTCAGCTCAACAAGATCCATTTGTTCTGATCTGGGTAAATGTCATTAATAACTCGGTGTCCCAATGTGGTCACTTGACTGCATCACCAAAGTAGTGCATTCAATATCCCAGGTGTGTATTCATTCAAACTTGCTTTTCTCTGCTCTTGTCTTCTTAATCTTTATTTGTGTGATTTGACTGTAATTCACAGTATTTCCTTCTCTGTTGTTGCTCTGTTTCTCTCTCTATCCTTAAATCATGAATTAAGGAAAAAGACAGATGCCCTGCTGACCTCACCACAGTGTCATTAGCACACACTTCCAACAATTTGCAGCGCAAAACATTTTCACCTTTTTAATCTTTGATCCCTGCTGTCAGGAAAAACATGGCACAAGGCATAGCTAAGCTTTCGTCTTTCTTTGCTTCATATTGACCCACAATTTGCTGAAGTGGGTCATTTCATTGCACGTTTGTTAGATTTTTTCTCACCCTTCAGCTTGAACATTTTTCATGCCGCAAATTGCTGGAAGTGTGAGCTAATGACACCATGGTGAGGTCAACAGGGCATCGTTTTTTTCCTTAATTCATGATTTAAGGATAGAGAAAGAAACAGAGCAATAATGGAGAAGGAAATACTGTGAATCAGTCAAATCGCACAAATAAAGAGAAATAAAGAGAGGGAAAGAAAGATTGGATAGGAAAAAATGAGACCAAAAGGAAAAGAGAAAAAAATCATTAGGGACAAATTACTACCTGTAGGAATGAAACTGTGATTTTGTCTGCTCCTTTTCTGGGAAAAGGAAAAAATAGTTCAGACCAGTACTCTTATTCCCCAGTTTTACCAGTGTTCTATTTTAAGGTATACAAGACCAATTCGGACCAGTATTCTTATTTCCCAGTTTATATTGCTTTTTCTTTCCTACCGGGAATAAATTTCAACATTGAAAGGGTCTTTATGTCTTAAATGGGAGACACAATTTTCTGTAATCAGGTTAATTAATTTAAACAGTGTAAATACAGTGATTTATTGGCAATTATGGGGAGCTTGACAACATGCTGCTGCTTTTGCAAGAAAAAAAATTCTGGAGATTCACAACTCAATGTATCTGTTCTTCACCACACAGTACTGTGTTATTTACACACTAATAACAGCATGCACTTTAAACTAGCCATTATTCTTCCAAAATATTCTGGGCTAACATGTTATAATTTAATCGAAAACAGTGTGTTTTTGATAAAGCTGAGTTCTGGGGACAGTTGAAAATCATAGTTGAAGACAGTTTAAAGTTAACAAGCGGTGTGACAAAGGAAAATGCCTGTAAAGTTTGTCATTAGACTGATAAGCGGCATCAACCATCTGGTCCTCAGTTAGAAGACCCTTAATGGGGCTGCATAGCATTATTCTAACTTAAGTCTCAAGTACTTGTGACTACAACCTAAGCTGGTGATCGGAGTTTTGTCATTGACAATCATATCAGTTAATATTAAGCAGCAAAGCTGCTGTTACCTCAGTAATTGCTAATCAACTCTGCAAGGGGAAAACAGATAAACTAGTTTGTAACAAAATAGTTTGCACTGGCCTCAGAGCGTCTCAGTTTGGCTGCAGGTGCTCAGTATTGACATCCCTTTATAAAGAGCCTTGAATTTCCTCAGCTCATTTTGGGTGCACAGAAAATGGCCGCAGCTGGACTCAGGGCACCCACATTATGGAAATCAGAGTTGTGGCAACACGTGGCTCCCTCATCAGTTCCTTCAGGCCAACCACTGGAACTGGCAGAAACACAACAAATTAGATCAATCGTTCCATTATGTTCTGTTAAAACAGAGGGACCCCAAATCCTACTTTCCTTTGGGCCCTACATGGTATTCAGCACTCCTATTACATTGAATCTCATGCGGCAGAATTTTGCCCTCATTGGGCGGGCTCGGCAGGGGCGGGCAGGAGCAGTCGGGAAGCTGACCGCCACCCGTGATCGGGGCCCGACCACGATTTCACAGTGGCGGGCCAATTAAGGCTCGCACAGCGTGAAATGTGGCTCATCACTGGCCGGGAAGGGCAGAGCGGGGATGGGCGCCTGTTGGCCGCCGGGTCCAATGGCGACCCAGTGGCCTGTTTAAAAACAACCAAGGCAGCCCCAGAAAGGCTGCCACGGAAGGACATCTGTTTGCCATTGTGTGGAGGGCTGGTCGGCAGGGCACTTGGCCCTCCGTTTTTCCGACAAGTGCCTCGCCGCCCTCCTGGAGGAGGTCGCTGCCAGAAGGGACACCCTTGTCCCCAGGGATGGGAAGAGGAGGCCACCGCACCTCACAAAGAAGACATGGGAGGAGGTGGCAGCTCAGGTGAGCAGCCACAACCTGGTGCGGCGCACCTGGGCGCAGTGCCTGAAGCACTTCAATGACCTGCTGTGCTCACAAAGGGTGAGTACCGTGTTACCATAGGTCAGTGTGCTGAATTGTTTTGGGCTGGCTGCACCCCCACCATGAAGCTCAGAGGTGTTAGGGTCTGAGTACCCACTGTCAATCACATCAGCACTAGCCAAGGGGCTGAGCCCTGGCTGCTTTGACCGAGTGCCTTGTGGCTCGAGGGCCACAACTCGGATGTGCCCTGCAAGGTGTTCCTCAGGTGGGGTTGGCCAGGCACCTGTGGCGCTGCAGGTAGAGAGTGGAGAAGACATCCCATAACTATATTGTGATGCCGCAGACTGGCGAAGGACCCTTACACCTCCTCATCCTCTCCTGGTATGAGCAGGAGTCCTTGGAGCTTGAGAGGCACCATGCACCTTGGTCAAGCAATCACAGTGAGACTGGGGTGTCAGACGAAGTGCAGCGCACTGAGGTTAGAGTTTCAGATTGTGCAACCATTCTAGTGTAGTCTCTTCATTGATGTGAGCCTCATACCTGGAATTCCCATTGATCATTGAAAGACGAGGACACCATGATGCAGATCTCCATTGTCTCACCAGGGTGCCTGGCAATGCACAGTGACAGTGTGATGACTTTAACTAATGGCATGTCCTTCTTCTTCCTTTTAGGTTCACCAGCACACAGGCGTTCACTCTCTGGACCCTGAAGGGCTACCCCTGACATCGAAGGACCACCATGCTCTCTTAGCACCAGTGTCACACCCACTCTCTGAACCAGGAACCAGAGCAGATACCAGCACCTCGGTGGGCGTTAGTTCGGCAGCTAGTGTCTTGATGCACATTGGTGAGGGCACTTCACATTCACTTGAAATGCAGGCGGAGGCAGAGAGTGCCCAGGCCACCGGCAGTTGGAGGACTGCTGGAGACCAGGACAATGCTCAGTTGAAGGTTGATGATGAGGCTTTGCAGTCATCCATTAGGTGGCAGATGCTGGAATCCAGCGGAGTGTGCGGGAGGATCTGGTGGAGATCCATGAGGTTATGAGTGCCATGGTCTCTGTTGTGGAGGAGTCCCTGTGGAGCATGAGCACTGTGTTGACCCTCATGGCTAAGCACAATGCCTTCTCCATGGAGACAGTGGCGACTCTCATGGAGAGGCTGCTCCAGGAACAGAATCAGGGGTTGCACTTGGACCTGCAAGCCCTCACATAGGCACTGATCAGTGTCCATGTGTATGATGGATGGGGCACCCAGTATCCCAGTTGAGTGCCCATCCATCAATGGCGAGAAGGGAGGTCCACAGCAACCTCACATTGGTGCACAAGCTGCTTGTCACCTCTGTAACTCCTCTCAGGGTGCTCTGGATGACAGCAGCAGTTCCTCCGGCCCTCTGCCAATGACCGTCGCATCCGATGAGGCTGCGGCTACTGGGTAGATGCCAGCCATGGCACTGGCTGATCCCTCCCAGCCAGGACCAGCACAGGCTCCACAGGCCAAAGGATGACCGCCAAGGTCATCAAATCCAACAAAACATCACAGACAGCTGGCTGTCTCCAATGCCAATGCCAGCGAGTGGGGGCACCTGGATGTAGCACCCATAAATGTCAATTTAAAGCACCTTAAGCACAAGAGGGTCTGATCACGGGTGATCTTTCGTTCCTCCATTGTTTTTTCAATGGTGTAACTACCAACACTGGATATTGTTCCATTAAAAGCTATGTGAGTTCCAACATTAAATATATTTGCTTTGGCCTGCGTGTGCTTCATTTGTTTTGTAGATGCAGGGTAGCCCAGAATGTAATGCTGGACATGGGTGGCTCAAAACTTGATTGCACAGTCACTGAGTGTGTCTTGGGGGCCAAGGAAAGGGTCATTTCTGTGATCCAAGATGGAGGCAGCAATCCTGACATGAGGTGGTAGTTCTTATTTGGCAGCCTAGCTGAAGGAGCATTGGATCAAGGTGTCCCTGCCTCCCTGGAGGTTACCGAGGTCTGGCTCCAAGCCCTCAGTGTTCTCCTCAACATGCTCCTCTTCTGGCTCACTACTGGATTCATCCTTTGTGGCCTATGCAGCTGCTTCAAGATCCTCTTCCTCCAGTGCCCCCCCACCCCATCCCCCGCTCCCTTTGACAGTGCCTAATTGTGGAGAGCACAGCATGCAACCACTATCAGTGACTCGCTTTGCAGTGTGCCCCCTGAACTGTACAGGCATCGGAAGTACATCTTGAGAAGCCTTAAGGATCTCTCTACCACTGCCCTTGTGGAGGCGTGACTCCTGTTGTACCACTGCTCCGCCTCTGTTCTTGGGTGGCGGAGAGGTATCAAGAGCCACCTTTTGAGGGGATAGTCCTTGTCACCCAGCAGCCATCCAGCCAGTCAGGCTGGAGCACTGAAGAGCCTCGGCACCTGGGAGTGTCTGAGGATGTAAGCGCCATGGGAACTGCCTGGGTACCTTGGACATGGTCTCACACACACTATCTGCACGTTCATGGAGTGGAAGCCTTTCCTGTTGATGAAGGCAATTGGCTGACCTGCTGGCTCCATGATGGCCACATGTGTGCAGTTAATGGAACCCTAGACGCGGGGGAGCCCAGCAATCACTGCAAAGCCTCTGGCTCGCTCAGCCTGGTTGGCCTTGTCCGTACAGAAATGAATGAAAATCAATATCCACCTGACAGAACTTCTGTCAGCAGCTTGATGCAAATGCGGACAGCTGATTGGGACACACCACAAAGATCCCCTACTGAACCATGGAGAGGGCTGGAGATATACAAGTTGAGGGCCACTGTGACCTTCAGAGCCATGGCATGGGCTGTCCACCCACACAGTCAGAGATGATCTCAGGCCCAATCCTCTGACAAATGCAGGTAACGCTCTCTCTTGAGAGGTGGAACCTCCTTCGGCACTGTACCTCGGACATATTGAGGTAGCTGCATCGCCACCTGTAGACCCTGGCAGCAAGATAATGATGTCTTCTGCAGCTCCTTCTACCTTGGACTGTTGGCCCTATGCCACTTATTCCTGCTCCTCTCCTCCCACAGGTCACTCCCCTAGAAGCTGCATCGGGTGACGTGGCCTCCTCTCCCTTCTGCCCCTCTGTTCCTCCACAGAGGAGGTGCCTCCTGCAGAGG
The DNA here is from genome assembly GCF_017639515.1 of Carcharodon carcharias. Taxonomy (NCBI): domain Eukaryota; kingdom Metazoa; phylum Chordata; class Chondrichthyes; order Lamniformes; family Lamnidae; genus Carcharodon; species Carcharodon carcharias. The sequence goes on along the minus strand of NC_054469.1, from coordinate 127,914,437 downwards.
CCACAATCCCCATTACCAGGGTAAGGAAGGCTGTCTGATATTTGGAAATGTCCAGACGGTCCGAATCCTCAGGGAGTCTGGGAGACAACTCTGAGTGTAGAAATGAAGCCTGGAAATGCTAAAAATGAAGCCCCAATCAGAGATTAAGCTAAGTATCAATAAGCCACCAGCAGCAAGTTATCTCCAAAACTCCTCACTACTCACATTGACAATGCTGCTGACCCTTCTCATCCTGTCCCTGGATGAGGTTTTGCAAATTGTGGTCTGCCTGCCTGCCCTTTTAGCCCATGAGATGAGTGAAAAATCACACAGGCAACGTTCAATCCCTGTCAGTTGGGTTGTCAAGGGCCTTAACTGGCCTATCAACTAATGGTGGGTGCGGTTCCGATTCCCACCAAGCGAAATATCACGCGAGTGTGCGATGACGTCAAGATGCTCACCTGACATCATCACGTGTCATTTTACGTTTGAGCGAGTTGGGCGCATGCCTGCCTGCTCAGCGAAAAATGCTGCTCATGTTGTAAAACTTTAATTCAAATTTATACACTCCAGTATTCTACCAGCAAAACTCTTCTAAATTAAGCATAATACTTGATGGATTTGTCTGGTACCAGGGCAACTTGAAGGTTACAACAACAACTTGCATTTATATAGCACCTTTAACATCATAAAAGATCCCAAGGTACTTCATAGGAGCTTTATCAAACAAAATTTGACACTGAGCCATCTAAGGAGATATTAAGACAGGTGACCAAAAGCTTGGACAAAGAGGTAGGTTTTAAGGAGTGTCTTCAAGGAGGAAAAAGAGATGGAGAAGTGTAGGTATTCTGGAGCTTTGGGCCTGGGCAGCTGAAGGCACTGTGACCAATGGTGTAGCAATTGAAATCAGGGATGGGCTTGGGGCTAGAACATAGGAGTGCAAAGATCTTGGAAGGTTGTAGAGTAGGAGAAGATTACAGAGTCAAGAAGGAGTGAGCTATAGAAGGACTGAAAAAAAAATAAGAATTTTAAAATTGAGGTGTTGCTGGACTGGGGGACTTATGTAGGTTAACAAGCACAAAGGTAACTAACCAGTGCAAGTTGAAGTACAGACAGCAGAACTACATTCCGATATTTGCACACATGCAAATAAAATAGTGGCTAATTGTTTACCAAAGAAGTCCCATAACAATAAGCGTATTTGCATTTTAGCAATTGCTACGTTTCAGTAATTTAAGCATTTTTTTTTTTTTTACAGATTATTGACATAAATTAATTGAGTATTTTACTTTGTAGGCATCAATTCAGATCAATCAGCAGAATAAGAAAACTAAGTTGCAGAGAGCCATTAAAAACCTACTGGTGTTATGACAATATTTATAAAATGGACAATAAGAAATCTCTGCCTCAGAAGGTGTTGGAGGTGGGGTCTTTGAATATTTTTAAGGCAGTGGTAGATAGATTCTTGTTAGGCAAGGGAATCAAAGGTTATCGGGGTTAGATGGGAATGTGGAAATCAAAACAGAAGATCATCGGCAATAATCTATTGAATGGCAGAGCAGGCTCGACGGGCCAAATGGTCTATTCCTGTTCCTATTTCTTATGTTATGTAAAAACAAAATCTAACAGTAAGAAATTAGCAATATGGTTCATCCTTATTTATTTCTATTGTTATAACAGTTGCTGTATGTGGCCTGCATCAGCTGCCAGAATATTGGGTCAGGCCCACCACATAAAATGAGTTTGATACCCCTGAGACAGACAGCTGCTTACTTAATGTGTGGAGCCAATTCAATTTCTTGATCTCTTTTATGACCTTCTCAACTCCATGAAGCCAATTATTTTGTAGCATCAATATCTGCAAACACATCAAGTGTTTCAGGGTATCTACAATATAAAGCATATTGCAAAATGTGAATCCTACAAAGATCAGTTCATTGAAAACATTGGGCAGAATTTTCCGTGTCTACTGCCGTCGGGCGTCATGACGGGTGTGAGCAGACAATATGGCGGAAAGGCCAGAAATCAGTTTCACAACGTCATGAAACCAGTTTGCAATCGTCTGCACTGCCTGTCAACGGCAGGCCACATTTCCTGCCACCTCATGTTGGGAACTTCATTTTAATATATCTGCATATTATTATACGCCCTGCTCACCGGAATCACCCCCCCCCCCCACCCCCCCCACCCCAACCCCCACACCACCCTTAGTGCATCTACTATGTAGGGATCCTTGAATGGCACAAAAGAACAAGCAAGTTATGCAGTAAACTGTCATTAACACGATTGATCATGTAACTCAGAATTTTCTTGGAACAACTGTGACTCTTATAGTTGCCCTTGCTGAAAATAGTTAGAAGGTAATTATCATACCTCCACCCCTCATTAAAGTGAACAGAGATCACAATTTCCTAAATTTAAGCCAGTTTTCAGGCCAACGTCACCCAGGCTTAAAAACAAAAGGTGTAGGCCTGCCAGTGGCACAATTTATTGAATCTGATCATGCTCTCTGATGTCATTTAAATAACACATGAATCAGAACATTGCTGTGTTTGTTAATTGGGATATTATTTTATGTGCTTGCACATTGGGATGTGTTTGCTGATTAGAACTTGTTGAAAAACAGGTTCTTAAACACTGCATCTTCGCAGCAATAAAATGTTCCTTTATGTATTTTAGTTTAACGATGTTTAATTTTTAAGTCTTTATTGTTCTTAATCTGCTACGTCACAGCTTGTTTAGCTAAAAGGTTCCTCAAGAAAAAATAAATGCCTAAAAAATATTCAACAATTGCATATTGATATGTATTCCCATGGCAAAGCAAAGCAATGAGGGGCAGTTTAAAAGGAATTAATGAATATCTATGGAGTGACAGAAAGTACAAAAGCTATAGCTGCACCTTTTCTGATTGGTTACTCTGCTCATCGCAGTACATTTCAATTAGAAATATGGAAAAATATAGTGTAAATTATCAATGGCAGGGTTGATACTTCAATGGTAAAATTCGCAGTCTACGTTGCTCATCTTGCTGATAAAGGAAAATGAGACTGTCAGTGTTGAAGTAGTTTCTGTAAACCCCACAAGTAATCAGTTCCATCTGGAAAGAGAGAAAAACTTGGAGAAATAAATCAAAAGACGTCAAGGTGATGCCAAGCTTAAGCTTGCCTCTCGAGGGCAATTAGAGATGGGCAACAAACATTGGTGTTGCCAGCAATACCAACAACCCATGAAAGAATTTTTAAAAACTTTAAAAACCTATAAATTATAGTAAGGTTAAAAGACTGGAGGAGGTAGATACTTTTTATCATTTAAACTCAAACAATAAACTAGGTGCTGTACCTATTTTTATATGGTGTTGAGACATTATTAAATGGTCATTCCCAATTGCTGCTAATCCAAGTCTAAAATCCTTGTTGATAATGTTCTAGCTCAACTTAAATGGTCAGTGTTTGGGTTAATTTAAATGATCATGCTTGCTATGCTTTAAAGGTAGTAATGAATACTATTTTACAATTTGCACTATGGGTTGAGATGAGAAGCAACATTAAATTTGATCTAATTAATTTCTGATTTCTTATGCAGAAATAAATGGGTCAAATATAAATTTTAGTGGAACCTAACTTACTTCACTGTCTCATATTTTGATCTGCATGCTCTATTATGTAAAATCCAGACTGAATTCACAAAAAATTTTCAAAACAGTAAAGCATATAGGTAATAGTTCATATTATAATGGTAAGGTCATTATACCAACAATATACTTACATCATGATTGCATTATTAAAAATTGAAGAATCATAGAAATTTACAGCACAGGCAGATGACATTTGGCTCATCACATTCATGCCAGCCAGCCAGGAGCCATCCAGTCTAATCTCACTTTCCAGTTTTTGGTCCATAACTTTGTAGGTTACGGCACTTCAAGTGCATATCTAAGTACTTTTTAAATGTTATGAAAGATTCTGCCTCTACCATCCTTTCAGGCAGTGAGGTTCAGATCCCCACCACCCTCTGGGTGAAAGAATCTCCCCTCAAATCCCCTCCAAACCTCGTACCTCTTAATCTAAATCTATCCTTATTATGGACTCCTTAACAATGGGAAATAGGGACTTTTTTTCCACTCTACCTAGACCCCTCATAACTTTATACACCTCAACCTCGTCTGATCCAAAGAAAACAACCCTAGCCTATTTAATCTTTCATTATGACTAAAATTCCACAGTCCAGGTAACAGTAACATCCTTGTAAGTCTCCTCTTTCCTACAGTGTAGTGAACAGAACTACAAGCAGTACTCCAGCTATGGACTAACCAGTGTCTTGTACTGTTTCAGAATAACCTCCTTGCTCTTATACACAATGCCTTGGTTAATAAAGGTAAATATCCCACATGCCTTCTTGAGTATCTTACCTACCTGTCCAGCCACCTTCAGGGATCTATAGACATGCATTCCAAGGTCCTTTTGTTCCTCTATACTTCTCAGCATCATACTATTTATTGTGTATTCCCTTGCCTTGGTAGCCATTCTCAAATGCATGCATTCATACTTCTCTGGATTGAACCCCATTTGCCACAGTTCCATCCATGTGACTAGTCCACTGATAACTTCTTACAATCTACAACTGTCTTCTTCATTAGTAACCAGCCAGAGAGATTGGAAAATGATGGTCAGAGCCTCTGCTGTTTCCTCTCTTACTTTCCTTAGCAGCCTAGAATACCTTTCATCTGGGCCTGGGGATTTATCCACTTTCAAAGATGTTAAACCCCTTAATACTTCCTCTCCTGTTGTGTTAATTTCATCTAACATTTCACACTTCTCAGATTGTAATCTGTATTATCCATCTCTTTTGTGAAAACATGCAAAGTATTCATTAAGAACCATATACATGTCTTCTGCCTCCACAAACAAGTTACTCTTATGGTCCCTAACAGGCTACACTCTTTCTTTAGTTATCCTCTTGTACTTTGTGTTTTTATTAAAAAAAACTTTGGCGTTTCCTTAATTTTACTTGCCATTACTTTTTTTGCCCTCTCTTTGTTTTTTTAATTTCCTTTTTAATTCTGTCCCCACACTTTTTATACACCTTCAGGTTTTCTACTGAGCCCTAAGCTTCCCCTTTTCCATTTCTCCTCTCCTTTAAGCCTTTTGATATCATGGGGCTCTGGATTTGTCACTCTTGTTCTTTTTCTTTAAGGAACATACTTGTTCTAAACCTTCACTGCGGCTTCCTTGAATGCATCCTATTGATCTGGGACTAATTTACTTTCAAGAATCTGTTTCCAGTTACTTTGGATAAATCACATCTCAGCTTAATAAAATTAGCTTTGCCCCATTTGAGAACATATATTCCTGGTCTATCATCGCCTTTTTCCGTAACTACCCAAATATAACTGAATAATGATAACTTTCATCAAAGTTCACACCGACTGCCTACCCAGCTTCATTCCGTAAAACTAAGTGCAGAACCACCCCTGACTTGTTCATGTTGTTCCTTCCAGAGTGCTTACCCTCATCCTGCTATTATCACATTCTGTTTTCTTACCTTAATGCCACCATCAGCAGCTCCTTTAGCCCATACCACTATCATTAACACTCCCTTTGTCCTTTTGTTCATGACGTATTTGTCAATCTCTCCTTTGCCCTCACCTATATCTGGCCTTCTGTCCAGCTTCATCTGCTCCACTCCTTAAACAGTTTAAATTTCATCACGTTTTTACTACTCTTTAGCTCTGAAGAGTCATACAGACTCAAAATGTTAACTCTGTTTTTCTCTCCACTGTTGTTGTTAGACCTGTTGAGTTATTCCAGCATTTTCTGTTCTTGTTTCAGATTTCCAGCATCTGTAGTATCTTGCTCATTGGACTTGTTATGTATTGGCTAAAGAAGTTCTCCTGTATGTATTTTAAGAATTCTGCTCCCTCTGTAACTTTCATGCTAATTCCATCTGAGTTAATATTAGGGTATTTGAAATAATAATTAAAAATTAATTGTACTCATGCAAAAATGTATTGTACCTGTTATGTCAGTGAGCAGGTTGTTGTTTAAGTGTAATTCTTTGAGGTGATAATTCAGTCTCAGGAAATCTAACTTTTTAATCTATAATAAATAAACAAATGGTAACAGAATGATTCAAAAATAGCAAAAAAAATGTCAATAGCAACCATTTAAACTTTATAAAATATTGCTCTAAAGGAGGTATGGTATGGTCATTTTACATGACCATTCACTTCCATTTGTAATCACAATGTACAAAATGCTGTTATTGAGGTCCAGTTTTTGAGTAATTTTACACAATTATTTGATTGCAGTTTGCTAATGAACTAAACTACAAAGAAATATACTAGAAAACGATCTTGAACTAGAAGAGTCAGACACAGCAATTTCGTATGAGTATACTTGCCTGCTGAAGTGTGGTGAAACACAATTCTTACTTTTAAATTGGCAGTTGGAGCTTAGGGCCTTCTCTGCATTCGCCAGCCAGGAAATGGCCACACATGCACAGTTAGTATGTTTTACGTTTTTTAGGCCGGGAACCATCCCTGCGTAGAAGAAAGGAGGGAAAAGAAGCAAAACAGTGTGAAAAGCAGGTCAGATGACTTGGAACTGGAGCACCATTGCAGAGAGTGTATCCCAAGGAGCAGGACATGGGGAGGGGGACAGGGAGAAGGTCCCAAACCAAGAAGGTCCCAAACCAGGGACAAAGACAGGGATCAAAAAGAGGTCCCAGAAGACAGACCCAGGTAAGGGACAGGGCAGAGATCAAAAACAGATCCTATTAAGTAAAGTTGAGTTAGGCTGCAAGTTAAAGAAAGAGCTGCGAGGAGCAGACTTAGAGCAAAGTGGGCTCAAGAGAAGCCCAGAAGATCTGGGGGGCAGCTAAAAGTTGGTGACTCTGTGCTGCAGGCCATAAGGGCAAAGGTACCCTTTTAGAGCTGTGGTGTTCTGCTGGACATGGTCGAAGATCTGAAATTGTGTTTGGAAGGTGAAGCATGAGTGTAATTTGAGATCCAAGAAAAAGGAATCTCAAAAGGTGAGATTGAAACCCTGGAGGTGGATCCTTGTTGAAGTCATCTGAGTAGGAGTGACATTTCGAGAGGATTCCAAGGCAAGGTGTTCAAATATAGAGATTGGAAACCCTTGTGAGGAAGACAGGGTTTCAGTGAGGCAGGTGTGACAAGCATCTGAGTGGGTTGTTGAAGAATCCATGGTATCTGCTTGGGTCGTACCTGACATTTACTTAGGAGTGTGGTGTGTTTGACCACAGTTCGCCTGTTAATTCACATGTGCTGCATACTCACCTTGAATATTAGAATATAGAATAGATATTAGAAATAGCTTTATCTTTCCAAATTTGTGTGCGTCTGTAAAGATATATAAGGGGTGAAAGAACAGTGGGTATTTGAATCATTTTCTTGTGTTTATATTGTTTAATAAATGTTTTATTCCTTGTGTTAAAAGTGAATCAGCAGACTCCTGAGAGTTCAGTTACTTTCCTCCACGGTTTCTAAAAAACAAAGTTAAGATCTATCAAGCCTGGCTTCACTCTGGGATCTGAACTGTCCAGTAGTATCAGCTGGGATTGTAACAGAAGTACAAATTTTCCAGCAAAATTTATCATACAGCATTGCAAAACCTAAAACTTGTAAAACACTCCTTCAAAATTACATTTCTCCTTTAATGTTATAAAATAACATTTATTTTTTTGATGGGCAATTAGGAGTGGTCAATAAATGCTGGATTTGCCAGTGAGGTCCACATCCCATGAAAAAATAAATGTGTTTCTTGCCAGAGAAATTAAAGCAAAATTAACAATGATTTGTTCACAATGCCTAGACACATAGGATTAGAAAATAGACGGCACTGCACCCATTTCTTTGAGCACTAATTAGGTGCTGAAGCCTCCTCTATGGCAGGCAGGAAGTGCTCGCTCATTAATATCAGATACATGCCAAACAATTAGGCATCCAGGGTTAATGCCTGAAACAGGTGTTAGTCTGTTTGCATTTGCAAAGAAAGTTTAAGGCCCCTTAGGCAAAACTGAGTGCACTTGACACTGAGCAGGCTGCATTCAGGAAACTCAGTTTACATGTCACCTAAACAGACTTCCTTAAACGGACCCCAAAAAGATAAGTTTGTAAACAAAAAACCTGAATGTGAAGCTAGAAGCATTAGTATTCTTCCAGATATCATGTTAAAGCTGCTGGCCACCACTTGAGCTCCTTCCCAATCACTGCTTCGGCCCACGTCCCAATTGCTCTCCCATCCAAATGTCCTGATCACCTTAACATTCCTGGTTGATTGCAATCACTGTTCCTTTAATGGCCTGTCATGAGAGCCACTATTGGCAAAGCAATGGCCCAAAATTAAAAGGCTCTGCGCCCACCTCATACGCAGGTGCACCTATATCTGGTACGCCTCAGATCTACCTATTTAGGCATGGAAGTTATGATTTCTAGACCATCGATTTGGAATTTCTTGAACATTAATCTTATTGCTAAGCATGGAAATTGAAATATGGATGTGAAATTCGAATGCGTAACATTGCTGGAGATAGTGCTACATAAGCCTTCCTAGTGGGGCAGGTTGTACCTCCAGCTGGCTCTGGCACTGTCAATGCAGCACACAATACTGAAAAGGGTGCTCATGCTGGTGTTCTCTGTGTATGCTGGAAGCACCTAGTCAAGACATCAATAACTGGCTGATGTACTGCCCAGCTTCCAAGTTAGGACAACATAGGCCTCTGGACAAATTCACCAATGAATAAGGGTTCAGCTGCAAGAGGGAGGCTGGCACTATCATTACATAAAGCACCAGGGCACCCAACTTGCAGGTAAGATAACTTGTAATAATTTCTGCTATTTTAAAATGACTACTCCAAGTACTTTGGAGTGTTTTGAGTGCATTTTTGTGAGTTCCTGGATTTGGAAGGGAATGTTGCTGCATCCTCACAGAAAGGGGAGAGGAATTGGTGACTTATCCACACAAAGGCTTGCAACTGGTATGGGGGTTGTAGTTGCAACACCACTGGCAAATCCAGAAGAGGGTATGAAGAGAGAAAGCTCTGCTGTCTGCTAAGTTGGAGTCAGAATCTTTCATGCTCTTTGACAGTAACAGGAAGTTGCCTGGTAGGCAACAAAACTCTGCAAGAAAAATCTATCCGTGACTTACTAAGGAGGTTAAGGATAGTATTAGATTAAAAGAGGCAGCTATTATCTTGCAAAGAATGGGAGTAAGTTTGAGGATTGGTAGTGTTTCAGAAACCAGCAAAAGGCCATCACAATGTTGATGAAAAGGGAAAAATTAGAACATGAAGTAAACTAGCCAGGAATATAAAGACAGATTATGAAAGCTTTTAGAAGTATTTGAAAAGGAAGAGAGTAGCTAAAGTAAACTTAGATGCAGAGTCAGTAGAAATTATCATGGGAAATGAGAAAATAGCAGAAACAGTGAACAAATATTTTTTGTCTGCCTTCACAGTATAAGACGTAAGTTAAATACCAGAAATTGAGGTTAATCTAGGGGCTAAAGAGAGTAAGAATTAAGGCAATTATCAGCAGAGAAAAAGTATTGGAGAAGCTTGAGGGACTAAAATGTGACAAACCCCCTGGACCTGATGGCCTACATCCTAGGGTTCTAAAAGATATAGCTGTGGATGTGGTTATGATTTTCAAAAATTCTCTAGATTTTGAAACAGTCCAAGTACATTGGACATTAGCAAATTTAACGCCACCAATCAAGAAATGAGGGAGAGAGAAAACAGGGAACTACAGGCCAGTTAGTCCTTGGGAAAGTGCTTGAATCTATTATCAAGGAAGTCTTAACAATGTACTTTGAAATCATGCTGCCTACAAAACCACAGAATCTCTATGTGCAAACCCTTCTAGCTTACCCTTTGTGTTGAATCAGTGGATATCCATTTATCAATACAGGCAGCAGAAGACATTCTGGGAATCATGACTGTTTTATTGTTAAACTATACTGCAGCACAAATGCAAGTTTCCACTCTTCTCTTCTGGAGCCTCTCCCTGCCTAGAAGCCAACCCCCTTACTGGGGAAAAGCCCAGCTCTTAAGTACAGGCTTCAATGAGCATCGCCTGCTCTCAGTTCACTCTGAAACTTGTCCTGGTTTACTCTTAAAGGGACCTGCATTTCTAAATTGTCACACACCTCAATCCCTGAGCAGTTGTCTGCAAGTGGAAGGTTCAGGGTTTGGAATTGCTGACTTCTTGTTTACTCCCCCTAGGCCTGTGTTCATCTTCTCGACCTCAAATGTGGGAATGGAAAAGGAGTTAGCATTTAGTGGCTTTTGAAAGCAGCTGCAATCTATCATATGTAACGGTGAGATTTAAGTCAGAAGAGGAGTCTCCAATCTCAGCAGTAGCCACACACCTGACACATCATCTGTCCATGATGTCCATGGCCTGTACTTGAAGTGAGGACAACACATGAATGAAGCATGGCTCTCTTCGTGTAGTTGCGCTCTCATTATTTTGTCAGCCCTTACTCAGATAAACCTGACCTTGTCTCAGCAAGTGTGCCAGTGGTAGAGTTGTGAGAAGTTTTGAGGACATGCATATGAGGGTTGATTAGTGTTTCTAGTATGCACAAGTTGCCAGAGATGTGAAGAGGTGAAGGATATAATAGTGAGAAGAGCCTAAGGACAAAGAGAGAAGTATGTTGCAATAATTGTGGAAGGATGTTGGAGATCACCGAAGAAGACAGGGGGAAAGAAAAGACTGTTGGAGCGACAGATAATACATAGCTAATCATAGAATAATGATAGGTATGTTACGAGGCTTATCTTAGCTATCCTCATGAAGTTATTGAACTTCTTCCTGGATTGCTACAATGTTCTGGGGAGATTGATGCACTTTGTTCGCTCATCGCTCATATCGGGCAGCTTACCTGAAAATTCTCCTGCCACATGGTAGATAAAAGTTGTCCCTCCCTCCTGCTGAAGCTTCACCAGCACCTTCAAAGCAGTGTTCAAAAATGAATGAGCCCTGGCAGCTTCTCCTGCAGCTGACATTGTCCAGCCAAAATGCATTTCCCCTTTAAGGGATGTAGGCTATACTTAAATCAAGTTAGCAATGAGCAAAAATGACAACTTCCATGCGACAAGCTGCCAATCAAAAACACAGCATGGCTGGCAACATATTTATTTTAATGAATGAATTACATTAGTTTGAGGTGTTCTTTTGCTGTCAACTGATTGAGCGGACATGTCATGAAGAGATATTAATGTAAATAATGTTATTGGAAATTATTTTTTTGAAATAGAGGTTTAGTCCATGTCTGTGAGTGTGTGTGTGTTAATTGGATTAAAGCCAGCTAGTTTGCTTTGATGTATGGTAGTTTTGAGATGTAAACAGTAAGGTAAAGAGTACACATGCATTTTGTTGAATAAACCATTCAAAGACTGGGGGTGAAAACTTGCACCTAGCTAGGAGACACCAAGCAACATGTTTAGATTACTAATAATATTGGTATTATGAAAGGGGTTTTTTTGTTAGAAGAGGTGGAGTTCAAAGGGTCTGGTGATACAATGAGAATTTGCATTCAAAGCACACAAGGATTTTGTGTAAGCACGGCAGAGGCATGTAATATCTAAGCAGATGTAAGCCTACAACTGTCTGCAAAGGAACCAATTGAAAGAAACCTCATTTTGAATTTGTAAGGTGAAAATGCTTTGCCTGGTGTCGGTTTAAGTCTATTGGTTATTGTTGCCTTAGTGGAGATTAGTTTGGGAATTTGTTAAAAAGTTGTGATAGTAGTAATTTGTAGACATGTGTATGTGTTTAATACCTTGTTGTAAATTAATAAATGTTTCATTTAGTTTGATACAAGACCTCTGGAGGCTTGGTGGGTTAATTTCTGAATTCAGAGTTGCATCTCAAATATACCAATTGAAAATGTAGATTATGACAGCTGTTTAAAGTTTCTCTTTGGGATTTTAGGTAACAGCCTTTGCCAATTGCTGTGTCATAACAATTAGGGCTCATCTGGGATAATACTTATAATTACTTAATTGGTTTGGAATTGGTGAATCTTAAGGTTACGTGTACAAGAAGCACATTGAATTCAGGAGTTGGTGAGGCATTTTAGAAATTGTGACACTGCAAGATGGTTTTGGCAATTGATAGGACTTGTCAGGAGTAGAAGATATAACTCTGATTGAAAATAACCAAGTGTAAGTTAACAAAGTTAGCAGATAATTGGGGTTACCTGCGGGGTCTAGGAAATCAGATATAATTAAAAGTATAGCACAGCATCTACAGTTGGAAGTGATAACTGACACGAGTGAGTCACAGCTGGAGATAGTGAGACTTCAGTTTGAAATGAAAAAGCTTGAATTAGAAGCAACGGAAAGAGAACAGGCATTCCAAAAGGTGCAGGTAGAAAGCAGGAGAGAGAAAAAAAACAGGGAAGGGAATTAGAAAATAGAGATAGAGAGGGAGGAAAGAGAAAAAAAGATTGTTGGCAGTTAAAAAAGGGATGCCAGTAGATGAGGAAGGACTTTGTCCAGAGTAGAACCCAGTGGGGAGATGTTTAGATTTGTACAAACTCTTCCAAAGTTTAAGGAAAAATACATTGAAGCATTCTTTATTTCATTTGAGAAGCTAACTAAACAGATGAAATAGCCACAAGCAAACTGGACGTTATTATTACAATCTAAGTTGCTGGGTAGAGCGCATGAGGTATATGCTTTGCTACCAGAAGAAATGTTGGTGAATTATGATGTAGTGACTGCATATGAGCTGTTTCCTGAAGCATACAGACAGAAATTTAGGAATATGAGAAAACAGCCTGGGCAAACTTATATCGAGTTTAAAAGAGTAAAACAAAGTAATTTTGACCGGTGGATATGGGCGTTAAACATAGAGACAATGTATGCCACTCTTAGGGAAGTTATTCTTTTGAAAGGATTTAAAGATTCAATCCCTTCGGTAGTGAGAACTCATGTGGAGGAACAGAGGGTTGATTCTGTAAGAAAAGCAGCAGAGATAGTTGATGATTATCAATTAGTTCAGAGAGCTAAACCTTTTATTCATCACCCTTTCACATCAGAAAAGGATAGAAAGTGGGAAGGTGAAAGGAAGGTAGGTGGAGAAGGAGTAGCTGGAAGTTCCCAGGAAGTTTTTTCTCAGAATAAAAAGCAAGGTGCTGAAGGTAGAAGTGACATTCAAATATTGAGGAGTTTTCACTGTAATAAAGTGAGGCACATGAAGTCAGTGTGTTGGAGATTGCAGGAAAAAACTGTTGGAATTATTGGGGTACGGAAAAATTCTGGAAGTAGAAGTACTGTGGGGTCTGAGTTTCAGGCAAAGGAAAACCAGTGGTTTGTGTACAGGTGAAACAGGGAGAATCAGTGAAGAAGCAGGATTGCGTGCACAGTTTACTCAAGAAAATTCTAAGGAGCAAGTTGCAGAAGTGTTTAAAGATTTTATGTGTGAAGGAAAAGCCTTTCCGTGTGTACAAGGTGGAGTAGGTAATTATGTTAAAATGTTAAGAGACACAGGGGCTAGTCAATTTTTAATGTTATAGGATAGTGATTTGTTCAAAAGGAGTAATGGAGGAGCAGGTAATAATAAGTGGGGTTCATGGAGGTGCTAAATCTATTCCATTGTGGAAGGTAACTTTAAACAGCAAATGGAGGAGTTGTGAAGTTATTGTTGGAGTGGTGGAAAAAATGCCCATTGCAGGGGTTCAATTTATTCTGGGTAATAATATAGCTGGATCCTATGATAAAAGCAAAATACTACGGAAGCTGGAAATCTGAAATAAAAACAAAAATAGCTGGAAAAGCTCAGCAGGTCTGACAGCATCTATGGAGAAGAAGACAGAATTAACATTTCGAGTCCATATGACTCTTAATCAGTTCTGAAGAGTCATACGGACTCAAAATGTTAACTCTGTCTTCTTCTCCACAGACGCTGTCAGACCTGCTGAGCTTTTCCAGCTATTTTTGTTTTTATTATTTATTATAGCTGGATCCTATGATGCCTATGGTAGTTGAGAAGCCTGTAGAAGTGTTTTCATGAGAGGTGTTACAGAAGGAGCATCTTGGATTGTTTCCTGATTGTGTGATAACAAGGTCAAAAGCTTATCAGGAAGAACAAGATAAACAAGGAGGGCAGGCAGTACAAAGACAAGAAGAAGGTGTTGACATCCAATTGGCTGGCACTGTATTTGATAACATTGTTATCATGGAAAGACTACAGGACAATTCAGCTGAGGTGTTTAACTCAAGGAGATTAGTGGAGTTACAGAAAAATGATTTGCAATTAAAACAGTATATCAGAAAGCTTACTAAGATTCAGAAGCAAGATGTATTCCAGTATGTTATTAACTTAAGGGAAATATTTTAATGAGAAAATGGAGGTCAGATCATGTCTCAGAAAATGAAAGCTGGAGGGTGGTGCTCAGGCTGTTATCCCATTATTCCAATGGAGGGACATTTAGGAATTAGGAAAGCACAGCAAAAGGTTCAGAGGTATATTTTTTGGCCAGGATTGCATAAGGTTTAGTCAAATTCTGCAGAACTTGTCATACATGTCAAGTAACAGGAAAACCACAAGCAGTGATTAAGCCGGCACCTTTAATCCCAATACTAGCATTTGAAGAACCTTATACCAGGGTTATGATTGATTGTGTAGGATTCCTCCCTAAGACTACAAGTAGAAATCAGTATTTATTGACAATAATGGATGTGCCTATCAGGTTTCCTGAAGCAATACCTTTAAGAAATATTACAACTAAGAAAATTCTGAAAGTGTTGACTAAATTCATTACAAGATATGGTTTACCTAAAAAAATATAATCAGATCAGATGTCAGATTTTATGTCACAGCTGTTTAAGGAAGTAATGAACAGTTTGGGGATAAAACAGTTTAAATCAACAGTTTATCATCCAGAATCACAAGGAGTTTTGGAAAGATGGCATCAAACATTAAAAACTATGAGGGCGTACTGTCAGGATTATCCACAGGATTGGATTACAGGAATTCCATTTTTGTTATTTGCTATTTGAGGTGCTCCTATTGCATCAACTGGTTTTAACCCTTTTGAACTATTTTATGATCATGAGGAGAGGGGGCCACTGAAATTGATTCACGAGAAATTGGTGGGTCAAAATTCAGAAACTGATCTCATGGGTTACATATCAAATTTCAGAAAAAGACTGAACAGAGCATGTGAGCTGGCTAAGGAACAATTAAAGACATCACAGCAAGTTATGAAAGTGAAGGCAGAAAAGACAGCTAAAACTCGCAGCTTTGTTTCTGGAGAGAAAGTGGTAGTTTTGTTGCCAGTACTAGGTGATTCATTAAATGCAAGATTTAGTGGGCCTTACAGGATTGGAAAATAAATTGAGAGAAGTAAATTATTTACTAAATACCCCAGATAGAAGACAGAAGCAGAGGGTGTGTCTTGTAAGTATGCTTAAAAAGTAGTTGACAGGAAAGAAGAGCAAAAAGAGATATTAGTGATGGTGGATGATGAGAAAGAGATAGAAGTGCAGGAATCTGAAATTGATTTTCCTCAATCAAATTGGATAACGAGGGGGGTGCTTAAAATTTAAATGTAATATTGAGTTACCTTCCAAACAAGTGTCAAAGTGATTTGGAAAAGCTATTGCATTCACACAACTATTTATGGAAGTATATTGTGGAAGACAGATTTAGCTATACATGATGTGTCTGTACAAGTTTCATCTTCAATAAGACAACATCCTTACAGATTAAATTCGGAAAAGTTATTACAAGTACAAAAAGAAATTGATTTCTTGCTTCAAAATGGTATCATTGAGTCTAGTTGCTGTAGCTGCAGTTCACCTATTGTATTGGTACCGAAACCAGATGGAACACAGACTGTTTGTGGACTATAGAAATGTGAATGCGGTGACAAAAGCGAATTCATATTCTAAAATACGGTTGGAAGATTGCATTGGGAAAGTGGAACAATCGGAATTTATCACAAAGAATGACTTGCGAAAAGGATATTGGCAGGTAGCGTTGTCGGTGAGAGCAAAGGAGATATCAGTCTGTATCTGTCAGTGTGTGTGTGTTAATTGGATTAAAGCCAGCTAGTCTTGGTGCTTTGATATATAGTAGTTTTGAAATGTAAACATAAGGTAAAGAGTACACTTGCATTTTGTTGAATAAGCCATTCAAAGACTGGGGGTGAAATCTTACAGCTAGCTAGGAGACACCAAGTGGACTATATCAGTTTAAAGTCATCCATTTGGTATGAAAAATGCACCTGTGACATTTCAATGACTGACAAACAAAGTAGTTGCAGGTCTAAGCAATTGTGCTGTTTATATTGATGATCTGATAGTTTTCAGTCTGACGTGGGAGAAGCATTTACAGCATCCGGAAGAATTATTTACTTGACGACAAGAAACTAATTTGGTGATGAACTTGGCTAAAATTGAATATGCAAAAGTGCAAGTTACATATGTAGGCCATACCATTGGACATGGTAAGGTGGCTTTGAGAGATGTTAAAGTCAACGCTATCATGGATTTCCCCGTGCCTACAAGAAAATGAAAAGTTTTGAGGTTTCTGGGCATGAGTGGGTTTTACCAGAAATTTGTACCAAATTTTAGTCACATTTTAGTGTGGTTGCTCCACTGACTGAACTATTAAAAAGGAACAAGAAGTTTCAATGGGCATTTGAGTGTCAGGAGTCATTCAATAGTTTGAAAACTATATTAACTATGACACCAGTTTTGGTAGTACCCAATTATGCCAAGCAATTTAAGTTGGCCGTTGATGCAAGCGATATAGGAGTTGGGACCATACTGTTACAAGAAGATGACGCTGGAATTGAAAAACCAATAGGGTATTTTTCACAGGATCTGAACATACAACAGAGAAGATATTCAATGATTGAAAAAGAGACCTTGGGTTTGATGTTAGCATTGCAACATTTTGAAATCTATGTTGTAAACAATTAATCAGAAACAATTGTTTATACAGGCCACAATCCTTTGAAGTTTTTGGATAAATTTTGAGACAAAATTGTAGGACTTTTCAGATAGAGTCTATTATTATAGCCATTTAATCTATGGATTATACATGTTGCTGGTAGACAGAATCTCTTCGCAGATGCGTTATCAAGAGTTTGAAGCTTATAGGAAAATTGAACATTTTTAAATACCTGATCACTGAACTGGAGTGATTTCTGTTGATACCAAGGACTTGTGTAGATATATTGTTATGTTAATACATGCACCTGGTAATACAATAGGGTAATAAATATATGAGGTAGTGTGAAATGGGTTTTGTTTAAAAATGAAGCCGTCTTTTAAGATTATGACAGTTCATTTTTTGATAGGCGGGGGATGTCACGAAGGGACATTAATGTATATAATGTCATTGGAACCTATTTTTTAAAATAGAAGTTTAGTATGTGTCTGTGTGTGTGTGTTAATTGGATTAAAGCCAGCTAGTCTTGGTGCTTTGATGTATAGTAGTTTTGAAATGTAAACAGTAAGGTTAAGAGTACACTTGCATTTTGTTGAATAAACCATTCAAAGACTGGGGGTGAAATCTTACAGCAATGTGTTTACATTATTAATAAAATTGGTATTATGAAAGGGGTTTTATTGTTAAAAAAGTTGGATTTCAAAGGGTCTGGTGATACAATAAGAATTTGCATTCAAATGGAAAGAATGGGTATAACAGCAAGGAGTTTGTGTGAGCAGGGCGGAGGCCTGTAATATCTAAGCAGCTATAAGTCTACAACTGTCTGCAAAGGAACCAAATTGAAAGGAACTTCATTTTGAATTTGTAAGGTGAAAATGCTTTGCCTGGTGTCTGTTTAAGTCTATTGGTTATCTTTGCCTTAGTGGAGATTAATTGGGGAATTTGTTAAAAAGTTATGATAGTAGTAATTTGAAGACATGTATATGTGTTTAATTCCTTGTTATAAATTAATAATTGTTTCATTTAGTTTGATACAAAACCTCTGGAGGCTTGGTGGATTAATTTCTGAATTCAGAGTTGCATCTGAAACACAACAATTGAAAATATAGATTATGATAGTTGTTAAAGTTTCACTCTGGGATTTTAAATAACAGCCTTTACCAACTGCTGTGTCATAACAGTCCACTCTGAACACAATGCTCATGAAAACACGCTCAAAGAAATTTCTACCCCAGTTATGTGCTGAATCCCTCACATTTGAAGATTGAAAGCCGTTACTTCCCAGCTGTCCTTTATTTAAATTGGTTAGTTGTCACTTCATTGTACTGTCTATGTCAAAAAAGTTCAAGGTATCTCATCTAAAATTCTTTACAAGCTCCTTACTGTCCACACATTTGTCTGGAATGTTGCCTACATTATCTGCTGTGACTTCTACAGAAATTGAAAAGAAACAAAACATCATATGTTTGAAAAAGAAACTTACTCAGCATTCAGGTGCAAAATCTGTCTGCTTAGCCAATCCACATTCTTTCAATCGGATTACCCTGTGTAACCACAACACTTGCACATATTCAAAAGGTAGCCCTAATTAGATGTAGCATAAGAATTGCACCAGGAATCCAAATTCTTGCCATTGCAAAAGAAACCCTTCTTTAAGGTAGCTGCTTTAATTGTTCTTTTATGAGGGTAGTATTGCCAACTCTGCTTAGGTACATTCCTGGAGGTTTCATCACATGACCTAAAACCCACAAATCGAACACCCCCACTCAAACCCCAAGCCATACTCCCATCATTGGTCCATCTTCCAGCACACTGCCTTTCCACAACCAATTAGAAAGCGAACAGATTCTTTGTCAACCAATTGACTTTTCATGAAGCTCCCCTTTTCCCTATCTTCAATACTTTTCTGACTAATAAATGAAATTGAGCAGTGAAAATTAAAATATTTCTTTTGAATAGCTCTATGATCTTCTCCCTGAGTTGTTCACAGGTGTGCCCTGGAGATTAATTTTTAATTCCTGGAGATTCCAGGACAAACCTAGAGGGTTGGCAACCTCATTTGAGTGTGACCTTGGTGAACAACCCCTATAAGGGCAGACGTGGAGGGCTCGAATTTTCATTCAAGTCAAAGAGTAAATAGATAAGGATCTTGGAAGGAGCTTGGATGAAACAGATTTGGCTGAGTACAGAATCCATTACTAAAACTAAATTACTTATTGTACATTTGGACATAAATTCTGTCAAACACACAACTGTGCATGTGGAACGTAGTTGCAGATATTTTGATTTTTTTTAACCACATAATCAATCCAATTTTCTGAAGGACTTTAAATTGGTGTTGCACAGTGGACAATATCACAGTTAGCAAGGTGACTTACCCTTCATGGTACATTGTTTACACAGAAGTATGAAATAGGAGTAGACCATTCAGGACATATCTGCACAGCCTCCATATAATTTAGCCCATTATGGTCTCACCAGTTTGAAAAGGCAAACCTAGCAAAATGCTAATTAAATGTGATCAGCAGCAGGCAAATTCATTGTACTTGCTATGCATTATTTCCATGTCAGAAGCGGTGTTTGCTAACTCAAGCAGTTCTTCTTGACATCTGAGGCAGGAAAGGATGTTTAACTGTGTTTCTGCTTTCCAGCAATTCTCATCACTGATGTCAACCATCAGCTGTCAGGCTGACTAAGATAACCAGCAGAGCTTGCAATTATTATTCTGAAATACTTTTATGGATTAGCATAATCTATAAACTGTGTAGGAGTTTTAAAAAATTTCACTCACCTTATTGTGATTCACCCACAAATACGTTAACAGTTTATATCTTGACAGATCTGGCACTTCAGTTAGTCCTCTAAAAAGCAGATAGATAACAAACTATTTTTATTACTGGTTTAAAAGGTGCCATAATCTAAACATAAAGAGACATTTCAGGGTATTTCTTAAAGTCATGCTCCAGCCTTCAGTATTTCCCCAAACATTTGGTGTGGTATTTGATTTAAAGCTACCTGTATTTCATAATTGATGTTGGTTTTTCAGATGTTTCCCTTTTTCTTTCCCTTGACTCTCCAGAAACTATTAAGGTAAATCATGTTTGACTAACTTGGTCAAGTCCTTTGTCGAAGTAAAAAGGATGGGTGAAAGTAAATATGGACTTTCAAAGGTGTTTGTGTTACAATATGTTAGGTGGTAATTGCCGGGCTGACCAAATCCCAAAGGGAAACTTGGCCAAGCTATCATAACAATTTGAAATTTGTATTCTTTACGAGAAAGTATATGCACTGAAGTCAGACGTAAAGACACCACTACTACTTTTGGAGATTTTAAATTTTAAATTAAAATATTTATTAACCAAAGAAAAGAAAATTTAAACACACAAGATTACAGTTACACAGTTAAGTTTAGTCTTAAAACATTTCCCAAAATGCTCTACTTAGCTAGGATCACAGATTAACACCCTTTTTCAGGCAACAGTCTCATAGATTCTTAATTTATAAAATTTCCAGTAATATTACTGCAGGACACCCACAGTTGCTATAAGGGAGGTATTTCAGCAGCTTCTCTCCCCCTCTCACTCTACAGTGGAAATCAAAGGTTTGTAACAAAACCTTGCTTTATGGAACAAGCAAGCACGTCTCGGGGTGGCTAGAGGTTACTTTTTCATAAGTCTGTCTTCACACAGCCCACCCTACAGGATCTCACATGGCCATATGTCATACAGCTTTCAATCTTTCCTTAAATATATTTTCTCACCTTTTATCTTTAAACACATTATTCTTAACCTCCTTTTGAAAGTTACCTTTCCCAGAATCTAAAAATCTTTCATGTTGTCATTATGGTCAGCACTTTTGGAAAAATAAACTTAATAACTTTGCTTTATTGATTTACGATTTTTGCCAGTTATAAAACTTTTCTATCTCTCTGAAATTCAACAGTTGAAGATTCAACTCCTCACTCATCTCCTACTGAAAATTCCTATTCATGTTGTGTTTACCATATCCCTTTTTTTATCTTGCCCATCTCTACTTCAAAATGCCTACTTTTACACCTAACCACTTTGATGATTTAAAGCTTGCAGTCTAACTGTCTACAGTTTAATTAAAATAGCACACACACATACACACAACATGCACACAGTCCCACAGTAATATTGGTAAACTTTTCTTTACATTTTGATAAAGTACCACATAATGGAAGCAAAATATTACAGATGTTGGAAGTATAAAATAAAAACAGCAAGTGTCAAAAAGCTAAATACGTTTGGCAGCATCTGTGGAGAGAGAAGAAGCAATAACATTTCAAGTCCAATATGATTCTTCATCTTCAAAAAGTCAAATTTGACTTGAACCATTAACTCTGTTTCTGTCTCCACCCGTGGTGGATTTACAGTTAGTGGGGGTTTGTGCTCAGCTTTATTTTTCTCCCCCCTCACCACCACCACCAACACCACCTCCCCCCCCCATCCCCCCCGCCATCCTCAGGACCCCACTCCCCTGGGCACAACACAAAACTATGGGGCATTGGTTATTTCATGGCTTTTTGACAGTCATGTATCTACTTCTGCACACTATCAAATAACCTCAGTTCTCACCATTCAGTCGAAAAACTTAGTGCCTCTAACAAGATGATATAACTTAAAACGTGTATGCAAATGAGCACGGCTTTGCCTTCATGGCGCAATTGGTCAGCACATGGTACATTAATGACAAGATTGAGGTGTGTGCAATGCTGAACTTGTGAGTTCAAGCCAAACCTAGAGGAACACGCGTTGAGCAGTTCATGGTGTGAAAAGCATGACCTCTCGACTGGCTGGAGAACGGGACATGGTGCAATCTCAAGCAATAAAATAATTTAATTGGAGGGGGCCAATTTCTGTAGGATGAGAACCATCTGTCCTGGTTAAATGTCTCAAGTTTCAACATAAATGCTGCAAATACTCAGCAGATGAAGCAGCTTCTGTGGAGAGATGAACTAGGCGATGATCCTTCTGATATTGCTGATCCTGAACTGTCTGTTTCATCGTGGTATGGATTCTAGTTTCATGTTGTTCAATTTGTTGCCAATTTCTCAGGTTGAAAAAAGTTGTAGCAATGATTAATCTAAACCATCCAATGTTTATTGATAATATAAGATGTGATGAATAGGTTAAACATTCAGGACAGAGAATAAAGTCCGGGGTTAAGCTCAATCTTATAAAACAGTTAATTTATATGCGAGCTCACCTCACAACTTATTTATTTCCCTTTAAAACGCAACAATATATGAAAGAGGCAATAGAATTCTTGAAGTACATTAGGTGATGTGAGTGGGAAGAGGACCATGATGTAGTTTCCCAGCTAGCAGACTCCAGGTTAATTTAACCTGTGCTATGACACAGCAATTGGTAAAGGCTGAGTTGTTTAAATCCCAGAAGGAAATCTATATTTTCATAACCAATATTTTAAACTGGTATGTTTGAGATGCAGCTCTGAATTCAGGAATAAGACCACTGAGCCTCAAGAAGTTTTTTTTACTTAAAACAAAATTAAACATTTTATAATTCGTAAGAAATTAAACACATACACATGTCTACAAATTACTACCATAATAACTTTTAAACAAATCCCCAAATTAATCACTCCCAGGTAAATCTCCACCAGGGCAACAGTAACCCATAGACTAAACAGACACCAGGCAAAGCACATTTGACCTTACAAATTCAAAATGAGGTTCCTTACAATTTGGTTCCTTTGCAGACACCTTTGGAGGCTTACAGACTGGTTAGATTTAAAGTGCCTCTGGCTCCTTTCTGTTTATGCCTAGCTTTTCCATTGAATGTAAATTTTCCATTGTATCACTAGGCTTTTAATGTCACACCTTCTAACAATAACATTTTCATCCCATTAATTTTATTGGTAATATAAACATATTGCTTGGCATCTCCCAGCTAGGTGCAAGATTTTACTCCCACTCTTGAATGCTTTATTCAACAAATGTAAATTTACACTTTACCTTCCATCTTCCTTATGTTTATCTAATTAACATCTCAAAACTACTATACATCAAAGCACCCAGACTAGTTAGCTTTTATCCAATTAAGACACACACAGTCAAATACTTAGACACAGAACCCACTACAATTCCATTTTAAAAATAATTTCCAATTACATTATATACATTAATATCTCTTAATGACATCCCCCACCTTATGAAAAAATGAACCATCATAATTTTAAAAGATGGCTTCATTTTTAATAACCCATCTCACACTATCTCCTATACTTATTACACTATTACCTTACCAGATGCATGCATTAACATAATATATATATATATATATATATATATATATATATACACACACACACAAGTCTTTGGCATCAATAGAAATTACTCTGATCCTGTATTCAGGTTTTTTAAAATGTTCAATTTTCCCTTTAAGCTTCAAACTCTTGATAATGCATCTGCGAACAGATTTTCTTTACCAGCAACATATATAATCCATATATTAAATGTTTGTAATAATAGACTCCATCTGAAAAGTCTTACACTTCTGTCTCAAAATTTGTCCAAAAACTTCAAAGGATTGTGGTGTGTATAAACGATTATTTCTGCTGAATTGTTTGCAACATAAATTTCAAAATTCTGCAATGCTAACACCAAGTGCAAGGTTTCTTTTCTGATCATTAAAAATCTTCTCTGTTGTAAATTCAGCTTCTGTGAGAAATACCCTATCGTTTTTTTCAATTCCAGTGTCATCTTCTTGCAACAGTACTGCCCCAATGCCTATATCGCTTGCATCAACAGCCAAATTAAAGTGCTTGGCGTAATTGGGTACTGTCAAAAACTGGTGTCATAGTTAATACAGTTCTCAAACTGTCAAATGACTTCTGACACTCCTGTGTCCATTGAAACTTCTTGTTCTTTTTTAATAGTTCAGTCAGTGGAGCAACCGCGCTGCTAAAATTTGGTATTAATTTCTGGTAAAACCCACTCATGCCCAGAAATCTCAAAACTTCTCATTTTGTTGTAGGCACTGGGAAATTGATGATGGCCTTCACTTTAACATCTCTCAGAGCCAGCTTACCATATCCAATGGTATGGCCTATATACATAACTTGAGTTTTTGAAAATTCACTTTTACTCAAGTCCATCACCAAATTAACTTCTTGTAATCGAGAAAATAACTCTTCCAGATGCTGTAAATGTTCCTCCCACATCTGACTGAAAACTGTCAGATCATCAATGTAAACAGCACAATTGCTTAGACCTGCAATTACTTTGTTTGTCAGTCTTTGAAATGTCGCAGATGCATTCTTCATACCAAATATCATGGCCAGAATTTTCTGCCTGTCGGGCGGGTGGGCCCGACCCAATCTCTGGCGGGCGGGGAGACAATCCCCGCCGGAGAAGCAGGCCCCGCCGCCATTTTATGTGGGCGGGCCATTTAAGGCCCTCCCAGCATGACGTCCGGTGGGAAGCGCTATGCATTTCCTGTGGGGGTGGGGAAGATTCACCAAAAGAGAATGCGCATGAAAGAGCGCACATCTCCCTGAGGCTAAGTGCTGCCTCAGGGAGATCATTTCCACGTTGAAAAATATTAAAAATAGAAATAAAAATCCCTAACATGTCCCCCTCAGATGGGACATGTTCAGAATTTACCTAATAACTTTATTAAATTTTTTGAAATCCTGCATAAAGTCTCATCCTGCTGATGGATGAGGTTTCACGTTTTATCTATTTGCCGCCGGGGCTCCTGGCCTGCCCGCTAACCTTAAGTTTGGATGGGCAGGTCCTTTAATTGTACAAATGATCCTGTCAATGGCCTCAATTGGCCATTGACAGGTCGGCGGGCCAGCAGCTGATTTTGTTGCGGGCCTGCCTTCCTGACAATTTAAATGGGGCGGGATGACATTGGGGGTTCCGACCGATGTCATCCCGTGTCATTTTACACATCGGCAAGCGAGCCCCGCCCCCTGCTTGCTGACAGCAAAATTCTGCCCCATGACTTTAGTCCATGTGGCGTCACAAAAGGCGATATCTCCTTTGCTCTTTCCAACAACGGTACCTGCCAATATCCTTTCAGTAAGTCAATCTTTGTGATGAGTTTTGATTGTCTGACTTTCTCAATGCAGTCTTCCAACCTTGGTATAGGATAGGAATCCGCTTTTGTCACACATTCACCTTTTGATAGTCCACACACAGTCTTTGCATCCATCCAGTTTTGGTATCAGTACAATAGGTGAACTCCAGTTACTGCGACTAGACTCAATGATATCATTTTGAAACATGGAGTCAATTTCCTTTTGTACTTGTGATAACTTTGCCGGATTTAATCTACAAGGATGTCGACCTACTGAAGATGAAACTTGTGCAGACATATCATGAATTCTGTCTTCCCCAACCTATTCCCACAATTAGGTTTGTGTGACCGTAAAAGCATTTCGAAATCACTTTGACACATTTAAATCTTCAAGAACCCCCTCATTACCCAATTTGACTTGAGGAAAATCAATTTCAGAATCTTGCACTTCCACCTCTTCCTCATCATCCACCATCACTAATATCTCTTTTTGTTCCTCTTACCTGTCAAAGTACTTTTTAAGCATAGTTACATGACACACCATCTGCTTCTTTCTTCTATCTGGAATATTTATTAAGTAATTTACTCCACGCCATTTATTTTCAATCCTGTAAGGCCCACTGAACCTTGCCTTTAATAAATCACTCAGTACTGGTAACAGAACTAGCACTTTCTCTCCAGCAATAAAATTCCGAGCTGTAGCCTTCCTGTCTGCCTTCACTTTTATCACATGCTGTGATATCTTTAAATGTTCCCTAGCTAACTCACATGCTTTGTCTAATCTCTGTCTCAAGTTTGATATGTAATCCCGGAGAGTAGTTTCTGGATTTTGATCCACCAATTTCTCATAAATCAATGTCAGTGGTCCCCTTACCTCATGACTATAAACTAGTTCAAGAGGACGAAGACCAGTCAATGCATTATGAACGTCCCTAAAAGCAAATAATGAGAATCCAACCCTTATCCCAACCCTGTGCATAATCCTGACAGTACCCTCTCATCATAGTTTTTAAAGTTTGATGCTGTCTTTCCAAAGCTCCTTTTAACTCAGGATGATAAGTTGTTGTCTTAAACTGTTTTATCCCCAAACTGTTCACTACTTCCTTAAACAGCTGTGACATAAAATGTGAACTCTGATCTGATTGTATTTCATTAGGTAAACTATGTTGTAAAAATTTAGTTAACTCTTCCACAATCTTTTTAGTTGGAATATTTCTTAAAGGTATCACTTCAGGAAACCTGGTAGACACATTGATTATTGACAGTAAGTACAGTTTTCCACTTTTAATCTTAAAGAAGATTCCTGCACAATCATTCATGACCCTAGTAAAAGGTTCTTCCTAGAAAAAAGGGTGACTGAGGGATTTTGGTGAGGAGGGAACAAGGTGATCCTTTGAGTACCATGAGTACAGCCGGGTAAGTATTTACTACTTTGATTACTTATAGTTTTTAAGGTCTTACTTTGTGGTTCATCATTTGTAAGGGCTATACTCTGTAACAATGTGGAGCATAGCAGAAGGGCCCTAGAGTAAATGATATTATTTGGTATTAAATATCTTCTAAAAGGTTTAATTTAATATAAAGGGATAAGTCATGGCAGGAGAGCTCAAAGCCATGCCGTGGTCCTCCTGTTCTATGTGGGAAGCCGAGAACATTTCCAGTACCCAGGGCCAGCATGTGTGCGGGAAGTGTCTCCAGCTGCAGAGTCAGGAAGCCCGGGTTTCAGAGCTGCAGCGACAGCTGGAGACACTCTGGAGCATCC
This sequence comes from Carcharodon carcharias, assembly GCF_017639515.1. Classification (NCBI taxonomy): domain Eukaryota; kingdom Metazoa; phylum Chordata; class Chondrichthyes; order Lamniformes; family Lamnidae; genus Carcharodon; species Carcharodon carcharias. The sequence goes on along the minus strand of NC_054469.1, from coordinate 127,887,697 downwards.
ACGATGCAGAGAGTATCATGGATAGCATGTATAGAGAAGTGGTAATGCCGCAGGCTAAGAGTCCACAGGCAAGTAGGGAATGGGTGACCACCAGGCAGAGCAAGAGGAATCGGCAGGCAATGCAGGAATCTCCTGTGGCTATTCCCCTGCAAAACAGATATATACTTTGGATACTGCTGAGGGGAATGGCCTCTCAGTAGAAAGCAGGAACAGTCAAATCCATTGTACCTCGGTTGGCTCTGCTGCACAGAGGAGGAGTAAGAAGTGTGGGAATGCAATAGTTATAGGGGATCAAATTGTAAGGGGAATAGATAGGCGTTTCTGTGGCCACAAATTAGACTCCAGGATGGTATGTTGCCTCCCTGGTGCTAGGGTCAAAGATGTCTCAGAGTGGCTACAGGACATTCTGAAGGGGGAGAGTGAACATCCAGTTGTCATGGTACACATTGGCACAAACGACATAGGTAAAAAAAAGGGATGAGGTCCTAAAAGCAGAATATAGGGAGTTAGGAAGTAAGTTGAAAAATAGGACCTCAAAGGTAGTGATCTCAGGATTACTACCAGTGCCACATGCTAGTCAGCGTAGAAATCGCAGGATATATCGGATGAATACGTGACTGAAGAGATGATGTGAGGGGGAGGGTTTCAGATTCCTGGGACACTAGGACCAGTTCTGGGGGAGCTGGGACCAGTACAAACTGGATGGGTTACACCTGGGCAGGACCGGGACTGGTGTCCTAGGGGGAATATTTGCTACAGTAGTTGGGGAGGGGGATAGGAACCTATGCAATGAGTCAGAGGAAGGGGAATTGAGGACAAGAACAAAAGACAGAAAGGGGAATAAGAAAAGTGATAGATAGAGAAATCAAGGGCAAGAATCAAACATGGCCTCAGTGAAAAATAGTGGGAAGGGGACAAGTAATGTTAAAAAGACAAGCCTTAAGGCTTTGTGCCTTAATGCAAGGAGCATTCACAATAAAGTGGATGAATTAACCACGGAGACATGGCTGCAGGGTGACCAGGGATGGGAACTGAACATCCAGGGGTTTTCAGTATTGAGGAAGGACAGACAAAAAGGAAAAGGCAGTGGAGTTGCATTGCTGGTTAAAGAGGAAATTAACGCAATAGTGAGGAAAGATATTAGCTCCGACTATGTGGAATCTGTATGGATAGAACTGAGAAACACTAAGGGGCAAAAAACATTAGTGGGGGGTTGCATATAGACCGCCAAACTGTAGTGGTGATGTTGGGAATGGCATTAAACCGGAAATTAGAGACACATGTAATAAAGGACCATCTGTAATTATGGGTGACTTTAATCTGCATATAGATTGGGCAAATCAAATTAATAACAATACTGTAGAGGAGGAATTTCTGGCATGTATACGGGATGCTTTTCTGGGCCAATACATTGAGGAACCAACTAGAGAACAGGCAATCCTAGACTGGGTATTGTGTAATCAGAAAGGAATAATTGGTAATCTAGTTGTGCAAGGCCCCTTAGGGATGAGCGACCATGATATGATAGAATTCTTATCAAAAAGAAGATTGACATAGTTATTCTGAGACTAGGGTCCTGAATCTTAATAAAGGAAACTATGATGGTCTGAGGCGCAAGTTGGCTATGATGGATTGGGAAATGTTACTTAAAGGGATGAAGGTGGATAGGCAATGGCAAACATTCAAAGATCGCACTGGTGAACTGCAACAATTGTTTATGCCTGTCTGGCGCAAAAGTAAAATAGGAAAGGAGGCCAAACCATGGCTTACAAGGGAAATTAGAGATAGTATTAGATCTAAGAAAGAGGCATACAAATTGGCCAGAAAAAAACAACAGACCAAAAGATTGGGAGCAGTTTAGAATTCAGCAAAGCAGGACCAAGGGATTGATTAAGAAGGGGAAAATAGAGTATGAGAGTAAATTTACGGGGAACATAAAAACTGACTGCAAAAATTTCTATACATATGTGAAGAGAAAAAGATTGGTGAAGACAAATGTAGGTCCCTTACAGTCAGAAGCAGGGGAATTTATAATGGGGAACAAAGAAATGGCTGACCAACTAAATACATACTTTGGTTCTGTCTTCACAAAGGAGGACACAAATAACATACCAGAAATGTTGGGGAACATAGGGTTTAGTGAGAGGGAGGAACTGAAAGAAATCAGTCTTAGTAGGGAAATGGTGTTGGGGAAATTGATGGGATTGAAGGCCAATAAATCCCCAGGGCCTGATAATCTACATCCCAGAGTACTTAAGGAAGTGGCCCTAGAAAAAAGTAGATGCATTGGTGGTCATCTTCAGAGACTCTATAGACTCTGGAACAGTTCCTTTTGATTGGAGGATAGCTAATGTAACCTCACTATTTAAAAAGGGAGGTAGAGAGAAAACACGGAATTATAGACCAGTCAGCCTGACGTCGGTGGTGGGGAAAATTTTAGAGTCCATTATAAAAGATTTAATAGCTGAGCACATGGAAAACAGTGGCAGAATCGGACAGAGGCAGCATGGATTTACGAAAGCAAAATCATGTTTGACAAATCTACTGGAATTTTTTGAAGATGTAACTAGTAGAGTTGATGAGGGGGAGCCAGTGGATGTGGTTTATTTGGACTTTCGGAAGACTTTTGACAAAGTTCCACCTAAGAGATTGGCGAGTAAAATTAAAGCGCATAGGGTTGGGGGTGGTGTATTGAGATGGATAGAAAACTGGTTGGCAGACAGGAAACAAAGAGTAGGAATAAATGGGTCTTTTTCTGAATGGCAGGCAGTGATTAGTGGGGTACTGCAGGAATCAGTGCTGGGACCCCAGCAATTCACAATATATATTAATGATTTAAATGAGGGAACTAAATGTAATATCTCCAAATTTGCAGATGACACAAAGCTGGGTGGGAGGGTGAACTATGAGGAGGATGTAGAGATGCTTCAGTGCAATTTGGACAAGCTGAGTGAGTGAGCAAATACATGGCAGATGCAATATAATGTGGATAAATGTGAGCTTATCCACTTTGGTAGCAAAAACAGGAAGGCAGATTATTCTCTGAATGGCTATAAATTGAGCGAGGGGAATATGCAACGAGACCTGGGTGTCCTCATACACCAATCACTGAAGGTAAGCATGCAGGTGCAGCAGGCGGTAAAGAAGGCAAATGGTATGTTGGCCTTCATAGCCAGAGGGTTCGAGTACAAAAACAGGGATGTCTTGCTATAATTGTACAGGGCCTTGGTGAGACCACACCTGGAATATTGTGTGCAGATCTCCTTATCTGAGGAAGGATGTACTTGCTACAGAGGGAGTGCAGTGAAGGTTTACCAGACTGATTCCTGGGATGGCGGGACAGACATATGAGGAGAGATTGAGTCGGTTAGGATTATATTCACTGGAGTTCAGAAGAATGAGTTGGGATCTCGTAGAAACCTATAAAGTTCTAACAGGACTAGATAGGGTAAAGGCAGGAAGGATGTTCCCGATGGTGGGGGAGTCCAGAACCAGGGGTCACAGTCTAAGGATATGGAGTAGACCATTTAGGACTGAGATGAGAAGAAATTGCTTCACCCAGAGATTAAAGCCTGTGAAATTTGTTACCACAGAAAGTAGTTGAGGCCAAAACATTGTATGTTTTCAAGAAGGAGTTGGATATAGCTCTTGGGGTGAAAGGGATCCAAAGAATATGGGGAGAAAGTGATAGCAGGCTATTGTATTGGATGATCAGCCATGATCATAATGAATGGCAGAGCAGGCTCAAAGGGGCAAATAGCCAACTCATGCTCCTATTTTCTATGTTTCAAATGTTTACTGGGAGTAAAGGTGCCAGCTTAATCACTGCTTGTGGTTTCCCTATCACCTGACATGTGTAACATGTTCTACAGAATTTGACTGCATCTCTATGCAATCCTGGCCAATAAAAATGTTTCTGTACTTTTACCCATGTCTTTCTAATTCCTAAATGTCCCTGCATTGGAATTTATGAGCAATCTTCAGAATCTCATTTATCTACCCTAATGGGATAGCAATCTGATGTACCTTCCTCATAATTTCATTTGCTGCGACATGATCCAGCCTCCATTTTCTCATTAAAGTATCACTCTTAAGGTAATAACATTACAGCTGTCTTATATAACTGTTTTAATTGCAAATCCTTTTGCTGCAATTCAATTAACTACCTTGAGTTAACCACTTCAGCTGAATTGTTCACTCCTGTGTCTTTCTGAACAATGTAATCAAACACTTTGCCTGCTAATTGGATTCCGATACCTTCTTCCTGCCTTTGAATTGCTAGTCCTTCATGTTTTTCTTGCTTCAACCTGTGTGCCTGTGATCTCGTTATCACATAATCTGGAAACTATCCAGGATGCTCCTCTTGTAACACCTCTGTTGAAAACACTTCCACAGGCTGCTCAGTTATCTGAGCTGAGAGCACAGCATGCAGTCCAATTGGCAAAGCTGCCACCAATTGGTCAGGTGAAGTGCGGCAGACTTGCATGGAGTCTTGGGCAGCCATGCAGTGAATTAAACTCTGGCCATCCAAGTGGTGGCCAATACTCTCTGGGATGTGTTAAGGGGCCTTCAGACTTAACCAAGAGAGGGTCTTAGAATACCATGCTAACCCATGCATCTCTCTCTTTCACCCTGCAGGAGGAGTCCATCAGGAGCATAGCGACAAGTGACCTAGCTGTATGCCTCATGGCTTACAGAAAGTGAAGACGAAGGAGAAGAGAGCAATGGACGGTGACTGGCCAGGCAGAGGGAAGAGCAACACCCTAGGGAGGAAGGAGCAACTTAGTCTCCTGTACATGCCACTGAAGAGCCACAGCGAGCTATCGCTGGTGGTGCCTAGCTAGACTCAGGGTCTATAGACACTGCCTTTCATTCCTGCAGATGACTGAGAACCAGTGTCGCTGAAGACTGCGCATGTCTAGGGAACTGGTTGGTCACATCTTTCACCTGCTACAGAATTTGGCTGCACAGGGTCATGGAGGACATCCACTGCCTTTCAGGAAGATATAATAATTCTCATAATGTTGTTGGAATTTATTGTAAAATAGAGTAATAGTGAGATGTGTGTGTGTGTGTGTATGTGTGTGTGTGACTTAACTGAATTTGTCTGGGTGCTTTGATGTAAGAAGAGAAGTTAGGTTTGAAATGTTAATTAGGTAAATGTGGGGAAGTTTATAAACATAGGTGTCAAGGGAACATTTGCATTTTTAAATAAACCAGACCAGCTTATTTACAAAGGAGTGGTGAAATTTTTCACCTAGCAGGTGAAATTTAGAAATAGTGGCCAGAATTTTACATTAGTTGGGCAGGCTTGGTGGGAGGGGGTGGGGGCAGTCAGGGAGCTGACCGCTGCCCGTGATTGGCTCAGCACCGCAAATTCACATGGGTGGGTCTAGCACGCAGTTCATGCATGCACGTGAAAGAGCACTTCAATCTCCCTGAGACGCAGAGCTGCTTCCAGGAGATTGAATCACTTTTTAAAAAATTAATAATGACATTAAAAAATTAATGAAACATGTCCCCTCACCTGACTGTGTCACATCAAATGGGATATGTTTTTAATGGCAAAAGAAAGTTTTTATTTAATTTGTATTAGCTTTAGGAAACCTCATCCTGTTCGTGGATGAGGTTTCCTAAAAAATGTAAAGGCCGTTTGGCCTTTTTGCCTGCCCACCAACCATAAGGTTGGACGGGAAGCGTAAAATTCAATTTAATTACCTTGTTAATGGCCTTAATAGGCCTTTCAATTACCAGCGGGTATGCAGCCGACTCTGGCACGCGTCCGCCGAATGAAATATCGCGCGAGTTCACAATGACGTCGGGACACACACCCGACATCATCGCGCATCATTTTATGCTCTAGCATGTCAGGCACGCTCCCACAGGCCGAATGTAAAATTCTCACCAGTGTGTTTATTTTTCCCCAAAGATTTCTGTTAAAACTTAGTGCAATGAGAGGTTTTTATTATCAGGCAAATAAAGTCCAAAGACATAGTAAAACAATGGATATTTGCATTCAAAGTGGAAAATAATATAAAGGAGAGAAGACTGTTTGTAAGGGATGGCATTTTAAGATCTTACAAGTGTGAGAAGTCTTCAGCATCTATGCTCCAAGCTGCTGTCTTCAAAGGACTGGAGTTTAGAAAACTCACTTTCAATTTGACTTGTTCAGGGTATCATGTTTCTTTGCCTGGATCTTTTAAAATCTGTCTTGCTGTTGCCTTAACAAAAGTGTAACTGGAAGTTAGATAGATTGAGGGAATTTAGAAGTTATCATGGTCATAATTTGTAGATGTATGTATTTAAAAATCTTATTAATAAATGTTTAATCTAGTTTTATAAAACCTATAAGACTTGTTGGTCTTGTTACTACTAAATTCAAGGCACACATCTCAAAATTTATACAGACTGCAAAATAAGTTGTGGCAGTTGTTTCAAGTTTCCCCTTGAGATTTGAACATCTCAGCTTTTAGCATCAGCTATGTCATGACAAAAATTTGGTGTTCGTCAGGGATATATTTGAAATTCCTTGATTGGGTTAGAGTTCGTGAATCTTAAAGTTATGAGTACAAGAAGCATTTTGAATTCAGGAGTTGGTGTGAGGTTTTATTGTAGTGGTGAGACTGCAACATGGCTTTGGAAGTTGCTCAGACTTGTCTGGGAGTTGAAGTTATAACTTTACAACTTTAGCTGGTTTACAAAAGGTAACTAAAGTTGTTACTGGAATTGGCGGATAAATTACAACTGGGATTACCTGCAGGGGCTAAGAAAGCAGATATAATTGAAGGTTTGGCACAGCATTTAAAGTTGGGAGTGAAGTCACAGCTGGAGGTAGTGAGAGCTCTGTTAGAAATGAAGAGGCTTGAATTTGAACAAGCAAAGGAAATGCAAAAATTTGAGCTAGAGGCAAAATAAAAAGAATAAGGAAGACTATTTCGAGGGAACAGGCAGAAGGCATGAGAGAAAAAGAAAACAAGAAAGGGAATTGAACTGGTGAAGTTAGAAAAGGAGTAAAGAAAAAAAGAGAGTCTCAGCTTAAAATACAGGCAGTTAAAAGAGGGAGGCCAATAGGCAAGGAAGGACTTATTCCCAGATCAGAGCCCAGTAAGGAGTTATTTAAATTTGTAAAAGCTCTTCCAAAGTTTGAAGAAAGAGATGTTGAAGCATTCTTTATTTCATTTGAGAAGATAGATAAACAAATGGAATGGCTACAGGAAAACTGGACATTGTTGGTGCAATCCAGGCTGATGGGTAAAGCACATGAGGTTTATATTTCACAGTTAGAAGAAATGTCGGTGAACTGTAATGTGGTTTAAAAAATAGGCTATTTTGAGTGCATATGAGTTGGTTCCTGAGGCATACAAGCAGAAATTTAGTAATATGAGAAAACAGCCTGGGCAAACTTATATCGAGTTTGAAAGAGTAAAACAAAACAATTTTGACTGGTAGATACAGGCATTAAAAATAGAGACAACATATGCAGCTCTCAGAGAAGTTCTTTTGGAAGAATTTAAATGTTCAATTCCTTCGGTAGTGAGAACTCATGCGGAGGAACAGAATTGAGTCTGTAAAACAAGAAGCAAAGATAGCTAATTATTATGGGCGGAATTTTCTTAAATTTGCACTAAGTACCATAGTGCGCGGGTAAAATGATGTGCTGCCCGCCGACGGTGATGGCAGGTTTTCACACCATATCATCCCAAGCCCGCCTCAGTTATGTAGGAAATTGAAAAGCAGGACTTCAAAGGTAGTAATCTCCGGATTACTTCTGCTGCCAGGCAGTAGTGAGTATAGAAACAGAAGGATAGAGCAGATGAATGCATGGCTGGAGAGATGGTGCAGGAGGGAGGGCTTTAGATTCCTGAGGCACTGGGACCATTTCTGGGATTGGTGGAACCTGAACAAGATGGACAGATTACACCTGAACAGGAACAGGACTAACATCCTCACAGGGAGGATTGCTCATGCAGTTGGGGTGGATTTAAACTAAATTGACAGGGGGAATGGGATCTTGAAAAGTAGTTCAGAGGGGAGGGAAGCTGAACTGGAATTAGAATTTAAAATGTGAGTAAGTGAGTCTGGAAGGCAGAGGAAACATAGGCTAGATAAGAAAGAAGTGAGTTTAGCAAGGCTAAATAGAATATATTTTAATGCAAGGAGTCTGAGGAATAAGACAAGCTGAGGGCACAGATAGGCACATGGGAGTATGATATCATAGCTATGATGGAGATTTGGCTAAAAGAAGGGCAGGATTGGCAGCTCAACATTCCTGGTTAAAGGGTATACAGAGGAGACAGAGGGGGGATAGAAGAGGAGGGAGGGGTTGCAATATTGATCAAGGAATCAATGTTAGTAGTGAGGTCTTATGATATCCTGATAGGATCATCAAATGAAGCCATATGGGTAGAAGTAAAAAACACAAAAGGAGCAATCACACTGTTGGGAAATATTCGGAAATAAGCCTAGGCAAGTGGAAGGCGTATCAGTAGGGGAGCTTTTTGGAGACAGTGACGATAACTCAATTAGATTTAGGATGGTTATGGAAAAGGATAAGGTTGGGCTGGGAATAAAAGTTCTAAACTGGGGAAAGACTAATTTTACTAAGATGAGATACGATTTGGTTCAAGTGGATTGGGAGCAGCAACTTGCAGATAAAACTGTGTCAGAGCAGTGGGAGGTATTCAAGAAGGAAATAGCAAGAGTACAGGGCAAATATGTTCCCATAAAGGCAATGGGGGGTGGGGTGGGCGGGGACCAAGTCTGAGAACCCTGGATGTCAAGGGACACAAAGGTTAGGATTAAGAAAAAAAACGAAGCTTATGGCAGATACCGATGGCTCAATGCGGCAGAGACCTTAGAGGAGTATAAAAAGTGCAGGCAGAAACTTAAAAGAAAATTAGGAAAGCTAAGAGAGTGCATGAGAAAGTATTAGTGGGTAGAATAAAGGAAAACCCAAAGGTTTTTTTAAATATATAAAGAGCAAGAGAATAACTAGGGAAAGACTAGGGCCGATTAGGAACCATAGAGGTAATCTGTGTGTGGACCCAGGAGATGTGCATGCAGTCCTCAATGAATACTTTGCATTGGTCTTCACAATGGAAAAGGACAACACAGGTATAGACATCAGGGTGGAGGACTGTGAAATATTAGAGGAAATTAGCATAGAGAGGAGGTACTAGCGGGTTTAGCGGCCTTAAAAGTGCATAAATCCGCAGGCCTGGATGAGATGTATCCCAGGCTGTTGAGGGAAGCAAGGGAAGAGATATCAGGGGCCCTGGCAGTAATTTTCAAATCCTCTCTGGCCACATGTGAGATGGCAGAGGACTGGAGGACTGCTAACATTATCCCATTATTAAAACAAGGGAGGGATAGACCAGGAAATTACAGGCCAGTCAGTCTAACCTCAGTGGTGGGGAAGTTAATTGAAAGATTTCTAAGGGACAGAATATATCTGCACTTGGAGAGACACAGATTAATCAGGGATAGTCAGCATAGATTTGTTGAGGGAAGGTTTTGTTTGACAAATTTGATCGAATTTTTTAACTAGGAATGTTGATGTGGGTAATGCATTTGCTGTGGTCTACATGGACTTTAGCAAGGTTTTTGATAGGGTACCTCATGGCAGACCGGCCAAGAAAGTAAGAGCTCATGGGATCCAAGCCAAAGTGGCATGTTGTCCGCAAGCATTACCCAGACCTCCCTGTTGCTTGCCATTTCAACACTCCACCCTGCTCTCATGCCCACATGTCCGTCCTTGGCTTGCTGCATTGTTCCAGTGAAGCTCAACCCAAACTGGAGGAACAGCACCTCATCTTCCGACTAGGCACTTTACAGCCTTCCGGGCTGAATATTGAGTTCAACAATTTTAGATCATGAACTCTCTCCTCCATCCCCACGCCCTTTCCGATTCCCCCCCCCCTTTTTTTCCAATAATTTGTATAGATTTTTCTTTTCCCACCTACTACCATTATTTTTAAATGTATTTCCATCCATTGTTTTATCTCTACCTTTTAGCCTTTTTTGATTCCTTCACCCCACCCCACTCCCACTAGGGCTATCTGTACCTTGCTTGTCCTGCTTTCTACCCTTAATTAGCACATCCCTTGAATAATATCACCACCTTCAACACCTCTTTGTCCTTTGGTCTGTGACATCTTTTGGTTATCTCCACCTATCACTGGCCCTCTATCCAGCTCTACTTGTCCTACCCCACCACCGCCACCCCACCGCCCCCCCCCACCCCCCCACCCCCCCCCCCCCCCCCCCCCCCCCCCCCCCCCCCCCCCCCCCCCCCAGCCCCCCCCACCCCCTCTTAAACCAGCTTATATTTCACCTCTCTTCCAATTTTACTTAGTTCTGTTGAAGGGTCAGTTGGACTCGAAACATTAACTGTGCTCCTCTCCGCAGATGCTGCCAGACCTGCTGAGTTTTTCCAGGTATTTTTGTTTTTGTTTTGGATCCAAAATTGGCTGAGAGGCAGCAAGCAGCTGGTAATGCTGGAGGGATGTTTATCTGACTGAAGTCTGTTTACAGTGGGGTTCCTCAGGACTTGGTGCTGGGACCCTTGCTGTTTATGGCGTACATAAATGATTTGGACTATAGGGGGCAGGATCAAGAAGTTTGAGGATGACATGAAAATTGGTAGGGTGGTAAAGAGTGAGGAGGATAGCTGTAAACTGCAGGAGGATATCAATGGACTGGTCAGGTGGGCAGAGCAGTGGCAAATAGAATTCAACCCAGAAAAGTGTGAGGTAACGCACTGGGGGAGGGCTAACAAGGCAATTGATTACACTATGAATGGTAGGACCCTGGAAACTACTGAAGATCAGAGGGGCCTTGGTGTGCATATCCATCGATCCCTGAAGGTAGCAGGACAGGTAGACAAGGTGATTAAGAAGGCATATGGGATACTTGCCTTTATTAGCCGAGGCGTAGAATACAAGAGCAGGGAGGTTATGCTGCAATTGTATAAAATGCTGGTTAGGCCACAACTGGAGTACTGCATGCAGTTCTGGTCACCATATTATAGGAAGGATGTAATTGTACTTGAGAGGGTTCAGAGGAAATTTACCAGAATGCTGCCTGGGCTGAAGGGTCTGAGCTATGAGGAAAGATTGGATAGACTGGAGTTGTTTTCCTTGGAACTGCAAAGGTTGAGAGGGGACCTGATAGAGGTGTATAAGATTATGAGGGGCATAGATAGGGTGGGTGGGAAGGCACATTTTCCATTAGTAGAGGGGTCAATAACCAGCGAGCATAGATTTAAGGTAACAGGTAGAAGGCTAAAAGGGGAGTTGAGGAGAATTTTTTTTCACCCAGAGGGTGGTGGGAGTCTGTAATTTCTGCCTGAAAGGGTGGTTGAGTCAGAAACTCTCGTAACATTTAAGAAGTATTTAGATAATCACTTGTGTTGCCATAGCCTCCAAGGCTATGGGCCAAGTGCTGGAAAATGGGATTAGTATAGTCAGATCTTTGTTGACCAGCACAGACACGATGGGCAGAATAGCCTCCTTCTGTGCTGCATAAGTCTATGAGTCTATAGGACAGATTTACCTATACATGATGTGTCTGTCAAAATTTCATCTACGGTAAGGCAACATCCTTATAGATTAAATCTGGCAAAGCTATTGAGTTATCAATAAATTGACTTCATGCTTCAAAATTATATTATTGAGTCTAGTTGCAGTAACTGGAGTTCGCCGACTGTACTGGTACCGAAACTGGATAGAACACAAAGACTGTGTGGACTATCGAAGGGTGAATGCGGTCACGGAAGTGGATTATATCCTATACCAAGGTTGGAAGACTGCATTGAGAAAGTGGGACAATCAAAATTTATCACAAAGATTGACTTGCTAAAAGGATATTGGCAAGAACCATTATCAGAAAGAGCAAAGGAGATATCAGCTTTTGTGACACCAAATGGACTATTTCAGTTTAAAATCATGCCATTTGGTATGAAGAATGCATCTGCAACATTTATGTGAGAGAAGCATTTACAAGATCTGGAAGAATTATTTACTCAATTATAGAAGCCAATTTGGTAATAAACTTGGCTAAAAGTGAATTTGCAAAAGTGCAAGTTACATATCTAGGCCATATCATTGGACATAGTAATGTGGCTCCAAGAGATGTGAAAATCAAGGCTATCATGGATTTCTCAGTGTCTACAACAAAACGAGGAGTTTTGAGTTTTCTGGGCATGAGTGTGTTTTATCGGAAATTAGTACCAAATTTTAGCCAAGTGGCTGCTCTACTGACATAACTATTAAAAAAGAACAAGAAGTTTCAATGAATACAGGAGTGTCAGAGTCATTTGATAACTTGAAAAATGTATTAACTGTGACACCAGTTTTGGCTGTACCCAATTACGCCAAGAAATTTAAGTTGGTCATTGAAGCAAGTAATATAGGCATTGGTACCGTACTATTACAAGAGGATGACACTGGAATTGAAAAACCGATGGGGTATTTTTCACAGAAGTTGAATGCGCAACAGAGCAGATATTCAACGATTGAAAAGGAGACTTTGAGTTTGGTGTTAGCATTGCAGCATTTTGAAATTTATGTGGTAAACAACTCGTGAGAAACAATTGTTTATACAGAAAACAATCCTTTAAAGTCTCTGGACAAATCTCAAGACAGGAGTGCAAGGTTATTCAGAAAGAGTTTTTTACTGCAACTATTCAATCTACACATTATACTTGTTACTGGATGAGAAAATCTGATTGCAGATGCAGTATGAATTTAAAAGGGAAAATTGGGCATTTAAAACCTGGACTTTGAACCGGAATGATTTTTTTGATGCGAATGATTTGTATATATATTATGTTAATGCATGCATCTGGCAGTGTCATAGTGTAAGTAAATAGATAAATATAGGATTAGGTTTGAAATGTTAATTAGGTAAACATGGGGACGTTTGGAAACATCGGTGTCAAGGGAACATTTGCATTTTTAAATAAGCCAGGCTAGGTTGTTTTCAAAGGAGGGTTGAAATGTGTCACCTAACCAGGTGAACTTTAGAAACAGTGGGCTGAATTTTCTGAGCCCAGTGCGTTAGGTGGCATGTGCAGAAAATAGGGGGTGACCTGTTTCACAATGGCATGAAGGCAGGTCGCGGTCATCCGCTCAGCCCGCCAATGGCTGCTATCAGTTGGCAGGGAGATAATTGTAATACATCAGCAGATAATTAAAAGGCCATTCCGCCAGGCTCTTGGAACTCCACTGGATCGTCCGTCCACGTCAGTGGGAAAACACACTGACATGTTTCACAACAGGCAACATGCACTTGGCGGCCTTCACTTTGGGGGAACTGAGGTGAGTGAGCAGCAGTGCAGAAGAGGGGATTGTCCAAGAGCAGGTGCTGGCCAGCCTCAGAGGTGAATGCTGGGTGTGTGGGGAGCTATCAAATGTTGCCCTAGTGCTGCATCCTGCACACAGGCAATCAAGGTGGGGGGCAGGGTAAGCGAGGGAAGTAGGCACACATTAGGGACACCTGTATAAACTGACCATGGTTCTGCAACTGAGACAGATCAGGCACAGCCATAGTGATATGACTGAGGTTGGGCTCCTAGCCTGCCCACCCACACAAGCAATGCGGAGCACTCAAGGGCCATCAAGTGTTGCATACCTTAACACCCCCACCACTGCCCCCCAATACCCCCTGGCACAGACTGCAAGTCTGCCACCACTTTATCAGATGGCGGAGCAGTTGGACTGCACAAGTTGTACAATCTCCTCGCCAACACTGACCATGTAGCAGTCAAGGGGCTCACAGCATCCCAGTTTGGATCAGTGTCCCACATGTCACAGGTTGACAAGGCAGCCATGCTGCGCACTCTCCTCTGGCCATCCGAGGGGTGACCAGCACTCTCCGGGGAGTGTTAAGGGGCAGTCACACAGGACCAGGAAAGGTGCTAAGTACAGCCATGATAACTATGCTACCCAGGAGCAACAGCGAGTGGTGACTAGTAGGCGCCTCGCAACACTCAGGATCTATAGACGCCACTTGCTATTCCTGCAGATGACTGAGAAGCAATGTCACCGACAACCGCATATGTCTAGGGACCTGATGGCTCACATCTGCCACTTACTGCAGGACTTGGCACCAAAGGGACATGGAGAGCATTACTGCCAGTGGCTGTGAAAGTGACCACGGCACTCAATTTCTATGCCAGTGGCTCCTTTCAGTGCTCCACAGGTGATCTCTGTGGGATTTCACAATCCACTATCCACAAATGCATCCATGAGGTCACGGATGCCATCTCCTCCATGGCACACAACTTTGTGCATTTAGCCCAGGTCTGGGACAGCCAGGATGCAAGGGCCATTGGATTCGCCCTGATCTCGGGATTCCCACAGGTGCAGGGTGTGATTGACTGCACTCATGTGGTGCTCAGGTCTCCATCACTACACTGGATGAACTTCATCAACCGCAAGGGCTTCCACACACTGAACATGCAGCTGGTATGCGACCACCAGAAACTTATCATGCAGATGTGTGCACGGTTTCCAGGGAATATGCACGATGCCTACATCCTGAGTTGCTTGCAGATCCCTGCAGTCTTCCAGGGTCCACAGACGCTGCAGGGTTGGCTCCTTGGGGACAAGGGCTACCCACAAAGGATGTGGCTGATGACATCCATGCGGCGGCCTCAGACTGCAGCAGAGTGACGCTATAATGAGGCTCATGCTGCAGCTCACAGCTTGGTGGAGCAGACCATCGGGATGCTGAAGATGCGGTTCCAGTGCTTGGACCGGTCTGGTGGAACCCTGCAATACAGTCCGCAGAGGGTGTCAAGCATCGTCATCATCTGCTGCGCCCTTTACAAACTGGTGCTGCAACAGGGAGAGGAGCTGGCTGAGGAGGAGATGGAGGTCTCCTCAGATGAGGACGACGCCGATGGGGATGAGGGTGAGGGGGTCCTCGGTGATGACAATGATGCAGATGAGGCTCTCGCACTGGCTAGACGAGGCAGGCATGCTCGGGAGGCCCTCATAGCTGCCAAATTTGTGGGGGGTGATGATGACATGCAGTGAGGTGTCCCCATGGATCCCCACATTGCAGTTGTGAATGTTTGACTGCAGTCGGCTTATGGCAGCGCCAATACCCTCTCTGAGAATGCTCCTGTCATGGAGATTCAGTGGAGGCCCTATAGTCACTCAATCACAGGAGGATGGTGACAACATGCAGTGAGGACATTGCACGGATCTTCACACAGCCTCTGAGAATGTCCGACTCCTGTCTGACCAAGGGCAGCTTCCTTGCGTTCCATGATCAGGGCCATCTCAGAGACGCAGCCATGAAACTTTACAGGCATCTGATGCTGCGTCCGTCTTCAGCACCTCAGCCCTTCAGGAGCTGTGTACAGCATCACTGGTCACAGATGTTGGTGTGATAGTGGCCAGCCCCACTTTAAAAGATGCTGAGAGCACACAGAGAGAATGAGAGAACTCTGTGGCACCTGCCCACTACATTCTGGCAGCAATGAACTGCACCGCTGAGGTGCAGGCATCAGTAATGTTTCCAGGGAGTGAGAGGCTGAAAAATCGCTGTGGTCTGAAGGCTGTACAGAGCACAGGGAAGAGGCCCTGGACTGAGCCACCTGCATTTTATATTGTGCAGAAAAGTTTCACATCTGATTGACAAGAACATTGCTCATCAGAGCAAGGAGCCAAAAGCAGATAGACATTCTTAGGAGTTTATTAACAATAGTGAAAAGTCTGTACAATTGATTAACACTCCTGCCCAGGCTGTGCTTCCTGTTTGATCTCAGTTGCAGCTTATTACTGCTGAGTTGTGTGCTGTTGCTATGGTTGAGCTTGGTGCTGGCTGTGGCTGTTCCTGTTATTGTGTTGCTGCCTTCCTTCACGCCTTCTTCCAACCTCTGTTGCTAGGGACCTGGAGCCTACAGGGCCTAAGGCCTGAGGCCTGGAGCCTGCAGGAAAGACAGAGAGAGAGGGAGAGGAGGTGCTGCTACTAAAGGATTTCCTTGTGGCTGTTCCTGCTGCTATATTCTTGTTATTGTGTTGCTGCCTTCCTCAAGTCTTCTGTGTTCCGGGGACCTGGAGATTGCAGTGCCTGAGGTGAGAGAGAAGAGGTACTGCTGCTGCTGTAGGCCAGGGAGGCCAGGAGGCAAAGACTGTTTTGTTTTAACATCCAAAGTGGGTGTCTGGACTTTTGTTCGGTGGGGGCTGAAGACAGCTGTGTGTTTTGTAGGGGAACGGGAGAAGAGCTGCTACACAGACTTGGGAAAAAAAGGGTGCGTGTATGTGTGTGTTGTTTAAAATCTTGCCACCATCGCCCCCACCCCCCTGCCCCTCACACTCCTCGCTTCAATTGAGTCTAAGCCCAAGTAGCTGGTGCTGCTGGTGAAGAGGAACAGGGCTGACTCCTATGTGCCAGGCAGTACCGGTTGCCTGGTGAAGACATCGCCCTCCCCCAATGGGAAGAACATCGAGGCCCCCATTCACGCTCCACTCCACTGAGTGACACCCACCAACCCTTTACCCTTTCTCTCTTGTGACTCCCTGTCCTTTACCCCTCTCTCACCTCTCCTCTGCTTTTTTTGTCATCCTGGAGGGGGAGGTTACACCATCTTTTCCCCCCCTCCCCAGGGTGGGATATTGTTAACTGTAGTTCTCAGAGTGGATGTAGCTCAGCCCCTATGGCTGTGACACAGTCGCCTATAGCCAGGCCTTCCTGGGCAAATGTGGAGGCAGTGCTAACACCGGTGGTGGGGTCCCCCAAGAAAACCTATACAGGCACAGCTGCTTCTGCAGACCCTGCTGCTCCAGTGGCCCCATCACCCTTCCGCTTCCTCACTAAGGCCCTGGGGGTGAAAAGCTACATCCGCCCCCAAATGGCAAAAAAGGGCCATCGCCCGAGACTATTACACTGCCCTGTTCTCTCCAAATCGGTCCAGTGAGAACGCTCACAGAGTTTTGTGGGAGGACCTGCCGCGGTCATTGCCCTGTTGCCAAAGATGAGGGATCTCTGCCTGCTTTAAAACTGGCGCCCGGTCTCCTTCCTCAGCATGGATTACAAGATCTTTGCCAGGGCAATGTCTTCTTGCCTTGGCACCATGCTGGACCACGTGATCCACCCTTACCAGTTCTACACGGGCCCCGGGCCGCACCATTTTTGACAGCATTTATCTGGTCTGGGACATCATCCGTTTTTTCCAGAGGAATGGTCTGTCAAGTGCCTTCCTGTCTCTTGACCAGGAGAAGGAGTTCGACAGGGTGCATCACGAATATTTATTTGGGACTCTGTGAGCATTCGGGTTCAGGACACATTTCTTCACTCGGATCTGACTTCTGTATGCTGCCACAGAGTGTCTAGTTAAGGTTAATGGGTCCCTGACGGCGCCCCTTTGCTTTGGGATAGGAGCGTGTCAAGGTTGCCCCCTGTCTGGCCAATTGTATTCTATCTGCATGGAATCTTTCCTGCGCCTCTTCCGGAGGAGGTTGTCAGGATTTGTTCCGGGCGGTCCGGGCATTGGGATGGTCCTCTCGGCTCCTCATGTTCACTGAGCCAGCTGACCTGCGGAGTATGCACAAGTGCCAGGAGGTCTATTCTGCCACATACTCTGCCAGGATCAACTGGGGCAAATGTTCTGGACTCCTGGTCGGTCAGTGGCAGATGGATCCCCTACCCAAGGAGCTCAGGCCTTTCACCTGGAACAGGACCAGCCTCCTCTACTGGGGGTCCACCTCTGCCCTGCTGAGGAATCCTGGCTGGTGAACTGGCAGGAGCTGGAGGCCAAAGTCACCACTCGCCTGCTGCGCTGGACAAGACTGCTCTGAGTGCTGTCTTACCAGGGTCGAGTTCTGGTCATAAACCAGCTGATTGACGCCATGCTGTGGTACCAGCTGGTCACTTTGACTCCTTCCACGGACTTTGTCACAAAAATCCAGAGAATGCTCATTAACTTCTTCTGGGACAAAAGATTGCACTGGGTCGCTGCTGAGGTTCTGAGTCTCCCGCTTAGGGAGGGCAGTCAGGTGCTGGTGTGCCTTATTTAGGGAAGGACGTAAATGCATTGGAGGCAGTTCAGAGGAGGTTTATTAGATTGATACCTGGAATGAGCAAGTTGTCTTATAAAGAAAGGTTAGACAGACTAGGCTTGTTTCCACTGGAGTTTAGAAGAGTGAGGGGTGATCTGATTGAAGTATACAGGATCCTAAATGGCTTGACAAGGTTAATGTGGAAAGGATATTTCCTTTTTTGGGTGAGTCCAGAACTAGGGGATACAGTTTTAAAATTAGGGGTCGCCCTTTTAGGACAGAGATGAGGAGAAATTTTTTCTGAGGGTTGTGCGAACTTGAATTTCTCTACCTCAGAAGACAGAGGACGCGGAGTCATTGAATATTTTTAAGGCAGAGGTAGATAGATTCTTGTTAGGCAAGGGAATCAAAGGTTATCAGGTGTAAATGGGAATGTGGAATTCAGAACACAAGCAGATCAGCCATGATGGCGGAGCAGGCTCGAAGGGCCGAATGGTCTACCCCTGTTCCTATTTCTTATGTTTCTTATGGGCAGAATTTTACACCTCGCGGGCAGGCGTGCCCCCGACCTGATCGGGCATAAAATCACGCAAGATGACATCAGGACGCTCGCTCCAAAGTCATCCTGCACATGCACAATCTTCAGGTCGGAGCTGCACCTGTCATCAATTAAAAGGCCACTTAAGGCCATTAAAAACCCAACTGATCCAGACTTTACATTGCCTGCATAATTTTGTGCTCATCGCATGAGCCAAACCGGCAGGCGGGCAGCCCGCGTTTTGCAAAACCTCATCAAAGGGTGGAATAAAAATGGTCAACAGCATTGCCAGTGTGAGTAATGAGGAGTTTAGGAGATAGTTTGCTGCTGGTTGCTAATTGGAACTTGACAGCTTCATTTCAGTTCTAAGCTTCATTCTTCGCATTTCCAGGCTTCTTTTCAGGATTCATTGGTGTTGCCAAGGCCCTCTGAGAATTTGGACCATATGGACCCTTCCAGGCACCAGACAGTTTTTTGTAACCCTGGTAATGGGGGTTGTGCTCTCTGCTGGAGACACCACTCTGAGGAAAAAGAGAGGGGCAGAAGGGAGAGGAGGCCAGGTGTCCCAATGTAGCTTCCAGGGGAGGGAGCTGTGGGAGGAGAGGCGCAGGCACAAAGGGCGCAGGACCAGCCGGTGCTGGCATCCCGGGTACAACACATGTGGCCATCAAGGCACCTGCAGGTCAGCCGGGTGCCTTTGTCAGCAGGCGGAAGGGGCTGTAGAAGACACCACTATCCTGCTGCCAGGGTTTATAGGCGGCAATGCAGTTACCTCAATATGTCTGAGGTGCAATGCCGAAGGAGGCTCTGCCGCTCCAGCAAGTCTGTGACCTCCATTTGTCAGATGACTGGGCCTGAGATCACCTCCAACTGTGTGGTTGGTAACCCCATGCCACTGGCTCTGAAGGTCACAGTGGCCCTCAACTTCAATGCCTCTGGCTCTTCCCAGGGCTCAGTGGGGTATCTTTGTGCACTGTCCCAATCAACTATCCACAGTTGCGTCAAGCGGATGACAGAAGCTCTGTTCAGGCAGGTAATGACATTTATTCATTTCCATAAGGACGAGATCAGCCGGGCTGAGCAAACCAGAGGGTTTGAAGTGATTGCTGGCTTCCCCCGCGTCCAGATTGCAATTGACTGCACACATGTGGCCATCAAGGCACCAGCAGGTCAACCAGATGCCTTTGTCAAAAGGAAGGGATTCCACTCGATTAATTTGCAGATAGTTTGTGACCACAAGACGCAGATTCTGCAACTCTGTGCAAAGTACCCTGGCAGCTCCCGTGACACTTATATCCCCAGACACTCCCAGGTGCAGAGGCTTTTCAATGATCCAGCCTGAATGGATGGATGGCTGCTGTCTGACAAGGGCTATACATTGAAAAGGTGGCTTGTGACGCCTCTCTGCCACCCAAGAACAGAGACAGAGCAGCGTTACAATATGAATCATGCCTCCACAAGGGCAGTGATAGTGAGGACCATAGGTCTTCTGAAGATGTGCTTCCAATGCCTAGGCCATTCAGGGGGAGCACCACAATACCCCCCCCAGAGCAGGTGTCATTGATAGTGGTTGCATGCTGCACTCTCCACAATCTGGCACTGGCAAAGAGGGACCTATTGGAGAAAGAGAATCTTGAGGCAGCTCCGCAGGCCATACATGATGAATCCAGTAGTGAGTCAGAAGAGAAGCACAGCGAGGAGAACACTGAGGGCTTGGAGGCAGACCTCTGTATCCTTCAGGGAGGCAGGGACACCAGGGATGACTTGATCCAATGCTCCTTCAGCTAGGCTGCCAAAGATCTGCTTCCACCTCATGCTAGGGCTGCTGCCTCCATGCAGGATGTCTGAAATGACCCTTTCATTTGAACACAAAGTCCAATCTGTGCCTGTGCAATAAAGTTTAGAGCCACTCACATCCAGCATTACATACTGGCAAACCCTGCACCAAAAATTAGGTGAAACATACTCAGGCCATTATGACAAAGACAACATTTATGTAATTTTCACACTCAAAACAAATTAACATTACCATCTCTGGTGCTCATTTCCACACCAGTGAACATATAAAAAAAATCCCAGAACAGAAGGTCACCCATGACCAGTCTCTCTTGTGTTCATGATGCCTTTAACTTATGTTTACGAATGCTGTGTCTTGGTACAATCCCCTTGCTAGCAGCGGCATTGGAAGCAACCTGCTGACTCTGGTGTCTTGTTGGCCTTGATGACCTTGGTGATCATCCTCTGGCCAGTGGAGCCCTTGCTGGCCCTATCTAGGAGGGAGCGGCCAGTGCCATCGCTGGCATCTCCCCAGTCATCGTAGCCTCATCAGATGCCACGGTCACTAGCAGATGGGCGGAGGAGATGACGCCGTCATCTAGAGCGCCCTGAGAGGTGCTGCAGAGACGACAAGCAGCTCATGTACCAAAGTGAGGTCACTCTGGACCTCCCTGCTCACCATTGATGGACAGACACCTAGCCGGGATACTGGGTGCCTCATCCAGCTCCCACACTGGCACCGACCATCTGAGGTGATGGCTTGCAGGTCCGACTGCAGCCCCAGGCACCCCTGATTCTGTACCTGGAGTCTCTCCATGAGAGTTGCCACTCTCAATGGAGAAGGCAGTGCACTCAGCCATGAGGGTCAATGCAGTGCTTACACTCCTCCACAACAAAGACCATGGCACGTATACGCTCATGGATCTCCATCAGATCCTCCTGCACATCCCTCTGGACATCCAGCATCTGCCACTGAATGCACTGCAGAGGCTCATCGTCTGCCTTCACCTCAGCATCGTCATAGTCTCCAGCAGTCCTCCAGCTGTTGGTGCCCTGAGCACTCTCTGCCTCCGCCTGCACTCCAGGTGTTGGTGCCCTCACTGCTGTGCACCAACATTCCAGCCAAAGATCTAATGCCCACTGAGGTTCTGGTACCTGCACTCGTGCCTGGTTCAGAGAGCAGTTGTGAGCAGGTGCAGCTGAAGCCCGGCAGTCCTCTGTCATCAGGGGTGGTTCTTTGGGGTCCTGTGAACAAGTGCCTGCCGGTGAATCGAAGGGAGAACAATGACTTGTCATTAGTTTAAGTCATCAAATTGTTACTATGCATGCCAAGCACCCTGGTGAGACAGTGGAGATCTGCACCATGGTGCCATCGTCTTTCAATGATCGATGGGGACTCTAGTCTTGCGGTTCCAATCAATTAAGAGACTACACAAGAATGTTTGCACAATCCGAAACTCTCACCTCTGTGCACTGCACTCTTACCTTCATCTGGCACCCGAGCCTCTCCATGACCAGCTGAACGAGGTGCGTGGCAGCTCTCCAGCTCCAAGGCATCCTGCTCAAATCTGGTCACTATTAGGAGGTTTGGGGGGCCTGTCCATGATCTCTCAATGTGGTTATGGCTCATCTTCTCCTGAAAGGAAACAGGAGCATTGATTAGTTCACTCTCTACCTGCAGCGCCATTGCAGCCTGGCCAACCCCACCTGACCCCACCTTGCAGGGCACATCCGGGTCGTGGCCCTCGAGCTGCAAGGCACTCAGTCCAAGCAGCCAGGGCTCACCCCCTTGGCCAGCTCTGGCATCATTGATGGTTGGCACTCAGACTCTAACAACCCTGAGCTCCATGGGAGAATGGCCAGTCCTTAACACTTCTCCACAGTAATCCATGCCAACATGGTACTCACCCTTCTCGAGCGCAGCAGGCCATTGAACCTTTTGTGACACTGCAACCATGTGCGCCGCACGTCATGGCGGCTGACCTGGGCTGTCACCTCCTCCCAAGAGTTTTTTGGCTGGTGCAGTGGCCTCCTCCTTCCATCCCTGGGAACGAGGGTGTCCCTCCTGGCAGCCACCTTGTCCAAGAGCACTGCGAAGCACTTGTCTGAAAAGTGGGGTTCCAAGTCCTGTCCTGACCTGCCCTCCCACCTGGCGTCTCCAGCCGCTATTGAGGTCATAGCTTCAGTCTATAGAATGCAGAATATATGATTCTTCCCTAACTGCTTTCAAGGAGCTGCCTCTGCCGTTTTTAAACTGCCCACCAGGTGACCATTGGACCTGACACCCAACAAGCCCTCACCCCTGCACGGCCCTTCCCGATCATTGGGAAGATGCGTTTCACACTGGGAAGCCCTTAATTGGTGGACCAATGTGAAATTGCAGCCGTGGGCTGATCATGGCCAGGGGCCAGTTTCCCGGCCGTTGCAGGGCCCACCGATTGCGTATGCCCGCCAAGGGTAAAATTCAGACCCATGTTTCTCTTTGATTTTCTGCTTTCAAACACCCAAAAGCTGCCGCCTGCCCAGCCATAGCAACCCAAGGAAGTGAGAGAGCAACTGATAAAGAAGCATCATTACTTAATTGGTTACTGGGCGCAAGTGGGCTGCAGTCAGGCCAGGGAAAAGGATGGTTCATAAGTCAGTCCACTGGAGGGTGAGATTGCAAATGAGTTCTGCTGCAGAGAACTCAGAAGAGGAACACTGAATGCTGATGGGCATGTACACCAAAATGCTGGGTGCATTGGCTGGCTGTCCAGAGAGCTTCTTGTCACTGTTAAAGAGCATTGGATTAGTCCAGCACCAAGTTGACAAAGGCCATCACGCAGCACTTGCCCTCTTCGTAGCCTCTGCTCCGCCTCCCTGACATGCTGTAGGCACTGCAACTGCAGACCACACACTCGTTGCAGCCTTTGTGTGAACAGGGCACCTACCACTTTGCTCTTCATTTGAGAATGCAACCAGGAACTCACTACAATACCTCCAAAAATACCTCACAATACTTCCAGGCACTTTGCAAAAAGAGATTTCACAGCTTAATCCTTGACCTCTGAATGATTTCACGTCACTTTACAATGGAAACAAATGAGGACATCTGGCATGAGATCAGCTGATAAGACTGAGTGATAGGATACTGCTAAATCAGTTGTTTGTGGTGCACAGAGGCGACATCCTTGTGGACAGCCTTCGCAAGAGGTCCCAGTGTCCAGGTCATGCCAAATACAGCTGGTAAGACAACATGCACACCCAGGAGATCCCAAAGCTTATATAGTGCTCCTCCAGTGAACACCACAGGAACCAAATTCTCACCCTTGGTGTCTGAACCATTAATTCTGTATGTTCTTATTTAATATTCCATTTCATATTTTTCCTTTCCTTAATGTTTATCCCAAAATACATAATCTCACATTTCTCTACATTAAATTTCATCTGAAAACAATGTGATATCTTGCATGCTGGTCTTTCATCCCCAACCATCCTCCCTGCATCCAGTCTGTCTACACCTGTTAGAATTTTATACATTTCAATCAGATCCCCTCTCATTCTTCTAAACTCTAGTGAATACAAGCCCAGTCGAACCAATCTCTCCCTATACTACAGTCCTGCCGTCCCCTCTATCAGCCTAGTGAACATTCGCTGCACTCCCTCTATGGCGTATATATCCTTTCTTAGGTAAGGAGAACAAAACCGCACGCAATACTCCAGGTGTGGTTTCACCAAGGCCCTGTGTAAATGCAGTAAGACATTCCTACTTCTGAACTCAAATCCTCTTGCAATGAAGGCCAACATACTATTGGCCTTCCTAATTGCTTGCTGCACCTGCCTATTTACTTTCATTGACTGGTGTTCAAGGGCACCCAGATCCCTTTCTACATCCACATTTCCCAATATATCACCATTTAAATAATACTCTGCCTTTCTGTTTTTCACAACGAAGTGTATAACTGCACCATTATCTACGTTATTCTGCACCTGCCAGGTGTTTGCCCACACACAAAACTTGTCTAAATCGCCCTGAAGCCTCTTTGCATCCTCCTCACAACCTCACCCAGTTTTGTGTTGTCAGCAAATTTAGAGATATCGCATTTGGTTCCCTCATCCAAGTCATTTATCATGAATAGCTGGACCCAAGCACTGATCCCTGCGGTACAACACTAGTCACCGCCTGCCAGCCGGAAAAAGACCCATTTATTCCCACTCTCTGTTTCCAGTCTGTCAACCAATTCTCAATCCATGCCAGTGTATTACCCCCAATCCCATGTGCTTTAATTTCACCAACTAGCTTCTTATGGGACCTTATCAAATGCCTTCTTGAAATCCATATACACCACATCCACTGGTTCTCCCTTATCTATTCTACTAGATACATCCTCAATAAACTCCAGTAGATTAGTTAAGCATGATTTCCCTTTCATAAATCCATGCTGACTTTGTCTAATCCTGTTAATGCTTTTCAAGTGTTCTGTTACCAAGTCTTTTATAACAGACTCTAGCATTTTCCCCACTATTGATGCTAGGCTAACTGGTCTGTAATTCTCTGATTGCTTGCTAAGGCTGAGAGCTGGGGCTCAAGAAAGCCCACATAACTGGGTGTGTTTAGCAAGAAAGATCTCCAGGCAGGAGAAGTCTGCTGTTAGCAAACCTCAGACAGTTAGGGCTCAGAGAAGTCCAGAAGAGCAAAGAAAGGGACAGAAGGTTACTAGCTCCATGCAGAAAAGGGTTTGTGCTCAGGAGAAGCTCTGGGAGCCATATATAGATGGGTACAGCTGGGAGACCAGAGTTCAGACAAACCATGGGGCAGTGCCAGCTTTGTGAAGCCAACTGTCTTGAAAAGAGCTGAAATTTCACCTGTAAGTAGAGGCTGGAGCGCAAACTCGGTAATCCAGGGGAACATAGTCTCCTGAGTCTAGATTGAAACCCAGGGAGGTGAGCAGTCGTTGAGGCAGTCCAGGTTGGAGCAGCTCTTGAAGGAATTCAGAGACCAAGTGCGGAATCGCCTCAGATTTGCACAAAATATGGTAGCAGGCAGGAAAAAAGTTATTTTCCCCACCAGCCACACTGGAGGGTTTTCACTCCATATTGTCCCATTCCTACCTCATTAATTATGCAGACACAGGAAACACGCCATCTTTCTGGCGGACGCCTTTGATTTGTCTGCCATGCCGTTACCTTGCCACTTCCTCACACAGGGCACCATATTTAAACTGCAGTCACATGCACACTTCTCAATGTTTGCAGCCCAGGACTATTTCAGTGAAGACATGGCCCCAAAAGCCAAGGAGAGTGCAGCCCCCCCCGATTCAGTGACACATCCCTGGGATGTCTTCTGGACACCATGGAGGTCCGCCATGATGTCCTACACCCCTGCTTTGGTCGCAGGAGGCCCATCAGTCTCATCATTTTGGGTTGGGAAGGGGTGGCAGAGGTGATCAGTGCCAAGACTGCACACAAGAAGTCGGCCATCCAGTGTAGAAAACAGGTGAATGACCTCATCCATGCCACCAGGGTAAGACAACCATCTTATCACTCTAAACTCACATAATCACAAGGCCATCATACATTCACTGTGGCATCTCATTCACTGCCAGCTCAAGGGATATCACGACTCACTCTCTCCCATTCACATCTCCATCTGGCCTCATCTCCTCTGGAAACTGCCTTCTCAGCCCTCACCATCTTGAGGCCACTTGCACAGATCAACATGTACCCTACACACACTCTGGGGAATCCCCTTCCCCAGTGCAGTCCTTGCCCTGCAGCCTCTTCCCTTACCTGAGGCCACTTCTCCCCTTCCCCAAGCAAGCCCTAGCCCTGCAGTCATTGAAAAGTCACACCTGCCTTTTGGCAGGTCTGGTAGGTAGAGATCTGCCTGTGAGCCCCCTTATAAGTGATGTGGTGCTGCCTATGAAGCTTGGCATTGATAACCATGAGCGCTGCCTGAAGCAAGGTAGGCAAACAAACCTCAAAGTCCCGAGCAAAGTGCAGCTCATCAGGTGAAGGTCACTGATGTACAGTTGTAAAACATGTTGGTGTGCAATTACGTTGACGTGCCCAGATGATCCAGCTGAGCATGGCTTATAATGAGATGCTAAATTATTTAAATTAGATTCCCGGCATGCACCGGCAGGAAACACATCCCACTATCAACAAGTAGAGCAGACAATCGCAAACTGGTTTCATGACAGAGTGAAACCGATTTTTGGCCTTCTTGCCATACTGTGTTACCCCACCCCCCACCTCCCCACTGCCCGCCGGATGCCAATGGGGTCCAGCCCACATCTTCGAAACAGAAAAGAGTTTAGAATCCCTTGTGAGGGAGACAGAGTTTCAACGAATTGTACAACTCACAGTGAACACTGATGTCTGGATGGGTTGCTGAGAAATCTGTGGAATCTGTCTTGGTCGTATCTGCCAGTTATAGTGCATTATGGTGTGTTCGACCAATTTGCCTGTTAATTCACGTATACCTCATGTTAACTCCAAATGCTAGAATATAAGATTGATATTGTAAATTTTTTTACTTTTCCAAATTTGTAAAGTTTAGTTTGTTTGTCCGAAATTGAGGAATTTGTGGCTTTATTTTTTTTGGAAATACCTGGGAACTCAAACTTTGTCCACTTTGAACAAAAAGTTACTGGCCCTTAACAAGATAGTAACCTAAATTTGGGGTCTAGCCTAGGATCATAACAATCCATTGAATTGTGTAAAAAATTAAATAATTTATTTGCATTTGATCAGTTTACAGTAACTTCCATATCCAGCATATTTTAACTGCATTAGAAAACTCCACTTAGGATTCACCCCAAATCTAACATGACAGCTTTCACACGTCTTCTGTTCTCTTCCATACCTAACGACATATGAGCCAACTCATTTCTTCCACTGCTTAATATCCAGTTGATCATACTCTGAATTATTTCCATAACAAAAGCCCTTCTTACCTGAGTAGATCATTGAGTCACAACTCTACCAGGAGAATTGGCTGGTTCTAATGAGATGGTGGGGTGGGAGTTGGGGGGGACTTCACTCCACTCCCACTCCCACTCCAATAGTCAGGAGTGCCTTGCTGGGTACCAATCCAGAATTCAAAAGCCAGAGTTCTGCTGCCTTGCTCATCACGACTGTCTGGAGTGAAGCCTGAATCCATATGCTTCAGACTCAGACATGGGAATGTTACCACTGAGTCAAGACTCACTCCGTTCTCACAAGTATTCTCTGCTTCCTATTCTTCTACAGTTCCATATTCATCCTTGGTTTTTGTGGTCATTTGTTAAAAGTATTTCATATGGAAAATCATCAAACGATTTCCAAAAGTCTAAATAAACTATATCATCAAGAGTGCCATTATGTACTCTATATGTAAAATCCTCAAAGATACAAAGGAAACTGTCAGGGCTAAATCCATATTGAACTTATCAAATTGTTACTATTCAGGTACTCCTTCAGCTTGCCTCTTGGAATAGAACCCATTATTTTGACGGATATTAAGAGAATGTATTTGCACAAATCAATTTTGTTGCCCTCTTTAAATAGAAGTATATGTTAGCCTGCAAGATTGGAAGAAAGCTTTCAACCCTATGTAGCTCATAACAGGTACTCAAGAGTTCCATAAAGTTTTTCTCTGATTTTCTTCAGCATTCTAGGATATGTACTGACGTGATTTGTTTGTCTAAAGCCCCCTAAGTTATGAGGGATCCCTGCCATCAGGCTATCGCAGGACTGAGTCCACCTGTAATATAACACCTGACAGTACCATTTAAAGGGCATCCGGATATGATGCAATTTTATAATGCTGGCAGGTTGACCAGGTATCCTGGTCTGAATGATCCCAATTTTGTTTAATCTTCTCTGGTGTTTTTCTCAAAGGAATGAATTATATTCGTTTTAATTTTGCTGTTCCTTATTAAACAAAAAGGATAAAAAAACATTGATCACTGAAAATATATATGCCACCATATCTTTCTGGCTGTAAAGCATTTCAGATATCTACAAACAAGAAAAAGTAGTATATGTGGATCAGGTTACATCCCATAAGCAATTCATTCAACATACATTAGTAGTGATGAAACAATTAGTCAAATCTACTTATTCTACATCAATTGTATGTTCTTCAATGGAGGACGTTAAACTTTCTGTGATGGCACAAGAACAGCAAAGGTGAAAGGACCTAAAATAAATGGAAAGCAGCAGACAATATCTTGCGCAAATTTATTTTCTCTCAACTGGCTCTGGTAAATGGGAAATTCCAGTTTACCACAGCTGTATCTGTCAGATTTATCCTGGTTTTTGCTCTCATTAATCAGCTCATGGCATGTTATTAACATTTTTGGATTGAGCAAGAAAGCACTGCTTCTCCATCATGCCCATGCATTGTGGGTAATGTAATGGTTCAGTACCCACAAGTATGAATAGTTGTTGGCAGTCAACATGACTGACAAAACTCTAGTTAGGATTCTTTCTATGACTTGTGTATTTAATAGATTTCAGTGAATCCCTGTTAATCTGGTGGCCACAATATTATAGATTGAAAGGCATATAATCAGATTTTGGTTTATATATCTTTATTAGTTCAGGCTTAAGTATGTAATATAAAAATGTTTCATCTATCCCTGAAGCTCAGCTATTGATGCAAAATATATTATGTGACATTCATAAGGTAGTCCATGACAATCCTACATAAGTTATTTCATGTTTTATGGCTTAGTAATAAAGAATTATATTACTTACTCTTTAGCCAGATATAGTTCAACGAGATCATTTTTCATCTTGATTTTATAGAGTTTTAATTGATTTTGTATAACCTGTTTTTAATTTAAGCAACAGCATATAAATTACATTTAATTTTAAATCCAAACATTTTGCTGTTAGCACATTTTACTTTCTGACTACCACCCTTAATACCTCTGTGTTTAAATCAAACTGTTACAAAAAAAACCTTAACGTTGGTATCAATTTCTAAATTCTGATGTAGTTTTAGAAAGATTATACAACATATGCAGAGAAATAGCAGCAAATTACAATAGTACATCACAACAGCAAAGTGATTTCTGCCAATTTCTCGAGTCACAAAAACTTCACGAAACTAATGTTTAATTTACAGAAACTTGTTATCAAAAAACCAATCACAAAGAAGAAGTGACTCATAAAACTGCCATTTAAATAGAGTGATGATGACATTTTAGAAGGTACTCTAAAGTTCTAAAGTGCTGAAGAGACTACAGGATATCTGCTACAAAGATTGCAGATTTCATTTTGAATGTCTTGCAGAGGTTGATAAAGCCAGCTTCATTTAAAGACCATCAAAATCTTGACTCCGCATGTGCAATGCCACAGTGATTAATCAGTAATATATTAAACAGCTTAAATCTATAGCCACCTCCTGTCTACAAATTATACTTCCAACTGACATGTTTTTGTCAGTTGTTGGATTAATTTTTTCCAATTATAAATACTCACATCCATATCTATAATAGAAACTATTGATATAAATTTGTCATATTGTAACTACAATTTCCCTCCACTGTTGATGCTGTGACACCTTAACTGTAGCTCAGATGGAGATATTCCCATCTTTGCATTGGATGTTCTTAGGTTCAAACGCCACTCCACACACTTCATTACATAACCTAGGTTGACATTTCAGTGCAGTGTTGAGGGAGAGCTGCCTTGTCCTAGGTGCCACCCTTCAGATATTAAATCAAGGTACCATCTGCCCTCCCACATGGGTGTAAAGGACCTATTTTATTACGTGAAGGAGGGGAGGGAAGTTTTCCCAGTGTCCTGGCCAACGTTTATCCCTCAACAACACCACTGAAACAGATTATCTGGTAATAATTCTCATTGCAGTCTATGGAATCTTGTTGAGCACAATTTGGCTGTAATGTTCCCATACATTACAACACTTCCAAATGAATTTGATGGCTGTGGAGTGCTTTAAGACACCTTGACACACAGGAAGGATATTTTCTAAAATATACAAGTTCTTTCTGTATTGTCGTAAAAATTCCTATGCTCCATGAATCCATTCATTCTTGAGGGTTGAAGAGGAGGAGGGAAACGGGGGGGAGGAGGGGACGGGGAGGGGAAGGGAAGGAGCGGAGGACGATGCGGAGGTGAGGAAGGTGAAGAACGATGAGGAGAAGGGAAGGTAGGGGATGGAGCAAGGGGAAGGGTAAGGAAGGAGGGGAGGACAAGGGGAGAGAGGAAAGAGGGAGGAGGCAAATGAGGGGGAAGAGGGGCAGGGTGGGAGAAGAGGAGGAGGGGGGAGGAGGACGGAGACGGGGGAGGAGGACCGGGAGAGCAGGGGAGGAGGGGAGGGGGTGGGGGCAGAGGGGGCGGAAAGTGTGGAGGGAGGAGGGGAGGAGGATGCAGAGGGAAGAAGGGGTGGGGCAAAGAGCGAGGAGGGGCGGGGCATGGAGGGGGTGCAGGGGGAGAAGGTAATATGGAAGGATGAGGGAGTGCAGAGGGAGGAGTGGGTGGTGTGCGGAGGGAGGGTGTAGAGGGAGTAGGGTAGGGGGATAGGTGAGGAAGGTAGGGGGATAGGTGAGGAGGGTAGGGGATAGGTGAGGAGGGTAGGGGATAGGTGAGGAGGGTAGGGGGTTGGGGAGGAGGATGGGGTTGGGGAGGAAGGTAGGGGCATGGGGAGGAGGGTAAGGGGCTTGGGGAAGTGGGTAGCGGAGGAAGGGAGGTGGGTAGCTGAGGAAGGGAGGTGGGTAGCTGAGGAAGAGAGGTGGGTAGCTGAGGAAGGGAGGTGGATAGCGGAGGAAGGGAGGCAGGGAGGGGGGGATGAGGGGAGGGGAAGGGGGAAAGTGAGAGGGGGGAGGGGAGGGAGGGGGAATGGAGGTGGGAGGGGAGCAGAGGAGAGGAGAGGCGGGGGAGAGCAGAGGCGGGGGAGAGGGGAAGGGGCTAGTGGAGGAGGGGAGGGTGGAGGCGAGGGAGGAAAGGAAGGGTTTACTGGAGGAGGCAAGGGGGGTACAGGTGAAGGCGAGGGGGCTACAGGAGGGGGGTACGTGAGGAATGAAGGAGGTTTGGGAAGAACATAAGTACCTAAGAACTAGGAGCAGGATTAGGCAATTCAGCCCCTCGAGCCTGCCCCGCCATTCAATACAATCACGGTTGATCTCATTTTGGCCTCAACTCCAATTTCCCGCCCTCTCCCCATAACCTTTCAACCCTTACTAATTAAAAATCTGTCTATCTCCTCCTTAAATTTATTCAGCGTCCCAGCATCCACTGCACTCTGAGGTAGTGAATTCCACAGATTCACGACCCTTTGAGAAAAGTAATTCCTCCTCAACTCTGATTTAAATCTACCACCCCTTAGCCTAAAACTATGGCCTCTTGTTCTAGAATGCCCCACAAGGGGAAACATCCACTCCACTTCTACTTTGTCTATCCTCTTTAGCATCTTATATACTTCAATTAGATCTCCTCTCATCCTTCTAAACTCTAGCGAATGTAGGCCTAAACTGTTCAATCTCTCCTCATAAGACAAGCTCCGCATCTCAGGAATCAATCTAGTGAACCTCCTCTGAACCGCCTCCAATGCAACTACATCCTCCTCAAGTAAGGAGACCAAAACTGTGCACGGTACTCCAGATGTGGTCTCGCCAATGCCTTGTACAGTTGCAACAACACTTCTCTATTTTTACACTCTATTCCTTTAGCAATAAATGCCAAAATTCCATTTGCCTTCCTTATTACCTGCTGTATCTGCATACTAGCTTTCAGCAATTCACGCACGAGGACATCCAAATCCCTCTGCACTGAAGCATTCTGAAGTTTCTCTCCATTTAAATAATAAGTCGCCTTTTTATTCTTCTGGCCAAAATGGATAACCTCACACTTATCCACGTTAAACTCCATCTGCCAAATTTTGGCCCATTCACCTAACCTGTCCATATCCATTTGTAAATTTCTTATTTCTTCATTGCAACTTACTTTTCCATCTATCTTGGTGTCATCTGCAAATTTAGCTATAGTACCTTCTATCCCTGAATCCAAATCATTAATATATATTGTAAATAGTTGGGGCCCAAGGACCGAACCCTGTGGCACCCCACTAGTTACAGCTTGCCATCCAGAAAAAGACCCATTTATCCCGACTCTCTGCTTTCTGTTGGTTAGCCAATCCTCTATCCAAGCTAATATATTACCCCTAATTGCGTGTGATCTTATCTTGTGTATTAATCTTTTGTGCTGCACCTTATCAAAGGCCTCTGGAAGCCCAGATATACTACATCAACAGGATCCCCATTATCCACTTTGCTTGTCACATCTTCAAAGAACTCTAGCAAATTAGTCAAACACAACTTACTCTTCATAAAACCATGCTGACTCTGATGGATTGCATTTTGACTTTCCAAATGCCCCATTACTACTTTCTTAATAATGGATTCCAACAATTCCCCAATGACAGACGTTAAACTAACTGGTATATAGTTTCCTACTTTCTGCCTCCCCCACTTTTTGAATAAGGGCGTTATATTAGCATTTTTCCAATCCCTGGAACCTTTCCAGAATCCAGGGAATTTTGGAATATTAAAGCCAATGCATCCACTATCTCCATTGCCACTTCCTTTAAGACCCTGGGATGTAGGCCATCGGGTCCTGGGAACTTGTCACCCTTTAATCCCAATAGATTGTTCACTACTTTTTCTCCAGCGATGGTGATTTTTTTAAGTTCCTCCTTCTCTATATCCTCTGCACTACCTGTAACTATTGGGGTGGTACTAGTGTCCTCCCATGTTTAAACGGAGGCAAAATATCGATTACGCATGGTAAGACTGGAAGGGTGAGGGTAGGGGAGGGTGGTAAGGAAAGAGGAGAGGGTGGTAGGGGAGGAGGGAGGGTGGTAGGAAAGGAGGGGGGAGGTGGGGACGGCAGGGAGGGGATAGGGAAGGAGGGGATAGGGGAGGAGTGGAGGGGATAGGGGAGGAGTGTAGGGGATAGGGGAGGATGTACAGGAGAAGAGGAGGAGGGTGGGGTCTAGCGGA
Source organism: Carcharodon carcharias (assembly GCF_017639515.1). Classification (NCBI taxonomy): domain Eukaryota; kingdom Metazoa; phylum Chordata; class Chondrichthyes; order Lamniformes; family Lamnidae; genus Carcharodon; species Carcharodon carcharias. Next base: position 127,854,380 of record NC_054469.1, on the reverse strand, counting down.
GCAGGGCATGGGGGAAGGGGTAGGGTGAGGAAAGGGAAAGTGGGATGAGGAGGGGGTAGGGGATGAGGAGAGGGAGGGGGTAGGGGATGAGGAGAGGGAGGGGGTAGGGGATGAGGAGGGGGAGGGGGTGGGGATGAGGGGGGGGAGGGGGTAGGGAAGGCAGGGAGGGGATAGGGAAGGAAGGGAGTGGATAGGGGAGGCAGGGAGGGGATAGGGGAGGCAGGGAGGGGATAGGGGAGGCAGGGAGGGGATAGGGGAGGATGTACAGGAGAAGAGGAGGAGGGCGGGGTGTAGCGGAGCAGGGCATGGGGGAAGGGGTAGGGTGAGGAAAGGGAAAGTGGGATGAGGAGGGGGTAGGGGATAAGGAGAGGGAGGGGTAGGGGATAAGGAGAGGGAGAGGTAGGGGATAAGGAGAGGGAGGGGGTAGGGGATGAGGCGGGGGAGGGGGATGAGGCGGGGAGGGGGATGAGGCGGGGAGGGGAGGGGGAAGGGGGTAGGGGATGAGGAGGGGAGGGGGTAGGGGATGAGGAGGGGGAGGGGGTAGGGGATGAGGAGGGGGAGGGGGTAGGGGATGAGGAGGGGAGTGGGATGGGGTAGGGGATGAGGAGGGGAGGGGGATGGGGAGGGGGATGGGGAGGGGGATGAGGAGGGGGAGGGGGATGAGGAGGGGGAGGGGAGGGGGAGGGGGAGGGGAGGGGGAGGGGGAGGGGGAAAGGGTAGGGGTGGGGAGGGGGAAAGGGTAGGGGTGGAGAGAGGGGATGGGGATTGAGAGGGAGGGAGTAGAGCAGGAGAGGGAGTGTATAGTGCAAGAGAGAGAGGGTGTAAGGGAGGAGACGGAGAGGGTAGGGAGGAGGGAGAAGACGGTTAGGGAGGGGGTAGGAGACGGAGAGGGTAGGGAGGGGGTAGGAGACGGAGAGGGTAGGGAGGGGGTAGGAGATGGAGAGGGTAGGGAGGGGGTAGGAGACGGAGAGGGTAGGGAGGGGGTAAGAGACAGAGAGGGTAGGGAGGGGGTAAGAGAGGTGAGGGGTATCAGCGAGGAGAGGGGAGTAGGGGAGGAGGGAGAGGAGAGAGAGCTGGGAGAGGAGAGGGAAGCTGGGAGAGGTAAGGAGAGGGGAGGTGGGAGAAGGGAGGGGAGGCGGCAGAGAAGAGGGGGAGATTGGAAAGGAGAGGTGTGAGGAGGGTTGAGGAGCGATGGAGGGTTGGAGGAGGGATGGAGGGTTGGAGGAGGGATGGAGGGGAGGAGGTGGGGTGAAGGGGAGGAGGTGGGGTGAAGGGGAGGAGGTGGGGTGGAGGGACAAGCGGGAGGGATGAGGGGGGAGGGACAAAGGTACGGATGAGGGATAGAAGGGTCAAAGGTGGAGGAGGGTCGACAGGGAGAAGGGACACAGGGGAGCAGTGTCAAGGGGGAAGGGGAGACATGGGGAGGAGGGACAATTTGGTGGGAGGGAGGTGGGGAGAAAGAGGGAGGTAAGGGTGAAGGATGGAGGAGGGGAGTGACGTGGAGTGTGGTGGAAGGGAAGCCAGTGTACGGGGAGGTGAGTGGGGGAGGGGAGGTGTGAGAGTAGGAGGGTGAGAGGAGGAGGGGGAAAAGAAGGGGAGAAGATGGGAGGGGATGGGGGGTATAAGGGTTTAATGTTGGGGCAATGGGGATAAGGGAGCAGCGGGGGGACTAGGGGTTTTGCAGGGTGGCAGTTGGGGGTAAGGGGAAGCGGACTTGTTGCCTGTCACCGACTCGCTGTGTCCTGGCCGCTAACTCAGCCCCGGAGATTTTCTCACCTCCTCCGCTGCTGCCGACATCTTCTGTTTGGAAGGTGTTGCCTAGCAACGTGCCGTCACTCCCGGGTTCGGGTTCCACTTCCGCGCTCGGGTCGGGTCTGGGAACCCGCTTGGTCAACAAAGCAGCTTCTACCAGTAGCATCTTATTGTAGACATTCCGCACAATGTGGCGCCGTGTACAAAAAACACAGGCTCTGTTTACTGACATTCTCTGGCCCGTAACGCTGAGTTTTGTATTTTACCAACTGAACATTTTCTGCCACCTTTTATGTACCGGATCTAAATTGTCCTACTACTCCAAATTATAATACCATTCCAAGAGTTTCCTACCAACTGTAACATTTTTGTCAATTCACTTGGAGGGGGCCGGGGGGGGGACCTGGACGATTTAAAACTCCTGTTTAATGCCTGCTGGGTCTACTCTACCAGCTGTTTAATCTGCCACAATGTATTTTGGAGCACTTCAGAGTTCAGATCCTGTCAGAGTCCGATGTTCTGAGATTATATCGTCCCTGCAAAGTAATCATTTTCTGTTCTTGGCCATGATTATTTGAGGACAACTGTGGATGGAAAGTAATTCTTAACATGAAAAAAACCCAGAAAATGTTGGAAAGACAGCATTGGTGGAGAGAAACCAGGAAAAAGGTTGATGACCTTCATTAGTTCTATTTATATTTCAGATTTTCAGCATCTGCAATATTGAACAGTATTCAATCGTTTAATTGTTCGGTTTTTCATTGTGTATGTCAGTTAAATGTTCTGTGTGCTGTTAGTCAATAAGCCCAAGTGTGATTACAGAGAAAGAGATACTAAACTGGCAAGAAGCTGTAAGCAGGAGAGCAGACATCTTTCGAAGCATTTAATAAAGCTCCTGAACACAGGCCAGAATCTTCGGGTCAGCAAGTAGGGGGCGGGGCTGGCTCTCCGATGCGTAAAGTGACGCGCCGTGACATCGGGCGTGTGCCCTGACGTCACCACGCATCATTCAGATCTTGAGTTCGGCGGGCGCGCACCGGAGTCGGCTGCGCGCCCGCCAAATTGTCAAAGGCCTATTAAGGCTATTTGAATTCCAGTTGAAATAATTAACTGAGCTGCCCATCCAACCTTAAGGTTGGTGGGCAGGCAAAGAGCCCAGGCGGCCTTCGCATTTATCATGAAACCTCATCCACAGGTGGGACGAGATTTCATGAGGGTTTTAAACTTTAATAAAAAGTTTCAAAAAAATTCATGGATAGTCCCAGCTCATGTGGCGCTGTCAAATGAGGGGACAGGTCTTAAAACTTTTTTCCCCTTTATTTAAATTTTTACATTTCAAACTAATCTCCCTGAGGTAGCTCTGTGCCTCAAGGGGATTTCTGCGCTCTTTCGCACGCAGGCCCCGACTCAGCCTACTCCCCCCATCCGCACAGGGAGCGCTCAGCACTTCTGGGTGTGTGTCACACTGGGCGGGCCTTAATTCGCCCACCCACGTGAAATGGCGGCGTGCAGCCGATCGCAGGCGGCGATCGTTTCCCCCCACCTCCTGTCCCCGCCCAGCCCCCCCACCCCAATGGGGAGAAAATTATCACCATGGAAAAGTGGCATGTGTCATCTCTGCATATCTCTGAGGCATAAAACACAATATGCAGTATTTTGCTTTTGTATCAACAATATGTTTTTGATGTTTGCTGGGCCATGCTGACTGCTGTCAAACGGCATAGCTGGTGCACTATGTTCCATTCATATATTTCTACTGCTACAAGCCAAGGCTGAGTGATGGACACATGGGCCAGAATTTTTATCTGGGCGTGCAGGGACATGCAGGACACACCTGAGCATGAAATAAAACGTGTTGATGTCAGCTGAACATGGCAACGTCAATGTGCACTCTTGTGATATTTCGCTAGGTAGGCGTGCGATGAAAACGGAGGCGCACCCACCATTAATTAAGTAGCCAGTTAAGGCCCTTGAGACACCTATTGTCTCGGAGTTTATGTAGCCTGTGCAATTTTCAAGCCGTCGCATGGGCTAAATGGGCAGGCCACAATTTCAAAAACCTCATCCCTGGGCAGGATAAGAGGGGTCAGGTGGCTTGTAAATGTGAGAATTTTGTCGTTTAGGATATAACTTGCTGCTGCTTGCTTGTGTCAACAGGACATCTTCATTTCGCTTCAGAGCTGCATTGACAGAAATAAGAGGCTTTAGTTCAGGACTCCAGAGGATTCATACCACTTGGGGCCTTCCAGGTATCAGACAGCTTTCCCTTACCTTGGTAATGGGGATTCTGGTCTCTGCTAAAGGCACTTCTTCTGAGGAGGAAGAGATTGCCAGAAGGGGGAGGAGGCCAGGTGTCCCTATTCACCCTCCAGGGGAGCGACCTGTGGGAGGAGAAGCACAGACACAAGGGGCACAGGGCCAACAGGATGTCCAAGGTGGAAGAGACCACGGAAGATGCCACTATCCTACTGCCAGGGTTTAAAGGCGGCGATGCAGCCACCTCAACATGTCCAAGGTGCAATGCCGAAGGCGGCTCCGCCTCTCAAGAGAGTCAGTGACCTCCATTTGTCAGATGATAGGCCCTGAGATCAGCTCTGACTGTGCGGGTGGACACCCCATGCCAGTGGCACTGAAGGTCATGGTGGCCTTCAATTTCTATGCCTCCAGCTCCTTCCAGGGCTCAGTGGGAGAATTATGTGGAGTCATTCACTACCGTACAGACAAGGCCAACCAGGCAGAGTGAGCCAGAGGCTTTGCAGTGATTGCTGGGTTCCCCCGCGTCCAGGGTGCAATTGACTGCACACATGTGGTCATCAAGGCGCCAGCGGTTCAGACAGGTGCCTTTGGCAACAGGAAGGGATTCCACTCCAGGGACATGCAGATAGTGAGTGACCATGAGATGCAGATTCCGCAAGTCTGTGCAAGGTACCCTGGCAGCTCGTATGACACTTACATCCTGAGACACTCCCAGGTGCCGAGGCTCTTCAGTGCTCCAGCCCGACTGGATGGATGGCTGCTGGGTGACAAGAGCTATCCCCTCAAAACGTGGCTCATGATGCCTCTCTGTCACCCAAGAACAGATGTTAACCTGGGCAACCATGGAGGCAGGGACACCCGGGACGCTTTGATCCAACACTCCTTCAGCTAACCTACCAAATAAGAACCAGTGCCACATGCCAGGGCTGCAGGCTCCATACTTGAATCCTGACAAGACCAGTTCCTTGATCAACGACATACACTATGTGCCAGTTCAATAAAATTTAAGAAGGAATACGTCCATCATGGCTGGAGTCGTCCATGAGGCAGCAAATGCTGGACATACAGCAGGGTGTGTGTGAGGATCTGGCGGCAATACTTGAGGGAATGCATGCCATGGTCTCTGTTGTGGAGGAGTCCTTGCAGAGCATGAGCAATGCAATGAGCGCTGTGCCTCTTCCATGGAGAGAGTGTGACTGTCATGGAGAGGCTCCTCCAGGAGCTGAATCAGGGGTTCCTGGGGATGCACCAATGCTTACCCTGCACCTGCAGAACACATGAAGTATCTAGAGGCTAGTTGCACAAAAACACATTTCATTAAATGGTGCCTGGCATATATTCTACAAATTACCATTGGCAGATGTTTTCCATCACACTATTAAAAACTGAAAGGAAAAATGGGGGAAACAAATATCACTTGTGATCAGGCTATGTTGTGATTAAAGTGCTTTAGGTTTTTGCTTGTGGGTGCTACGCCTAGGTACTCCCCCCTCACTGGCAATGGCATTGGAGACAGCCCACTCACTCTGCTGTCCTGTTGGCCTTGATGATTTAGGTGGGGGTCCTCTGGCCCGTGGAGCCTGTGCTGGCCCCACCTGGTTGGGACCAGCCAGTGCCTTGGCTGGCATCTCTCCAGTCACCACAGCCTCATTGGATGTCACAGTCACTAGCAGAGGGGCGGAGGAGCCTCTCCACGAGAGTCACACTCTCTCCATGGAAGAGGCACTGAGCTCGGCTATGGGGCTCAATGCATTGCTCATGCTCTGCGAGTACTTTTCCACAATGGAGACTGTGGCACACATTCCCTCATGTATCTTTGTCAGATCCTCCAGCACACCCTGCTGTATGTCCAGCATCTGCTGCCTCATGGACGATTCCAGAGGCCCATCATCAGCCATCAACTGAGCATCATCCTGGTTCCCAGCCGTCCTCTGATAGCCGGCAGCCTGGGCACTCTCTGCCTCCGCCTGCACCTCAAGCAAGAGTTAAGTGCCCTCACCAATGTGCATCGAGATAGTAGCCAGCGATCTAATGCCCACCAAGGTAATGGTATCTGCCCTGGTGCCTGCTTGGCAGAGAGGGTGTGATGCAGGTGTGTTCTGATGGGTGTTGGCCTCGGGTCAGGGGTGGGCCTTCAAGTTCCTCATCCCGAAGGGCTGCTGGTGAGCCTGAAAGGAGGAACAAAGACATGTCATTAGTTGAAGTCATCACACTGTTACTGTGTATGACTGGCAGCCTAATAAGACAGAGATCAGGGTGCCCTCGTCCTTCCATTATCAATGGGGATTCCAGGTTCGAGGCTCACATCAATATAGAAACTACAGTGGAATGGTTGCAATTACCAACATTCTCACCTCAGTGCTTGGCACTCTCACCTCCCTGTGGCACCCCAACCTCTCCGCAGCCACTTGACCTAGGTGCATTGCACCTCTCCAGTTTTAGGGCCTCCTGCTCATAACAAGTTAGAATTAGTAGGTGTGCCAGTACGAAACCTCTCTGCATTGTTTTCTCTTGAAACAACAGAGGAGCATTGATTAGTCCACTCTGTACCTGCATTGCCATTGCAGCCTGGCCAACCCCATCCGAGTAACAGATCGCAGGGCTCAGCCAATTCGTGATTCTGGAGCCGCAAGGCACTCAGTCCAAGCAGCCAGGGCTCATCCCCTTGCCCAGATGCTGCCTCATTGACATTTGCCAATCACATTCTAACACCTTTGAGGTCCACAGCAGGATGGGCAGCTCTTAACTGCTCTGCAAAGTGACCCATGCCAACATGATACTCACCCTTCCCGATCGCAGGAGATTGTTGAAGTGTTTCCAGCACTGCACCCATGCGCGCCTTACCACATCGTGGCTGCTGACCCTGGATGCCACCTCCTCCCAGGCCTTTTTGGTGAGGTGGTGGGGGCCTCCTCCTCCCATCCCTGGGAACAAGGGTTTCTCTTCACGCTGCCGCCTCCTCCAGGAGGGCAGCGAGGCACTCAAAAGAGAAACACGGGGCCGACTGCCCCACTGACTTGCCTTTCTGCCTGCCGTGTCCACCTGCAGCACTGCCCATCACGACTTCCAGATCCTTTGGTGGCAGATGTCCAGGGGCTGCTGAGACCACATTTGAATCAGCCGTCGGGTCACCATTGAATCGGCAGACATTAAGCACCTGCCCCCGCCCCCGCCCACTCCTTCGTGCTCATTCTGCAGCCACGTCTTACACTGGGTGGGCATAATATCGCAGTGTGTTGCCAATCACAGGCGGCGGTTCCGCACGCCAAGGGCAAAATTCTGCCCATGATGATGAATGAATACAGATTCAGCTTATCTTTTCTGAGGTCCAAGGAATATTTACACAGAAGCTTTTTTCTGGAGATCAAGCATGCAGTCCATGATAGATTAGGTTCTACATCAACTGTTAAAGATGCAGGCTTCATGATATAATTGGCTTTTCTTACTCCATGCTTACTTCTGTTATTATTGACTTAAACAAAATCAGAAGTATGCCTAAAATCGAAGCTGGTCTTTTCTCCACACCAACACAGCAAGGAATAAATGTGAGGACATTCTCTCCTCTCCCCATTTTAAGCCTTCTGCTTCCTTCTGAGTTCTAGTATTCCACACCAGCAATGCTTATGACAAACAAAGTATTAATAAGCCTATTTTATTGCTGATTCAACATTGAAAAGCTCGTGGAAGCAGCAACATTGCACAAGCAATGAGAGTGCAGTAAAAACAAACAGCCACCAGGGGACAGCAATAAATGCTATTGTGCACCTGAACAGAATACGAGGGTAAATCCCATAATTTTGGCACAGAAACAAAGCTGTTGAGTAAGTCCTTTGTCATTAATCAATGGTTCAATTCAAGCTATTTGTCATATTTATTTTAGATTATAATTCTGCCCTATTTTATTTTGTTAACAGTAAGAAATGTTGTGCTTGTTCTTAGTACTTTTTATCTGCTTCTGCTTAAGAGTACATTTAAGCTTATTGATTATTTGGCATTTCTAATTTTCATAAAATATATTGTGTTGCCTGTAAAATGGTATTTAATGAGATATTTTGCATCAGTGTTCATTGTAAAATGATAAAAAGAAGTAAATATATATGTAAAACCATTTCATTTTATGGATCTTCAGATGTGAGTAGATGCCTAGAAAGAAGGCTGATATTTGAGTTGTGATTCTTGGCTTGTAACAAGTGTGTGGGAAGATAAATGGTAGATAAAATTTAATGCTGACAACTGCAAAGAGTTGGACGTCAAACTGGTAAGTAAGCAAGGCACATACTCCACAAATGAAATTAAAATAGCTCAGGATGAAGTGGAAAGGGTCCTAGGAGACTCAGTAGACTCCAGTCAAAACATGTCCAAACAATGCAAAGCAGTAATCAACAAAATGAAATGTTGAACTGCATAGCCAAAACAGTTGAGCACAAGTCACTGTACAGTGCTCTGATCAGACAGAGTATTGCACCCAGTTCTGGTTATTGAAACACAAGGGAGATATTCAAGTGCTGGATTTAGTGCTGAAAAGAATCACAAGGCTGATCCTAGTGTCAGGGGAATAGGATAGGGAAAGAGTTATGAGAGGTGATCTTATAGACATTTATAAGATGTATGGTAAATGGTACATATGAATATTACTTAAATTAAATTGTGGGAATAGAACAAGAGGACACAGGTTCAAATTGGTAAATGATAACTTTAGGACTGATATCAGAAAGTTCTTCCTCACACAGAATTTCCGAGTGGAAATATATTTCCATATATTGGAAACAAATTAACCCAGTAATAAGGGGACTGTATGCTGTCTCTGAATGAATGAAATAATGTGGCTTGAATATTTGTCCTTCATCTGTAATAAGCTTTTGATCTTTTATTCCTCTTTAAGTTAATATTATTTTTCCTTCCAACTTGCTTTGGAGTGATTTGTGCCTTTGCTTTTTATGCATGTGCATTTTTATTAAGTAATGTTATTTCTAAGGCTGATATTGGAAATAATTTATATATAGTTGACCTGTCTGAAAGTAATATTGAGGTCATGTTTTGCCTGCTTGCATATTCTATTAATGAATGGTGTGCCAGCTCTTCAATGTGACACATTTTCTAGCCTGAGTGAACTTCAGACCAACTATTGATTCCCCTGTGACTTCTTTATGGTTGATCTGTAATTTAATGATTAATAAAATGTTTACTTGCAATCTCACTTAAGAAACAAGGAGACTATTTAAAAAAAATACAGGCAGAAATTTGAAATTAGCTAAAGTTACATATTCCTGCTACTGTCAGTTGCCTTTTCTATGCCAACATATTGACAAAGAGAAATGTCACTACTGCAAACTGGAACAGGATTTCCCAAACATGCATTTTTTTTTGCCTTGCAAATATCTTAAACAGGCTTTCAGATAGAAATTCAACATTTTATTTCCTGTTGTCATAGGAAACAAAATTACATTTCCACTTAACAACTTCTGGTTTTAATTTAATAGTATTTTTCAACAGTCAGGGACAGGGCTGCCTGATCTGTACAGGTTAATTCATGTGTCTTTACACAATAATTATGTTGATACATGAGAATATTAAAAGTCAACCAGTTTGCAAGGAGATAATACAATTTGTATTTTTTAATGTATCGCCACTTGAGTTGCACTTCAACGTCATTAGTAAATAATGCTGGATATTTATTTAACAGGTAAAAAAGATATTTGACAAAATGCTATAAATATTAACATTATATGCTTGCCATCATTCAGTATTAGTCTAATGTTTTGTTATCCAATGGAAAATGAATAATAATTATTCAGAAGAAAAACAATAAGCAATATTATTTTGTAGATATTTGAACACTTTCCAATATTTTATATTACTTATGGTTTTGCTAGAAAAGCTAACTACATTACTGTCAATTGCAAAACTCAACATATCTGAATATAAACTGAATATACACTGAGTGTGTGCTGAATACATTGCCACTAAGTACAGTTAAGATTAAAAAATAACTTGCCTTTATATAGTGCCTTTCCCAACTTAAGTTCCCCCAATGTACAGCTAATGAAGTACTTTGAAATTAAATTAATATTATACTGTAGGGAAATGGGCAATCAATTGTATGCAGTAAGACTCCATAAACAATAATCAGATAAAGCATACTCCCTCAAAACACAAAGGGAAAAAACAGGACAAACATGTGGTTTAGTGCCAAATTAAGAACTGCCATTGCTACAAAGAATAAAATGCTCCAAGAGGATCTTGAACATGGATTTAAAGTAAGCTAACTGAAATAATTGGCCATTTTTCATTCCTACCTTTGCTTCAATGAAGTGGGAAATGCAGTTTAATATTTGTTTTACAAGGTCAATCATTTTTAGCTTAATTGAAAGGAACTTATATTTTAAGGAACATATTCAGGACAATAAAAAAGTAGTGTTAATCTTTATAGGGCATTATCTTTTTTGCAAGATTGAAATTTATTTAACGGCAAAATGGAAATCACATTTTCAACATCAAATCTTTACTTTATGAATGTCTCTGCAAAAACATGTGGAAATAGTTAAGGGAAGTGACTGTGTTAAACACAAATACTAAATAGATTATTTTCACCCAGAGGTATTGAATATTTTTACTATTTTAAGCATAGTTTGTTTGCATTTTAAAGTCAAATATAAAACTGACACAGTCAGAGGAGCCCACTTACCAGGACGAGTAATCCAGTTATTGAGAGATCTACACATTTTTCCCCCTCTATGATGCTCCTTTTCCTCCCCTCCTTTTCTGAAAGGCTTCATTCTTGTTACAGTTCCATTGAAACTGGCAGTTCTTCATGCATGCATTTTGAATGTGTTAGCAAATTATTTGACCAATCTTCATTATACCAAAGCTCAATCCTAATTGCATCTAATATCAGTAAGTGCACAACTTCCAGTGGGAACTATAACTGACTTTCTCCTTCCCAGAGCTGGGCTGCTGAGTCCAATTATGTCGCATAGTGCATTTATACGTGGAGTCATTGAGAAAGTCTATATTTGTATTCTTTAAGTATTATAATTACAACATTTATATTCCTTACATTGAAGTTACATTTAAAAGTCAAATGTCTTTACTAGATGTTTAAAGAAACAGAATGTATTAGTGAGTTTAAATAAAAATAAATTACTATCACTGTATAGGAGAGTATTATTTATACTATATTATTGTTGTAAAATGTTTTTTATCTGAGAAACCTGTGGATCCATGGTGAATTGGTGTCCCATACAACAGCTTATATTTATATAATGACTTAAACATGATGAAATGTCCCAAGGCACTTCACAGGGGCATTAAGAAAAAGAAGGACACCAAGTCACATAAGGAGATTTTACATCAAATGACAAAAAGCTTAGTCCAAGAGGTAGGTCTTAAGGAGTGTCTCAAAGGAGGAAAGTGGGGTAGGGTGGCGGAGAAGTATTAAGAGGTATTCCAGAGTTTAGGGCCTAGGTAATTGAAGGCATGGCCACCAATGGTAGAGCAATTAAAATTGGTGATATATAAAAGCCCAGAATTAATGGAGCGCAGTCATCTCAGAGGGTTGTGGGGCTAGAGGAGATTACAGAGTGAGGAAGGCATGAGGTGAAGGAAGGATTTGAAAACAAGGATAAGAATTTTAAAAGCAAGACATTTTTGTTTGACTAGGAGCCAATGTAGGTCAGCAAGCAGAGGGGTGATTGTGGAACAAGACGTGCTGCAAGTTAAGACATGGGTAGCAGAATTTTGGATGACCTCAAGTTAACAATGTACAATGTGGGAGACCAGCCAGAAGTGCATTGGAGTAGTCAAGTCTCAAAATAATGAAGGCACGAGTGAGGGTTTCAGCAGCAGATGAGCTGAGACAGGGGCAAAATTGGGTGATGGTACAGAGTTGGAAATAGATATTCTTAGTGATGGTACAAATATGAGTTCAGCAACTCATCTCGGAATCAAATATAACATCTGTGAACAAACTGGCTTAATCTCAGACTGTTGCCAGGGAGAGGGGAGTCAGTAGCTAAGGAACGGAGTTTTGAGGGGGAACCAAAACTAACAGCCAGTGTTCCCAATATTTAATTGGAGGAAATTTCTGCTCATCCGGTACTGGATGCCAGAAAAGCAGTGTGATAATTTAACAACAATGGAAGAGTCAAGAGAGGTGATGGAGATGAATGTTGTCAGCATAAAGTGAAAACTATGCAAGACATGAAGCAATGAGATAAAGCAAATATTGTGGTGATTTTAAAGCTGTTCTAAACTGCTTTTATTGGGTGGAGGTAAGACTCACTTGGTAGTATTATGAAATATCTGATATTGCATACTTTCAACAATGTGACAGACTGACAGACGCCGCATTGTGTGAAACTGAAAATATGTAAACAATATTATGTAAAAATAATTTTAATAACTAGTTTGATACAATTTGTAAATTTAATTTGGATTGATATTAGAGCCATTATCACAGATGTAATTAAAGATAAATGGGTTACAATCAAAAGAATGATTGCTGATTAAAATTAGCAGTAATGCACTGTATGGATTTACAAGTCATGTACATTTAATGCACAACTTTGGAAATTCACCATATGTCATATATGACAGGAGGGTTCTGTTTCTTTAAGGGGCGTTACAAAGGAAATATTTCACCATGTGAAACACGAGACGTGTGAAATTTGAAACTGACCTAATTTGCATATGCCACACTTCTATGTGTGTGATCTGGCCTGCTATTGGTTACCAGAATATGTGTGTATGTTTCCATTCTCAAGCTACACTGTTTCCACTTGAACGAATGCCAAGGAGCTTTATAAAAAGGGAAGCACAGAAAATCCTCGTTAAAATCTGCAGTGTTACACAACCTGGTCTTCATTCTGAGAGTCCTGGAGCCATGATCTCACAGTCGCTTGATTGCACTTTCTTTGTGATATCATGCATCTTTCTCAAATGCTGTTTTGCTTTTGACAAGGGCGATGGACAAACTAAAAATGATGCTACAGAAATATTTTACAATCACAAGGTACTACAACATGATAATCCGAGTAATTTAACATTAAATCAGGCAAGGAACGGAGGACGGCAACCTAACCCTTCAGATTTGAATCTTAATGGTATGTTTTATATGCTTTAAAGAATATTCTCTTTGCTTTCAAAGTTTTTCTGTTACAGGCATGTCCAACTAATAGAATGACGTTGTTAGACTCATAAGTTACAGGACTTTATTTTTCCATAAATTAGGTTTATCTTTACACACAAAAGTACAAAGTTGCATGTTTCTATCACGTGGTTTATTAATATAAACATATAGTATAAGTAAACATCTTCATACATTTAAGCTAATTTAATATAGGAAAAGTTTATGATTCATTAAATAATGCATGTAAAAAGGAAGGGTTTAAAAATTAAAAAATAATTGAACGAGAACTAAGAATAGAGGTACCAATGCTTTGCATGAAAATGTAATCACAGTTTCTGCAATGTACAGTTTCCAGGAAATTCCACTGAGATCTAAATTTTAAAACGTTTCTATAACTCCAAAATACTTATTATAGTTATTCTTCTCGGTGTTTTTCAAACATAAACCAGCTTTTGGGCAGGTTTGTGAGAAGCAAACATGCATTCTGATCAATGTACAAAGATTTCAAAAAGCATTTCAACGTTCAGCTAATTTTTAGTTACAGTTACTAGGATTACATGTACTATCATGTTGGCTAAACTTGAAATCAACCTATTTCTGCATTGCCTTCAAAGGAACTGCCAGCATATATATGGGACTGCTTCTGCCAGAGATGTCGGCAGAATTTCAGTGAATTTCACATGGTGTTCAAATTCAGATTGATGCATCAATATAAGCCAAATCAAAAAGAGCAATTGCTGTGATTTATTTTCATAGCTACTAAATTTGATTAATTTTCCAACAATATGTTTTTATATTAGGGTAGGCCACATTCAGATTAAGTATTTACTTAAAGACAACTTGATAAGCCATGCAAAACACGTAGGACAATAGAAAAGCAGAACATGAATAAATATATTTATTGTTAAAGTATTTTCTTTTGTGCTTTTAATAACTTTCAAAGTGGAAAGAGCTTGGAAAATAACAAGCAAAATAAATAGAGTCCAACCAATGCTTGACATTCACCCCACATTGCAAAAATCAGTTAAAAGTTTCATGGCTATTTGGTTACAAGCCAGTCTTGGATATTAGAACCAATATATGAAAAATATGTCTTTGTACTTCAATAAAGGGCTCAAATATATAGTGGAACAGATTTTTTAAAGCATTTCCCCATTCATATATGTGAGAAAGTTAAATGTTTGTTCTGGATTTGATAATTAGAAAAACTGTTTTGAGTTTTAAAACAACACCACTCCCAGAAAAAAATTACCATTCAAGGACCATGATGAACATTCTCAAGCAACTGAGAATTTTATGCTTAAGATTTATGGTGGCTCTTACTAGTGAATCTTCTTTTGGGGTTTATACTGAAAGTGAATTCTATGTAAAATATAACTTGTTCTCTTTGAAATGTAGATCGATCTCAAGTTGGCTGTCGTGAGCTGAGATCAACCAAATACATTTCTGATGGTCTGTGTACAAGTATTAATCCAGTGAAGGAGTTAGTGTGTGCTGGGGAGTGCTTACCGGTGCCAGTACTTCCCAACTGGATTGGAGGTTATGGCAGGAAATACTGGAGCAGGAGGAACAAACAGGAGTGGCGCTGTGTGACTGACAAGACTCGGACTGAGAGGATTCAGCTCCAATGCCAGAATGGTGGGACACGAACCTACAAAATCACTGTAGTTACTTCATGCAAATGCAAGAGATACACACGGCAGCATAATGAATCAAGCAAAACCAACATTGAAGAGGCATTGCCAGCAAGCAAGAGAAGATCCAGAGGCAAAAAAAGATCCCGTAAGATTCATCGAGAGGAAACCAAGAATAAAGTAAATTGGCATGAATTGGAAGATAAACAGTGATTATCTTTTGTCACCATATGAACTGTATTTTGCAAAGTGGACTTCCTTTGTTGGTGTTCTGCATTTATTAAAACAAGCTTATTCCATATGAGTTAGGTATGATTAATTAAAGAAGGATTAGTGCTATGGTCCAGCAGATAAATATTACCCATCAGGACTCCTGAGTGAAAACATGTATGCTCAGAACCCTGGATACATTAATGTTTTCAATAGCTTTCCTTGCTGTGCACCTTTCACTTAGAAATGACTTCAGAAAAAAGACAGTGGCACCACTTTTGGATGCCTAATAGAACAAAAGTTTAATAAATGGATGTAGAATAATTAAGTTATTCAACAATGATTAAAATTAATCCAGATTACAGTTCCCACTGTTTGTATAAATCAAGCTTGGAATTATTTTGGTTCCAATTATTCTGGTGAATTGTATATTTCATCAGATTAATTGGTAACAGTTTATGTATATAGATATTTTTGGGCAAAATTCTAATCTGCCTGGGACCACACCTATGATACTAAATATGTTAATTTCAAATCTTTTGTGCATTTATAAATGTACATCACTGGATTTATCTTTAATGCAGAACAAGAGGTAATACAAGTGTACAAAGTAAATACATCTGGTCAATGATGAAAGTTCAACTTATTAAACCTACACCCTCCCAGTAGAAAGTTGTACCCATTTCTGTTGTCCATATGGTAATAAGGTTCATTAACATGAAAACTATCAAGCCCTCAACTTTTAAGGCAACAAGACCCAAGTGTTTATTTAATGGATGAGAACTATATAAGCTGATTCTCTTTTTAAATCTGATGGAGGAGGCGTATATTTCAGCAGTTAAAAGAGCATTTGTTATCTATTTATTTTTTCAATGTAGTTATTTAATAAGCAGTTACCTTTGGCACTAGAGAATTATTCAGCATAAGTTGTTATGGTTTTATCATGTATCTAAAAATATTTTCAAGCTTTGTATTGGAGATCAGAATATAAATGTAGATAATGTAGTGTACACTTTGAACAGCTAATAGCATTATGGCTATTCAAATTTTCCAGCTTTATCTTAGGCTTTCTTGTTGCAGGGCTTGAAGAGTATGCTCTAAAATTAGCTTTACTTAATCAATAAATGAAATGCAAAGGTGTTTATCTTCTATAGAAATCCACTACTCTGATTTAAACAATTTTTTTGTCTTTTAGTGTCTTCCACTGATGTAATGTACTTCCTCACAAGAATAAAATTATGGGAAATAAATCAATAAAGTCACAGTTTCTCTATCTATTTCATCCATACATTCATCTGTTCTAATTATATGCACTAGCAAGCCCTAGCCCTGCAGCCATTGAAAAGCCAGCCACATATGGCTGATCTGGTAGGTAGACACCTGTTGTGAGTCCCCCTAAGAGTGATGTGGTGCTGTCTTTGAAGCCTGGCACTGATGACTGTGAGTGCTGACCGAAGCAAGGTAGGCAAACAAACCTTGAAGCCCCAAGCGAAGTGCAGCCCTCTAAGTGCACATCGCTTATGTGCTGTTGTGAAACATGTTGGTGTGTTTTCCCACTGGCGTGGGTGGACGATCCTGCGAGGGTGGATGAGTCCAGCGGGCTGGCCTAATAATAATATGCTGATGTATTACAATGAGTTTCCCGACGTCTGATGGCAGGGAACTCAGCCTGCCATGGGTGAGCTGAGCAGACGATCGTGAACTGGCTTCATGCCATCATGAAACTGATCACACCATATTGTCTGCTCATGCCACCAAACATGCCCCACACCAGTGGGCAGGGAAAATCCCAAGCATTAACTCCTGTTTCTCTCCATAGATGCCAACTGACCTGATGAGAATTTTCAGCATTTTCTGTTTTTATTCTGATTCAGGCTCTCTTCCACTGAGTCCCTGTAACCCAGGAGGAAAGGTATGGTGTGGAAGTTACTCTGAGCTACCTGTGGTAACACTTCCATTGAAGATGTAGCCTGGGTCAGTGCATCTCTTACCACTAATGAAGGATGTACATCTGCACAGAGGTTTCACCATCGTCATAGATAGATCCTTGTTTGCCTTCACCATTTCTTACCTCTTTTCTTGTCCCACTCTTAATAAGAGGATGTTCATATATCTGGCTTCACGTGTCAATATTTACATGGTGCTCATAAAGAAAAACAGTGCATAGTCACAGGAAGAAGGCACTCCAGTGATGCACTCAGTGCTCTGTCCGACACAGTGGCTCTGCGCTTAACCAGTGATACGTGGGTTCTCCCCTTGTGGCTGCGGAGGAGGTGGAGGCAAACTGCTCACTTGCCTCTGTCTGTGATGAAATGCATGTGGTGGTTTACCTCATCTTGGACATGTCACTAGAGGAACCTCCAGAGGCTGCTGCATTTGCATCATTGCAGGGGTAACTTCCATTACTGGGCCCTGTTTCACAGATGCTCCTGTTGTCAAAAGGGCCAAGCAGGTTGAAGATGATGATGGCGCCCCATAATGGATGGTACTGCCATCCTGTTCATAACTGCCTCAGCTCTTGGATGGTGCTGGGATGGCTGGAGGGGAGCACCAGATAGGGTGCAACTGGCATTCCTTCCAAAAATATTTGTGCCACAACACCACTAGGCCAAGGCGACAGTATGTGGCATGCATCCTGTGAATATCAGTGCACAGTTCCTGCATGCACTCTGAGTGCTGTCACATATGATTCTCTATGATGTTCACACTCTCAATGGAGAGGCTGATAAGCTCAAAGACCTGAGCCTTGATGGCACACATGAGCTTGATGGATTCCTCCATTCTCAGCCTGTGACCAAGCACTGCCTTAGGGATCTCTAAATGTAGGAGCACTGGTCTAAGTAGAGACCCCTTTCCTGCAACACTTGAAGCCCTGCATCTGTGTCCAGCAGAGTAGGGCTATGTCTATCCTCCATCCTCCAAGGGGCTTACAGTTGCTCTGCTTCTGGTATATCCTCCTGCATATTAATGCCATGCTCGTCATCCAGTGCTACCCTATTGAAACGGATGGATGGACCCACTGATGTGACTGGTGGTGCATGTGCTTGGAAGATATGATGGTGCTTCTTCTGGGCTCTGATGTGGATGCACTTGCTCTGATAATGATAAAGGAATTGGTCTCATTGTCTTGACCTCTTAGACATGTCAGAGGTATAAAACGAGATCTGGGGAACTAGTCTTGGAGGACAGAAACCTCTGCACGCACTGAGATTTCATAATGTAACTCAGTCTACGGAATGCTGTCAGATGACCCCTTAGTGAATGCATTGCACACTTTAATCACCATCTCCACGACGGTTGCCCATTTCACTTTGCCTGACTTCCTCATGATCAGTGACCCTGGTGATGTCCATGGCTCCCTCCTCCTTGGCAGTGATAACAGGAAGGTAAGGAACCTCTCCTCGTGTCTGGACCCTCTCCTGGGAAATATGAGCTCGTGCAAGGACAAGAAAGAGTTTTGCTAAGGCGCTGCTGGCCTTGATGGCCAAAGCCAGCTGCTCCCATTCAATAGAGGCTGCATGATTCAGTGCTGGATGGTCCTCGGTAGCATGGCTTTGAGCTGCTTATCCCAGTCTCTTGCTGATATTTTCTAAAGAGCCATGCTTACAAATGAAGGATGATTCACGATTATGCATCAAAGTGGCTTAATTGTCCACATATTGGATAATATTGTAGAAATTAATTTGGAACTTGTGTGTAAGGATGGAAGTTTTTAATATAATTTGCGCACAGGATAGTAGATATAGTTCTCCTGAATTCATGAATGTCATTTTATTACTTTTTAAGTTTAATGCCTTAAAGCATTGTTTTTAACGACAAAAGTCAGGTTTTTTTTGCTACTCATGGGACAGAATTTTTCTGTTGGTGTGCAGGGGCAGGATCCACACGTCAGTGCGTAAAATGACATGCGGTGATGTTGGGCGTGTATCCCGACGTCATCACGCGCCATCACGATATTTCGGTGGGCGGGTGTGCGACGATGTCCGTTGTGTGCCTGCCATTAATTAATGGGCCACTTAAAGCCCTTGAGGCTCCAATTGACCTGGATTTTAAGGCGACGAGCTGAAGATCGCACGGGCGCAACGGGCAGGCGGGTATTAGAAATTTGTATGAAGCTCATCCACGGGTGTATGAAGAGAGCTCAGTGAATCCAGACATTTAAAAGTTACTGCTCAGAAGTTAGTGAAACTTGCCTGTGTGAGGTGAGAAAGTTGCAAACACATTGCAGCTGCTTGGACTGGACTCATAATCTTCAGCTCAGCACTTTTCAGTGAGGGTTTGTTTTGGGGCCTGTAGGTTTCAGGAAGCCTCCCTGAGCCTGGGAATAGGAGGTGATCTCTCCACTGGAGGCACCTCATCTGAAGAGGAAGGGAGGGCTAGAAGGAGGAGCAGGCCAGGAGTGCACATTCAGCCTGCAGGGGAGCTACCTTTGGGAGAACAGGCACAGGCACAGGGGTGCAGGGCCAAGAGGAAGTCCAAGGCGCAAGGGGCCATAGAAGATGCCAATATCCTGCTGCCAGGGTAAGCAGAAGGCGAAGCACCTACCTCAATATGTCTGAGGTGCAGTGCCGAAGGAGGCTCTGTCTGTCAAGGGAGACAGTCAACTATATCTGTCAGATGATTGGTCCAGAGATCTCAGCTAACTGTGTGGGTGGACGCCCCATGCCCATGGCTCTAAAGGTCAGAGCTGCCCTCAACTTCTATGCCTCCGGCTCTTTCCAGGGGTCGGTAGATGATCTTTATGGTGTCTCTGAATTAGCTGTCCACACTTGTGTCAAGCAGATCACAAACACTCTGTTCAGGCGTGAATTGACCTTCATCCACTATCGGTGGGATGAGGCCAGCCAGACAGAGCGAGCCAGAGGCTTCGCAGCCATTGTTGGCTTCCCCCGCATCCAGAGTGCTATAGGCTGCACGCGTGTGGCTATCAAGGCACCAGCAGGTGAGCCCGGTGCCTTCATCAACAGGAAGGGCTTCCACTCCATGAACGTGCAGATAGCGTGTGATCACTGGATGCTGATTCTGCAAGTCTGTGCAAGGTGCCCAGGCAGCTCCCATGACGCCTACATCCTCAGACACTCGCAAGTTCCAGAACTCATCAGTGCTAAAGCCCGGCTGTATGAATGGCTGCTGGGTGACAAGGACTATCCCCTCAGAAGGTGGCTCATGACGCCTCTCCACCATCCAAGAACAGAAGCTGAGCAGCGGTGCAATAGGAGCCACGGCTCCACAAGGATTGTGTTGGAGAGAGCTGTCGGTCTTCTCAAAATGCGCTTCAGATGCCTGGACTGTTCGGGGGGTGCACTCCAATATCCCCCATATCAAATGTCGCTGATAGTGGTTGCATGCTGCACTCTCCACAATCTGGCACTGCAAAGGGGGGACGCTGTGGATAAAGAAGATGTAGACGGAGTAGCTGCGTCTGAACACGATGAGTCCAGCAGTCAGTCCGAGGATGAGAACGCACAGAGAAATGATGAGGGGCACGCGCTGACCCGGGCATAATCCATGGAGGCAGGGACACCCGGGGTGCTTGAATCCATAGAACATTTAGCTAGCACAGCACATATGGATCTCCAACGCAAGCCTGGACTGTAGCAAAAACAGAATTACCTGGAAAAACTCAGCAGGTCTGGCAGCATCGGTGGAGAAGAAAAGAGTTGACGTTTCGAGTCCTCATGACCCTTCAACAGAACTGAGCGAATATAAGGAGAGGGGTGAAATATAAGCTGGTTTAAGGTGAGTGGGGTGGGGGGGGAGGAGAAGAGAAGTTGGTTGGGGGGGTGGTTGGTGTGGTTGTAGGGACAAGCAAGCAGTGATAGGAGCAGATAATCAAAAGATGGCACAGACAAAAGAACACAGAGGTGTTGAAGGTGGTGATATTATCTAAACGAATGTGCTAATTCAGAATGGATGGTAGGGCACTCAAGGTACAGCTCTAGTGGGGGTGGGGTGGAAAGACTAGCAGGGCATAAAAGATTTAAAAATAATGGAAATAGGTGGGAAAAGAAAAATCTATATAAATTATTGGAAAAAGCAAAAGGAAGGGGGAAGAAACAGAAAGGGGGTGGGGATGGAGGAGGGAGTTCAAGATCTAAAGTTGTTGAATTCAATATTCAGTCCGGAAGGCTGTAAAGTGCCTAGTTGGAAGATGAGGTGCTATTCCTCCAGTTTGCGTTGGGCTTCACTGGAACAATGCAGCAATCCAAGGACAGACAGGTGGGCAAGAGAGCAGGGTGGAGTGTTAAAATGGCAAGCGACAGGGAGGTTTGGGTCATCCTTGCGGACAGACCGCAGGTGTTCTGCAAAGCAGTCGCCCAGTTTACGTTTGGTCTCTCCAATGTAGAGGAGATCATATTGGGAGCAATGAATGCAGTAGACTAATTTGGGGGAAATGCAAGTGAAATGCTGCTTCACTTGAAAGGAGTGTTTGGGCCCTTGGACGGTGAGGAGAGAGGAAATGAAGGGGCAGGTGTTGCATCTTTTGCATGGGCATGAGGAGGTGCCATAGGTGGGGGTTGAGGATTAAGGGGTGATGGAGGAGTGGACCAGGGTGTCCCGGAGGGAATGATCCCTACGGAATGCCACCGGGGGGGTGAAGGGAAGATGTGTTTGGTAGTGGCGTCATGCTGGAGTTGGCGGAAATGGCGGAGGATGATCCTTCGAATGCGGAGGCTGGTGGGGTGATAAGTGAGGACAAGGGGGTCCCTATCATGTTTCTGGGAGGGAGGAGAAGGCGTGAGGGCGGATGGGTGGGAGATGGGCCGGACATGGTTGAGAGCCCTGTCAACGACCGTGGGTGGAAAAGGAAGAAGGAGGACATGTCAGAGGAACTGTTTTTGAAGGTAGCATCATCAGAACAGATGCAACGGAGGCGAAGGAACTGAGAGAATGGGATGGAGTTCTTACAGGAAGCGGGGTGTGAGAAGCTGTAGTCGAGGTAGCTGTGGGAGTTGGTAAGCTTGTAATGGATATTGGTGGACAGTCTATCACCAGAGATTGAGACAGAGAGGTCAAGGAAGGGAAGGGAAGTGTCAGAGATGGACCAGGTGAAAATGATGGAGGGGTGGAGATTGGAAGCAAAATTAATAAATTTTTCCAAGTCCCGACAAGAGCATGAAGCAGCACTGAAGTAATCATCGATGTACCGGAGAAAGAGTTGTGGAAGGGGGCCGGAGTAGGACTGGAACAAGGAATGTTCCACATACCCCATAAAGAGACAGGCATAGCTGGGGCCCATGCGGGTACCCATAGCCACACCTTTTATTTGGAGGAAGTGAGAGGAGTTAAAGGAGAAATTGTTCAGTGTGAGAACAAGTTCAGCCAGAGGGAGGAGAGTAGTGGTGGATGGGGATTGTTCGGGCCTCTGTTCGAGGAAGAAGCTAAGGGCCCTCAGACTATCCTGGTGGAGGATGGAGGTGTAGAGGGATTGGACGTCCATGGTGAAGAGGAAGCGGTTGGGGCCAGGGAACTGGAAATTGTTGATGTGACGTAAGGTGTCAGAGGAATCAGGGATGTAGGTGGCAAGGGACTGGACAAGGGGAGAGAGAAAGGAGTCAAGATAACGAGAAACGAGTTCCATGGGGCAGGATCAGGCTAACACAATCGGTCTGCCGGGACAGTTCTGTTTGTGGATTTTGGGTAGGAGGTAGAAGCGGGCCGTCCGAGGTTGGGCGACTATCAGGTTGGAAGCTGTGGGAGGAAGATCTCCAGAGGAGATGAGGTCTGTGACAGTCCTGGAAACAATGGCTCGATGTTCAGTGGTGGGGTCATGGTCCAGGGAGAGGTAGGAGGAGGTAGAGGTCAATGCGCCAGACAACAACAGCACCGGCCCATATCCCACATATTCGCCCTCACGCCTTCTTCTCCCTCCCAGAAACATGATAGGGTCCCCCTTGTCCTCACTTATCACCCCACCAGCCTCCGTATTCAAAGGATCATCCTCCGCCATTTCCGCCAACTCCAGCATGATGCCACCACCAAACACATCTTCCCTTCATCCCCCCCCGGCGGCATTCTGTAGGGATCGTTCCCTCCGGGACACCCTGGTCCACTCCTCCATCACCCCCTAATCCTCAACCCCCACCTATGGCACCTCCCCATGCCCACGCAAAAGATGCAATACCTGCCCCTTCATTTCCTCTCTCCTCACCGTCCAAGGGCCCAAACACTCCTTTCAAGTGAAGCAGCATTTCACTTGCATTTCCCCCAACTTAGTCTACTGCATTCATTGCTCCCAATGCAGTCTCCTCGACATTGGAGAGGCCAAACGTAAACTGGGCGACCTCTTTGCAGAACACCTGCGGTCTGTCCGCAAGAATGACCCAAACCTCCCTGTCGCTTGCCATTTTAACACTCCACCCTGCTCTCTTGCCCACATGTCTGTCCTTGGATTGCTGCATTGTTCCAGTGAAGCCCAACGCAAACAGGAGGAACAGCACCTCATCTTCCGACTAGGCACTTTACAGCCTTCTGGACTGAATATTGAATTCAACAACTTTAGATCTTGAACTCCCTCCTCCATCCTCACCCCCTTTCTGTTTCTTCCCCTTTCCTTTTGCTTTTTCCAATAATTTATATAGATTTTTCTTTTCCCACCTATTTCCATTATTTTTAAATCTTTTATGCCCCACTAGTCTTTCAACCCCACCCCCACTAGAGCTGTACCTTGAGTGCCCTACCATCCATTCTTAATTAGCACATTCATTTAGATAATATCACTACCTTCAACACCTCTGTGTTCTTTTGTCTGTGACATCTTTTGATTATCTGCTCCTATCACTGCTTGCTTGACCCTACAACCACACCAACCACCCCCCTCCAACTTCTCTTCTTCCCCCACCACCTTAAACCAGCTTATATTTCACCCCTCTCCTTATATTCGCTCAGTTCTGTTGAAGGGTCATGAGGACTCGAAACGTCAACTCTTTTCTTCTCCACCGATGCTGCCAGACCTGCTGAGTTTTTCCAGGTAATTCTGTTTTTGTTTTGGATTTCCAGCATCCGCAGTTTTTTGTTTTTATCCTTGAACTGTAGCCTCCATCCTGGAGACCGTAGTGCAAAATCTGTCTGAATAGGAGCATTGACAATGGGCCCAGTCAACAAATGTAAATAACACACAAATCACTCATCAAATCTCAGGAACCTATGCACCTGCCTGAGAAAGGGGGGGACCCCCAGCCATTTTAGACAACATAAATTTAATGCTGTAACAAAAGTCTCTTGACGTAACAGAAATAAAATGGTGTTGCATTTCACACACCGTCAGAAGGAACTCATGGGGGGACAACAAAAAACCATCAGTGATGAACCCAGGGTGTCCCTAAGGTGCCTTCATTTTATATTTGCAGGTGCTACATCTTTGTGGTGCCCCCTCGCTGGCACTAGCATCTGAAACAGCCTGCTCTCTCTGATGTCCTGTTAGCCTCGATGACCTTGGTGGATGTCAAGCCTGTGCTGGCCCCACCTGGGAGGGAGCTGCCAGCTCCACAACTGGCATCTCCCCAGTCGTCTCAGCCTCATTGGGTGCCATGGTTACTGGCGGAGGGGCAGAGGAGCTGTCGCTCTCATCCAAAGCGCCCTGAAAGGCGCCAGCAGAGATGACAGGCAGCGGCTCTGCCGACATGAGGTCCATTCAGCCCTCCCTGCTCACCGTAGATGGATGGGCACCAAGGTGGGATACCTGGAGCCCAAACCACCGCCCACATGGGCACTGACCACATGAGGTCAATGTCCCTGTGAGGGATTGCAGGTCCGAGGAACCCCTGATCCTGTCCCTGGAGCTGCCTCTCCATGGAGGAAGCTTGGCGCTGAGCAATGAGGCTCAGTGCATCGGCTACAGTCCATGTAGACTCCTCCAGCACTGACACCAAGCCAAGCATAGCCTCATGTATGTCCACCAGATGGTCCCGCACACCTGGCCACATCTCATCAGTTTGCTGCATCGCCGACGACTCCAGAAGCTCATCATCAGCCAAGGACTGAGCATATGCCTGGGACCCTGAAGTCCTCCGACTGCTGACGCCATCGGCAATCTCTGTCTCTGCCAGCTCCTCCAGCGACTGTGAAGTGCCTTCACTGCTGTGACCTGGGACACTCGCCGAAGATATGATGCTCACCGAGGTGCCAGTATCTGTGCTGGTGCCTGTCTGGCAAAGATGGTGTGATGCTTCTGATCGTGCAACTTCATGCCTCTCAGGTGTCAGAGGGGGTCCCTGCTGCTCTGGCTCCTGGCCCTGCGCCGCTGATGCTGAAAGGAAGAGTAAGGACATTCAATCAGTTAGCCTGCGGACAATGTCAATGTACATGCCTGTCCCCCGGATCATCATTCCACAAGCAGTGGGCAAGCCATGTTGGTTATGTCACTCACTCAACAATCAGCAATGGCATGGATGTTGGGAGGCCACTAGTGACGTATACCTGCCTGTGGAGCCCCAGCCTCTCCGGCTCCAATGGACTTGGGCGCGTGGTGCCTGTCCAGATCGAGAGCCTCCCGCTCAAAATGGTTAAGCAGCAAAATCTGGCCTGGCCCACTGCCAGTCCTGACCTCTTGGCATTGTTATGAGAATTCTTCTCCTGGAAATTAAAAATTAGCATCGATAAGTGATACTTGTACCATCAATCTCCTGGTGGCCGGCCCACCCCAAGCCCAGTTGCCCATTGCAGGGGTGCAGTGTCATCCTTCCCCCGATGCTGGCCAGCGCTCACACAAATATGCTAGATGTGTCCTCTCTTTCCCCCCTGCCCTTGGCCACACGCTGCCTTCATCACAGTTGGGAGCACGCAGTTTAACCTGCCGTAGTAAGGAGGCACAATGACGTGGAGCGCAGGGGGCAGCAGATCTATTTGTGCCACGCCACCTTGAACATCCCCTCACACCATGTCGTCACCCTGACTTCGACAAGTCCTGGAGTTCAAGCAGTGCACCTGGGTGTGGATCCTCCAGGTTGCCCCCATCACAGTCATGTGGGTCTCAGTCCACCACATACTGCGGGTGCAGAACCCATCTCATCACCACCCTCTCAGGCTGACGAACGCATAGGGAATATCTGGTGGCTCACCCAGCTTAGGACAAATACCATCAATGACTCATTGCACTCAGGCCACTCAGACATGGGTGGGGCATCAGTGGGGGAGAAGCTCACATGATGGGTGAAGTGAACGATGCCAACATGTTACTCACCCTTCCCATGCGCAGCAGGTCATTGAAGCGCTTGTGGCACTGGGTCCATGAGCACTGCACCACGTCATGGGAACTCGTGACTTCCACTACCTCCTCCCACGCATGCTTGGTCAAGTGAGGTGGCCTCCTCCTCCCTGGGGGACGAGCACCTTCCGCTACCAACTCCACAAAGAGGGCAGCAAGGCACTTGTCTGAAAACCTGGGCACACAGTGACCACCAGCCCTACCCTCCTACATGTCTAGCCTCGGTGTACCTTGGCCCCAACCTCTGGCCATGTACAGCAGCCTTGGAGCAGCTGCAGCTTGGCCTTTAAACAGGCCTCCGGGTCACCATTCGCCCTGACGACGATTGCCGATTGGCTTCCGCCCGCCCACTCCTGCTGTCCCCGGGAGTCGGCGAACACGCTGGGCAGGCCTTATTTGGCTCGCCCGCATAAAATGGCGGCGTGGTCCTGATCGCCACCACGACCGCCCATGCCTGCACCCACACACCCTGCCCGACATGGGTAAAATTCTCCCCATACAGGTGGGTGATAATGCCAGAGGGAGAAAAGAATTGTTGAGCTGTCAAGGAATTAGCTCATCCAACTAAAGTTTAATGTATATCTTTTCATTCTGGTTGCAATAGATATAACAATGGGAAATATAGGGGACCTGATTTCTCCAGATTGTCTTGCAGATATCTCAGATGTCCATCCACCCCCTCCTCTTATTGATGCCAGGAATTCACCTGTGTGTTCATTCACATTCAGAAAATAGTGAAATATTCCACAGATACATAAATAACCAAAGAAAAATCAGGATAGGAGTAGAGCTGCTAAGGGATATAATTGATAAACTCATAAGTAGTGAAATAGCAGAAATTTTAAATAATTACTTTGTCAGATAGATTATGTCCTCAAAAATTAAAAGAAGTTAATGAAGAAATAACAGAGGCCCTATTACATAGATATTAAAATTCATTAGAAAAGGGAATAGTGTTGTGGAGCCAAGCTTTGTATCGAAAATTACTTTATGTCTTTACTGGCTGAAAACCAATGAGTTTTAAAAGACTAAAACAGCAGCTGCTAAGATGGCTGCCAACAGTCAGGTGCCTTTTGTAAATTCTGCACAGGCTCAGAATTACCTCAAGTCTCAAGGGAAGTTCTTAGTTAAGCTACCATGGGCAGGGCACCTGCCCTTGAATAGGCATGCTGGAGACGGAACCACTTGTGGAACTTACCCCTCTTTCAGCCTGTGTATTAACACAAAGCTCAAAGCCCATGGACTCCCAGATTCACAGTCTCTGAGTTTGATATTTAAAAAAGAGAGCTGCAGGGAAACCAGTTTATCATAAGCAGATGTGAACAGGCTTCAGGCATTCCCCATTGTGTAGCAATGCCTTCTAACTTTGAATCATTTGTGTGGGCAATAGAGTTATGGATCATGTGGGTACACGATCAAAACTGACTTCAAATAAAAATCTCATTACTCCAAGAACCAGGGAGAAACAAACCAGTCTGGAAGTCAACAGAACAGTAGGGCCAGAGTACAGAAGGTTCCTAGCGAGAGGCCTCACCCTCGCCCCCCAATCCCCAGTCCTGATGCTGCTGCTAGAGGGGCTACCCCTCTGATTGCAGGGACCTACCTGTCTGGCCCCAGCAGAGAAAAAAAAAAATTCTGATTGCCCTGCAAGGGCATATCAAAATTTAGGCACTGTCTCATCCTCGTTGCAGCCTCAGTAGCAGCCATCTGTCATAAAGCTGCAGACCTGTTTTCGCCTGATTAGGCTGGCAGTGTGGTGAGCCATCCCATCGTCCTTAATTGAACAACAGGCCTAGGGGTGGCTGAATAGAGGCCTCCTCTGGGATGTTTGCCACTGTGGTCCTGTTGACTGTCTGTGCAGGCTTAGGACCTGCATATGGCCCTGACATTGGGACTTGCCCCCTTCTGAGAATATCCCAGGTATCGCTGCAGGGGAGTGGCAGTGGTTCCATGGAGGGCGAACCTACTGTCCTCTCTCAAGATGACAGCATTCATTCACCCACCACCATCATTCCGTCAGTGCCCCTGCTGTTGCTTGTCAGATAGCCAGCCCAGACAGCTGCCATCCATGTCGAGGTAATCTCATTCCAGGTCTTCTAGGGCAAGAGCACTGCAAGGTCATTCTGCAAGACCATTTACATCTTTCCCTCTGAAAGTCAGCAACCTTCCAGCACTCATGCTGCAGCCAATAGGGTAGCTCTAAGACAGGCAAAGGCAGAGGGAAGACAGGCATGAAGGGAATGCACAAGTGTGATTTGTTGATTTTTTATGTAATATGGAATGGTTTGATTTATAAAGTTGGTTTGGAATATTTGTTTTGTGGTGGCTTTTATTTTTGTGTTGTGACCAAGTGGATGTTGGTGATGTTCAGTAACAGGGAAAGGTGTGTCAGGTTTCTCAATCCCTTTGTCTAAACAAGTGTTGACAATAATATCATTATCAACCAGGTTAGCTGCTATCTTATGAGCTTAAGTCTTATTGGTGGTCTTGATCTGGCAGAAACTTACTTTCTGAGGAAATATTTACCTGTTTGATCCACTTGCTTACAAAATGGGCATGAGACCTGTTGGGTGTGTGAGGGAGTTACGGAGTTTTGTCTTGTTAGTTGAGGGTGAAACTGTCCGGTACTCCTGGAAGGAGGAAGAAGCAGTGCGCAGATGTGTGAATCTACAGGGAAATCCAAGGCTTGGGAAATTTCTGGCTTAATGGTTGCCAGAGTGCGTGACCTGAATTCAGTGCCATACCTCTGCTTCACTTGATGTGGTAGGCTAGGATGAATGAGTTGTAGCCAATATAGAACCACTATGTGCTCCAGTAAGGGTGCCATCTCTTCATCTTCAGCAAAGGCAGGTTGTGATGATCCCACTTTACAGCAAGAGGTTTTCCTCAAAGATGGCCATCACACATTGATACAGATTCTCATACCTTTCATCTGATTGTATTTTGAAATCAGCAAGGCCTAAGACCCATGGCCTGGAAGCCAGAATGCAGGTGGGATCTGCCATATTGAAGCAAGTGAGATTATTGCTTTAACTGTAGAGTTGCGTGATATAACAGGGCAGTAATTCACTATCTGTCCTAGCATCAGGTCCAATAAACTCACCTCTTATTGAGCGATGTGTCCCATCACTTTCTGCATCTCTGAATCCACAAAGGGGGTTAGTCTTGATTCTCTTCTCCCAGGTGATACCATCAACAAGGCAAGGGCAAAGTTAGGATTAAGTGTCAAAGTGTAATCAAGTTGAAGTGTCAATGATCAGAGAATTGACTGTCTTGATCTTCCCTTTAAGCACCACTGCTCTGGTGCCCGATGCAAGGCTGCCATAGTTTCCGCTGTTACTGTACTGCAATAGTGTGGACCAGGTTGAGGTCAATACTTGAGTATGTGCACCACATAAACTCACCAATTTCCTTTGATGAATAGTGTGAAAACATTCCACTGCTGCCCCCATGCTACTGGCCTGTGTTTACCTTCAGGTTGGCACATAAACTGGATTACAATGTCAACAGTGTTTAGATGAAAACATCGAGCTTTAATGCAACCATGAAATTGAGCTATATAAGCTCGCAAATGGCTGCACCTACATGGGAACTGGGCTCCCAGCCACCAGATGGCGATAACATATAATGGTGCTGTGGACGTGCTATATCTCTGAATTTACATTTGGCGCCTCCAAAGCGACTTTTGTGTAGTCAATGACACCCTGAAGCGTGGGAAAGCCTGCTTCCCATGTACTCACTCCACTTGCTTCTGTCTGGAGAAAAAGAATGTAATATATTCCCGTCAATGACCTTCCTTGTACAAGAGTGTATAGCAAATTATGAGATGTTGAAGATGTTGCCTGCTCCAGTCTGGAAGGGGCCTGGAGCAAGGAGGTTCATGGCCATGGTCACCTTTATAGCCATTGGCAACAGTGTCATCGCTCTGCTGAGGCTGCATATCTGCCTACAATTGGTGGCAGATTTCAGCAAGAACCTCCTTGGTTGCACAGAGTTCCCCTCTGAGTTTGAGGTAGAATTCCTCCCTGAAGAGCCTGAGTGGATTCCTGCTGAGAACCCTTCTCCTTCTCCTCCTTCTTCTAGCAACTTGCCCTCTGCTCTTTCTCCTTGTCATACTGCAGGTCAAGTGAGATACAAACTACCCATGATTGGGAGCAAAAGGCATGGGCAGAACTTGTGAATGAGAATCAAGGCTTTTACCGCATGCCACACCACTCCATGTAGAATTCAGAACTGTAAATAACAGTACAGACAGCCAAATACTTCTACTAACTCAGCAACAGGCAGCCGGAATCAATCAGCAACTAACCTGAAGCAGTTGATGATCCCTTTAAACAAGGCTGATGGGGATCCTTCCTGCTGCTGAATGCATGTTCAGCAATGTGAGGTTAAGAGGTGTTGGCTTGAATGCTGGGGTCAAAAATAACACTGCTGGGCTCAAATTAATATCACATGCTAATAGACATCACGATCTGCCTTCTCTGCATTCTTCTGGTATGCAATCCCAGGCCAATGCTAATATCCTCACTAAAATGGCTTCCAGCATGGCCCGCAAAATTGTGTGCATGTGGCAAGGACAGCATTTTGGACTTGAAATGGCCCCCATAGTGCTGAAAATACAGGCATTAAACAAGTAAATTTTGTGCTCACTATATTTGGATTTTCAAATTGCCTTTGATAAAGCATCACATAGTAAACTCATGACTAAGCGTGAACCATGTGGCGTTAGGGAACAAGTAGCATAATGGATAGCCACCTGCCTGGAAAACAAAAAATCAGTAGCCAAGGGATAAAGGTTCAGATTATTAGGTAAATTTGTATAGAACTTCAGTTAAAGCACATTTGTAGTATTACATACAGTATGCTAGCTAGAAATGTGAAAACGGATAGCAAGAGCTTCTACAGGTATTTAAAAAGGAAAAGAGTAAGTAATGTGAGTGTTGGTCCTCTAGAGAGTGACAGTGGGGAGTTAATAGTAGATAATAAGGAAATGGCAGAAGAAATGAACAAATATTTTGCTTCCGTGTTCACTATGG
This sequence comes from Carcharodon carcharias, assembly GCF_017639515.1. NCBI lineage: Eukaryota > Metazoa > Chordata > Chondrichthyes > Lamniformes > Lamnidae > Carcharodon > Carcharodon carcharias. Next base: position 127,823,159 of record NC_054469.1, on the reverse strand, counting down.
AGGATATAAAAAACATTCCAGTAATAGCTGTAAATAAATCAGGAGGTGAACGGGAGAAAGGAACTTGGTGAAAATGAAATCACTAGGTAAACGGTACTGAGCAAATTGATGGAGCTGCTGGCAGGCAAGTCTCCGGGTCCCAATGGACTACATCCTAGGATCTTAAAAGACGTGGTTAATGAGGTAGTTGATGTGCTGGTGTTAATTTTCCAAAATTCGCTTGATTCTGGAAAGGTTCCATCAGATTGGAAGGTAGCAAATATAACCCCTCTATTCAAGAAGGGAGGGAGGCAGAAAACAGGAAACTATAGGCCAGTTCGCTTGACGTCTGACGTGGGGAAGTTATTAGAATCTATCATTAAGGAAGTTATAGCTGGGCACTTGGGAGAGCTCAAAGCAATAGGTAAGAGTCAGCATGCTTTTGTGAAAGGAAAATCATGTTTAACCAATTTATTGGTGGTTTTTGAAGGCATAACATGCGCAGTGGATAAAGGGGAGCCTGTAGGTGTACTGTACTTGAATTTCCATAAGGCATTTGATAAGGTGCCACATCAAAGATTATTACAGAAAATAAAAGTGCATGGTGTAGTGGGTAATATATTGACATGGATAGAAGATTAGCTGGCCAGCAGAAAGCAGAGAATGCACATAAATGGGTCTTTTTCTTGTTGGCAGGATGTGACGAGTGGCGTCCCACGGGGATCTGTACTGGGGCCTCAATTTTTTCCGATTTACATCAATGACTTAGATGAGGGAAGTAGCTAAATTTGCAGATGACACAAAGATAGGTAGGAAAGTATGTTACGAAGAGGACATGAGGAGCTGACAGACGGATATAGATGGGCTGAGTGAGTGGGCAAAGATCTGGAAAATGGAGTTTAATGTGGGAAAATGTTCACTTTGGCAGGAAGAACAAAAAAGCAGAGTATTACTTAAATGGAGAACAGCTGCATAATTCTGAGGTGCAGAGGGATCTAGGTGTTCTAGTATGAATCACAAAAAGTTGGTATGCAGGTACAGCAAGTATTTATGAAGGCTAATAAAATGCTGTCCTTTATTATGAGGAATTGAACATAAAAGTAAGTATGTTATGCTTCAGTTATACAGGGCATTGGTGAGACTGCAGCTCGAATACTGTGTGCAGTTTTGGTCTCTAATTTAAGGAAGGATGTAAATGCATTGGAGGAGTTCAAAGGAGGTTTACTAGATTGATACCTAGAATGAGTGGGTTATGTTATGAGGAAATGTTGGGCAGACTGGGCTTGTTTTCACTGGAGTTTAGAAGAGTGAGGGATGATTTGATTGAAGTATACAAGATCCTGAATGACCTTGACAAGGTGAATGTCGAAAGGATGTTTCCTCTTGTGGTTGAGTCCAGAACTAAGGGGCACTGTTTTAAAATTCGGAGTTGCCCTTTTAGGACAGAGATGAGACATTTTTTCTCTTGGAAGGTTGTGCGACTTTGGAATTCTCTGCCTCAGAAGGTAGTGGAGGCAGGGTCATTGAATATTTTAAGTCAGAGGTAGATTGATTCCCTTACCTAACAAGAATCTAAGGTTATTGGGGTTAGATGTGAATGTGGAAATCAACACACAAAATCAGCCATGATCTTATTGAATGGTGGAGCAGACCTGAGGGGCTGAATGGTCTACTCCTATTCCTAATGTTCTTAGTTGAGGATTTAAAAGTTGAAACAGAGAACTATCATGGCAGCTAAAAGCATTGAAAATTTACTATATAGCTAATAGTTACTTTTAAATTAACAGAAAGTATCCAATTTCCCCACATACTCAATTTTATCAATCAGCTGGAGATATGTTGACCTGGTCTGAGCACGTGACATGTGATGATAAGCACTGGACTTGGATGTTGAAAACAAAGAGCATCACAAATTGCTCCATGTACATTCTTCAATCATGCAAGTGTACTGTTAATAAGAAGGCTTTGGATGACAGAGCCTGTAAGGCACACCGAGAGGCTGGGTATGAGAACACCTGCTTATGTATTTAGGGTAGCACTTACCAAGACTTGGTTGCAAGCAGGTGTTTTTGAAACACCATACTAATGCAATGTGATGTGTGCCTACCTTGTAATGGGGCAAATGGTGCCAGTAATACTCTCACAGCTTATGATGAAGTTATTGCTCACCGTGTAGTTCAAAAGGAGTTCCTGGTACCTGCTGCAGTCAAAGTTGCTCCAAATTGATATATGCCTACTGCTGAAAGTCTGAAACAAAGTCACCCTCTGTGGTATGCTGGTTAAATCAATACCCCGGAAGGGCCACAGTGCTATGAGACACTGATAACAATTGACCGAGCTGATCCAGCTCACTATAGGGACTTGCAGACCAATGAATGTGCAGTGGATTCTTCACTATTAACCCAGATATTTGAAAGCCAATGCCATAATAGATAGCATAGATCTAACTGGAAAATGGAGCAAGTCTGCTGGTATGTTGTACTGTGCAATTTTAACTGGCTAAACTTCAGCAGCACTGGTACAGATCTGGGTGTCCCTATTGGTTATGTCAACCTGCCCTTAACATCTTTGGACTTAGCTAATGTTCCCATGAGATAAGTACATATCCATACTGGGAAATTCCAAACTCTACCTGTGCAGATTTCTCAGTAGTTTGCATTAAACATGGTGATAGGTTTTTGCACATCTCATATATCCAGCTGACCAAAAAAATACATTTGTCTGTGATGCACTGAAATGGCTTTAAAAATTAGAACAATTCTATTGTTGGATCCCTTTTATCATTTTCAAAGAGGATTACCATTTCACAGTAATTTGTACAAAAAACTAGCCTTGAGCTGTTGTTTTTTGCAGAAAGGTGTATAGGGCTTGAAGATATTTCCGGTACTATTGACCAATAGTATCAATATCAATTCTGCTTTCATGGCCTGTGTTGAAATTTGTACATACATCTTTCGAAGTGACATCCACAGAATAAAAAGGTTTTGTCTGACTGTCAAGAAAAAGAGACAGAGGATTTAGTCCTGGCAAGGAAAGTGGCTGACACCATTTTAAAGATGTGATGCAACTTAAGGTTTCAAGATAATGTTCTGAGATCAAATTATACCTCGTAGACTCAATCAAGAGTTGCACTCCTCATTTTAGTTAAAGAAGATATTTAATCCATTGCAAACTGAATTCCAATATTCTACTCACCCAACATTAAAAAGCTTTACATTCTCTACAATAGGACTATCTGTGGTACAGTATTTTCTTTGATAGGTGGAGGATATCATATTGATAATTATTTTAACTGCAAAGGAGGGATTTATTTTGTTTAAGCAACAGATCAAAACGAAATACACAAAAATATCTGGCTGCTTTGCCTTTGTCAGGTAAAATCACAGTCCATAATGGAACCCATTCTGGGGACATCTGAAAACCAATATCTTCAATTAGGTTTAGCCTGTGATTTAGGCAGAAGAAGTCAGAGATTTTGGAATCAAGGATCCTGAGTTTATTAACAAATAGTGGTTAATTCAAACTTGGAATTGACCTGTCCGAATGAAGTAAAGATCTGGAACAGATGCAATAGTATAAGTGTTTGTCTTCTATGCTGCGAGGCTTCTACAATTCCATGGTTCAATCTACCAACTACTTTAAAACCCCTAATTTTTTGAAGCTTGTCTTAGTATTTGTGCAGAATGGCTAGTGCCCATTTCGTTAAATTAGAGCTCATTCATTCAATTACATTACTATAGTTACTATGTTTAAGAATATATTTTATGTATTATATATATTTTATATATATATGCTATATATTTGTGGCGTTCTGAGATCATGAAAGGCACTATATAAATGCAATTGCATTTTCACCTTTTTCAGTTGGCCCTGATAGATTCAAGTATCTAATATGATGAGTCTTACTGGTTCCTTCTCAGGATATAACCATGCCAGTCCATTAAAAATCCCTTACACCCACTCCAATACTTCATTTAATTACAATAAAATTAATGAGTTCTTGGATTAAAATACATTAAACAAATCAAAGCAAACTAAACGCTTCGTTCAAACATCATTGATTCAAGTGAAGTTTTAGAATACTGAAGATTTAACTTGGCCTTTTACACCCACAAATTCTATTAATGAGCTGAAGATGTTTGACTTCTGCCCAAAGCAAAGCTGGTATCAGGACGCCTGTATCATATTTGGGTTCAGGCATTTTTTTAATGTAGTTAGCAAATCACAGGCACCAAATGGGCACTCCTTTTGCATCTCATCTGTAGACTGGTAAATTGGATTTGGGGGTTGAGTATGGTCCTTTTTCTCTCCTATCCTTTTCTATTGCTTCTTTGAAATTTCTATAATCATCTGCTTCTCATTTAGCAATCTGACATCTGCCATACTCACCCTTTCTCTGCTTCATCTTATTCTCTATTACTTCTGTCATTTGGGGAGCTCCAGCTTTGGTTGCCTGACCTTTGCCCTTTCTGAGAATAGACCTTGACTGCTTCTGAACCATCGCCTCTTTAAATACAGCCCATCATTCCTTTGCAGTTTTGTCTGCCAATCATTCATTCCAATTTCAACCTACTGAAATTGGTTCTCCTTCAATTGGAAACTTTTACTTGAGGGTGCTCCTTGTCTTTTTCCACGACTAGTCTAAATCTTGTGGTACTATGATCACTTTCCCTAAATGCTCCACGAATGACACTTGGTCCACCTCATTCTCCAGAACCAGATCCTCAAATGTGTCCTTCCTAGTTGGGTTCAAAATGTACTGATCAAGAAAAATTTCTAGAACACACATCAGGAACTCGTCTTCTCTGTCCTTTAAACTAGGGCTATCCTAGTTTATATTAGGTAGATTTAAGTACCCCATTATCACTACTCTGTGGGGGAATTTTCTCCCCGTCAGGGGGGCTGAACGAGAGCAGGCAGTGATCAGCTGCGCACTGCCAATTAAGGCCCACCCAGCATGACGTGCACCCAGATGCTCTCAGCGCTCCCTGTGCGGATGGAGGAGTAAGCTGAGTCACGAAGAGCACAGAAATCTCCCTGAGCCACACAGCTGCCTCAGGGAGGTTAGTTTTAATTTTAATAAAGAAAAAAAAAATTTAAGACATGTCCCCTCATGTCACATGAGCTGGGACATGTCAATGAACTGTAATAAAAAAATTTATTTGAATTATAAATCCTTCGTGAAACCTCACCCTGCCCATGGATGAGGTTTCATGATAAATGCGAAGGCCGCCTGGGCTCTTCACCTGCCTGTCAACTTTAAGGTTGGATGGGCAGCTCAGTTAATCACTTTAATTAGTTTTTAAATGGCCTCAATAGGTCTTTGACAGTTCGGTGGGCGCACAGCTGACTCTGGTGCGTGCCTGCCAAACTGAAGATCTGAATGATGCACGGTGTTGTTGGGACGCAAGCCGAACGTCACTGCGCGTCATTTTACACATCGATGAGCAGGGCCCTCCCCCGCATGCCAACCTGAAGATCTGGCTATGATAATTGCGAAGGCTGCCTGGGCTCTTTGCCTGCCCGCCAACATTAAGGTTGGACGGGCAGCTCAGTTGATTACTTTACTTTAATTAGTTTTTAAATGGCCTTAATAGGTCTTTGAAAGTTCAGCGGGCATGCAGCTGACTCCGCACGCTGACCCGAAGATTCTGGCCTAAGGTTCTTGCACCTCTTTGTAGTTTCCTTGCAAACTTGTTCCTCTATATCTTTCTGACTAGTTAGTGGCCTACACAATAAAACCAGTAGTGCAATGGCACCTCTATTATTTCTCAACTCTAACCAAAGAGACTGAATCCTCGACCAATAAAAGGACATCCTCTCTCTCCAAAACTATAATATTCTCCTTAAATCGATACTACCACCCAGCCTCCTTCCTTATCTTTCCTGAGCACCTTACATTCTTGGGGGAAGTAAGGGTGGAGATTTTGGAGGTACTAGCCATGATCGTCCAATCGTCCTTTGATATAGGGTATTGGCAGAGAATTGCTTACACATCATAAAATCTTCATCCCACGCTCTGATTCACTTTTGAGATGGAGCAGTCTAACTGAGAAATCTGCTAACGGGTTCACCACTACTGTCTACTGCAAGCCTACCTTCTCTGTACAGCTCCATTTGTAAAGCTCCACGCACCATAAGGTTAGCCTTATCAGTAATCTTGTAAATAGGGCCCTAGACATTTGCCTACCTTGCAAGCTTGATACAGAAAAAGAGTAAATCAAAACTATCCTGAGGGACATTGGCTATCCTGATCAGATCATTGTTCGCTGTGTATCGCATAAACACACAAATGAGCCAAAAGCCACTACTTTCTGACCTGAAAAGTGCCTGGTCTACCTCAAATTACCCTGGAAAGGCAGAGGATCTATAAATATGAACAACAGGTTAAAAAGCCATATCATGCTGCTACAATGCAAGTGGCATTTTCCACTAAGAGGATGGTGCTGTCAGTTCAAAAATATATTCTGCCTGTTTTACAATTGAGCAATGTTGTGTACGAATTTCAGTGCCGGTGTGGTGCCAGGTATGTAGGCCGTACGTCCAAACGACTGGTTGATCAAATCAAACAGCATATTCTTTTGTAACAGGCAGAGTAGAGACCATAGTCAACAGACAGAGCTTGCAAAACCCAAAACAAAATGTCATTCTGCATTTGGGCAGCACTTGCTGAACAATCCTGTGTATGTTAATAGCTACACTAAGAATCAATTTAAGATAATCAGTCAAGCTCAAAACATGGCTCATTTACGCTTCAAAGAAGCGAGATTTATTCATATGCAGGGACTGTTCTTTGCAAACAAAATGTCAACACCCCGGCAAATCAGAATCGACTTGCCAACCTTTTCTCCTGTAGTGCGTATTGTTGTGATCATTTGAAGTTTTTGTGTTTATCCTGATGAGTGCAAGACAAAATGTTTCAGTAACATTTCTCTTTTCAGCAATATTCAAGAGTTGCAAAATGTTACACCCCCTGTTCAAAAAAGAATATCAGGTATAAACTAATCTCCCAAAAGAAAGTTAAAGTTTGTTCATTCCAGTCTAAGCATCCTTTTAAAAATGTTATTAGTTAGTGCCAATCAACATCTCTGGCATTGAAAATGAAGTATTATTCCTTCAGGTATTGTTACTAGAAATATTAATTTTTTTTCACTTGGTCTTTTTTTCTCTCTTAATCCAATCTTCCTTTCCTTCTCTATTTCTTTCCGTATCTGATTTGACATCACATTTACTCAATCTACCTCCCTACTCAGTTCTTGTGCTGTTAATTTGCCATCTGTTTATCTGTTTGGTTAATGAGATATACAGTTTCTTGCCCTGTCCACTCAGGTTCCAGATGCCTGGCTTCCATCAATGCAAAATTACCAGTTTGTACGTTCAGCGACTTGCCATGCAAGAATGTAAAAAACCTCTATGTGCAAGGGCAAGTCCAACTAACAACAGATGCTGTTAAATGTTCTGCTACAGCAAATGATAACCTAATACCTTGACTGAGCTCCCAAGGAAAATATATCTCCCACATTAGCTCGTTGATTCTAAGTGGCTTCGTTACAGGATAGCCCTGAAATTGTATTTGAAATAAACTGGGTTGCATGTGGTAAAACCTTTGAAAATCAAAGAAGGCTTTTCCTCCGTGTGAGGAGCAAAGTTGTACAGTACCACGTGGGACAAAGTTGTTTGAGGTTTCTGTGAAAGTATTATTGTGGCAGATGATAGTGGTCATCTTTGACCACTGGCCACAAAAGAGAGCACCATGGAGTGCTAATCATGCGATGCCAACAATGCAGACAACAATACCCAGGGCTGTTTCTGCTAGTGAATAATAGGTTAGGCTAAGCTAGAATTATCCATTTATTATATTCTTTATATTAAGCAGCAGACCAAACTATGGGAGGGCAAGAAACTGTATATCTCTCCATAACATCATCTTAACTTTGAAAAGCTGCTATGCACAGATATACTGCATTAGGGTGCCAACAATTTAGACAGTAACATTTTCTTCAATCACATCCATAAAGGATTTACCTCCTTCTCCATCCTACCCAATCTCACTCACACCAAATGTGTATAATTTGTTTGGAGCTCTGTGATTAACATGTATGTAGTCACAATTACCATGGGCTGCAGGGTGACATTTGACCATATTAGTATGTACTTCTGTTAATTTCAAATTCTTAATTTTTTCCCTTTGGCAAGACACAGTCGTTACAACTGCAGTTATGACAGAACCATCTCACTTTATTTTAGTCATATCTTTACCTAGCTTGAGTGAAAGCCACCTCATTCTCAAGTTGTTCCCACTGAGACATCGGGGCGGATTTTATACTCGGGACGGCATTAATTAGGTCAGAGTTGGACAGTTGGACTTCCTCTGTGCTCTAGAGAGCTGATTGGCCGGCAGCTCTGCAGTGCCAGCAACGCCAGAAGACAATAGTGGCAACTGCTGGGACTACAACCAGCTCCCAAGAATACGTGGAGATGGATACAGAATTTAAGGCAAGCTGAGGGATTTTGGGTGGACATGGCCAAGACCCCAGCGAGGCGGGGGGGTGGGGGTGGGAGTGGTGTAACAGAGGTCAGGGTGGGAGGCATAATGGGGCTATTATCTTGTGAGGGGTGCCCCTATTGGGCACACAGAAACCCCAAAGGAGTTACCCTCCCTTCCAGCTGAACAACAGCCTACACAAACAAAGCGGACGAAGGAGTTTTTAAAAATTCATTCATGGGATGTGGGCTTTGCTGGCTGGGCCAGCATTTATTGCCCATCCCTAGTTGCCCTTGGGAAGCTGCCGTCTTGAACCACTGCAGTCCATGTGGTGTAGGTACACCCACAGTGTGTAAGAAAGGGAGTTCCAGGATTCTGAACATTTAAGGTGAATCACGGGCTGCTGATCAAGCAGCTGCTTTGTCTTGAATGGTGCCAAGTTTCCTGAGTGTTGTTGAAGTTGCACTCATCCAAGCAAGTGGACAGAATTCCATTACAGTCCTGACTTGTGCTTTTAGATGGTGGAAGACTTTATAACCTGAAATATTTAACTCCCAACCATGACCATCTTGCAGCCATGTTTTAGTAATCAAAGAAGTTAACAGCACAGGAGGCCATTCAGCCAGTAGTGTCTATGCTAGCTCTCTGCAAGAGCAACTCAGTCCCACTCCCTCACTCTTTTCCTGAAGCCCTGCAAATTTTCTCTTCAGCTGCTTATCTAATTCCCTTCTGAAAGCCATGAGTGTATCTGCCTCCAGGTAGCACATTCCAGATCCTAACTGCTCATTGTGCAAAAATGCTTTCCCTCATGTCATCATAGATTCTTTTGTCAATCATTTTACATCAGTGTCTTTGGTTTTTGACCTGTCTACAGATGGAAGTTTCTATCTACTCTGTCCAGACCCCTAATTATTTTGAACACCGCTATCAAATCTTCTCTCAATCTACTCTTATCTAAGGAGAACAATCCCAGCTTCTCCCATCTATTCATAGAACTGAAGTCCCTCATCACTGCAGCCATTCTCAGAAATCTTTTCTGCATCCTAAAGCCTTCCTTTTTAACCATGGGTGCCATGCCATACCCTGCAAGTTGCATTTGAGCCTTTAGTTCATTCAATTTATGTGTTATCCTTTGACCAGTAATAAATAAAACTCAAATTTGGACAAGAAAACCTAACTGGTTCTTCTGCTCTGATGCTGTCTTTCTAAATGTTAACATATTTGTCACACTTACTCTTAACTACTTATTTATTTCAGTAGTTCCTTCATCTGGAGTATCTTTTAAGCCACTGTCAGTATGGCCTATCAGAAACTCTTTGACTTAAGCTTTCCTTCTCAGCAGGAATTGTGGAGGGGTGACTGCAAGCAACTATGCCACCCACTGTTGTTTGGTATGCTCGGGAAAACCATATTTAGGTCAATGATAGTGACATAAATAGATACATAAAAGAGTGGAAGATAAAGCAGGAGGGAGACAAAGCTCATATACCATCACAATTATAGTTAAGAAAATATACTTTTCTTCATACAATCATACAGGACAGAAGGGAACTTTTTTAGTTACCATGGAAACTGCTTCCATCAACTTTTCAGGCAATATATTCAATGATCATAAATTGCTGCGTTAAAAAAAAAGTTCTCTCCCCTCTGGCTTTTTTCAGCAGTGCATGGAGATCAATTAATGTACATGTGCGTATTTGTTTTAAAAATGAAAAGTCGCATCCCCCGAAATGAGGTTCAGTTGCAAGGTCTACAGAAGTGGATTTTTGTTGCCTTGTATCCCGATGGAATCAGCTCCCAATCCCTAACCTGCGCGCGTCTGTCAAACAACCCCCCACCCCGCTACCCAGCTGCTGAGACCATCCTCAAAGAGGCGCCAAAGCATTTTTGAAGACTACCGTAAGACAGGTTGTAAAGCTTTGCTGGTCTGGTCCCAAAGCCAGTGCACCATTTGATAAGGTGTTTTTTTTCTTTTGCTTTCATTTTGATGGCGGAGACGGTGAGGGATTCACAACAGAATCGGCCTTTGGTTTGCAATCTATCAAAGCAGACCGGGCAGGCCGCTGGGAACCGGAGGCTCGATTTCTCGGTAGCAGCAGTGCTGCCTGCGGGCGGTAGCGGGGAGAGAATGGGCACGGCGACTCCGAAGCAATTCTGCCAACTCCTGCAGAGGCCGCTCATAAGCATTACACTGGAAAGATTCGAGAGGTGAGCGAGTTAGGACGGACCCCGGGTATCACACAACGTCCCACTCGCTGCTGACGTCACAATACTTAAGGGCAAAAACCCGCAAAAGGAAAGAAATTGCATTACCCACTCCTTCCCCTGGCGTCCCAAAGCACTTTACAGATATTTAAGCGCTTTGTAGTATAGTCACTGCTGCAATGTAGAAAACGCTGTCATTACTTGATTCATACTGGTTCTATTGCAGTTCAGGATGCCAGCTCTGCTAAGCATCCTTGGAGGCTACCTTAACGGTTGTCAATCCTGGTTGGACATATTCCTAGAGATGTCGCCACATTATCTCCTCCTACCTGCAACTTCTCTATCTTTACATTCTTGCCATTGGTGGCCCATACTCACAGGGCAATACCACCTTAAGGCGATCAGAAACCAGGCTCCTCATTATCTGATTGGATGACTCTTGATTGTCAGTCAGTCTTTTTACCCCATGTCTAACATTTTTATAACCACTAAACAAAACTGTTCTAAGAAAATCAAAACATAATTTAAAACATTCAGTTACTTATTTCTGGGGATACTTACACCAGTGACCAGAAAATTAATTCTTAGAGATTCAGGACAATCCTAGAAGGTTGGCAGCTCCAGGTTACATAGTAGTATTGTATAATAATTACAATATATAAATAGTCCATGCAGCCCAACAGGTCTATGGGGATATTTATCCTCCACATGAAAATCTGTTGCTTTCTCTCTCATGTATTTATCTAGTTTCCCCTTAAATGCATCAATGATCATTTGGTATTCTCACCATATGATAAATGACCATGTGATGACTAATAACATGAGATCTGGTGGCATGACTTCTACAAGTACTATTACATTTACCTTATAAAGGTTAGGTTCACTCTAGTTGAATATCTTTGCTTATGGTTTTGTAGCTATTGTGTGAGTTGTTCCAAAAAACAGGAAGTCACCGAGAGTAGGGAAAAGAGAAATCTGAGAGGGGGAAAAAGAAAGGAACATGTTGCTACTGTTGGAAAATACAGGCTTCCATTAAAATGTTTAAAATATGCCTTTTGCTTCTGTAAGTAAATACACCATTAATAACTATGATGTAGACAATCCTAGAAGTTCGTAAAATTGACTCAATGCTCTTAGGCAATAAGGGAATAAGGGGAATATATCAACCAGACTTTATACTTTTTTTTCCGGATTGAGGCCCCTGATTAAAAGTATGCTATTATGTTGGGCAGAATTGGATCGTCTGTGATGTTGGTGCTCTCTATTCCATGTAAAATAATCTTCTGCCAGTTAGAGTGTACTCTTAAGTATAAAGAATAGCAACATTGGTGAGCTCTTGGGTCATTGCTAGAGTCAGTGGAATTCACTTTCATGGGATATTGCCTACAACAGTACAGGAGAGAAAAGAGGATAGAATTGGGGAACATTTTTGCTTACCAGTTTTCTATCTGCCTTTTTTCTTCTAGAAGTGTTGTCTTCTTACTGGAAACCTTCCGTATTTAAGCCTTGGCATTAACTATTGGATTACTACTAGTGACATTGCAGCAGCAGGAACCGCAGCAACTTATATTTATTGTTACAACCAGACATTGAACCACTTAAGGAGATATTAGGTCAAATGACCAAAAGCTTGGTCAAAGAGGTAGGTTTAGTTACGGAGTGTCTTAAAGGAGCAAAGTGAGATAGAGAGGTGGAGAGGTGCAGGGAGGGAATTCCAGAGCTTGGTGCCTAGGCTGCTGAAGGCACAGCCACCAGTGGTGGGGCAATATAATTGGGAATGCACATGAGGCCAGAATTAGAGGAACGCAGATTTCTTAGATGGTTGTGGGGATGGAGGAGATTTTAGAGCTGGGAAGGGGCAAAGAGGGATTTGAAATCAAGACATTGCTTGACCAGGGGCTAAAGAATGCCAGCCAGCACAGGGGTGATGGGGGAACAAGACTTGCTGAGAGTTAAGACATGTGCAGCAGAGTTTTTGATGACCTCAAGTTTACAGAGGATAAAATGTGGGAGATCAAACAGGACTTTGTTGGAATAGTCAAGTTTAGATATAATGAAAGTGTAAATGAGGATTTCAGCAGCAGATGAGCTGAGACAGGGGCAATGTTTGACGATGTTACGGATGTGGAAACAATTTTAGTGATGGCATGAATATGAAGTCGGAAGCTTATCGCGGGATTGAATGTGATATCAAAGTTGCAAATAGACTGGCTTGATCTCAGACTTTTGCCAGGGAGTGGGGTGGAGTCAGTAGCGAGGGAATAGAGTTTGGAGCAGGGACCAAAAACAATGGCTTTAGTCTTCCCAATATTTAATTGGAAGAAATTTCCACTCATCCAGTACTAGATGTTGGATTAGCAGTCTGATAACTTAACAACAGGGGATGAGGCGAGAGAGGTGGTGTTGAGGCGGAGCTGGGTGTTGTCAGCGTACATGTGGAAATTAATGCTGTGCCTTCAGATGATTTCACTGAGAGGGAGCACGTAGATGAGAAATAGGAATAGAAAATGCAAGCCGAAACAAAATAAATATCATAATTTATTGGTCTGCATGGATAAATTTCCACAAGCTAATTGTGATTTTCAAAGAAGAATGTTCGAGTTGTATAGAAAGGAAAGAAGGTCTTTTGTATAGCAGCTTTCACAACCTCAGGATTTCTCAAAGTGCTTTACAGCTAATGAAGTACTTTTCAAGTGTAGTCACTGTTATAATGAAGCACTGCAATTGGCCACAGCAGCCCTAGTCTGGGAAGGTGGGGTGAAAGAGAAATCAGTCAGCATTCGTACTTCTAATTGTTATCCAGTGAAACCTACGGGAAAATGCATGAGCTGATGCCAAGTGGAGTTTTGGTAGGGCTTGGTGACCTCTGCATAGACTCTGATTGTCGACACATGAGTGAAAGTCATCAACCTCAGGAGAGGAAAGAGATGACTGGGGAAAAAAAAATTAGCCTGATTATTATGATCAAATATACAGCATTGAAAACAGATAAATGCCTTTGCAATTTTACAACAGGCATTGTGGACTATCTGAAGTGCTGTACTAGGGTAACAATGGCTGAATTCATTCCGTGATATATGGTATGCAAGACAAGATTAAGTGAAAGAAGTAAGGGTGCAGCAAAATCCACAAAATTAAGTGACTAGCAGCATAGTTGTAATGTTTATTGTTTAGTCTGGTTCTGTGTCCTACCACACTTTGATTAAATGTCTGAATGTAACACTCATGCGTTAGGCACCTTGAAGTGTAAACTGACTGGAATTGCAATTAGACATGGGTATTGTAACTTTTGACGTTCTCTTCACGGTTTATTTTTCAATGCTGATTATAAATCCTCCTTTGCCAAGGTAGTGCTACTGAGAGAAATTTTTCTTGGTATATTAGATATAGTTTTGGATTGGTTTGGTAAGAGAATATTTTTGAGGCCAAATGTCTCCATTGGATGTAGTGAGAAAAATCTGAAAAACCATGCATCATTTTTCCTGTGGTGGTCTTGTACACAAGCATCACATTGATGCTTTTGTCATATAGCATTGTGTTTTGCATCGCCCAATTGAGTGATTGAGAACTACCACCTTTCTGTAAATATGTTTAGACTTATTGCAGCATTTCAGATAGTCGACAATGCCTGTTGTAAAATTGCAATGGGATTTATCTGTTTTCAATGCTGCACGTTTGAACCAGGTCATAGTAATCAGGCTAATTTTATTTTTCCAGTCATCTCCTTCCTCTCCTGAAGTTGGTGACTTATACAGGGATATTTCACCGATTCTGGAGAAGAAGGGACCTGTACAAGCTGGACGGATCGCACCCCAGGAGGACTGGGACTGATATCCTTGCAGGGCTATTTGCGAGGACTGTGGGGGAGGGTTTAAACTGGGCTGGCAGGGGAATGGGAACCTGAGCAGGGGGTTACAAGAGAAGGAAACAAAGATAGGAATGAAGGACAAAAAAGTAGAAAGCAAAAGTGAAAGGCAGAGGAAACAAGGGCTAGCAGCAAATAGGGCCATAGTACAAAAAAAGGTGTGTAAAAATGCTAACAACACAAATCTAAAGGCACTGTATCTGAATGCACTGAGCATTCACACTAAAGTAGATGAATTAACAGCGCAAATAGAAGTTAACAGGTACAATATGATTGCGATTACAGAGACATGGCTGTAAGGTGATTAAGGCTGGGAACTGAATATCCGAGGGTACTCAATATTTAAGACAAACAGGCAAAAAGGAAAATGAGGTGGTGTTGTGTTATTGGTTTAGGATGAAATCAGTGCAATAGTGAAAGAGGATATTGGCTCAGAGAATCTAGATGTAGAATCAATCTGGGTGGAGCTAAGAAGCAACAAGAGGTGGAAAACATTAGTGGGAGTTGCCTATAGGCCTCCAAACAGTAGTGATAAGGTAGGGAACAGCATTAAACAGGAATTTAGAGATGCATGTAACAAGGGTGCTACAGTAGTCATGGGTGACTTTAATTTACATATAGACTGGGCAAATCAAATTAGCAATAATACTGTGGCTGATGAATTGCTGATGTGTTACGAGATGATTTTTTAGACCAGTATGTCGAGGAACCGACTAGGGAACAGGCTATCCTAGATTTTGTATTGTGCAATGAGAAGGGGTTAATTAATAACCTTGTTGTGTGAGGTCCTTTAGGGAACATGATAGAATTCTTCATTAGAATGGAAAGTGAAGTAGTCAACTGGGATCCGAAATCTAAACAAAGGAAACTACGAAGGTATGAGTCATGAGTTGGCTAAGATAGAAGGAACTTCATTAAAAGGCATGACAGTGGATAAACAATAGCTAATATTTAAGGAATGATTTATGCATTATAACAATTATACATTCTTTTCTGGCACAAAAACACATCTGAAAAAGCGGCTAATGTGGCTAACAAAAGAAATTAAGGATAGTTTTAGATCAAAAGAGGAGTCATATAAAGTTGCTAGACTAAGTAACAAGAGGATTGGGAGCAGTTTAGAATTCAGCAAAGGAGGACCAAGAGATTGACGGGAAAAATAGAGTATGAGAGTAAACTTGCAAGGAACATAAAAGTGGACAATAAAAGCTTCTATTAGTATGTAAAAAGAAAAAGATTAGTAAAGACAAATGTAGAACCCTTACAGTCTGAAACAGGAGAATTTATAATAGAGAACAAGGAAATGGCAGAACAATTGAACAACTATTTTAGCTCTGTCTTCACGGAGGAAGACGCAAATAACTTCCCAGAAATGCTAGGGAATCAAGGGTCTAATGAGAAGGAGGAATTGAAGGAAATTAGTATTACTAAAACAATAGTGCTGGGGAAATTAGAGGGACTGAAAGCTGATTAATCCTCAGGTCCTGATAATCTACATCCAAGGGTACTAAAGGAGGTGGCCATGGAAATAGTAAGTGCATTGGTTGTCATCTTCCAAAATTCTGTAGATTCTGGAACAGTCTTGGCAGATTGGAGGGTAGTAAATGTAGCCCCGGCATTTAAAAAAAGGAGGGAGGGAGAAAACAGCGAATTACAGACCAGTTAACCTAATATTAGTAGTAGGGAAAATGTTAGAATCTATTATAAAGGATGTGATAACAGGATACTTAGAAAATATTAACGGGATTAGACAAAGTCAACACAGATTTATGAAAGGGAAATTATGTTTGACAAACCAACCTGAATATTTTGAGGATGTAACTGCAGAATAGATAAGGCAGAACCAGTAGTTGTGGTGTGTTTGGATTTTCAGCAAGATTTTGATTAAGACCCAGATAAGACACTTGTGTGTAAATTTACAGCACATGGGATTGTGTATAATATATTGGTATAGACTGAGAATTGGTTAGCAACAGGAAACAGAGAGTAGGAATAAACGGGTCTTTTTTGGAGTAACAAGCGGTGACTAGTTGGGTACCGCAGGGATCAGTACTTGGGCCCCAGCTATTGACAATATTTATCAATGATTTGGATGAGGGAACAAAATGTAATATTTCCAAATTTGCTGATGACATGAAACTTGGTGGGAATGTGAGCGGTGAAGAGGGTGTTAAGAGGTTTCAAGGCGATTTAGACAGGTTGAGTGAGTGGACAAATATATGGCAAATGCAGTACAACGTGGATAAGTGTGAAATTATTCACTTCGGTAAGAGAAACAGAATGGCAGAGTATTATTTAAATGGTGATAGATTGGGAAATCTTGATGTACAAAGGGACCTGGGTGTCCTTGTACACCAATCATTAAAAGCAAGCAAAAACAGAAAATGCTGGAAAAACTCAGCAGGTCTAACGTTATCTGTGGCGAGAAAAAACGGAGTTAACGTTTCAAGTCTGTATGACTTCTTCAGAGCTAAAGAGAAGTAAAAACGTGATGAAATTCATACTGTTTAAGGGGGGCAGAGCAGGTGAAGCTGGATAGAAGGCCAGTGATAGGTGGAGGCAAAGGAGAGATTGCCAAAGATGTCATGAACAAAAGGACAAAGGGGTGTTAATGGAAGTATTTTGCTTTTAACTAAAAGCAAGCATGCAGGTGCAGCAAGAAGTTAAGAAGGCAAACGGTACGTTGGCCTTCATTGTGAGAGGACTTGAGTACAGGAGCAATGATGTCTTACTGCAGCTGTACAGGGCCATGGTAAGATCACACCTGGAGTATTGTGTGCAGTTTTGATCTCCTTACCTAAGAGAGGATACACTTGCCATTGAGTGAGTGTAGTGAAGGTTCATCAGGGATGGCAGGATTGTCATATTGAGGAGATATTGGGTGGACTAGACCTGTATTCACTGGAGTTTAGAAGAATGAGAGAGGATCTCACTGAAACGTATTAAGTTCTGACAGGGCTGGACAGACTAGATGCAGGGATGATGTTTCCTCTTGCTAGGGGGTCTAGAGCAAGGTGTCACAGTCTCAGGATATGGGGTAGACCACTCAGGACTGAGATGACGAGAAACATCTTCACTCAGAGGGTGGTGAACCTGTGGAATTCTGTGCCACAGAGGGCTGTGGAGGCCAAGTCACTGAACACATTTAAGAAGGAAATAGATTTCTGGACTCTAAAGGCATCAAGGGGTATGGGTAGAGAGTAGGAGTATGGTGTTGAGGTAGAGGATCAGCCTTGATCATATTGAATGGCGGAGCAGGCTTGAAGGGCTGAATGACCTACTCCTGCTCCTATTTTCTATGTTTTTATATTAAGTGTTGACAATCAGAGTCTATACAGAAGTGACCAAGCCTACCTAAACTCCATTTGGCATCAGCTCATGCATTTTCCTGTAGGTTTCATTGGACAACAATTAGAAGCAGGAAAGCTGATTGATTTCTGTTTTACCCCACTTCCCAGACTGGGGCTGCTGTGGACAGTTGCAGTGCCTTAGGTTATCTGCTTACTCTGAACAGCACCAGCTTGAATTTGTGCCATGAGCCTCTGACGGAAGTAATACGAGATTTTAAAAGCAACCACCCCTCTCCCCACTACTCTTACCCTCCTCCTCCCCCCCCCCTTCCTTCCCCCTTCCTTCCCACCTTTTCAAAGAAGCCCTTTCAAAAACGGCTTTCACGCTCTGGTCTGCCTGCCACTGACCAGCGTTTTATGGCAGATTGAAGCCCTTAATTGCCAATTAATTGGGCAGTTAAGGACCTCAGTAGGCATAAGGCCAGATGGCCTAGTGGGCGACTTACCTAGCCCCCATGTTATGGGGAACAGGTCTGGGATGGGCTGGATGGAGGTGGCCTGGGCACCTGACATATTTTATGTGCCACCACCCCCCCCAACCCCCTTGCTGGAAACACGCCTAGCTGGGGCTGTAAAATCCAGCACAGAGACAAGTATTTGGCTCAAAACAAAAACAAAAATACCTGGTAAAACTCAGCAGGTCCAGCAGTATCTGCGGAGAGGAACACAGTCAACGTTTTGAGTCCGTATGACTCTTCAACAGATGCTGCTGGACCTGCTGAGTCTTAGCAGGTATTTTTGGTTTTGTTTTGGATTTCCAGCATCCGCAGTTTTTTGCTTTTATCTAAGTATTTGGCTCAGTTGGTCTATGACTGTGTTCTTACTCCTCACGAGTCTCCTCCCTTGCAAATTACCTCCCCACCCTTGCCCTATATCCCTCTGTACCTTTCTCCCTTGTAAAGTTTTGCCTCAGAGGTGTCAGTGTAATTTTTATCAGCTACTCCACATGTTGCGAATTTCACTTTCTCGCCATTTTCTATGGAAAAAGAAGTCACCGAATTCTTTATTTGATCTGTTTTTGATTATCTTATATTTCTTATTCTGGATTCTGTGATTACTGCAGCTGATACTATTTTCCCTAATACAGGAATTTCTAAATAATACAATGAAACATTGTCCACAATTCTAACAATTGCTGGAAAACAGTTTTCAATGAAACTAGTGGAAAGCCTTCACCCGCTCAATACTTTTACCAATAAAATAATATTCCAGCTACTAATCTGCAACCACATTTTTTTCAAACTTTTTCTGTTTATCACGATGTATATTTAACTCTTGAGCTGCATAGCCTATTCCATATATTGTGGCCCAATGCTTTGGTGCATTTTGTTGATAGGTGCCTATCTTCCTTGAATTTTTGTCTGCAGATTATGTTTTTTCCTGAAACTCAGCACATAACTCACCTATTTTGCTTCCTTGTTGATATATTTTTGTCTTCAGGATATAAATGCATGCCTCAACACCTTTTAAGAGCCTTTTCATTTACCTATTTTGGCACTAATTTCAGCATGCATTCATTCAGCAGTTTTCAGCTGGACCCTGTCCCATATATTTTGAGTCTGCCTTGAATTATTGAGTCAGCCTGAGCTTGTTATATTTGCTGTTGAGACTTCCCTAGGGATCATTTTGTCAGACTGAAATACTGAAGTATTGCTTTGTTGTACCTGTGAGGGCAGACAGGGCCTTGGTTTAAAATCACATTTGAAAGACAATACCTTCAATAGTGCAACATTCAGTCAGCGCTCTACTGGAATGTCAGCGCAGATTATGCATCCAAGTCTCTGGAGTTGGGCTTGAACCTTGATTTTCTGACTCAAAAATGAAACTGCAACCACTGAGCCAAGGCTGACATCTATGAGACTTTTGCAGATGGGGAAAGTAAATCTGGAAAATTACTTCAAATATAATTGTGAAAATGATATAAGGGGTCACAGACTCATATCAGCAAATGGTAAAGTTAGGGTGCATAACAGGGAATCCATTTTCAAGAGTGAAGGTAATCAATATATTTAATGAAATTCAGGATAGCATAGTGGATGCAAAAGCATTAGAACCAATGAAGAAGCAATTGGATGCTGCAATGGGATAACTTCAAGGTCTTTTTGAATAGACTGAATGAAAAATCCTGTAACCTTTAAGATGATCAAAGGGTGTTGACACATGGTCACATGTAATGACAATTGGAACTGGTTCACACATAATGTAGAGAAAATGTTGCAGAGAGATAATAAGTCAGCTGAGCAAACAAATGAGCAAAATATCAATAGTAGAAACTGCAAGCACTAGAAATCTCTCTATCTTGTGTAAATAAGCATTGTGCAATTGACCAAGAGATCAGAGAGCCAGAGCTGTTAATCCAGCAATGTTTTCCATGTTTCAACAGTCTAATAGATTTCTGGGCACTCAACTATGAATGCAGAATGAGACTTGACTCATTATGAGGTGGGTAGGGAACATTCCTTGGCATGAGAAGCCACGGCTGGGGAGGGGCATAACTTGGCACACAGGGTCATGAGGAAGACCTTTCGACTCTATTTTTCAAACTATCCCCACCAGGAATGGGGTTTACTCTTAACTGCCCTTTGAAATGACCCAGCAAGCCATTCAGTTCAAGGGTAATTAGGGATGGACAAAAAATGCTGGCTTTGCTAGTGACATTCACATCCCATGAAAGAATAAAGGTTATTGTTCATGACACCTCTGAGGTGCCGTGAACAACGCCGCTTTGAAAAGCTGGCCCGACTGCATAAAACTTTCAGAAGATTAGGTCATGCCTATCTCTGCAATGGAGCTGGCCAGGTCGGGAGTTCAGGGTGCGGCTTTGTGGTCCAAACAAGCCTACATCCTTAAAAGGCTCTACTAAAAATCAGAAACCGCAGAAATGGGTCGGGAAGTCTGGAATCGGGTCCTGGCCGCCATTTTCAGTCCTCTACAGAGACTCCCCAACTCCTTGAAAATCCAGCCCATGATATCTGGAAGTAAGCAATCTTGGAAACAGTGACTGTTGCCAGAATTGGCTATTATGAGATATACATGTATATTGTAAGAATTGTTGAAAAGATAGCTACAAGCCTTTTACATAATTGATCTCATGTTAATATTGGGCCAGAATTTCCGAGGAGTGGCAGTCACAGTTGGATTGCCATTCTGCCCCTTTTTATTTGCGCTGGAATGTAGCTGTTGCTTTCTCACCCAACCTTTCGACTTGGGCTGGGTGAGAAAAGTACAATGCAGTGGGTTCCCAAGGCCTTCAGTTGAATGCTGCAGAAGTGGAGGAAAGGAAGCCATGCCCCTTTTTTACAGCACTAGCTGCCAAAAGCAGCTAAGTTTAAGGGTGTCAGCCACTTTGAGAAGCCAGGGAGAAGGTAAGTGTAGTAAGTGTGTCAGGTAAGTGGGTAGAATGGGGGAGTTGGTTGTCAGTGGTGGGGGTGGGTGGGTAGGTCGGCTGGTCACTGGGTGGGGAGATCAGATGGTCAGCAGTGGCAGGGGTCAGATGTTCGGGGGGAAGTTGAGTGGCCAGTCGGAGGATGTCGGGTGGTCAGTGGGTGGGGGGTTTGAGTGGTCAGTGGGGAGGGTTGGATGGTCAGTGTGGGGCTTAGGATAGGTTGGTTGTCAGTGGGAGGTAATATGGGTCGGGTAGTCAGTCAGGTCCCCCAGCGCATCTTCTGTGGTACCCCCCAGGTACTCCCCACCAGAGATCGGAAGTTATGGGCTAGTGAATGTATTCATGTCAATGGTGATATCGTTTTGGTTTGTGAGTTTGTGAAATGTTTCTTTTTGCTAAATCTTATTTTTCTTTTGCAGAGTTCACTGGATAAAAGAAATTGTGGTGGTGGTGTCAAAACAGAACTTTGAATTGATGAATTCAATTATAGACCGTTATGGTCACTCAAGAGTAACTGTTGTTGAAGGTGCACTCACTCGTCACCAGTCAATTTTCAATGGACTAAAAGCATTTGTGGAAAATCAACCTCATACATCTTGTCTGGAGAAACCTGAGGTGGTGATCATTCATGATGCAGTGAGACCTTTTCTAGAAGAAGACATCTTGTTTAGCGTGGCCACTGCAGCGAAGGAATATGGGGTATGTAAAAATATTGTGATACCACTGATGGAACATAGGAACAAAAGGCCATTCAGCCCTTCGAGCCTGTCCCACCAGTCAATTAGACCTTGATTGATCTGTATCTTAACTCCACTTGCTGCCTTGGTTCTGTAATGCCTGAACTTTTGTTAGGTGAAGGTGTTTTGAAGGATGTTTTTTGTGGCTGGGGGTTCTATAACTAGTGGACACAGTCTCAAAATTAAGAAGTAGGCCATTTAGGACTGAGACGAGAAGGAATTTTCTTCACTCAGAGGATGGTGAATCTTTGGGATTCTTTAGCCCAGAAAGCTATGATGCTTAGCCATTGAATACATTCAACAGAGAAATCAATAGATTTCTAGATATTAAATACATCAAGGAATAGGGGAATAGTGCGGGAAAATGGCGTTGAGGTGGAAGATCAGTCATGATCTATTTGAATGGCAGAGCAGGCTCAAGGGCCTGAATGGCTTATTCCTGCTGTTAGTTGATATGTTCCTATATTATCAATCTCAGTTTTGACATTATCAATTGTCCTAGACTCAGCAGCTTTTGGGGTTAAGAAAATTCTAGATTTCCACTATTATTTGTGTGAAGAAGTAAAGTTCTTCTCTCTTGTTCTGAACTCCCCTACCAGAGAAAATAGGTGCTCTCTCTCTACCTTGTCATTCCTTTACAAAGATCTGTATTAATGGACAGGCCTATTGTGTGAGCTACATTGGTACTTTTCCACCCCCTGCTGATTTCTCTTTTTCACTCCTGAAGGCAGTGACTTGTGTTGAGGTGCAATACAAGGTATCCCCTTATGAGTTCACTCAAATAATCTTTCCTCACATGTCAGCACAGACCTTGAACACTAACTAGTTATTTGACTACATGAGCTGTTATAACAAGGCTAGATTCTGTCTTCATCCAACCTTCACACTTTCCATCATAGTCTCAAGCGATCATGAGCCAGAACCTTGGATAACTCCCTCCTCCCTTTGTATCATGGGCAGCAAGGGCAATCTTAGCACTCTTATAGCAAACTTGGGATTGGATCAACTAACTTACCAGAGACTAGGCTTTGAGTCTTAGACCTTCCTGACTCAGTATAACATCATAATGTTTGGTCGTCAGCTAGTTTGCACATTAGTATCCTCTTTTGACATTAAGAAACACAGATTTTGTACATAATGGCTAGAAGATCAAAGTAAGCACTGAGACTAATCTATAATAGACCTGTAGAATCTAAAAATTGCATTAAATATAATGGCCCTGAATTGACGTAGGAGTTGTCTTTATCTCCTGCTGTGGGTGATCTGTGGAACTCTGGGAGAAATAGTGTGAAAATGGCCATTTATCCAATTCCCGGAGGATTCTGCTGATGTTTTAGTGGATGATCAGGAACCCCTGTGGAAACTCTGGGCCAATGTGCCCACTGAAATATTTATTTGACATGTTATAAGTGATCATCGTATGCCTGCCAATTTTTTTGACATGGCATAATTGAGCATCGTATGTCTGCCAATTTCTTTGACATACGTTACTTCATAAATCTTTGTAGTCTAAATTTTTTACAAAGCTGTGCTCATGACCCAGCAGTTCTTATCCAAACAAGTGCTGAATCATACAGACCTGGAGGTCGCAGGCTTTGTCAGAGCTAAACAGAGATCTCAGCTAGAGGTTAGGTGGTAGAATCTTCGCAATTGGTTTCAGTGCATTGAGTTAGGAAGGGAAATAACTGACCAGAGTTCCCAATCTAGTATTGTATCAAGTGATCTTTGATGAAAATAGCTTTATTTGGAGTTCCAGTGCATTGAGAACTGGACAGCATTAACATGAGGTGCCAATAATTACAGATAAATCATTGCTACTGATAGTGGTGGATTCATTTGGAGGTGATGGATTGAGATGGTTATCACTAAAAAGGCAGAATGTACAACATTGAGGCACATTGCTTTAACTGAATATTGGTGGAGTATTTTACCAAAATACTAATTGGCATCTGCTGTAGATAATTTCTCTGGTTCACAATCACATTTCTCTATATTTATTTTTTTATTCATTCATGGGATATGGGCATTGTTGGCTTGCCAGCATTTATTGCCCATCCCTAATTGCCCATGAGAAGGTAGTGGTGAGCTGCCTTCTTGAACCACTGCTGTCCATGTGATGTATGTACACCCACAGTGCTGTTAAGGAGGGGACTCCAGTATTTTAATCCAGAGACAGTGAAGGAATGGCAATATATTTCCAAGTCAGGGTGGTGAGTGGCTTGGAGGGGAACTTGCAGGTGGTGGTCTTCCCATCTATCTGCTGCCCTTGACATGAGTAGTGCTCATGGGTTTGGAAGGTGCTGCCTAAGAACTCTTGCTGAATCCCTGCAGTGCATCTTGTAGATGGCACGCACTGCTGCTACTGTGTGTTGGTGGGTGGAGGGAGTGAATGTTTGTGGATGGGGTGCCAATCAAGCAGGCTGTGTCCAGGATGGCGTCAAGCTTCTTGAGTGTGTTGGAGCCGCACTCATCCAGGCAAGTGGAGAGTATTCCATCACACTCCTGACTTGTGCCTTGTAGATGCTGGACAGGCTTTGGATCATCCACTCAGCACTTCTGGCTGAAGATTGTTGCAAATGCTTCAGCCTTTTTTGCACTGATGTGCTGAGCTCCTCCATTATTGAGGATGGGGATATTTGTGGAGCTTCCTCCTCCAGTGAATCATTTAATTGTCCACCACCATTCATGACTGGATGTGGCAGAACTGCAGAGTTTAGATCTGATCCGTTGGTGTGGAATTCCTTAACTCTGTCTATTGTTTGCGGCTTATGCTGCATGGCTCGCAAGTAGTTCTGTGTTATAACTTCACCAGGTTAACACCTCATTTTTAAGTATGCCTGGTGTTGCTCCTGCCATGCCCTCTTGCACTCTTTGTTGAACCAGGGTTGATCCCCTGGCTTGGTGGTAATGGTAGAGTGGGGGGTATGCCAGGCCATGAGGTTACAGATTGCAGTTGAGTACAATTCTGCTGGTGCTGATGGCCCACAGCGCCTCATGGTTGTCATTCTTCAGTTGCTAGATCTGTTCGAAATCCATCCCATTTAGCATGGTGGTAGTGCCATACAACATGATGGAGGGTATCCTCAATATGAAGATGGGATTTCGTCTTCACAAGGAGGTGGTCATTCCTACTGATACCGTCATGGACAGATGCATCTGTGACAGGCAGGTTGGTGAGGATGAGGTCAGGCATGTTTCTCCCTCTTGTTGGTTCCCTCACAACCTGCCGCAAACCCAGTCTAGCATCTATGTCCTTTAAGACTCTGCCAGCTTGGTCTGTGGTGGTGCTACCGAGCCACTCTTGGTGATGGAGGTTGAAGACCCCATCCAGAGTACATTCTGTGCCCAAGTGGTGTTCAACATGGAGGAACACTGATTCCTCAGCTGAGGGGTGGGAGGTTGCAGTGGGTGGTAATCAGCAGGAAGTTTCCATGCCAGTGTTTGACCTGGTGCCATGAGACTGCATGGGGTCCGAAGTCAATGTTGAGGACTCCCAGGGCAACTCTCTCCCGATTGTATACCGCTGTGCCGTTACCTCTGCTGGGCCTGTCCTGCCGGTGGAACAGGACAAACCCAGGGATGGTGATGGCAGTGTCTGGGACATTATCTGTAAGGTATGATTCCGTGAGGATGAATATGTCAGCCTGTTGCTTGACTGGTCTGTGAGACAGCTCTCCCAATTTTGGCACAAGTCCCCAGATGTTAGTAAGGAGGACTTTACAGGATCGACAGGGCTAAGTTTGCCATTGTCGTTTCCGGTGCCTAGGTCGATGCCAGATTGGTCTGTCCGATTTCATTCCTTATCCAATTTTCTGTAGCGGTTTGATACAATCAAGTGGGTTGCTAGGCCATTTCAGAGGGCACTTAAAAGTCAACCACATTGCTGTGGGTCTTGAGTCACATGTAGGCCAGAGCAGGTAAGGACAGCAGATTTCCTTCTCTAAATGACATTAGTGAACCAGGTGGGTTTTTACGACAATGGATTCTTGGTCATCATTCAACTTTTAATTCCAGATTTTTATTTATTGAATTCAAATTGCACCATCTGCCGTGGGGGGGATTCGAACCCAAAGCATTACCCTGGGTCTCTGGATTACTAGTCCAGTAACAACACCGGTGGCCACCACCTCTCCCATTTATTTATATGGCAATGTAACTCAGGGATGCAGCAAAAGCATCCTTTCGCGATCTGGACCAGAATTCATGTCTTTTAAATATATTGGCTTGTGTGAACCATAATAACACAGTTGACCTAACAATTGAGCTGTTGACTCAAAAGGCCTGTTTCTGTGCTGTAAACTCTATATATGATTTTATGTAAAGGTGAGCACAGGATGAGATTAACAGTTGTTTCTCTGTTGCTGACTCTCAATATCAATGCTTGCACATAAGTAAATGCTAGTACTGGACTTGCATGATGCACTAGAAGCTGTACTCCACAGTTCTTCAGGAAGGTAGATGACTGCTGGGAATTTTTTTATTAAAAAGAACAGCAAAGCAGTGCGTATTGATTGACAGGGTTGGGGGGAATTGCAGGTTATTTTATTGATCACATTAGCATCTATATACTGGAGATGATTTTGTGTTGATTTTATAATACAAATTTTTTGTTATATAAACGCTTTCCATTGTTGGTGTCACTGGAATGTGATTACTTGAGGTGCTTTGGGATGATATTAGAGACTTTCTGGCTGAGTTATTGATGTTAGCTGTGTTATTGGGACATGCTAACTACGAGGAGAAAATCAGAGAGCAAGTCACATGTTGCTCTCCTGCAGTTAAAGTTTGTACAGACAAGGATCTTGGAACTCGATCACCTTGTTACTTACTTGGCTGTATATGCTGCATTGGGCAGAGGAATAGGAAGAGAAGAAAAAAAATAAAAACAATTTAGAGGTTCTCGGCTGGGAATTGGTATATGCAATTACCCACAAGGGGTGAATGAAAAATTAGTCAGCAAAGATTCTTGCTCTTATTGGGGTTGGGACACATAAGGTGGTTGGAAAGATTAACAAAACTGAATTGTTCTGCTTAGAACAGACAAGTCAACCAAGACCATTAAACCAGACTATCTGGTCTTTTTCACATTGCTGTTTGTGGCAGCTTGCTGTGCTCCCCTGTTTCCTACACTACAACAGGTGACTGAAGTACAAAATTACGTCAAAAGTACTTTGTTGGCTATATCATTTTTGGAAAAAATGAGATATCAGAAGCGCTATAAAAATGCAAGTATATCTTTTTTTTAAGGAGAGATTTAATAAGAGGTATTAAAAATATAAGAGCTTTTAATAGAATAAACAAGGACAAACTGCTTCAACTGGCAGGATGGCTGGTAACTCAAGAACACAGATTTAAATTAATTGGCAAAAGAATCAGAGAAGT
The DNA here is from genome assembly GCF_017639515.1 of Carcharodon carcharias. Taxonomy (NCBI): domain Eukaryota; kingdom Metazoa; phylum Chordata; class Chondrichthyes; order Lamniformes; family Lamnidae; genus Carcharodon; species Carcharodon carcharias. Next base: position 127,795,771 of record NC_054469.1, on the reverse strand, counting down.
GAAGAGACATTTTATGAGTTGTTATGCTATGGAAAAGCACTGCCTGAAATGCTGGTGGATTCAATAGTAACTTCTAAAAAGGAATTTGATATATAGATGAATAGGTTAAAAAATACAGGGCTACAAGGAAAGAACTGGGATTGGGACAAATTGGATAGCTTTTTCAAAGAGTTGACATGGCCTCCTTCTGTTGATTCTTGGTTACTAACGAGTGATCTTTGTGGATATGAGGCCAGGACAAGTTTCAACTTGGCTGTCTACTGGCTTTGATGGGCTAACACACACTGTATAAAATAGTCTAGCATGACTTGTTCAGGAGGGGAATAGCCTTTTTTACCACATCATAGTTCACCGACATTTCTTCTGACAGTGAAGCATACACCTCGTGCTCTACCCACCAACCAAGATTGTAACAGCAATGTCCAGTTTTCCTGTGGCCATTTCAAATATTTAGATATCTTCCCAAATGAAATAAAAAATGCTTCAACATCTCTTTCTTCAAATTTTGAAAGAGCTTATAAAAATTTAAACATCTCCACACTAGGTTTTAGGTTAAAGGTTTTCTCATCATCAGAACCTTCCTCAGCATCTGATGTCTCCTTTTTAAAATCCAGAATCTGGAAGAATGAGAGGTGATCTTACTGAAATATATACGATTCTGAGGGGACTTGATGTTTCCCCTTGAGGGAGAGCCTAGAACTAGGGGACACAGTTTAAAAATAAGGGGTCTCCCATTTAAGACAGAAGTGAGATTTTTTTGTCTCTCAGAAGGCAGTGCATCTGTGGTACTCTCTGTCTCTTTCCTTCATTCTTTCTTCCTTTTCTAACTTCACCATTTCAAATGCCCTTTCCTGTTTTTTTTCTTTCTCCTGCCTTTCCACCAATTCCCTTTGAAATACTTGTTCCCTTTCCTTTTCATCCAATTCAAGCTTTTTCATTTGCAACTAAATTTGAGCCCATTCTAATGACCCACCCCTTGGAGAACTCGGTCTCTTGGGTATTCCTTCCAATTTCAAATGCTGTGCTATACCTTCAATTATGTCTGATTTCCTTAGTCCTGCAGGTAATGCTAATTGTAACTCATCTGCCAATTCTCTTAACTTAGCTTTAGTTACCTTTTGTGAAACAACCAAAGTTAAAACTTCAACTCCCAGACAAGTCTTAACAACTGCCAAAGCCATATTGCAGTCTCACCACTTTAAAAATAAAACTCACACCAACTCTTGAATTCAAAGTGCCTCTCAAACTCGTAACCTTAAGATTCACCAACTCCAACCCAATCAAGGAATTTCGAATATATCCCGCAAAAGGACCAAATTTTGTTATGGCACAGTGGATGGTAAATGCCGAGCTGCTCAAATCCCAGAGGGAAACTTGAAACAGCTGCTGCAACTGTTTTGCAATTTTGTATTTTATTTTGAAATGCGTGCCTTGAACTCAGAAGTAATAAGATGACTGCGACATCAGAGGTTTTTATAAAACTAAATTAAACATTTATTGATAAGAGAAAAGATTTCAAGCACGTATATAAGTCTACAAATTACTACTATAATAACTCTTAAAACTCAGAATTAATCTGGCTCCCAGTTACACTTCTGTTAAGGCAACAGTAGAAACAAATAGATTTAAACAGATCCATGCAAAGCAACACAAAACCTTGGACAATGATATTCAAAGTGAGTTTTCTCAGCTTCAGTTCCTGTAGACAGAAACTTGATGCACAGTGGCTGGAGGGTTTCACACTTGTTTTAGATCTTAGAATGCCTTCTCTCTTACACATAGCCTCATCTCCTTTATACATGTTTTCCACTTTTTAATGTAAATTCCATTGTTCCCGTATGTTTTTTGCAACTTTACTTTTCTCATAATATAAATCTTTCATAGTACTAATTTTATCAGTAACCTTTGGGAAAAATAAACGCACTGTTTAGCTTAGCCTCTTCTGGCTAGGTGTAACACTTTACCATCTCTTTGAAATTCAAAAGAGCCTAATTTATTTAAAAATGCAAATGTTCCTCGCACCTCACCATTCTAAAATTTTGGCCATGCTTATGTATTTAGCATTTCAAACCTAGCTTCCCTTTTGATAACTCAAAGCCTCCAAACCAGCTGTCTCTAATTCAACTATATCCCCAAACACACAGAGAAACTAATCCAAACCCACTTTTACAATAAATCACAAAAATATTACGAAAATTATTATATTTTCATGACAGGTTGGCAGGATGTAACAAGTGCACAACCACAGGGATCAGTGCTGGGGCTACTTACGATCTATATTAATAACTTGGATGATGGGATTGAATGTATGGTTGCTAAATTTGATGACACAAAGACAGATAGGAAAGTAAGTGTGAAGAGGACAAAAAGAGTCTCCTAAGGGAAATGGATTGGTTAAGTGCATTGAAAACTAATTGGTAGATAGAGTATAATGTTGGAAAATGTGAACTTGTCCATTTTGGCAGGAATAATTTTAAAAAGATTTTTTAAATGGGGAGGGATTGCAGAGCTCTGAGGTACGGAGGTATCTGGGTGTCCTGGTACATGAATCATAAGAAGTTAGTATGTAGGTATAACTGGTGATTAAGAAGGCAAATAGAATGTTGTTGTTAATTGCAAGGTGAATGGAATATAAAAGTAGAGATATTTTGCTACAGTGGTATAGGGTATTGGTGAGATCACATTTGGAGTACAGAATATAGTTTTGGTCCCCTTGTTTAAGAAAGGACATAATTGCATTAGAAGCATTTCAGAGAATGAACTGGAGTTCCAGGAATGTGGGGGTTATCCTATGAGGAAAGGTTGGACAAGTTGGGTCTGTATCATTAGAATCTGGAAGAATGAGAGGTGATCTTATTGAAATATATAAGATCCTGAGGGGACTTGATGTTTTCCCTTGTGGGAGAACCTAGAACTAGGGGACACAGTTTAAAAATAAGGGGTCTCCCATTTAAGACAGAAGTGAGAACTTTTGTCTCTCAGAAGGTAGTGCATTTGTGGAACTCTGTTCCCTAGAGAGTGGTGGAGCAGAGCCATTGAATATTTTTAATGTTGAATTAGATAGATTCTTAATTGGCAAGGCTATAGGCTCCCAGCCAAGCCTCATTATATATTCTTGGCTGAAAGTCCAGAAGCCCATTAGCCTGTCTATACAGCTGAGCCCCAGGGAAAACATTGCTTGATTGACACCTCTGGCCCTCTGATCTATGCTGTCAAACTCACAATGTTTATTTACACAAGAGAAAGAGGTTTCAGGTGCTTATTGTTGCTGCTGTTGATATTTTAAAGAGTCTGATGATTGACATTTTTATTTGGCGGTAGTAAAAAGCATTTATTTTAAAGAAAGTTGAAAGTTATCAATGACTTTTTTTAAAGCATTTTTACACATCCTACTGTCACGATAGGGTTAATTTGTTCTATCTAGTGTATAGCAGGTGAATGGGCATAGAATTGCCACAGCTTGGCATGGGGGCATGATAGACCATAAGGGTTGTTTGGAGGGCATACCTTGGCATGGGTATGAGCTAAAGGGGATGGGTGGGGGGGCGCATTATGTGGCATGGATGAGGAATGGGGAGTGTTTAGGAGTGTGAGGGGTGAGGGCTGGAGGGCCTTTCTGTTGGGATTATAACTGGGGCAAAGTCCCACAGCACTGAGGTGGGCCTTTTAAACAGACCCCTTGGCACTCACCAGCTCCTGTGGCTGCCTCAGAACATTTTCTCCGAGTTAGCTGGCCTGACTGCAACCCGCAACTGCCACGCACCCACAATGAAAATCCAGTCATTGAGGGCACTTTCTCCTGAGTGGATGGGTCGAGCTGGGAATTTTCCTGACTCCTGCCACCTGCTTCAAGTATGAAAATCCAGCCCATTGTGAAAATGTTGGTGAAAATGAGCCTTTTCGAATATCAGTTTTTGATGCATTTTGAAATGGTGGTTTTAATACAGACAGGAAAGACCATTCTGCAATGTGTTTCTGGTACTAGATAGGATTTTAATCAGGGTTGGAAAGAATAGTTAAGTACAGTTGTCTTGTGCAGTGGGGAAATAATGTGCAGTGCCACAAAGTGGAACCACATTGGTTGGACAGTTCATTTTAATCATAGAGCCTTAAAATTTTATAGCACAGACAAAAGCTATTTGGCACCTTGTGACTGCATCACGAGTACAAGCGTAATCCAAAACTAACATTACTTGTGCTGCTGTCTCCCCATAGTCCTGCATCCTTCTGTGTCAGATGTTTATCTTAAAAGATGTAACGTCTGTGTCTCCCTGTGGCAAAGTACACCATGACCTAAGAACACTGTATAAAGATATTGCTACAGTACTAATCCCTCTAATACATTGTCCTAGTGACGGTTTCAAATTGATAACCACTCATCACTGACTCCTCAACCAGTGGAAATAGTCTTTTCCCATTCACTGTGTAATGATCCTTCATACTTTAAAACATTTCTAATAAATATCCTCTTTGACTTCCCCATTGTAGTCAAAATAGTCCCAGTATCTCCGGTCAATCCTCTTAACTGTAAATTCTTATTCCAGGTAATATTCTGCTAAATCTATGGTGGACTCCCTACATAGCCTATAATATCCTTTTTATGAAGGGCCCCCAAGCTGCTCATGCTACTCTAAGGGCAGAATTTTGGCCTCTCTGGATGGGCGCTGCGGGCAGGCCAACCGCTGCCCGTGATTGGATCCCAACCGTGATTTCACGCTGGCTGGCCAATTAATGGCTAGTCAGCGTGAAATGTGCACTGCAGTGCTCAGCGCTGCCGGTGTGGGGGCAGGAGGACGGCGGGTGCTGAAGTTCGCGCATGCGCGTGGATGCACACAGTAAAAGCTCTCTGAGGCACAGAGCTGCCTCAGGGAACTGAAGATTCTGAACACTTATAATAAAGAAGTGAAAAATAATGGACACGTCCCATTGTGTGACTGTCGCATGACATGTTAAATATGAGTGTTAAATTTTTAAATTTATTTTTAATAATTGGTTAAAACCTTATCCTGCCAGTGGATGAGGTTTCGTCAAAAATGCAAATACTGCTTGGTCTTTTCGCCTGCCGGCCAACCGATCGGTTGGATTGGCAGTGAAAAATTCTAGTCAATTAATTGATTAAGGGCCTTAATAGGCCTCTTAATTGTCAGTGGGGCTGCTGCCACCTCTCATGTGTGCCCGCTGAGTGAAATATCGCGAGAGTGTGCGATGATGTCAGGACGCTCGCCTGACATCACTACGCATTATTTTACTCTCGTTCAGGTCGGATGCCCAATGAGACAAAAATTGTGCCCTAACTGAAAATGTATAATGACTGTGTTACTCTTCCACTTTATGCCCTGAACTAAAGAACTATAAAATGCTACTGGTTATTGTACTGCCTTTATCTACCTGTATTTGCACTTTTAGGCAAAGATATATTTGATTCTTGACGTCTTTCCAGATGCTGTGGTGCTTGACCCCCATCTCCCAGCTAAAAAATCGGGTGGGGAAACCCGCCCAGGGCAAGAACGGCTGTCCTGCAGTCATTTAATGACCAATTGGCTGTTAATAGGTTGGAGGCGGGATTTCCACACTAGAGACAGGAAGTCCTGTCTCACAGAGCTGCTGGTCAATCAGAAGACAACAGCTCTCTTTGTCCCCATCGCGTCAGCAGGAGTGGTGGCCACTGCCGATAATGAACCTCGGTGATGAGGAGGCGAGCTGCGATGCATTAGAACTTTGTAACTGTTTGGGGTTGGCGCAGGTATTGGAAAGGGGGCTCAGGGCTGGTGTTTGAGAGGCCATGGGGGAGGGGGGTTACACCTTTTGGTGGGGGCTCTCCATTGGGCCCAGGAGGCAGTTAAGAAGGGACCCTCCCTGCCCACCACCAGTCTGTGCAGGGATACCTGTCCGGCTGGCTGCTTGGTGTGGGCCTCTTCCCCTACTAGTTAAATTCCGGCAGCGGTGGTATGAGACCATTAAGTGGGTATTAATTGCCACTTACTGGTCTCAATTGGCCCACTGGCACCACACCTACCACTGGTATAATTGTAGTGGGGCCGGGGAGGCGGGCAGGCAGCGGCTAGGCTGCCCGCAGGATTTAACATGTCCCTTCACCTTCAAACCCCTCGGCAGGGGAGTGTTAAAACCAGCCCCTTGGCATTTTTCCATTGAGCAGAAACATGTTTGTCCATTCCATTAATCTATTCATGGTCTCTAATTTATTTTACAGACACTCTTGTTGTTTTCCAATGCTCACTTTTTGTGACATTGACATTGTGTACCCAATGTCCAAATGATACATATGTTAGAAACAAAAGTGAATACACCAGAGCTCCTCTAAGGTATACCAATCCCAACACCTTTTGAATCCGAGCATTCTGCATAATCACTATCCCTTTGTTTCCTGTTTGTCACCCAACTTCCTATCCATGCTGCAGCATTTCCCTCCATATTGATTTTTTTTTAGAAATTCAATTAAAATTGTTAAACATAAATTGCCTTTAACAAATCCATGGTTATACATGCATCTATAAATGCTCATTAATGATTTCAAATTGTGTCTCTCATTCTGAGCTATGTTAGTCAGGAAATATTGAAGTAGTCTCCTCAGTGGGCTATTATCGCAATATTCTTGGCTGACGTCCATAAAGCAGCATTAATGATGATGTGCAACATGCCACCCATTGTTTTCTTTGATAGCAGAGGTTTCTGGTGCAGAAGGGCCTATGTAAGAATATGGAGGAGGTATCTGAAGATGCATGCCCATCATTTACAATTAAGGCCATCATTGTCTGATTAATTACAGCCAGTCTAATAAAATACTTGCATTGTGGGTCCCTTGTATTTTAGAACTTTGTACAGCTGGAGGGTGAGGTGTTTTTTAATGATTCAGAAATTATTTGTATGCAGAATTATTATGCATGCTCTCAGATGCATCAAAATTAGTAATATTTAAATTAGAGATAAAAACAAAAAACGAAAAACTGCTTTTCTTCTCCGCCGATGGTGCCAGACCTGCTGAATATTTAAATTGGGCTTGCCTGTGAAGTCCCTCTATGTGGCTCCTGGAGCCACTGTTCAAAAGCCGGAAGATAGGCCGCTAAGTTCAAAATGCAGGGAAGTGAAATTCAAGATTTTCCAAGGGGCTGCTCCTCCAATCACAGGCTGTTATTTTCCTGTGTTTGCTGCTAGTGGGCTCACTAGTGATAGCCTCACTAGTGAGCTGCTATGGCTAGACAATCCACCTCCTGGAAGTTGCTGGATCCACATGGTTGATGGTCTACCCACCCATTGCTGTATGTGGTACTCCAGGGCCCACGGTCATGGGAGGCCTACATCCTGATCTCCACAGGCACTCCCAGGTCTTCTTCAGGGAAGTCCTGACATTGGCATGCTGTGTTGGTCTAGAAGTATCCTGGGAGTGAACACCTGCTGGTGGCACGGATGGCTGGGCAGGATGAAAATTCCTGACAGGCCTTAATCTGCAGCCCACTAACGGGATGCAAAATGATTTCACGCTGGCCTTTAGCGGGAATGGCGAACTGTCATGGTGGGCGGGAGCGCACGTCCCCGCTGTTGTTTACGCCAGCAGGAAACCGACTTTTCGGCTCCCAATGCATTGTCACCCCCCCGCCTGCCCGCCATGAAACCCACCATCAGAGGGGTTGCGGGGGGGGGCGGGTGGATGGTCTCTAAAATTCTGCCTTTATTTTTTAGCCCTCTTCTGGTCTCAAGTCTTTTTTTCTTGCTTGATGGACTTTGTGATGAAAGATGCAACAACTTCCCCACTCAGGCCTATGGTTTAAAATAACATTTATTCTTTAATATAAAAGAATTCCATTGTTAAACTATTAAAAATGGTGTGACTTGTTAGCTAAATAAATATTAATGTTTGCTGAAGCCTCATGTTCTTTCACAAAGTGCAATACTGAGTTAAAAATAATGTACAATAATTGCCATGCGAGGCACACAGGATATGTAAAATATTGAATCAACAGTAACAGGAACAACTAATGACTTTAGTGAATGTTTCAGCATGTTTTAATGCTCCACTAAGGACCCTCAAGCTAATGAAGGAACAAGGCATAGCTGAAGACTTTGATCCACTTCTCTTCCAGCATAAAACATGTAAGAACACTCATTAGATTTTGAATTCTGCATTACGAAATATATGGCACTATACAGATTAAAAGTAAAGAATTCCATTATGGCTGCTGTTCACCTGGATTTCACATTTTAATCAGGTGTAAATTGCTACAAACGTACAGCAAATAACTTACAAATGTGTTTGAATATATTGAATGCTTTTCTGTGGCTGTTTGTCATTTTGTGCCAATTTTGTGTTGGGCTTTAATTTGTGGAGTGTCAATAAAATAGAAAGTAAGTATTTGAATAATGCTTATATTGTAAATAAAACACCTAACTGAACTGTATCACAACATAATATAGCATTTGTAGTTTTTAAATAAAAACTATTCACTGCATAGATGTTAAATGAATGAAACGCTTAAATGAAGATTCCAGTTCGCTGTCATCTTTCAGCTTGGGATAAAAGCCTACAGTTAACACTTATCAATTAGCATAGTAAACACACTGTTCAAACTGCTGACAATTTAAAATACTCAGCAGGTCTGGCAGCATCTGCGGGGAGAAACAGAGTTGACATTTCAGATCTATCATCTACCTGCTGAGTATTTCCAGCATTTTCTGCATCAGAAGGATTTGAAATTGGGATGCCTGTCTATATCATCTGGTGTCATTTCAGTTTGGTTTTTGAGAGTCTGGCTCACTATGTTTACACTTCTAAATCCACTTCTCTTACAATGGCAGTACATTATAAACACAATTCTTAAAAAAAAAAACTCCACAAAAGTGTTGTAGGGTGGTCCAGTTGTGCTATTAATGATAGAGTTGACCTGCAGACACTTGTTGGGTGGAAACATTAAATTTATTTACAATGTACTCAGTAGCAACTACATGTGTGCTTTCAACTTCAATTCTATTTCTACACTAACTGCTGAGGTAGCCTGTGCTACTCTCCTATTAGTTACTACAGATCACGTGATCTTGCCTGACAAGTCTTATTCTTAAAGATACATTACACACTAAATAAAACCATAATTACTACATTCCTCCCCCTTTAACTCGGCTATACATATTATATTTACAGGTACATATTTTTCAAGACAACATAATATTTACAGTGGGGAAAGGAATTTACAAGTTCAGTCTTTTAGGTGGTTTTCTGGTACATATGGAACGTCGTAGCTCCACAACTTCAGATTCTTTGTCAGGAACCTCCTTTTCCGGAGCTGTCTGAACATCAGGTGCTTCGGTGGGCACTTGCAGTTCTGTATCCTCAACTCTTACAGGAATATCAGACATGTCAGTCCTGGGATGAGCATTCTCAACAAGAAATGCAGACCCGGTCATGATCCCTGGTGGAACAATATCTTGGTGATTTGTCTCTCTCTTCCTTAAATGGTCCACATGTTTACAGATGATCCAGCCTTCCACCTTCATGTGGTAAGAAAGAGGTCCAGTCGCTGCACTTATTTCACCCGGTAACCACTTTGGTCCCTCCCCAAAATTTTTCACATATACCGGCTCTCCCACAGTAAATTTCCTCTTGTGACTATGCTAGTTGTGTCTAGTTTTCTGGCTGCCCTGAGTCCTTTATACTTCCCCTCTAAATTCAGCATTATTAAGCTCAATCTCGTCCTGAGACAGTGTTTTAATAATAACTCCGCAGGTGTGACACCTGTTGTATGATGGGTAGTCCTGTAATGAAAAAGAAAGCGTGCTAGCTTGGTTGCCAAGAAATCGCCAGTTAGTCTGCCTTGAATGTTTGAACTGCCCTTTCAGCCAGTCAATTTGAGGAAAGGTGGTACAGTGCAGTTTTCACATGGTGATACCATTGAGGCTGATAAACCATTGAAGCTCAGCACTCATAAATGCCGCATTGTTGTTGGAAATTACTACTTCTGATCGTGAATGGCAAAACTCTGACATAGTTTCTCAATTGTAGCGGCTGACGTTGGTGACTTCACCTTGTATACGTACAGCCATTTTGAACAGGCATTGACAATTGACAGGAAAGGTCCAATGTAGTTAATGTGTAATTGCACCCAGGGTCTACCTGGCCACTCCCATAGGTGTAATGGAGCTGTCACTGGAAGCTTTTGCAGTTGCTGACTTTGCACACAGTGCTTTAATAAACTCCCTATTTCACCATCCATCCCAGGCCACCATAGATAGCTGCTTGCTGTGGTCTTAATTTGGGAAATTCCTGGAAGGGCACTGTGTAGTTCAATTAAAAATGGCTCCCTTCTCTTTGGAAGAACTATCACTTATGCTCCCCACAATAAGATGCCATCCTGGCTGGTTATTTCATGTCTTCTGTTGAAGTATGGTTTCATTTCATAAGATCTGGGCTCCTGTAACCAACCATGTATCACTTATTCTTGTACTTGAGATAGGACTGGGTCCCAACTTGTCCAATCTCTGACCTGTTGAGCACATACAAGCAAGGAATCTAAGAAATTTAACAGTAAAACAAGTTCCTGTGGAACTGGCACATGCTCATCATTTTCTTGTAAAGGCAAATGACTAAGGGCATCGGCATTTGCAAATTGATTGCCAGGCCTAAATACGAAAGTATATTCGTATGCTGCCAGACTTAAGGCCCATCAGTGTATTCTTGCTGAGTGGTATAGCCTTATTCTCACTAAACAATCCTAGCAATGCCTCGTGGTCTGAAACGATTGTAAAATGATGACTGTAAAATTTCTTGACACCAAAGATGATGGACAGGCCTTTTTCTATCTGCAAGTATCCCTTTTACGCTGTGCTGAGTGTTCTTGATATGTAATCTATTGGCTGTTCCATGCTGTCATCCATCTGATGAGAGAACACTGCTCCCACTCCATGGGGAGGATGCATCACATGTCAGCACTAATTCTTTCATCTGGTCATAATGCACTAATAGATTGGACGAATGCAACAATTGTTTCACCTTTATGAAAGCTTCTTTCTGGGTCGTCTCCCAAGACCAACATTGGTTCTTTTTGAGTAGAGAATGCAGGGGGCCAGCACTGTAGACAAATTGGTTAAGAACCGCCCATAATAGTTGATCATTCCTAGGAATGATTTGAGCTCTGAGGCGTTCTTTGGTGCAGATGCCTCTCTTATGGCTCTCACTTTTTGCTCAACTGGGTGGAGGCCCTGTGAATCTACCTGGTGACCCAAATAGATTACCTCCCTTGCTTGGAACGTGCACTTCTCTTTTTTTTTAAGTGCATTCCAGCTTGCAAGAAACATTTTAAGACTTCTTCTAAGTTTGCCAAATGCTCTTTATCAGTGAATCCTGTCACCAATACATTGTCTAAATAGACTACAACTTGTTGCAGTCCCTGCTGTAAGCTTTCCATTGTTCTCTGAAAGATGGCACAAGCAGAGGAGACAACGAAAAGCAATCGTGTGTATTGATACAACCCTTTATGGGTACTAATTATGACAAATTCCCAGAAGGCATTTTCCAACTCTAATTGTTGATAAGCATGACTCTTGTCAAGCTTTGTGTACATTGTCCCTCCTGCCAGCTTGACATACAGGTCATCGATTTTTGGAATGGGGTGCCTGTCTAGCTTAGCTACTTTATTAGCCTTCAGTTTGTAGTTTGCAGTGTCTACAAATGCAGATGCTTTGGGTGGGTTTAAGGATGGGAACTATGGGTGCTGCCTAATCTGAGAACTGAACAGGTTGTATGATGCCCAGTTCCTCTAGTCTGTTCAGTTCAATGTGGACTTTTTCTTGCAGGGCATATGGCACTGGTCTCGCCTTCATGAAGAGAGGGGTTGCTTTGGGGTCCACGTAAATCTTGGCCTGCAGATCCTGGATTTTCCCTAGCTCATCCTTGAAGATGGTGGCATACTTTCTAAGTAGCTATGGTAGGCCACTTGATCTCAACTGGAAAATTTCAGCCCATTCTAACTTAATCTCCTTTAACCAATTTCACCCCCGGAGGCTTGGCCCTTCACCTGCTACCACCATCAAGCTTTGCCAATTAGCTTTGATAATGGACAGTTGCTCTGCTTTTGTCTTTTACTTGGTTGTCTTTTCCCATATATGTTTTTAGCTTGGCAGCTGTTTCTTCTAGACTTAATTGATGTTCACCATTATTCAAATGTCTGAAGGTATGTTCCCCAATTACTGTATTGGAAGCTCCCATGTCCACTTCCATTCTAACAGGTTTGCCATTTACTTTCACTGTGACAAATATTGGTTCTGTCTTTCCAACTTTCAGATTAAACAACGAGTAAATGTCTGAATTTATTGTTTCAGGCTCTTCTACATTGTAGATTTAATTGGGCTTCTTCTTTTGTTTACAAGCCTGCTTGAAACTTTCCTTGTGCTGCCTCATCGTATGTCCATTTCTATGACAATAGCAGCATTCGATTCTCTTAAACTGCCAATCGCTAAAAGACTGATTGGGCAGGATATTTCCGTCGGCGTGCGGGGGCGGGCACGACACACCAATGTGTAAAATGACACGAGGTGATGTCGGGTGTGCGTCCCGATGTCATTTCTTTATTTTGTTTGGTGGGCACACTCTGGAGGTGGCTGTGTGCCTGCCAAACTGTCAACTGCCTATTAAGGCTAATTAAAAAGTAATTTAACTTATTAATAACGCTGCCCGTCCAACCTTAAGGTTGGTGGGCAGGCGAAGAGCCCAAGTGGCCTTCATGTTTTTTATGAAACCTCATCCACAGACAAGATGAGGTTTCCTGAAGGTTTTATAAAATAATTAAATACATTTTGCAAACTTCACAAACATGTCCCAGCTCACGTGACACTGTCACATGAGCTGGGACATGTTTGTGAAGTTTGCAAAATGTGACACTGTCACATGAGGGGACATGTTTTAATAATTTTTTACTTTATTTAAAAAAAAGTTTTATTATCTAATTAATCTCCCTGAAGCAGCTGCATGCCTCAGGGAGATTGCTGCGCTCTTTGCGTTACGCTGGGCAGGCCTTAATTGGCCTGCCCACTTAAAATAGTGGAACGCAGCTGATCGCGGGCTGCAATTCGCTCCGTGCCGGCTCCCATCCAGTCCGCCCACCATAGGAAAAATTCTCCCCATTGTTTCCACCTCTATCAACGTTATTATTTGATTTCACTACTAAGTTATTTTTCTTTATTCTTTGGCTAGCAGGGGCTGTTTCCCACTTCTTGGCAGAGTCTCGCTTTTACGCACCACTTTCAGCTGAGGTTTCCTGTCCAACGTGGAGGACAGTGCTATTTCGCGCACCCTGTATTGTTTTCAAATCTCTTACTGCACCTTTCATGGCCAGCGCTATCCCTAGCACCTTATTGAAATCCAGATTCACTTCGGAAAATAATCTTTTCTGAATAGTGTCCTCTTTCACACCACACACTAAACGATCTCTGAGCATGTCGTTCAGAGTTGTACCAAATTCACAATGTTCCATTAGCTGCTTCAAATCTGCCACGTAGCACGCAGTTGTCTCACCTGCAGCTCTATTTCATGAATTAAACCTGAACCTGTGCATCATGACTGAGGGCTTCGGTTGAAAATGACCCTTCACAAGGCCCACCAATTCATCGAAATTCTTAGAATCTGGGGCAGTGGGTGCCGTCAACTTAGAATCAAGCTGTAGCTTTTGCTCCCACAAGTACTTGAGATGATTGCTCACATCTTCTTTCCCCCCATAATCTTGTTTGCTTGAAAAAAGAACATGAGGCATTTTATGCATTGAGGCCAATCATCTGTGGCAGGTTCTATAAGACCAATTCTCCCAAATTGTGGAATTTTGAGAGGATAACTTCTTTAATTCCAATGGAGCTTGCTATTACCAGTCACTAGGCGAGATACAGTGCTGATTTCTTTCTAACTTGATTTCTTCTGTTCAATCCTGTTTTACCCTCATCACCAGTTTGTTGTGGGGTGGCCGAGTTGTACTGTTAATGATAGAGTTGATCTTCAGACACTTGTTGGGTGGAAACATTAAGTTTATTTACAATGTACTCAGCAGCAACTATACGTGTGCTTTCAACTCCAACTCTATGACTACACTGACTGCTGAGGTAGCCTGTCCTACTCTTTTATTGGTTACTACAGATCATGTGATCTTGCCTAACAAGTATTATTCTGAAAGGTACATTACACACTAAATAATAACATAATTACTACAAAAAGTAAAATACTGCAGATGCTGGAAATCTGAAATAAGAACAGAAAATGTTGGAAATGCTCAGCAAGTCAGACTGAGAACCTTTCATGATGCAATACCTGCCCTTTTACCTCCTCCCCTTCCACTATCCAGGACTCCAGACACTTCTTCCTGCCGAAACAGCAATTTACTTGGAATTGTCTTTCAATTTAACATCATCTATTTGCTGCTTGCATGTAGGCTCCTCTATACTGGGGACATCAAATGCAGATTGGGTGACCACTTTGTGAAACACCCCCATTCAGTTCACAGCCATGATCTGAAGCTTCTCGTTGCTTGTCATTTTAATTCTCTGCAACAATCCTATTCTGACCTCTCTGTCCACAGCCTCCTACACCAGTCCAATGAAGTTCAACAGAGGCTCAAGAGCAGCACCTCATCTTTCAATTAGCTTCTCTAGACCCATCTTTTATTTCTCTTATGCCATTAGCACCCACCTTGTACTTGCACCATCTTTCCTTTCTGTCATTTAATCCCTGCTCCCTTACATCCTATAACAGACCTTCCTTTTGTTCTTTCCTCTCCAATTCCCTTTTCCTGTTTCTGTACTTGTAAAAACACTATTGCACTTAAACATTCTGATGAAAGGTCAATGACCTGAACCATCAACTTTGTTTCTCTGTCCACAGATGTTCCCTGACTTACTCTTCTGTTTTAATTTTAAGGTCATTTTTGTGGGATTTCCCAGATACAATTTCAAGAAAGTAAGAAGATTTTGAAAAAAAAAATTGGTTCAGTTTTTGCCTTACTTTAATTGGCAGATTTTCCCATTACTCATCAGTTACAGATTCCCGTTTTCCTCTTTTCCTGCACAGTTCATATCTTTCAACAGGCATTACTGAAAGGTATCAGCCATCAACTGAAAGTCTTCCAACTCTCTCTCCATCTTGTTTGTAAAACAACAAATTGTCATTAGCTAATCATGGGAGGTTTATCAGTACAACATTTAAGAAAAACTGTTTCATCTAATGTGTTTTGAGTTTATATCATACATCTGGTTCAATACTTTGTAGTTGCCAGTGTATGTTTGCAAATTTCTTAGCTGGTTGGCTCAAATCTCATATTCATAACAGACAACAAACAGCAAATGAAGTGACAGGAAATGTAGTGTATCAATCAAATGTGTGGAAAACAAGTAGACATATTTTTAATGAAGAATTGCTAAGAAAATATCAAAATGCTGCATCAAACAGGAACAGTCATTGCAGCGGTCTGTCTAAGAGGAGAAGCTGTACTACACATGACAGGTCATCAGTCAGGGGAGGAATATCAAACTTGAAGGAGAGCAGGCCTAGCAGGAGGGAGAGCGGTCAATGGTCTCTGAGGTAGGATCAAGGGATACTGAGAGAGGTCAAGGATAATGGAGGGGAGCTCCAGGATAATGGCAATAAGTTTGAAGGTGATCATTGGAAGGTCAAGGGTCACTGGCTTTGGGTCAAGGGTGGTAGTTGAAGGCTTCATGATGATTGAAGGAAGGAAAAGCGGAATGTTGGGAGGGTCAAGGGACTTGGGAGGAAGCTTGGGGCTGCCAGAGGGAGGATGGAGGTGCAACTGCAGGGTCATATGTTAGTGTCCGTTGACATGGCTGCTAAGAAAGTTTGAGATCAGGTTGTTGTGGGAAGAGGCCACTCTGGCATGGGAGGGGTTCTAGGTATGGCCCATGGGAGGGTCAAGCATTCCCATTTGTCAAGTGCAACTGCTCTAGGAATGGAGGCCATGTAAATGGAGGTGTTCATGTCTTTGCTTGCCTTCTTCACACAGCTCATTGCTGGATTCACTATGGGTCTCATACACCCAATTTTTTTGCCACCTGGGGCAGTGGAGGAGAGAATTCGCCAGAGGAAGCCTTTGGTTGCACAACAACATAGGCCACAAGGCCATCAGCCAGCCGAGGGAGAGGAAGGTCAGGAGGCACCCAGTCAGGCATGTCATCATCGCTGAAGAGCTTTGATGCTTTAGCACATGTTCAGAAGACGCACCAATTGCCTTCAGGTGCTGGAGAGTCAATGTTGGAGATGGCTGAGACTTTCTTGGGAGACAGTCACTGACCTGTATGCACTTCTTCAATAAGACCTGCAGCCCCATAGATTTGGAGGAACCCCATGCCACTTGTCCTCAAGATGACTGCAGCAATAAACGTCTATGGCAATGGCTCATTTCAGGGCTCCACGGGGTACATGTGTGGCATTTCCCAGGCTACAGCACATAGGTGCATATGGTAGGTGATCAATGCCCTGTTTGAAAGGCCCAAGGAATTCATCAGATTCTTAACAGATGATGACAGTCAGGCTGCTAGGGTAGATGGTTCCCATGACTACAGGGTGTAATCAACTGCACCCACGTGGCCATTAGAGCTCCCTTGGAACAGGCAGCAGCATTTGTAAATTGGAAGGGGTTTCATGTTCAAGTTGTCTGTGACCACCAGTAAAGAATTATGCAGGTTTCTACGGAGCTTTTCAGACTAATACACTTTACCGAGCTCCCAGCTTCCACAGCTCTTTGAAGCCCCTGCCCAAGTGCGGGGTTGGATCCTGGGTGACAAGGGCTATACTGTGAGGACGTGGCTCATGACACCAGTGCATCATTTCCACACCCCATGGAGGAGCATTACAGCACTGCACACTGCTCAACAAGGGTAAGCACACACCAGACCATAGAATTGCTCAAAATGTGCTTCTGCTACCGCTTTTGTGGAGCTTCACAACATGTGCTATAGAGGGTGTCCAGGATTGTCGTTGTCTGCTGTGCCTTGCATAACATTACAATTCAGAGGGGAGATGAATTACTAATCGAAGACATGGAGGAATTGTTAACCTTCTCAGATGATAATGACAGAGAGGAATATAAGGAAGAAGACAGAGATCTCACAATGGAGGGACAAGGAGAAATGTGCCAGGGATGTCAGAGACAACCTCATCTTCAATCATTTTGCTCAGGAGTGAGGCACCTCCACGACTATCAGTACCTCACCTGCAAGCCTTTGCCTGCTCTGAATGTGTGCCCACCTCTGCCAGCCTCCATCCAGACCTATCTTAATACCCATGTCCTCTACCACCTAGAAGGCCAATGGCAATGGATCTTTAACGCCCAGGATGAAAAGAGATGACTGTCACCAGGGATACAGGCTTTGCACTGCCATTTAAGTCACTGAAGCAATTATGAGCCATTTTTCTACCCCGTATTGGCAGGGCCATGAAAGCATGAGCAGCATATTGCTTCTCACGCTTGTACATAACCTCAGCTAAGCTGCTTGACATGTCATTTATGGAAAGGCCAGCAGATGCTGCATGTTCAGCCATGTCACATTGCCTTGAGAATACAAATCGAGGCACATACCTGACCATCCAATAAAGACTGACCCCTAAGACACAACTACATTGCTACCAATACAAATAAGATGTAATATGTCCTCTGAGCACATCCAAAAAAATGCATGTGATGCACACAATAATCAAGTGAACAAACTATAACGTGAAATATATATACATGTATATAAGTTTACAGTGTCTAACCACCAAGGCCCTCACAATGTATTAATTTTTCGCTTACATCCACAATGCTTTGGTGTGACTCCAACATCAGCAACTGATGACAACGAATGCTGCTGAGATCAATGCCCTATTGCAGGCAATGATCTAGGCTATGTCCTGGTTTGAGGGCCCTGGCTTACTGCGGGTCTCCATGCACGCAGAGACGTCTTTCTCAGCCTTTCCTACTGGAGGCTCTGGGGTCACTGTCAGAGGGAGATGAGGAGCATTTGCTCTCCCTGGGAGTGCTCTAAGAGGACATCCCAGGGAGCCTGGCTGGCACTCTCCTCCCTCTCAGTGCATAATGGCACCTCCCTGTATCTCTAAGGAGAAGGGGCACCTGAAAGGAGGTCCAGGTGGCTTGTTCCCCTCTCACCTAGTTACTGCTATACTGAGCCCATGACTGGAGCGATGGAATGCAAGTCCTTGTGCATATGGGTCGTATGGTAGACCTGGCTCTTCATTGTGGCCGTCAAGCTCTTCATGAAGGAAGCCACGCACCCAGCTGCCAGAAGTATAGCAGAAGTCAAGGCGTTGATAGACTCCTCCGCCATTCATGCAAGGTTCTGCATAGTCTCTGGTAACTCAGCCAGATTTGCCCCTACCTGTTTCTGCATCTCCAGCATGATTATTATGGCTGAGACCAAAGGCCCATCATCAGCCTTGGGCTCAGCCTGATCCCCAAAATTTTTCCCATTGTCAGGGACCTCGGTTGACACAGCTGCTAAGATGTGAGGTGTTCACCAGCATGTGCCCTCAATTCTATACACGAACCCTGCAAAATCCATATGAATGCAACTGAGCTGGTGGAGGATGAGGGAGAGGTAGATAACGGTGCATCCTCTGGGTGTTCTTGGTCTTCATTAGAGGTGGAGTTGTCAGTTTTTACCGTGGGCTTTGGTTTACTTTGCTTAGGACGACGACCTGTGTTGGAGAACAAGAAGAAATAAATTAAGGAGAAGCTCAGTCTATCAGACAACCACAATTTCATACGTATCTCTAATGTGCCAAGGTCTCAACAGCAGATTGGTGGCATTTTCACTCTCTTGGCTGGCTAGTCCAACCTTGCCATCTGCAACAGACTGGCCACCCTGCTCACCCACAATCTCCAAAGCTTGCTCTTCATGAGGCATTAGCACTTTCAGGTCAGCCATTTCTCCTCTGGTCTTGGTTCTCTTCCTAGCATTGAAGGTCTCCCTATCTTGAATGACAAAGTGGAGACTTAGGCATATTAGTGATATGTAACTCCATTGTCCCTATGTCACATACTGGCCGCACATTTTTACTGATACCCAATTGCTGAACCATGCACAACTGTCATACAGTTTGGCCTGTACTCTGATGATGACTTCACATTTTCTAGCCTGGCTTCTCTCCCTACTTGCAAAGTCCCTTGAGAGACCCTTTGTGCAAAGCCACATTACCACTTACCCTGGCTGATCGGAGGAGGTCGTTCATCCTTTTGAGGCACTACACTCAAGTTTGCAGCTGGACCCCACAGCTGCTTGCCTCCTCTGCCATCTCCATCCAGGATGCCTTGGTCAAGTGGGAGGGTCTCCTATTGCCGTCCTTGGGGAAGAGCACCTCCCGCTGGTCCTGGATGGCTTGGAGGAGAACCTGGAGGGAGGCATTGCTAAGCTGGGGGGTTGCTCTTTGTCTGTATGCAGACATGTCATTGAATGTGGGGTGGGGAGGTGCAGGGGAAATGATGGGCATCCAAGAAGCTGAAAGGGGGGAGTCGTGGGGAATATTTGATGGAAGGTGTCAAAGGGAATGGAAGCTGTGAGTCACATAAAGTATCTAAATGATTCTGTAGGTAGAGGATCTGTGTTCAAACTTGACACCAGTTCTCCCTGCCAAGTTGTTGGATGGGATTCAATCAAACTGAAGGACTGATGATTTAAAAAAATGCTCTGGTGCCAAATTTTCTGGAAACAGTGCCTCTACCTGGTTTACTAATCTAATTTTTCACTGTATCTTATTCCCTTTACATAAAATGTTTAGTTTCACAGTTTCGGAAAATAATGTGACCGACACATTTTGCTTTTCTTTTACGTACAATTTTATGGCTTTTTTCAATTTTATGCATATAATCCGCCCTTTAGAAAGAAATGTGCCCCTTAGGGAATGCTTTCTTTGTTTGATCATGTTTCGATCAGCTTAACTGTTTTGCCTTTGTAATTAACATAAAAAAATTATTGCTAAATAAGGAAGTGTGGCTTGTCCATGTGGATGACGGAAAAAAGGATTTTACAGTAAATGGAAGCACTGACTCACCAAATAGACTTTCCCTGTGAGGAGATGTGCCTACAGGAAACTTACAAGCTTGCAGTCCCAGAATTTATGTCCATTAACTAGTGGCCTGAAAATCAAGGTCCACAGGCCCACAATTTTTCTGACCAGTGATCCTTATGAGTACTATTTCTTGTTGGGAATACTTGATTGAGCAAGAGTATGAAAGAAAGAACATGAATTTATGTTATGCTTTTGATGATCTTAGGATCTGAAAGCTTTTTATTACAGTTAATTAATATAAGTTGTTGCAGTAGGGTACATGGCAGCCAACTTGCATGCAGCAAGGTCCCATAAACAGAAATGAAATACATGACTTAAATCTACTTTTAGATGTTGATTGAGGGCTAAATATTGGCCAGGACAGCAAGTGGACCTCCCTGCTCCTCTTTGAATAGTGGTCATGGGATCTTTAAAATCCACCTGGGAGGGCAGACGGAGCTTTGGTTTACTATTACATTCAAAAAGCAGCACCTCTAACACTGTTGCACTTGGTCAGTATGGCACAGAAGTGCCAGCCAGGATTACGTGCTCAAGTCTCTGGAGTGGTGCTTGAACCCACTGTCTTCTGACTTAGAGATGAGGATGCCACCATTGAATCAAGGTTAGCATCTCTGCTCTAATGCATAAAAATAATTCCCTTCTATAGCTTTGACTGGATCAATGTTTATTTTACGCAAAAATTTGGCGAAGCTGATGCAATTCTTTTTGTTATTTATTTTCATACTATTTAGTGCTATTTTTCACTGGTCTGTGCTGGGAATCCCTATTGGCAGTGAAAAGATTTTCCTACCAATGTGATTCAGATGGCTTGTATGAGGTGAGAGTGTAACCACTGAGTGGAGGCTGACACCTTGCTATTTTATAAAATAGTTACTGTTATAGTTAACGTAAATGAAATTGTACAATCTGACCATCTCCAGATCACTTGAATCCTTCCTGAAAACATATTTTACGTACCATTTTTATCACAAATTGAAATATTTACTATACAGAATTACATAATTCATGAAAATGTAATTTTGTAATCCCCAGGGATCCCCCTTTCTACTCCCTAGTGTTCACCTCTCTCTCGTTTTCTTCCAACCCCCACACTCAAGCTCTGTCCAATCTCATTTTGTTCCACTGATTCATGAGACCCACCTCCTGGCCCTCAACATCATCGTAATAAACAGCTGTCTACCCAGCTACCTTTTCAGACCTTATGCTAACTGACATTGTGAAAGATCCTCAAGTGCTGACCCCAGCCCTGTTAAAACTGCCATTATCACCCCATTGCTTAAAAAAATGCGCTTGACCAACCTGCCATTTGTGAGGAAATCGGTATCGTTGAGTTAACGGGTTTTCCGAGCGGTGGGCCGAGCGCGTGCGCGGGAGTTCTGACGTAAGTGCAGAGTGTGGCAAGGTGGGTATGGGGCACAGGCAGCGCATGTTCACGTGGCGAGGGTGCGAAATACCGACGCAGGACTGGAGTTTTACAGTAGAATCGAGCCCACTCGGAAGTCGATGAGGAACAAGGTCGGCTCCACGCAGTTGAAATGCTGCCGTTAGCTCTGTGCTGCTGAGGGGGTTGGGGCTCAGGGACTCCCTGGGAGCCGCTGATAGCTTGCTGCACTTGTGTTGTGAGTTGGAGCACCGGGAGGCCCAGGCGCTGTTGTTGGGGTCCTTCCGGAGTTTAGATGCTGGAGTGTAGCCAGGCCAACACAGGAGTGCACAGTCTCGGTAATAGGTGAGATCAGCTGGAAAAGAAGACCAGGGAGGTTTGACCTGGGAGCAGATTTGAGGGAGATCTGGTATGGTGTGCATCGGGTTACAATTGTACCTGTGGAACTCCGGTGGAGTAGAGCTGCAGTAGGCTGGGGATCTTTGAAGGAGAGGAGCTGAAATCTGAGTCTGCAGTCAGTTCTTGTTGAAAGTAACAAGAGTGACATCACAAGACAGCGGCGGAGAGATCAGAACCAGCACAAGTGCAGGGAAGCTTCAAAAAGTGATGTCAGCACAAAGGTGAGAGCTGATTGGTAAGTAGTGGGTAAGTGTTTTTCTCCAGTTTAAAATAGATTAAGCTAAGGAAAGGGTAAGGGCTCTAGTTTTTATTTTAAGTAAATAAATAATTTAACTTTTTTTACTGTATTTAACTTTAAGGTTTTTTTTCAACTAGAGGCATGGCAGGGCAGGTCAGTCCCGCATTGTGTACCGCCTGCAACATGTGGGAAGCCCTAGACGCTCCTTGCACTCTGACCAACCACGTGTGCAGGAAATGCCACCAGCTGCAGCTACTTGAGCTCCGAGTTTAGGAGCTTGAGTGGCAGCTGGAGGCACTGAGGTGCATCTGCGAGACAGAGTTTTGTGGATAGCACGTTTTTAGACGTGGTCACCCCACAGCTTATGGAAGTGCAGATAGGAAGGGAATGGGTGACCATCAGTCAGAAGAAAGGTGTCAGGCAGGTAGTCAGGAAATCCCCAGGGTTTATCTTGCTGGAGAACGGTTTTTCTGTGTTGGAAAACGTTGAAAGTGACGGTTCCTCTGGGGAGTGCAGCCTTGCTCATGGCACTGTGAGTGGCTCAGCTGCACCGGAGGGGGGAGAGGGGGGGGGGGGTGCGATAAAAGAGGGGAAGAGCAATAGTGGTAGGAGACTCAATAGTAAGGGGAACAGACAGGCGTTTCTGCGGCCGTAGACGAGTCTCCAGGATGGTATGTTGCCTCCCTGGTGCCAGGGTCAGGGATGTCACTGAATAGCTGCAGGGCATTTTAAAGATGGAGGGCAAACAGACAGAGATCGTGGTACATATTGGTACCAACGACATAGGTAGAAAGAGCAATGAGGTCCTGCAAGCAGAATTTAGGGAGGCAGGAAATAGATTAAAAAACAGGACCTCAAAGGTAGTAATCTCTGGATTACTTCCGGTGCCACGTGCTAGTGAGTATAGAAATAGGTTAGTCCAGATGAATGCGTGGCTGGAGAGATGGTGCAGGATGGAGGGCTTTAGATATCTGGGACATTGGGACGGTTTCTGGGGGCCGTGGGAGCTGTACAAGGCAGATGGTTGCACCTGAACTGGAATGGGACCAACATCCTTGCAGGGAGGTTTGCTAGTGCTGTTGGGGAGGGTTTAAACCAACTTGGCAGGGGAATAGGATCCTGAGAGGAAGTTCAGCAGGGGGAGATGCACAGCCAAAATTAGAAGAGAGAGCAAGTGAGTCTGGAAGGCATAGAAATTATAGGCCAGTTAAGGCACAAGGCAGCTTGGCAAGGTTAGATGGTATGTATTTTAATGCAAGGAGCCTGACCAATAAGGCAGATGAGTTGAGGGCACAAATTAACACATGGAAGTATGATGTCATTGCTGTCACAGAGACATGGTTGAGAGAGGGGCAGGATTGGCAGCTCAATATTCCAGGATATTGGGTCTTCAGGCGAGACAGGGAAGGAGGTAAAAGAGGACGGGTATTGCAAAATTGATCAAGGAATCAATTACAGCAGTAAGGAGGCATGGCATCTTCGAAGGCTCCTCAAATGAAGCCATATGGGTAGAACTGAAAAACAAAAAGGGAGCAATCACATTGCTGGGACTGTACTATCGGCCCCCAAACAGCCAGAGAGAAATAGAAGAACAGATATATAGGCAAATTTCAGAGAAGTGTGAAAATAAAAGGGTAGTAATAGTGGAGGATTTCAACTTCCCCAACATTAACTGGATTAGTCATAGTGTGATAGGTTTAGAGGGAGCGGAATTCTTAAAATGCAAACAGGAGAGCATCTTAAGCCAGTACGTAGAAGGTCCTACGAGAGAGAGCGTGGGCCTGGACTTAATTTTAGGTAATTAAGCCAGGCATGTGGTAGAGTTATCAGTAGGGGATCATTTTGCAGATAGTGATCATAATTCTGTTAGATTCAAGGTTGTTATGGAAAAGACAAGGATGGGCCAGAAATCAGAGTTCTAAATTGGGGGAAGGCCAATTTGAATAAGATCAGATATGATTTGGCCAGAGTGGACCGGGAGCAGCTACTTTTAGATAAACCTGCGTAAGAGCATTGGGACTCATTCAAGAAGGAAATAGGGAGAGTACAGGGCCAACATATTCCAGACAAAGACAAAGGGTGGGACCAACAAATCCATGGAACCGAGGATGTTGAGGGATATGCAGGATTGGATAAAGAGAAAAAGGGAGGCTTATGGCAGATACTGACGGCTCAATGCAGCAGAAGCCCTCGAGGAGTATAGAATGTGTGTTGGGTGGGTGGGGGGGGGGTGGTGGGGTGGGGGGGGAACTTAAAAAGGAAATTAGGAGAGCAAAAAGAGGGCATGAAAAAACATTGGCAGGTAAAAAAGGAAAATCCAAAGTTACTTTACAAATACATTAAGGGTAAGAGGATAACCAGAGAAAGAGTAGCGCCCATTAAGGACTATACTGGTAATTTGTGTGTGGAGCCGTAAGACATAGGTAGGTTCTAAATGAATACTTTGTGTGTCAGTGTTCACAAGTGAGAGGGATGATGTGGGTATGGAAATCAGGCAGAAGGATTGTGATATAATTAAAGAAATTAGCATAGAAAGGAAGGAGGTTCTAAGTAGTCTGGCAGGCTTAAAAGTAGATAAATCTCCAGACCCAGATGAAATGTATCCCAGGCTGTTGAGTGAGGCAAGGGAGGAGATAGCAGGGGCACTGGCAATAATTTTCAACACCTCTCTGGCCACATGAGAGGTGCCAGAGGACAGCCAATGTGGTACCGTTAATCAAGAATGGAAGAAAGGATAAACCAGGGAACTATAAGCCAGTTAGTGTAACCTCAGTGGTGGGGAAGCTATTAGAAGCAAATCTGAAGGACAGAATTAAGCTACCCTTGGAGGGACAGGGATTAATCAAGCTCAGTCAGCATGGTTTTGTTAGGGGGAGGTCATGTCTGACCAATTTGATTGAATTTTTCGAAGAGGCGACCAGGTGTGTAGATGAGGGCAATGCATTTGACGTGGTCTACTTGGACTGCAGCAAGGCTCTTGATAAGGTCCCGCATGGAAGACAGATAACGAAAGTAAGAGCTCATGGGTTCCAAGGCAATTTGACAAATTGGATCCAGAATTGGCTGAGTGGCAGGAAGCAGAGGGTGATGATAGAGGGGCGTTTTAGTGACTGGATGCCTGTGTCCAGTGGGGTTCCACAGGGATTGGTGTTGGGTCCCTTGCTGTTTGTGGTATATATAAATGATTTAGGCTCGAATGTAGGAGGGTTGATCAGTAAGTTCGCAGATGACATGAAAATTGGTGGGGTGGTAAATAGTAAGGAGGATAGCCTTAGATTACAGGAGGATATAGATGGACTGGTGTGATGGGCTGATCAGTGGCAAATGGAATTTAATCCAGATAAGTGTGAGGTGATGCACTTGGGCAGGGCAAACAAGGCATGGGAATACACAATGAACGGTAGGACCCTGGGAAGAACCGAGGATCAGCGGGACCTTGGTGTGCATGTCACCAGTCCCTTAAGGTAGCGGGCCAGGTAGATAAGGTGGTTAAGAAGGCATATGGGATACTTGCCTTTATTAGCCGAGGCCTAGAATATAAGAGCAGGGAGGTTATGCTGGAACTGTATAAAACACTGGTTAGGCCACAGCCGGAGTATTGCATGCAGTTCTGGAATCTGCATTATAGGAAGGATGTGATTGCACTAGAGAGAATGCAGAGGAGATTTATCAGGATGTTGCCAGGGTTGGAGAGTTTTTGTTATGAGGAGAGATTGGATAGACCAGGGTTATTTTCCCTGGGGCAAAGGAGATTGAGCGGGGACATGATTGAGGTGTATAAAATTATGAGGGGCATAGATAGGGTAGGCAGGAAGGAACTTTTCCCCTTGGTGGAGGGATCAATAACCAGGGGGTATAGATTTAAGGCAAGGGGCAGGAGGTTTAGAGGGGATGTGAGGAATTTTTTCACCCAGAGGGTGGTGGGGATCTGGAACTCACTGCCTGAAAGGGTGGTAGAGGCAGATACCCTCATAACATTTAAGAAGTATTTGGATGTGCACTTGCGATGCCATGGCATGCGAGGCTATGGGCCTAGTGCTGGAAAATGGGATTAGAATAGTTAGGTACTTGTTTGACCAGCGCAGACTCAATGGGCTGAAGGGCCTTTTCCTGTGCTGTAGACCTCTATGACTCGATGAAATCCCTGATGAGGAAGGCAAAGTTTTAAAGCATTTTGTGAGTCATGTTGATTGCTGATTGATGTCCGGGTAGGTTGTTGAGAAATTCAGGGATCTGTTTTGGTTGTGTCTGCCATTTAACACGCAGTTTGTGGCATGATGGACCCACCGTTTGCCTGTTAATTTACCTTTACCTCATGTTAATTCTGTATGTTAGGGTATAACGTAGATAGTTTTGACTGCTTTGTTGACTCTTGTATAGTGTTCTTTTCATTTGAACCGTGGAATCTGGTGGCTTTATTCTCTTAGTAAGTAACTGGGATTTCAAATTCCATCTATTTTAAACAAAAGGTTACGGGTCCCTAACCAGATTATAACAAAAGTTGAGGGTTGGGTCTCGGATTGTAACACATTGCAACCTACTGTATCATCTCCAACCTTCCTTTCCTCTTCAGATTCCTTGAACATGTGCTCACCTCTTGGTTCTGCACCCAGCTTTCCATCCATTGAGTTTCTTTCTCTTCCAGTGACCAAACTGGCTGAACCAAAGTTAGCAACACCATTTTCTATGATTCTGATCATGGTGTATTATCCCTTCTTGATCACTCTACATCCTTTGAGATTCTCATCCAACACCCCTCCACTAATATTAGCCTCAGTGGGGCTGTTTTCCTTTGGTTCCATACTTACCCATTTAATCAGTTGCTGTAGTATGTCTATTCTCCTAAAATACATCAGTGTAGTTCAGTCTGCTGCATTGATGGGATACTTTAGTTTGCCTCCGAACCCTTTCTGCTCAGTAGCTGTTCTTCAAACAATTTTAAAAAACAAGAGGGTCAATGTTTTACTGAAATAAACATTATATTGAACGTTATTTTAAGGGATAAATGTCAGTCTTCTGATTACGCATCTATTGTAGTTGTTTTATATCTTGCAAATGTTAAAAATGTATTAAACTAAAGGAGAGAGAGAGACAGAGGGAGGAGTTGGGGAGGAGAGAGAGGAAGAGAAAGGCGGTATTGTTATACTGCAGAAGGCAAGTAGGTGAAGAATAGAACTGGGGTCATTTTTATGCATTTGTTTACGGAAATACACATTTCAAGTGTATACCTCCTCTCCCAACAACTACAGATTCAGTCTGTGTCTATTTACAGGGAAGTCTTCAGTTTTTGCCCACCACCTACATACAATTAAACACAATTCGTAGACAATATGTGCTTTTATGTCAGTTTGAGAAAAAAACACTATCTTTGAAGTTTGAAGCCAACCAATTATCCCCACCTGGAAGAATAGGCCTTTGCTCAGTATGTGCAACTGTAAGATAGAGATTCTAATTTATAACACCTAAGAGAGAGAAAAAGAAAGTGACTCATGTAGCTCCTTTACTCATTTTAATTTGAATTTTTAAAGGAAGCATATTCATTTTGGGCGCAAACATTTTCATCAAGAGGCGGGATTTGGGGGTCGGGCATTTCCTTGATGTTGTGATCTTGCCTCTGTCCTGGCAGTGCCAGCAGGCAGGATGTTCATCTTCTCGAGGGCAATATGGCCTGGAGTTGAGTCTGCTGTCTTTAGCAGGCCGACGCCAAGGTAGCCTAGTTAAAAGGATGACCTCCATTCCTGAGACATTGATTCAGTTCTACAGTTCATTGTAAAGTCCGCCTCACCCTGACACCCTTGGGCCCCCTACTCCCCTCACCCTCTTCATCCCCATCCCTTATGCTCTCATTAGGTCTCCTTCAACCCCCTAACGCCCTAACCCATTCACCTGGTATCCGCTTTATAAACGGAACTCAAAAGCCCTATAATATCTGGAAATTGTTGAAAAGTTCATGAATCTGTCAACATATGCAGTCACAATATATAAACAGCCATTGGAGTACCATTATCCTCTTCAAAATCTCATAAATCTGTCAAAACCACCAAACTCTCACTCCCCAGGACAACTGTGTAAGCAAGCACTGCAGTCCAGAATCCATTAGTCCCTTTGAAGGCAGTTAAAAGCTCATGAGTTTGTCAGAGTTTTCAAACAGCCAAATGGCTGAGCTCTTCTGCAAAGAATAATTGAAAGTCAAGGGAAGAGCTTAAATAATTAGTGCTAGATTTCATGCAGGGATAGTCTATAAATATTGTACGGTGCAGAATAGCACATTAGCTAATGGATAATTTATTCTAATGCATCTGATGACGTTTTCACTTTTACAATGCTGCCCTTTGATTGACGGCTTGCTAGTTTTCAGGAGTAACAACTTGGCAACCACATTATTTAATGGTTTCTTATCTTTTCTAAACATAACACTGTCATCACTCACTTTAGAGTAGTGCCAGCAACTTCTAAACAGCAGCATGTGAGGCCCTTGATCTGTCACTTTCCTGCTCTGCCGAAACAGTCAGAGATGGAAATGGAGGTGGCACTTCCAGCTTCACCTTTTTTTAAATTCCCGACTCTTTGCAGTTCTGAAATGGGACAATCTGGCCTTTGGCCTTTGAAGGAAATAGAGGAAACGAGAAAACTGGTTGAGGAATAGAGGTCTTCTGACCTCTTGGCTCCCATTCTTGGGTAGAGTTGATGGGAGTGCAGATGATGTGGTGAACTGAGCAACAGCAGAGCAAACAGGAGAGAAGGGTACAGTAGTTGAATTGGTAATTGAAAGGGGAAAAGCTATTGGAGTGAGGAGTTGGTAGAAGAACAATAGATATTGAGAAAATGAAAGCTTAGAGAACCCATGTATGTGATGAAATGGCTGGGTGAGGGTAAGTAAATATACGTGTTCTGTTGAACAGTCATACGGACTTGAAACGTTGGCTGTATTCCTCTCCGCAGATGCTGTCAGACCTGAGTTTTTCCAGGTATTTTTGTTTATGTTTTAGATTTCCAGCATCCGCAGTTTTTTGCTTTTATCTAATTTTCAGGGCATTAGGAAAAGAACTGCCTAGGGTCACATTTTCCCCAATACTCCCATCCCCAATGCAGCCTTTATACTTTGTTGAAGCACTTTTCCCCATTGTACCATCCCATACCACCCAGCACCTCTCATTCAAACATTCCGAAGGAAAGATGAAAATAAAAAGTGTGAGAGAAGCAGAAAAAAGAGAGAGGGAGAAGTAAAAGGTTAAGGGAACAGAAAATGACAGAAGAGGAGAAATAGAGAAACAGTAAGATGAATACATTAGAACCAGCTAAGAGAATGCCATATGCTTTAATTTACATGTTGAAAGCCATGGGAGTTTGACTAGTGCATTTTTATTTCTTTTCAGTATTTTTAGATGTTGATGTCATATATAAATTGATTACTATTGCTGTTATAAGGTGTAAATTGCATTTAACAATGTGCTCTGTGTTGCAGCATGACTACTTATTATGATCAGAGAAATAGCTAATCATCTTTTGAATAACAAGGAACATTGTGTTGTTGCCAGTTGCCTTATTTAGGAAATTGGAACATATAATGATTTCATTTAATTCTTTTTCCTGTAGATCACATTAATCACTCTCTTAAAGCATGCTTATTCTTGGCTAGCATTTTAAAAATATACTTTTTCTATCTCTAGCACTTTGTGTTACAACAGAGAGAGCTATGTAATGCTTCATTAGCATTGCATTGTTCAAAACATACTTGTGTAGTTTAAGAAAGAGTGAAGCCTGTCATATCATAGTGCAGTATAGTAACATGGAGATAAAACCATATTCAGATTGTTCCCTCTTCTCATAACCTGGAGCCACTGATGTACTTGCAGTTACACCGATGCCAGCTGCCATCTGGGACTTCTCCTGGATAGCTATTCTTCTTTCATAACATAGAAATATACAGGACCCTGAGACATCCGGTTAGTTCCAAAGTTCAAAGAATACTATGTACTGCTCTGTTTTCATAGCCCTCAACCTCTTTCATTGCCAAATATAAATCACTTTCCTTTTGAAATTGCTCACAGTATCCCAGTATGCACAACAACTTTTCTTCAAGCAGTCTGTTCTATATAATCATTATGTAAGATAGTTCAATATGCTAAGCGTTCATGGAGTGACACTGAATTTGCGACACTGAAATGGCATAGTTCCACCTGCCACTTGACCGCATTGTTCACAACCAATAATCCTAATTCCATTTGCCCACTCCATTCCAATGTATTTTTATCTTGCTTTATTTCAACCAATTATCTAACCTGCTCTTAATTTTTTTTTATTATTGTTCATTCATGGGATGCGGGTTTCACTGGCTGGGCCAGCATTTATTACCCATCCCTATTTCCCCTTGAGAAGGTGGTGGTGACAACTGAATGGCCTGCTCGGCCATTTCAGAGGGCATTTAAGAATCAATCACATTGCTGTTGGTCTGGAGTCACATGTAAGCCAGACCAGGTAAGGACGACAGAGTTCCTTCCCTAAAAGACATTAGTGAACTAGGTGGGTTTCTACAACAATCGACAATGGTTTCATGGTCATCGTTAGACTTTTAATTGCAGATTTTTATTGAATTCAAATTGCACCATCTGCCGTGTTGGGATTCGAACCCAGGTCCCCAGAACATTACCCTGGGTCTCTAGATCAGTAGTCCAGGGATCCCCCATTGTCTAGTGTTGCACAATCTTAATCCATTGGCCCTGATTTTTGAGGTCAGTGACTAAGTGATGGTGCTTGCCACTCAAAGAAACCTGTCCAAAAAGACCTAGTGATCCCTGTGGTGTCAATTTCCCATTTCCTGAAGTCAGTTTGAATTGGGCGCCAAATCAAGAGGATCTCCAGGCACCCAACAATAGTGATGTTATCAAGCAGTGTAAACAACCAATCACATTGAAATATTTTCGCTGGCAGTAAATGAGGGAGTAAATATGACTCAATCCCTTCATCCTTAATTTAAATGTTGCAGCTGGCAAAATAAATAATTGGACATAGCCATGGGATTAAAGTAAAAGTTGAAATATCATAAACAAACTTTTAAAAAAAATTTAGAAATATGTGGAATATTTTAGCATAATAGAGAAATTTGTCATTCCACAAATATAAAATGAGCTTTTCAGGGCCAGTGAGGCTATTTAGCAATAATTATGAGCTAAATAGACTGTTTAAATCCAAGCTATACATCACTCATCAAGGTGTAACCTTTTCAAGGGTTTTTGCAGTGGGACAAATTGCATAAAAGGGCAAGTTTTCATTAGTTCATTGCTTCTGCTTGATTGCAGTCAGGGGGGAGCATCGACAGACTACCCAATGGAGAAATGTAGACTTGCTGACAGCAGCCTCTGGATTTATGTGTTTAACTACGCATCTGTGGACTCCAAAAGTTGCTCTCAGTTTCTGAGTAGTAATGACAACAAACATTGACAATTTCGCCACCATTACCTATTGCAAATGCCAGGCCATTTTTAATATTTCTCTTGCTCTCTATCCTAAATCTCTAACATTATTCTTATATCCAATCTTATATCTACACCACATGGACTGCAGCGGCTCAAGAAGGCAGCTTACTACCACCTTCTCAAGGGCAACTAGGGATGGGCAATAAATGCTGGTCCAGCCGGTGAACGAATAAAATAAAAACCTATTTCACCTCATGGTAGACCTCTCTGGACGAAGGCTCTTGCATCATAATCTTATGTTGCTTCTTGTGGTGCATTCTCCCAGGCCATGATGGCTTTTGTGATAGAGTGACCAGAATTAAACACAGTGCTCCAGAGCAGTGCTTAATGCAAGTTCCTTATGACTTCCTGGGACTTAGGTTGTATAGCCAGAAGGAGAGAACATAATATCCTGTTTTCTTTACTGTTGTTGTGTGCTCTGCTGGTAGTTTTGGTGAATTCTTTATGAGTACCTGCAGGATCTTCTCCCTTGTTGGTCTGCCTGTTCTTGCTTATTTGCAATACCTCTTCTTTCCCTGAAATTTGGTTTCACCTGCAAATTTAGAAAGCATCTATATTATTTAAGCATGTTGCAAACAAACAGTAAAGGCTAAATCGCTAATCTCCAAGACACTACATTAGTCAGTATCTTCCATTCTGATACAGCCCCATATATAACTACCCTTTGATTCTTCTGAATTTTCAGTACACTTCTGGAATTCTCCACCATTCTATCCTTTTCAAACTTTTGGATCAATTTCCTGTGTGACCCTGTACTAAAAGCTTTTTCTAAATTTTAAAATATGTGAAAACATGAGTTCTGCATGTCTGCCAAATAGCTGTTTCTTCAAAGAACGCCAGTAAATTTGTCATGCATGACCTTACTCCCTGATTCCTCCTCCTCCTTTCATATTTCTCCAGTTACTTTATTATCCCTGGAATCAGGATTCCTTCTGTTGTTTTACCTGTTCCAGGTATCAGGCTTAGCAATTTGCAGTTCTCAAGGTCAGCTTCATGCCCACTTTTAGAGACTGACCCATGCTTTTTGAGTAAAGGGAGAAAATGTAAGCAGGGACATTGCGGCCAAATCTAATACTGCCTTGATCTAATGTTCATGTATTTCCACCAGGACTCCTTGTAGGATGGGATCCTTGGCTAATTCTATCCCTGTTCATGGGCAGAATTTTTTGCTGAGTGGGCGGGTGTGCATCCAACCCGCTCGAGTATGCGCCCGACCCACTCGAATGTACAGTGATGCGCGGTGACATTGGGCGAACGTCCTGACAGAGCTGCGCCCGCCATTAACAGGTTAGTTAAGGGCCTTGACAACCCAATTGCTGGTGATTTAATGTTGCCCGTGCGATTTTTCACTCGTTGCATGGGCAAAACAGGCAGGCTACAATGTGCAAAACCTTATCAATGGGTGGGATAAGAAGGGTCAGCAGCATTGTCAATGTGAGTAGTGAGGAGTTTTGGAGATAACTTGCTGCTGGTGGCTTATTGGTACTTGTCAGCTTAATCTCTGATCGAGGCTTCATTTCTGGGCTCATTGGTGTCTTCCAGGCCCCCTAAGAGTTCGGACCGTGTGGATCCTTCCAAGTAAAAGACAGCCTTCCCATTCCCTGATAATGGGGACTGTGGGCTCTGTTGGAGGCACCTCCTCTGAGGAGAGACAGAGAGCAGAAGGGAGAAGAGGCCATGTGTCCCTAACCAGCTTCCACGGGAGGGACCTGTGGGAGGAGAGGCGCATGCATAAGCGGCGCAGGACCAGCAGGGAGTCCAAGGTGGAAGAGGCTGCTGAAGACACCACTATCCTGCTGCCAGGGTTTACAGGTGGCAATGCAGCTACCTCAATAAGTCTGAGGTTCAATGCTGAACAAGGCTCCACTGTGACCTCCATTTTTCAGATGATTGGGCCTGAGATCAGCTCCAAATGTATGGGTATGACCATTTCCGCCAACTCCAGCATGATGCCACCACCAAACGCATCTTCCCTACACGCCCCGGCGGCATTCCGCAGGGATCGTTCCCTTCGGGACACCCTGGTCCACTCTTCCATCACCCCTTACACTTCAACCCTCTCCCATGGCACCTTCCCATGCAACCGCAGAAGGTGCAACACCTGCCCCTTTACTTCCCCTCTCCTTACCGTCCAAGAGCCCAAACACTGCTTTCAAGTGAAGCAGCATTTCACTTGCACTTCTCTCAATTTAGTCTACTGCATTCGTTGCTCCCAATGCGGTTTCCTCTACATTGGAGAGACCAAATGCAGACTGGGTGACCGCTTTGCAGAACACCTTCGGTTTGTCCGCAAGCATGACTCAGACCTCCCTGTCGCTTGCCATTTCAACACACCACCCTGCTTTCATGCCCACATGTCCGTCCTTGGCCTGCTGCATAGTTCCAGTGAAGCTCAATGCAAACTGGAGAAACAGCACCTCATCTTCCAACTAGGCACTTTACAGCCTTGCGGACTGAATATTGAGTTCAGCAATTTTAGATCATGAATTCTTTCCTCCATCCCCACCCCCTTTCCGATTTCCCCCCCCGCCCCCCCACCTTGTTTTCCAATAATTTATATAGATTTTTCTTTTCCGATCTATTTCCATTATTTTTAAATGTATTTCCATCCATTGTTTTATCCCTACCTTTTAGCCTATTTTGATCGCTTCCCTTCACCCCACCCCCACTAGGGCTACTTGTACCTTGGTTGTCCTGCTTTCTACCCTTAATTAGCACATTCCTTAGATAATATCAGCACCATCAACACATCTTTTGGCTATCTCCACCTCTCACTGGCCCTCTATCCAGCTCTACCTGTCCCACCCCTTCTCCCCCCCACCCTTAAACCAGCTTATATTTCACCTCTTTTCTATTTTTACTTAGTTCAGTTGAAGAGTCATACGGACTCGAAACATTAACTGTATTCCTCTCCGCAGATGCTGCCAGACCTGCTTTAAAGGTCTTTAAAGCACTTCTGGCACTGCACCCAGATGCACCACGTCATGGTTGCTCACCAAGGCTGCCACCTCCTCCCATCTCTGGGGACAAAGGTGTCCCTTCTGGCAGCCACCTCCTCCAGGAAAGCAACGAGGCACTTGTTGGAAAAACAAGGGGGCCGAGTGCTGACCTGACCTGCCCTCCCATTGGCTGCTGCACTTGAGTCTATTCTTACAACAGCAGACAGGTACCCTTCCCTGGCAGGCTTTCTGGGGCTGCATGGGCTGTTTTTAAACAGGCCACTGGGTTGCCATTGGACCCGTTGGCTGACAGGCTCCCACCCCTGCTCGGCTCTTCCCAGCCAGTGATGAGCTGCATTGCATGCTGGGCGGGCCTTAATTGGCCTGCTAGCATGAAATTGTGGTAGGGTCCTGATTGTGGGCTACAGTCAGATTGCTGACTGCCCGCTCTGAGCCCACCCGTTGAGGGCAATATTCTGCCGCACGTGTTTTTTCCACAATAAAATAAAACCATATAGATGCAGCCCTTGTGTGAGTAACTGTGCTACACTGCCAACAGGTGTAAGCTTGGCTTTGATTGAGAGTTATTCACTCCCGTCACTAATGTAATAAAAACATTGTTTTTTTTTGTTTGTATAGCCACGGGAAGATGTGACAGATTACTTTTTCTATATGGCAGTCTTTAGACTTAGTTTAATTATCAATGGAGATGGTACTATAATCCATTCTTTAGAGATCTCTCATTAGTTTGGGTTGGGCTAGCAGCTTGAACCACCTATGGTGTTCACCTGAATGGGTTACTATAAGGAATTGAGCAATAGTTTTGCTTCTCACATACAGAATTATCTTTTCTTCCGTGTTGAATTTGTCAGTGAATTGTGACTGCTGACAGATGAAATGAGAAAGGAAACCACTGATCCATTAAAGACAAAACCAGGAGATTTGGAACCACAGGAAGGAAGAAACATTATTCTATTCAGTTCATGTTTTAGTACTTTGTGCTTAGAAACTTATAAAGAGAAATAGGCTGACTTGCATAGCCCTAAACACACACATGGCTATTCTTTTTTAAATATATGGTCTAGGCAAAAAAAAATATAAAAACATTTTTATGCAGGAAGAAATTGGGTGACACAAGGTTAGAGCAAGTGATTTTCTGCAGCGCGATTTTTCCACAAATTTCTACATTTACCTAATGTTACACAATTTGCTGTTAAAACTTCTGCATTTTGCATAAAATATCCAAGACGTATTGGGTCTGAATAATAATACATGGTCTCCCACAATACATCTCTTATCTTTGACACATCAGGCAAAATTTTGAGTTTGTGTTATGAGACAGCCTTTTGGTAAAGCTGAGTTATTTAAAAATCCCAGGGGGAATCTTTAAACAACTGTCGTTACCTATTTTTTAAGTGGTATGTTTGAGATGCAACTCCAAATTCAGGAATCAGACCACCAGTTCTTGAGAAGTTTTATATTAAACTAAATGAAACATTTTATTAATTTACACACGTTAAATATATACACATGGCTACAAATTACTACTATCATAACTTGTAACAAATCCCCAAACTTATCTCCATTAAGGCAACAGCAACCCATGGATTTAACCAGACACCAGGCAAAGAATTTTCACCTTACAAATTCAAAATAATGTTCCTTTCATTTTGGTTCCTGTGGAGACAGTTGTAGGCTTATGGCTACTTTGATCTTATATTGCCTCTGCCCTGTGCACATGAAAACTGCTGAAGTTATACCTAGCACAGCTCATTGATTTTAAATTCTCATTGTATCATCAGCCTCTTCTAACAAGAAAACCCTTTCATAGTACCAATTTTATTAGTAATATAAACATATTGCTTGGCCTCTGCTAGCTAGGTGCCAGATTTCACTCGCCTTCTTGAATGCTATATTCAAAAGATGCAAATGCACTCTACTTCTCTTACATCTCAAAACAAGTACACATTAAAGCACCCAGACTAGCTGGCTTTAATTCAATTAAGACACATCCACAGACTAAATCTCTATTTTGAAAGAAAAATATTTTCCAATAATATATACATTAATAGCTTCATGATACTTTGCTACCGTTTCTTGATTTCACTTCCTAATTTTCTCTCCTACTTTTCAGTTTATATTGTGCCTTATACAAGGTGCCCTGATCACTCACTAATGTTTCTCAAAAAATGGTGAAATTATGCTTGGAATATATCATGAAAACAGCTAAATAACATCACAATGTGCCTTGCCCATCCCATGTAAAAACAGAGTATAAGTGCCAGTTTGATATCCGGACAGACAGCAGTTTGTACAGACGCATCAATTAATTTTCATGTGGAAAATAACATATGGTCCAGGATCTTGTAAGTATATCTTAAATGAAAGGACACAAGTATGTTGATCTCCGAGTTGTGTTGGAAATTCACTCTCTGACCTGAAAGCCTATACATGTTAATTCCTGTTCTCCTTGCATTCCAGTTTTACATCTTTGACTGAATATTGGCAACCTCCCTAACACTGAGTTGTTCACTCTAAGCAATTTAATTAGTTGCCAGCAACTTGGCAGAATTATACATTAGGTACAAAGTATATTCCACTGTGGGGTTTATTCCCTGCCACTCCCCATTGAACAGTACTAAGCATGAGGAAATCTTCTGCTTTTCTAACTGACCTTCCTGCTTCTACTGACAAACTTTTATGTATTGATTTAATGACACGGTTCTGACTTTCAGAAGGAGCAAATTTGTTGGGCATCCAGAAGAACTCTGGGTTTAGGTACCCTGATAATCAGCCATACATATAATTGCCAAAGAACCACAGGAAATCTTAAACTCCTCATGTATGCCCTTAGAAAAGAATTGTCTTGGGCGTATCACTCAGCTTAACCTGGGAGTAAATGATGCCTAAGTTTGGCATGCTTGGATTGAATATGAAATTACCTCATTATCCCTCAATTAGGATACCCACAAGCTACCAACTGAATGATTCCTGCCAAATTGACAAATAAAGAGCCAGGCAACAAGTCATATTCTAACAATTATTTATTAACAACTATTTGATCATAATAATCATTACTCAAGTTAAAGGATATGAGTGTACAAACAATGAACAGTTATAAATAGTTACAGATAATTCAGCTATCAATTTGAATAACATTATTAGTAGCAGAGATACTTAAAATGAATTACAAAGGTTGTAAAGGCAATTCAGTAGTATCGCCATAATACAGCATTAACTGGATCACTGATTATCAAGTATACTTGAGATCAGTTTCTGAAACTGATATAACTTGGTGAGATTAACCTACGATTGAACTTTTTATATTATAGAATTGTTAGAGCGCAGATGGAGGCCATTTGGCCCATTGTGTCTGCACTGGCTCTCCAAATGAACAGTTCCCTTATGCCATTCTCCTGCCCTCTCTCTGTAACCTACCTGACAGATTAATAAGATTACATAGCCAGTCCATTGGATGGATTAAAGTGTATTTGCTAATGGTTAGCAATGTTGCTATATCTTATATGACCTAATTTTTATGAGCAACATGGTTGAGTCAATCTTCTTTACATGCAGGAATAGGCATCTGGCCCTTCAAGCCTGCTCTGCCATTCAGTATTATCACGGCTGATCTGATTGTGGCCTCAACACAACATTCTGTCTATCCCCTTTCTTCCCTTGCATGATGATGTTAGCTTCTGGAAACAGAAGATATCACAGAATCATATAGCACAGAAGGAGGACAAATGCTTATGGAGTCTGTTCTGTGCTGACTGTTTGGAAAAACTATCCAATTAATCCTAGTCCTCTGTTCTGTCCCCATAGCCCAGTAATTTTTTTCCCTTTCAAGAATTTATTTAATTCCCTTTTGAAAGTTATTATTCAATCAGCTTCCATCACCCTTTCTGACATCCACTTGTTACTGATCTTCTGCTACTGGGTACAGTTTCACCTAACTTATTCAATTCACTTCCTGATTTTGATACTTCTATTAAATCTTCCCTTAATTTTTTGCTGCTCTCTAGGAGAGTAGCCACAGCTTCTTTAGTTTCTCCATGCCTGTCAAGTTCCGCATCCCTGATACCATTCTAGCAAATCTTCGCTGCGCTGTCTCAAGCTCCATCACAGCCTTCCTAAAGTGTGTCCAGAATTGGACACAGTGAGCAGAATTGAATTGCCCTCCCCTGAGGTGAGATTGGAGGCTGATGGCATTTAATCACTAGAGGGAGCGGGATGGGGACCCTGCTGTTTTCTTACCTTGGGCATGTTTCACCCTGGGGCAGGAAGGCTCATGGATGGCCATCCTGCCCCAACAGCAATTGAGGGCTTTAAACTAAACAGGAGGAGTGAAAAATCAAGCTTTGGTAGAGGTAGCAATGCGAGGTGTAGAGTCAAGACAGGAGAGCAAAATAACAATATGAGAAATGAGGGTCAAAGAATGGCAGGAAGGGACAAAGAGAAAAAAAAATCCTAAGATACATCAACAGAGGTAACAAAAAGACAAAACTGAAGGCTCTCTATCTGAATGCACATAGTATTCATAACAAAGTAAATTAATTGATGGCCCACAATGAACTAAATAAATATGACCTGATAGCAATTACGGAGATGTGGTTGCAAGATGACAAAGATTGATTTCTTAATATTGAAGGGTACATGACATTCAAGAAGAATAGGAAGCTAGGTAAAGGTGGAGGGATATCACTGTTAATCAAAGAGGGCATTGGTGCAATAGTTAGAGATGACCTTGGTTCAGAAGATCAGGATTGGTTTGGGTGGAGATGAGGAATAGTAGGGGCAAAAAGTCATTAGTGGGAGTGGTCTAAAGGCCCCCTAACTGTACCCACAGTGTAAGACAAAGTATTCAGGAGAACATATTGTGTGCTTGTGATAAAGGGACGGCAATAATCATGGGTGATTTTAATCTGCACATAAACTGGAAAAATCAGATTGACAGTAGTAGCCTGGATGAGGAGCTCTTAGAGTGCTTTCAAAATAGTTTCTTAGAGCAGCATGTTCTGGAACCAGCCAGAGAGCAAGTTATATTAGATTTGATATTGTGTAACGTGACAGGGTTAATTAATGACCTCAGAATAAAGGCACCCCTAGGTAGCAGCGATCACAATATGATTGAATTTTACATCCAGTTTGAAAGGGAGAAGAGTGAATCTAAGACTAGTATGTTAAACTTAAATAATGGCAACTATGTGGGAATGAAAGCTGAGCTAGCTGAAGTGAACTATGAAACTAGGCTAGAGGACAGATCAATAGAAAATAGTGGTAGACATTTAAGGGGATATTTCAGAGCATTCAGAATAAGTACGTTCTTACTATAAAGAAAAATTCTAAGGGGAGGACCCACCATTAGTGGTTAACTAGAGGTGTTAAGGAAAACATCAAGCTTAAGGAAAAAGCATACAGCTCCGCAAAGACGAGTCAGCATGCTTTGTGAAAGGAAAACCATGTTTGATCAATTTATTGGAGGTTTTTGAGAGTTAATTTACACAGTGGATAAAAGGGAGCCCGTAGATGTACTGTACTTGGATTTCCAGAAGGCATTTGATAAGGTGACACATCAAAGATAATTACGGGAAATAAAAGCGCATGTTGTAGTGGGTAATATATTGGCATGGATAGAAGATTGGCTGGCTGGCAGAAAGCAGAGAGTATGCATAAAAGGGTCTTTTCTGATTGGCAGGATGTGGCTATTGGAGTCCCACAGGAGGCTGTATTGGGGCCTCAACTTTTTATGATTTATGTCAATGATTTAGTTGAGGGGAGTGAAGACATGGTAGCTAAATTTGCAGGTGATACAAAGATAGGTAGGAAAGTATGTTGTGAAGAGGACATAAGGAGGTTGCAGATCGATATAGTTAGGTTGAGTGAGTGGGCAAAGATCTAGCAAATGGACTTTAATGTGGGAAAATGTGAAGTTGATCACTTTGGCAGGAAGAACAAAAAAGCAGAGTATTACTTAAATGGAGAATGGCTGCATAATTCTGAGGTGCAGAGGGATCTAGTACATGAGTCACAAAAAGTTACTACGCAAGTACAGCAAGTAGTTAAGAAGGCTAATAGAATGGTTGTCCTTTATTACGAGAGGGATTGAACATAAAAGTAAGGATAAAAACAAAAATACCTGGAAAAACTTAGCAGGTCTGGCAGCATCTGCGGAGAGGAGCACAGTTAACGTTTCGAGTCCGAATGATCCTTCAACAGAATTAAATAAAAATAGAAGAGAAGTGAAATATAAGCTGGTTTAAGGGGCGGGGGGTGGGGGGGCTCTTGGGACAATGGGACAAGTAGAGCTGGATAAAGGTCTAGCGATAGGTGGAGATAACCAAAAGATGTCACAGACAAATCAATTTATTGGAGGTTTTTGAGGGTTAATTTACACAGTGGATAAAAGGGAGTCTGTAGATGTACTGTACTTGGATTTCCAGAAGGCATTTGATAAGGTGACACTTCAAAGATAATTACGGGAAATAAAATGGCATGGTGTAGTGGGTAACATATTAGCATGGATAGAAGATTGGATTGATTTGGTTATCTCCACCTATCACTGGCCCTTTATCCAGCCCTACTTGTCCCACCCCCCCCTTAAACCAGCTTATATTTCACCTCTCTTCTATTTTCACTTAGTTCTGTTGAAGGGTCATTCGGACTCGAAACGTTAACTGTGCTCCGCTCCGCAGATGCTGCCAGATCTGCTGAGTTTTTCCAGGTATTTTTGTTTTTGTTTTGGATTTCCAGCATCCACAGTTTTTTGCTTTTATAAAAGTAAGGATGTTATGCTTCAGTTATACAGGGCATTGGTGAGACCACACCTCGAATACTGTGTGCAGCTTTGGTCTCCTTATTTAAAGAAGGATGTAAGTGCGTTGAAGGCAGTTAAAAGTAGATTTACTAGATTGATATCTGGAATGAGTGAGTTGTCTTATGAGAAAAGGTTGGACATACTGGGCTTGTTTCCACTGGAGTTTAGAAGAATGAGGAATGATTTGATTGAAGTATACAAGATCCTGAACAGCATTGACGAGGTGGACGTCTAAAGGATGTTTCATCTTGTGGGTGAGTCCAGAACTAAGGGACACTGTTTTAAAATTAGGAGTCGCCCTTTTAGGACAGAGATGAGGAGACATTTTTCTCTCAGAGGGTTGTGCGACTTTGGAATTCTCTGTCTCAGAAGGTAGTGGAGGCAGGGTCATTGAATGTTTTCAAGACAGAGGTAGATAGATTCTTGTTAGGCAAGGGAATCAAATGTTATTGGGGTTAGATGGGAATGTGGAAATCGACGCACAAAAAGATTAGCCATGATCGTATTGAATGGCGGAGCAGGCTTGAGAGGCTGAATGGTCTACTCCTGTTGCTATTTCTTATGTTCTTATGAGGCCCTTAAGTGGGCGCCTAACCAGTGGCAGGTGGGGCAGTCGCATGTGGGAAGCCTGAGAAACAAATTAATTGATGGTCAAGCATGGCTATCTTCTGGATGTATAGAAGCTGTGATTTTATTCAAATATGTGGTACCTAATTTGGCTCTTGGATCATTCTACTTAAGCTCAATTCAGGAAAATAAAAGCAAAATACAGCAGATGCTGGAAATCTGCAATAAAACCAGAAAATGCTGAAAAA
Source organism: Carcharodon carcharias (assembly GCF_017639515.1). Classification (NCBI taxonomy): domain Eukaryota; kingdom Metazoa; phylum Chordata; class Chondrichthyes; order Lamniformes; family Lamnidae; genus Carcharodon; species Carcharodon carcharias. Next base: position 127,753,647 of record NC_054469.1, on the reverse strand, counting down.
AAACTCAGCAGGTTTGGCTGTGGGAAGAGAAACAGAGTTAACGTTTCGAGTCCGTCTGACTTCTTCTGAACATTTCAAAATAATTAAGAAAAATCCAGCCGCGGTTTAGCTATCAACATGGATACAGTGTAACATTGATGAAGTATCAGAAAACAGTTGGCTCACTTCAAAGATATCAAGGATTGAAGAAGACACAAATTGATGAAATCTATTGTATTTCACCATGACACAGAAAGTTGCCCACATGATCGTGTTCAGGCCAAAGGACAATGTCTGTGAAATTGTGCTCTAACACCACTAAAAGCCTAAAATTGCAAAAATGTTGGCCAGGACACTTCTGGCCACTTCCGGCATTGCCTGCGTGGCACACCTTGACTGTAAGGGTGCTAGTGGGGCATGTCAGTTGTGCACCAGAAGCATGCAGAGATTTCATGACAACAGACAACCACTACCACTGATTTGGTGCAAGATCTGCCACTTTGGTGATTTCAGTCCAATTAACGCCTTCTCCTAATCAATGTGTTCAGCCTCATTTTGGAGCCATGCTCTCCCAACTAGCACTATTTAAAGGGCTAACCATCCAACTTTCAGCAGAGATGCTTTAGACTTTTTGTTGGTGCAAAGATAATTGTGTTGAGTATTATTGGGGGAATTTTGGAAACTTTTTGGATTCAAGGAAGTGGTGCTGGATCTTGGCAAGGAGGTCAGTGTAGTTGGATGGCTTCAGTAATGGGACCTAGAGTTGCAGTACCTTTTGCGCTGCAGTTGGCGTGGTAATGGAACACAAGGTAAGTCTTTTCAATATATATTCACTGACCTTGACCACTGCATGAGGTCATTAAACTTTTTTCAGCATTGCAGTCAAATTTCTTGTGCCAAACACACTGGGGAATTGACCTCCCTGGCTGCCTTCTTCCTTTCCCTTCATGTAATGTGTCCTAAGGGCATCCTGGTCCTCTGTGTGAACATGGCCTACCTCCTTCATCACACCTCCATCATTAAAGCATCCAGCAGCATATCCAAAAACCTGGGAACTACTCTCTTGCCTGTTGCTCCATTGTATCCTTGCCTTCCACAAGGCTTCCTGAAACTGTTGCAACAGCTCCTATTGCATGAGTGCAGCTCTGCAGCTCCTCTTTAAGAGGGGCAGGCTGCCTTCATAAGGTCCAGGCGAGCTGTTTGACATGCTAGCCATACACATGCTGGGCTCCTTCCTGAGTATGCAGTCAGTCAGAAGCTCATTTCACATTGGACTGCATGCCACAATCATGTTAATGAGCAGGCAACAAAAAGGTTGCGTGCTGCCTGCCTGAATGGGATCGGGCACAAGGTAATTGTGCATTCTGATCCTCGTGCCTGAAAATGGGCCTTTTTGAATTTTTCACTGAGTATGTTCTCTGCAAAATGTTAAAATCATTAGAAATTCTTAACTTTTTTTTAATGCTTTACATATTACACTGTACAGGAGGTGATCTCACAGCTGTGACAAAATACAGTCAGACCAGATTCCTGACCTCGCTTCCAATTTTGCATCTTAAATGACTTTGCTTTAGTTTAAAAAATGTGAAATGTCATGGCATGAGTCTCTCTGTGACTTCATCATTCACTGGATAAATACATTGTCTGGTGTCTTTTCAGAGCTTCAGGTAGAGATCCGGAACTTGTACATTAATCTACATCCTATCCCTCTGTGAAATGGGTAGTGCATGCAAACTGATGTATTCATACATTGTTGGCCTTTTTAATTCCACGATAAAGATTTCAATTAAAAAATTCTTTGACAGTGTTGCAGGAAAATATTAATTAACCTGTAGATTTTTATTGCTGCAAAATAAATTGTGAACTCTGGAATTTTGAGTGTAGAATTAGAAGCTGCCTATATAATGAATTACTTATACCAGTTTTTGAATATATGCTCTTGCAATGTTTATTGAAAGAAATGTATTCCCCAGTTATCCCCCTATCTTGAATCTGATGATACCAGGAACAGTACCTTACCTAAATTACCAGTTTTCATGTATAAATATAATATGGTGGCATCAGCAGTTATTTGACTCTGGAGGGTATTACAGTCAAGCCCAATCCTTACTTCACTCAACATGTACATGTGTTTTTCATCAGGAGCAGGAACCATGCAAGACTGTTGACCATATAAACTTTATAATCAATTCTTCAGATTAAGTGCTGTAGCAAATCTCTTGAAAGCTGGGCTTTTACATACAGGTAATATTGTGATACAAGTTTTTTTTTAATGATAGAATTACTAATACAACTTAATCACTTATGGGAAATTAAAGGAACACATCCATCTGTGTCCGCAGTGCAGCATTACAGTATATGTCACTGGACAAAATCTAATTTTGGACGACCTAGGCTTACTTTTAGGATATTTCTGTAAGCAGCTCCTTTAAATTATCATTCCTTGATATTTCTTAACACAATTTAAAGCAAACTCTAGATACATGTATGTACACAGTCTTTAGAAAAAGAATAATCGGAATGTCCGTTTTGGAAAATCCTGCCTTTATGTGGTTTCTGCATTCCTTGCATGACACAAATTTTAAAATAAATTTTGGTGCAGACGTCTGAAACTGTGATACACGTTTTTACCTGTAAAAGTACAAGACTCTGCTTGGACCAGAGGTAATGCGGAAGCAATTAACAATAAACTGTCTGAAACTTCATCACTTTAAGTAATCTGAACTTGTATAAACCTATTTTTATGATATTGACATTTGGAAGCAATTTTAAATTATTAACCTCCTCCAAACTTAATTATCCTAATTGTGAGCTCTTGTGTGGCTCAAAGCCAAAATTGATTTCAGCATAAGCCCAAAATGACAGTGACAAGTAGAGGCTTTTTTAATGATTTCTGATTAAATTAAGTCGTATCCATTAATGTTAGTCACAGAAACAATTTAAACCAGGACTGGGTCATAACTGACCAATATGTATTGTTTGTTTTCACATTTGCTACTTTAGCACTCTGTCTCAGAAGTGCCCTGATATAACCCAAAAGATACAACATGTAAAAAATTGCTGTCCAAATATTTTGGGGTGCTGAGAAAGTGATTGGCATGGGGACGGGGTGGGGGTGGGAGGGAATGGGGATGGTGAGGGGGATTGGGCTGGGGAAGCCACATTGGCTTCTATGGGAGGACAAGCTAGATACCAACTGGCCAATCTCATCCATGCTTACCTTTGTGATCATCTGAAAAGAAGGATTAGAAAATGTCAGGTCCATCAGTGCTTACCCTAGCCATTACCTAGCACAATTTCATTTTTTGCAAGTCCACCCAGATCTTCATTTACACCATGAAATCTAAACCTTGACCATGCAACTGCCTTTCTTTGCTCCATTGCTCACTGATTGTCATATCAGCTAACTCTCCACAGGTACTGCTCACTTTTCTTTCAAAATTATGTCCATCAACCTTCTCACCAAAGAAAAATCCTTGCCCCTACTCTTCTCTGCAGCTGTCTCGCCAAGTCTAACCTCCCTTTCTTTGCTAATGTCCTTGAATTCATCATTGCCACTCAGCTCTACAATCGCCTTTTCAGTCATTCCCTGCCTGGTCTAGTTTCATCCTTGCCCACAGTATCAAGACTGCCCTGATTAAATTTACCAGAGATATTCTCTGTGGTCTGGCTATGTTTTGTTATCTCCCCTTGACCAAGAATGATGTTTGATACTGTTGACTTCTCTACTATCTTCCACCACATCTCCTCCATGCCTACCTCCATCGTACTGCTCTTATTGGGTTCTCTGTTCTTAACCATGCAACACCAAGATAGCTTACTTGTGCCTCTCACATTAGCTTTTGTCCAACTGGCTTTTTGTATATCCTGACCAGTTTACAGTGTTCCATGTCTGTCAAACTAAATTCTGAGATAATACAATCAGTATGCATTATGCAAAATGCATTGTAATTAACTTTGCTTTTGGGCTTTATTAATATGAACAAAGTGAAAGACTTAAGTCAGCAGTCTGACATCTAGAAATAGTCTTGTGCTGTGTGATGACTACTTAATTCATGGCTCAGGTTAATATTAAAGAGGTAATGTTTAGTTCTGGGAACATTGTTGTTGTGAAGGTAAATTAACTAAAATGCTGGGTTTCGAGATTGTCAGAGCACTAAAGAGAAAATGGCAGTTCAGAAGGTTACCCATGTTTGTTTAGTAGAGTCAGAATAGAAGAGATAGAGCCATAAAGCAGAGGTGGGCTTACTTAGCTGGAGACATTATAAAGGAGGGATAATTGTCTTGGAGGTTAGTTTGAGGATAGATCAGAGCTGGTTACATTGTCATGGAGATGGGTGGAGTTTAAGAAAATTCCCTGGTTTCAATTTATTTGTGTGCATGCTGGGAGACAGGGGGTTGGTTGCAGTTTGGACCACATATGGTTTGCAGCTCACTGAGAAGCCCTGGGAGCTGTTAGCAGGTTCCAGGAAGTTTGGGCTCAGAGAAGTCCTGGGAACCATTTTATAGCTTGGTCCAGCTGGGAGCCTGGAGTTTGGAGAAACCTGGGTCAGTATCAGCTTAGTGAAGCTAGCAGTCTGCGAAAGAGTTGGAAGTGTGCCGGTAATTAGAGGCAGAGTGAAGCTTTGTGAATCCCGTTGAACACAGTGTCAGGAGAAGAGGTTGAACCATTGGTAGGTGAGTAATTGTTGAGGCAGTCCGGTCAGAGTGGTTTTTGAGGCAATACAGAGGCTAGATCTTCGAAACTGAGGAGTTAAAATCCCTCGTTAAGGAGGCAGATTTTGAATGAGATTTTGTGACTTATAGTGACCACTGCCATCTGGGTGGGTTGCTAAAAAAATCCATGGGATCTGGCTTGGTAGCATCTGCCATTTAAAGTGGCGAGTTCAATCATAGTTTGCCTATTCATATTTATCTCATGTTTATTCTGAATGGTAGAGTATAAGATATGTATTGTAGATTGTTTTATTTTCAGACTTTGTGTAGTAAAGTTTATTTTGTTTGTTTAAAACTCAAGAATCTTGTGGCTTTATTTTCCTAGTGGGTAACTGTGATTTTAAATTATCTACTTAAACAAAAGCTAACTGGTCTCTAACTGGATCTTAACAGCTGTGATGCCTTGGTGTCAATCCCTTCTGCATTGGTCAGATTTAACTCTGAAAAATGTCATTTTTAATTACGAGCAACTAGGTTAAATACTCTGGCCTAGGTTTTTCAATTGTAACATTATATCTCATAATATTACAATTGGAAAACTTAGATCAGTGGTATCATAAGTTAATAAATAGTATCCTAGCCTGTTCATGCTGCTTTGTGTGCAAGTGTTTGTTGTAGCGTGGTGTCTTTACTTATGCTAAGTTCAGTTTCACTTTATATACCATGCAGTTATGAATAGTGGGGCAGGAAATCTGCAATTGTCAAGCATACCCTTGGCATTGTAAAAGCTGCAGTCTCTGTCAGTCTTTGCTCAGCCTCATTAGGGCTGGAACCTCTGCCTCTTGCTAATGAGGATGGAATGTGGCTATCCTTTCTCGACCTTTGACACGGTTGACCACACCATCCTCCTCCAATGCCTTTCCATCCAGTCCTAGTCAGCGAATCACCTGCAATGGCTTCTCTTCCCCCTCCCGCACCATTACTCCTGGTATCCCCTAAGGAGCTATCCTTGGTCCCCTCCTATTTCTCGTCTAAATTTTACCCCTTGACAACATCATCTGATAATATACCGTCAGTTTCTCTAGTTTGTTACCAAGTCTCTTGACCTCTCCGCTGTCTCTATATTGTTAGACTACTTGTTCAACATCCAGTACTAGATTAGGAACAATTTCCGCCAACTAAATATTAGGAAGACTGAAGTCTTTGGCTCCCTGCACAAACTCTGCTTCCTAGCTACCGACTCTTATTGCTCTGTTTGACAACTGTATGAGACTGAAACAGACTGTTGGTAACCTTTGACCCCGAGATGAGCTTCCGACTACACATCGTGCCATCACTATGATCTCCAATTTCTAGTTCAGTAACATCACCTGATTCTAACCATGGGTCAGCTTATTTGCTGCTGAAACCCTCATCCTTTCTCATGTCTGTGTTACTTCTAGACTTTACTATTCCAACACATTCTTGACTGTCTCCCATGTTCTATCCTTCATAAATTTAAGGCTGTCAAAGTGCATGCCCGAACTGGCACCAAGTCCCGTTCACCACTTGTCCCTGTGCTTTCTAAATGGCAAATGCTCCTGGTTAAGCAACACCAAATTTTTGTCCTTTTTTTCAAATCCTCTCATGGATTCTCCCCCTCCCTATCTCTGTAATCTCCTTTTCCTACCCTCTGTGTCATGACTCATTTGGTAGAACCTGCTTCTCAAAGTTACATGGTCCCAGGTTCAAAAACACTCCAAGGTTTGAGTACAAAACTCTAGGCTGATACTCCAGTCCAATACTGAGGGAGTGCTGCATTGTTAGAGGTGCCACGTTTCAGATGAAAAATCAAACCATGGCTGCAGCTGCCTGCTCAGTTGGATGCAAAAGATACCATGGTATTATTTCAAGGAAGAGCAGGGATGTCCGAGCCAATGTTTCCCCTCAGCCAACAATCACAAAAACAGATTATCTGGTCATTATCACTTGGCTGTTTGTGGGACATTTGGCTGCTGTGTTTCCTACATTACAACAGGGCCTACATGTCAAAAGTACTTCATTGGTGATAAAATGCTTTGAGCTGCCTTGTGGTTGTGAACAGCAGTATATAAGTGCATGTCCTTGACCAGAATTTTATGCTGGTTGTGCGGGTGTGCGCCCGACCCGACAGCTCATGAAATCACATGAGAAGACATCAGGTACAGGTCCCGATGTCATCGTGCACTTACACGATATTTGGCTTGGTGGGTGTGCGCAGCAGTCGGAAGCACACCCGCTGACAAGCGAGCAGTTAAGCCCATTGCAAGTGCAATTGAGATTGATTTGACGTGGCCTGTCCACTTTTATGGTTGGCGGACGGGCAAATTGGCTAGGTGGCCTTTACATTTTCACTTAAACCTTGATCCAGGGCGGGATGAGATGTCTGGGTGAAATATAATTTAAAAAGATATCTGGGGACTGATTTATTTTTTAGTTCTGCTGTCAGGTACTTGAATGCATTGCATAGACACAGTTTGGTGCATTTTTTTCTTGTCATTTACTCTGTCCAGGTCTGTAGCTCCCTGAGGAAGCTCCGCAGTAGCTGTCTGACTTCAGGGAGCTTGCTAGAAGCGCCTTCCCCACCCTTTTGTCGGTGCCCTCTCTCTTCCCTCCCACCCGCTGGCAGCACTGAGGCTTTCTCAGTGCGAGTTTCATGCTGGCTGGCCATTAATGGCTACCCAGCATGAAATTGCGTTCAGCCGATCACAGGTGGAAGCACATTTCGTATCCACCTCCAGGCCTGCTGATAAGCGTGCGCCCGACAAACATAAGATTCAGGCCCTTGTTTCTTTCTTTTGTTCTTTCATTCTTTCTTTCTTTCATTTATGATTTTAATCAGTCTACTAGGTGGCCATGCCTCCAGCTGCTAAGCTAAGCTCTGGAACTCCCCACCTAACCTCTTCACCTCTATCTCTCTTTCCTTTTTAAGACACTCCTTAAAACCTACCTCTTTGCTCAACCTTTTGCTCATTTGCTCTGATATCTTTTTATGTGGCTTGGTGTCAAATTTTATTTTATACTGCCTCTGCAGAGTTCCTTGAGATGTTTAAATATGTTAAAAGCACTATACAACTGCAAGTTGCTGTAATTATCCAATTCCATTTTGAAAATTATTACACCTGCTTCCCTTTCAGGTGGCATATTCCAGATCATAATCACTTACTTTCCTTATATTGACCCTGGTACTTTTTCCAATTACATTAAAATGGTGTCCATATGATTACTGACCCTTCTGCCACGGGAAAAAGTTTTTCTTTATTTATTCTTTACAATTTTGAATGCCTCAATCTAATCTACCCTTAACCTTTTTTGCTTGATGGAGTACTATCCCAGCTTCACTAGTTACCCTATGCAGCTGATATCTTTCATCCATGGAATCATTCTAGTACAAAAACAAAAATACCTGCAAAAACTCAGCAGGTCTGACAACATCTGCGGAGAGGAATACAGCCAACGTTTCGAGTCCGAATGACTCTTTATCAGAACTAAGGAAAAATAGAAAAGAGGTGAAATATAAGCTGGTTTAAGGGGTGGTGGTGGGGGGGTGGGGGGTGGGGGTGGGGGGGGGGGGGGGGCGGTGTGGGGGTGGGGGGAGAGTGGGCGGAGGTGGGACAGGTAGAGCTGGATAGAGGGCCGGTGATAGGTGATTACCAAAAGATGTCATAGACAAAAGCACAAAGAAGTGTTGACAGTGGTGATATTAGCTAACAAATGTGCTAATGGGGACATTAAGGGTAGAAAGCAGGACAAGCAAGGGACAGATAGCCCTAGTGGGGGTGGGGTGGGGGGGAAATCGTAATAGGCTAAAAGGTAGAGGTAAAACAATGGATGGAAATACATTTAAAAATAATGGAAATATGTGGGAAAAGAAATATATATATATATATATATATATATAAATTATTGGAAAAGAGAGGATCGGAAAGGGGTTGGGGAAGGAGGAGAGAGTTCATGATCTAAAGTTGTTGAACCATTCTAGTAGTTCTCCTCCATGTATCCTCAATAAGGCCTTTACAACCTTACTGAAGCATAGTGACCAGAATTAGATACAATATGCTAACTGGGATTTAACTAATTTTTAAAGAAGTTTTAGCATATTTTCCTTGCTTTGGTACAATATACCTTCATTTCTAAGGTCAAGATTCCAAAATATCTTTAGCAACCTCCTTGACTTTGGAAGACAAGTGTACATACGCCCCCAGGTGTCTCTGTTCTTGTATCATTTCGTTTATGTTGACTCGCCTCAGTCTTCTTACCAAAATGCAACACTTCGCACTACCTTCCATTAAATTCATTTGCTATATGTCTGTTCATTAAATCACTGTATGTCCTCCTGTAGTCTGTTACTATCCTTCTTATTGTATACTATGTTTCCGAGTTTTGTGCCATCTGCAAACTTTGAAACTATGCACTGCATTCTCATGGTCATTAATATACATCAAAGAAGCAGTGATTCCAATATTGACCTCTGGGTGCATCATTGAACACTTCGCTCCAGTCTGAAAAGCAACCACTTGCATCTTTTCTCTGCTTTCTGTTCCATTGCTAATTTTGTATCCACCCAGCTATTGCCCCTTTAATCCCATGAGCTTCAATTTTGGTAACAAATATATTATGCAGTACTTTATCCAACATATTTTGAAAGTCCATATACACAGCATCAGCCACACTAACACTTAGCAATTCTCTTTGTTACTTATTCAATAATTCAATCAATTTGGTAACACATGATTTGACTTTAATAATTCCTGCTAGCTTTCTCTTCATATTTGCAGGTCAACCAAACTATTGATTCAACTTAACCTTTGTTGGTCATTTTATGCTTTGCTACGGTATGTGGTAGTTAATACAATGCAATGTAAAGGTCATAGATGTGCCACTCCTGCATAGAAGAGCAAAGGATTAAGCCACTGTTATAGAGTTGATCTTCAGACACTTTTCTTAGTGGAAACATTTAACTTTATTGACAAGACAGCAGTAGCAACTTCACGTGTCCATCAAACTCCATAACTAAAGAAGAACTCCCTTGTAGAGGTTCCCCGCGGTGCTTGCACATTGGTTTATACAGATCATGCGATCTTACAGCACAGGATTATTCTTAAAGCTACAGTCCAACATTTCCCAATACTATAATTACTACATTGCTCCCCCTTTAACTTTTCTGTACATTTTGTATTTACAAGGATATTTATCTCATGACGTTACAATATTTACAAAGGTCATGAAATTACAAGTTCAGTCTTTCAGGTGGTTTCCTGATCCGTGTGGAACGTCATAGCTCCACGACTTCCGATTCTTTTGTAGGAAACACATTCTATGGAACCACATTAACCTCAGGTATCTCATTAGGCACAGTCAGTTCAGTGTCTTCCACTCCAACAGAGACATCAGGCATGCCTGTCCTTGGTTGAGCATCTTCAATGGAAACCACTGGTTCAGTAATGGTTACAGGTGGAACAATATCTTGTTGAGGTATCTCTCTTTTTCTTAAATGATCCACATGCTTATGGGTGACCCGGCCCTCCACTTCCACGTATTACGACAATGGTCCAGTCACAGAACTTACTTTACCATGTAATCACTTCGGTCCTCCATCGAAATTCTTTACATATACTGCTTCTCCAACAGTAAATTGTCTCTCACAACTGTGCAAATCATGAGTCGTTTTTTGGCTCCCTTGACTGTTTTCCACTTTCCTCTCCAAATTGGGAAGTATTAAGCTCAGCCATGCCCAAAGATGGCACCTCATCAGTAATTCCACATCTTCTTTCTACATGTCTTCTTTTTGTTACAGAGTTTAGCCTCCGCCTTCTTTTTCACCTCACAGTCGGCCAGATTTCTCTCAGATTCGATCTCAGCTTGTCTTAGTTCAGTAGCTGAGCTGCCCAAGACTTCATTATTTTCTCACATCTTGGAAAGTTCTACGGCTTTTGCTTTCAAGGCCTTTTTAGCTTAATTTACCTGATTCTTCAGCTCTTCTGTCTCTTTCCTGCATCTGTTGTCTTCCTCCTGGAAACTTGAACATTGCTGCGTCTTCTCTGCGAACTGGTTCTTCAGTTTGTTCAGAGAGATGTTAAAATTCTTCCTGTTTCTCTTCATAATTTTTCAGAGACTGGTTCCTGGGACCAACCAAGTAACACTTGGTCTCTCACTCGAGAGAGGACAGTGTAATGATTCATTCAGTTTCGTATCTGTCTGGCATAGGCTAGTGAGGAATCTAGAAAATTCATCACTAGTACGAATTCCTGTGGAACTGGGACATGTTCATCATTCTCTTGCAAAAGAAGGTGACTCAGGGCATCGGCATTTGCTAAATGAATCCCTGATCTATGTACAAAAGCGTATTCATGTGCTGCCAAAATTAGGGCCATCTTTGTATTCTTGCAGAAGTTATGGGAGGGATAGTCTTTTTCTTGCTGAGCAGACCCAAAAGTGGTCTGATGTTATCGTGAAATTTCACCTGTGCACATAAAGTTGGAATATTTTTACACCAGAAATAATCGACAGACCTTCCTTTTCAATCTGAGACTATCTTTTTTCAGCTGCGGTAAGCATCCTGAATACTTAGCCTATTGGCCCCTCTATGCTGTCATCCATTTTATGAGATAGTACTGCTCCCACTCCATAGGGGGATGCATTGCAGGTTAGCACCAATTCCTTTGTCTGGCCATAGTGCAGTAACAAATTTGAAGAGTATAAGGGCTGTTTTACTTTCATGAAGGCTTCTTTTTGGGGTGCCTCCCAAAACCAATGCTGGTTTTTTTCTTAGCAGTGAATGCAGATTGGCCAGAACTGTGGACAAATTTGGTAGAAATCGCCCATATTAATGTATCATCCTCAAAAATGGTTTAAGTTCAGAGGCCTTCTTGGGTGCAGGCGCCTCTCTTATTGCTTTAATCTTCTCTTCAACAAGATGTAACCCTTGGGCATCTACCCGGTGGTTCAAATGGGTGACTTAATTTGCTTGAAAAGTGCATTTTTCCTTCTTCAGGCACATTCCTGCTTCTAACAATAATTTTAGGACTTCCTCTAGGTTAGCCAAGTGTTTCTTCTCTGTGAATCCAGTTATCAGTACATTGTCCAGGTGGACCACAACCTGAGGGCGTCCCTGCAGTAAGCTCCCCATTGTCCTCTGAAAAATGGCATGGGCTGAGGGAACACTGAAGGTTAGGCGTGTGTATTGCTGTAACTCTTTGTGGGTATTTATGGTGACGATTTCCTGGGAGGTGTCATCCAGCTCCAATACTGATATGTGTGACTCACGTCCAGCTCTGTATACATTGCCCTCCTTCTAGTCTGGCATACAGGTCTTCAATTTTGGGAATGGGGTACTTGTCCAGTTTGGCTGCTCTGTTGACTGTTAGTTTATAGTCCCCACGGATCTGGACGGTCTAATCTGGTTTAAGGACTGGGGCTATGGGTGCTGCTCACTCTGAGAACTGAACCGCTTTTATGACACCCAGCCCCTCTAGCCGGTTCAGCTCAGCGTAACCTCTCTCAGGGCATATGGCACCGATCTTGCTTTAAAGAAGCAAAGGGTTGCTTCTGGATCCATGTAAACCTTGGCCTGTTTTTCCCAGTTCATCCTTGAAGATGGTGTCATTTTTTTTTAGCAGCTCTGGTGGTTCACCTGTTCTCAACTGGAAGATTTCGGACTAGTTTAATCTCCTTCAGCCAATCACACCCTCGAGGGCTTGGCCCTTCACCTTCTACCACCATCACTGGTAGCTCTGCTGATTGGTTTCTATAATGAACAATTGCTCTGGTGATACCTTTTCCTTGGATTTCTTTCGCCTGTGCACATTTTCACCTTGGCAGATGTTTGTTCCAAATGTATTTGCTGAACACCTTTATTTAAATATTTAAAAGTCCTCCTATTACAGTGGTAGAAGCACCTGTGTCTATTTCCATTTTTAATGGTTTACCATTCACTTGCACGGTAACAAATAATAGCTCTGTCTTCCCAACTTTCATGTTGAATAGTGAATAAATCTCAGAATTGGTTATTTCAGGCTCTTCTACACTATAGACTTCATTGGACTTGTTTTGTTGTTTGGAAGCCTGTTTAAGTCACACTTTGTTCTGTCTTGTGTGTCCACTTCGGTGAAAAAAATATATTCTACTTTTTAAAATTGCCAATCACTAGAAGACTGATTGTTTCCACATTGTTGGAAGTTATTTTTTGATTTAGTTGTTAAGCTGCCTCTCCTCATTTGTCGCATTGTGACTGAGAGCTGTTTCCCGTTTCGCGGCGGAGTCCCGGCTTTTTGCGCTACTTTTGGCTGACTGTTCCCACCCGATCAGGAGCATGACATCATTTTGTGCCCTTTCAATCCCTTTCAATGCTTTCCATTGCAAGCGCTATTTCTAATGCTTTCTTAAAATAAACATTCACTTCAGCCAGCAATCTTCTCTGAATAGCATCTTTCTGCACGCCACATACTAAACAATCTCTGAGCATGTCATTTAGGGTTTCACCGAAATCACGATATTCTGTTAGTTGCTTTAATTTCGCCATTTAGGTAGCAATTGTCTCACCTGGCGCTCTATTCCGTGAATTGAACCTGAACCTCTGTATTGTGACTAAGGACTTGGGTTAAAAATGTCCCTTAACGAGGTCTACTAATTCACTGAAAGTCTTTGAATCTGGGAAACTGGGGGCCATCAAGCTCTCTGCTTTTCTTCCCTCATAATTTTGTTTGTTTGAAAGAAGAACGCAAGACATTCTATGTATTAAGACCGATAGCCTGTGGCTGGCTCAAAGGGTTTGTTTCAGTCAAACTGTGGCATTTCGGATGATTATACCTTCTGTTATTTTTAACGAACTTAGATACTCACAATCGTGGGGTGAGATACAACACCAAATCTGATTTACCCTCATCGCCAGTTTGTTATAGAGTTGATCTTCAGACAACTTTTCTTAGTGGAAACATTTAACTTTATTTACAAGACAGCAGTAGCAACTACACATGTCTGCCAAACTCCATAACTAAAGAAGAACCCTCATGTAGAGGTTCCCTGCGCTGCTTACACATTGGTTTACACAGATCATGTGACCTTACAGCACAGGATTATTCTTAAAGCTACAGTCCAATATTTCCCAAAACTATAATTACTACAGCCACATTTTAGAGTTTCGAGTGCATGATCTATAATGACACTTCAATGCATATTGGGGGAAACCACTGTTGGATGCTACCTTTCAGATGAGGGGTGGAATTTTCCTTGCCCGTTGGCAGCAGGCATGTTTGGCAGTATGAGCTGACAACATGGCGTGAATGCCAAAAATTGGCTTCATGACCAGTTTGCAGTCATCCGCTCTGCCTTTCAATAGTGTGCTGTGTTTCCCGCCGTTGGAAACCTTATTGTAATACATCTGCATTTCATTAAAAGGCCAACCCACCAAAATCATTCCCCCACACTGGATTATCCATCTGCATCGGTGGGGGGCGGGGGGGGGGGGGGGTGGGCACAAGCACGGTGGTGCACAAGTGTGATGTACAGAAGTTCCGGCTTATGCCTGGGCCTTGCTCACATTGCGGACATCCGAGGAGCAGAAGATGCTGGAGCCTGACAGGAATGGGATCCTAGGGGAATGTCCATGTCATGCTGGGTGGATTCTCATGGACATGGGTCCGCCATGAAGCCACTCACGGAAGGTGGAAAGTCACCATTTAGGGCCTGCTCACAATGCATGATGGTCTATGGGTGGAGAGGATGGTCCAGCTGTGTTTGGTAGAGGAAGATGTACCCGAGGGGAGGTGGGAGAAGAAGGTTTAGGGGATCGACTGGGAGAGGAAGAGGTGTCATGGCAGTGTGAGGTAGGAAGCAGGGGAATGAAGGTAGCAGGGGCGGGTGAGGTCAGGAGAGAGGAGGGACTATGGTGGGGAGGGGGGGTAATGGGGGAGAAGACGTCAACTGAGGAGGTTGGTGTAAGGGGGTGGAAGGTGGATGGGAAGGAGCCCAGAGAGGGGAAGGAGCCTGGGGGACAGAAGGACTAAGGGTGGTGGAAGGAGTCGGGAAGGGGTAAGGCTGGAGGAAGTAGGTGCGTCTTTAGGAGTCAGGAAGGGGGAAGGACTAAGCTGGTGCGGGATTCAGGGTGTAGTCCGGGAGTGTTGGGGAAGGACTAAGGTGGGGGGACTTCTGGGTTGGGGGGGGGAGTGCCAAGGAGTTATGGGGGAGAGGATTTGGGGGTGGGGGTAGGAGTTTGTGGGGGGGGGGATCGGGATGTTCAGGTGAACATGCAAGGGAGGGCTTTGATGAGTCCATGACTGCCTCCTGAGGAGCGAACTGAGGGTTGGAATGGTATGAGGGAATGGTGAGAATGACCGAGGGCAGAGTGAGGCGGTAGGGTGGGACTGTGAGGGTGCAATGGTATCAGTAGAAGAGATGGCAAGGGTGGTTGGTGGGGACTCGGAGGCAGACACGGACCTTGGGGGTGGGAAGGAGGAGGCCGAGGAGGTTAATGTGGATGTGGGGTGGGATTTTCAGGAGGGAAGAGAATCTACATGTTTACCTGGATATCCCTGAAAGAAAAGGTTTGTGGCTGGTAGGACGTGGAGAGAAGGTGAAAGGTGATGCTGGGGTAGGGGGGCAACAGTGATGGGGGAAGAAAATGAGGGAGGGGAAAGGACGGGGAGTGCAAAAAAATCTGTAGCACGACCATGCTTGCCAAATCAAAACTGAAATGTGAGTAGTGGTGGGTGATATCAGGTGCTGCATGGGTATATGATCAATGGGTGGGTGGAGATGTAGGTCAGCTCAGATGGTCCACTGAAGGTGAACCCCAGCAGACAACATTCAAAATGCTCAGGACATTGAGACAAGTTTGATGCCAGAAGGATCTGCAGGCGTGGGAGAGTGCTTGCCTGAGGCTCCGAAAAACCCTGTGCCATGATCACAGATCCTATCCCTGAATTACTATGGACATATTGAACTTTTAAGTAGGACGTGCTTTTTTTTAACAAAAAGGGACATATAAGCAAAAGCTGGCTAGGACTGTAAGTTAACCACTTGCTGGAAAATTCCTATATGGATTACTTGACCAACTATTTTAGAGAGAACAGAATGTCGCACCTAAAAGGTATGATATGACATACTTCAGTCAGAAGCACTTCAAAGGAAAGGATACAATGCAAACTGAACTGTTATCTCCTGTGGTTGCAGAGATAATGGAAAATGATTGTCATTTCAGCCAAAACCACCAGCTGTTGAATTATATTCCAGAGTGAACATGAACTGAGTTGAAAAGAAAACACATTTGGATGAAAGACATGTTTGTTTTCCCCTTCTGGGAAAGGGGCTTAAAAAAGCCAACTGCAACCCTAGTTCTTTGTACTAGTCTGGTGTTCTGTTCTGGTGTGTGTGTGCTGTGAAGGTCACAGATGAAGAACACCAACTGGGCACTTGCAGGTAGAAAAAAATCTTTCTCTCTGATTGCTGGATTTCACAAGTCAGCAAAGCCACAGTTGAAATGGAAACAGGACAACAACTTTCAGCTAACCTGCAGAACCAAGAATCTCCAACCCAACTGCTCAACTGCCAAAATCTGCGCTACCGGAATCACCCCAACTTAATGGCTGCTCGTGGACAAGCCAAAGGACTGATTTTTATTTCTCATTCCTAATCTGTGTATGCATGTTGCATTTTTATTATTTTTCCTCACGTTGTAACTAGTAAACTGCCTGGTTAAATTAACTCCTTTTAAAACAAATACATTTGGACTTTTCTTTATTTATTTATGGGATTTGGGATTTATTGCCTATCCCCAGTTCAATTGCCCTTGTTCAGAGGTCATTTTTGAGTCTTCAGAGGTCATTTAAGAGTCAGCCAGATTGCCATGAGTCTGGAATCACATAGGCTAAACCAGGTAAGGATGGCAAATTTTTCCTTCCCTAAGTGACAATCGACAATGGTTTCACAGTCATTACTAGACTTTTAATTACAAATTTTTATTGGATTCACATTTCACCATTTACCGTGGTGGGACTTGAACCTGGGTCCCAAGAGCATTACCCTGGATTATTCAGATTACCAGTTTAGTGACAATATCACTACACCACCACCTCCCTCACTAGGAAAAGGTATCCACGTGGGAAGGGACCCTTTTTAAACTAACTTTGTTGTGCCCAACCAAGGGGGTAAATAAAGAAGGGGAGCCAGTTCATTCCTTCTCACCCGGGATCATAACAATTTAGGGTACCTTGTCCGGGGACTGGTCATAACACCTGCCACAAACACACTTCTCCCTCCAGAATCACTTATTGGCTGGCTATATGCAGTTGAACTGCTGGTGCGGGGCACTGCGAAACCTGTCAAGGAAGCTGAAAGATACCTTTAAACATTATTCAGTGAAAGTGCATATATTTCCAGATTGTAAAGTGACAATATGTGCAACCAATTGTGAGCAGAATTTCTTAACTTTCAAATGCATTAGACTTCTAGTTGCTGCTCTGACATCTGCAGCAGGTGCCGAGAGAGTCTGTGCAGTGGTTCGCCCTGTTACCTCTGTTACCTTCGACAGGGGACCTGTGGAGAGCAGACGCCTTGGGGACCCCAGCTTTCTTTGGCTGTCCTCCTGTGGGCCAGCTGATCTCTCTGCAGTGACAAGAGGATGAGGCTGAGGGGGTCACACTCAAAGGGGACTCAGAGGGAGTGAACAGCTTCTGAGATTCCTGAGTGGATGACTCAGGGCTGTCCAGCTGCCACTCCTCCTCCCTTCAGTTGGTCGAGGGCCCTGGCCTGACTCATTGAGGGGAAGGAGCACTAGGGGGGGGATGTTAAGGGCCCTGTTTCTCTTTTGCGTTGCCACTGTAGAAACTCACTCATGGCTATCATGTTGGAGTGCAGGTCTGCACACACCTCTGCATTCTGCAGGACCAGGGTCTCCATAACCTCTGCCATCATCCGCATGGAGATCTCCATACGCTTACATGTGGACATCTCTTCATCAGGAAGCAGGCAGATGTACTCCTCCGACTTGCATGCCACTCAGTTGAGGGCTTCCAACAGCTCTGCGTAATGCTCCCCTGCCTTCTGCTGACTCTCCAGGATGAGTTGGAAGGCCAAATCCAGAGGCTGGTTATCTGTCTCGGACCTCATAGATGCCTCTTTCCCAGCAGTCCTCCGAGCGCTGGGAAGCTCGGCCGAATTTGCCTCCTGCTGCGGATACGTGTCTGTGCGGCGACCAGCAGACTGTGAACCTGAGCCTGCTGTAGATCTTGGTCCACCGAGGTGTGTGTCTCTGCACTGGTGGAGGGCGTGGGTAAGTGTTGTGACGGGTTTTCCAGGCTGCTTAATTCCAGCTCTTCAGTGGAGGAGGTGAATGGAACTGAGAGACTGACAGCTGAGGATGTTGGTGGCTTGGCAGAGCTCCCTGTGAACCAGTGTAGAGATAATTAGCACATGGCAACACAGTCAAAAGCAGGAGAGAGAGAGAGAGAGAGCACTCACGTTTGTGTTGAGAGAGGGATGATGTGGTGCAGGATCCTCACAAGTATGTTCGCTGCCAACCTTATCACCACCACAGGCACGGTCCACACCCTCACCAGTCGGCGTGATGGCATACTCCTCAAAGTGAATGAGGCCCCCCCCCCCCCCCCCCCCCCCCCCCCCCCCCCCCCCCCCGCCTGGGACCTCCCCCTGCTGTTGTGAGCCGGCTTCTCCTGCATGAAAACAAATCAAGAGAGTGGGAGAACAGGACACGTGGCACTGCATGGAATGTCTGTGTGTTGTGTAGAGACATGGACAGGACGAGGACTCGAGCTCCAGACGATATGAGTGTGAGGAAGATGTGAGGGTGTGTGTGAGAGTTAGTGGTGCTGTCCCTTGAGGTGTGAGATCTCTGTGGATGTGTGATGGGCTTGTGAGTGAGAGTTGAGAGTGACGAGAAGAGTATATTACCCTGACAGAATGGATGAGACCATTCATCCTGTTGCAGCACTGGGTAGCTGTCCTCTTTTGCAGATGCTGACCACTGCTGCCGCTGCCTCCCATGCTGGACTAGTGATTTTGCTGCCCCTCCTGCGGCCAGAGTGGGAGTAGAAGACATCATGGCGGGCCTCCACTGCGTCCAAAATGTGCTCAAGGGATACGTCACTAAACCAGGGAGCTGCAGTCTTCTTGCTTTTCGGTGCCATGTCTTCCGTGCAGCAGTCCTGGGCTGGAAGGACTGAGAGGTGTCTGCGTGGCTGCACTTTAAATATCGTGCCCAGGATGATGAATTGGCGTGGCGGGCGAATGAGAGCCCACCCATCATCAAAATGGCATGTCTTCTGGGAATGCATAATTAATGAGACGGGATTAGCGCGAAAACCCGCCGTTGCAGCCGGCAGGAAAAACGCTCTTTTTCCGGCCTACTACTGCACTTAGTGCAAATCTAGAATAATTCTGCCTGAGATGTTCAATCAAGACCTGTTCTACCCACAGAGGTGGATACAAAAGATTCCATAGCAGTATTTGAAGTAGAGCAGGAGTGCACATGACAGCTTTGTGCATACTCTCAACCAATTTTATCTAATGTGTATTGCATTTTCATTTCAGCTGTACTCTATTCAATCTTTAATACTTTTATGATATCAGATATAATTACAGCAGTAGTCGATTTTGAATAAAAAGCATTACTGAATGAAACAATCCTTTTGTTCAACTATTCAAGCATGTTATAAAATGTGTATACAGATACACATTGAAATTCATATTTTCTATGATAATGTGTGCAATATATAAAAATTTTTAATTTCCTGATACATGTTTTATTTCAATCCATAAAATTGAGTGATTGGTGGCACTTCATAGCGTCCATTCACTGTCTGTCCATTCCTTTCATCCGTTAAGAAAATGCATTATAAGGTTGTATCTCTTTGTTTTCAGGCAGCAGGGTCTATCAGGCCGCTTGTTTCTACTGTTGTTGCAACAAACCCAGAAGGCTATCTTGATCACTCACTGGAACGTGCCAAATACAGGGCAAGTGAAATGCCCCAAGCCTTCACATTTGATATCATTTACAGAGCTTATCAGCAGGTAAAATCCTTCCAGCTCATCTTGTTTCTGATATTCTGTGAGAACACTTCGTGGAGTGAATGATTGTGTTATGTCAGTTATTGTGTGTATATTTTTTTGTTTATGTGTGTACTCTTTTTTTGGGGACTTTTTCTATGTTAAGCTGCTCTTTATTATTGCCAGTTTTTATCAGTTTACAGTAAGTCTGGCTTTTCGGGTAATGGTATAACTACATTGGAAAGGCTTCCCATTGTTATTGTGATTTCTTTGCATCTGTCATTTTCAGTAGAAAGATATGCTGAAAGGCTGAGGTGTCTAGATTGAATAGGAGGAGTCTTGAGTGGAGTATTAATGCAAGCACAGAGTTACACCGAATACCTGGTTTCTGTGCTGTATGTTCTATGTAATTCTATACATACAGGCTGGACTGAAGGCATTAATTCTCCTGCACAGAGGGAATCCATCACTGCAGAGTAGGGAATGCCAGCAGAGCTGCAGTGGGAAAGATACCGCAGCATTAGAAGGGGGAGGATCAACAATCAAAGGGAGCAGAAGCATCCTGAATACTACCTGAAGATTTTCTAAAGCCAAGCTCCGAATGAGCACAAATCTCATATCATTGCAGAGATGGGACAGCCATGTCTTCTGCCTCTTTTAGTTTTTTTTCCGTATTGTGACAGTATATGCCACCCATCTTCTGTTTCATGGGATCAGTGTCTCTGCAATCAGAAGGTAAGGATTGGGCTAATTTGCCTAGCCTTGCCCGCCACCATTACCCAAATACAGGAAATGGTTATGGGATGGGTGGCGACATCCCTGCAGAATAGAAGAGAAAAGGCAAGGATCCAATGGAAGGCCTCACAAACACAACTACCTCCACTGCCAATATAAAGTTCTACTTTGGATGTTATTTCAAAGGGAAGTCTATTGTTCTCCACACTTGTAGCTTTTATCCCATTCTCAAAAGAAGAATTGAAAATATCAAAGAAAAGAGAATAGAATTTAATAATTTATTCGTGTCCACACAAAAATGTCCTAATCTATTCTCTACATCTATACTTTCCCTTGATGACTATGTAACGTGTATGTGATCTACTGCTTGAAGTCACACTGACATAATACTCATGATTGGCTGGAATAACTATGGGGGCAGAAAGAGATGGATGCACAGAATTTTATGGTGCCCAGTGCTCTGGTTCAGAGGCTCCAGATTGCTGTGAAATAGCTAGGATCATATGTGGCATGCAATGTAACCACTGCCTGCCTGTCCTTATTTTCTCAATCAGTTATGGGGCCTGACCTTAGTGAAAGAATGTGTAGCCATCTTGTGGAGAACCATCTCATTGACCTTCTTAGTAGCCACACCACTGGTGCTGGGCAAAGCAACTGGACACCTGATTGTCTCAAGGCACTAATCATCTTCTCTGGGATTCCAGTTGCTGGGCTGACGCTGAGCTGGCAGGGAATTCTAGACACAACGTTCATTTGATATGTATTAATGACCTGGGCTTGGGTATAGTGAGATTAGAATTAGGAGAAATTATAACAAAAACATTGGCGTCTCAGTCATGTAGATTATCTTTCACTTACAAGTAGCTCAGCAAAGAAGCACAGGCTGCGCAGTTTGGTATTTTGTTTTGTTCCGGATGTGTTGCAAAATAACTAGCAACATATTATGATTCTGTTCTGCAACAGTTTTTAAAGACATGTAGTAGAAGCAAATGCTTTTTGGCCTAACCAGCAGCTGACTGCCTGTTAAGAAATTTGCTGATGAAGAGGTTTTGCTGAAAGAGGCAGCATTTGGATGAAATTGTTGGCAAGCAAGTTATTAATTTGTGGAGACTGTTTTTCTTGTACTGTGCCTATTTATTTAGGAGCTGTCTTCTCTGATATATTTTTTGAAATCTCACCGTGACGGGCCGCATCTGGCCCCTGGGCCAGGGGTTCCCCACCCCGTTTTAAAAGATCCCTTGGAAGTCCCAAAGCAATGACTCAGTGGGAATTGTCTGGGAAGTTTGAACTTCCGATGGGCAATTCCCCGTGTCCCTGGGAAAGAGTCGGAGTTAGAGTCAGAGACTTCGGATACTTCCGACTTCCTTACCTGGATAGTTACCTGGGAAATGTTAGACAGATTAAAACTTAGTCTAACACCTGGGTAACTATACAACTGTCATCCCCAACTCCTCCCTGACTACCCCCTCCCAGACTCCTCCCTGATCAGCCCTGACTACAGTTAACCACCCGACTCCCCCCGACCCTGGCCTGACAGCCCCCCATGTCCCGACTCCCTCCCTGACCATTTGAAACCTTCCCAACCCAAATGACCCACCACCCGACTAATCTCTGACTCCCCCCGACCTGACCTGATCCAACCTCACCCCCGATGCCGTCGGGCTGACCTGACTAGCCCCCACAACCCAATACCCTGACTCCCATTGGACCCCCCCAGATCCAACCTGACCCAGCCTCATCCCCAATTCTCTCCCTGATCTGACCTGACTACCCTTCCCCCCCGCCACCCGGATTCCATCCCCACCCAACCTGACCTGAACTGTCCCCAACACCCCCGGACCCTCGGACTTCCCCCCCACCCCTCCTCCCATAACCCTCTGACTCCCATCCCTGACCTTCTGACCTGACCTGACCTCACCACCCTACCCACCTACCGCCCTACCCCCTCCCCGCTTACCCACTCAGCCCCTTAATCATTTACTTTCTCTCCATTGCTTTTCAAAGAAGCTTGGGACATTTGAATTTTACTTACCAGAATACGGCAGCTAGTGCCATTAATTGCCTTTCACTGTGACAATCACTGGAGATTTCTTCCTCCAGCTCCTAGCTAAGCAGTTTTTAAAAAAATTCTTCATGGTTGTGGATATCGCTGGCCAGGCCAGCATTTATTGCCCATCGCTAATTGCCCTTGAGAAAGTGGTGCGAATTCTCTCCCCTGCTCCTTTTGAAGATTCCTGCGCTGTCTGAATTCTGCAGGAAGACCGCACAGAAAAACCCGAGGAAGGTAGATATGTATTTCTTTGTCTGTTCAGGGTTGGAACTGAAGATTTAGGCCAATATCACGATCTTGGTAGGGAACGTTAACATTTAAAGAGAAATTTGAACACCCAGTATTTATGAAAGAACTATGCCACAACCAAACTTAATTGTATATGAAAAAGCTTAAAGAAAGCAAGTTCTATTAAATTAATGCTATGGTTTATAACTTTGTATGCTATGAATCCTGTTTTACTTTTACTTCCCTTCAAGAGTTCCCTTATCTTATAAAGCCCTGAAGATTTATTCACTTCTTCAGGAACCAACCCAAATTTATGCCACAGCCCTCCAGAATTCACTTTGGTTTTTTCCTCAGTTTCTCAGTCAGTCACTTAGTCTTCCACAGCTCTTTCTGTCAGTGAGGATTCCATTGCCTTTTGGACAGACTGATTGCTTTTTCCTTTCGAAGCTAACTGTTCAAGCTGACTGCTTTCTGCCGCAAGGCTAATTGCCTTTTACTGTGAGGGTCACTGGAGATTTCTTCCTCCAGCTCCTAGCTAAGCAGTTCTTAAAAAATTTCTTCACAGGATGTGGATGTCGCTGGCTAGGCCAGCATTTATTGCTAATTTCTGTTGAGAAAGTGGTGGTGTGCCACCTTCTTGAACAGCTGCAGTTCATATGGTGTAGGTACACCCACAATGCTGATAGGAAGAGAGTTCCAGATTTGACCCAGAGACAGTAAAGGAATGGCGATATAGTTCCAAGTCAGGATTGTGTGTGGATTGGAGGGGAACTTGCAGATGCCCTTGTCCTTCTAGGTGGTAGAGGTCACAGGTTTGGAAGGTGATGTTGAAGAAGTCTTGGTGACTTTCTGCAGTGTATCTTGTAGGTGATACACACTGCTGCCACTGCATCGGTGGTGGAGGGAGTGAATGTTTGTGGCTGGGGTGCCAATCAAGCTTCTTGAGTGTGTTGGAGCTGCAAGTGAGAGTATTCCATCACATTCCTGACTTGTGCCTTGTAGATGGTGGACAGGCTTTGGGGAGTCATGAGGTCAGTTACTCACCACAGAATTCCCAGCTTCTGATTTGCTCTTGTAGCCACAGTATTTATATGGTTAGTGCAGTTCAGTTTCTGGTCAATGGTAACCCCCCAGGATGTTGATAATGAGGGGTCTCAGTGATGGTAATGCCATTGAATGTCAAGGAACGATGGTTAGATTCTCTCTTATTGGAGATTATCATTGCCTGGCATTTGTATGACTTGCCACTTATCAGCCTCAGCCTGAATGTTGTCCACATCTTGCTTCACATGAACATGAACTGCTTCAGTATGTGAGGAGTTGCAAATGGTGCAATCATCCACGAATATCCCCACCTTTAACCTGATGGAGGGATGGTCATCGATGAAACAACTGAAGATGGTTGGGCCTAGGACACTACCCTGAGGACCAAGGCTGTAGTGAGGTCAGGAGCTGAGTGGCCCTGGAGGATCCATGCTGAGTGTCCGTGAGCAGGTGATTCCTGAGTAAGTGCCACTTGATAGCACTGTCAACAACGCCTTCTATCACTTTGCTGATGATCAAATGTGGACTGATGGGGCTGTAATTGGCCAGGTTCTATTTGTCCTGCTCTTTGTCAACACGATATAACTGGGCAATTTTCCACATTGCTGGATAGATGCCAGTGTTGGAGCTGTACTAGAACAGAAAATCTTCCAGCTTTGTTTTTCCCCTCACAAATTCCAAGAGCTGCATCCTCCACAAGATCAAATCTGCATCCTCCACAAGATCAAATCTGCATCCTCCACAAGATCAAACCTGCAATTGCTCTCTGTGTGAAACACCCAGATAAATTAAACAGAAGAACATGCTGTGCCCCACAGCTCATCTCTACGGCAACAGGGCATGTTTTGGGATGTTCCGAAACAGAAATGCAAGCTAATTATGTTTTACCCCAACACAACTCTTTGATTTTGTGCCCCACATGAGTAATTTATATCTCTAATGGACATGATTGCCCTCTCTCCTGACTTGGGGTCCATCAAGAAACTCATGTTTACTATGGCTTTTAGCTTTTCCATCTGGAAACTACATACGCAATTTAAATATTTTATTGAGACAAGGGCAGACTCTCTGGCTCCATTACAAGCCCAGAGATGGGTCATTCATTGTTTAAGTTTTTTCTACCAACTCTGACCTTATAAGATAAACACAGGTTACCTTTCAACTATACCATAGGCTTATTTGATTTGCAGTCACATTAGTGTTATTTATTAGTTTCTTAATCAGATATTTCCATTTACCTTACGTTTAACATTTTAATTCCAAAAACTAAAAATTACCTCTAAAATCTTAATATAGACCATGACCTAGATGATTATGACAATCAGAAATAGGAGCAGGAAGAGACCATACAGCCTTCAAGCCTGCTGCTTGATTCAGTAAATCATTGCTGATATTCAACCTAAACTCCACTTTTCTTGCTGAACCCTATATCCCTTAATTTCCTTAGATTCCAAAAATCTGTTGATCTTAGTCTTGGATATACCAACCTACTGAATATTTATAACCCTGTGGGGTACAGAATTCCAAAGATTCACACCCTCCGAGAGAAGAAATTCCTCCTCATCTCAGTCCTAAATGGCCAAACTAAGGAGACTATGGCTCCTAGTTCGAGACTCTCTAGCCAGGGGGAATGGCCTCTCAGTGTCTACTGAGTCAAGCCCTCTCAGAATCTTATATGTTTCAGATCAAGCACATCTCATTCTTTTAAGCGTCAGCCAAGTTAAGCCTAGTCTACTCAATCTTTCCTTGTAAGGTAGCCCTCGAACCCCAGAATCAATCTAGTAAACCTTTGTTGAATTCCCTTTAAAGCAAGTACATCCTTCCTTAGGTACAGTGACCAAAACTGTACATAATACTTCAGGTGTAGTCTCCAGAGCCCTGCACAATTGCAACAAGACATTTTTACTTTTATTCTCCAATGTTCCCCACTCCACCTTCCACCCTACCCCTTGTAATAACAAGTCAGGAATGCGGTGGAATACGCAGCTCCAAAAACACCCAAAAAGCTCATCACCATCTGGGGCAAATCAGCCTGTTTGATTGGCACCTCATCCACCACCTTAAACATTCACTGTCTCCTCCACCAGTGTACAGTGGCAGCAGTGTGCACCATCTACAGATGCATTGCAACAATTCACCAAGGGTCCTTCGTCAGCACTTTCCAAACCTGCAAACTGCACTGCCTGATGGACAAGGGCAGCAGATACATAGGAACACTATCACCTCCAAATCATGTAGCATCCAGACTTGGAACTATGTTGCCATTCCTTCATTGTCGCCGGATCAAAATCCTAGAACTCCCTAACAGTACTGTGGGCGTATCTACACCACATGTACTGCAACGGCTCAAGAAGGATACTTACCATCATCACCTTTCAGGCAATTAGAGAAGGGCAATAAATGCTGGCCTAATCAGTGATGCACATTTCCCAAGAACAAATAAAAAAGTGATAAAATAGAAGAAAAGAGAGAAACGTAAACTTTTCCACATTTTGATTAATATTTGCAGAATATTTCATATGGGAATTAAATTTAGAAATAAATAAATAAAGGACTCACGCTTGTATAGTATATTTTACATCCTTAGGACTTATCGAAGTACCTTACAACAAATAAATTACATTTGAAATGCTATCATTGCAGTATTGTGACAAACCTGGCAGCGAACTTGCACACAGTAAAGTCCTGCAAATAGTAAATGAGATGAAAAACCAATTAATCATGCCTCTGATATGTTTTTTTAAAAATTCATTAGCAGGCAGTGCATGTCCCTGGTAGGGGAAGAATTATTGTCCATCTCTTGTTCTGAGAAGCTGGTTGGGCTTTATATTTGAACCGCCACAGTCCATGTTGAGGTCAGAATGTTGACCAGGACCGTAGTATAATCCTAAAATCTTACTATGGCTTATCATGCCTGTGTTGGCTCTTGGAAAATGCTGATGAATTTAGTTTCACACCCGAGCTTTTGCCCCATAACTGTGCAAATTTTCCACTTCTGTTGACGGCGGGCCTGTTGGGCGGCGTGAGCGGACAATATGGTGAAAAGGCCGAAAATTGGTTTTACACCATTGTGAAACCAGTTAGTGATCGTCCGCTCCGTCCGTCAGTGGCTGGCCATGTTTCCTCCCATCCAACGTCGAGAACTTAATTTTACTGCATTTGCATCTCATCATTGTGCCCGCAAGCCAAAATCATCCCCCATGTCAAAGTTACCCCCATGTCAGCGTAACTTCAGATTGGCGTGATTTACGACTGCCTTTAAGGAGAACTCAGAGATGAGTGCACACAACCTTGCACAGTGCAGTGCTCGTGAGGATCGCAGGTAGGACATCAAGGAAGAAGTGCCGTGCATTCAAGGCAGGGGACAGGCAAGTCGCTTCTTCCCGGCTGGCTTTCAGTGTGTTGCCAGGAAAAGGACTGCAGTGCGGGTGCGGCTGGGGTGGGGTGGGGAGGAAGAGGGGGGCGGGGCCAAGGCAGCACAGATCGAAGGAAGTACACAAGCACGTGCCGGGGGGGAGGGTAAGAGAAGCGGCCATGCACTTGGAAAAGCTTGTCAAAAGTGAGCATTCTGCTGCAGCTGAGACCGTTCAGCAGTGGCTCCATTGATATGCTTGGAGTCGGGCCTCTGAAGCATTTCTGCCCACACAAGCAATGCAAAAGCATGAAAATGCCACCAAATGGTCTAGAACCTTTCACCTCTTGGGCGGAGACTGCAAGTTAGTGTTAGTTTTAGGGGGTTACAAAACAATTGGATGACTGGGCAAGATGTAGAATCCCCTTGCAAAAGGTGGCCATGGCACGGTCACTGATGGAGGCGTTCCAGCCCTTTGCAATGTCTTCATTAAAGTATGGACCCGTTTCTCTCATGGTTCAAGCTAACAGTGCAGCCTTGCAGTGCAGGTTAGGAGAATGCCTGCGCCTGAGCTGAGAGCGCAGCATGCAGTCGAGT
Organism: Carcharodon carcharias; assembly: GCF_017639515.1. NCBI lineage: Eukaryota > Metazoa > Chordata > Chondrichthyes > Lamniformes > Lamnidae > Carcharodon > Carcharodon carcharias. The sequence goes on along the minus strand of NC_054469.1, from coordinate 127,725,988 downwards.
GGCCAAAGCTGCCGTAGTCGGTCAAGTGGAGTGGTGCAGAGGTGGGTTGGGTTTCGGGCTAGCATGAGGCGCACTATACACTGGCCATCCAACTGATAGCTAGCACTCTACAGCATGCTAAAGGGACATCGAGATGCAGCCAGAGCTGGAGACTTAACCAAAAGAGGCCCTTAGGAGATATATGCTAATCCATGCATCACTTTCTTTGATCCTGCTGAAGGAGAACATCAGGATCATGGAACTTGGTGATCTAGCTGTGTGCCTCATGGCTTTCATGGAGTAGAGAAGAAGGAGAACAGTGTGACGGAGGCGCCTGACTCTCCAAAGGGAGGAGCATCTGAAGATGAAGGGGCAGCAGGGCCTGCTGTGCATGCAGCTGAAGATCCACAGCGAGCCATCACTCTATAGGATCTATAGACGGCACCTGGCTTTCCTACAGATGACCGAGGACCAGTGTCGCCGAACTCTGTGCATGTTTAGGGAACCGGTCAGTCACATCTGCCACCTGCTGCCGGATTTAGCACCACGGGGACTTGGAGGGCATGCAAGCGAACGCAGCACTCAATTTTTATGGTAGTGGCTCCTTCCATCTTCGTGAAGGCCCAGAACTTTGTGCACTTTGACTGGTATCAGGCAAGCCAAGAAGCAAGAGCCCTGGGATTTGCAGCGATCTCTGTTTTGGTGCAGAGTGCCATCGATTGCACTTATGTTATGATCCCAGCTGATGTTACTACTGGACTAGTCCAATTCCAGGGTAGAATCCAGTTTGATAGATCCTAACTTTTATTTTTTGTTTAGAAATGTGGTGGGTAGCTACTGAACAGAGTAACAGGAGTGAGTTGAGGAACTTTTAACAAAAGAATAAAATGTTTATTAAACAAGAAAAGATGAACTACATTACAATACAGCTTCACCCACATCTATACCTTTACAGATATACAGATTCATAAGGATAACACAAGTTACAAAAGTTATTTTATACTCTAAGTACACAGTCCATGTAAACCAATAGGTGACCTGTGGTCAGGCACACCACACTCTGAAACCTGTTAACAAATGCCACTCCAAACAGATGCTATGGATCTCTCATCAACTCCCCCCCCAGACACTAGTCACACTATGAGCCAACCTGTCTCACTGAGCTCTATCTTCCACACTCACTCTGGAATCATCTCCCAAAGGACACTTTTTCTCTGATGTCTTCCATAAGGGTCCACCTCCAGAGTTTTGAACTCTCTTTCTGATGCTCGTCTCCCCTGGATCACCGCGTGCATTCAAGCTTCGCCTTCCGAGCATTTGGCCTCTCTGATACTCAGCCATGCCAACAGAACACCACTGCTTCTTGTACCCGTAGTAAAGAGTTATAGACCATCAGCTGTTTCCTTGGATTTTCTGGCTTCTCGCAAGCCTTTTTTGCTTTAAGTCTGCTTCTTACAGCTTTCTTCTCTTTAATTTGGAATTTTTCCCTCTGCTCCTTGCTTTCACTTCCATTGGGTCTTGTTCCAGATTCCTGTCCTTGTCCTTAGACTTAACTTAAAGGGCTTTATGGGACTTTCTCCTTTTTCTTTAGGACCTGCTCCCGCAGTTTTCCCTCCAAGTAGACTGCTGACAACTTGGTATTTCCCTTGAGATCCAGAACTCACTTGACATTCACTGTTACTTTAACTTTAGAGCAACTCATCCAAGATTCTTAGACAAAAACAGAATTACCTGGAAAAACTCAGCAGATCTGGCAGCATCGGCGGAGAAGAAAAGAGTTGAAGTTTCGAGTCCTCATGACCCTTCGACAGAACTTGAGTGAATCCAAGAAAGGGGTGAAATATAAGCTGGTTTAAGGTGCGTGGGGGGGGGTGTTTGGGTGGGGGGAGAGAAGTGGAGGGGGTTGGTGTGGTTGTAGGGACAAACAAGCTGTAATAGAAGCAGATCATCAAAAGATGTCACAGACAACAGAACAAAAGAACACATAGGTGTTAAAGTTGGTGATATTATCTAAACGAATGTGCTAATTAAGAATGGATGGTAGGACACTCAATGTATAGCTCTAGTGGGGATGGGGGGAGCATAAAAGATTTAAAAATATTTAAAAATAATGGAAATAGGTGGGAAAAGAAAAATCTATATAATTTATTGGAAAAAACAAAAGGAAGGGGGAAGAAACAGAAAGGGGGTGGGGATGGAGGAGGGAGCTCAAGACCTAAAGTTGTTGAATTCAATATTCAGTCCGGAAGGCTGTAAAGTGCCTAGTCGGAAGATGAGGTGCTGTTCCTCCAGTTTGTGTTGGGCTTCACTGGAACAATGCAGCAAGCCAAAGACAGACATGTGGGCAAGAGAGCAGGGTGGAGTGTTAAAATGGCAAGCGACAGGGAGGTTTGGGTCATTCTGCGGACGGACCGCAGGTGTTCTGTAAAGCGGTCGCCCAGTTTACGTTTGGTCTCTCCAATGTAGAGGAGACCACATTGGGAGCAACGAATGCAGTAGACTAAGTTGGGGGAAATGCAAGTGAAATGCTGCTTCACTTGAAAGGAGTGTTTGGGCCCTTGGACGGTGAGGAGAGAAGAAGTGAAGGGGCAGGTGTTACATCTTTTGCGTGGGCATGGGGTGGTGCCATAGGAGGGGGTTGAGGAGTAGGGGGTGATGGAGGAGTGGACCAGGGTGTCCCGGAGGGAGCGATCCCTATGGAATGCCGATAGGGGGGGGGGTGAAGGGAAGATGTGTTTGGTGGTGGCATCATGCTGGAGTTGGTGGAAATGGCGGAGGATGATCCTTTGAATGCGAAGGCTGGTGGGGTGGTAAGTGAGGACAAGGGGGACCCTATCATGTTTCTGGGAGGGAGGAGAAGGCGTGAGGGCGGATGCGCGGGAGATGGGCCGGACACGGTTGAGGGCCCTGTCAACGACCGTGGGTGAAAAACCTCGGTTAAGGAAGAAGGAGGACATGTCAGAGGAACTGTTTTTGAAGGTAGCATCATCGGAACAGATGCGACGGAGGCGAAGGAACTGAGAGAATGGGATGGAGTCCTTACAGGAAGCGGGGTGTGAGAAGCTGTAGTCGAGGTGACTGTGTGAGTCGGTGGGTTTGTAATGGATATTGGTGGACAGTCTATCACCAGAGATTGAGACAGAGAGGTCAAGGAAGGGAAGGGAAGTGTCAGAGATGGACCACGTGAAAATGATGGAGGGGTGGGGATTGGAAGCAAAATTAATAAATTTTTCCAAGTCCCGACGAGAGCATGAAGCAGCACCAAAGTAATCATCGATGTACCGGAGAAAGAGTTGTGGAAGGTGGCCGGAGTAGGACTGGAACAAGGAATGTTCCACATACCCCATAAAGAGACAGGCATAGCTGGGGCCCATGCGGGTACCCATAGCCACACCTTTTATTTGGAGGAAGTGAGAGGAGTTGAAGGAGAAGTTGTTCAGTGTGAGAACAAGTTCAGCCAGAGGGAGGAGAGTAGTGGTGGATGGGGATTGTTCGGGCCTCTGTTCGAGGAAGAAGCTAAGGGCCCTCAGACCATCCTGGTGGGGGATGGAAGTGTAGAGGGATTGGACGTCCATGGTGAAGAGGAAGCGGTTGGGGCCAGGGAACTGGAAATTGTTGATGTGACGTAAGGTGTCAGAGGAATCAGGGATGTAGGTGGGAAGGGACTGGACAAGGGGAGAGATTAGACTTATTTTCCTCAGCATCTGCTAGTATGTCGAGCTAGAGAGAGGCTTAAATGGCTTCCTTTACCTTAGAGCATAATGACTGAACTCAAACTTCTTTTCTGTTTCTCTGCCTCTCTTTTGCTAAGCATCTGTCCAGTTTTTCTATCTTGTGTTTGTTTTAACTTCCCTTTAAGAGTTGTAAAACCTCATTAAAATGCAGGCATCAGTTAAAGTGAAACCAACACTCAAGCTCCACTTTTTGTTAACACACGAATACAGGAACACAACTTAAACTTAAAGTTAAAACTCATTCCAAACACCCACATACACAGATATAACTTAGTTAAACTATCTCTAGTTCCTAACAATATTTAAACTGCATCCGTGCACACAGTTTAAAAAAAAAAATTGTTCATGGGATGTGGGCATCTCCAGCTCAGCCAGCATTTATTGCCAATCCCCAACTGCATTTGTTCAGAGGGCATTTTAAGAGTCAGGAGTTACATGTAGGTCAGGACAGCAGATTTCCTTCCCTAAAGGACATTAGTGAACCAGATGGGATTTTATGACAATCGGCAATGGTTTCACAGTCATCGTTACACTTTTTAATTCCAGATTTTTGATTGGATTCACAATCCACCATCTGCCATGGTGGGATTCAAACCCAGATCCCCACAGCATTATCCTTGGGTTTCTGGCCCTGTGGCAATACCACTATTCCACCTCATCCCCTTACACTGCTTGCAACCCAGGACTACTCCAGTGAACACATGGCCCTGAAAGCCAAGAAGAGAGCAGAGCCACCCACCCCCCCCCACCCGATTCAGTGATGCATCCCAGAAACACCTCTTGCATGCCTTGGAGGCCTGCTGCAATGTCCTCTATTGCCGCTGTCGCTGCAGGAGGTCCATCAGTCTCACCACTCCAGCTTGGGAGCTGATGGCAGAGGTGGTCGGTGCTAATGCTGCACATAAGATGTTGGCCATCCAGTACAGAAAAAGGATGCTGCTGCCTCTTCATCTTGAGGGAGGTGCTCCTCCCTTTGCTGAACCAGGCGCCTCTGCTGCTTTCTTCTTCTTCTTTGCTGGTCTCTGTAAGGCATGAGGCATACCGCTAAATCACCAGGCTCCATGATCCTGATGTTCTCCTCCCGCCGGATGAAAGAGAGATGCGTGGGTTAGCATATGTGTCCTAAGATCCTCTCTTGGTTAAGTCTGAAGGCCTCCTTCACCGCTGCAGAAGAGTGCTGGTCACCACTTGGATGGCCAGTATGTAGTGCGCTCATTGGCTGTCTGAAACCCAACCCACCTCCACCCTACTCCACGTGGCTGATTGGCGGCAGCTTCGGCCACTGGACTGCATGCTGTGCTCTTAGCTAAGGCGCAGGCTTCCTCCTAACCCGCATTGTTAGCTTGAACCATGAGGGATACTGATCCACACCTGAATAAAGACATTGCAAGGGGCTGAGTGGCTGCACCAGTGACTGTGCCATGGCCACCTTTCGCAAGGGGATTGTACAACTTGCCGAGTCGGCCAATTGCTCTGCTGCCCCCTAAAACACATAGTAATTGGCAGTCTGCGTCCGTGGTGGAAAAGTTCTGGAGCATTTGTGGCACATTCATGCTTTTGCATTGTTTGAGTGGGCAGAAAAGTTTCAGAGGCCGAACTACAAGTATGTCAATGGAGCTGCTGCTGAAAGGTCTCATCTGTGAAAGAATGTTCACTTTTGATAAGCTTTTCCAAGCGTGTGGCCGCTTCCCTCACTCTCCCTTCCCCCATTCCCTGGCATGTACCTGAGTCTTTCCCTCAACCTGTCTGCATGCTGTCTTAAAGCCATCCACTAGGTCTGACCCATACTGGAGCCCTTGCCCTGGCATCGGTCTGAAAGCCAGGCAGGAAAAAGTGACTTGCCTGTGTCCCCTGTGAATGTGCGGCACCTAATCCCTGATGTGCAGTGGACAATACTCGCGAGTGCTGTGCAAGGTTGTGTGCGCTCACTTCCGAGTTCCTCCTGAAGTTCAGGTTGCCAGGTGCATGCCTTTTAAAGGCAGTCATGAAGTATGCCATTTTGAAGTCACACCGACGTGGGCGGAAAATTTGACATGGGGGGGATGATTTAGTTGAGAGGGGCTTGTAATTAGATGCAAATGTATTAAAATGACATTCCCAACATCTGGAGGCAGTTCGGATGATCACAAAATGCTTTCATGACAGTTTTTGGCCTTCTTGCTATATTGTCGGTCTCCTCCCCCCTTGCTGCCATGATGCCAAAAGGGCCAGAAAATTCCAGTTGAAGACTTGTTACATAAATTACTGTATATTCAGTAGTTATGATCAGCCTGCTGTAGCCTGATGTATCATATTTGAATTGAAGAGAATTGTGAATCAGGCCTATATGTGTGTACTCTTCTGATATACAGTTTTATAAAAAGGTGAGAGCAACTGCTTTTATTTTCTGCCTGCTTGTGAATTTTTGCAGAAGAGGGAGACACTTTTGTTTGGCAAAATGGAAAGGGACAGATCAAATTTTGAGGTTAGATTAAATAATATGCCTTTTATTCTAAAGGTTGGGGCTCTATTATTTCAAGTAACTGAAACCTTCAGAGACCATAAAATGTAACTGTCATTTTCTTGAATGATAGCTGTGATATGTAGCAGTGACTTAAAGAAAAGTCTGTGGACGTGGAAAGAAAACAAAAAGATCATTGGAAACAGAGCTGCCTTTTGACTAGAGAGAGTGTGTAATTTATAGATCTTGTTTCAGATAGAAATCCAGCTCCTACTAACACATGATTAATCATTAATCCTATACCCAATAGCATTTTTATTCCATAAAGAACAATGTTGACTTTGAATAACTTAAATCTAAGCAGAATGTTTTTTTTATTTATTTGTTCACAAGGTGTTGGCATCACAGCATTTATTGCCCATTCCTAATTGACCTTGAGAAGATGGTGGTGAACTGCAGCCTTGAACAACTGCAGTCCATGTGGTGTAGGTACACCCACAGTGCTGTTAGGAAGCGAGTTCCAGAATTTTGACCCAGTGATAGTGAAGCAAAAGCGATATAGTTCCAAGTCAGGATGGTGTGTGGCTTGGAGGGGAACTTGCAGGTCGTAGTGTTCTCATGCAACTGCTGCCCTTTTCCTTCTAGGTTACAATTCGAATGAAGTGTTGTTTCTTCACCTAAAATACAATCTATAGCACAAGAACAATGAGCCCTATCAGTTTCCCCAATCTTGGAGAGGGATGTATAAATGATTGATTGGACTCCTCCACCCCCCCCCCGCCATTTCCTTCCTTATCCAACTTAGTGAAGCATACCACATGGCGTGGTAACCAAGGAATCAGTTATGAATTCACAAGAATTTCCAACAGCTAGGGTGGACTATCTTATCTACCTGATCAATAAGGGTAGCACATTGGGCAGGCAAAAATAAAAGGAAAATAACTATCAGAATCCTAGCTAGGCCCAATGACACAACCAAAAGTATATATTTGATGCTTGGAAACGAGAACAGTTCCATGACATGATGGGAAAGGATTTAAATTGTTGATGAGCAAAATACTGGTTTGGATATTTGGCCAAAGGCACAATCCACACTGTTTTGAGGTCTGGAAACCTAGAAGAATGGGTTTCCTGAATGTCCTGCAGTTTTAACACCAGGGTTCCTTTAAATTTTTTTCTGTCCATTTCCTGTCCAGACTTGCAGGCTAGAGGCCTATTTAGCAGGGAGCCTTCAAGGCAAGGTTGCAGCTGAGGAGAGCAGGTAGCCTGGTGCTGGGTAGAAGAGATCGCAGGGCATGGGTCCCAGTAGCAGGGGGATTCTTGAGCTGTGATGCTGTGATTTGAATTTATATTTTGCATTCTGATCATGTGTAGCATAATTCTCAGGATGCGTAACCATTCAGTAGCAAAATTGTTGGAATACTTTCCTTTAGCTTCAGGAATTTCTTCTCAGTTATTTTTCACAATTATGTCAAGAATAACTAAAGGGATAATTTGACAAACCTTATTGAGGGAAAGATTTGTTTGTGTGTTTTTCTGAATGGAGAGGCTGACTGCGTGTGAGAGAGACAAAAAAGAGGATCTTTAAGTTCCACAAATTTTAGAAAATGCCTATACCTGACTGATCAGATAAATCAGTTAAACAGAGAGAGAGAGAGACAGAGGCTGGAGTTTTAACAGCCCTTGGGCTAGGAGATGGGAGGAGTCATAAAATGGCACTGGGAGGCATTGGGTGGAAAGCCCGATGCCTTATCACCACTATGAGATATCCCTAAAAGCAGGAATAAACTGGAGTTGGGCAGCCAATTAATTCAATTAAATGGCCAATTAATGCCTGCTTTACACCACTGCTAGTATTTACTGGCATCAGCACAACCTCTGCCATGTGGAGAGACCAGCCAGGCTCATTGAGGTAGCCTCCCAGTGGCTTCTAGGTGAGGCGTAGTTTCCTTTCCTTTCTGGTCATTTCATGTTCATGATCATTCCAGTGGAGGATACTCCTCCAACTGCCAGGGGTTATCTGCCTGGCCCAGTACATTAGAAGAATTTCTTCCCTGCCCTTCGAGGGCACGTCAACATGGAGGTATCCTCACCCTCTCCCTGCAGCCTCAGTAACGGCCACCTCTATCGATATCACTGTTGGGCTACCAGCCCTCTGGTTGGGCTGGTAGCCATGAGAAGCAGGCCACCATCCTCAATTGGACAATGGTCCAGTGGTGGCAGCCTCTTAATTGGCTGCTGCTGGTAAAATTGCCCTGATGGTCCCGATATCTTCCTAGGGAGCTGGCAGAGAACACCCCCCTTTCCTGAAGTAAAATTCAGCCCAGAGTGTCTTTCTTCATTGTAATTTCACTTCATTTTACAGAAAGTTGAATTTTGAAGCAAATATCCTCTGGCTTTCAGCTAATTAGCAATTGGGTTTTGTTGATTATAAATTATAAGCAGCTTTATTAATTGGTTTATAGGATGTGGGTGTCATTGGCCCATTACCCATTCCTAATCGCCCATGAGAAAGTGGTGGTGGGCCCCATTCTTGAACTGTTGCAATTGTGTGGTGGAGGTACACTTATTGTGTTGTTATTTGGGAGTTCCAGGATTCTTATTCAATGATGCTAAAGCAATGGTGATACATTTTCAAGTCGTAATAGTATGTGACTTGTAGGGGAAGGTGCTGTTGAAGGAGCCTTAGTGAGTTGCTGCAGTGCATCTTGGAGATAATACACACTGTAGGCACTTTGCACTGGTGGTGGAGGGAGTAAATGTTTAAGATGCTGAATAGGTTGCCTTGTCCTGAATGGTGTCAAGTTTCTTGAGTGTTGTTGGAGCTGCACCCATCTAGGCAAACAGAGAGTATTCCATACTTTCTTAGGTGTGTCCTGTAGATGGTTGACAGGCTTTGGAAATCAGAAGATGAGTCACTCACCACAGAATTCACAGTCTCTGACTTGCTCTTGCAGCCACTGCATTTATATGGCTGGTCCAGTTAAGTTTCTGGTCAGTGATGACCCCAGGATGTTGGTGGTGGGGAATTCGATGATGGTAAAATCATTCAATGTCAAGGGAAGATGATTAGATTCTATCTTGTTAAAGGTGGTCATTGTCTGGCACTAGTGTAGTGTGAATGTTACTTGTCACTTATCAGCCCAAGCCTGAATGATAATCAGATCTTGCTGTATGTTGACAAGGACTACTTCAGTATCTGACGATTTATGAATGGTACTGAACATTGTGCAATCACCAGGAACATCCCCACTTCTGCCCTTATGATTGAGGGAAGATCATTCATTAAGTAGCTGAGGCTGGGCTTAGGATATTACCCTGGGGATATCCTACAGTGATGTAAATATTCCAAGCTACTGGACATGGGTTGACGGGGTGGAGGAAAGAGATAAAGAAAGAGAATTACAGACACAGTGGAATAGAAATTTGTCGTGTGAGGAAGTGAAAATTATCCAGATCAGCAATGGTTGCCTGTAATACACCCATTCCAATAATCAGTTCTATTGACTTCATCTACCTCGAATTGCCTGCCTCTCGCATATCTTGTTGTGTATTCTCAACTTTAAATATACTATATATGTTATTATATATGTATTACTTAAGTATATCACCTTGTTATCATTAAGTTTTTTACACTCATTCCTGGGATTTATTGCTTATCCCGAATTAAGATTGAAATTCATTATAGTTCCTATAAATCAGTGACCTTCATGTTATCCTCTCCATGACACTGAAAATACTCTTTTATTATAAAACAGCGAATATCTTAATTTACCATGCATGATGGGAGATAGAGAGATTTATTTAGGGAGATTGAGTAATTTATAATAATTTCTGACTCTGTTTCTGACACAGCCAACAGATTATAAATATTACTTTTAGGTATGTGGAAGGTAGAAAATTACAATTTGGAACTTCAAAAACGTAGCATCACCGTACCTCATGGCTGCTTCAAAAATTATTTCCATCTGTAATGATTTTTTTTTAAAAATTCCCTTCAAGATCCGTATGGTGTGATTCATATTAATATTTTCTATTCCAGTGCACAGATTATGATTTTGAATATGGGACAGAGTGTCTTCATTTAGCTTTGAAGTATTGTGGCACATCTGCCAAGCTCGTTGATGGGCTGTCTGATCTGTGGAAGGTAAGAGGGAACTCTTTAAGTTTAAAAATCATGCTTTGTTGAAAGCATCATGGTCCATGGTGTAAACTTGGTGAGGTCTAGAAACTTATAAAAACAGAAAAGACTGGAAATACCCAGCAGGTCTAGCAGCGTCCGTGAAGAGAGAAACTGAGTAAGCATTTCAGGTTGTGAGCTTTCATCAGAATTGATTCGAGAAATTAACTCAAACTTAATATTCCTTAATATTTGCAAGGGAGGTTGAGAGGGTAAAAAGGAGTGTGTATTGACAATATTAATTACATATTCTATTATGGCGTTAGAATGTGAGCAGGTTCTAACGGGTTGTATTAGATGAAAATTCATTTGGATAGTTAAGGGATGTAAAGGGAAATTGAATGATACTTGTGATAGTGGAGAAGAGCTGGAAGATTCAGTTCAGAAAGATATTATAATTTTATAAATTATGGTATCAAGTACAAGAGTTAAGAGGTAATGCGAAATTCTCATACAAAACATTGGTTAAACTGTTATTGCTATCTAAAGTGTTGGGCACTCCATTATGAAAAGGACATCATAACCCTGGTGTGTCCATCATGGATCCACAAGCATAATGCCAGGGATGGAAAACTGTAGCAATAAGGAGAAACCTGAGGTGTAGGACTCTTTCCACTGGAGCACAGAAAGCTAAGAGGAGATTTAATCAACGTTGTCAAAATTGTTGTTCGAAAGTATTGATAGAATGAATGAATGAGGAACAAACATTTCTTGTGTTTGGGAGTGTTGAGCACTGGTCAATGTAATTCTATTAAGAGAATAAGAAGTTAGGAAAAATCCTTTTGCACAGGTGCTCTTGGAACATGGTATGCTTTGCCATAGGGAGTGGTTAAGACACAAGTCATTGAACTTTGTAAAGGAAGAATACATAAACATTTGAGATAGAGGAAAATACAAAGCTTTTTGGAAGAAAGCAGGGCAGTCAAATTAGCTTTGGATTGCGCCAGCAAAGAGTTAGCAGAGATACAGTTAGACAAATTACTTCTTTTTGTGACTTCAGTTGTCACATAGTTGTATCTGAGAATTGAAACAACTTTAAATGTATTGATGAAATGTGTGTCACAAAATAAAATCTCAGATTGTCATTTTACAATGTTAATTATGTTTTATTTCTTTGCGGAGAATAATGCAGTTAAAGCAGTGAAGCAAAAGCATATGGTACTGAGAGTAAGGGCAAGATTTTCCCCCTGTCGGGGGCGAAGTTGAAGGGCGGGTGCGCACAGGTGTGCTTCCGATCGGCGCCTCTGTGTGGGGGAGCGGCGCCATTTTACGTTGGCCTGCCCAGCACGATGTCCGCACAGAGGTGCTGTGCGCTCCCTTTGGAGGTGGAGGGAATCCCAAAATTGAGAGTGCGCTCTTTCATGCATGTGCACGACAGAGCGCACTCATCTCTCTGAGGCTAAGTGCTGCCTCAGGGAGATTGGCTGTTCTGTGACAAATATTAAAAATAGAAAAAAAACATTCCTGACATGTCCCCTCATGTGCCAGTGTCACATGAGTTGGGACATGTACATAATTTTTACAAAAACTTTATTAAAATTTTTTAAGCCCTACTTGAAACCTCAACCTGCCTGTGGATGAGGTTTCATGCTTTTTCTAATTCCTGCCAGGGCTCCTCGTCTGCCCTCCCAACCTTAAGGTTGGATGGGCAGGTCCATTAATTGGCTTAATTACTCTGTCAGTGGCCTCAATTGGCCATTGACAGGTCGACGGGCGTGCAGCTGATTTGCTGTGCCCCCGCCTACCAGAAAATTTAAATGGGGTGCAGTGACGTCGGGAGTTCCACCCAACGTCACCACGTGTCATTTAATGTGTTGGCGAACGGGCCCCGCCCACCGCTCGCCGATGGGCAAATCCTGCCCTAGGTGTTGGGATTGAACCATTTTTACCTATTATAAATGGGAAGAGTCAGAGGTTTGCATATGAGTGTTACATGGACTTCTGTCTAGTTCATTGGTCGGCAGTCATCCTAATTGTGACATGTATTTTGTGTATGTTGAGGTCGTTTGAGAATATGAATGTATAATACATCATTTGCTCGCATTGAAGACATACAATAATTGTATGTTGAGATTGGCTATATTTTTATTCTAAAGATTGACTTGAGATGTAAAGGGAATATAGCTGCATTTGGGCCTGTCATTTTATGCCCTATTATACTGGTGTTTCCTTCCTCACTCACAATGGTCTAGTTGGAAATGTTGCATGAAAAGTGCAGTATGAAGCCAACAGTACCTCACTGCTGTGGAGAGAATTACTGTGGGCCCTTTGACAGAACTGAAAGTTATTACAGATGAACTGCATTCAAAAAGGAACAGAGCAGAGGGAAGGGGATGGGAGAACACCTCCAAAAGCACACCACACGAAGAAATTCGACGTGAAACTTATCTTGGGGAGTAACACAAAAGGGCAAAAGAGAATTAGTAGCCGATACTCCATCTAATTCTCTTTTCCATTGGTTTTTATGAAAATTGGCTGGGTGTAAAAAGTGCAGTTAAAGTACATTTCCCGGGCAGAATTTTAGCCCTACAGAATAGCCGGGAAAGTGCTTAGGTGGAACATATTAAATGGCTAAATGGCTGAAGCGATACTGACATGAGATAAGAATAGTCACACTGAAAGAAATTAAAGATGTTTATGAGACACAGAGAACTTGGAATGGATAGTTGCTTCTGGGGGCAGGAAACAGGAGTCAGGATTGTTTCTGGGTCCCAAACTTGCCCCGAGGGGAAATAATCACTCTTTCGGATGTTTACAGAGTTGTTCTCCCCTTAATTGGCATGGAGACAGGTAATCTGTCTGATTAAGTGCCTGGGCAGGCCCTTAAAGCTGAAGGGGAGGCCTTCCAGCCTGAGAGAAGCAGCAGGCTGTCATAAAGGGTAAGTAACTGACGTTACTGGCAGAATATAACGCTCCTCCGCTGGCAGATTAGAAGGCTGGGGGGCACATTAAAGCCAGTGAGCAGCTGGCCCTCGCCTACACACCTGCTCCCTCATGTAATGTTACCAGTAGCATGGTGTCAGGTGGCCAGTGGGCCATTTGAGGACCTTAATGTCCACTTAAGGACCTCATCTTGCCCACATTGAGATTAACCCAGCAACAGGTGGCGTTAGCTGGTGATGGGTGATGACCTCCTGGGCCCATCGGAGGGCCCCCCCCCCAAAGTTTTAGTCCCCAGGTCCCGCTCCCCCAATGGTGCCTCATTTGCCGGCTCAATCCCCCCCTTGCTGACCATCCCTTCCTAACACCCAAACACTCACAATGCTCTGATTCATCCCTGAATGTTTCCTCAAGCCCTGAGGAAATGGCCAAAGTGATGTTGTGGTACTTGAGGATGCTGACCTCTGATTGGCAGGCATTTCTCTGGCGTGGTTCCTCCTGTCCCTGAGGGGTGGCAAGACAGTCTTCAGCCTATAAATTCTTCCCTGGGCAGGCTCCCCACCATCACCACCCTCCACCCCCCCAGACTTTTTAGATGGGGGTGTGGGGACCTTGGACCCTTGTTTATTTCAGCCCAATGAACCTATTAGGTTATATGCCTGGTGAGGGTGGTTAGCTCTGCCGGCCCAGAACCGACCTTGGCAAAAATCGCTGGTACCCGGAATGGTGTTGGGAGACTAGCATGCCAGCTGGCACCGGTATTTGTGGGGCCTTCTGCCTCTGTTCCTGACCGCAAGGGTCCTGAAAATTCAGTCCAATTTGAATGATTGAGCTAATGTGGGTAAGGCAATTAGACATAGAAGCAGGAAAACTATCAAATTCATAGCACCTTAGAATCATAGAATTCTACAGAGGAGGGACATTCAGCCCATCAAGTCTGCACTTCGAAGACAAATCCAGTTAGCCTCACTCTATTGCCATTTCCTGCAATTTTTTTTCTCCTTCATGTATTTATCAAATTCTGTTTTGAAGGCCATTATTGACCCTGTATCCACTATCCTATCAGTGTATTCCAAACCCTACCCCACTTGTTGCATGAGAAAAGTTTTTCCTAATGACACTCTGGTGCTTTTGCCAATCACCCTAAATCTTTGACTTCTAGTTACATCAACCCTTAAGCTGTTGGAAAGAGTTTTTTTTTATTGGCTGTGTTTCCTGCCAACATTGCAACCAACGCTGGACGTGCGCAGTCAATTCTGTTGCTCCCTTATTTCATAGCGAGTGACAGCATTGGCAGTGGACAGGACCAAAAATGGCACTGCTCAAATATTCACAGCTGTGTTTTCTCCCTTGTTTAGGCAACAGTCAAAGCCACTCCCTTTTTTAAAGATGCTATAATTCTCAGTTCAGAATATGGTTCTTGATCAGCTAGACAATCTTCAAAGTCCTCTATGTGTTATCATTGCTTGGTTTGGGTTCATGTAATTTCATGCAACTTCTGTGTAAGCAGGGTCTTCCTAGGGATGAGGTTTAGCCATGGGAGATTGGGGTTCAACCTAAACTTCCAATCATATTCATTGCAGGCAGTGTATCGATACAGATATAAAAGCAATTAGACATAGAAGCATGCCCAGAGGTGTACTGGTAGGCTGAGCACAGCCAAATGATGTCATTGGCGTTCCGTGCACGTGCAGCCAGTGCACATGTGCAGACCGCCCATCTTGCGTTTGCAGGAGTTACACTGATCTTTATTTACTCTATCCAAACCCTTCAAGATTGGAAGTACCTCTATGAAATCTCCTCTTAGCTTTCTCTGCTCTAAGGAGAACAACTCCAGCTTCTCCCGTCTATTCACTGGTAATCCCTCACCCTTGGAACCATTATTTTACATGTTTTCTGAACCCTTTCCAAAGCTTTTCCATCTTGTCTAAATTGTGGGGCCTAGAATTGGATATGACACTACAGCTGGGACAAAACTAGTGTTTTATATAGGTTTAGCGTAACTTGCCAACTTTTGTAGTCTATGGCCAGAACTTTCCACTTCCATTGGCGGTGTGCATCATGGCGGGCGTGAACAGACAATATGGTAAGAAGGCCAAAAATCTGTTTTATGCCGTCTTGAAACTGGCTTATAATCATCGGCTCCACTCGTCAACGGCGGGCTATGTTTCCTGCCGCCGCCGCATGTTGGGAACCTAATTTCAATACTTCAGCATCTCATTATAAGCCCCGCTCACCGGAATCATCCGTGGGGGGGCTGCACATAAGCGGCATACTCCTGGCGAGCTGCACTTCGCTCGGGACTTCAAAGTTTGTTTGCCCACCTTGCTTCGGTCAGCACTTGCGGTCATCAGCGCCAGGCTTTGCAGCAGCACCACATCACTTTTAGGGGGCTCATGGGCCGGTCTCTACTTACCAGACCAGCTGTAAGGCGGGGGTGACTTTTCAACAACTGCAGGGCTAGGACTTGCTTGGGGAAGAGGGAGAAGTGGCCTCAGGCAAGGGAAGAGGCTACAGGATGAGGGCTGTACTGGGAAGGGGACTATCCGAGGGTGTGTGTGGGGACACAAGTTGACCTGTGCAAGTGGCCTCAAGGTGGTGTGGGCTGAGGAGGCAGTCTCCAAAGGAGATGAGACCAGACGGAGCTGTGAGTGTGTGTGTGAGAAAGTGATGTCCCCGAAGCTCGCAGCGAATGAGATGCCAGTGAACGTGGTTGCCGTACCCTGATGGCATGGATGAGATCATTCATCCTGTTTCTGCACTGGATGGCCAACCTCTTCTATGCAACGTTGGCACTGTCACCATTGCCATTGCCTCCCAAGCCGGAGTGGTGAGATTACTGGACCTCCTGTGGCCAGAGTGGAGGTGGAGGACATCATGGCGGGCCTCCAAAAAGCATTCCAGTGATGGGTCGCCTGATTCTTCTTGGCTCTCAGGGCCATTCCTTTACTGGAGTGGTCCTGACCTGCAAGCATTGAGAACTGTTGGCACGACTGCAGTTTAGATATTGCACCTGGAATGAGGAAACGGTGAGGTAATGGAACGGCAGGTGATTCAGAGGCTGCCCACCAGTGAGACAACATGTTTCCTGTGGGCACATAATTAACGAAGCAGGAAGTGGACAATGTGGCAGTGGTGAAATCCGCCATTGTGGCCGCAGGTAAAATGTCATTTTTCACGCCTGCTCCTGCGCTTAGTGCAAATCTGGGATGATTCTTCCCTCTGACTCTATTTAAAAAGCCCAGGATCCCATATTTATGAACTATTTTTGGAGCAGGCGCAATGGCCTGGGAGCCTGGAAGGAGAAAAGAGTAGGTTGACACCAGGAGAGTGGACTGCCCTGCCAGCAGTGTTCTGATGGAGGGCCTCCAAGTTAAGCACTACTCTGTCTTTCCCTCCAAACCACCCCCTGCCACCTGCCCTGCGCGTGCACACAGCACATCCATCCTACTCTGCCCAGTACTTCCAGATAAAGAGTTCTGGTCCGAAGCAGTTAAAATCAGCATTAATAACAGGGCTGAAAAATACCTCATGGTAGTACAAATAGGGTAGTTTTGTGGGTTAGTACTAATGTATGTTTGGATGCAAGTGTCAACATAGACTGGTTGGTAGAATTCTTTGCACTAGATAAAAATGAAATGGGGAATTTTAACCTGCTGGGGTGGGTGGTTCATACAGGAGGCAAGAAAATGCTGGCGCTGAGCAATTAACAGTCTGGAACACCTTTTAGCATATATGACAGCTCTGCTTTGGTGAACGCCTTTTTTTTTTCCAGTACTTGTTCCGAGAGTGCACTTTCAGTGCCTTAGAAGTGATTCCCAAGACTTTGGAAATGATTTCTGCCACCTTGAAGTTTTTTGACTTTGATCTGCACTTCCCCACTCTCACCATTCTCCGCAGCATGAGAGCAGCTCCACCTTGGACCTCTGCTGAGGAATAAGAGGATCAGGGCCAGCAATAGTTTTCTCCTCAGCCACCTACCACTCCACCAGGATAGAGGGGATGAACACCGAGCTCCATCACGTAGGAGGCGATCTTCCAGGGTTTGCAGGCAGAGGCTGAGATTTCTGGACTTGACTGAGCACCAGTCTCTGAGAAGGCTTAGACACTCATATAAGGTGGTTGCTGACATTTGCAGCCTCCTGGAAGATGACATCCTGCCAGGTGGACCAGACTACAGTTTTCAGCGGCAGCCAAAGTCACCACAGTCCTGAATGCCTTCACCTCCAGTTTTCCATGGCTTTGCTACCGGACAGGATGTGGGGCTCTGACTGAGGGGCAGAGTAGGGGAGAGTAAGGTGGGAAGAGTGCTTTGAGCCGAGCCCTCCCTCCACGTCCCTATCCTTCAACCTCCCTCTCATGGCTTACTTGCATTTCTCTGCTGGCCAAGAGCTGGCGAGCACTTTGCTGCACTTCAGTGAGGTGTTGAACAGCCAAGGTGAGGCTTTTCTCCATCCTATTTAATGTGGCAGACTGAATGTGCGGGCTGTTGTTCAGGCATGCATTCGGTTGCCTGTCATGTTTGATTCTCAATGCAGGTGGCCACTCTTTCCAAGGGTGTAGACATTTGCATGTGGGCCTGAGGCACTCATGATGGAACCAGGCCACTCCAATCTCTCTCCATTGTGCACCGTGCCTCTCGAAATGCTGACAGACTTCACACATTTTTTGCGGCTGCTCCAAAATAGCCTTCTCGGTCAATGACTTCTGAAGTTCAGTATCTACATCCCAACAGAGCAGAGCTTGGAGTGTCCTGTACCCTGTCTTCAGTACTTGCTCCCAGACACATGAATTTGTAGTGACAAGGTGAGAATGTTCTCGGTCCTAATTGCTTTTCATTGCCTGCTGACATCAAGTCAACATGAGTGAGTGTTATGTGGCTGTGTGATATCTAATTCCCGGGTAGCTGGGAAATCCCTTTCTCTCTATCGCCAATGGCCATGCATGCCAAGACTCAGCTTGCCTCCAGTGCACTCTCCTCTGAGTAATTAAGAAGCAGGAGAGTCACAGCTGGAGGGCTATCTCCACCTTTCCCCTTCTCCCTGGTGTTTGTAAAGATAAAAAGAAGAGAGATATGAGTGTGAGAAATGCAATGTGCTGAGAGGATGGAAGGACAAATTGGTGGTGGGTCACTGTGAGGGATGGATGTGACATGTGTCAGCAGTGGCTGTTCTGATGGGGATGTGCAGAAGTGCCTGGAACAAGAAGAATAGGTGCAGCTTCAGGGTGTGTTGATTTGAGGAGTGCTGGAGAAGTCAGAGTGAGGAGGTTGGTGCTTGAATGTGACATGCCACTCCCCTTTCCTGCCCTGATAAGGTCTTTGACCCCCCCTGTGACACTAGGCAGAATCTTCTGTTCTGGAACCTGTGTTCGATGGTGGGCACGGATGGGGGACTGATTCCCGCTAGGGTAGGGTAGGATGGCTGACCACATGTGAACTTTTGCTGTTCAGCTCATTACCTTTGCATTCATGCGGAGCATGATGAATCTCGTGGACAGGGTGGGAAGGAAGTCGCCACCCCTTCTGTTACGTTATGGGGTTGAAGGCCATATTTAAAGAGCACTTGGACAGCCCTTCATTCACTATAGGCCAGGAGTTTCAATCTGGATGTCATTCAACACTGAAGGAGAATGTCACAGCAAGAAAACAATGTGCTGCCCCACAGTTAACTGATGCCTCCCTGAAGACTCTCCCCTAAGCTGTCCAGGAAAGATGGGAGGTGTTGTTTTCCCGCGATGGCAGTTGCGGGCCCTTGGGCCTGACCATGGTGGCCTGGGCAGGGGTCGCAGTGGAGTTTATTGTCTGTGGGGCCCAGCATGGAAATGCCTAGCAGAGCATAAGAGGATGAACGATATGCTGTGTTCTGCCAGGGTAAGTGCACTGCAAACTGACACTCATAAGGATATCAGGCAGTCTTAAGTGTGCGAGTGCACAGGGATGTCAGACAGGAATTTGGGTTGCAGCAGTCATCAGCAGATGGGACACGTGCATTGAATGTGTGCTAGCCACTTCATGCAGTCAATCTTGCATCAGTTGCAGGACATCCTGCTTCTTAATCATTTACTGGGCAAGACTCAGCAGCTGCCATAGGAATGCATGCTCCTGAATTGCCCATTTAACCATTGGGTTGACAATCAATCCTTCTGTCCTTCTGAGAAGGAGAAGAGTGAGCTAACCTAGACGGGATGCAGAATTCTGGACATTTGAGTCCTCACCTCATAGATACCAGGGAGGAGCAGGACAGTACCTGTGCTGAAGGTGAGATAGGATTCTCCCAGGGTGCCAGTGAGGATGCCTCCAGTCTGCAAATGTCAGCTGTGCCCACAGAGTGAGACATTGATTCAATTAAGGAGTCTGCTTTCTTTTCTTAATTCCAGGTACCAACAAGAAAAGGGGGAGGCCATCAACCCAGACCAGTCATGGTTCCATGTCCGAACCTATCTCAGAAGCCTCAGAGGAAGCACTGTCATGGTGTTTACCTGCACTCTCCACTAGCGCAGATACACTCACCTTGATGGGTCCACGTTCTAGAGTAGGCTCAGGGTCATTATCTGGTGAGCACATCACTGACACGGGTCTACAGCTGACAGAGGAAGCGACAGCCAAGGTTCCTGACACTTGGACGACTGGTGGAGACCAGGCCCTGCTCAGCCCCATGCAGATGATGAGCCTTTGTAGTCAGCGCAAAGATACATGTTGGAGATGCAGAGACAGGCAGGGAACATCAGGCAGAATTGCCAGAGGCCATGCACAACTTGGACCAAAGGTTGGAGGAGTGCTATCTTGGCTGCGGCATGCAAGCACTTGCCCACCACCATGGAATGGGTGTTAGCCACCTTGGAGACCCAGGTCCAGAAGAACGCACAGTGACTGACAGATATGCATTCTGTCAGTCTAGCCATGGGTGCAGTGCAGCTTTGGCTAAGCAAGAGGTGGGTGGGGGTACCATGACCTCTCTCCAGATGCCCCTTCTCTTCAAGGAGTCAGGGAGAAGGAGCACCAGCCAGGCACACCAGGGACTCCATCCCAGCACACTCCAAGGGTTCCCTGCCACTCCACCTCTCCTCTGCCAGTGACCCCAGCGACTCCAGCAGATCAGGCTGAGGAGGGTGCCCCTGCAGGACCAGGAGACCCTTAGCAGGCTGGGGCTCAATAGGCCTCGGACCACTCGGGGACGCCTGCCAAAGTCATCACAGACATCAGGACGTAGCAGTCAACTGGCTGCCTCCACCTCAGCTGCGGATGCCAGGGCTGCACCTAGGCAAAAAAAGATTAAAAAAAACTGAAGGCACACAGGTAGCACGGGTGTACAACCTAAGTAAATAGTTTTGGCTCTTGTAAATATATGTTCATATGCATTGTTTGGAAGCTTCCTAGATTCCATCTGGCTGCTGGTTACTTCAGTGGTCATGGACTGTTAAGGATCTGGAATGTGGGCCTCGATTAGAGTCTGATAATAAACTCCCGTACATTCAGTTCTCACACATTATCAGCATAGCCATTACTCAATAATTCCACATGATTAAGCACTGGCCATCATTTGTGAATGTGTTGCCTAGCCACGCATCATGAAAGCCATTACTTGCAGATCACTATGTTCTGACCTCTGAAAATGTGTTCAGCGAGGTCTTTGCATCTCTGGCTGCTGTTGGCCTGATGTCACGTGGGTGGATGCCATGAATACTTGAGGGAAGTTAAATCTCCCAGAAGGAAAAGCCAGTAAAGCTTGGGAAACGATTGGCAGGGTCTGAACTAGTCTTGTAAACCTTAAAATGGAAAACAAAAACAGAATTACCTGGAAAAGCTCAGCAGGTCTGGCAGCATCGGCGGAGAAGAAAAGAGTTGATGTTTCGAGTCCTCATGACCCTTTGACAGAACTTGAGTTCGAGTCCAAGAAAGAGTTGAAATAAAAGCTGGTTTAAGGTGTTGGGGTGGGGGGGCGGAGAGAGAGAGAGAGAGAGAAGTGGAGGGGGGTGGTAGGCAAAAGCAGTGATAGAAGCAGATCATCAAAAGATGTCATAAACAACAGGACAAAAGAACACATAGGTGTTAAAGTTGGTGATATTATCTAAACGAATGTGCTAATTAAGAATGGATGGTAGGACACTCAAGGTATAACTCTAGTGGGGGTAGGGGGAGCATAAAAGATTTAAAATATTTAAAAATAATGGAAATAGGTGGGAAAAGAAAAAATCTATATAATTTATTGGAAAAAAACAAAAGGAAGGGGGAAACAGAAAAGGGGTGGGGATGGAGGAGGGAGCTCAAGACCTAAAGTTGTTGAATTCAATATTCAGTCCGGAAGGCTGTAAAGTGCCTAGTCGGAAGATGAGGTGTTGTTCCTCCAGTTTGCGTTGGGCTTCACTGGAACAATTCAGCAAGCCAAGGACAGACGTGTGGGCAAGAGAGCAGGGTGGAGTGTTAAAATGGCAAGCGACAGGGAGGTTTGGCTCATTCTTGCAGACAGTCCAGTTCAGACCAGTAGCTATCATTTCCAAGTTTTACTTGTTTTTCCTTCTGGACATGTGAGTAGCAATTGTAGCTGCAATTTCAGGGCTGAGAGAATGAAATTCTGTACTGTCTTCTTAACAGTAGAAAACCAGAGGCTGCCCTACGTGTCTGCAGGAAGCCTTGGTGGACCCATCCAGTCGTTAATGGCCTTCTTCGGTGAACTGTCATTTTGAGCTAACATGCAAGTAAAGACAGCAGTTAAGGAGGCAATGGGCAAGTTAGCCTTGACTACAAGAGAGATTTGAGTGTAGGATTTAACAAGTGTGTGTGTAGTCGACTGACCTCACATGGAGGTTTGATTGGCCTGCTCGTCCCCTTATCAGTAGACATCGCATGAAGAGTTTGCAACCGAAGTGTTTCGGATCTCATTGAAGGACTGGGGTATTAGTGCACAAGGTGAGAGAGAGTAGAATGGGTCTGTGTGCTGGACCATGCTGAAGACTGTAAGGTTACTTATGTGAAGCATCAGCAGCTCTGACAGGCCTCTGCAGGGTCCATGCAGGAAAGCTGTTTACCTTGGCTGAGATGTCTAGAATGACAGATCACAGTCTTGCACTAATGTTAAGGCCATCTAGGACTACTACTTGTAGGAGTCTCGGCAATTGGAGGGGCTGGAGTGGTTTCAACTCAGCAACCCATAGCGCAGGTGAGGCAGTCTATTTGAGTGAACTGCAAAGTAACCTCAAAACCTCTTGGCATGGTGAAGATGTCAAGGGATATGTGTTTACTATGGGTGAGTAGTGATTGATGGGTGGGGGGCAGGAACACGATCTTCTTTGATCAGTCTGCACGGAGGAGTGATCTTGAGGGGCCAAATGGTGTTCACCTGCTCCTCCTTGTGGACCCATCTATCTGGTTCTGCCTGAAAGAGTTCTCTGCCAGGTCAGCCCCCCTTTGAGAAGAGGTGTCAGGATGACATGAGTGCATCCCTGCTGCCATGCACACAGACATTGTGAGGGCATGGGTAAAATCAGAATTGTACTTTCAGGAGACCGAGGTCATAGGAGAACAGAGTGCTCTGTGTATTTAGCATCAGGGCACTGCATATTAGCATTGTTTGGCTCATGCAAAGAATCAAATCAACAGCAGGGCAGACAGTAATTGATGCAATTTAATTCAGCTATCATAAAGCAGGGTATATTAGTGAAGAGTAAATGTGTGTAACCAAAAGGGAACTGGGGCTTCCTAGCCAGCAAAGATAAAAAATCAAAAAGTTAGCCTGGAATCTGATAGCCAACAGATTAGCATGGTCCTGTCTGCCCAGTCATTGCCCCACTATGGCCTCTGCATGTTGTCATCGACATCCAGGCCTTCGTCAGCAACATCTCCTTCGCCGTCCTCCTCATCGCAGGAGACATCTCGCTCCTCCATGTCTCCCTCAGGCAAGGCATCCCCCCTTTGTAGCGTAAAGTTGTGCAGGGCACAGCAGACAACGATAATCTGGGCCACTTTCTGTGGTATTGGAGAGCCCTGCCCTTGTCCCCTCTTGAACCCCCCATTAACCTGGTCCCTTTACCATCCACCTCCACATGCCTTCCCTCCCCTCAAAGCCTACACTCATTACCGTCCCCATGCCCACCCTGAACCTCTCATTATCCGAGCCACCATTGTATTCCACGTCTTTGACCACCCACCCCATGAAACCTTCACCTACTGGACTATCACCCTGGACCTGCCACCCTACTGCATCCTACTCCCCTCTCTGACTGTGATGCTCCATCCATTGCCCAGTACCCTCAGTTCAACCCTCAGGATCCTACCATTGACAGCACCAAACCCGCCCTCTGGGACCATTTCTCTCCAACCATCCTTGCTCATAATCCCCTCTCGCCCACTCAGCCACAGGACCCCCCGACCCAACACAAAAGGCCTTCGTCTCCATCCCACTTTGTTGCGCTCTCACCCTTCCCCAGACACTCTCCCCCCTTCCTTAGACACTTCCTCCCTTTCCCAGAGAATCTCTTCTTTTCCTGACCAGTCTCTTCCTTCCCCAGACACTTGATTTCCCTTTCACCCTTCACCTGCCTCCGATGTCCAGCTTCCACTCCACCCTACCCCCCACGATTCACTCTTCCACCCTTTGCCAGCCTCCCATGTCCAGCCTTCACGCAGCTTGCCCTGCAGGTGTGAGTGGTCCCTAAGAAGGCCAAAGCAGTGTCTACTCATCTCAAACAGGTGGAAGATGTGAAGATTGCCAGCTGCACGCCACTTACATACAGTTGTAAAAGTGACTGTTCTAATTTCTCGCTGGCGAAGAGCTTAATTTGATGGGGGAACTTAATTCTGGCATGGTGGCCTTTCAATGAGCATGCATGAAATGCTAATGCATGCAGAAAGGCTTCCCAACATTGTTTGTTGGGAAGCTCGACCCACTTCTAACCTGCCTTTAAAGTTCTGAGTACGGAACTCCAAAAGTTCATCCCGCTGTCAAGAAACTGAGTTTTGACCTCAAGCCAAGTTCCTCCGCCTGCCAATTTTCCTGCTATTGGCAGGACCAGAAGATTCTACCCTCTGGATCCAGGAGGCATACTGTTGCTGCTCACTTTATCTAGCTGCCACTTCCTGCTACGTCTGCTTGGTCTCTGGGGCCTCCTGTCCACAGGGAACAGGATCTCTCTATAGGGCCTTACAACCTGCAGGGCAGCACGATATCCTGGGATACATCAGAGAAACCCTTCCCTCGTTGAAGCTCAATCAATCAAGTATCAGGCTCTCTTTTGACAGATGTACAATGGATCTGCTCTGATCGTTGCAGGGTTCCGATAACTAGTGAAGCTTCAACAGTCAGGTGCAGGTTGTCAATCTCTGATCTGTGCTGAAATAGTTAACCAGCTGAGGAAGTAAAGATTGCCATTATTGGCTTCAGTGTCTCTGAGTACTGAAGGGAAGAATGACTTTTGGTTTTTGACCCTGGTCACATTCAGTTGACACCTGCTGCCTTTAGAAAGAAAAAGAAGAAAGAAAAACTTGCATTTATATAGCGCTTTTCACGATCACTGAATGTCTCAAATGCTTTACAGTCAATTAAGTACTTTTTGAAGTGTAGTCACTGTTGTAATTTTAGAAGTGTGTAACAGGAGAAAATAAGAAGGAAAATTGTGTCAGAGAAAACGAAAGTCGATAAGAAATGTTGACATTTTTTAAAGATATGCTAACTGAGGAAACACTAAACTACTTTAAAAAAGTAAACACAGTATAACATACTTTAGCTTTGATGTTTATGCTTAACATCAAAATCAGATATCCAGAGTACATTTGTGATTTTTAAAATTTTTTTAATTTGATGATTTAAAGAAACAGCTTCAGGCTGTGATTACATTAGCAATTGATTTTCTTTCTGTGATAAACATAGTGAAATTTGTCTGCCCCTTAGGTGACTTACAAGCGGGACCTCTATGCAGCTGAATCAATTATCAAGGGTATGTCTTCATGCATATGTCAAATTGAATTGTTTGAACTGCTTTACTGAACTAGATATATCTTAACTTTTCCTTGTGTCACTGAATGTTGGACATGCTCGGACTGTGTGTGGCAAATTGCACTGTGATGTATTATTAACATTATTAAATATCAAACATGCAGCAGGCAAAGTTATAAATGGTCTGCAGACAAAATTGCCGATTTTGGAACAGCTATTTAAAACATTGGTCTCAGAATAGTAATTTTAATATCCTGGTAAACAGAAGTATATGCATTTTATAAAGCTTATTTCATTCCTACTTTTGCTAACTCTACTTAATTTGATGTAAACCATTTGAAAAGCAAGCAATACTGAATTTTAACAGTACTTTGAGTGAGAAGACTCAATTTTAATTATCTTATACATATATTGAAAATATCGGATTTGGAATCAATTGTACTTCTTTAGTCTACAGAAGCACATTGTGGTGATGGTATGGTTGCATATCTACAAACAGGTCTTCTTTTTATGAATTGACCTTCACCAGTGTGCTGAAAGAGGGGTGGAAGCTTACAATCTGAGTTGGAGAAAGCAACACATGACTTAATTTGAGCATTATTCTTCGAGCACAAGCTAGTTTTTCAAAATTTGTTCTTGGGACATAGGCAGCACTGGGAAGTATTTGGTGCCCATCCCTAGTTGCCCCGAGGGCATTTAGAATCAAGCACAATATGGAATAAGGATCACATGCAGGCCGGACTATAGATTGAAGTGCTCCCTTTCCTGCAAACATACCAGTTTGGGTTGATAATTGGGCAACTTCCTTGGTTATCTTTTCCTAGTAGAACTTATATAGCAACAGATTTATTGAAATAAAAATAGAAAATGCTGGAAAAACTCAGCAGATCTGGCATCTGTGGAGAGAGAAACGCGGAGCGGAATTGTCCCAGAATTACACTAAGTGCGGTGGTGGGCGTAAAAATAGATGTTTTACCCGGCAGATGCAATGGCAGTTTATCACCTCCTTCCCGCCTCATAAATTATGCAGTCACGGGAAACACGCAGGATTGCTGGCAGCAGGCCTCCAGTTTCTCATACTGGGCGCCTTAGTTACACTTCTCAATGCTTGCAGCCAAGCACTGTTCGGGTGAAGACATGGCCCTGACAGTCCCCGATTCAGTAATGCATCCCTGGGACGCCGTCAGGATGCCTTGGAGGCTCACCACGAAATCCTCTAGCCCCCACTCTGGCTGCAGGAGGCCATCAGTCTCACCACTCTGGCTTGGGAGGCAGTGGCAGTGGTAGTTAGTGCCAGTGCTGCACACAAGAGGTGGGCCATCCAGTGCAGAAAGCGGATGTATGATCTCATCCGTGCTACCAGGGTAAGTCAACCATCTCATCAATCTCAACTCACCCACTCGCAAGCCCATCACACATTCACTGCCATCTAACTCAGTGCCAACTCAATGGACATCACCATTCACCCTCACATCTCTATCTGGCCTCATCTCCTCTGGAGATCGCCTCCTCATCCCGTCCATGGCTCCACTCAGCACATACGCTTGCCTAAGATCCTTCTCATTTGACCTGGCATGCTCCTTACTCACGATCTCTTTAATGCAGGACGGGAGAAGTCCCAAACTGGGGGTGGAGTGTCGGACATCAAGATCCTCACTCTGTTCGAGAGACGTGAGCTAGAACCGGCCAGAGAGGACGTTGACCGTTCCTGTGGTGGTGGTGAGGTTGGTGGTGAACACCCACTTGAGGTTCCTGCACGACATGATCCCTCTCTTGACGCTACTCTGAGTTCACTGTTCTGTGTTCAACACAGCTGCCAAGCACTAATATCTCCATTTTCTGTCCTGATTCATTGGCCTCAAGCAACCTTGACCCTGACCCCAGCGCCGAGAGTATCTCAGATGAGGATCCTGAGGGCAGCACTGTTGAAGACCTGTCACAGCGCTCACACACACCCTCCACCCGCGCAGCAACACACAGCTCAGTGGGACCTAGATGTAGAGTAGCCTTCGGATCACAACCTGGTGAGCACACCACACAGTTTGTTCCACAGCAGAGGCAGGGACATCCTTGGTTGCCGACACTCCGAGGTCTGCTGGAGGCAAGGAATTTTCTTGAGTCTGAGCCAGATGATGAGGCTCTGGACTTGGTCCTCAATCAGTTGGTGGAGTTGCAAAGACAATCATGGGAATATCAGGAAGGGATGTCTGGTGCACTCCTCAGATTGCAAGGGATGATGGCCGGCATGCCGAGGTCAACACTGGTAGGATAATGGCCGCTATGGAGACCTTGGTCCGGGACATCAGTCCTGTACTGCTGTGTGGGCTGAACTCCATCACTGGCACCATATTTGGCCTCCAACTGTGTCAACACAAGAGGGGTGCAGGGCAGCTTGATCTCACTCCAGCTTCCCCTTGAAGGAATCAGCCAGGGGTTGTCGGGCACCCATAAGAAGCAGGACCAACAGCTCGACATCCCAGGGCAATCTGCCTAAGTGGCTCTGGGAGTGTCCGGCCCATTCGAATCCTCTCTTCATGTGACCACCCCCCCCCCCCCCGCAGCTCCAGCTCCACAGGCTGAGGAGGGTGCCACCGCCACACAGCAGGACCCTGAAAGACCTCCAGATCTTGGCCCTCCAGAGGACGCACACCGAAGTCATCACAGACAAGGCTTAGCAGTCAGCAGGCTGCCACCACCTCCACTGTGGATGTCAAGGGAGCACCAAGACATAGCAACAGGGTTAGGAAGGTTAAGAAGATGTAACTCTTATGAGTTAAAACCAATTAAACTAAATTAACAAAATTGGGATAAATCAGGCACAGCCCCTAATTCAGGTCAGCTGTAAAACCAAGAACAAAGTTTAAAGGAAACTTACAAACTTTAAACCAAAATGTGATAAAAGGGGTCAATAAAGCACCCCAGTCCCCGCGGTGCCCACCGGGCACGGAAGGCCTCGAGAGTGCCAGCAGACACCGCGTGCTCCCTCTCCAAGGACACCCGGCAGCGAACGTAGCCGCGGAAGAGGGACAAACAATCGGGCGGGACTCCCCCGTCGATCGCCCGCTGCCTGGACCTGTTAATAGCCAACTTGGCCAGGCCCAGGAGCAGGTTCACGAGGAGGTCCTCCTCCTTCCCGACCCCCTTCCACACCGGGTGTCCATAGATCAGGAGCGTGGGGCTGAAGTGCAAACAAAACATTAATAACAGGTTTCTCAAATAACTAAAAAGGGAGTGCAGCCTACCACACCCTATATATGCATGGTTCACGGACTCCACAAGACCGCAAAAATGGCAGGTGGGTTAAGAAGATGTAACTCTTTTCGAGTTTAAACAATTAAACTAAATTAACAAAATTCGGGATAAATCAGGCACAGCCCCTAATTTAGGTCAGCTGTAAAACCAAGAACAAAGTTTAAAGGAAATTTACAACTTTAAACCATAATGTGATAAAAGGGATCAACAAAACACCCCAGTCCCCGCGGTGCCCACCGGGCACGGAAGGCCTCGAGAGTGCCAGCAGACACCGCGTGCTCCCTCTCCAAAGACATCCGACAGCAAACGTAGCCGCGGAAGAGGGACAAACAATCGGGAGGGACTCCCCCGTCGACCGCCCGCTGCCTGGACTTGTTAATAGCCAACTTGGCCAGGCCCAAGAGCAGGTTCACGAGGAGGTCCTCCTCCTTCCCGACCCCCTTCCGCACCGGGTGTCCATAGATCAGGAGCGTGGGGCTGAAGTGCAAACAAAACATTAATAACAGGTTTTTCAAATAACTAAAAAGGGAGTGCAACCTACCACACCCTATATAAGCTTGGTCCACGGACTCCACAAGACCACAAAAAGGGCAGGTGGGTTAAGAAGATGTAATTGCACAGCCTGGGCACGGGTGTTAATCACTTGTACATAATGTTCACTACTGTAAATAAACTCCGAAGAAGATCTCCTTGCCAATGGCTTCTTGTTTTGATGAACATTGTTCACATCACTCAGATGTGATACTTTGGTTCTTGCAAAAGATAAAGGCAGATGTCTCAGTCCAGGGCCTCTTCCCTGTACAGCATGTAACCTTCAGAGCAAAGTGATGGTCCAGCTTCACACTCACTGGATACATTAGTGATGCCTGTGATGGTGCTTGTCATTGCTGGCAGAATATCATAGGCAGCTGTCAGAGTTCCGTCATTCTCTCTGTGTGCTCTTAGCACCTTTGAAGTGCAGCTGGTCCTATCTCTTCACCATGTGATCAGTGACGCTGTGCTCCTGAAGGAGTCAGGTGTTGAAAGTGCTTTTAAAGTTTCATGGCTGCATGATATGACCCTGATCACAGTGCAACTGAACTGCCCTCAGTCAGACAGGATTCAGACATTCACAGGGACTATGTGAAGATCTATGGAGTGTTCCCACTGCATGTTCTTCTCATTCTCCTGGAATATAGCGACTATTAGGGCCTCCACTTCATTTCTATGACATGAGCCTGAGCACTGAGGGTGTGTGCACTGCCATCAGCCACACAGGAGTCAAACGTTCATAGGTGCAAGGTGAGGGTGTCAGGACTGTCCTCATTGCATCTCGTTGTCATCCTCCATGAGTCTTGCAGCTATGAGGGCCTTCTGAGTGCACCTGCCTCATCTGGCCAGTGTGATGACCTCATTGCCGGCATTCTCGCCTTCGAGGACCTCATCAACGTCATCCCCTTCGATGTCTTCCTCATCGGAGCAGACATGTAGCTCTTCCATCTCCTCTTCAGCCAGGTCCTCCCCCCGTTGCAGTGCCAGATTGTGTGGCGCAGCAAGCGACAATGATGCGCGACACCCTCTCGGGACTGTATTGTAGTTCCCTGGAACTGTCAAGGCACCGGAACCTCATTTTCAAAATGCCTATTGTTTGCTCCACTGTCTTGTTTTTTGTTTCAATGATGCACACAGGCCGTCAACATTGTAGCTGAGCTAACTTTATCGATAACGCATTTTCTTAACATGAACATATATATCTGCAGCAACTGAATTCTATAAAGACAGGTTGCTATCTGACCTTCAACTCCCAGTTCAGGTGACCCACTGTCTAGTACAGAGTGCCACATAGTATCTAATACTGGAGTCCATTACCACAATCAGCTATTAACATGACATTTCCCTTTTTTAAAAAAAAACTTTTATACAACTCAAGTACACAAAGTCTCTTATCTATTCTTTCTCACTTTGTTTTGATCAGTCTGTTTTGTCTTTTACTCATCTCTATATCTCTGTGGTTTATTCATAATTCTTCCACTGGATGTTCTGAATGGTGACAGAAGTGATTTTGAAGGACAAGGGGCCTTTCACAGCTCTGTGTCACTGTCACCCATTGGATAGTTTTCAGGACTTTCAAGCTTTGGCTGGTTATCTGTGCTTCACTGGTGCATTCTGGTTTTTGATCTTCAGCTACACTTTCTAGTTCAGAGCAGGGTTGTGTTTCATTTGTTTTCCATAAGAATTTCCGGTTTCTCCTGTACTGTTGTTTGTTTGGGGTCTGTACTATGTAAGTCATTGGCTCTCCTGTGATTCCTGTGACAACAGCAGGATCCCAGATCCCTTCATGCTGAATCCTCACTGTCTCTCCCATTTTCAGGTCAGGCAGAGGTCAGGTACAAAGTACTGTTTCTGCTTCTGCTGTTTCAGTTTGAGCAGATACTGCACGCTGTAGCTCACTGGCTGTGGAAATAACAGTTGGGGCATAGTTGGAAGCCCAGTTCTCAGAGTTCTCCCCATCAGCAGTTGTGCTGGAGATGATCCAGTGCCCTCTAATGAAGTATTCCTGAAATCCAACAGAGCCAGGTAGGAGTCTCTTCCATCTGCCTTTGCTTTCTTCAACAGGTGTTTTAAAGTCTGCAATGCACATCCCATCATTCCATTGGATTGTGAATATTTGGGACTTCATGTAGTTTGGCAAAACTCTCTGAAGGCTAAAAATAGCTGACTAATTTTCATTGTGGTGATTAAGCACATGCTGTTTTCTTTTCTGCATATGTGTGCATTGTGAGAACCAAATTGCAAGTAAGTGGGCATATTTTGATTTTTTTTTTAGATATCTTTTTAAAAACACTTCTAATATTTTTGCTCAACTAGCTAAAAGTAGTCTGTGCAAATTTGTGAAACTCAGTGGCTGAGAGTTGTGGACCATTATCTGAGATGAGCACTTCAGGTATGCTGTGGCGAGCAAAAATTGATTTCAAATTATTTATCACAGCGATGCTCTTACTATCATTTCTCAGCAGCACAGACTCAAAAAACTTTGAGTAATAACTTTGAGTACCGCTAGTAGGTACTCACTGTTGCCAAATGTGAACAAGTCTACTCTAATTTTCTGCCAGGGCCTCTCTGGAATGCTGTATGGTTGAAGTGGTTCTTTTTGCTACGATTTACTGTAATTTTGGCACACTGCACATGCAGTGACCATTTCATTGATTTGTGCTCCCATTCCAGACCAGTACATTACATCTCGAGCTCTTCTCCAGTATGTTTCTATGCTGAGGTGACTTTCATGTATGCACTGCAGGATTTCTTTCCTCAGTGTTGCAGGAATTATGATCTTTTCTCCCTTGAAAAGTATTCTTTCTGCTACATGAAGTTCCTCACAAAAGTTCCAGTACTCTTGTACAGCAGAAGGGGCTCCGCTCTGATGTGTGGGCTGGCCAGTTTGCACAGTCTGCTACAGTTTTCTCAGGATGGTGTCGTTCTTGGTTGCTTCCCTGATCTCATCCAGTTTGGTTACAGCCACTGCTAAGTTCTTTGTCAGCATGTGAATCTGTGCTTCCATTTCTTTATCCTCTTCCTCCATGATGGGTAGATATGCATGTGACAGAGTGTCTGCAATGTACACTTCCTTGCCTGGTTTGTATTTCACTCTGACCTGGTACTTCTACAGATGCATTAGTAGTCTTTGGATTCTTGGTGGTGCACAGTTCAGGGGCTTTTTAAGTGTAGTTTCTAAAGGCTTATGATCAGACTCTACCTCTATGTCTTTGTCATAGAAAAACAGGTGGAAGTATATCTAATACTGGAGTCCACTACCACAGCCAACTATTATCATGACACTCCACCAAAGTCCGGGTCATGGCATGAGCCTTGTTATACTATCACTCTGCAGCAGTCTGAGGCACCCACTCTGTGGGTAGCCCTTGTCCCGAGGAGCCTGCAGCCTTTCTGAACCCTGAAAGATGTCAGGGATCTGAGACCTGCTAAGGATGTAGGAGTCACGGATGCTCCCTGGGAATTGCGCGGAGACCTGCAGGATGCATTTGTGGTAGTCGCTCATCAGCTGAATATTCAGCGATGGAAGTACTTGAAATTAATGTAGTTGACAGCTTGTTACCACAATGATCTAAATGCCACGTGAATGCAATCAATGGCATCCTGCACTTGTGGGAAACCTGAGATCTGTGCACTTGCTTCTTGGCTTTCCTGGGCAGAATGCACAAGGTTCTGTGCCTTCGCGAAGGTGGTGGCCGTGACCTCCTGGATACATTTGTGCGTGGAGTCTTGAGAGATTCCACACAGGTCATCTGTGGAGTCCTGGAAGGAGCACTGACTGAGGAATGACCCTGTGTCTAGTGAGCACTGACTGAGGAATGACCCTGTGTCTGGTGAAACGCTTATGAGCGACAGCTCATTGTGGATCTTCAGCTGCATGCCCAGCAGGCCCTGCTGCCCCTTCTCCTTGAGGGAGGTGCTCCTCCCTTTGTTGAGCCAGGTGCCTCCATCATACTCTTCTTCTCCTTCTCTGCTCCCTGTAAGCCACAAGGCACAACCCTAAATGACCAGGCTCCATGATCCTGATGTTCTTCTCCTGCATGCTCAAAGAGAGACACGTGGGTTAGCATATGCATCCTAAGAACCTCTCTTGGTTAATCCTGAAGGTCCTTCACACATGCAGAAGAGTGCTGGCCATTATTGGATATGTGTAATGTGCTTACTGACTGTCCAAAACCCCACCCAATCCGTCCCACTCCATTTGACCGATTGGCGGCAGCTTCGGCCACTGGACTGTATGCTGTGTTCTCAGCTCAGGCAAAGGCATTCTCCTAACCTGCACTGCAAGGCTGCACCGTTAGCTTGAACCATGAGGGATACTGGTCCAAACCTTAATAAAGATATTGCAAAGGGCTGTGAGTGACTCCACCAGTGACTGCACCATGGCCACCTTTCACAAGGGGATTCTATAACTTACCCAGACAGCCAATTGTCCTGTTGTCCCCCTAAAACGCACATTAATTTGCAGTCTGTCCGAGGGGCGAAATGTTCTGGAACGCTTGTGGCACTTTCATACATTCGTGCTTTTGCGTTGCTTTAGAGGCCCGACTCCAAACATGTCACTAGAGCTGCTGCTGAATGTTCTCAGCTGCGGAAGAATGCTTACTTTTGACAAGCTTTTCCAAGTGCGTGGCTGCCTCCCTCACACCCTCTCCCCATAGGCATGTGCTTGTGTACTTCCTTCAGTCTGTGCTGCCTTGCCCCCGCCGCATTTCCACCCCACCACACGTCCCCTGGCCTCACCTGCACTGGAGACCTTGCCCCACATCGCACTAAAAGCCAAGCGGGAAAAAGCGACTTGCCTGTGCCCCCGCCAAATGTGCGTTGCCTCTTCCTTGATATCCTACGGCCAGTGCTCACGAGTGCTGCGCAAGATTGTGTGCACTGACCTTCGGATTCCCCTTGAAGTTCAGGTTGCCAGGTGCATGCATTTTAAAGCAACTGTGAAGCACGCCATTCTGAAGTCATGGGTGGTAAATTTGATGTTGGGGGATGATTCTGACAAGCAGGGTTTATAATGAGACACAATACTATTGAAATTAGGTTCCCGGTGTGTGGCGGTGGGAAATGCGGCCCGTGATTGACGGGTGGAGCAGACGATCGCAAACTGGTTTCATGATGGCATAAGAATGATTTTTGGCCTTCTCACCATATTGTCCACTCACACCATTCATGATGCCCGCCGTTAACAGGACCGGAGGATTTCGCCCAGAGTTAACATTTCGGGTCTGTATGATTATTCTTCAGAGCTATGAAGAAGAGTCATACGGACTCGAAACATTAACTCTGTTTCTCTCTCCACAGATGCTGCCAGGCCTGCTGAGCTTTTCCAGTATTTTCTGTTTTTATTTCAAATTTCCAGCATCCACAGTACTTTGGCTTTTTCACAGATTTATTGAATTCACTTTTACAAGGTGTTGTATTAGGATTTTGAATTCGAGACAACTGGGTTGCTCATAACTAATAGACTGCTATACTCCCATCTTACATTAACATTTCCTCATATCTTCTATCATATTTAAGTTTAGCAATTGCTGTAATCCATATATAAATTCTATGATTCTAAATACAGAGGAGTCATTGGGTAGAATTTTCAGCTGATGTTCCCTGCCAAAAAGGCAGCATCATTAGTGAGTGGAAACCCACTGAACTGCTCACCGGGCTTTGCTGAGGATCTTTAACTGAGCCAGAGTATGAGCACCCATCTCTGGATTCCCCAGTCAATCAAGGAGGGCAGGTGAGATGGCACTCTGGATCTATCGAAGTAAGGTTGCTAATTAAAGGGTCCACGACGTGGGTTAGAAAGATTCACCTGCACTTTGATTTCTGAGGTTGCAGGAACCACAGGAACGGAGAGGGGACCTGGGAAGGCTGTGCCCCTGTTCTTTAACTTTTACCTGGAGATCCTGCTGTGGGATCAGAGGGGTTACATTGAGGTGATATTGCCCAAGGACAGGAGGAAGAAACCAGCCCCTCAAACCAACTAGACATGCATGGAAGTGGCCAAGGAAGTCAGCAGCATGACTAAGGTTCCTCTAATCTGGTGGTAGTGCACCAAAAGAATCCAGGACCCCAGGAGGGTAAGAGAGGTGAGTAGCACAACACTTCCAACTGTGAAGTTCCCCACTCTGCCTTTTCCAGCATTCTCCAGCACAGCACTCCTCTGAACAACACATCTTGCAGCTCCACTTTCTCCCCAGGCACCTCATAACATTCCCACCTGAACAGCCAATACTCAAACTCAGCCTGCCTATTGCCCTCTTTTACCCATGCTTCACAGTCACTCTTGACAAATGTTATCCTTCCCTCCTCTCCACACAAACTATTTTTAACAATCATAAACCTCTGTTTTCTCTCCTTGCAGGAGAAGAGAACACATAATCTTTGGGAGAGGCAGGAACTGGGGTTTGGGGGGCTTTGGGGGTGTTCTACCAATAACAGGCACCAGAGAGACCTTGATGGCCACTGGCAATACCTGTGAATGAGCTCTTGTTCCAGGAGGCTCCAGATGTCAGCAATGGCCTGCCATGAGAGCCTGAGCTCCTGAGACACTGGTGCTCACACATGTCGAGAAAGCTGATCCTCTGTACACCCAGTAGGGGGTGATCTCACCTCCCTTGGGCTGGATCTCTGTATCCACCCGCTCTCCTATGGAGTGGCATGTGGCTGAGGAGAAACAGCTGGTGCTGGTGCCTTTGATGTTGGTGTTGCTGATGTTGCTGCTCTTGCTCTTACGTTAGAGGTTCAAGGTAGAGCTGAAATAAGTTGCTCCCATATCATAGTGAAGGCTGACAGTAGGGAAGTTTTTTTTATTCATTCATGAGATGTGGGAGTCACTGGCTAGGCCAGCATTTATTGTCCATCCCTAATTGCCCTTGAGAGGGTGGTGGTGAACTGCCTTCTTGAACCGCTGCAGTCCATGTGGTGTAGATACACCCACATGATGTTAGGAAGGGAGTTCCAGGATTTTGACCCAGTGACAGTGAAGGAATGGCGATATATTTCCACGTGAGGATGGTGAGTGGCTTGGAGGGGAACTTCCAGGTGGTGGTGTTCCCATTTATCTGCTCCCCTTGTCTTTCTAGATGGTAGTGGCCTTGGGTTTGGAAGATGCTGTCTAAGGAACCTTGGTGAGTTTCTGCAGTGCATCTTGTAGATTGTACACACTGTTGTCACTGTGCTTGGTGGTGAAGGGAGTGAATGTTTGTGGATGTGGTGCCAATCAAGTGAGCTACTTTGTCCTGGATGGTGTCAAGCTTCTTTAGTGGTGTAGGAGCGGCACACATCCAGGCAAGTGGGGAGTATTCCATCACACTCCTGACATGTGCCTTATAGATGGTGGACAGGCTTTGGGGAGTCAGGAAGTGAGTTATTTGCCACAGGATTCCTAGCCTCTGACTTGCTCTTGTAGCCACAGTGTTTATATGGCTAGTCCAGTTCAGTTTCTGATCAGTGGTAACCCCCAAGATGTTGATAGTGCAGCTGAAGGTGAATGAAATGATTTCAAAGAAAGTGGCAATTTACTTTCAGGCACTTTCTGAGAAGGATTGCTGTGAGCAACAACCTCTCACCTGGCAGTCTCTCCCTGGCTGTGGCTGGAGGTCTTTAATCTCACTGATCACAGGCTTTCCAGCCTGTAGTTTCACTGAAGAGCATTCGCCTCAGTGATGTGGATAAGTTGGTGCCAGCTTGTAAAATAGGTCCGCTGGTTGCTAAAACTGGAAGGCAGGGTTAAAAAGATGCTAAATTGTCTTTTTGTATAATTGAATTAAATTCCCAACAGCACCAAGGGGGTTTCCCTGCTTGCTTCCAAGTCTCCCTGACTGCAAGCCGGAAATGGGTGGGATGATGTCGGGATCCCAACCCAACGTCATTTTTAGGAGATTTAACTCCTCACACTCAGCTAAACATGCCTCCTCTTGCCTGTGAAAATTCGCCCCATTTAAGTGTTCCTTGCCCTCAATGTAATAAAAACCTCTTAATACCTTTTACAATGATATTGAGCACATATAGTTTTGAAGATGACATTGGCTGGTCCAGTCCTTTTATTGAAAACCTCTGACTGAACTTACCATAGTGAAATAGACAGGAAGTTCTTTTATCAAAAACAGAATTACCTGGAAAAACTCAGCAGGTCTGGCAGCATCGGCGGAGAAGAAAAGAGTTGACGTTTCAAGTCCTCATGACCCTTCAACAGAATGAGTGAATATTAGAAGAGGGGTGAAATATAAGCTGATTTAAGGTGGATGGGGGTGGGGGTGGGGAGAGAGAACTGGGGGGGTGGTGGTGGTGTGGTTGTAGGGACAAGCAAGCAGTGATAGGAGCAGATAATCAAAAGATGGCACAGACAAAGGAACAAAGAAGTGTTGAAGGTGGTGATATTATCTAAACGAATGTGCTAATTAAGAATGAATGGCAGGGCACTCAAGGTACAGCTCTAATGGGGGTGGGGTGGAAAGACTAGCAGGGCATACAAGATTTAAAAATAATAGAAATAGGTGGGAAAAGAAAAATCTATATAAATTATTGGAAAAAACAAAAGGAAGGGGGAAGAAACGGGAAGGGGGTGGGAATGGAGGAGGGATTCAAGATCTAAAGTTGTTGAATTCAATATTTAGTCCGGAAGGCTGTAAAGTGCCTAGTCGGAAGATGAGGTGCTGTTCCTCCAGTTTGCGTTGGGCTTCCCTGGAACAATGCAGCAATCCAAGGACAGACATGTGGGCAAGAGAGCAGGGTGGAGTGTTAAAATGGCAAGCGACAGGGAGATTTGGGTCTTTCTTGTGGACAGACCGCAGGTGTTCTGCAAAGCAATCGCCCAGTTTGCTTTTGGTCTCTCCAATCTTAAGTAGACTGCATTGGGAGAACGAATGCAGTAGACTAAGTTGGTGGAAAAGCAAGTGAAATGCTGCTTCACTTGAAAGGAGTGTTTGGGCCCTTGGACGGTGAAGAGAGAGGAAGTGAAGGGGCAGGTGTTACATCTTTTGCGTGGGCATGGGGAGGTGCCATAGGAGGGGGTTGAGGAGTAGGGGGTGATGGAAGAGTGGACCAGGGTGTTCCGGAGGGAACAATCCTAACGGAATGCCACCAGGGGGAGTGAAGGGAAGATGTGTTTGGTGGTGGCATCATGCTGGAGTTGGCGGAAATGGCGGAGGATGATCCTTTGAATGCGGAGGCTGGTGGGGTGATAAGTGAGGACAAGGGGGACCCTATCATGTTTCTGGGACAGAGGAGAAAGCGTGAGGGCGGATGCGCGGGAGATGGGCTGGACACGGTTGAGGGCCCTGTCACTGCTTGCTTGTCCCTACAATCACACCACCCCCCCCACCTTAAACCAGCTTATATTTCACCCCTCTTCTAATATTCACTCAGTTCTGTTGAAGGGTCATGAGGACTCGAAACGTCAACTCTTTTTTTCTCTGCCGATGCTGCCAGACCTGCTGAGTTTTTCCAGGTAATTCTGTTTTTGTTTTGGATTTCCTGCATTCGCAGTTTTTTGTTTTTATATCAGGAAGTTCTTTGTCATCATTTGATCACAGTCGGACTAAATAAATTTTATATAATATAGCCTACTTTCCCAGAGGTGGAAAAGACAGTTTCTTGTTTAAAGTATATTGTAACTTCAGTTCCTCCCTGGCTTAGAAAAAAATCATGTTGTAGATCATTGAAGTACATAGGGGGTAAAATTGTGTTGGCGGCAGCACAGGATGGGTGTTAGTGGTTCAGCCTGCTTGATTTCCTTTTCCATTGAATTTAGTGGAAAATGGTTGTCATAGCCAGGTCATTAACAGATTTCTGAAGGACTTAATACCTGATAAAATTTATTGTCGAATAACATGTAATCAACCCAAACAGATCACTTTCCACTATCTTTCCAAGGAAAAAGGAGCCACTTTTC
This sequence comes from Carcharodon carcharias, assembly GCF_017639515.1. Taxonomy (NCBI): domain Eukaryota; kingdom Metazoa; phylum Chordata; class Chondrichthyes; order Lamniformes; family Lamnidae; genus Carcharodon; species Carcharodon carcharias. The sequence continues at coordinate 127,687,167 of NC_054469.1, read as the reverse complement.
ATGTCTGAGGTAATTTGTCTTTGCTATCTATGATTTAGCTTGGAGGTAGTAACAGAAGTATGCTGTCTTCTGGATCCAGGCCTACAGACAAGTTCAAAGATAAGACACAGCTCTGACAGCAGTGGTCTATGTGAAAACTGCCTTGAATCTCTGTATCCAACTGATTCCTTCCAAGTGCACTGGGGGATATCTGCCAAATTTCACAAGCAGCAACGAAGGAAGTAGATGGGTCGCTCTGGATATCTCACACACACATCAGTTGCGTTATTTGCATTTGGGTTGATGTGCACAGGGAACAAATTTAGTTTCTTTTAATAAATTGAGTCTGCAATCCAGGCAGAGTCAACTTGCAGAGTTGCACACTGCAGCAGAAACACCAATCTAATTCCATGAGTATTGACTTCGCTCAACCAACTGCCCATTCTCATGCCTCAACCAATTCCTTTAGTGAATATCATCAGATTATTCATCAGGAGTTGGGTATCCCCATTCACTAGATGTCCACAAGTGAAACCTGGAGCAACTGCGTAATGATCAGGCCTAGGAGCCTTGGTTGTTTACTTTTCCTTTCCCAGGCCTGGGGCCAGTTGTAGCACTCCTACTGTTCCTACAGCTGAAATCAGCTTTCTTTTTTATTCATTCATGGGATGTGGGCTTCGCTGCCTAGGCCAGCATTTATTACCAATCCCTAATTGCCCTTTTTTTCAGAGGGCATTAAAGAGCCAACCACGTTGCTGTGGGTCTGGATCACATGCAGGCCAGACCAGGTAGGGAGAGCAATTTCCTTCCCAAAGGATCATTAGTGAACCAGATCGTCATCATTAAACTTTTAATTCCAGATTTTTATTGGATTCAAATTCTAACATCTGCCATGGCAGGATTCAAACCCAGGTCCCTAGAGCATTACCCTGCATCTCTGAATTACTAGTCCAGCAACAGTACCAGTTATTCACAATTTATATTAATGATTTAGATGAGGGAATTAAATGTAATATCTCCAAATTTGCAGATGACAAAGCTGGGTGGGAGGGTGAGCTGTGAGGAGGATGCAGAGATGCTTCAGTGTAATTTGGACAAGCTGAGTGAGTGGGCAAATGCATGGCAGATGCAGTATAATGTGGATAAATGTGAGGTTATCCATTTTGGTAGCAAAAACAGGAAGGCAAATTATTATCTGAATGGCTATAACTTGAGAGAGGGGAGTGTGCAACGAGACCTGTGTGTCCTTGTACACCAGTTGCTGAAGGTAAGCATGCAGGTGCAGCAGGTGGTAAAGTAGGCAAATGGTATGTTGTCCTTCATAGCCAGAGGATTTGAGTACAGGAACAGGGATGTCTTGCTGCAATTATACAGGGCCTTGGTGAGACCACACCTGGAATATTGTGTGCAGTTTTGGTCTTCTTATCTGAGGAAGGATGTACTTGCTATAGAGGGAGTGCAACGTAGGTTTACCTGACTGATTCCTGGGATGGCAGGACTGATATATGAGGAGAGATTGAGTCGGTTAGGATTATATTCGCTGGAGTTCAGAAGAATGAGGGGGGGAATCTCATAGAAACCTATAAAATTCTAACAGGACTAGACAGGGTAGATGCAGGAAGGATGTTCCTAATGGTGGGGAGTCCAGAACCAGGGGTCACAGTCTGAGGATATGGGGTAGACCATTTAGGACTGAGATGAGGAGAAATTTCTTCACCCAGAGAGTGGTGAGCCTGTGGAATTTGCTACCACAGAAAGTAGTTGAGGCCAAAATATTGTCTGTTTTCAAGAAGGAATTAGATATAGCTCTTGGGGCGAAAGAGATCAAAGGATATGTGGAGAAAGTGGGAGTAGGCGATTGAGTTGGATGATCAAATAATAATCATAATGAATGGCGGAGTAGGCACGAAGGGCCAAATGGCCTACTCCTCCTATTTTCTATGCTTCTACCCCTAATAGACCTGCGATTGAACCAGGAGCCTTTATGCAGTTGGATCTGAGAATAACAAATATATTCAATTGTTGTCGATGATCGGAAGGTTCTCACCTCTTATAGTGAAAGGGGACCAGCACTTCAATCTCAGCCTGCCACTGTAATCCCTATAACCTCAGGGAATGCACCACCTAATATACAGTTTAAATTATATGAAGACAAACCAGACAAAATCTGGTACTTCAGATGCGGCAGAAGGCCAGTAAGTTGAACCCTCTACACCTTCTTATAATAAAAATTAACAATAGGAATTGTCCACCAACAAATGAGTGCATAACAGCATACGCAGGCTAAGCACAACCAAACCTTTAGAACATTATTCAACATCAAGATTATTGAGATTTAAGGCTTAGCAGAAATAAGTAGTACAAGGAAAGTAAAATTATAAATCAAAAAGCAGAATACTGCAGATGCTTGAAATCTGAAAAACAAACAGAAAATGCTGGAAACACTCAGCAGGTCAGACAGCATCTGTGGGAAGAGAAACGGAGTTAATATTTCAAGGCGATGACCTTTCATCAGAGCTGGTTAAAGTTCGAGATATAATAGGGTTTGAGCAAGGGAGTAGATGGGACAAGGACAAAGGTAGGTCTGTGATAGGATAGAAAGACAAGAGAGATTGAATGACTGAAGAGTTAGTCTTCCAGGGCCAAAGGGAACGATGAAGGGGCTAGAAACAAAAGATGTGCCTAGAGCAGGTGTGCTGCTGCCTGAAAGCAAAAAAGAAAAGAAAATGCGTAACATATAATGCGTCTGGAAGGAGTGCTTGGGGCCTTGAACAATGAGGAGGGGGGCAGGTGTTACATCTCCTGTGTCTGCATGGAAAGATGTTGTGGGAAGGGGACAGGGTGTTGGCAGTGACTGAGGAGTGGACCAGGTATCACGGAGGGAATGATTCCTTCGGAATGCTGAAAGGGGAGGGTAGGGGAAGGTGTAGTTGGCGGTGGCATCACACCGAAGGTAAAATTACAAAGATGTACTGCAGTTATGTAATTGCAAGATTGATGGAGTAGGATGGAGGGCTTTAGATTTCTGAGGCATTGGGATCGGTTCTGGGACAGGCGGGACCTGTACAAGAAGGATGGGTTGCACCTTAACAGGACTGGGACTAGTGTCCTTGCGGGGAGGATTGCTAGTGCTTTTGGGGAGGGCTTAAACTGGATTGGCAGGGGGATGGGAACTTGGGAAGAAATTCAGAGTGCAGAGGAGAAAAACTGACAGTGGGAAGAAGTGAAGTATCAACTGATGATGAGGATATATCAAAGAGTTGCACAAAGGTAGATAGAATACTTGGAGAGTTTGATAGAATTAGAGTTGGCAACAGTAAGTCATTAAATGGGGAAGTAAAGAAGCCTAAATCAGGGCTAATGTGCATGTATGTGAATAGATGGAGTGTGATTAATTAGATTGGTGAACTGCAGGCACCGGTTGACAAATGGAATTATGATATTATTGCTATATAGCTCAAAGAAGGGCAGGACTGGGTATTAAATATTCTTGGGTACAAGGTGTTTAGGAGACACGGGAAAGGAAAGGGGAGGAGTGCAATATTGGTTAAAGATGGCATTACAGTACTGGAGAGAGGATGTCCCAGAGGGTTCAAGGACAGAATCACTCTGGCTAGAGGTAAGGAGTGGAACGGTGCAATAACAATGATTGGTGTAGTATATAGACCACCAACTAGTGGAAGCAATGTGGAGAAACAAACTTGCAAATAAATTACAGAGGTGCAAGAGTTATAAAGTAATCAAAATGGGGGACTCAATTATCTAAATATAGACCAGGATAGGAATAGTACAAGAGGACTAGAGGGACGAGAGTTCCTGGAATTTGTTCAAGATGACCCCTAAGATGGACATAAGAGATCACACAGCACTATTTATTCCTCGATCAACATCTCAAAAATAGAAAATTATCTGATCATTATCACATTGCTATTTGTGGGAGCTTGCTGTACACAAACTGGCTGCCGTGTTTTCTACATTACAACAATTGCCATTCACAAGTACTTTATTGGCAGACTTTGGGACATCTTGTGGTTATGAAAGGCACTATATAAATGCAAGTCATTTTTCTTTCAATCTTGTTAATATTGGCTAATACTGCTCGATCATAATTTTTGTTCTGATTAGTTTAGGTAAAATTGTGATAAACTCTGTATGCAGAAAGGCTTTTTACTTATTTCAACACAGGCTCCTAGTTTTAATAGTTATTTGTGGAAGTGGTCTTGTCATATTTGTACAAGTCAGATTCTGTCTTGGAATGGCGGCCATGTTGGCCTTCAGCTCCATGCTGTGCATGTGGGAGCAACTCACTGAGAGGTGCTTATTTTCAGAGAAAATATTTACCCCATCATACATAGGAAATGTAATAAAATCTTTAAAAGGAAAACCTGTAATTTATACCTGTTTGAAATAAAGAATGGAAATAGGTCTGTCTGCATTTGAAATAAAGAAAATTGGTTATTGATGAAGTTTCTTGCTTAAATCGTATGAAGTTTTAAAAAATGCTGATTGAACTGTTGCCTCTTCAACCTTTTTTGTGACTTGAATTTTGCGCCAGTTGGGCACGCGCAGTCAGTGGGCCCAAAAGCGGACATGGAATCCGCTCCCAACTGACATCGGGGAAGAAACGTGATTTCACACTGGCTGGCCAACTAACTGGTGGCCAACATGAAACGCATGCTGAGAGAGGCTCAGCGCTGCTGAGGGGGCTGCGTGGGAAAAGGGCAGGTATCTGATTCAAGTGAGGATACAGGCAGGCAGTTTACAGTGAGCTCCCTGAAGGCTGTCACCTGCTGTGGAGCTGCCTCAAGGAGCTGCAGTGTTGTTCAAAGGATATTTGCAGACAGAAAATGCCACAAACTACCTCCAGTGCAACTACAAACAAACATCAGCAATACTCCCAATTCCTCGACCTGCAAACACTTTTTGGGCATTTTATTGCACCCTGGATCGAGAATGTTGCAAGAATGTGAAGGCCGCCTGGTCAGTTGGCCCATGCGCCAAGTGAAAAGTGCACGGGTCACAAAATATCCCGGTTGATTGGGCTTTTATTGGCATAATTGGAACTTTAATTATCGTTCGCCGCGCTTCTGACTCTTGTGTTATGGCGCAACGTCACCATGACATTGGGATGCCCGCCCGACATTTTCTCACGTGATTTCATGCTAGTTTGAGTCAGATCGTGGCACACAAAATCCTGGTCTGCATTTATTTTCACTGGAATTAACTAGTGCTTATCACATGAAAGGCGGTTTACAAGTTCGGCTACGTTATTTTATGATATTTGTAGACCTATTACTATTTTGTACTGGAAATAATAAAATATGACAAAGAACGGAAGGATTCCTGAACTAACAATATGAAATAGTCCCAGTGTTCAGTTGGGAAAAAGCTCTTTAGCACACCAGAATTTATTAATACATCTCACGGTCAGGCTTATTTCTTGAGTTCCCAGTTTGAACACATCTACTGTTGGCAAAAGTCAAGTTCAATCATGTGATAATAACACCAGATTCAACATTGGTGGGTGGAGTAACTTTTGACAGCCCTGTTAGATTCTTCAATTTACGCTCAGATCAAACAAGACTCTGGGCGGAATTTTCTGAGGCTGCTGGTGGCGGGCGTGATAGGTGGCATCCATGGAAAATATGGATACAGCGCGAAGGCAGGTTGCAACCATTCGCTCAGCCTGCCGATGGTGGGTCGTGTTTCCTGCCATCATTTGGCAGGGAGCTAAGTGTAATACATCAGCATAAAATTAAAAGGTCATTCTGCCAGGATCTTTGAACCCCAATGTAGCATTCGTCCACATCAACGGGAAAGCACACTGACATGTTTCACAACAGCACACAGGTGACGTGCGCTTGGCGGCCTTCACTTTGGGGGAACTGAGGTGAGAGAGCAGCAGTGTTCTCCACAGCTTGCCTGTTGTTTACAGGCCTCAGGGCACGTTGGATGGGGGCAACTGATGCCTGGCCCTGGAGGTGACTGCTGAGGGGTTGGGGTGGGGGGGTGTCAGGGGAAAAGTGCTGGTCAGCCTTGGAGGCGATTGCTGAGGGGGTGGGAGGCATTCGGAGGTGACTGCTGAGGGTGGGGGGAGGTGTCTGGGGTCCAGTGTTGGCCAGCCTCGGAGGCGATCAGTGGTGGTCAAGTGCTGCCCTGGCATTGTATCCTGCGCACAGGCAAATGAGGTGGGGGGCGTGGTAAGCAAGGGAAGTGGCCACGCATTAGGGACACCTGTATTACAAACTGACCATGCCTCTGCAACTGAGACAGATCAGGCACAGCCATAATGACATGATTGGGGTTGGGGCTTCTAGCCTGCCTGCACACACAAGCAATGCGGAGGCACCAACGGACCACCAAATGCACCCTCCCACCGGCCCCCGAGCACAGACTTCGAGTCCACCACCACTTTATTGGGCCATGGAGCAGTTGGACTGCACACGCTGTACAATCTCCTTGCCAACGCTGGCCATGTAGCAGTCACTGCTGGAAGTACTCACAACCCCTTGCAATGGACGTGGGGAAGATGTTTCCATTAGTAGGAGAGACTAGGACCCGAGGGCACAGCCTAAGAGTAAAGGGAAGACCTTTTAGAACAGAGATGAGGAGAAACTTCTTTAGCCAGACAGTGGTGAATCTATGGAGTTCATTGCCACAGAAGGCTGTGGAGGCCAGGTCATTGAGTGTATTTAAGACCGAGATAGATAGGTTCTTAATTGGTAAGGGGATCAAAGGTTACAGGGAGAAGGTGGGAGAATGGGGTTGAGAAACTTATCAGCCATGATTGAATAGCAGAGCAGACTCGATGGGCTGAATGGCCTAATTTCTGCTGCTATGTCTTGTGGTCTTATGGTCTTATCTCAGCACCCCAGTTTGGACCAGTGTCCCTCATGTCGCAGGTTGACAGGGCAGCCATGCAGCACACTCATCTCTGGCCATCTGAGGGGTGACCAACATTCTCCGGGAAGCGTTAAGTGGCAGTCACACAGGGCCAGGAAAGGTGCTGAGTACAGCCATGGTAACCACATCTCTCTCCCTTTCATGCTGCAGGAGGACCACGTCAGGATCATGGAGCCTGGTGACCTAGCTGTTTGCCTGATGGCCTACAGAGACCGTAGAAGATTGAGGAGAGAGCAACTGAGGCTCCTGACTGCGCAAAGGCAGGTGCAGCAACCTCATGAAGAAGGGGCAGCAGGGGCTCCCGTACACATTGCCCAGGAGCGACAGTGAGCCGTGGCTGGTCGGCACCTAGCAACACCCAGGGTCTATAGATTCTGTTTGCCATTTCTGCAACTGACTGAGAACCAATGTTGCTGACAACTGCACATAGCTAGGGACCTGGTGGCTTGTATCTGCCACTTACTGCAGGACTTGGCGCCAAGGGGACATGGAGGACATCCACAGTCAGTGGCTGTAAAAGTGACAGCGATGCTCAATTTCTATGCCAGTGACTCCTTTCAGGGCTCCACAGGACCTCTGTGGGATTTCACAATCTGCTACCTACAAATGCATCCATGGGGTCACGGATGCCATCTTCTCCATGGCACATTACTTTGCGCATTTGGCCTGGGACCGGGACAGCCAGTATGCAAGGGCCATTGGATTCACCCTGATCTTGGGATTCTCACAGGTGCAGGGTGCGATTGACTGCACCCATGTAGCGCTCAGGTCTCCGTCGCCCCACTCGGCGGACTTCATCAACCGCAAGGGCTATCATTCACTGAACATGCAGCTGGTATGCGACTACCAGATACGCATCCTGCACGTGTGTGCACGGTCTCCAGTGAGTGTGCACAATGCCTACATCCTGAGTCGCTCGCTAATTCCTGCAGTCTTCCAGGGTCCACAGAGGCTGCAGGGTTGGCTTCTTGGGGACAAGGGCTACCTGCAGAGGCTATGGGTGATGACAACCATGTGGTGGCCTCAGACTGCAGCAGAGCGACTCATGCAGCAGCTCGCAACTAGGTGGAGCAGACCATCGGGATGCTGAAGTTGCAGTTCTGGTGCTTGGACCAGTGTGGTGGAGCCCTGCAATACAGTCTGCAGAAGGTGTCACGCATCGTCGTTGTCTGCTGTGCCCTTCACCACCTGGCACTCCAACGGGGAGACGAGCTGGCTGAGGAGGAGATGGAGGAGCTGGAGGTCTCCTCGGATGAGGAGGATGCTGATGGGGATGAGGGTGAGGGGATCCTCGGTGGTGACGATGACGGGGATGAGGCTCTCGCACTGGCTAGACGAGGCAGTGTGCTCTGGAGGCCCTCATAGCTGCCAGATTTGTGGAGGATGATGCAGTGATGTGTACGTTTAGATCCTCACATTGCAGTTGTGAACATTTGACTCCAGTCTGGCTTATGGCAGCGCTAATACCCTCTGTGAGAATGCTCCTGTCATGGAGATGCAACGGAGGCCCTAATAGTCGCTTGATCGCAGGAGGATGATGACAACATGCAGTGAGTACACTCCAAAGAGCTTCACATTGCCTCTGAGAATGTCTAACTCCTGTCTGGCCGAGAGCAACTTGCTTTCGCTCCATGATCACGGCCATTTCGGAGATGCAGCCATGAAACTTTACAGGCATCTGATGCTGTGTCCGCCTTCAGCACCTCAGCCCTTCAGGAGCTGGTGCACAGCATTACTGGTCGCAGAAGCTGGTGTGATAGGGGCTAGCCCCACCTTAAAGGTGCTGAGAGCACATAGAGAGTATGAGAGCACTCTGTTGCACCTGCCCACTACATTCTGGCAGCAATAATCAACACTGCCGAGGGGCAGGCATCAGTAATGTTTCCAGGGAGCGTGAGGCTGGACCAACACTGTGGTCTGAAGGAGCTCAGGGAAGAGGCCCTGGACTGCCTTTTACGTTGCTCAGAAATGTTTCACATCTGAGTGACAAGAACACTGCTCATCAGAACAAGGAGCCACAGACAGGGTGACATTCTTAGGAGTTTATTGACAATAGTGAACAATATGTACATGTGATCAACACCCATGCCCAGGCTGTGCAACTACTTTTACCTGACCTCCCTAACCTTGTCGCTATGTCTCGGTGCTGCTTGGCCATCCACAGCAGAGGTGGAGGCAGCCTGCTAACCGTGACGTCCTGTCTATGATGACTTTGGCGGGCGTCCTCTGGAGGGCCGAGACCCGCAGGGCCCTGGCCTGCTTTCAAGGTTCTGCTGTGTGGCAGTGGCACCCTCCTCAGCCTATGAAGCTGGAGCTGTGGAGGGGATTCAGATGGGCCAGTCACTCCCAGAGCCTAATGGGTGGACGGGCCCGGAGTGTGCACCTGCCGATCCTCCTCCCTATGGGTGCCCGAGGGCCCCTGGCTGACTCCGTGAGTGGAAAGGGTGAGATTGAGGTGCCCAGCACCCCTCTTGCGTAAACAGTGTTGGAGACCAACTATGGCATCAGTGTTGGAGTTAAGCCAGCGCAGCAGTGCAGGAGTGATGTCCTGGACCAAGGTCTCTATTGCGGCCACCATCCTGTCAGTGTTGACCTCGGTGTGTTGCAATGCTGGCGCTATCATCTCATCCTGAAGACAGACATACTCCTCTATCGTGCCTTGCAATTTGAGGAGTGCAGCGGATATCCCTTCCTGATGTTCCCTAGCTTGCCTTTGCGGTTCCAGCAACTGTGACATGACCGAGTTCAGAGGCGGGTCATCTGACTCGGAATCAGCAACGTTCTGATCTTCAGTAGTCCTCTGAGTGCCAGGGCCCTGGGAAGTCCCTGCCTCTGCCTGCTGTGGATCAGAAAGTGCGATGTGCTCACCAAATTGTGATCCCAAGGCTACTCTAAAGCTCGGTCCCACCGAGGTGTGTGACTTTACGCTGGTGGAGGGTGTGGGTGAGCGCTGTGACAGGACTTCAGGGAGGGTGCCTCAGATTCCTTGTTAGAGTTTCTTCGGGGCTTCATTGGAGGTCCTGGGTCGTGGACTCTGCTGTTTGGCAGATGTGCCTGCGAAAGCAAGGGGAGATAATTAGTGCATGACAGTGGCCTGTGAAAGAGAACACACCACTCACGGCTTGGTTATCTGATAGATGTTGCACTGCTGGATCCTCACTTGGTAGAGCAGCACTGACCTCACCGTCAGCACAGGACTGCTCCCAGTCATTGCCGGTCAGCTGGATGGCTCTGTTTTCGAATTCTGTCAGGACTTTGATCTCTGGCATTCCTCCACCTGTCTGCGACATTTTCCTCCTGTTGTGAGCGAGTTTGTCCTGCCTGAATACAGATGGGGAGAGTGAATCAGGACGCCTGCTGGGCCAGATGATAAGTATGCCTGGCCTGTTTGGTTGGTGAGTGGCCCCATGGACGAGATGAGGACAATGGCAGTGTGTGTGAAAGAGTGAATGGTGATGCCCCTTGCACTGGCAGTGAGTAAGGGTCCTGTGGATGTGTGATGGGTTTGTGAGTGTGTCAGTTGAGAGCGATGAAAAGAGTGACTTACCCTGGTGGAACGAGGAGATCATTCATCCTTTTGCAGCACTGGGTGACTGTTCTCCTCTGCAGCGTGTTTGTGATGACCACCATTGCCACCACCTCCCAAGCTGGGTTGGTGACTTTGCTGCCCATCTGCGGCCAGACTGGGGGTAGAGCACATCCTGGCGGACCTCAATGACATCCAACAGTCGCTCGAGCGACCTGTCGTTGAAGCGGGATACCGTGTTCTTTTTTCCTTTGCTGGCCATGTCTCCCAGACAAGAGTGTTGAGCTGGAGGCGATGAGCGCTTTGCTGGTGGCTGCCTTTTAAAGACAGCAGCAAACATGATGCAACAGCGGGGTGATGGCGGGTGGATGACTGAAAACCTGCGTGCCATGGAAACGGCATGTTTCGCAGGAGTGAATCTATTATGAGGCGGGCTCGGGATTATACGGCATGAAAACCCGCCATTTTCGTCAGCGGGTAGGACTCCAGTTTACCCACCCGCCACCGCACTTAATGCAAATTTGGGAAAATTCCACCCTCTGTGTCGGGAGTGGAGCCTGGTAATTCCATGGCCACCTGGTTGAGGTACTAGAGGGATGCAGACAACTGCGGAACTGCTTGACAGCACAAAACCTGTCTTCAAAAAAATGGAGGGAGCTAAGAGAAAAAAGCACACAGGTTTGGGAGTAGACTTCTGCTCTTCGGCAGTGGGGGTGTCCAGCAGAAAATAAATGGAAAATGTTCCTTTAAGGGAGGACTTTCAAACAGTTTTAATTGAGAAAGTCATAACAAAAATCTTACATTAATTTGTCTTTCTCTCTATAGAAAGTCTCTCTAGGAGTGTCTGTATTATCACTGGAATGCAGGAAGAAGCAATCCAATTGGGCTGTTTGCTACAAGAGGCTTTACAAATGGTGATAGAGGTCAGTCAAGTCTAGTGTTTGTGAAATATGTGTGACATATTATGTATCCACAATGAAATGCTTGTCACACTACAGAACACCAGTAAGATGTACAGAATCAAAGCGGCCTAATGATCCACTGAAAATGTCACAGTCACACCATGAGCTACTAAATCTCAACATATTCCACATGAATGGGCCAGCTGTATGTACATAGCCATGTATTGCTCCACCATTGTGAAAGTATATTGTAGCATAGAAGCAAGCTTCTTCTCAGTCAAAAACAGCTAAATAGTAATAAATGCAGATTTAGTGCATACGTGGAATTTATGCAACAGTAGATTATTCGATTAAGATACATTTAGATTTTTTGTTGTTGGTTGTAACTCTGATGATTTTGCTGCTTGTGTTGACTGGTCACTTGTTGAAAGTTATGCATTGAATGGCATGTTGCTGCAAATCCTAAGGTAGAAAATTTGGTCTGCTGGGGGTCCTGGTGCTTTACCCCTTGTGTGGCCCTGCCCTAAATCCTGGGACTGGCCTATTGCCATGATAAGAATAGGCACCTGTACCTGCAGTGGTGTAACAGATGCACCCACCCAAGTACCTTACATCAGGAATCTTAAAACAACACCTTGCTGCTTCAAGAGACAGAGAGAGAGAACATGAGAGGGAGTACCAGTCAGCCAGGCTGAAGAGGAAAAAGTGGGCAAATGTTATTTGTCACTTCCTCATAGGCCCAGAGTTAAAATGGCACAGACGTGAGAATGTGAGTGATGGAGAGGGAAGCATGGCACTGCCGTTTTAACTACCCATTCTTGACAGGACGAAAAGGTATTAACATTTTGAAAGTACATTTTCATGCAGCGGGATGTATTCTTGGTGCTAATTGTTATGTGAACATCATATTGTTAAAGAAACTGATCTATGATAATGTACCATTGTTTTCATAATATACATGTAGTTTCAGGGTGTAAACAGCCAGCTTTATGCACATCCCTTCACATTTTTGTGTGAGTTTTCAAAGATTAGCTCACAGTTGTTAATCTGCTTTAGTGCTGTTAACAAAGCAGAAGGTACGATGAGTTAATATTTAAACGCATCATTAAAACTATACTTAAAGCCTGAACTTATATCGTGTAAATATTAGTGGAACAAAGGAATAGAAGTAGGACATTCAGCTCCTCAAGCCTATATCAACATTCAATTAGATTATGGTGTGTTACCCTTTGAGTGAAAAAGTGCTTATTTCAATCCTAAATGGCATAGCTCTAGTTTTATGATTTTGGCTCCTTGTTCTGGATTTCTTCCACCATCTTTCTTCTGTACCTGATCAAGTTTATTTATCACTTTAAATACTTTAATTGTCTCTTCCCTCAACCTCTCAGTAATATAAGCCAGATTTATGCAACCCTGAAGCAAAGCGGAAGACGTCCTGGGGGAACTTCTGGCAATTGTTTTCAAATGCTGCAAGTTTCGAAGGACTGTACATTATACTTATAAGTTCACACTGTAGAATAAGGGTGAGAAATTGGGATCACTGGCACCTACCTTTTAGGTGCTATGAGTGCCCTTAGGGCTCCAAAACGGCATCCACTGCACACATGCACACTTTTGGGGTGAATCGCGCTGGACACCATCTTGATGAGCCCACAGTGAACAGCCACTTGAAGTATGCAGATCAGACAGACCATGACATCAGGCAGTGGGCAATGCTGATTTGATGCCAGCAGTGTCATTTTAGAGCTCAGCGCTCCAGCTCATGCCCTTTCTTAATTTCGCACAGCTGAACATTTGTTCCGCAACAGGAAGGTTCTCCCATCAGTGCTATTTACAGGGATCATTAACTACCTGCAGATTAGTTGCTTTCTTCTGGATGTTGCTGCAATTCTACAAGTGTTTGGGGCTTTCTATTGTTGTTTCAGGTTGCAAAAGCCTACAAGGAGTGGTGTTGCAGGTACTGAAGGACTTTTTGCTGATGCCAAGGGTTCTGCACAAACCAGTTGCTCCCAGACATTGCTGCACTAATGCCATTCTCCTTTGTATACAGCATGGCTTGGAAAATGAATGGAGAGCATGCAGAGCATGACAAACTGCCTGAAGAGGGAGGAGAGGGAGAAGGGTTCTCAGCAAGAGATCATAACCAGCTAGGGTATTGAGGGAGGAATTCTCCTATCTGAACGTCAGTGAGGAACAGTGTGTGATATGTCTCCACTTCACTAAGGACGTCCTCACTGAAATCTGTTACCTGCTGCAGTCACAAATGCTACCTCAGAGCAGGATGAAGGCAACATTGTCAGTGGCTGTCAAGGTGGCCGTGTCATTTTGGAGCTCAATGCTTTGGATAACACCCTCTCTCAATCTTTTTACAGCTGGACAAGTATTCAGCAGCAGGAAGGACCCCTCTTCAGTGCTGTTTAAAGGGATCATTAATTACCTACAGGTTAATTGTTAGTTGATTTATACTGGTTGTTGCTTCAATGCAACAGTGTTTCATGCTTTTGTAGTCACTTCCAGTTACAGGGACCGGTGTAGAACATGCTGTAGGACTTTGTTCTAACTTCAAGGCTTTTTCACAAACCACTTGCTCCCAGATATGGGTGTCGTAGTATGCACAGAGCAGGACAAACTGCTGCAAGAAGGAGGAGGAGGGGGAAAAGAGATCTCAATAGGAGCATTTCTTCTACCTGAGCCTCAGTGAGACACAATGTTTGAGACGCCTGTGCTTTAATTAGATATCTTCAGTGAAACCTGCTGTAACAACAGTTGCAAAATTAGAGCAGGGCAAGGGCTGCACTGCCAGTAGCTGTCAAGGTGACCACAAGCATTGATATGCCTGGCTCCTTCCAGTCTGGAGATATTTGCAACATTTCGCAGTACGCCACCCATGTTGCATAAGGGAGGTCATTGACACTCTATTCAAAGAAAGTAAATAACATCCCTTTCTGTCTTGCTAGAGACCAACAGGCAGAGAGAACATGCGGCTTTGCTAGGATCATAGACTTTCCCATGGTGCAGGGTGCTATGGAGTGCGCACATAGTGCTTTGCGAGCAACACATGTCGGCTTTGCTATACCCTTGTACCTGAACAGTATTCCACTTGCTCAACATCCAGCAGATGTGTGACCACATGGAGTTACTCACGCAGGTGCATGCCTGGGAACCTGGCAGAAGTCATAATGCTTTCACTCTGTGCCATTTCCCTTTGCCAGCTGCATTTGAGCCACCAGCACAAAGCAACGGGTGAATAATGGATGATAAGGGCTATCAGCTAATGACATGGCTGATGACTCCAGTGCGCAAACCCTTGCGCAAGTGCACAGCATGCACACAATGAAAGCCATGCTGCCACGTGAAATGTGACAGAAGCAACCATTGACAAGCTGAAACAATGCTTCCGACACTTGGAGGAGCGCTGAAGTATTCATCAGAATGGGTGTCAAGGTTTGTGGCGGTCTGCTGCATGCTGTCCAACCTCAGTGTTATGAGGGATAGCCCTTCCAAGCAGCTATATGATGACCAGCTGAAGAAGAGGACGGAAAGCAGGGAATGAGGAAAAGGAAGGGAGGAGGAAACCTAGCCAATCCCTTTCTGCTTGGGTTATCTGTAAAGATTTAGTCCCAGTGTGATATAATTAACCGTAACCCAAATTCCTTATTCATCAACATTTTGTCTTCTCTGTCTCTGACCATCACAATATCTGCCTTGCCATAATGCAAAAGCAAATTAATATAAAATAAATAAATAAATAAACACAAAATAAATATTCAAAACCAAGTTTATAAAGAAGATCATGTCATATTGAATACAAAAGTCAACTAATCATCCTTGTGCATTCCATTACTTCCTGTCTTCGATGTACCTTTGCCTGTCCCATTGCTCCTACCAGCTGCTACTCCACTGGTGGAAACCTGCTGACTTTTATTGGAGCATACTGCAGATAGCCTTGGAGGATACTTTTAAACAGCTCAGGGCCTACAATGCCTGGTTGCAGTCTACACCATTTTAGTATGTGCAGCTGCTGTCTTGGTGGGTTGGCTGACGGGCATAGGAAGAGTGGCAGGGGTGGGAGGATAAAGAGAGAGAGAAGACAGTAGATAGATGCAAACTGCATGTCATCTTCATCTGAGACTTTATTCACAAAAGCAGATATAAGATTAATTCTCGTAGAATCTGAGTTTGGCATATTTATCTGTGAATCAGCATTTTGGAATGTACTTGACTGCAGACTTGAATCTGAATATGTAGGTTTTTTTTGACACCCATCCTGTCTGATATTTATTAAATTAAACAGGGTAGATCAGGACTTTGTGCTACAGTCAAAGTAAGTCAGTGTCTCGGTTTATATCTCTCCCAATTTTTTATTTGCATTGAATTCAGACACAAACAAAGATCAAGATATAGTAAACTCATTCTGATTTGGTACATCACATTCCTAAAAGTATATGCGACTCCATATAAACAAACAGGAAATGTACAACAGGATGATCAGCCTGTATAAAGACTGGTGAACCTTGTGGGTAGCCACCACAACAACTCCATGCATTTAAACACATTTATCATCAAACATCAAGGTCCATTCCTATGAGAGTAAGGTTTCAGAGATTAAATAATAGAACTTATGAAATTCCCCGATTTCCTGCTGTAAGCCCCAGTGTTGTAAGCTATCTCTGTAGAGATTCTCCTGACTCTCGGTCAAGAGGGAAGAACCTATGTGGACTCTCCAGGCACCGTAGTTTTAACAATGGCTTACCAGCATCAGGAACTTGCGATGCTGCATGTGTTCAGAAAGTTGGATCAGTAGGTCCCAGCTTCCATAAATAAATTTAAGACTGAAGCAGTGGTTCGTTTAGATGGTTGTATCTAATTAATTGTAAACCTGTTGCAGGTTTTGAACAGTAAAATGGCCTGTCCACTTTAGGTATAAGCTGAGCTCAGAGTTAGCATAAACATAGTACAGCTTAGTAAATTCTGCAAAAGGCATTTGGGTTAACCATTGGTGTATTCCTTTTGAAGGAACGATTCGGTGATTGGGAAGTGAAGGAAAGTGAGCAACATCATAGAACATCTGCCAGTAATAATGGGTTGCACTTTACATGCTCCTGTCGGGTGTGATTTCGGCATGAAATAGAGCTGTGCCCACCCCACCAACTACCCGCCTGCCATATTTAAATAGATAATCATAATCATCATAATGGGTTGGGGACTTCAATGTCCATCATAAGAGTGGCTCGGTAGCACCACTGCTGATGAACTGGCCGAGTCCTAAAGGACCAAGCTGCTAGACTGGGTCTGCGGCAGGTGGTGAGGGAACCAACAAGAGGGAAAAATATACTTGACCTCATCCTCTCCAACCTGCCTGTCACAGATGCACCTGCCCATGACAGTATCGGTAGGAGTGACCATTGCATAGTTGTGGTGGAGACAAAATCCTGCCTTCACATGAGGATCTCCTATGTCATAAAATAAAAGCAAAATACTGCGGATCTTGGAAATCTGAAACGAAAATAAAAATATGTGGAAAAACTCAGCAGGTCTGACAGCATCTGCGGCGAGGAATACAGTTAATGTTTCGAGTCCGTATGACACTTCATCAGAACTGAGGAAAAATAGAAATGAGGTGAAATATAAGCTGGTTGAGGGGGTGGGACAGGTAGAGCTGGATAGAGGGCCAGTAATAGATGGAGGCAAAGAAGAGATTGCCAAAGATGTCATAGACATCATAGACATTTGCCTATGATATCTTTGGCAATGTCTTCTTTGCCTCCACCTATTACTGGCCCTCTATCCAGTTCTACCTGTCCCACTCTCCTCAACCAGCTTATAATTCACTTCATTTCTATATATCCTCCGTCATATCAAACAGAGCTAGCAACTCAAGACTGGACATCCATGGGGGCCATCAGCAGCAGCAGAGTTGTACTTAAAACACAATCTGTAACCTCATGGCCCGGCATAACCCCCACTCTACCATTACCATCAAGCCAGGGGATCAACCCTTGTTCAATGAAGAGTGCAGGAGAGCATGCCAGGAGCAGAGCCAGGCATACCTAAAAATGAGGTGTAACCTGGTGAAGCAATAACATGGGACTACTTGCATGATAAACAGCATAAGCAGCAAGTGATAGACAGAGCTAAACTATCCCACAACAAACGGCTCAGATCTAAGCTCTGCAGTCCTGCCACATCCAGTCGTGAATGGTGGTGGACAATTCAACAACTCACTGGAGGAGGAGGCTCCACAAATATCCCCATACTCAATGATAGAGGAGCCCAGCACATCAGTGCAGAAGATAAGGCTGAAGCATTTGTTACAATCTTCAGCCAGATGTTCCGAGTGGATGATCCATCTCTGCTTCCTCTGGAGGTCCCCAGCATCACAGATGCCAGTCTTCAGCCAATTCGATTCACTCCATGTGATATCAAGAAATAGCTGAAGGTACTGGATACTGCAAAGGCTATGGGGCCTGACAATATTCCAGCAATAGTACTGAAGACTTGCGCTCGGCAACTTGCCGCACCCCTAGCTAAGGTGTTCCAGTACAGCTACAACACTGGCATCAACTCGGCTATGTGGAAAATTGCCCAGGTATGTCCTGTACACAAAAAACCAGGACAAATCCAACCCGGCCAATTACCGACACATCAGTCTACTGTCAGTCATCAGTGAAGTATTGGAAGGGATCATCAACAGTGACATCAAGTGGCACTTGCTTAGCAATAACCTGCTCACTGCTGCCCAGTTTAGGTTCTGCCAGGGCCACTCAGCTCCTGACCTCATTACAGCCTTGGTTCAAACATGTACAAAAGAGCTGAATTCCTGAGGTGAGGTGAGAGTGACTGCCCTTGACAGCAAGGCAGTATTTGACCGAGTGTGGCACCAAGGAGCCCGAGTAAAACTGGAGCCAATGGGAATCAGGGGGAAAACTCTCCACTGGTTGGAGTCATACCTACCACAAAGGAAGATGGTTGTGGTTGTTGGAGGTCAGTTATCTCAGCTCCAGCACATCACTGTTGGAGTTCCTCAGGGTAGTGTCCTCGGCCCAACCATCTTCAGCTGCTTCATCAATGATCTCCCTTCCTTCACAAGGTCAGAAGAGGGGATGTTTTCTGATGACAACACAATGTTCAGTGCCATTTGTGACTCCTCAGATACTGTAGGAGTCCATGTCCAAATGCAGCAAGACCAGGACAATATCCAGGCTTGGACTGACAAGTGGCAAGTAACATGCGTGCCATGCAAGTGTCAGGCAATGACCATCTCCAACAAGAGAGAATCCAACCATCGCCCCTTGATATTTAATGGCATTATCAACACTGAAACCCCAAATATCAACATCCTTGGGATTGCCATTGACCAGAAACTGAACTGGACTAGCCATATAAATACTGTGGCTATAAGAGCAGGTCAGAGGCTAGGAATCATACGATGAGTAACTCGCCTCAGGACTCCCCAAAACCTGTCCACAAGGCACAAGCCAGGAGTGTGATGAAATACTCCCCACTTGCCTGGATGAGTGCAGCTCCCACAACACTGAAGAAACTTGACACCATCCAGGACAAAGCAGTCCACTTGATTGGCACCACATCACTCCCTTCACCATCGACGCATAGTAGCAGCAGTGTGTACCATCTGCTCGATGCACCGCAGGAATTCACCAAGGCTCCTTTGACAACACATTCCAAACCCACGACCAATACTATCTCGAAGGACAAGGGCAGTAGATAGATGGGAACGCCACCACCCAGAAGTACTCCTCCAAGTCACTCACCATCCTGACTTGGAAATATATCATCATTCCTTCACTGTAGCCGAGTCAAAATCCTGGAACTTCCTCCCTAACAGCACTGTAGGTGTACCTACACCACATGGACTGCAGCGATTCAAGAAGGCAGCTCACCACCAGCTTCTCAAGGGCAACTAGGGATGGGCAGTAAATGCTGGCCCTTGTGATTGAATAAAAAAAAATCAAGAGTCACTTAGGCTTGTTACCAAGCCAATTGACCCTGATAATACAGTGCTGACTGTGTGGGCAGCCGGGCAGGAGTGGGCAGCCCCATTTAAAAAAAAATCCTTCAAAGGGTGGGAAGGAAGGGGTGGGGGGGATGCAGTTCTATCTTCAGGGACTGCCCTTTACGGAACAGGGGGTGGTCCCCTTAAGAAATAACCTTTTCTTTCTTCTTTTCTACCTGCTTCTTTAAGCCCTCACCCTCACACCCCCTCCCAAATCTGCCCAAATCTACCCTGTTTAAGCCCTCGGACTTACCTGTCTCCAGGATCCTTTGGGCCGCCTTTTGCTTCCTTGATGCAGTCCCGGCAGTGCCCACTAACATGCTCTTGGCCCTGTCGGGACTGATGGAGCTGCCGGCCAATCCGATTAGCTGGCAGCTCCCGGGGGCATGTCTTCCTCCCCAGTGAGGGGGCGGAAGTCCCTTTCTGCTCCTGTTCTTTATGACTACAAGGTGGGCCGGGGTGGAGCACATTGGCTCCATACCAACCTTGCTTCCGGGGAGGGGGCAAGCTGTCTACGTTTTTTGTAGGCAATACATAATATCCTTTGCATATGCTTTTTGGTTCGAAATGTAACAGTTATATTTAGAAGTATTCTGAGAGGTAGAAATGGAAGAATTGGTGGAAGACTTTGGTGGAGAGGCAGATTGAATGTCATTCGGTGTACCCAAGGAAAAGGCTATGTTTGAGATTAAAGCCTATTTGACACCTTTGGGAGGGTGGAATTGAAGGCTCTCTCCTGACCTTTATATTATTTTAACATTCCAAATAACCACAGAACCCCCAATTCACATTTGCATTCTTCCATTAAATCAGCTTGAAATCTAGTCAAAACTGCCAATGTCTGTAAAAAGAATCTAAATGGAAATAAAACGTAAAAACCCTTTAGATTCTTTGTTGATAGGCTTTGATAGTTTGACACAACAATGGACTGTTTGGGCTGCATTTCTGCATCATCAGAATGCACTTCATCCTTGACTCAAATCTTGCTCACTTGTGCATAGATTTGTATCATTGCACAAAACATTAGCAAAAAAACAAAGGCTGGTCAGGAAGTGAATTACAGGCATATAGGGAGGTTTACTAATTGGTCCTAGGGATGGTGTGTGCTTGACGGACTGCATCACTCATGCATGTACTTGTCTTCAAATCAATCTGGGACTTCAGGCATGTCTGACAAATTCACCCTTGAGCATCCATTATTCAACATCCTGTAAGCTACATAGTTTGCATTTGCTTTGGTAACATTTTATATGGAGTAATAATGTATTATTCAGTTTTAATAGGACAAAACACTTGAAGGCAAAAATAGTAAGCATAGTTTTGTGGAGGCCCCATGAAATTCATTAAGAGTGGTTTTAGAACTGTTTGTGTTTCAACTTGAATTTTCGATATAGATTTTAATCTTCATTTTGTTCTAATTGTACTTTTTGTCTTAATGTCACACAGTGTATGTACCAGTTCAGTGTTCTGGACTTCTTTATGGTAGATAAAGGCCTATATCCTTTATTATAGAGTTGATCTTCCAGACAACTTTTCTTGGTGGAAACATTTAACTTTATTTACAAGACAGCAGCAGCAATTACATGCATGCTTCAAGCTCCATAACTAAAGAAGAACTCCTTCCTACAGGTTCCCTGAGCTGCTAACACATTGGTTTACACAGATTCTGTGATTTACAACACAGGATTATTCTTAAAGCTACAGTCCTACGCTTATCCAAACTATAACTGCCCCTTTAACTTTTCTGTACATTTAGTATTTACAAGGATGTTTATCTCATGATATTACAATATTTACACAAGTCATGAAATTACAAGTTCAGTCTTTCAGTTGTTTTCCTGATCCATGTTGAACGTCGTAGCTCTACAACTTCAGATTCTTTTATAGGAAACACATTCTCTGGAACCACAGTAACATTAGGTACCTCATTAGGCACATGCAGCTCAGTGTTTTCTACTCCAACAGAGACATCGGGCATGTCTATCCTTGGTTGAGCAACTTCAACAGGAACTACAGGATCAGCATTGTTACAGAGCAATATAATTTTGTCGGGGCATCTCCCTTTTTCTTAAATGATCCACATGCTTATGGGTGATCCGGCCCTCAACTTCCATGTGGTATGACAATGGTCCGGTCACAGAACTTACTTTAGCAGGTAATCACTTCGGTCCTCCAACGAAATTCTTTACATATACTGCTTCTCCAACAGTAAATTGACGCTCACGACTATGCAAATCATAAGTCGCTTTTTGGTTCCCTTGACTTTTCTTCACCTTCCCCTCCAAATTGGGAAATATCAGGCTTAGTCTTGTTTGAAGACAGTGCCTCATCAGTAATTCTGCATCCTCTTTCTACGTGTCTTTTTACCACAGAGTTTAGTTTCGGTCTCCTTTTTGACGTCGGCCAAACTTCTCTCAGGTGAAATCTCAACTTGTCTTAGCTTGGTAGTTGAGTGACCCATAACTTCATTACCTACTCGCATCTTGGAAAGTTTTGCTTTCAAAGCCTCATTAGCTATTTAACTGATTCTTCAGTTCTTCTGTCTCCTCCTTGTATCTGTTAGTTTCCTCCTAGAAACTTGAACATTGCTGCGTTTTCTCTGCCAACTCCGTTTGCTCAGAGAGATGCTAACTTATTTCTGTTTTTCTTCCTAATTTTTCAGAAGTACAAACTTTGACCTGAGAGATTCTTGTAGTGTGTGAAGGTCTTTCAACAGGTTTTCCATTTCTTTGCGAAGCTCACTCACTCACTCACTTCATCTTGTATTCTGTAATTCAGCAGAGCTTCCTTGAGTTTCTTCCATGTCGTTGTTTAAGACAGTCTTCATTTCTTCAGGTTGCTGAATGCTTACACACTCCTTTTCAATCTTGGACTCTCCAGGCACTTTCTGAAGTGCCTTGCCTTGTTCCCTTTTCAACTCAGGAACTCTTCCTGATTCTTTTTGAAATCTCACTGGCCAAGCAAGGTTAATTTCCCTTAGACTAGGAGGCTTGGTTCTCTGACTTCTAATACTATAAAATGGGCAGTTATACCTTTTGATGTCTATAACAAACAGTTACTCTGGTGATACCTTTTACCTGAACTTCTTCACCTGTGTACGTTTTCAACTTGGCAGCTGTTTGTTCCAAACTTAATTGTTGATCAGCTTTATTTAAATATATGAAAGTGTTCTCCTATTACGGTGGTAGTAGCACCCATGTCTACTTCCACTTTTAAGGATTTACCATTCACTTGCAATATTACAATATTTGGCTCTGTCTTCCCAACTTTCATGTTGAATAAGGAATAAATGTCAGAATTGGTTGTTTCTGGCTATTCTAAATTAAATACTTTATTGGACTTCGTTTGTTGTCTGGAAGCCTGTTGAAATCTCGCTTTGCAATGTTTCACTAAGTGTCCACTTCTGTGACAAAAATAACACTACTTCTTAAAATTGCCAATTGCTAGAAGAATGATTGTTTCCACGTTGATAAAAATTAGCTTTCGACTTTGCTGTTAAGCTGATTCCTTCCATTTTTCGGTTAGCAGGGGCTGTTTCCTGCTTTGTGGTGGAGTCTTGGCTTTTCATGCTGCTTTCAGCTGATTATTCCTGCCCAAATAGGAAAATGGCGCCGTTTTGTGTACCTTGAAGCGCTTGTGAATCCCTTATGGTGCTTTCCATCACAAGCGCTATTTTGAACAATTTCTTAAAATTAAGATCCATTTCAGCCAGCAATTTTTGCTGAATAGTATCCTCTTGCACGCCAAAGACCAAACAATCCCTGAGGATATCATTCTGGGTTTCACTGGAATCACAATATTCCGTTAGTTGTTTTAATTTCGCCGTATAGGTAGAAATGGTCTCTCCTGGGGCTCTATTCCGTGAATTGAACCTGAACCTCTGCATTGTGACTGAGGGCTGGGTTTGAAAATGTCACTTAACGAGGTCTACTAAGTCACTGAAGGTCTTTGAATCTGGGGCACTGGAGACCATCAAGCTTTGAATTAAACTGTAAGTTTTGCCCCCATAAATACTCAGGAGAATCGCTCTTCTCTTTTCCTCCCCTGTGATTTTATTGGCTTGAAAGTAGAACACAAGATTTTCTATACATTGAGACCAATCGTCTGTTGCTGGTTCAAAGGGATCGATTCCGCCAAACTGTGGCATTTCGGATGAGTATATTTGCTTTCCTTTCTCATGATCTTAGATACTCATAATCACTGGGTGAGGTACAGCACTGAATCTGATTTATCCTGGTTGGCAGGGTTATAGGGTTGATCTTCCAGACAACTTTTCTTGGTGGAAACATTTAACTTTATATACAAGACACAGCAGCAACTGCTTGCATGCATGAAACTCTATAACTAAAGAAGATCTCCATCCTAGAGGTTCCCTGTGCTGCTAACACATTGGTTTACACAGATCATGTGATCTTACAACATGGGATTATTCTTAAAGCTACAGTCCTACATTTATCCAAACTATAATTACTACACCCTTGGGTTAGAAATGGAAAAAATAGCCAGGCTTTTATTCCTGATTGCTGTCCTGTGGCTGATGATGGAAGGCATGTGTGTGAACACATTGGCCAGTGGTAGGATGGACACAGATGTGATGACTCCCTAAGTGGAACAGGCTGGCAATCCTTACTTTCGAACTTCACGCAGGAAGCTGAGGAACTGGAAGTAGCTGAACGTCTGTGCAGTTGTACCTCTAGACATGAAGGAAAAAATTGACTTCCATAATTCATCTTTTAGGGCCTCCTCAAAATATTGTTCCAACTCCAGTGAGTACACATTGACATGGTGGGAAGGCATGTGTGCTACTTTGACCCTGATAGCTATGCTGGTGATGAAATAACTCCTGTTAGAGCCACACAGGCAAGACAGATCAGAAACTGGGAGCCTAAATACAATCCATGGTTCTACTGCTATGGGGTTGTGACTGAGGCTAATGATCTGTCCACATAAACATACCTTCTGTTATGGAAACAACCTAAAGACATGATGAGCATCTTACAAACGAGTAGACATCAGTTTTTTGAAAAACCACAATCTACTGGCTTTGATGCAAGATTATACTCTGATTGAAGCCAGACACCTTATGCTGGATTGACAGCCCTGAAAAAACTGAGTTACCTCATGTGCCATTAACTAGCAAAGTAACATTCAATATTTTTTCCACTAACCCTATAATGTGCAAGGATTTTGTAGCAGGCACATGAATCAGTTTAATTTTTTGAAACCAGGGACAAAGAATGAATGGAAGTGACTACCCTCTGTAGGTGGTTGAGGAAAGTGGGAGGAGGTGGGGCGTATGATTATTTGATCCCCTGCCTCCAATGAATTTCCTGGACTATACTGCACTTGAATTAATCCTAGCAGGAATACTCTTTTTGATGGCTCCATACCTGTAGCACTGTTCCTTAGAGTTTTCTGTGGTTGGCTTAAAGAATGTTTTCAGAGTTTTGGGGCATAATTTTCAGGATCGGGCACGTGCTTGATGACGTCGGGCTCAAAAGTTGGAAGCGCGACGGCTGACCGTTAAGAGGGCAACTAAGCCTGTTAAAGTTGTAATTTTCCCAGATTTTTCATGGTCCGTCTGACCTCACGGTTGGCAGATGGGCGAATCAGCCAAGGCGGCCTTTGCATTTTTCATGAAACCTCATCCAAGGGCAGGATGAGGTTCCTGTTATTAAATTTAAAAAAATAAAAATCTGTGAACAGAATTTTTATAATGTATACGTTCAGTTGACTATGACCCTTGGACATTTTTGTTCTGATTTTAAAATCTTTATTTAATACTTTTGAAGTCTTCAGCTCCCTGAGCAGCTCTCTGCCTTAAGGGAGCTTTCATTCCGCACTCACCCACTTATGTCAGCACCCGCCCTCCTCCCACCCCTACTCCGGCAATGCTGAGCATTTAAGTGCATGCTTCATGCTGGCTTGCCATTAATTGGCCAGCCAGTATGAAATCGCGGTCGGGGGCTGATCGCAGCCGATGGTCTATTCCCCGGCAGCTCCAAGATCCACTGATTGCGCCCACCCGCCGACCTGAAAATTCTGCCCCTGGTGTTTGTTAGCAGTGCCGGCTTTATTCATTTGCCTGCAACAGGCACATGGAGCGGGGATGGGAGGGGTGATAATTGTCTTAAGCACGTGTGGCAGCGTGAAAGATGGTGCATGGGCTGCCACGTACTCCTTGGAAAATAAGAGCCTATGTAGTGCTCTAAGTGGATCTGGGGGTACGGTTTTACAACTCATGAAAATAACATCTCAAGCTTTTTTTTATTAATTCACGGAATATGGGTGTCACTGGCTAGGCCAGCATTTATTGCCCATTCCTACT
This sequence comes from Carcharodon carcharias, assembly GCF_017639515.1. Lineage (NCBI taxonomy): Eukaryota > Metazoa > Chordata > Chondrichthyes > Lamniformes > Lamnidae > Carcharodon > Carcharodon carcharias. The sequence continues at coordinate 127,661,515 of NC_054469.1, read as the reverse complement.
TGTCCTTGAGAAGAAGGTGGTGAGCTCTCTTCTTGAGCCGCTGTAGCTCATGAGGCATAGATAGACTCACGTTGCTGTTAGGGAGGGAGTTCCAGGATTTTGACTCAGAGACAATGAAGGAACTATGGTATAAAGGTTGGACAGGCTAGGCATGTATCCGTTGGAGTTTCAAAGAGTAAGAGGCGAGTTGATTGAAACATATAAGATCCTGAGGGGTGTTGACAGGGTGGATGTGGATTTATTTATTTTGTTAATAAATATTTTAATTTCATCCTTTTTAAATCTCTAAAAATTTTCTTGGACTTATTACTTCTGAATTCCATTACAGGAGAACTTAGAACAAGGTGTCACTGTATAAAAATAAGGGGTTGCTAATTTAAAACGGAGATGGGGTGAATTTTTTTCTCTCGGTGGTCGTGAGTTTTTGGAACTCTCTTCCTGGAAAGGTGGTGGAAGCACCTTTGAATGTTTTTAAGGCAGAGGTGGATAGATCCTTGGTAAACAGGGGAGTGATAGGTTGTCAGGGGTAGGTGGGATGCAGATTTGAGGTTACTATCAGATCAGCCATGATCTTATTAAACGGCGGAGCAAACTTGATTGGCCGATTGGCCTACTCCTGTTCCTTGTTCCAATGTTAGTAAGTTAGGATGGTGAGTGGCTTATAGGGGAACTTCCAGGCAGTAGTGCTCCCATGTGCCTCCTGCCCTTGTCCTTCTCAATGGTGGTGTCAAGCTTCTTGAGTGTTGTTGGAGTTGCACTCATCCAGGCAAGTGGAGAATGTTCCATCACATACCTGACTTGTGCCTTGTAGATGGTGAACAGGCTTTGGGGAATCAGGAAGTAAGTTACTTGTCACAGGATTCCGAGCCTCTGACCTGCTCTTGCAGCCACAGATTTTATATGGCTTCAGTTCAGTCTCTGGTCAATGACAACCCCCAGGATATTGATAGTAGGGGATCCAGTAATGGTAATGCCATTAAACGTCAAGCTGCAATGGTTGGATTCTCTCTTGCTGGAGATGGTCATTGCCTGGCACTTGTGTGGCGCGAACGTTACTTGCCACATGTCACCCCAAGCCTGGATATTGTCCGAGTCTTGCTGCATATGGGCATGGACTGTTTCAGCATCTGAGGAGTTGTGAATGTTGCTGAGCATTGCGTAATTATCAGCGATCATCCCCACTTCTGACCTTATGACAGAAGGAAGGTCATTGATGAAGCAGCTCTGAAGATGGTTGGGCCGAGGACACTAGCCTGAGGAACTCCTGCAGTGGTGTCTTGGAACTGAGATGATTTAGCTCCAATAAGCACAACTACCATTTGTGCTAGGTATGACTCCTACCAGTGGAGAATTTTCCTGCTGATTCCCAATGACTCCAGTATTGCGAGGGCTCCTTAATGTCACACTCGGTCAAATACTGCCATGATGTCAAGGACATTCACCCTCACCTCATCTTAGGAGTTCAGCTCTTTTGTCCATGTTTGAACCAATGCTGTAATGAGGCCAGGAGCTGAATGGCCCTGGCGGAACCCAAACTTAGCGTCAATGAGCAGGTTATTGCTAAGCAAGTGCTACTTGATAGCACTGTTGATGACCCCTTCCATCACTTTACTGACAATGGAGAGTAGACTAACAGGATAGTAATTGGATGGGTTGCTTTTGTCCTGCTTTTTGTGTACAGCACATATGTGGCAATTTTCCACATAGCCGGATAGATGTGTCTGTTGTAGCTGTACTGGAATACCTTGGCTAGGGGTGCGGTTCAGGTTCACAAGTTCAGGAGCATGACTTCTGCAGTACCCAGTGCCTTCAGCCATTTCTTGATGTCACATGGAGTGAATTGAATTGGCTGAAGACGGGCATCATGTGAAGCTGGGGAACTCTGGAGGAGGCCAATCTGGATCATCCACTCAACACTTCTGGCTGAGGATTGTTAAATTCTTCAGCCTTATCATTTGAATTGTGCTGCACTCCCCAATTGTTGAGGAAGGGGGATATTTGTGGAGCCTCCTCCTCCGGTGAGTTGTTTAATTGTCCACCACTATTCAAGATTGGATGTGGCAGGACTGCAGAGCTTAGATCTGAAATGTTGTTTGTGGAATTGCTTAGCTCTGTCTATTGCTTGCTGCTTATGCTGTTTGGCATGCAAGTCGTCCTGTGTTCAGGCTTCACCAGGTTGACACCTCATTTCTTGGTATGTTTGGTGCTGCTTCTGGCATCCCCTCCTGCACCCCTCATTGAACCAGGGTTGATTCCCTGGCTTGGTGGTAATGATAGAGTGGGGGATATGCCAGACCATGAGTTTACAGATTGTAGTTGAGTACAATTCTGCTGCTGCTGAGACCCACAACCCCTCATGGATGCCCAGTCTTGAGTTGCTAGATCTGTTCGAAATCTATCCAATTTGGCCTGGTGGTAGTGCCAGGCAACACGCTAGAGGATATCCTCAATGTGCAGACGGGACTTTGCCTCCACAAGGACTGTGCGATGTTCACCTCTACCGATACAGTCATGGACAGATTCATCTGTGGAAGGCAGATTGGTGAGGATGAGGTCAAGTATGTTTTTCCCCCTTGCTGGTTCCCTCACCACCTGCCGCAGACCCAGTCTAGCAGCTATGTCCTTTAGGACTCGGCCAGCTAAGTCTGTAGTGATGCTATCAGCCACTTTTGGTGATGGACATTAAAGTCCCCCACCCAGAGTAAATTCTGCATCCGTGCTACCATTAGTGCTTCCTCCAAGTGGTGTTCAACATAGAGGAACACTGATTCGTTCAGTTCAGGGGGGTGGGGGGGTGGGGTGCATGGAAATCAGCAGGTGGGTTCCTTGCCCATGTTTGACCTGATTCCATAAGATTTCATGGGGTCCAGCATCAATGTTCAGGACTCCTACGGCATCTCCCTCTTCACTGTATACCACTGTGTCACCACCTCTGTTGGGTCTGTCCTGCCAGTAGGACAAGAAATACCCAGGGAGGGTGATGGTGTTTCTGGGACATTATAAGGTATAAATCCGTAAGTACGACAATGGCAGACTGTTACTTGACTAGTCTATGTGACAGTTCTCCAAATTACTAGCTCTCCACTAGTCCCCAGATGTTCATAGGGAATACCTTGCAGGGTTGACAAGGCTGAGTTTGCAGTTGCCATTGTTTTTTCCGGAGCCTAGGTCATTGCTGGGTGTTCCATCTGGTTTCATTCATTTTAGACTTTGTAGTGGTTTGATACAACTGAGTGGCTTGCTAGGCCATTTCAGGTGGGCATTTAAGAGTCAACCACATTGCTGTGGGTCTGGTGTCATAAGTGGGCTAGACCAGGTGAGGACTGCAGATTTCCTTCTGTAAGAACATTAGTGAACCAAATGATAAAAGCAAAATCCTGTGGATGCTGGAAATCTGAAACAAAAACAGAAAAATCTGGAAACACTCAGCAGGTCTGACAGCAGCTGTGGAGAGAGAAAAACAAAGTTAACGTTTTGAGTCAGTATGACCCTTCTTCTGAGAACCAAGCGGGTTTTTACAACAATGTTTTCATGGTCATTAGACTTTCAATTACAGATTTTTATTGAATTCACGTTTTACCGTGGTGAGATTTGAACCTGGGTCACCAAAACATTTCCCTGGATCTCTGGATTATTAGCCCGGTGAAAATACCATTATGCCCACTGAAGCTCTCCCCACTGAAGCTATTCTAAGTATAAACAAGGCACTGAGATTCATTCCCAGAAGAATCGAGTTCAAAAGCAGGCAAGTTTTATTAAACTTAACTAGAATCTTGGTGAGGCCACGCTGGGAGCAGGGCCAGGGACAGAAATCACGGCCTCTGGTGCTTCTCCTCTTTCTGGACCGCTTATTTCCCCCTCCCCCTCACTTTAATGTTGCGGGACGTGGTGGCATAGTGGTATTGCCACTAAAGTGGTATTGTCACTGGACTGGTATTCGAGAGACCCAGGGGAATGCTTTGGGGACCTGGGTTCAAATCCCACCACAGCAAATAATGAAATTTGAAATTGATAAAAAAAAAATCTGGAATTAAAAGTCTGATGACCATGAAACCATTGTTGATTGTCATAAAAAAACCATCTGGTTCACTAATATCCCTAAGGGAAGGAAATCTTCCATCCTCACCTGATCTGGGTTATGTATGACTCTGGGCCCACAGCAATGTGGTTGACTGTTAAATGCCCTCTGAAGAAGGGCATTAAGGATGGGCAATAAATGCTGACCTAGCCAGCAACGCCCACATCCAATGAATAAATAAGTCATGCATGCTATTTTTCTCCTTTCAGGATTCACTAATAAATTCATGAATCATAAAATTGCAAGTAAAATTGTTAACATCTGGTTACAAATATCATCCAATATATATGCAGCATGGATCATTAATATTAAGAGCAGCAACGATATAATGAAGTGTTAGTTTTTGTGCATCCTAAAGGTGCGACTATTAAACCAGAGAATATAAATTTTACTTTATCACAATTGTGCAATACTGTTAATTTGACAGGAAATTATCCTATTAGTTATTTATAACGCTGTGCAGATGATAACACTGATTTTGGTGACTGCCTCAGCCCTCATTAACATGTCCTGCACATTGCAGCTTATGAACACGGAGACACTAAGTTCTTATTTGGGGGAAAGATTCAATACTTGCAACCCAGATAAACTGCGCAAGATCTTTTACATTCTGTAGAAGATTTGTAAGATTTTCCCCTGCCTGGGCACGTGATATTATTCAATATAATTTATTCCTAGAAGGGATGTAATTGGACTCTCACCTCATCCATCCAGAATGACATACAAACATTCATATTAGGAGCATGAGTAAGCTATTTGGCCCCTTGAGCTTGCTCTGCCATTTGTAACATTGCCTATATTATGCCAGTGATTACAACTCAAAGATATTTAATTGGCTGTAAGACAATTTGAGACATCGTGAAAGGTGTTGTGCAAATGCAGGTTTTGTCTTTCTTTCATTACAACTGCATGCAGTAGGCAGAGTGACTGTGGCAATGGTGAAATCAGAGGCCCCATGCTGATTCTCTAAGGATAATTAATCACAGAGCAATCAACTAATGTTAGGAAAGTGGCTACAAAGAAATCGCAACATTTACAAAACAATTCAATCCTGCAGCTAATACAACCTTTACGTTCTGACTTCTTTGGCACCAACCATAAATGACATCTGCCCCTTTTACACTAATGATGCTATTCCCAGGATTTGTCAATCAGATATCTACCAGCAGCTTGTGAAAAACGTAGATTGAATTGATGATCTGAATTTTTCTGAAAAGAATGATACTTGGTATATCATTTCTGCATGGCCTTAACTCAAGAACTGGATTGATGCCCCTCCCCCCAGAAGCTGTTATACTAGTGTATTGCACACTCCTAATTTACAGCCTAAGTGGAAGAATGTAATTGATAAATAAGAAACACCAACAGCAAAGAGTGGCACCCACACCCCCAACCTCTCCCTACACCAGCTCTGCCACCTCACCTCCCCAACCCTCCCCACCCCAACCTACAACCACTCCCAAACCCAACAGCCAACACCACCAACTTCCCACCCACCCCTCCAACCTCCCCTAACTTCCCACTCACCCCCTAACACCCCGACCTCCCCTCCCACCCCTCCAACACACCCAACCTACCTCACCCCTCCAGCAATCCGCAACCTCCCCCACCCTCCAACAACCCTCCACCTCCCCCGCCGCTCAACCCCACCACACCTCCAACACCCACCCAACCTCCTACCACCCCCAATCTCCCCAAACCCCTTCAACACCCCCAACCTCCCACCATCCCTCCAACACCCCTAACTCTTATCCCGACCCCTCCAACATCTTCTTTAACACCCCCTCCCCACCCACCACACAGCGCATCCTATTGGCTTTAAAATAGGCTTAGCATTTTTCAAGCAAGAACACCCTCAATTGCTGCACTGCTGCTACCTTCAGGCAGCTTCATGGTTTTCTGGCAGACTTTAAAAAAAAATCCTTTGGAATCACGATGCTGCCTGAAGGTTGGAAGCAGCAGCAGCAACTCAGTGAAACTGACCTGAGAGACTGACTATATAAAAAAATCAGAACTTAGCCTGAAGGTTCCGATCTTTTTTTTTAAAAAGGTCTTTCAGGTCTGCAGCTCTGCCTCTGGCTGCACAGACTGGGGTACAACAAGAAACTCCATTTAGACTCCCCCAGCCCTTGGGTCCTGGTATTTGGCACCGTTTGCACTGCCCTCTCCTGGAACCTGACTTGGAGTACTGTGCAGAGTTCCTCAGAGTTCCATGTGACGCATAAGGATATAGAAACACTGGAGGAAGTGCAAAAAAGATTTGCAAGAATGATACAAGTCTAAAAGGAAAGACTGAACAGGCTGGGGATCTGTTCTTTAGAAAAGAGAAGATTGAGAAGTCATCTGATAGAGATCTTTAAAGTTATGAAGGGGTTTGATGGGAATTCAGAACTAGTAGCTACAAATATAATGTAGTCACTAATAAATCCAAATAAGGAACTTAGGGGAAACTTCTCTATTCAGGGTATTGAGAATGTGATTGAGGCAAAAAGCATAGATGCATTGAAGTGGAAGCTAGATGAGTACATGAGGGGGAAAGGAATAGAATGAGATTAAATAAGGTGGGAGGAGGCTCCAGTGGAGCATAAACATCTCTAACCGTTGTCCACATTCAGGCAGATTGATGAAATTAAGTCTCTGATTGAAAAAGGAAAAATGGCAGGGTTATTCCTTGTTGGGCAACAACCTGCCCCAAAAAACTGAGCATAATTTGGCAATCTCATTCAAAGAGGCGATAGATATGGCTGGAGTGGTAATGGGATAAAATCATCTTGTTGTCGAGTTGGCTGAAGTTGGATGTAAAGTATGTCATCGGCGTACAGCTTCATCTTCCTGTGAGCCATGTTGTATCTGATCTAGAAGTATTTAATGTCGACACTGAGAGGAAAAGGGTGTTTAATCTCCAGTGCTAATATCACTCACCTTGCAGACCACATTTCATTGGGTTGGATTTTACAGGCCATGTATTCCCTGTCCCTCCCGACCAAAAAGTTGGTTGTCAGCCCGACCACCTGAAACGCAGCTGCCCTGAATTGTTTCAGGGTGGGACTTTCACCCCCATCTGGGAGGAAGTTGTGCCCTAGAGAGCTGGTGGCCAATCTGATTGACTATCTGCTCTGTAGTCCCAATGGTGCCAGGGTCGAGTGGTAGCCATAGCTGGGACTACAGGTGGTCCCCAGGAAAAAGAAATGATGGAGCCTGGACTTAAAGGTAGGTCTGGGATTTTGGACTGGCCTAGCAGGCAGACCCCAGCGAGGGGGGAAAGAGGAGGCTAGGGGTTTGGCTTTGAGATACAAGGTGGTCGGGGGGATAAAGAGGGGTTATGATCTTGAGGGGGTCTCCAATGGGCATAGGGGATCCTTTAAAGGAGGTACCCTCCTTTCTGCCCGATATCAGCCCATGCAGTGAAAGCTGCCTGGCTACCCGCCTTGCCTCTGCCTTTCCCTGCCACACGTAAAATAGTTGCATAGGCGGAATGAGGCCATTAATTCATGACTTAAGCGCCCCAATAGGCCTCAGGCCTGTGTGACATCTGGCCGCCCACTGTAGTATGGGAGATAGTTCGGGGGTGGATGGGGGGGCAGTGAGAAGTCCACCCGCTTTATTTTATGAGCCCTCCCCTCCGCACCCACCCCCTCCCAACTTCAAATGCACTAGTTGGTGGGTGGAGGCCTTAAAATACAGCTCAATGAAAAAAAACATACCAGCACATTTTTGTAAGCACGTTCTATTTGTATCAAAATATGATTGTTACCAATTGACTTTGCCATAACTAAAGAAATGATGTATGCTGATCCTTATAGGTCAGAAAATAGATCTATCCATAACTCTTGGTAAGTGAGAAAGAATCTTTTTTATCCCTTCAGCAGTGTCCCACCCTATTTTTTCTTGCTGAAGTCGGATTCCCTGGGTGATAGTTCCCTTCTGATACCTCACCTGAGCAGCCATTGACAGTGAGCGCTGATGGGCTATTCAACCATACAGGATAAATGAGAAAGAACAGGAGAGACTTTGCAGCTACTTGGAGACATCAGAAACAACCTAGGTGTTACTTCTCCCTCCAATTGGCCCCTCTTCCACTCCTCACCACCATTCTCTGTATCTGCTTTATGACTAAGAGCAGTAACTCTGTATCTCTATGGTTCTGCAGGCTCTATTTTAAATAGTAACCCAACTTGTACCTAAATTGTTCTGAGGACATAGATTATTGGCTGGTTAAGCTTTGATTTATAAAACTCAACAGAAAAGGATTATTATAAAATCTACTGTAGGTCCATATTTAATGCCCTTCTGAAAAATGTCTAGTTACTGTAAGCTAACTAATTCATCAACATGTATTAGATAATTTGTTTCCAAATAGGGCCATGATTTACATGATATAATTAGAAGCAACTTGATTTGGTTACCCTGTTTGTGCTAATGGTATGTGCAAATGAGATTGTGTTGAGTGATCAGGCTCCTTGAGGCAGATTGCTAATGTTTCATCACTTGAGAAGCAATTAATTCATTCCTCCAAGCCATTTTAAAGCTCCTTCTTCAGTAAACAAAGAAAACTGTTTATCTTTCTTGGTCAATTAGGCAAGCTAAACGAAAGATTCAGCATTTTCAGTGCTCGAATTACACCAAACAGTGTGTTATCAGGTTAATTTAAAAAAAGGATTGGGAAGGGACAGCTGGGGCTGGTTATACTGCCACTTGCATTGCTGTTGAGTTGGAAAAACAAGAGCTCCACCTGCAAACTCAAATGAATGTGTGGAACTTGCTCACTGGCCAATGACCGGATACAGTTGGAATGAGAGGAAGCAGCTGTTACTTTTTACAGCTGTAAGTAATATGTAGTCTGAGTTTTTTCTAAACTTCATAACAAGTCAGGAGTGCGGTAATGTACAACATGAAGAGTTTGATATAATCTTTTCCAAGTGTTCGTCATTGTTCCACCACCAGTGGTCATGTGTTCCATTGTCTAGGTCCTAAGCTCTGGAATCACCCACCCTACACCGCTCCACCTCATTGTCCTCCTTTAAGACACTCCTTAAACACCTACCTTTTTGACCAAACTTTTGGTCAGCTGTCCTAATAACTCATTAGGTGGCACTGTTTAAAATTTTGCGTGGTAATGGTTGTGTGAAGTGTCTTGGAACATTTTACTACATTAAAGGAATTAATTAAATGCAAGTTGGTGTAGGTCTGCTCATAATGGTTATCATTGCATTACATCAGCCATTTTGCTTTAGGTGCAAAATATTGTATCATGCTGGCACCAAATATGCCATATAATTGGACCATAAAATGCTAATGTGACAATATTTTATTCATAAGGGTATATATATACCTGCACCTTCTCAAGGGCAATTAAGAATAGGCAATAAATGTTGGCCTAGTCAGCGACACCCACACCCCATGAATGAATTAAAAAAACAACTTAATTGCATTTTATTTTGTGAAAAGAAAAGAGAAAAGTCAATTTTGAATACAGATACTTTGGACTAAGTGGCAAAGCTTGTGTTGAGTTATTGTACTCCTGAACACACTGGAGAGATTGCTACCTGCCTCCTCACTGCTTATCTAACACATAGGGCAGAATTTTGTCATCGGCGAGCAGGGGGCGGGGCCCACTCACCGACGTGTAAAATTACACGGGATGATGTTGGGTGGAACCCACGACGTCATCCTGCCCCATTTAAATTTTCAGGAAGGCGGGCTCGCAGCAAAATCAGCTGCAAGCCCGCCGACCTGTCAGTGGCCAATTGAGGCCATTGACAGGATCAATTATGCAATTAAGGTTGGCGGGCAGGCAATAGAAAAAACATGAAACTTCATCCACCGGTAGGATGAGGTTTCATGTAGGGTTTTAAAAAGCTTAATAAACTTATTATATAAATTATGAACATGTCCCATCTCATTAATTTACATTGTCATATGAGGGAATGTTAGGGAAATTTTTTTTTCTACTTTTCATATTTTTAAAAGTGTAAGTGGTCTCCCTGAGGCAGCACTTAGCCTCAGGGAGATGTGCGCCCTTTCATGCGCATGCGCGAAAGAGCGCACTCTCGCTTTTGGGGAATCCCCCCCCGCCCGCACAGGAAGCGCATAGCGCTTCCCGCCGGACGTCATGCTGGGTGGGCCTTAATTTGGCCTGCCCACGTAAAATGGCGGTGGGGCCTGCTTCTGCAGTGGGGATCGGCTCCCCGCCCACCAGATATTGGGTCGGGCCTGACCGCCCGACAGGCAGAAAATTCCGCCCATTTGATTTTAATCAAAAATAGTTGCTAGGAGATTTAATAAACTGCCTTATGGAAGTCTTGTGGCACAGTGGTAGCGTCCCTATCTCTAGGCCAGAAGCTCTGGGTTCAAGTCTCACTTCTAGACTTGATGGCCACTGAAGGTGTGTTCATAACATGGCCAGGCAGATTGATTATCAGCCTGTAAATCCTTCCAATATGGCAGATGGTAAGAACAGGACTGTTTCCTGGTCAGCCATACTGGAGAAGGCAGTGGCAACCACTGCAGTACATTGCCGAGCATAATCATGGACCAAGTCCATGTTTGCAAATGCCCTTTTAAAAAAAAAATTATCTTATGAAGTTAACTTTGAGCAGTTTTGTGGTCAAGTTAATCACTCATTGTTAGCCACTACAGATGGTGGATTACGAAAAAATGTGTTGGGAACAGGATTGATAGAGAAATACAGTACATGCTTTATAATCGAATGGCTCTTATCTAGGTGACTGTTATATAGGAAGGAGTTGTAAGCCAATTATAGCCCAATGGGGAAAGGCTACTATCTAAGGCTCTCCTGCCACAGAGGTGCTGGAAACCCCTTGGGCTGTATGACATGAAATGAATATTGTACATATAACTTGAAATTGCAAATGTAGCGAGGCATCTATAAGTGCCACATACTGTATGGGCTGGATCTTATGCACTCCACCAGCAACTTTGAAGGCTGGGATGGGCACATAAAAGTGAGTGGCCTTCCTGTGCCGCCTAGGTAGGGTGCCACCTACCCACCCGTCGCCTGACCTGTCTGAAATTTTACAGGGGAGGTGTCTGGCAACCCGACCACCCTTGTGCCTGTTGAGGTTCTTTGGCTAATTAATGGCCATTTAACAGCCCCATCCCGCCCCCACTGGTATTTTACCCATGCCATGCCATGCGGGAAGTCTGACAGCTTTAGCTGCGTGTGCTGATATCGGGAAAGTGGGGAGAACTGACTTTACAGTCCTGCTGGGTCCTCCCGAAGCAATCCTCAAGGTCATCCCCTCCCTTTATCCCTCCCACGGTGTCTTGAACCTGGCCCCCCCCACCCCCCCTTATTCCCTTGCTGACACCCTCTGACTCCAGACTTAGCTGGGCTCCATAGTGTGGTGGGACTGCCTATAGTTCCAGCAGTGGCCGCCGCTCTCGGCTGGTGCTGTTGGTTCTACAGAGTTGCCGGCCATCCGATTGGCCAGCAGCCTTCTAAGGCACGACTTACTCCTGAGAGAGGGGTGGAAGTCTCGCCTTAAAGCAATTAATGCTGCTCCCAGCATTAAATCGCTGCGGGGCAGCCATCGGAGTCATGGATGGACTCCCCACGGACTTTTTAGTGGGGGCTTTCGGGGACCGTGCTGCCATGTAAAATCCAGCCCCATACTAATCTTATTTGCACTTGATGTAATGTTAAATTTGAACTGTTACATAATGTACCTTTACAAATTTTATGAACAAAGTATATTTTTGTGATAACAGTTATGCACTGAAGGGTCAGTGATCTTGTGAGCCATGTAGGTTAAGTGCCTTACTGCTGATAATGTATTCAGGAGTAGGTACCGTTTTACAACTTAAATAATAGCTTCTTCAACAGCAGCTGGATCTACTTTATAATATTCAGTGACCAGAATGTTGAAGATGTACGTTACGAATGAGTAATTAGAAATTATGCATTATACTATGATTTAAATAACAAAAAAACTTCAATGGCTGAATGTGTTGCAGGAGCTTAGAGATGCTTCATTAATTAACAGCATCTTCTGGAAATGTGGGATTAGTCTAAATGACTTAATGCTCCCAGCCTCCACACATCTGGAAAATTGCACAGTGATTGAGATTTTGATCAGCAGGTCAGGCATTTCTGAGTAATTTTTCAAAATAAGCTTTTATGTCAAAAATACATGTAATGGTTCCCAAAATATGCAAAGCTGTAATTTCACAAAGTTTGTCTTAAGATTGTTATGGAACTTTACCACAGTGAACTATGTCTATTTTGCATTCAATGTACTGGCTTTCAAATAAGCTCTTAATTACTATTTTATGTGTAATCAGTATCATGAGTTGTCTGCATATGCTTCAGCTTGACATTTTTAGTGTTTTGCAGTTCAATAATCTCTTCATGTTCCTCTGCCAGCAGGTGGATGTGCTGAAATGGTCACTGAATAAAGAGAGCCACTGTATTCAGGCCATCTCCTCAGGCCTGTACTATAATTTCATTTATGTAAATGTGAGTATGAGGTATATTTATCAAATGTTTAAATTGACGACACTGTTTATATCAAACTGATGGTGAATAATTATGACAGAAGCAGAGATTCACAGTTTTTCAAGATTTCTACATTGTATTTTTTATTTAACTTGTAGTAAGGTTGAAATTCTGGTATTTCTAAAATGGAATCTATAGTTTCTGCTTCTGTCAAGTAGCGCCTGTAGATGAAACCAAACATACACCACTGACTGGGACCATTGCTTATTTATTACTGATTTATACTAGTTTCTTACTGTTGCTTTCTTGGAATTAGTTTTGTGAGCGTGGGGGCCAGTGTTCCAATCTGCTTAAATTGCCCTGGAATCTCTTGGGAATGAGGATTGATCTCCCAGATAATATTGCTAGTAGCCCAGGAGAAAAATACTTAATATTGGTGGTTTGTGTCTTTAGAGCTGCTGACTACTCTGTAACTGGTAGGTAAATCCTAACTTTACCAATAGCTACTCAGCATACCTCCAGTTGCCAAAGGTCACTTGGAATGTATCTTCCCTATAATTTTAATGATACAATGACAAATATTACAGTTATAAAAATATATATAGCCTCTTTGTTGAAATCTCGCAGGCTTTGAATTATTCAGAATGCAATGCATTCAGCTAGAGATGCACTGATGAGTTTGGTCTTTATAAATAAGGGCATAGAGTACAAAAGCAAAGAGGTTATGATGAACCTTCATAAATCAATCACTGGTTTGGCCTCAACTGGAGTATTCTGGACCCTGAATATGTGGAGAGATGTAAAGGCTTTAAGAGTGTGTGCAGAAAAGATTTATGAGAATGATTCCAAGGATGAAGGTACTTGGATAGACTGGAGAAGGTGGAGTTGTTTCCCTTAGGGAGAAAAGGTTGAGAGGAGATCTGATAAAGATGCTCAAAATCATGAGTGGTCTAGACAGAGTAGATAGAGAGAAACTGTTCCCACTGGAGGAAGGGTCGAGTGGCAGAGGACATCAATTTCAGATGATTGGCAAAAGAGCTAACAGAAACATGAGGAAAAACATGTTTATGCAGCGGCCGAGTGGTTGGGATCTGAAATGCATTACCTGAGATTGTAGTGTTGGCAAATTTAATTGTGGGCCTCAAAATGGAATTGGATCAAGAACCTGAAGAGAAAAAAAACAGCTATGGGGAAAGTGCAAGGGAGTGGGACAAGCTGAATAACTCTCACAGGGATTCACAGTGGGCATAATGTGCAACCTGTGCTATAATCATCCTATGATTCTATGTTCTGTGGATGTTTTGCTTTATCCAGCTAAGCGAAAAAAGCCTGAATATTAAGAGTTGGCGATAAACTATGCAATTATAACCCCTGAAGAACTTTCATGACTAGCAACATGTGCCTAAAGCCTTGTTTCTGTAGAGTGAAGGGGTTGAATGAGTCTCTACACCAATCTTATTTCTTTACCTAACAGGCAGTGCCTTTGTGGGGTACAAGCCAGATATAGAAAGGAAAGGATGGGGAATTGTAAGCATTGCTCTGGGGTGGGCTTGCATATTTTCCAATGCACAACAGCAACAATAACTTGCATTCATACAGCATAATAGCATGATCAATGTCCCGAAACATTTTGAGGAGGGGTAGAGACTCCCTAGAATTAGGGAGATGAGAGAAAATATAAATGTACAGAAATTGATCATGGTTGTGTCTATTTTCCACCCAGAAAATGATCAATTTTACAGAGCTGTGCCCTGTACCCCAATAACGCTGGAAGAATATCTAATGCCAGGTTGGCTTTGGATAATTTATAGGCATGCAGGTGGTTGCCTAAAATCCATGTTGGACTTCACATGCTAATGAGGGCCCTAAGGCCTGCTTTGGACTCCTTTGAGAAATTGGACTGCTCTCCCTTTTGGACTTTCCAGTTGGAATGTGGCCTAGCAAGCGACAGCACCAAAACTGTTAAGTTTAGTTTTGTTTAATCGCTCCTCCCAGCTCCACAACAATGAGCGGCCCTTCTCCATCTCTCCTCCATCCCCCATCCTTCCTGGCACTTAACTAAGAGTCCCTCCTAGCAAGGCAAGTGACCCAAAATTGTTTGAAATGAGTGAGCTGCCTGTGGAGGCATGATACAATACCTCAATAAGGCTTAAGGCCCAATTTCAGCCAGCCTTGGGCCTCCCAGTTCACACTTGCACTGGCTGGGGGAGAGAAGCAGTATTATCCCTGCCAAAGATTAATCAAATTTGTGATCTCGGCCTCAGTTTTTAAAGACATAGCTGGTTATTAGAAAAAAAAAACCCAAGTGTTGAGGCTAGTTGTAGTGTACCATTCTGCTCAGATGAGCTAACTCAGCAGAGAACAATGTCCAAATTTTTGGCTGTCCTTATCTGTTTGTCAATTTATGTTGACTGCCTCTGCTTTTAGTTCATGGAGATTTAATTAATTCTTTCAACAGGATGGTTCTGCAGGTTGTCACGTGAACAAATGTTCACATGATTGGATATCATATGACTATTTATTGGATGTTACATGATCAAGCCTCCAGGACTAAGTACAACTGGAGTTGGGATCTCTAGTAGGAGCGTGAGGCAAATCCTGTCTGGATTGAAGCTGCTAGCTTCAAGGAATAGCCTGTCTTTGCTAATATTAATTATATGCTTCCAGACAGATCCCGATCAGGAAAATTTGATTGATTAATTGCTCAGCATATACAGTTTAATATTGTGAAGAAGAAATTGCTCTGTAATATCTCTTTTCTTAGAAATTTCCAGCTAGGTTGTCTCAACATTAGCTTGTGGCATGAATACCTTGAGATGGCCAAAAGAGGTAAGTTTTAGCAATGCCTTAAAGGAGGAAAGCGAGCTAGAGATGTAGGGAGGGAATTCCAGAGCTTAGAGTCCAGGCAACTGGAGGCAAGGCTACGAATTGCTTGATTGATTAAAATCGGTGGTGGTCACGAGGCCAAAATGAAAGAAATGCACATCTTGCAAACTTGTGTGGCTGGTGGAGATTACAGAGATGAGGAGGGATGAAGTGATGGAGAAATTTGAAAATGTGGATAAAAATTTTACAGTTGAGGCATTTTTTAAGAAGAAACCAATAAAGATCAGTGAGTACACCAAATTGGAGGCTCTACAGAGGCACTGATAGTTTGATCAGGTATCAGAAAAGGCCTACGATTGATGAAGGATAAAGGCTAAAAAAAAAATAAAGTTTTTAGAATTATCTTTGCCTTTCAAATAAAAGCTTATGCTAAAAACTGAATGAAATCTTCAGATTAAAACTTGAAGAGGAGGGAGGGTGGAAAAAATCCAAAGCAGACACCAGGGCCTTACATCTCGACAAGTCGTGACTGAGTGATATGTGAGAAGAAGCACTACCACTACTATAGGAGGCCATAGTTACAGCGAGTAAGTTTATATAGGCAAAACCCAAAATAAATGCCTATCATAGAATGGTCAAAACACAGATGGAGGCCATCTGACCTGTCGAGTCCATAGTGGATCTCTGCAAGAGCAATTCAGCTGTCCCACTTCCTTACTCATAATCCACAATTTTATTCTCTGCAGATAATTATCCAATTCCCTTTTGAAAGATATGATTGAACCTTCCTTCATTATACTCTTAGGCATCGCATTCCAGATCCTAACCGCTTACTGTATAAAAAAGCATGTCTCCTCTGGTTCTCCATGTCTCTGGTTCTTTTGCCAATCGCTTTAAATAAGGTTCTCGACCTCTTTGAGCAATGGAAACAGCTTTTCCCCTATCTACTCTGCTAGACCTCCCATGATTTTGAACACCTCTCTCAAATCTCCTCTTTAATCTATGAGAACAGTCCAGTCTCTCCAATTTATCCTCGTAATTGAAGTCGTTCATCCCCGGACCCATTCTTTTAAATCTTTTCTATACTGCTTCCAAAGCCTTTATACCCTTACTAAAGCATGGTGTTCAGAATTGGACACAGTCCTCCAGCTGAGGCTAAACCAAGGTTTTATAGTGGTTCATCATAACGTCTTTGCTTTTGTACTCTATAGGAATTGATAGTAGGAATAAGTTAATTGAAAATCTTGACAACAGGAGGTCCCAGTGGTGCAGATTGAAAGTGCATGCAGATGTGAGGTATATAAATACAGCATAGAAAAGTTTTGAGGCATGTCCCTCAACACTTGAGACATATTTTGTATTTAACACCAACTAATAATAACTGATCAGCCTTCAGGATAAAAGTATCCAAAACTGGCCAGTCAATTCCTGCTTGTGTTCTTGAACTAGCTGAGAGCCAAGCAGCTGCCAAAATTGAGAAACTTCAGTAGGAACATTAACTGGCCTGTAATTGACTTCAAGGAGTTGCCTTTTTAGGCCATTTTCCCATTGGAAGTAACTGACCACTTATCTTTAAAGACTAATCTTGATTAGTGACTATCACGATTGTTTTGCAAAGTCTGTACTGCCCTTGAGCAGTGCGACGTAAGATTAACTAGTACATTCCAACCAACCAATAATACATATAGGAGTATGTTGTAAGGTAGTAACACAGCTTGTGATTCAAATGTCACCCAGAGGGTGGTGGGCATGTGGAATTCACTGCCTAAGTTGGTGGTTGAGGCTGAAACACTCAACCCATTTAAAAGGTACCTGGATATGCATCTGAAGTGCTGTTATCTGCAAGGCTACGAGCCAGATGATGGAAAGTGGGATTAAAATGGCCGTCATAGACATGATGGGTTGAATGGCCTCTTTCTGCATTGTAACTTTTCTATGGTTCTAAATGTCAAATTCCTTCTTCCTTGAAAGTACATTGTGTAATATAGTAAAATCATGGGTGGGTTTGTATGAAATTCTTAGTCAATTATTTTAATTAAGATGCTAAATCATATAAAGTAAGTGAGTAAACACTTTGTTAAATTGTGAGCAAAGAAATTTTATGCCGTTGCATTAAGACCTTTGTTATTAGTATAAGAAAGCATGGTTTCATACCAGTGCTTTGCAACATAGTTTAAACCATCTCTGTTTTACTGTCTTGCAACATATTTTAGCATTCTGTTATCCTTTGTTTATAACATATAATAAAACCAGTGACTTGCCTTTAATTTAGAATGTCCCAAGGCACTTCATAGAGGCATGGAAAAACAGATGCTAAGCTAAAAGGCAGAGTTTAAAGTGGGATTTTCCAGCCCCCACACCAGTGGGATTGTCGTGGGTGGGACGGGAAAATTTGGAGAGCCGCAACGGAACCGGAAAATCCTGCCCTAAGAATGGTGACTAATAACTTGACCAGCGAGGTAGGGTTTAAGGTGGGTTTTAAATAAATAGAGGAAAGTGAAGAGGTAGAGGGGTTTAGGGAAGGAATTCTGGAGTGTGGGGCCTTTGTGGTGTGAAAGGCAGGGCAGAGAGAGGTTGGGAGGGTGTGGGAAGGATGGCCTAAGAAGCCAGAGGTTGAGCAATAATGCGGGTGAAAGCTGGAGAAAGCTATGGAAATGGGTAGATGGTGAGCCAGAAAGCAATGTAGGCAGATGGATGAGAATTGTAAATTTGAGATTTGAGGGGAGGAGTGGGAGTTAATATAGGTCAACGAAGGCATAGGTGATGGGCAAATGGGTGGGATATGAATGGTGTAAAGTTTATGAAGGGCGTGAGGCCAACCAGCATTCAAGTCCAGAGGTACCAGAGCCATGTTTAAGAGTTTCAGCCATGGATAGGCTGAGATGTGATCAGAGGCTTGCAATGTTATGGAAATGGTGGTAGGCAGTTTGTCTGATGGGTAAGATATGAAGTCGAAAGTTGATGTCGGGATTGGAGCGCATAAAGTGGAAGTGAAGATTTTGGATCGTACTGAGGATCAGAGGGGGGCATGGGGAATTGGAGAAGTTAGTAAGTGTACAGAATTTTTGACAGGGGCTGAAG
Organism: Carcharodon carcharias; assembly: GCF_017639515.1. Taxonomy (NCBI): domain Eukaryota; kingdom Metazoa; phylum Chordata; class Chondrichthyes; order Lamniformes; family Lamnidae; genus Carcharodon; species Carcharodon carcharias. Next base: position 127,643,072 of record NC_054469.1, on the reverse strand, counting down.
ATGATTCCTATTATTGCCACATTTTGAATACCCTGTTGGCCACAATATTTGCATGTTCAATATTTTTTAATATAACTTGTGAATAAATGCAATGTGGTGTTCTCTTACCCATTTCATATCGAGAAACACTAACATGTCACACTCAGAAATGAAATGTAGAGATCAAGGACAAGATTTGCATCTTGGATGTGGCAGTTGGGAATGGAGAGATTTTGCGACATCATGATCTCGCCATCCAACTGGTATTGCCCACCGATGCTAGTTCGTGGTGGTGAGTCAGGGACAGTCTGGAGTCAAGCTTGCCACCTCCCATGTCAGCAGTCGGTGCAATCGGTGGTGGGAATGGTGTTGGGTGCAGAGGCAGGTGCATTCCATCTCGGGCCTGATAAAACGCCCGTATTTGCCACCATCTTGATGCCACAAGAATTGGAGGAAGTATTTTGAAGAACTCACAAATAGCGCTGGAACTATTGGCTGAGCTTTAACCTGTGAGTACTTACTGTCATTGCTGATGTCGTTGCTGGCTAATAGTTTTTTGCCCTGATGACAGTTGGCTCAGTATGAAGAAACCTTCAGTAAAATTCCAATCCATCGCAGGGTCCAATGTTGTCCTGATCTGCTGCCTCTGAAGACCCAGCTTTGAGGCGTTTGCTAAACGAGCCTTTCTCTGCTCTTCCCTGCAAGTTGTTGCCCTTTGCCAAGTGAGCCTGCAGCAGGATACAGCGCATCTCTACAAGTGGATACTGCTGGGGGAGATGGTTTCTCAAGGGAATGCAGCAAAAGCCAAGTCTGTGGCACCACAAGTGGCTCAGCTGCACGGGGGGTGGAGAAGAAGAAAAGGGTGGGAGAACAATAGTGATAGGAGATTCTATCATAAGGGGAACAGATAGACATTTCTGCAGCTGCAGATGTGACATCAGGATGGTATGTTGTCTTCCTGGTGCCAGGGTCAAGGATGTCACTGAGTAGCTGTAGGACATTCTGAAGGGGAGGGGGGTGAATAGCCAGAGGTCGTGGTCCATATTGGTACCAAGGACATAGATAAAAAGAGGGATGAGACCCTGTAAGTAGAATATAGGGAACTAGGAAATAAATTAAAAAGCAGAATCTCAAAGGCAGTAATCTCAGGATTACTCCCAGTGCCATATGCTAGCGAGATCAGGAATAGGAGAATAAACCAGATGAATGCATGGCTGGAGAAATGGCGTAGGAGGGAGGGATATAGATTCCTGAGGCATTGGGACCAATGCTGAGGAAGACGAGACCTGTACAAGCTGGGTGGTTGCACCCCAGCAGGACTAGGAACACCATCCTCGCAGAGGTATTCGCTAGTACTTTGGGGGAAGGTTTAAACTAGATTGACAGGGAGCAGGGAGACACAAGAGAGAGAAACAAAGAAAGAAATGAAAGCCAGAAAAGTAGAGAGAAAAAATGGAAGGCAGAGGAAACAAGGGACAGCAGCAAATAGGGCCATAGTACAAAAAAATGTGTAAAAATATTAAAAAAGATGAATTAAAGGCACTGTAACTGAATGCATGGATCATATGAGTGTGTACAAGATGGTTTTTTTTAGACCAGAACATTGAGGAACCAACTAGGGAACAGGCTATCCTAGATTTAGTTCAATGAGAAGAGGTTAATTAATAACAAAAACAAAAATACCTGGAAAAACTCAGCAGGTCTGAAAGCATCTGCGGAGAGGAGCACAGTTAACGTTTCGAGCCCGTATGACTCTTCAACAGAACTAAGGAAAAATAGAAAGGAGGTGAAATATAAGCTGGTTTAAGGGGGGTGGGACAGGTAGAGCTGGATAGAGGGCCAGTGATAGGTGGAGATAACCAAAAGATGTCATAGACAAAAGGACAAAGTGGTGTTGAAGCTGGTGATATTATCTAAGGAATGTGATAATAAAGGTACAGATAGCCCTAGTGGGGGTGGGGTGGGGGGAAGGGATCAAAATAAGCTAAAAGGCAGAGATAAAACAATGGATGGAAATACATTTAAAAATAATGGAAATCAGTGGGAAAAGAAAAATCTATATAAATATTTGGGAAAAAGGGGGAATCGGAAAGGGGGTGGGGATGGAGGAGAGAGTTTATGATCTAAAATTGTTGAACTATATTCAGCCCGGAAGGCTGCAAAGTGCTTAGTCGGAAGATGAGGTGCTGTTCCTCCAGTTTGCGTTGAACTTCACTGGAACAATGCAGCAGACCAAGGATGGAAATGGGGGCTTGAGAGCAGGGTGGAGTGTTGAAATGGCAAGCGACAGGAAGGTCTGGGTCATGCTTGCAGACAGACCGAAGGTGTTCCGCAAAGCGGTCACCCAGTCTGCATTTGGTCTCTCCAATGTAGAGGAAATTGCATTGGGAGCAGCGAATGCAGTAGACTAAATTGAGGGTAGTGCAAGTGAAATGCTGCTTCACTTGAAAGGATTGTTTGGGCTTTTGGATGGCGAGGAGAGAGGAAGTAAAGGAGCAGGTGCTGCACCTTCTGTGGTTGCATAGGAAGGTGCCATGGGAGGGGATTAAGGTGTAGGGGGTGATGGAGGAGTGGTTCAGTGTATCCCGGAGGGAACGATCCCTGCGGAATGCCGCCGGCGGGGGTGGGGGGGGGTGGTGGTGAAGGGAAGATGTGTTTGGTGATGGCATCATGCTGGAAATGGCAGAGGATGATCCTTTGAATGCAGAGGCTGGTGGGATGATATGTGAGGACAAGGCAGGCCCTATTGTGGTTCTGGGAGGGAGAGGAAGGTATGAGGGCGGATGCGCGGGAGATGGGCCGGACAAGGTTGAGGGCCCTGTCAACCACCATGGGTGGAAAACCTCGGTCAAGGAAGAAGGAAGGCATGTCAGAGGAACTGTTTTTGAAAGTGACATCATCAGAACAGTTGCGACGGAGGCGAAGGAACTGAGAGAATGGGATGGACTCCTTACAGGAAGCAGGGTTTGAGGAGCTGTAGTTGGGGTAGCTGTGGGAGTCGGTAGGCTTGTAATGAATATTGGTGCACAGTCTGTCACCAGAAATTGAGACAGAGAGGTCAAGGAAGGGAAGGGAAGTGTCAGAGATGGACCATGTGAAAATGATGGAGGGGTGGAAATTGGAAGCAAAATTAATAAATTATTCCAGGTCCAGACGAGAGCATGAAGCAGCACCGAAGCAATCATCGATGTACCGGAGAAAGAGTTGTGGGAGGGGGCCGGAGTAGGACTGGAACAAGGAATGTTCCATATACTCCATAAAGAGAGAGGCATAACTGGGGCCCATGCGGGTACCCATAATAACACCTTTTATTTGGAGGAAGTGAGAGAAATATAAGGAGAAATTGTTCAGTGTGAGAACAAGTTCAGCCAGACGGAGGAGAGTAGCGGTGGATGGGGATTGTTCGGGACCCTGTTCGAGGAAGAAGCAGAGAGCGATCAGACCATCCTGGTGGGAGACGGAGGTGTAGAGGGATTGGATGTCCATGGTGAAGAGGAGGTGGTTGGGGCCAATGAACTGGAAATTGTTGATATGATGTAGGGTGTCAGAGGAATCACGGATGTAGGTGGGAAGGGACTGGACAAGGGGAGAGAGAATGGAGTCAAGATAGCATGAAATGAGTTCCCTCAGCCGTGTCTAGCCCATCTCCCGCGCATCTGCCCTCACACCTTCCTCTCCCTCCCAGAACCACAATTAGGGTCCCCCTTGCCATCACTTATCACCCCACCCGCCTCCCCATTCGAAGAATCATCCTCCGCCATATCCGCCAACTCCAGCACGATGCCACCACAAAACACATCTTCCCTGCACCCCCCCCGGCGGCATTCCGCAGGGATCGTTCCCTCTGGGACACCCTGATCCATTCTTCCATCACCCCTTACACTTCAACCCCCTCCCATGGCATCTTCCCATGCAACCGCAGAAGGTGCAACACCTGCCCCTTTACTTCCCCTCTGCTCACCGTCCAAGGGCCCAAACACTTTTCAAGTGAAGCAGCATTTCACTTGTACTTCCCTCTATTTAGTCTACTGCATTTGCTGCTCCCAATGAGGTTTCCTCTACATGGGAGAGACCAAACGCAGACTGGGTGACCATTTTGCAGAACACCTTCGGTCTGTCCGCAAGCATGACCCAGGCCTCCCTGTCGCTTGCCATTTCAACACTCCACCCTGCTGTCATGCCCACATGTCTGTCCTTGGCCTGCTGCATTGTTCCAGTGAAGTTCAACGCAAGCTGGAGGAACAGCACCTCATCTTCCGACTAGGCACTTTGCAGCCTTCCGGGCTGAATATTGAGTTCAACAAATTTAGATCATAAACTCTCTCCTCCATCCCCACCCCCTTTCCGTTCCCCCCCTTTTTTTCCAATAATTTATATAGATTTTTCTTTTCCCACCTATTTCCATTATTTTTAAATGTATTTCCATCCATTGTTTTATCTCTGCCTTTTAGCCTATTTTGATTCCTTCCCCCCACCCCACCCCCACTAGGTCTATCTGTACCTTTATTATCACATTTCTTAGATAATATCACCAGCTTCAACACCTCTTTGTCCTTTTGTCTATGACATCTTTTGGTTATCTCCACCTATCACTGGCCCTCTATCCAGCTCTACCTGTCCCACCCCCTCTTAAACCAGCTTATTTTTCATCTCTTTTCTATTTTTCCTTAGTTCTGTTGAAGAGTCATACGGACTCGAAGTTCCTCTCCGCAGATGCTGTCAGACCTGCTGAGTTTTTCCAGGTATTTTTGTTTTGTTTTGGATTTCCAGCATCCGCAGTTTTTTGCTTTTATCTTAGGGATTAATTAATAACCTTGTCGTCCTGGGTTCTTTAGGGAACCGTGGCCATAACATGATAGAATTCTTTATTAGGATGGAAAGTCAAATAGTCCAATCCAAAACTAGCGTCCTAAATCTAAACAAAGGAAACTATGAATGTATGAGGCCTGAGTTGACTAAGATAGATTGGGGAACTTCACTAAAAGGCATGATGGTGGATAGGCAATTCCTAATATTTAAGGAACGATTGTATGCATTGCAACAGTTATACATTCCTTTCTGGCACAAAAACACAACAGGAAAAGCGGCCCAGCCATGGCTAACAAATGGCTAACATGGCTAAGAAATTAACGATAGCATTCGACCCAAAGAGGAGTCATCAAAAGTTGCTAGAAAAAGTAGCAAGCTTGAGGATTGGGAGCAGTTTAGAATTCAGCAAAGTAGGACCAAGAGATTGATTAAGAGGAGAAAAATAGAGTATGAGAGTAAACTTGCAAGGAACATAAAAGCAGACTGTAAAAGCTTCTATAAGAATGTAACAAGAAGAAAATTAGTGAAGACAAATGTAGGTCCCTTTCAGTCTGAAACGGGGAGTTTAAATTAGAGAACAAGGAAACGGCAGTGCAATTAAACAACTACTTTAGTTCTGTCTTCATGGAGGCAGACACAACTTCCTTGAAATATTAGAGAACCAAGGGTCTCGTGAGAAGAAAGAATCGAAGGAAATTAGCATTACTAAAAAAGTAGCGCTGGAGAAACTAATGCGACTGAAAGCTGATCAATCCCACATAAAGGGCTGAATTTTCCCCCAGTTGGGGGGGGGGGGGCGGGGTGAGACATTGAATGGTGGGCGTGCACAGGTGCTCTTCAAATCAGTGCCCCCAATTGGGGGCACGGTGCCATTTTACGTGGGCGGGCCAATTAAGGCCCACCCAGCGTGACTTCCGCACAAAAGCACTATGCTCTCCCTTTGCAGGCGGGGGGGTGGGGGGGGGTGTTGCGATTCCCTAAATCGAGAGTGCGCTCTTTTGCGCATGTGCATGAAAGAGTGCACTCATTTCCCTGAGGCTACGTGCAGCCTCAGGGAGATCGGCTGTAAATCTCATAAAGATAAAAATTGAAAAATAAAATTTCCCTGACATGTCCCCTCATGACAATGTCATATGAGTTGGGACATATCCATAACTTTCACAAAAATTTTATAAAATTTTTAAAAAGCTACATGAAACCTCATGTCGTCCGTGGATGAAGTTTCATGCTTTTTCCAATTCGCGCCGTGGCTTCTGGCCTTAAGGTTGGACAGGCAGGTCTTTTAATTACCTAATTGCCTCTGTCAATGGCCTCAATTGGTCATTGACAGGTCGGCGGGCATGCAGCTGATTTCGCTGAGCCCCAGCCTTCCTGAAAATTTAAATGGGGCGCGGTGACGTCGGTTGTTCCCCCCGATGTCACCGTGCATCATTTTACATGTCGGCGAGTAGGCCCCGCCTCTGCTCGCTAACGTGTAAAATCCTGTCCAAGAGGTTAGTGTGCAAAATTAAAGCACATGTGATTTTGGGTAATATGTTTGCATGGATTGCGAATTGGTCAGCAGATGGGAAACAGAGTTGGAATAAATGGGTCTTTTTCGGAGTGGCAGGCGGTGACTAGTGGAGTACCGCAGGGATCAGTGCTTGGGACTCAGCTATTCACAATATTTATCAATGAGGGAACCAAATGTAATATTTCCAAGTTTTCTGACAACACAAAACTTGATGGGAATGTGAGTAGTGAGGAGGATGTGAAGAGGCTTCAAGACAATTTAGACAGGTTGAGTGAGTGGGCAAATACATGGCAGATGCAGGATAACGTGGATAAGTGTGAAATTACCCACTTCGGTAGGAAAAACAGAATGGCAGCATATTATTTAAATGATAATAGATTTGGAAATGTTGATGTACAAAGGGACATTGGACCTTGTACACCAACCACTGGAAGAAACTATGCATGTGCAGGAAGCAGTTAAGAAGGCAAACGGTATTGTGGCTTTCATTGCAAGAGGACTTGAATACAGAGGTAAGGATATCTTACTACAGCTGTACTGGGCCTTGGTGAGACCACACCTGGAACATTGTGTGCAGTTTTGATGTCCTCACCTAAGAAAGGATATACTTGCCATAGAGGGAGTGCAGTGAAGGTTCATTAGACTGATCCCTGGGATGCCAGGATTGTCGTATGAGGAGAGATTGGGTCGACTCAGCCAGTATTCACTGGAGTTTAGAAGAATGAGTGGGGGGATCTCATTGAAATGTATAATATTCTGACAGGGCTGGGCAGAGTGGATGCAGTGATGATGTTTCTTCTGGCTGGGGTGTCTAGAACAAGGGTCACAGTCTCAGGATACAGATTAGGCCATTTAGGACTGAGATGAGGAGAAACTTTGCCATTCAGAAGGTGATGAACCTGTGGAATTCTCTACCACAGATGGCTGTAGAGGCCAAGTCACTGAATGTATTTAAGAAATAAATAGATGGATTTATAGACTCTAAATGCGATGAGGGGTAAAGGGAGATCGTGGGAGTATGGCGTTGAGATAGAAAATCAGGCATGATCAAAGTGAATGGCGAAGCAGGCGCAACATTCTGAGTGACCTACTCCTGCACCTATTTTCTATGTTTCTATAATACAGTAGCCTGGCTCAGGGGCTGCATGCCACACTCAGACCTTAACTCTACCGCCCTTCACACTACCCCACAACCACAACAGAATTCCTATGTTCAAACACTGAGCAATCCCTGGAAACACCTGATCTTACTCATCCCAAGGCATATGTACTCCTTAAGCAGCACTGTTCCCTTAGAGAGTTACCCCGTAGTGTCAATGCATGCCACCCTGGTATTTGCACTGCAACTGTGAGGCCACCAACTCTGTAGACAGCAAACCCATCACTGGTATTCAGAGTACAAAGCACCATCCCCTGCCTAACATGTCATCATGCCAAGCTAATGATGTACCACAAAAAGGGCAATATACATCCTGCTCCATATACCTCATCTACTCCAATGGCAGGATGGCTAAACCAGAAAGCAGCCAAGAGAGCCAGATGCGGGTTGCACTTGCCTTTTTTTTGCCGGCATGAGTGTGGCGTGCTGGTTAGACATGTTTGGCCACCTCTATGTGATTTTTCCAGAGGTGGTGTGTCAGTGATGACAGCTACATGGCTAGAGGTGGCGGCCATTCAACGTTTATTAAGCATTCAACTGAGGAGTATTTGCCATATCTGCAATTTTGTCAGTGGTGCACAGGTACCCACTCTGTCCGGAGCCCAAAATGGTTCTGAGTCAGTTTTGCATCAGGAGGTCCAGGCTGCAACTCATTTCATTTATTTGCTGGCAGTAATTCGCAAAGGGGATCTCTCGCCAAGCAGCTGGCACGTCCTTGCAAACACTTCAAGGAGACTGATGTCTCTGCTAATGTTAGCTCTTCTGCAATGGCAACTTCTCCCCTCCCACTGAAGGCACCTCCATCAGTTACAGCTGATGGCATCACCCACACAGTAAAAGAGGCCAGTGGCCCAATTCACTGCCTTCACTGAATGGACCTCCCAACACTGGAATCTTTTTGCCATTCAAATTGGACAGGGCTGTCGGAGGAGGCTTCTTAATTGGTCACCGCTGGGAAGATCACATTCGTAATCCTACTGTGGCCACTTCTGGGTTCCCACCCTGGAATTCATCCCAATGTTGGCATTGTGACCCATGTGGGAATATTCAGCCCAGAAAGTTTGCAACCAGTGTTGTGAGAATAGGATTGCATAACTAACTCCTTGCAATGTCCACTACTGGTTTCAAAAGTAATCAAAAATGAGTAATTTCTCTGATTAGCTCAGATTAAAGCATGCTGGGATTGCTATAGTTAGCACATGGATTGAATCCAGTTTGCTTTGAAATGGTGATAGGAATCATAAAATTTTACAGCAGAGAGGGAGGCTTTTTGGCTTACTTTGCCTGTGTTGGCATCTGAAAAATCCAACCGCTTAGTCCTATTCTTTTGGCTCTTTTCCCATGGCTTTTGCATTTTCAAATATTTTTAAATTCTCCTTTTGAACAGTGACCTTGATTACTGTTCCAGGCTTGGCATTTTAAGCTTTAATATGTCCTCTGTATTAAAAGAAAATCTCCTAACCTCTCTCTTCAATTTTTTGATAACCATAAATTTATGTTCTGATTATTGATTCATCGATCAGTGGAAATATTTTTTTTCCTTGTTTGCTTTATCAAAACCTTCATAACATGTCTGTCAGGAATGTAGTATTTTTATTGTTTTTATTTTATCTTTGCAAACCTGAGTGTGAAGTAGTCTGCAAGGATGTTCCTTTTAAAATCAGAACTGCCTTTGCACCAGCCAGGCACAGAGGGAAAGTGCAGATACAACAAAGACTCGTTCAGCTACCAGGATCATTTTTGAGCGGGCTATTGGTATTCCTGAAGGAATGCTTCAGATACTTCAGTTGATTAGCGAGGACCTTGCAGAATACCATATGCCCTGCCACGCCCTTCCAAAGATATCACTGCCTTCTGTATACATTACAAAAGGGCCAACTGACAAAAGGGAGGAAACCGCCAGCCAGAGCTAAAGGGCTCAGGCTATATTGAGGCCCAGGCCTCATTTAAGTGTAACCGGTTAGCTCCCTACCCCAAATGGGGGTCTTAATACAGCTTACTTGATGGAGCAAACACTGCAAGGTAAATCCTGGGAGAGGTTTCACAGTTTTGGGGGGAGAGAAGCCCTCAGCGGCCAGATTATTTTGGGGAGCCCAGCAGAGGCTGAGGGCTTATGAAGCGTAGGTTTTATAGAAAAGGTTATTAAGGTAACTTTGTGTTTCATGACTAGTCAGAGTTTTTGTGGAAAGCCAGTGACTAATTGTAAGATGCACATATTATATCTGAATTGCTGTTCTAGGAGTTTGAGAGAGACTGTGTGTATCTGGTACTGAGGAGGCACAGAGTGTGTTTTCTGATTTTCTGATAAATTCTTGTTTATACTAAATAGCCCTGTGTGTCCTGGTGTTGTAAAACTCACCCTACTAAATAAGCAGGGCAGATTGCATAACAGCAGGATAACAAAAAAAAAGGTGCGTGACAGTATTTATGGTTACTAGACAGTACTTACTACCAGAGGGAAGTGCGTGAAGGCCAGCAAATGGAAAACTGCAATTCAGGCTAATATATGCAGGTTGACCACTTAAAATTCTGCCAGATGCGGCACAGGGAACTTTTAAACACAACCCCTTTTGTCTGACATCATAGAAAGAGGCATGACTGGTGGGTGACGTTATTTTCTAGAAATCCCTCCAATCCTCCTTTGGTTGCCCACAACACTTTGTATAATTGCAAGAAGTAGGTGTATTAGTATACCAGAACCTGATCGTCAAAGTCCTTGAACATGTTATTGCCCCTCAAATCCGTGCCCATCTTTCACAGAACTCCCTGTTTAAATCCCTCCAATCTGATCTCTGCCCCTGCCACAGTACTGAAATAGCTCTCTTAAAATTACATGCTATGTGAATGTGGCAAAAGTAAGTTATCCCTCTTCATCCTTACAACCTACCTGCAGCCTTTGTCACAGTAGGCTACAATCTCCATCTCCAAAACCTCTCAACTGTTGTCCAGCTGGGTGGGATTGCACCTGCTTGATGCCACTCTTATCCATCTAATCAAAGCCAGAGTATTGCCTGCAATGGCTTCTCCTCCTACTCCTGCACCTTATCCACCACCTATTTCTCATTTACCTGTTGTCCCTTGGCGATATCATCCAAAAACAGTGTTAGTTTTCACATGTAAGCTGATGACACCCAGCTCTTCCTTACCGTCACCTCTTTAGAATCTTCTGTTGCTGCTAAATTAGCAGACTGTATGTCCAATATCCAGTACTGAATTAGCAGAGTTTTCCTCCAATTAAATTGAAGCTGGACGTTGGGATCATTTTTGGGCCCTGAGCCCCACAGCTTGGCAATGTGCCTGCCGTGCAACTTTACATGAGATGGCTTCCTAATTGGCCAGTATGCATTTGCTGTCCAATTAAGGATGGCAGATGGAACAGGGATGCAGGAGGCTTAATGAGATAGCCTGTAGGACTGGCCAGTTGGCAGTCCTCTGAGAGAGGTCAGCGATGCTGAGGCAGATGGTGAAAGAGAGGGCACCTAAAAATGGAGGCGCCCTCGAAATGCTGCTGAAGATCCCATAACAAAGAAGGCCTATTAGGGCCATTAATATGGAGCGGTAACCCCTTCACAGGAATAGTTTTTGGCTGTGGCCATTTCAATCTTGATACTCCATCACTGGGACATTGAAAGCAGGCTCCAATGGCTGTCTCCCCTGCTGCCTGGAGGCTGCCAAGCTCCAGACTTAGCAGGGATCCATCCGATACCAGGAACATTGCATCGGTGTGACAAAATGACTCGTAAGTGGGATATTAATTGCCTTGATTGACTACCTGCCTCTGTGGTTAACAATTTGACTGGCCCTAGAAAACATGCTTGGAGGTGGGATACCACTGGGGAGCTGTTCTGATGGAATTTTCCATATTTTCCTGCCCGCGCCCCGCACACTACCACCAACCTCTAAAGCCTCATCAAGAGGCCAGGAAGATTCTGGCCATGATGTTGATCCCTGCTATAAACTCTGTTCCTTAGCAGCTGACTCCTTCCTACCCCCTGGGAACTGTCTGAGGTTGAATCAGACTGTTTGTAACCTTGGTGTCATATTTGACCCTGATGTGAGCTTCTGACCACATATTCAAGCCATTACTAAGCCAACCTATTTCCACCTCTGTAACTTCTCCCAACCCTGTCCCTGCTTCAGCTCTTCTGTGGCTGAAACTCTCATCCATGCCTTTGTTAGCTCTAGACTTAGTTTTCAATGCATGCCTGATCAGCCCCCCCCACATTCTTCCATCTTGTAAACTTGAGTGCATCAAAACTTTTGCTCTCCATGTTATTACTCGCACCAAGTCCCATTCATCTATCACCTCTGTGCTCACTGACCAACACTGGTACCAGTTGAGCAATGCCTCTATTTTAAAATTCTGATCCTTGTTTTTCGATTCCTTCATAGCCTCTTCCTTCCCTATCATTGTGACCTCCAGTCCCACAGTCCTTTGAAATATGTGTGTTCCTCTTGGCCTTTTAAGCATCCCTGATTTTAATTGCATCACTATTGGAGCTCATGCCTTAGCTGCCTAGGCAGTCGTATCGTGGTCTTCTAAGTGCCATTTCAAGTGACCATGGCCTTCCAAACTTTACAATCATCGGAGCAGTGGATAATCTTATGGTTGGAGTTCTGGTGAAGCTAATCTTTAATGTTGTCTAGCTGCTTCCTTCACCGTAGGCCTCTTGCTCTTCTTCCATTATTTTTTCCAGTGGTGGTTAGGCATTCCAACTCTTCTGCAAGGATAACCTGTCTGAAGAACTCTATTTGTCTTCCTTTGATATTATTTAAGATTTCTCTTGTCTTTCTGGCCTCATTCAGTACTTCTTCATTTGTTCTTTTCTCTACCCAGCTTACCCTTAGAATCCTTCCTAGGCACCATATTTTGAAGTTATTGACATTGTTTTCTTTTTCTTTCTCAAAGCTCCAAGCTTCATTGCTGAGCAGATAAAGCATTTTAGTACACAGATTCTCGTTTCCAGACTCAAGCTGGCATTTCTTAGAATATTGCTCAATGTAAAAGCTCTTTTAGCTTCTCCAGTCCTTTTGTGGGTTTCAGTACTGCTTTTGGCATCGGATGTTACTGTGCTTCTTAGTTAATTGAATTGATTGGCGTGTTCTAACTTGCTTCCATTTATTGTGATCTTGTAGTCTGGAATGTCCTTTTTATTGCTGAAAAGAGAGACATGTTGCTGAAGCTTTTCCTCTTTCAGCTCATTAAGATAAATGTAAAAATACCAAATTTCAAACAATCACATCAATGTATACCACAGGAGAAAAGGGTGCTGATTGGTTGGCAAGTCGACTTTGATTGGTTGAGACGTTGCCATGTATTCTACCACTTTTATTTATGACTGTATTGATTAATTTTACTGCCTAGGTTGTATGCTGTGGGATTTCCCTCCCTAACCCTCCCCACTCTCTACCAGTCTTTCCTCATTTAAGACACTCCTTAAGTCATACCTCTTTGACCAATCCTTTGGTTAGCTGCCCTAAAACCGTTTTACGTGACTCAGTGTCAAGTGTTTCTTTCACAACGCCTTGGGATTTTTTATTACATTAAAGGTACATTATAAATACAAGTTATTGTTGTTCCTCCTGGTGAAAGTGAGGCCCACTAGAATTTAAAAGATTGCAGACCAGTTGGCCATGGGAACTGAGGTGGAATTAGGTGTAGGCAGGAGTTCTGCACACTGAAGAGGCCTCTCCAAAGTTGTTTACAAGTTGTTATGCACAGGTCACTGTAATTCCTCAGTTAGCTGGAGAATATATTCCAATGTCTAGCCTGTAAGTGCCTGTGAAATTAATGCAAATGACAACTTCACTTCTGTTTTCAGTTAATCTAGGATAAGGTGTTAGCTAAGTATTGTCAATTTTCATGTGTTTATCAGAACACAATGGAGCATAACTTTGTTTGCATTGCGTTGCTTATAGTAGCGCAGTGTAGCTTTATGTCGATTCACTGGGGCAGGCAGTGTAACGAGCTATTACCTGTGCAGCATATGTGGCGTTTTCCAAGGACATCATTAAAGAATGCCACAAAGGCTGTGCAAGAAGCTGTCTATGAACTTCCTCCCCCATGTAACCAACGTAAGTCTGTGTAATGCTGCTAGATCCCCCTAAATATTGTATTTTACCTCCTGTTCAGAGTATTTTTATTGACATTTTTACCTTCTCTTTAGTGCATTGTTTCTTGTCTTGAACAGGTCGACAACTTTGAGTTACCTCAGGAAATTGTGCAACTGGTGGAATCAATTGAAAATGCAAAACTTTCAGCTTTGTATCCTGTGGTTGTGACTGTGGTAGGTATATAAATACTTGCTGTATTCCCTGTAGAAACTTGTCTGATTTATTTACCTTTAAGCTGTTGAATTCACTGAACAAAATTAAAACAACAGTGTAGCAGGTTAAGGATGTTAAACACACGTTTATGATATTTGGGGCACAAAATTTGGATCAGAGGCAGCAGTGGAACTTTGGAAGTCTTCCTGGGAATGCGCATTGTGTCTCCAGCCATTTCAGGGCAGCCCACATGACACACCAGTTTGAGAAGTGTGCATATGCGGGCATCCCCTGCTTAAGCCAGAAGTAACTGAACTCCTATCCTAATGTCTCACTGCCTTAACAGCTGATGTAAATGCTCCATTTTCAAGTTTGCACTATGTGGGTCCATTCAATGAATTCACACGTCACTCACAAAGACAATTAATTTTTCAGCTAGCAGATGGGTGCTGCACTTGTTAATTAAAAGGTCAGGCACTCAGGTGATTTTGAAGAACTTATACAAAAACAGAATTACCTGGAAAAATTCAGCAGGTCTGGCAGCATCGGCAGAGAAGAAAAGAGTTGACGTTTCGAGTCCTCATGACCCTTCGACAGAACTTGAGTTCGAGTCCAGGAAAGAGCTGAAATATAAGCTGGTTTAAGGTGTGTGTGTGGGGGGCGGAGAGATAGAGAGACAGAGAGGTGGAGGGGGTTGGTGTGGTTGTAGCGACAAACAAGCAGTGATAGAAGCAGATCATCAAAAGATGTCAACAACAATAGTACAATAGAACACATAGGTGTTAAAGTTAAAGTTGGTGATATTATCTAAACGAATGTGCTAATTAAGAATGGATGGTAGGGCACTCAAGGTATAGCTCTAGTGGGTTTTTTTTTATTTTATATAATGGAAATAGGTGGGAAAAGGAAAATCTTTATAATTTATTGGGAAAAAAAAGAAGGGGGAAACAGAAAGGGGGTGGGGATGGGGGAGGGGACTCACGACCTAAAGTTGTTGAATTCAATATTCAGTCCGGAAGGCTGTAAAGTCCCTAGTCGGAAGATGAGGTGTTGTTCCTCCAGTTTGCGTTGGGCTTCACTGGAACAATGCAGCAAGCCAAGGACAGACATGTGGGCAAGAGAGCAGGGTGGAGTGTTAAAATGGCAAGCGACAGGGAGGTTTGGGTCATTCTTGCGGACAGACCGCAGGTGTTCTGCAAAGCGGTCGCCCAGTTTACGTTTGGTCTCTCCAATGTAGAGGAGACCACATTGGGAGCAACGAATGCAGTAGACTAAGTTGGGGGAAATGCAAGTGAAATGCTGCTTCACTTGAAAGGAGTGTTTGGGTCCTTGGACGGTGAGGAGAGAGGAAGTGAAGGGGCAGGTGTTGCATCTTTTGCGTGGGCAAGGGGTTGTGCGCACAACCCCTTGCCCACGCAAAAGATGCAACACCTGCCCCTTCACTTCCTCTCTCCTCACCGTCCAAGGACCCAAACACTCCTTTCAAGTGAAGCAGCATTTCACTTGCATTTCCCCCAACTTAGTCTACTGCATTCGTTGCTCCCAATGTGGTCTCCTCTACATTGGAGAGACCAAACGTAAACTGGGCGACCGCTTTGCAGAACACCTGCGGTCTGTCCGCAAGAATGACCCAAACCTCCCTGTCGCCTGCCATTTTAACACTCCACCCTGCTCTCTTGCCCACATGTCTGTCCTTGGCTTGCTGCATTGTTCCAGTGAAGCCCAACGCAAACTGGAGGAACAACACCTCATCTTCCGACTAGGGACTTTACAGCCTTCCGGACTGAATATTGAATTCAACAACTTTAGGTCGTGAGTCCCCTCCCCCATCCCCACCCCCTTTCTGTTTCCCCCTTCTTTTTTTTCCCAATAAATTATAAAGATTTTCCTTTTCCCACCTATTTCCATTATATAAAATAAAAAAAAAACCCACTAGAGCTATACCTTGAGTGCCCTACCATCCGTTCTTAATTAGCACATTCGTTTAGATAATATCACCAACTTTAACTTTAACACCTATGTGTTCTATTGTACTATTGTTGTTGACATCTTTTGATGATCTGCTTCTATCACTGCTTGTTTGTCGCTACAACCACACCAACCCCCTCCACCTCTCTGTCTCTCTATCTCTCCGCCCCCCACACACACACCTTAAACCAGCTTATATTTCAGCTCTTTCCTGGACTCGAACTCAAGTTCTGTCGAAGGGTCATGAGGACTCGAAACGTCAACTCTTTTCTTCTCCGCCGATGCTGCCAGACCTGCTGAGTTTTTCCAGGTAATTCTGTTTTTGTTTTGGATTTCCAGCATCCGCAGTTTTTTTGTTTTTATCTTTGAAGAACTTATGCTGTTTCAAAGTCTTTGGAAGTATGGTGGAATTGTTTTTGGAGGTGTTGTGGTGATTTTCTAGATTTGGTAGGAAGTGTTGCTGCATCCTCAAAGGGAGGGCAGAGGATTTGCTGCCCTGTCCCCACACAGGCTGTTACAGGTATGTTGACTGTTATGGCACAGTGGATGGTAACTGCTGAGCTTCCCAGAGGGAAATTTGAAACAGCTGCCACAACTGTTTTGCAATTTGTATTTTTATTTTGAGATGCGTGCCTTGAATTCAGTAGTAATAAGTCTACCGAGTCTTAGAGTCTTAAACAGTTATAAATAAAATAAGTGATTTTCACCACACACATAGGTCCACAAATTGCTACTATGATAATTCCTGATTAATTAATCTAGCTCCCAGTTACACCTATGTTAATGCAACAGTAACGCAACATAGATTTCAACAGACCTAGGCAAAGTGCACACTACCCTGGACAGTGATATTTAAAATGAATTCTCTTAGCTTCGGTTCTTGGAGACAGCAGCTTGGTACATAGAGGCTGGAGGCTTTTCACACTTGTTGGATCTTAGAATGCCTTCTTCCTTCTATATAACCTCATCTCCTTTATACATGTTTCTCCCTTTATAATGTAAATCTCATTGTCCCAAGATGTCTTTGCAACTTTACTTTTTCCATAATATAAATCTTTCATAGTACTCATATTATCATTAACCTTTGGGAAAAATAAACACACTGTTTGGCTTAGCCTCTGTTGGCTAGGTGTAACACCTTACCATCCCTTTGAAATTCACAACTCTGGTTTATCTAAAAATGAAAATGTTCCTCGCACCTCACATTCTAAAACTTCAGCCATGTTTATGTATTTAGCATTTCAAACCTAGTTTCCCTTCTGATACATCCAAGCACCCAGACCAGCTGCCTGTAATTCAATTAAAACCCACACACACACACCCCTACACACAGATAAACTAATCCAAACTCCACTATTAACCTACCTTTACAATAAATTACAATAATATTATGAAAACTAGTATGTTTTCATGACATTTACTGCAATTGTAGTCTCTGCGTTGCAGCATGATGGGGAAATGGAACAGAGGCTGTAAAGGGGGAAACTTTGCACACTGCCCCCTGCCAAGTTGTTGCTGGATTCCTCCTTGACAATGATAGGAGGCTATCTGGCAAGTCAACTAATGCACCCAGGATTTCAGGGTGCATACCTAATCAGTGTTCTCCCGTGTTCTAACCCTCTGAGTTCCTTGCAGCAGAACTCGTCTGCCACCCCCTGGTTGAGCTGGTACACAAACTATCCATTACTCCTGATGTGGCTGCAGCATTCTCATGCCCAGTGACTCATCTCATGCTGATCCGAACTCTGTACGAACTTTTAAAGTAAGTGCAGTGCCAGTCTCTGGGCTTGTGGCGCAAATGTCAGATCAAGTGATGGGGCCTCTTCATCAGTTGCATAGTGTTGCTCTCTTTCCGCCTCCGAGGGCTGTCGTGCCTGGGCAGGCAGAAGTTCCTGGGTGCCTGAAAGCAGAAAATCAAAGGGGGGAGGTTGGAATAAGGGAAGTGGGTGTAGAAAGGAAGATGTTCATGGTCACAGCATTTGCAGCTTTCTCATTATACCAGGGCACATGATTTGGGTGAGCTGGGAGTTGAAAAGAGGCACCAGGCAGGAACATACTCATTCTCTATATTCTCGGTGATGCTAGATGCTAGATGTTTAATGATCTCATGTGGCTGATCCAGATCAATAAATGCGTCTTCATATGACATCTCCTATCCACTTCACCATCTGCCTCTCATGCTGCTCAATGCAACACATCCCCATCACTCACCCAGCACCAGTCCCCTTGTTGTAGCTCACCCTATGATGTGGAGAATTGTCTCCTCCATAGGGCTCAGGAAGTGCAGGCGTCGTTTTATCTGCCTGGCTCTGCTTTGCTCCATCCTATTATGGGCCACCTTGTCCTGCAAGAGGGAGGGAAGAATGTCAGTGATTGTGTTGCACTGTGTTTGGGTGATATGCCTGTCATTGCTGAATAGCTGGAGGAACGTGGAGACAATGAGAGGTGAATGTAAGGCTGGCAACACCGGTAGGTGTGAGAGGGTGAGGTGGAGTACTTGGATGTTATGCGTGAGTCCTGAGTTTTGGGGACTGGTGCTGGGTGAGTGATGGGGGTGTGTTGCATTGAGCAGCATGAGAAGCAGATGGTGAAGTGGGTAGGAGATGTCATTTATTGATCTTGATCAGCCACAAGAGATCATTAAACTTCTTGTGACAGTGCTGCCAGGTGTGCAATTCCAGATGCTGGAAATTTACCTCCCTGGCATCCTGCTCTCCATCCCTTCTGAGGGTGGTACTTTAGAGCCTCCTGGTCTCCCACAGAACTAAGGCATCTTTCCTCCTCTAAACACCCACCACTAAGACCTCCAGCCCTGCATCTATAACCCTGGATCCCCCTCTACACCCTGTTTTTCCATTTTCTTGCATAGAATTGCAGCAGTTGCGCTCAGCAGCAGCAACCTGTGGTTCAGAGCAACTTCCCTTTAAGAGGGACAGGCAGACTTTAAGAGCAGAAAGTAGTTACATCATGTGAGATGAACAAACGCTGCATGGCCCCCTTATAAGTGCAGAGGCAGCCAGCAGTGTGGCAGACACTCATACCTACAAGAAAATGAGATGGCAGAATCAAATTTTTGTGCTGTCCCCCTCTACGAGAAGCGACTTGGGCAGCTCACTAATTGTGAACCCTAGGCCCAAAAATTGGATAGCACCAATTTTTAAACTTTGGCGTTTAAATAGGACTCAAGTCCTAAGACTCAAGAAAGTGGGAAAAAGATTTCAGAACATTTAAGGATAGTGTAGGATGAGGAGAATATCTTGATTGCACTGGTGTACTGGAAGGGTGTTGTGGGAATCTGAGCATTTTAGGTTCTGAAATAACATTTCACTATAAAGTTGATTGTGATCTGGCAATTCCAGTGGGTAGTGACTTCTACTGAACGTGAATCCTGGGAAAGCTGTTGGGCACCCCATAATATTCCAGCCATTCATTCTAATTACGGTTTGTGAAACTCAGTTTCCTGAGATAAATTCCATGAGTGGCGCTTTTCAATGGAAGCCTGGATTAGGGAATTAACCTCAATGCTTCATTTAAAAATAATTTTCGTCCTCTAAAACACACATAATCACACATTGCTTGTTATGTATTTCTTAAGTAAGTATTAACAGTTTAACAGTTGAGCACTAGTCTCTGAGATGAATGTTTGCTACCGAACAAGTTCACAAACTTGGGATCACATGTTCCAGGAGGTGGTCTTGCAGCCCACAGAGAGTTCAGGAGGATTGTAAATGGGTGATCACTTGTCAGGATAGGAAGAGACCATCCGTCAGGGTAGGAAGGGACCAGCAGTGCAGGAATCCTCTGGGAGTGTGGCACTTGTAAATTGGTTTTCAGTGCTGAATACTCAGCGAGGCTGACAATCTTGGGAGAGTGCTATCCGGAGCACATCCATGACACTTTGGGGCAAATAACTTCACAGGAAGAGGCACAGCAAAATGTTAGAAATGGATTGATTATAGGGCACTATAGGTCAGGAGAATAGACAGGCTTTTCTGGAATTGCTGGGATGAATCCTGCATGGTGTGTTGTCTCTCTTGGCTCAAGAACATCATTGAGAGGGAGTAAGACATTTTGAGGTGGGGGGGGGAAGGGAATTTCTGTGGCATTAGGACCAGTTTTGGGGCAAGAGAGATCTGTTGAACAGGTTGCACCTCAACAGTCCACTACTGCTGTGGGGAGGGTTTAAACTAATTTGCAAGGTATTGGGCACCATGATGAAACATTAGAGAGGGGAAACAAATTGCACTGGGAGAAACAACTCGCGCTAGGGTAAAGAATAGGAGGGAATCAGATAGGGACCATAAGACATAGGAGCAGAAGCAGGCCGTTCGGCCCATTGAGTCTGCTCTGCCCTTCAACAAGACCATGGCTGATCTGATAATGATAAGCTCCACTTTCCTGCCCTCTCCCCACAACCCTTGATTCCCTTCTGATTAAAAATCTGTCTCCCCCAGCCTTTAATATACTTAACCCAGCTTCTACATCCCTCTGCAGTAATGAATTCTAAAGATTCACCACTCTCAGAGAAGAAATTCCTCCTCATTTCTGTCCCAAATGGGCAACCCCATTCTCTGAGATTATGCCATCTGGTCCTAGGTCCTCCCACAAGGGGAAACAGCCTCTCAGCATCTACCCTGTCAAGTCCCCTAAGAATCCCATATGTTTCAATATCATTCTCCCGAACACCAGTGAGTATAGGTCCAGCCTACTTAACCTCTCCTCACAAGAAAATCCCCCCATACCCAGGGATCAACCTGGTGAACCCTCTCTGGACCGCCCCCAATGCCATCACATCCTTCCCTAGATAAGGGGACCAACACTGTTCACAGCACTCCAGGTGTGGTCCAACCAGTGCCCTGTTTAATTTTAGTAAGACTTCCCTATTTTTATACTCCATTCCCTTTGAAATAAAGGCCAACATTCCATTTGCCTTCCCTATTATCTGCTGAACTTGTATGCTCATCATTCCTGGGTGTGTCCTGTCCCACCGACAGGGCAGGCCCACCAGAGGTAGCAGCACAGTGGTATACAGTTGAGAGTGAGTTGCCCTGGAAGTCGTTAACATCGACTCTGGACCCCATGAAGTCCATGGCTTCAAGTCAAACATGGGCAAGGAAACCTCCTGCTGATTAACACCTACCACCCTCTCAGCTGATGAATCAGTGCTCCTCCATGTTGAACACCACTTGGAGGAAGCACTGAGAGTGGTAAGGGCAAATGTGAGGCAATCTAAGGTGAGTTTGAAGTGCATGTGTGTAAATGCACGGAGTGTGGTAAATAAGGTTGATGAGCAGCAGGTGTATGTCACTGCATGGAATATATTATATTGACAGTAAGAGAAACCTGGCCCAAAGAAAGTGAGGGTTAGGACCTAATATTGCTCGCAACAAGGTATTCAGGAAAGATATGAAAGGAGATAAGATGTGGGCTGGGGTGGTGGCAGTGTTGGTCAAAGAAACTGCTATATCACTCGATGATATGGTCGAGGGCTCAAAAACATGAGCTGCAAAATTCTGCTCTGTAGTGCCCATGTTATTGAAGTTTCGGGTCCAAAATGACGTCTGTTTTGCACACACATACATGCGGTACCGTCCATGATGGATCCATTTTGGTGAGGGCATTAGCATGGGTGTTAGGAGCATATGCTGGAAGTACACAGAGTATGCAGATCATGATGTCAGTTGTATAATGCTGATTTAATGCCAGTGATGTCATTTTCGACTGCAAAGACCCACGTAATGCCCTCAATTAACCTCATAGTTGAACATATGGTCAGCAGCACAAAGGATCCCACAACAGCTATTTAAAAGATCATCAATTACTTTCAAATTAGTTACTGATTTATTTGTACTAGCTCTTCCTGCATTAGTACAAATGCTGTGAATCTTCTGCCATTTAAAGTTGGTGAAGTGCACAGGGAAAAGGCCTTGAATCTTACTTCAAGGGTTTTACTCGGACCACCTGCTCCCAATCATGGGTGCTGTAGCTGCCATCCCCTAAGCCTGCAGCATGATGGAGATTGAGCAGAGACAGCGCAGAGAATGACAAACTGCTCATAGAGGGAGGAGGAGGAGGAGGATGGGAGAAGGGTCATAGCCAGGAACTACGTTGCATCAGGATTCTTTCAGAATTGGGGCAATCGACATCTCTAACGTCTCCCAGTTTGCTGTCCACTGCTGTATAAGAAGGTGACTGACACTCTGTATACCAGGAGAGGGGAGCATTTTGCATTCTGTCCGACTAGAGAGAAGTAGCAGAACATGCATGCGGCTTTGTCACCTCCCGGTCATGCCCGCCGTTTTTAAAGGTCTCCGGGCTGTTTGACTCTGCGAAAATCTGGCCCTAAGTTTCAACTAATGTAAGCTGAATTTATAAATATGGTAAGAGAATTGAGTATATAAGTTGCGGTGTGTAAATATCTCTCAATTATTTAGAAATGTCATATGATAATTGACGTTTTTAAACAAAAGGCAGCGATGCTTTCTTATTGTATTCTGATCCAGCCTTAGGTAATTACTTCAGAGATTGTGCGCTGTTCTATTGTAGTTCTTTTGAAGTTAATGTGTATATTGTAGAATTCTGATACTGCTGTTGGTAACAATTCACAGCCAGGAGTAAATTTAGGATAATGTATTCCAAACTACGTGATCTTGTCAGGGGTCTACAGTAGATGGTGTCACTGCAAGAGCTCAGAATATAATTGATTTATAATATTTAATTATATACATTAACATTTTATTACTTTACAATGTTTTGAATTAATAGCATGCTGCCTTATTTTGTCTTTTTATAAATGAAATAGCTAAACATTAACATGCAGAGGAATGTTTTGTGATGCCATTGGACATTTTGACTATATGATTCCACTGTTGTCTGTTTACTTACAAAATGTGTTATAATCTCGATAGAGACTGGTATTTAGGATCTAAAAACCCAGGTATTTACTAAGATAGCCACAAGGTTCACTGTTTAAATCAAAAGAATTTAACTGCACAAAATCAAATAACAAATCTACTCTATCTTAAATAGTCAGTTAGATTAAAGATAATAAAAGTACAATGCACTCAGTTACTGAATACACTAAACCAAACCCTTTAAATCACATTTCCTTCTACACCCATTAGACTTACACCCCAATAAACTCAAGCCAGATACTTGACAAAAATTGAAAGATTAGCTGGTTGGTTTGAGTACTGCTTCACGGGTTCATATATGGATTGAGATTTCTTAAACAAAAACAGAATTACCTGGAAAAACTCAGCAGGTCTGTCAGCATTGGCGGAGAAGAAAAGAGTTGACGTTTCGAGTCCTCATGACCCTTCGACAGAACTTGAGTTCGAGTCCAAGAAAGAGTTGAAATAGATTTCTTGGGCCTTCCGCTAACCTCTGGTAAGTTTTTCACTTCAAATTTCCTCAACCCTCCTACGATTACAAACTTCCATTCAATACAGGTATCTTTAATGTTTTAAACATGACCACCTCAGGTCAGAAATCCCTGGTTCGAATATTCTTTAACTCTGGTGTTTTGCATCTAAAACTCTCTCTCCCTCTCTCTCTCTCTCTCTTGCATACTCACACACAGTTTGGCTATCCCAGAAGTTCAACTCACTGTTAGGAGCACTTTGGTTAACAAGATTTTAAACTCTTTTAGCCAATATACAAAATTTCAACTGAACTCTGTTTGAGAGAGATGTTTTCTCTTCTACTGCCAGCTTCTTCTCAAACTTAACATTTAAACTGCTTGAACTCAGAATGGCCCCCATTCATTAACTAATGTTGACTTTTTTCCCCCTTTATTGTTTATCTCTCAGGCAACCTGGTCACATGCTCATTTACTGGAAGCCAGGTGCTCTACCAGAAATCATACCCCAGAGAAACCTAGCTCTTAAAGGTACCATCATCCCAACACAAAATGTAGGCTTCCCCCGAAAAATGCACGTGGACCATCACAAAAAAAAAATATTGGGTGTTACCCTAATCTCCCAGATCTCCCACTAGCAGAAGATCAGTGAAAATCCTGAAGAAATGGTCATTTTTGCCACTTTCCCAGAGTTTCCACTGATCCTGCATCAAAGTTGCAGTGGGCAGTTGGGGACCTCTTGTGCAAGTTCATTCCCTAAAAACATAAAGGTAGCCTTGTATCACCTTCATCTCAAAATACAAAGGCGAAGAAGTTATGTTTCAGTTCCATAGAACCTTCCGTTTGGTTTTATTTTCTGCTTCAGTTGCAACTGATATGTGGAGATTAGTTTCTTCTCAGCACAGCGTGATATGGAAATGTTAGCCGCTTTTGGTGACCAAAACTGGATGCAATATTCAAAGTTTGATCTGAATAAAGGACCCCAAAGTTTAATCATTACCTCCTCCAACTTGTATTCTACTACTTTGGCAGCAGAGTTAGTTATCCCACAGATTTTGTTGATTGCTGCTCTGCAATGGTTGGTAATTAGCTTCAGTCATCTGATGCTTACTGTGCACAGCAAGACATTGCCACAAGCTTCTCAATGATCTGATGCACTATGAATGAAATAACTATCTGTGACATAAAAGGCTTTGTTGGTAGAGGCTCCAGGATTAACTGATTGTTACCCATACTTCATCTCACTTGGCCATTACAGGATGTAGCTGGGATTTGGATGAGGAAAGGGGCTGGTTATCTGTTAGGTTTGTATGCAAGAAATCTTGGGGAGGAATTTTACGGCCCTGTTGCAGTGGGGGTAAAATGCAGTGAGCCATTCAAAAGTCCATTGCCTTTAATGGAACCAGAAAATCCCCCTGGTGGGAGGGGTCGTAAAATCCTGCCCTGGGCCAGAATTTTACATCCCCCGCTTGGCGGATTTTTAGGTGTAGAGGGTAGTGTGAAATTGAAGGGCTGGGATTCCCTCCAGGTTCCTGCCCGCCACAACCACACAGCGATTTTATGCTGGGGCTGGCAGGGCCTCGGACGGAAAGCCTGCCCTTGACGGCTCCTTTGGCTGGCGGCAAGATTGAACTTCCATGGGGGAAGCCTGACATAGAACAGTTGGTGGGAATGGTGGTGAGGAGGGGGTGCCTCCATCAGAAACCCCCTTCTGAAGTTAGGTCCTGCCCTCCCCTTAAGCTCCAGTGATCTCCAGACCTCTCCCCGCCCCCCCCCCCCCCCCCCCCCCCCCACCCTGCCCCCTGCCAAAACTGGCCTCTCCCCTGAGACCCCAATTGCGCCCCCCTTCAGGCCCCCCTTCCCTCCACCAGGCCTTTCCCATCCTCCTAGCCCTGGGACCTCATGAACTTACCTGGGCCTCCAGTGCCCAGATTTAGCCTCCGACGTCCTCCTGCATTTCTTCCTCTGTCCACTATAGCACTGTCGCTGCAGGGACTGGAGAGCTGCCAGCCAATCAGGTTGGAGTGGATGATCCATCTCGGCCTACTCAAGAGGTCCCCAGCATCACAGATGCCAGCCTTGTACCAATTCGATTCACTCCACATGATATTAAGAAATGGCTGAAGGCATTGGATAGTGCAAAGGCTATGGGCCCTGACAATATTCCAGCAAGAGTACTGACAATATTCCAGCAAGAGTACTGAAGACTTCTGCTCTGGAACTTGCCGCACCCCTAGCCAAGCTGTTCCAATACAGCTACAACACAGGCATCTACCCAACTATGTGGAAAATTGCCCAGGTATGTCCTGTACACAAAAAGCAGGACAAATCCAACCTGGCCGAATACCGCCCCATCAGTCAGCAAAGTGATGGAAGAGGTCAGCAACAATGTTATCAAGCAGCACTTGCTTAGCAATAACACTGCGAATTGATGTTCAGTTTAAGTTCCACCAGGATCACTCAACTGCTGACCTCATTACAGCCTTGGTTCAAACATGGATAAAAGAGCTGAACTCCTGAGGTGAGGTGAGAGTGACTGCCCTTGACACCAAGGCAGCATTTGATCGAGTCTAGCAACAAGGAGCCCTAGCAAAACTGGAGTTAATGGGAATCGGGGAAAACTCTCCACTGGTTGAAGTAATATCTAGCACAAATGGAGATGGTTATGGTTGTTGGAGGTCAATCATCTCAGTTCTAGGATATCACTGTTGGAGTTCCTCAGGGTCCTAGGCCCAACTGTCTTCAGCTGCACCATCAGTGACCTTCCTTCCATCATCAGGTCAGAAGTGGGGATGTTCGTTGATGATTGCACAATGTTCAGCACCATTCGTGACTCCTCAAATAATGAAGCAGTCAATGTTCAAATGCAGCAAGACGTGGACAATATCCAGGCTTGGGCTGACAAGTGGCAAGTAACACTTGTGCCCCAGAAGTGCCAGGCAATGACCATCTCCAACAGGAGACAACCTAACCATCGCCCCTTGGCATTCAATGACATTACCATCGCTGAATCTCCCACTGTCAACATCCTGGGGTTGCCATTGACCAGAAACTGAACGGGACTAGCCATATAAATATTGTAGCTAGAAGAGCAGGTCAGAGGCTAGGAATCCTGCAGTGAGTAACTCACTTCCTGACTCCCCAAAGCCTGCCCACCACCTACAAGGCACAAGTCAGGAGTGCGATGGAACACTCCCCAGTTGCCTGGACTCAGCTCCCACAACACTTGAGAAGCTTGACACCATCCAGGTCAAAGCAGCCCGCTTTATTTGCACCCCTTCCACAAACATTCAGCCCTCAACCACTGCTGAACAGTCGCAGCAGTGTGTACCATTTACAAGATGCACTGCAGAAACTCACCAAGACTCCTTAGGCAGTACCTTCCAATCCCACTGCCTCTACCATCTAGAAGGATAAGGGCAGCAGATACATGGCAACACCATCACCTGGAAGTTCTCTTCCAAGTCACTTACCACCCTGACTTGGAAGTATATTACCATTCCTTCACTGTCGCTGGGTCAAAATCCTGGAACTCCCTAACAGCACTGCAGGTGTACCTACACCACATGGACTGCAGCGGTCCAAGATGGCAGCTCACCACCACCTTCTCAAGGGCAACTAGGGATGGGCAGTAAATGCTGACTTAAACAGTGATGTCCACATCCCGTAATTGAATAAGGGGAAAGCTCTCTAAGACAGGACTTCCTCCCGAGTGAGGGACGGAAGTCCTGCCTGCAGTCACTTAAGGCTTATTCTAGCATGAAATTGCTGCGGGGCACTCACAGTCAATGGGGATGTGTTCTCCGCGGATTCTTCGGATGGTATGAAGAGATACCCTGCCATTCAAAAAATTTCAAGCCATGGAAACTGAGCACACTGACTGATCCATCAAACTGGTTCTATCAAAAGCTGCATCTAAGGGAATGATGCACATATGTTTGTTAGCATTCCTATTTATGTATTTCAAGTTCATAATCTTATAGAATTTGTTTCAAACACAAGAGTCTTGCATTTATAATGTATAAACAAATATTATTTTCTTAAGGTTTTGGTATATGCTGCTGGAAGGGAAAGAATAATGGCTCCATTTCACTGAACAAACAATTACAGATCCCGAGGGAGGGCACTGTACTGGAGCATAGTTCCTTCGATTGCTACCTGAACCCATCGCCATTATAATTATTCAAAAAGCCTCATTAGTTTTAGGCTCAGTGCAGCACTTAGCACTGTATCAGATGCTGGAGAGCCATGAGTTTCCCAAACTGGAAACTTAAAAGGAACCAATCAGAGCATCATATTTAAAAATCACCCATAAACTGTAAAATACATTGCCAATAAACAACTGGATTAAATCATTGGTAAAAATAATTTTTAAGTCAGCTCCAGCAACAGAGAAGATTGACGAAGGGCAAGCACATTATGTACCACAGAAAAGGCTGACTAACAAAATTGTGGCTTATGAAATTAAAAAAATTGGTTTAAAGGCAGTAACAGAGAATTGTTGTGAATGGTTATTTTTCAGACTGGAGGATGTTAGACTGTTCCTCAAGGGTCAGTGACCAGACCACTGTTTTTTTAATATATATATATAAAAAAACGACTTGTGTCAGGATGACACAAATTGACTGCAACAGGTAGAGTAGGATACAGGTAGGGTAGCAGAATGGGTAGACAAGTGACAGCTGGAATTTAATACAAAGAAGTTTGAGGTTTTGCATTTTGGCAGAAGGGTTGGGGTGAAACAATGTAGACTAAATGACATAGTTCTAAAAAGCGTGCAGGGACAGAAGGACCTGGAGGTGTATTTGCGTAGATTTTTGAAGGTGGCAGGAGATATTGAGCAGAGTGGTTAGCAAAGCAAATGGGATCTTGAGCTTCATAAACAGAAACATTGGGCAGCATTTTCCTGTCGGCGAGCGGGGGCAAGGTCTGCTCGCCAATGCATAAAATGATGTGCGGTGACGTTGGGCGGGGGTCCCAATGTCACCGTGTGTCATTTAGATTTTCAGTTCAGCAGACGAGCAGTCGATTCAGCCCCGCACCTGCTGAACTGTCAAATGCCTATTAAGGCTTGTTAAAAACTAATTAAAACAGTTAAATGAGCTGCCCATCCAACCTTAAGGTTGGTGGGCAGGCGAAGAGCCCAGGCAGCCTTCGCATTTTTCATGAATCCTCGTCCACGGGCGGGATGAGGTTTCATGAAGTGTTTTAAAATTCAATAAAAATTATTTAAAAACTAATTGACATGTCCCAGCTCTTGTGACACTCACATGAGGGGACATGTTTTAAAAGTTTCTTTTTCCTTTATTTAGATTTAAAAACCTTAAACTGATCCCCCGAGGCACCTCCCGTCCACGCCTGCACAACCCCTCCGACGAAAGTTCAGCCCATTGAGTACGAAAGCAGGGAAATTATGCTAAACCTCTATAAAGCTCTGACAGTTCTGATCACCACACTTTAAGAAGGCTGTAAAGGTCCTCAAGAGGGCGCAGAGGAGATTTGCCAAACGGTTCCAATGATGGGGGATTTTAGCTACAAGACTGGGCTGGAGAAGCTGGGGAATATGAGGAAGAACTTTTTTGCACAACGAGTGTAATGACCTAGCCTTTGCTTCACATGAAAGTGGTGGAGGCAGAATTGAACAATGATTTCAAAGTGAAATTGGATGGGCACTTCAGCGCCACGGGAATAGAACAAGGGAATGGGACAGACTGGATTGCTCCACGGAGAGCAGGCATAGACTTGATGGGCCAAATGGCTTCTTTCTGGTCTGTAAATGATGCTATGATTCCTTTGATGAAGTATGTTTAATTAATAAAAATGTCTTTATTGTATCTTTAATATTATAAGAACAAGTATATCAAAAAACAGTGGTCGGATTTATGACAAAGGCATTCGGATTGTGAATAAATGTTTCTAAGAAAATAATAAAACAGCCATCAAGTTACTTTTGATACAGGAGTATTAAGAGTTACTGTAGGTAGATTTAAATTTGTTTTAGCGAAACAGGTTGACCCAGGGAACTTGAGATCGTATGGATTTCCTTACCTAGCGTTAAGGGTTAAAAAAAAACTGTCTGACGTAAATTCTATATAATGTAAATGTACACACACAAACAGTCAGCATTTATTGACCATCCGTGGTTGCCCTTGAGAAGGTGGTGGTGAGCTTCCTTCTTGGACCGCTGCAGTCCATGTGGTGTAGGTACACCCACAATGCTGTTAGGAAGGGAGTTCCAGGATTTTGACCAAGTGACAGTGAAGGAATGGCGATATGTTACCAAGTCAGGATGGTGAGTGAATTGGAGGGGAACTTCCAGGTGGTGGTGTTCCCGTCTATCTGCTGCCTTTATCCTTCTAGATGATATTGGCTGTGGGTTTGGAAGGTGCTGTCTGAAGAGCCTTGGTGAATTCCTGCAGTGCATTTTGTAGATAGTACACACTGCTGCTCCTGTGCGTGGATGGTGCAGGGAGTGAATGTTTGTGGATGTGGTGCCAATCAAACAGGCTGCTTTGTCCTGGACAGTATTAAGCTTCTTAAGTGTTGTGGGAGCTACACTCATCCAGGCTAGTGGGGAGTATTCCATCACACTCATGACTTGTGCCTTGTAGATGGTGGACAGGCTTTGGGGAGTCAGGAGATGAGTTACGTGTTGCATGATTCCTAGCCTCTTGACCAGTTCTTGTAACCGCAGTATTTATATAGCTAGTCCAGTTCAGTTTCTGGTGAATGGTAACCCCCAGGGTGTTGATAGTGGGGGATTCAGTGATCGTAATGCCATTGAATATCAAGGGGCGATGGTTAGATTCTCTCTTCTTGGAGAAGAGAGAATATAACCATCTGAGAAACATTTAGATGAGCACTTGAAACGCCATAGTACACAGGGCTACGATCCAAGTGCTGGAAAATGAGATTAGAATAGATAGTTGCTTGTTGGCCAGCATGGACACGATGGGCCGAAGCACCTGTTTTTGTGCTGTATAACTATAAGATGGTCATTGCCTGGCACTTATGTGGTTCGAATGTTACTTGCCATTTGTCAGCTCAAGCCTGGATATTGTCCAGGTCTTGCTGCATTTGGACTATAATGGGATGCGTAGTTTGTTTTATTCTTTCCTTTCCATGTATTTTGAAGACCACACTAAGTATCAGAGAAAGTGGAGAGATTGAAATTTTTGAAAGATATTTTTGTTAGCTATATTTTCTTTCTCCCTGGAACATGCAGTAGTTTCCAGTTGTGGTTAGTGGACTAGCAGGTAGCCTCGAATGATATATCCCTCTAATTTTCAGGCTCTCTTCCCCACAACTCCTGCTTCTGGGCAAATATCTGCCCTTTTCATTGTGAAATCCCAATGTGATGGCAAAAGATCAGGAACTCACAATGCCAAGCACCCTGGTTACAAAATCTATTTATTACCACAGTTAGGAAGTGTGTCCCTGTTCTAGCATGTTGTGTCAGATATTTTTCATGTGTGAATGTCTTTTTCATTAGTTGTGCCCATTTGAAAATTGTTAGGCAAACCAGTTTACTCAAATTCTGTAATGCAAATCTATGTTAAACTTCTGCCATCGTCACCCTGAAGAAGAGCCATATGGATTTGAAATGTTAACTCTGTTTTCTCTCCACAGATGCTGCCAGACCTGCTGAGTTTTACTAGCATTTTCAGTTTTTATTTCAGATTTCCAGCATCTGCAGTATTTTGCCTTTATCACTCATATGTTACTTATTTAAATTGCATGTTTAAATATATGTAACCTGGAAATTTAAACAAATTATTTTAACCTAGTGTAGATCACTGGTGGTAAAATTGTTAAAAAAATTGGGAGCAGCTTGGATACTCTCACCTCCAAAAAGAATGTTATAGAATATTCAGAAAAGAGCAACAAGGATAAGCTGCAATTCAAGACCGTAAATTATAAAGGGAAATGTGCAGAGTTGAACTTAATTTCCTTGGAGAAAGAAAGATTAAGCCAGATTGTGATCCAGATCATTTAAAGTCTGAGAGACAAAGTTGAGGTTGATGGTAAAAGGCTATTGGACTTGGTCTTTGAGTTTACAAGTGGAGGGCACAGGTTTAAAATGAGCAAACCTCAAGCAAGATTAGAGATTAGAAGAATTTTCACATAGATATTGTTAATGTGGAAGGCAGTTAATAAAAAGAGCTGGAAAAATGTAGGATTGGGAACATTATTGAAGATTAAAGACTGAAGTAATCAAACACTCTGTGATACTTAGAAGGATAAAGTAAACTACAGATGTTAGAATTTGAAAAAGAAATGCTGCGAATATATGGCGTGCTAATCAACATTTGCAAAAAGAAAGGATACATTAACTTTCGGGTGTGTACCCTTCATCAGAACTGAAAACAGCGTTTTCAGATTCTAGTTCTGTGATACATAAATTGCAGAAACAATGCATGTATTTTTGTCACTGTTGAACAATTTTGGATGTAAGGTAAGATATATTTTGCATTTTCTCCAAGTTTTCCTTGTGGCGGGGTCGGTGGAGGGTAGATGGAGTGATGCCATACATCACTAATTGTATAGCAACACTGAAAGCAAGGAAGGCATCAGGTTCTGGGAGTCCAGCATTGCATGGTGTGAGGAAGGGGATTTAATCTTATTGGCCCAAATTTTGCAGGCAGTGTCATTTGCTGCTGATCTCAAAGAAAGCTGCCCGCAGTGATCTCAACAGATCTCTTGTGGTGTGAATTTCAGCTTTCTTGACGTTAATTTCATTCAGGTTTCAGCTCGAGGAGATCTCCAGTGCCCAGTAATAGTGATATCTTTAAACAGGCTAAACAGCTAATCACATTAAACAGAATTCCCTCAGCGAGCAAACCGGGAAGTTCAAATGCTCTGATTATCCTTCACTTTTTAATCATTTTACAATTAAATAAAGATTGGGACATACAAATGGGATTAAGGTAGAATCTGAAATACACACAAACATTAAAAAAACCTTACTTTAAAAATCTGTGGTTTTTTTCTATCATGGAGAAATATGAATTTCACAAATATAAAATTAGTTTTTCAGGACCAGAGGGATTGTTGAGCAGTAATTATGAACTCAATTCACTATTAAGAACCCTGTTACACCTTATTCAACAAGGCGTAACTTTTTCAAGAGTTTGTACAATGAGACTAATAGCTTAAAATTGGAAGTGACTTCAAGTCATTTCTAAGATTACCATGTGCAGGAACTTCACAAGCACACTGAGTGGAGGAGCAGGAAATCACTGACGGAAGCATCTGGAATTCCACATATACTTGTGCATATGTAGATGCCAGAAGTTGCTGTCAGTTTCAGCGGTGTACTGATGGTGAACATGAACAGTTTTGTTGTCATTATACCTGCAAAATCCAGGCCATTAGTTTCACTTCTTAATGGTGATAATTCAGTATTTTTGGCCCTTTATCCATTCTTATATCATTGCTTTGAACTTAAAAGGGATTTTATGACATATATAAGCACAGATTTTATTTTTGCTACAGGTACACTTGAACAACTTGGAAACTGCATCTCTCTGCATTCGAATGGAAGATTTCACCAACATCAAAGAAATGGCAAAGGAAATAAATCAAAAAAATGTTTTGGTTTACAGACTACTAATTAATTATACCCAGGTAGGGATCCTATTTTTGTGTTTTACTTATTGCATTAGAAAGGAGACAGTAATCTATCTCAAATGAAGTGCAGTCAAAATGCTAACACTAATTCTTTGTTTCTTTACATGGATTGTAAAGTTTAAAGAGCCCATTTTTGGAAAGCTATATGAAAGAAAGCATTGAGAACATTTTGTTGCCAGATTGTGCTTTCTTTGCGTCAAGGCACTGCATGAAATTTTATTGATCCATTATTACCTTTTGACCATTGACAGTGACGACCTGATGTTGAAAAAATGTTTGCTTTAAATCTTTTTTCTAACCTCAGCCATCCAGCAAGATGTACTAGCTAAACATGATATATCAACTGATCAACTTTTTGTTTTCCTTTTATTTGATTGCACATCCAGGGTCGGGATTTCATGATCCCAATCGGGACCAAGTGGAGGCGGGACTGGAAAAAATTGGCCACCAAGCAGAGCGCCTAGAGGTCCCGCCTCCGTTTCCACTCTCGGCCATTTTCATGAGGGCAGGGAGGGAGCAGCACCTCGAGCCCACCAGCTCATACTAGGGTGGCAATTGACAGTGTTTTATGTGCATTGAGAGCCCATCTCTGCTAAGTCTTGTCATTTTCAGGGAAGTGGTCGGACTTTATCAGCTGTCGGGTTTTAAACCAGCTGTGTGGAGGCATGAACCTTGGATTGGAGACGGGAAGAATTTAAAAAATGTTTTTACCTTCTTTACAGTTCATCACGAAATGCTGTGACATGAGTTGTATCTCTGATCATTAAGGTGAATCATGTCAGTGCTGTGATTGGAAGATTTAACTACCCAATAAACAATGTGTTTGCCAGATTGTTACTTTGCCAGCTGGCATCAAGTAAAAGATCAACATTGTAAATATGGAAAAGTCTTCTGATAAGTTAAAAATGTTCATCAAATGAATAAAAAGGTAAAGTGCATTCCACACTATTGTAAGGGTAGCCTAATATGATAAATGTTAATCTTTCCACATTACTTTTCACCTCAGGTTCGCTGAGATAGAAGTCTAGGGTCAGTTTGATTGCTTTGGGAGTTTTATGGGCCTTTGGCTGTAAACCAGTTGCCTCATAATTTTACTAATGCTCGATTCTGTTTACACAGCTGGTTTGAAGAGTCTGTTTGTTTATTTAGGGAGTTTTATGTGCTATTCAATGGCTTCCTGCTGTTTAATAGAAGTTGAGTTATGTTCATAAAATGGATAATGAGTGAGGGGGTGGTGCTGGTTAAATTGATCAGAATGTTTGAATTTCTGTAGACTGTGAGACTTTTCTGATATAGTTTAACCTATGCTGCTGATTCCATTGGAAGAACCGGGCTGATGTTTTTGGGGAACGGAGGCTGGTCTGTTAACCTGCTGCTTCATCATCATTCCATTCCTATCCTGGTCAGCAGGCCGATTAAGGCGAAATCCCATTTCCTGACAGCCTAGTGGCAGAATCACGATGGCAGGATTAGTCCAGCACCCCTTTCCCGTCTCCGAGATAAAATTCAGTTCCCTGTATTATCATTGTAAGATTATTCGGCATTAGTCTCTATCTGATTAAAATGGTGGTTTCTCTTGTCATTGGTAGGTGATACAAATACTATCCTTGAAATGATGATGTGCTAGGACAAGTGATATTTAGTAATTCACTCCATACTACAATGGATTGGATCCTCTTCCCTAATGGACAGAAGAAACTGGCAAATAATTGAAAGCCCCCAATCAGCATTAATTGTTGTGCAGACTTCTGAATGCACTGCTTCTCAACTGCCCACTTCAGTTCCCTTTAGTAGCTTTCTCATTGCTGCTCATTTCCTGCCAGCAAGGCCAACTCATCTACTAGCTGATATACTAACCCATACCCTTTCCTTTGACTGCACAGTCTAGGTCCACCACAGGCCTTAGAAAGCTGACTAAAAATGCTTTACTACACTGAGGATTTCCCTGCTAAGAATGCGAGTGTGAAAAGCAACATATGATTGCCTCGACTGTTGACATCAACAGCCTCTCTAGATTAGCATTGCAAAACTGCTGACTTTAAAGTCAAAGTAGACTTGCCTGTGCCAGTGAGCAGAGCATGTATTGAATGTAAATCTAGCTGCTTACTGTACTGGCTAGCATTACCTTTCACACATTTCAATAATTAGAATGGATGTCTTTTTAAATAGGCATGCTCAGTTTTGATTTTTCAAATCAACAGCTCCACTGAAATCAGTGAAGATGAGTTTGTGCTCTCCTCTGGAACTCATTGACAATGGTTGATATCAGGGAGCGTTTTTGACTTATTCACAGACTTATTCACCTGTGTGATCGGACTTGCAGCTGGAGTTGAGGACTTGGATATTGGGAGCTTTCAGATGATGGATCAGTTAAATGATTCCAGTGATATTTAACTTAACTAGCATGAGCAGCACATCAAAGTTGAGTGAGCTATCATGACTTGCACTGTTTTCCCATTATCATCTAAAAATCTGATGGATAATTGAAGTTGCACTTTAATATTATATTTGGATATTCAACACACCATGCTTAAACCGAGGATATTGTGTATTGCTGGTATGTCTGGTTGAGTTCCTCTTCTTCATGCACCATTATTTTTTTGCTCTGTATTTTCTTAGCTTTCAAGATCACTTACGTACATTCCTTGTTTAGTCTTTGAGTTCTACACTCACTGGGCAGTTGGTAGCACAGTCCATTGATGTAATGAGGAGGTACATCACCAAGTTTGAGATTCTTGATCTTTGGGTAGGTCTTTAGGGGAAAGTGCTGGAAGTTGGTTAGCATGGGAAAATCTGAAAATAGAAAGGGAAGAGTGGAATAACACTTTATAGGGTTGGTATTTTTGTGTAGGAGTTGGTTCAGAAAAAAAAGTATTTGCAAATTGATCAACTATCAAAAAGAGGATATATTTTGAATTCTCAAGCTACTCAGCTATTCAGAAATAGGAATGCTTGATTTATTTCAACTGGATTAGTACTGATTTCACTATTCTTTCTTTAAGGTCTGATTTGATTTGTTACATGCATGATCACCTAAGAATGTCTCCTGTTTGGATTTGAATGTTCTTGCCTCTCCTTCTTGTTCAAAATCTGAGGCATCTATCTTGAGTGAAGCCAAGTTTAGGTTTACAAAAGTAAGACAAGCTTGTTGGATTACTCCTAACAGTAGGAAGTCTTATTGAGTCAGCTACTCGAGCATGGCTCAATTCCAAATATTAATCGTCTGATTGGAAGTCATTTATCTTTGCCATAACATCTGTTTTACTAAATGAAGCAAATATAAGAGTTTGGAAGCTGTGGTAGAGGAGTCACTGTTTATTCAAGGTAAGGGTCACTCACTGTCTAACTATACAGGATCACTGTTTATTCAAGGTAAGGGTCACTCATTGCATAACTGTGCAAAGTCACTGTTTATTCAGGGCATGGGTCACTCACTGGGCAAAGATGGTCTATGCTGGGAGGGGGATTAAATGGGGAGGAGAGGAATGAAGAGGTGGGGTGAGTGTGGAAGCTGAGAGGGGTGTGGGGGAGTTTGGGGGTGGTAGGGCAAAGGGAGAGATGCTGCAGGAGTCATCAAATGGGTGAGCTGGTATGGAGCGAGTGGGTGAGAAGGGACAATGCTGAAGTGCAGGCACCAGGGGTTTGCACGTGTGAATGGGCATGAGGGGACGAGGGTAAAGGGGTTCAGAGGGAGGGAGTCTTGTATTGTCAATTGAGGAGTTCTGGGGGGCATACTCAGGGAATCAATGATAGGAAAGGATAGTGAAGGTTAAAGGGGGCAGTGGGAGCCGGTAGGATGGGAGGGTGGGGGCTCGGTGATGGTGGGTGAAGGGGCGCTGATGGTTGTTGGAGGGGATGTGGAAGGAGAAGCAATATGGGGGTCGGCAATATGGGAGGGGGACAACAGATTGACTGTCATGGGGATGGGCTCCTCGAGAAGGTAGGGGACGTTGACATTCACCTGCATGGGATGGGACAGTGATGGGGGAGGGTGGAAGGGTAACTATGCAAGATCAAATGTTGCGCCTGGAGCGTCAATTGTTATAGGGGGAAGGATTTGACAGGAGGAGGCGTAAAGGTATTCGTCTGGATACTGAAGCTCACGATACCATGGATGCTCCAAACTATGCAGAGCCTCGTGGTGGAGTGCAGCATGCAAGTTGGGTCATTGGGGGTGGGTGGAGATATAGGTCAGCTCAGTTGGACTTCTGAAGGGGAACCCCAGCATGTAGTACTTACTATGCTAGGGCATTGGGACAAATGAGCATGTGAAGGGCAAAGGCTCAGCGTACACAGGAACTTCTTGCACATGGTTCACAAGGGCCCTGTCAAATACCTTTGCCTCTCTGGACATGCATGACTCCAGAAGACATAGACCCAGTTGGGACATCTCTTGGAAGTTGTTTGGGTCGGGGGGGTGTGCACAGGCTTAAGGACTACATAACAACAAAATTACATTAGACCTCATTAAAGTGCAAGTGGAATATAGAAGATTAACAATCGTAAGATTAACAATCATATTGCACCCATGCAATCACATGTGAATACAAAACTTCTTAATCTTTCGTTCCCTACCACTTCATTTAGGTGCTCCCCTGACATCTGCCACTGCTCCACTTTGCCCTGGTGTCTTGGATGACCTTGGCGGCCATCGTCTGGAGATCCGAGGCCTGGAGGGCCCCAGCTTACTTTGGCTGTCCTGCTGTGGGGCAGCTGCTCCCTCTGCGGTCACAGAGGACGAGGCTGAAGGGTTCACTGGCAAGGGGGATTCTGAAGTGCCTGACACCATCACCGTGACCTGCGATGAGGCCCTGGGGTGTCCAACAGCCAACCATCCTCCCTTAGGGTGCCTGAGTGTGCCTGCTTGACTCCTTGAGGTGCCCCACCACCCACCTGAGTAGCCACTGCAAAAGCTCACCCATGGCTAAAGCCACTCAGTATGTAACTGTGTAATAGAATCATAGAATGGTTACAGCATAGAAGGAGACCATTTGGCCCTTCATGTCAGTGCTGGCTCTCTGAAGGAGCAATTCACATAGTACCAGCTGCACTCACCTGCCTTTTCCCCATAACCCTGCACATTCTTCCTTTTCAGATAATAATCCAATTCTCTCTTGATTGACCCTGCCTCCACCACATACTCATGTAGTGCATTTCAGATCTTAACTACTCGCTGCTTGAAAAAGTTTTTCCTCATGGTGTCATCGCTTCTTTTACCAATTCCCTTAAATGTGCCTCCTGGTTCTCGATCCTTCCACCAATGGGAACAGTTTCTCCCTATCTATTTTGTTCAGATCCCTCATTATTTTGAATACCTCTATCAAATCTCCTCCCACCCTTATCTTCTTCAAGGAAAATAGTTCCAACTTCTCCAATCTATCTACTTAACTGAAGTTCCTCATCCCTGGCACCATTCTCGAGACTCTTTTCTGCACCCGCTGTAATGCCATCACATCCTCCCCAGAACTGGGCGCAATACTCCAGTTGAGGCTGAACCAGTATTTTATACAAGCTTAACATAACTTGTAGTCGCTTGGTACTACAGAACTTGAGTATTTTTGGAAAAATAAACATGCTGTTGAAGCTTTTCAAAAATGAGAGTCAACTTGTATTTTTTGAATTTAAACAAAAGCTTGGCAGATAAGTGTACCCTAGTGTATTTTCCATGGCAATGCCTCAACCAGTCAGAGTTCACTTGTCAAGCAATCAACACCTTGTTTCTCATGCAGTGTAAGTTGTTGTTCCCCATGAAATTTGATATTCTTGCATCTGTCCTGATGAATGCAAGACAAAAGCTTCAATAGCATGTGTCTTTTTACAGCATTACTTAAAATAACTTCCTTGCTTTTGTACTCTGCTCCTACTGATAAATCTTAGGATGCTATATGCTTTATTAACCGCGCTCTCAACTTGCCCTACCACCTTCAATGATATATGCACATATACGCCTAGGTCCCTCTGCTCCAGCATGTCCTTTAGAACTGTATCCTTTATTTTATATTGTCCATCTTCTGTTCTTTCTACAAAAATGAATCACTTCACACTTCTCTGCATTAAATTTCATCTGCCTCTTGTCTGCCCATTCCACCAACCTGTCTATGACCTTTTGAAGTTCTACACTATCCTCCTCATAGTTCAGAATGCTGCCACGTTTGGTATCATCCGCAAGTTTTGAAATTGTGCCCTCTACACCAAGGTCTGCATCATTAATATATATCCGGAAGAGCAGAGATCCTAACACTGATCCCTGAGGAACTCCACTATAAAGCTGCTTCCATTCCAAAAAGCAACCATTCATCACTACTCTGCTTTCTGTCTGTCAGCCCAGTTTGTATCCATTGTTGCTACTGTCCCTTATATTCCATGAGCTCCAACTTTGCTCAGAAGTCTGGTGTGCGGCACTTTATCAAATGCCTTTTGGAAGTCCATGTATAGCTATTTCAACAACATTACCCTCAACTACCCTCTTTGATACCTCATCAAAAAACTCCAGCAAGTTAGTTAAACATGATTTGCCCTTAGCAAATCCATGCTGGTTTTTTTTAATTAACACAATTTTTTTATTCACTCACAGGATTTGTGCTTCATTGGCTGGGCCAGCATTTATTGACCATCCCTAGTTTCCCTTGAGAAGGTGGTGGTGAGCTGCCTTCTTGGACTGCTGTAGTCCATGTGGTGTAGGTACACCCACAGTGCTGATAGGAAGGGAGTTCCAGGATTTTGACCCAGCGACAGTGAAGGAAAGGCAATATATTTCCAAGTCAGGATGGCGAGTGGCTTGGAGGGGAATTTCCAGGTGGTGGTGTTCCCATCTATCTGCTGCCCTTGTCCTTCTAGGTGGTAGTGGTTGTGGCTTTGGAAGGTGCTATCTAAGGAGCCTTGGTGAATTCCTGCATTGCATCTTGTAGATGGTACACACTGCTGATACTGTGTGGGTGGTGGAGAGAGTGAATGTTTGTGGATGTGGTGCCAATCAAGCAGACTGCTTTGTCCTAGATGGTGTCCAGCTTCTTCAGTGTTGTAGGAGCTGCACTTATCCAGGCAAGTGGGGAGTATTCCATCACACTGCTGACTTGTGCCTTGTCAATGGTGGACAGGCTTTGGGGAGTCAGGAGATGAGTTACTCGGTGCATGATTCCTAAGCCTCTGACCTGCTCTTGTAGCCACAGTATTCATATTGCTAGTCCAGTTCAGTTTCTGGTCAATGGTAACCCCCCAGAGTGTTGATAGTGGGGGGTTCAGTGATGGTAATGCCATTGAACATCAAGGGGTGATGGTTGGATTCTCTCTTGCTGGAGATGGTCATTGCCTGACACTTGTGTGGCACGACTGTTACTTGCCACTTGTCAGCCCAAGCCTGGATATTGTCCAGGTCTTGCTGCATTTGGACATGGACTGCTTCAGTATCTGAGGAGCCGTGAATGGTCCTGAACATTTGTGCAAACATCAGCGAACATCCCCACTTCTGATCTTATGATTGAAGGAAGGGCATTGATGAAGCAGCTGAAGATGGTTGGGACTAGGACACTACCCTGAGGAACTTCTGCAGTGATGTCCTGGAGTTGAGATGACTGACCTCCAACAACCGCAACCGTCTTCCTTTGTGCTAGTTATGACTCCAACCAGCTGAGAGTTTTCCCCCTGATTCCCATTGACTCCAGTTTTGCTAGGGTTCCTTGATGCTAGACTCAGTCAAATGCTGCCTTGATGTCAAGGGCAGTCACTCTCACCTACCTTGGGACTTCAGCTCTTCTGTCTGTGTTTGAACCAAGGCTGTAATGAGGTCAGGAGCTGAGTGGCCCTGGCAGAATCCAAATTGGGGGTCAGTGAGCAGGTTATTGCTAAGCAAGTGCCGCTTGATAGCACTTTTGATGACGCCTTCATTTACTGATGACGGAGAGTAGACTGATGGGGCGGTAATTGGCTGGGTTCAATTTGTCCTGCTTTTTGTGTACAGGACATACCTGGGCAATTTTCCACATAGCTGGGTAGATGCCAGTGTTGTAGCTGTATGGAACAGCTTGGCTGGGGCGTGCGACAAGTTCTGGAGCACAAGTCTTCAGTACTATCGCCGGAATGTTGCCAGGGCCCATAGCCATTGCACTATCCAATGCCTTCAGCCGTTTCTTGATATCATGTGGAGTGAATCGAATTGGTACAAGGCTGGCAGCTGTGATGCTGGGGACCTCTGGAGGAGGCCGAGATGGATCATCCACTCGGCCCTTCTGGCTGAAGATTGTTGCAAATGCTTCAGCCGTATCTTTTGCACTGATGTGCTGGGCTCCTCCATCACTGAGGATGGCCATATTTATGGAGCCACCTCCTGCAGTGTGTTGTTTAATTGTCCACCACCATTCACGATTGGATGTGGCAGGATTGCAGAGCTTAGATCTGATCCGTTGGTTGTGGGATTGCTTAGCGTTGTCTATCACTTGCTGCTTATGCTGTTTGACATGCAAGTAGTCCTGTTTTATAGCTTCACCAGATTGACACCTCATTTTTAGGTATGCCTGGTGCTGCTCCTGGCGTGCCCTCCTGTACTTTTCATTTGCCCAAGTGATTTTTAAATTTGTGACAAAATATCATTTCCAAAACTTCCCCACCATTTAAGTTAAACTGACTGGTCTGTAGTTGCAGGATTTATTGTTACACCCTTTTCTGAACATTTGCAATTCTCCAGTCGTTGTTTACTTAGTATAAGGTTGTTCACTGAGCAACTGCACAGAGTCACTGTTTATTGTGGATAAGGGTCACTCACTGAATTGGTACAGAGTCACCGTTTATTTAGTGTAAAGGTTACTGACAGTGTAAATGTACAGATCAACTTTTTGACGATAAGTGTCACTCTTTGTAACTGTACAGATTGGCTGTTTTTTCATCTCAAGGGTCACTCACTGTAACTGAATTTTGTTGTATTCATCTTTAAGAAAAGTTAAATCAGAATGAAGATGCCAGGGTAGGAGAAATTTGTTTGGACCAGAGATTGAATCATTTGAAGATATAGTGAAAGATAAATTCTGAGAAACCAGATTATGTTTTATGGCTTCATTCTCTGACTATGGAGCAATTGGACAAAAGCTCACAGCACCTCAAAACCCAGTTACTCACAGGCATTTCTCTGACTGCTGGAGCACTTTTGGAGGCAAGCATCCTTGCAAACAGAGGGTCTCAATTTCCCCAGAGGCAGTGAGCTCCCCGGGACTGGGATAGTTAGGGTTGACAACTTTGGATGATAGTATTTTTAGAGGTTCCAGGATTTACTCTCTTCAATTCCCCCACACCCACACCCACACCCACGCCATTGATCACCCAACACCCCCATCCTTGCGGCACACACACATTGACCGCTATGTTCATCCATCTTCATGGTACTC
Organism: Carcharodon carcharias; assembly: GCF_017639515.1. NCBI lineage: Eukaryota > Metazoa > Chordata > Chondrichthyes > Lamniformes > Lamnidae > Carcharodon > Carcharodon carcharias. Next base: position 127,601,013 of record NC_054469.1, on the reverse strand, counting down.
TGTGTTATTCACAATAAGAGGTTGCGGTGGAAGAATTAATCCTGGCTGGTCTTTTGGTTCAAGCTAGTTTATTTTCAATTCAACTCCTCAGTACTACTGACTTCCAAGTAGCTTCCGCACAAAGTGTTCCAGCTGTATCCTATTATTCTATTTAGATGGGATAATGAATGCCCATCACCTGTTTCACTAGCAATTTGTTTTTAACAAGGTGATTACCATATTAACAGAGTCCCCTCTTTTCTTTTTAAACTAAAAAAAACTTAAAGAACATTTTTTAAAAAAACAAACAGAAGGAAATAATGTCACGTATTTCCACATCTATAATTCCCATATTTATTTTACCATATATAAACAATTATAAAACAATTTTTTTCACACTGCCTCATTACAAAATAGGACATCCCTCTACCAACACATTTAATAATTTCTTAGAGGAGGCACTTCTTTTCATAAAACAGGCTGACAGTTAGTGACTTGTGTCAACCCATTTTATCTTGGAGATCTCTCTTCTCTCTAACATTTCTTATGCTGGCTAGTTCCGTACTTAGCCTTTTATCAGTGACTCTTTTCGTAGAATGAACGTTGTCCCAAAGGGACTGATTATCAACATAACATTCTGTGGGCAAACGTTTGCCCCTTATATAATATTTCTGTCAGTATATTGGATAAGTAAACCCCCATATCTAATGCTTCTACCAAGGCTGATGTTTCAGCAGCTAAGGTGCTTTTCACTACCCTTTTTATTTTCTTGGCCTCCCAAACCAGTGGGCAACATTTATCAGTCTTTCCTACTAAGAATATGATAAACCCTGCTGTGTTAGAGTACCCATCTGGGAGATTAGCATGTGAAACATCGCTAAAAATGACCAACCTCATATCTTCTGGATCACCCAAGGCTGGAAACTTGAGCAAATATCTCAGAAATTAATTTTTTAAGTGTTTTATTTGCTATCAGAACTTGCTCAACTGTAGCATGTTTCATCATGATACTCAGCTCCAACACATCAAAAAAAACATTAGGCCTAATCAGAGTGCACAACCAGTTCAACTGCCCAATCAAGCTTCTCAACTGTTCTGTTTCTTCCTTGATAGCAGGATCCTCTTTTTGTGAGGATCTACCACATGTTATTGGAATATGATTAACATATTCAGATAAGATTGTTGATTCAATGTCACTCCTAACTTGCTCTGCTTAATGTCTAAACCTATGTATTTAAAGGCCTCTGAAGCCTGACTTCCGACCTGGAATTCCTTCTTTATCTTCTCGATTACCCATTGTTCAAATTCTACAGAGCCTCCCCACAGGAAATCAACATGCATGATAAAGATTCCAGCTAGTTTCTCCTTATGGTACCAGTAGACCATCGTGGGGCCTGCCTTTAACTGACTGCAACCTGTTTTCAACAGGACAGACCTCACGGAAAAATACCATACTCCTGATGCATCATTCAACCCATAAACACACTTGCTCAATTTCCATAGCTTTCCTTCTATATCCCCGGCTTCTTTGGGTGGTTTCAAAAAAACTTCCCTTTGAAACTTCTTACCCTGTAAAAATGCAGCCTTTATATCAGTCAATTTGCACTCCCAGGAATAGGATGGCAAAATAGCTAAAAAAAATCTTCAAACTTACTTTCCCCGGGGTAGGTGAGTCCACTCTGACACCCTGATCTCCTCGACTCTCTTCAAAGCCTTGGGCTACTAATCTCATTTCAGCATTATATGTGCCGTCTGGCAATACCTTTTCTGTGCAGATCCATCTGTGAGATAAAGCTGGCTGTCCTTGGTCAGGTATTTCAGTATATACCCCAAATTCCTTCAACTTTCTAATTCTTTCCATTTGGCTTCCTTTATCAGCTTACTTTCCAATTTATTAGCAGCCACTAGAATCTCTCAGTCATAAGGACATCTACTTCTATTGAGATTGCTAGCTTACTCTCTAGTCCCCCTTGTTAAGCTATGGCCTCTACTCACATTCCTCTCCCTTTCTGGACTGCTACTATATGATCGTTCTCCCATGCAAATCTGTGATCATTTCCTAGGGTCATGATCACTTTCTGGTCCACTGTCAGAATTCATACTGCGCTTTCTGGATTTCCACTTCTTTACCTTGGTTTGCCAATCAATAGGTCTTGTCTCCTGTCCTTCATCGTGCACATTTAGCCAATGTTTGCATTTCCTAGTTGCCTTTCCTACTCCCCTATGATAGTGGCATCCCTCCACACACTGGTCCCTTCTGGCATGTATGTTACCTTTGTTCCTTCTTTGGGTAGTTGCTTTTTTGGACGAATAGCATTCTCCTGTACCTCAGTATTACTTTGTTCATAGTCAGCCAACCCTGTATCTGCCGTCGTCTGCTCCTCATAACTACCCAGTGTATGTGTATGTGAAGTGCATGGTGCCTCTTTACGTTCTATTTCCTGTTCAGAACCTGCAAAGATATAGTCAGTACCAATTAACTGTGAAGAATGTACCCTACCAATCTGATTGCCGTGTTGCACGATTACTACTTTACCATCACCCCCTATTACCTTGCCAGGTCCTTTCCACTCTTTCTGGCCTTCCCTTTTATAATATACTGTGTCTCCTTGCCCATGACCTTATCAACAATTGTCTTTTTGTCCTTACCATGCATCACAGTGGATAGACTAAATCCGTTTGCCATATCTATGAAGTGTAATAAGAAAATACCACTATACTTGTCCCAAACTTTCAATTCTGTTGCCACTGCATCGTTAAACTCCCTGGCTAGTGGCAAGCTCGCAACAGAACGCAGTGGTATCTTGTGATGTTTAAGGCAAATTTCACACCGAGCAGTGATTTGTTCAGTAAGGTCATCATATCCTTTATTGACCACTCCCGCATCTCAAAGTAGAGTCTTCAGTTTCTGTGGCGCCGGATATGCAAACTGCCTATGTAATTTCTAAATGATCTTTTTACTGTCTATCAAATTCTTATTCTTGGCAGTTAACAAAATTTCATGAACTTTTTGATGAGAAATCTCTGGCTTCCTTAGTGACAAGTAGTAATGGCCTGACCGAGTAAAATGTAGATTCACATTTTTCCCCAAACACGACTGCTCTATCATTCTTCATATCTAACGTCATCTGAGCTTTCTTCATTGGAGATCGGCTCAACAATAGTGATATCTCGTTAGAAACCACATCAGTATTGATAAACAGATTGATCCCTCCTATCTTACAAGGGAGGACCACCTGTTTGGAGGATGTTAATGTGTTGTCATCTCCGAACCTGAAGCAGATAGATCTTTTGTATTCCTTGACCTTCCGCCGGTTTGCCTCACCGAGAGACTCCAGGTAGCAGTTAAACCAGTCCATGCCACACACAGTAGAAGTGTAAGTACTGTCCAGAACTGCACAGCTGAAGGAATCAAGATACTCATCACTGGATTCAAACTCTCAGTGATCAACACAATTCCATCATGGCAGTCACCATCATCACTTTCAGTTTCAGATGAATCCATCTCATGGGTCAATTCAAAAACAAGATTCTTTTGCTGTGGGCAGTTCAACGTGTAATGATACTGGGAATCACACCAAAAACACTGATTAACCATTCCCCATGCATTTTTTGGGTTTAAAATCCTAGGGTCACTGTCCCAGGCATGCTTTTTGTCCCAACTCTCAAATTGGGTAGCCTTATGGCCATTTGCAGACCTCTTGTCATTAACCCCATCTTTGCATTGGAATCTTCATCTAATATTTGGTCAAGCTCAAAATTTAGCCGCCATTGAATCCTCTCTCCTTTTTTTTACAGCATAGTTGTTTGCATTTGCTAAAAAAGTGGCAGGGAATGACTGTTTCCCCAGAAATTTTTTTTAGAGGAGCAACCATTTGATTTAAGAGAGATTCTCTCCCCGGAACTGAACCCCTGTTAGTACTAAAAGACAATCAACATGGGAAACGTGAGCACAGTTCATTAATTTAAATGCCAATACCGATTCTGGAATTTCAAGTTCAAATCTCTGTAGTCCCCTGTACCATTTATCAAAATCCATGATATATTCTTCAATAGACTGATCATCTGATCTCCTAAACCTATCAAAGATCGCTCAAGCTTCATACGCTTCCAATAATTCATCCTTTTTTTTAAACTTTTCCAAAAATTGTAACAGAAGGCTTAATCCCTCACCATGATCCAAACCATCTACTTTCCACTCTGAAAATACCTTACTCGTTATCTTACTTTTGGCTGGTAATGCTAACACCAAAGCAATACCTTGCTTCTTCCAGGGTACAGAAGTAACCTGGGTCCACGTTTCAACTTCTGCCTTCCATTGCTGATCAGGCTCAGAGTCAGAAAAAATTGGTGGATAGTCAAAGCTTGCGATTTTGCAATGTCCTTCCCCCATTCCGTAACTTAAATTGTCAGCAACAGTACACTTCTTTTCCCTCAGAGGATTGAGACAGAAATCTTCATATACAGCAATTAATCAGCAAGGCTTAAAGTTCATCCTCTGCTACCATGTTATTCAAAATAAGAGGTTGTGGTGGAATAATTAATCCAGGCTAGTCTTTTGGTTCAAGCTGGTTTATTTTCAAAACAACTCCTCAGAGCTACTAACTTCCACGTAGCTTCCACACAAAGTGTTTCAGCTATATCTTTTTATTCTATTTAGATGGGATAATCAATGCCCATCACCCTGTTTCACTAGCAATTGTTTTTAACAAGGTGATTGCCATATTAACACCCTGCCTCCACTCTTCTGCCATTGGTTGCCCTACACATCCACCCTTGCAACACACTGCCTTCCCGTGGCCAGTTGGAAAGTGAACAGACCTGATTGGGTGAATCTTGATATCATCCTTTTTAAAACTAATATCAAAAATGTTGAAAGGAAAGGTTTTTCTTAAATGCCTAAAGGGATAGGTCAGGGGAGTGGGACTGACTGGATTGCTCTACCAAGAGCTGGCAAGGACTCGATGGGCAGACTCACCTCCTTCTGTGCCCTAAAGACTCCAAGGGCTGGATTTTTGTGGAAGAGATGGAATCGGGAGGAGAGTTCATTTGCAGATCCCGAACCAGAGTTGGTCAGTGTTGAGGCCAGTGATTGGAGAGGGGACAGGTCTGCTGGTCAATTAGTGGCTGGGGAGTGCGTGGGAAGAAGGGCAGTGCCAGAATGGAGGTGGGACACAGGGACATGGGCCACATTTGGCCTGACTCAGCTCCCAATGCTGTGGCTGTTGTCTGTGAAAGATTTGAAAATTGGAAAGAATCTGCATGTTCATCTTGGCCAGGACAGATGGAGACCTGAACCTGAGATCCATTAGGGAAATGTTAGGGTTATTAAAGACTGGCTAACTAATAGAAGACAGAGAATTGGGATACGGGGGACATTTTCAGGATGGCAACCTGTAACTAGTGGAGTGCCACACGGATCAGTGCTGGGGTCATATTTATTTATATTAATGACTTAGATGAGGGAAGTGAATGTACTATCGTCAAGTTTGCGGATGATACAAAAATAGGTGGGAAGGCAAGTGGTAAGGATGACACAAACAGTCTACAGAGGGATATAGATTAATTGAGCGGGCAAAAACGTGGCAGATGGAATATAATGTGTGAAAATGTGAGGCTATGCACTTTGTCAGGAAGAACAGAGGAGCTGAATATTATTTAAATGGAGAAAGACTGAAGAAAGCTGCAGCACAGAGGGATTTGTGGTTCCTCGTGCATGAATCCCAAAAAGCTAGCATACAAGTTCAGCAGGAAATAGGGGAGGCAAATGGAATGTTGGCCTTTATTTCAAGGGAAATGGAGTGTAAAAATAGGGAAGCCTTGCTAAAACTATACAAGGCACTAGTTAGACCACACCTAGAATTCTGTGAACAGTCTTTGTCCCCTTATCTAAGGAAAGATATACTGGCACTGGACGCAGGCCAGATAAGATTAGATAGACAGACATATTTTTAGTCAGTAAGGGAATCAAGGGTTATGGGGGAAAGGCAGGAAAGCAGAGTTGAGGATTATCAGATCAGCCATGATCTCATGGAATGGCGGAGCAGACTCAATGGGTCGAATCGCCTACTTCTGCTTCTACATCTTACGGTTTTATGGTTTCTTTGTGCAATAGATTTACATCAAAACTTGCACTTTTTAAATCACTTTGAGCATTTTCAATGCTGCAGACTCTGTGACAGGCTGGAGTTGTTCAGCTTTACACAGCTCCCAATGGCCTCCTACCCTCGTGAAATTTCCAGGACTTTAGAAGGCAAGCTCTTAATGAGCCTCTTTGTGCAAAAATGCGCCCAATTAATGATGCAGGTGACCGCTTTCTTGCCCTCCCCTGCCCTCACAAAAGCAGGCAGGGTTGGGAGCAGAGGTGGTAGGCCAGCTCACATGCCATTGGTGCCATTTTTTTTAGTTGCCCACCTTTGTGCCGACCTATTTTGGCACATGAAAATCCAAGTCTGTAACTCCTTGCTGCTGGCAGGGGTTTCGCTCACTGGGATGGTTGGTTTGGTTGCGAGTTTCTATTCATTCATTTTAATAGACAGAAAAACATGTGTTATGCATGGCAATTCCTATTTGACAGTACATTTGATAGCAGCTCCTCACTGACTTGGAAGACAACTTATTCATTTAGCACAAGTTTAACTGTGTCACTTATTTCCTTGATAGATGAGTTCCTGCTGTTATCCATATCTTGATATGAGTTCATTGTCATGGTTAAAGACCTCCTCTGCTTCCTCATTCAAGCAAGTGGCCATATGCTCTAGTGAGGAAGTCCTCTCGATTAGTTTTCTAGTTGTGTTTTTTTATTGGAAAAGCAGATTTGCATACAGTTACAGAATTTTCTGCTTGTCGGGCAGGTGTGTGCCTGACCTGAACAAGCGTAAAATGACGTCATTGCGCACTTGTGCATTATTTCGGTCGACGCGCAGGAGCTGGCAGCGTACCCGCCAATTATTAAAAGGCCTAATAAGGCCATTAATACTCTAATTGAATTACATTTTTCACTGCCCGTCCAACCTTGGCATTTTTTGCAAAATCTTATCCATGGGCAGGATGAGGTTTCGATCCGTCATTGAAAAAAAAAATTCATATTAATTTCTAACAAGTCCCTGCTCATGTAACAGAGTCACATGAGGGGACATGTTTTTAACACCTCAAATTCTTTATTTTTTTTTATATCTTCCTCTCCTGGAGGCAGCCCTGTGCCTCAGGAAGCTTTTCCTGCGTGTACCTGCGCTCATGTGCGAAGTTCCTCCCTCGGGCCCGCTCCCACACTCAGGCAACACTGCAGCACACGCCTTACACTTGGTGGGCCTTAATTGGCCCGCCTGCACGAAATTGCGGTCGCGACCCGATCACCGGCGGTGGTCGGTTTCCCGAATGCTCCCGCGCGCCACCGCTGAGCCCACCCAACGAGCAGAAAAGTTCTGCCCCATTTTGGCTGAACGATTTGCTGGATTTGCTGTGTTTTCTTTATTTTGCAAATCTTCTGTAAGTTGATTATGAAGATCACGATTTGAAAAAATATTTTTCAGTGCAATGGAAATTGTTCCAAACTTGTTTGGGTAAAAAAAAAATTAAACTGTTGAAAATCAGGCCTGCTCCATATTTGAATAGAAGAAATATCTTTTTGCCTAGAAGATGCATTTAATGCGTGGTTTTGTTACAATGCTGGAGAAGTTTATGTTCAAAAGCAAACAGCCGAACAAACATGAAGCTGAGCTGCTCAGTGCTGGACGTGACGTGTCATCGTTAGGTGCTACTTTTCAGAAATATGTGACAAGAGATTGGAAGGAAGTGACTAGTGATGTCCCACATGGATCTGTGTGGGCCCTCAATTTATGAATGATTTAGGTAACACAATAGAGAGCCATATATCTACACTTGCTGATGACACAAGGATTGTTGACATTGTAATTTTATGCTTCCATCTACACTACTTACTAAGATAGTTTAGGTGATGGACAAAACTGTGGCAGATGGATTTCAATGCAGCTTAGTCTGAGGCCATCATTTTAGACCAAAGAAGGATAGATGTGAATATTTTTTTTAAACCTGATAAACTAGGAACAGTGGAGGTCCAAAGAGATTTAGAATTCCATGTACAATATTCATTAAAGGTCGTAGTCAGGTGCAAAAACTAATCAAAAATGTTAATGTATGTTAGCCTTTAGATCTAGAGGGTTAGAATACAGGTAGATAATTAGCTAAAATGCATGAGGGACCGTAGACTCTATTAGAGAGAGAGAAACAACTGGTTATGTAGCTTGAGGGGCAGCACTCTGCATCAAGCATGGGGGCAAAGAGGCATGTCCCAACTCTACCTCAGCTGGAACGAGAACTGAACCTATGCTGTAGGTGTTATTCTGAACCACACACTAGCCATCTAGCCAACTGAGTTAGCCACTCCTTTGCAAGAATACAAAGAACAGGAAATTTTGCTACAGCTATGTAAAGTCCTGGCTAGACTACATCCAGAGTGCTTTGTACAGTTCTGACACCTTAGGAAGGATCTATTGACTTTCAAGTTGAAGATTCACCAGAATGTTGCCAGGGTACCAAATATTAGAATATGAGGACAGATGACATAAACCAGCTTGTAGTTCCTGAAATATAGAATTACTGATTTGATTCAGGTTTTTGGTATTTTGAAAGGAATTGACGGTGTAGGAATAGAGAAACTTGTTCTTTTGATGGGAGAATCTGGGACAAAGGGACATAGCCTGAAATTAGAGTCAATTAATTCAGCAGATAAGTTAGGAAACACTTCTTCTCTCAAAAGGTGGTAAAAGATGGAACAATCTTCCACAAAAAGATGTTAGGTCGATTAATAATTTTGAGTTATTTTTTATTTATTCGTTAATGGGATGTGGATGTCGCTGGCTAGGCCAGCATTTATTGCCCATCACTTATTGTCCTTAAAAAGGTGTTGGTGAGTTGCCTTCTTGAACTGCTGCAGTCCATGTGTTGTAGGAACACCCACAGTGTTGTTAGGGAGGGAGATCCAGGATTTTGACCCAGCGACAGTAAAGGGACAGTAATATATTTCGAAGTCAGGATGGTGTGTGGCTTGGAAGGGAACTTAGTTGGGGGTGTTCCCATGCATCTGCTGCTCTTCTCTTTCTAGGTGGTAGAGGGTGAGGGTTTGGAAGGTACTGTCGAAGGAGCCCTGGTGATTTGCTACAGTGCACCTTGTAGATGGTATACACGGCTGCCTTTGTGCATCCGTGGTGGAGGGAGTGAATGTTTAAGGTGGATGGGATGTAATTCAAGCAGGCTGTGTTGTTCTGGATGGTGTCAAATTTCTAGTGTGTTGTTGGAGCTGCACTCATCCAGTCAAGTGGAATGTGTTCCATCGCAATCCTCACCTGAGCCCTGTAGATGGTGGACAGGTTTTGGGGTGTCTTTGCAGAATTCCTAGCCCCTGACCTGCTCTTGTAGCCACAGTATTTATATGGCTATTCTAGCTCAGATTCTGGTCAATGGCAATGCCCAGGATGTTGATAGTGGGGGTTTCAGTGATGGTTATGCCATTGAATGTCAAAGAGATATGGTTAGATTCTTTCTTGTTGAAGATGGTTATTGTCAGCACATGTGTGGCATGAATGTTACTTGCCACTTGTCAGCCCAAACCTGGATATTGTCCAGGTCTTGCTGCATATAGACACAGATGGCTTCACTATCTGAGGAGTCACAAATGGTGCTGAACATTGTGCAATCATCAGCAAGTATGTCCACTTCTGACCTTCTGATGGAAGGAAGTTCATTGGTGAAGCAGCTGAAGATGGTTGGGCCTAGGACACTATTCTGAGGAATTCCTGCAGTGATGTCCCGGGACTGAGATGGTTGATCTCCAACAACCACAACTGTCTTCCTTTGTGCGAGGTATGACTCCAACCAATGGAGAGTTTTCCCCGTGTTTCCCATTGGCTTCAGTTTTGGAGCAGTAATGAGCCTAATTAGTTAGCGGACGGGTTCTCCGCAATGGCCCATTTCCACCTCTGGCTAAATGGGGGTCAGTTATCCTGCCAGCGGGAATGGGCCACGTTGGCTCCCCCCATGATTCTATGGACCCTTTCATCACCTAGCCCGCTCCAGCAGGCTCCATTAAATCCCAGCCATGATTTCAGAACATTGGCTCCCATTGCTACACTGTATTGTGTTTAAGGCCTTGAAGAGAGTGCAGGAGGAATTTACTAGAATGGTACCAGGAATGAGGGGCATTGGTGGATCAGGAGACATTAGAGAAGGTGAGATTGTTCTCTTTACAGCAGATTAATGCTCCTTGATGTGAGATCAATCCAAGATCAATAGATTTTTGTGAACAAGGGTTATTAAGGGATGTGGAACTAGGAGGGGAGGGCATGTTGTGGAAGGCTGTAGTGTTGTGGTAGGACGCGGGGTTAGTTGGAGTTAGGATGCAGATCAGTCATGATCTCATTAAATGACAGAAAAGGATGAAGGGGTCTGAATGATCTGCTCCTATATTCTTAATTCTGACAAATTTCATTATTGTTTTTATTGTAATGAGCCTGGTACAGCCTGGAAATATTCCAAAGATGGAATTAAAACTTGTTCTGACTCACTCTGATCAGTTGGATCTATTTCTAGTCAAACTATGATCACATACAAATTTGAGAACAGTCAATTGCTTTTCTTTCTCATTTCTCAATGTCAAGTTTCTGCTTGTGTCAAACTTAAAAATAGCTGATGTTGAGCCTAAGTACCTGATAAACTAGAAGATTAGGGAATCCTAGTGTTTGAAATTGTGCCATTGGTTCCCTTCAGCCTGTGCAATTTAGTTATTCTCATGTAAAGTAACCTGATTTTAAAATTTGCATGGATTAGTAAATTCAGCATATGCCAGTTCAGAGCGGCACAATTTAAAACATAGTGGATGACCAGTAAATTAGTTTGAATGCCTTGGTTCTTTGGGACAGTGCAGACATAGCTTTTATTGCTATTTTTTGCCCTTTGATCATTTTCAGCTTTGAAAATTATTGGTTGTATTAAAAGAGCAGTAACTTAACTGAATCATCTGCAATGCACTATAAGGGTACTATATCAATGGGACTATATCAATGCATTTAAGGGTACTGTAAAAAGTGTCCTTAGTTGGGCCTGATTGTGCTTGGGACAAGTTTGAATGTGCAGCATTTGGAGAGATACCAGAGCTGAAGTTGAATTTCAATTTTTTCCGTTTTCAGTACATATCCAATTAGCTTTTGAAAGCTATTATTGAATCTGTTTCTAGCACCCTTTCAGGCAGTGTGTTCTAGATCACAGCTACTTGCTGCATAATTTTTTGTTTCCTTATATTACCTCTAGGTCTTTTGCCAAAAATCTTACATCTGTCTCCTCTGGTTAACGACCTGCCTGTCAGTGGAAATTGCTTTTCCCTTTGTGCCCTGTCTAAATGTCTCATAACTTTGAATGCCTCTATTAGATCTTCTGTAAGCATTCTCTGCTGAAAAGAGAACAATCCCACCTTCTCTAATCTCTCCCGATCCACCAACATCCCTCATTCCTGGTATCTTTCTAGTAAATTCCCCCTGCATTCTCTTCAAGGCCTTAAGCACAACACAGTGTAGCAATGGGAGCCAATGTTCTGAAATCATGGCCGAAGTTTGATGGAGCCTGCTGGAGCGGGCTAGGTAATGAGAGGGTCCATAGAATCATTGGGGAGTCCGCGTGGCAGGATAACTGACCCCCATTTAGTCAACATGGAAATGGGCCGATGCAGGGACCCCATCTGCTAACTAATTAGGCTCATTTTTGAGCCACTTAAAGGCAATTGACCCTGAGCCCACAGGGATTTATTGGTGGCTCAGGGATTCTTCCAAACTTGCACAGGTCTCCAGTGCCTCCTGAAGTGCTCCCAGCAATCCTGTCAAATAAGTCCCTCTTTAAAAGGTACTTACTGCCTGATCGAGGGGCCTGACATCGGCATGGGGGTTTCCTTCTAAGAACCACTCCCTGCCCTTGCATCTGACCCCTCTCCCCCTCGCTGGTGGCCCCCTTCCCCTGACCCCCAACCCACTACCCTCACCTGTCTCCAGAGATCCCTGGCGAAAGTCTCACTGGATTACCAGCAACAGCCACTGCCCCCGATGTCGCTGCCTGTAATGTGGAACTGGCCAGCAGCTCTCGGGGGGGGTGATTTCTGCCCCGCTGGGGACTTACTTATGTTGGAGTGACATGGTGCCGGATTGCATTTAAATAGCATTGGGCACCCATTGGAGAGAGAGACATGGGTTTCCCACCCGCTGTCCCACTGGTGGGCTGAACACGTGTCACCTACATTAATTTCCACCCCATGTGCTACCTTGTCTGGCATTGGGTGCTCTATGAAATAAATGGAAAGTAAGCATCCAGTTGTCCGGAAGGTTTATATGTATCTGAGTTTATTAAAACCTTGTTTGGAGCTTGACATAGAAAAGCAGCAATTAAGGTCAGCATTTTGACCCAGGTTTACTTTTTTGCACTCCTGACCTTGTGCCCTAGTATAGCATAGCAATTTGAGCTAAAATTTGGACATATTGTATTGCAGTTTGCAATTTTAAATCTTTGACCTGATATGTAATCTCTAACATCTGCCTAAACTGTTTAATGTCATCTTGAAAATTGGCTGAGCAAATCCGTTTTTAGTTAAGCTTTGCAACAGTACTTTATCTGTATATTATCTGAATCTTGCTATGTGTGGAATCGTGAACCTGTAATATGATAGATCCAAATTTAACAGTTCAGACAACATTAGAACTAATAGTGCCTATATCCCAACCTCCAATGTCAACCATAAATGGCATAATATTATCCTAATATTCTGTTTATTTTAATAAAAAGTTTTAATTAAATTTAGTTCCAAATAAAGTGGAAATATTAAAGCCTATCTTATACTGCTGTGAGGGAGTTACAAGTGACCTGTAGTTTTTTTTGTCAACTTTGAAGTCGAGGCTGCCTATTCATATTTCCAGCTTTTACTGGGACTCCTCTGATAGCTTGACTCATTAAGACATCAAGGCCTAGATTTTTACCTGCCTTTCGGGTGCACGGTATCGTGAGAATTCCCGGCTCCATGAACCCAATTTCTAAATGTCTGATGTCAGATTTTCGGTCTGCGGGGACAGGTTATATTAGAAATCGGGGTGGGCCACCCCAGAAGTACTGAGGGGTTAAAGGCGAACCCAGCACAGGTTGGGCAACTCAGGCACAGATAAAAAGCGGGCCCTCAGAAAGGTCTATTTGAAAGGTTGGCTCATGGTGAAGTCCCTGTGCCTTGGAGGAGACGTCATTGACTTATCAGGTGGGTGGAAACTCTGTAAATAGTGTCCAACTGGCAGCTGAGCCTGGAACAGATGGTCCATCATGGACTTTCCCTAGGAAAAATCGTAATTGTTGCTGCCTATTCACAGTGTATTCTACTGAAGTACTGAAAGCATGAAATTGATTCACAAGATACAGCCATGGAAGTGTACCTGGTACAGATGTTCTGCAGTTACGTAGTTAGCTGCAAAGACTTGGTGGATGAATGATGAATAGTACCACGCTCATTATCCCATCCACTTGTCATCTTGCTACGAATCTATCAGGATGCACCCACACAGTTGAGCCTGTCCCTTACATCTGCAAACTGTCATGGCAAAACAGTGTGACTAAGGGGGAGTAAACCAGTAGGGATGTCAGTGGTTGTGGAGCATAACGTGCTGCCTTGGTGTCACAGTCACAACATACATGGCACCGAGCATTTGTGCAGAGCCATTTTCTCCACCAACCTTAACAGTAATCTTTGATTACTGGGGAAGGTGGTGACATAGTGATATTTTCACTGGACTAGTGAACCAGAGACCCTGGGAAATGCTCTATGGGCATGGGTTTGAATTCCACCACGGCAGATGGCAAAATTTGAATTCAATAAAATTCTGGAATTAGAAGTCTGATGATGATCATGAAACCATTGTTGATTGTTATAAAAACCCATCTGGTTCACTAATGTCCTTTAGGGAAGATAAGCTGCTAACCTTACCTGGTCTGGCCTACATGTGACTCCAGACCCACAGTAATGTGGTTGACACATTGGATGTATCAAACTGCAATGAAATCTAAAACGACCAGGCACCCTAGGCACCAGAAACAACAACGGCAAATTCAGCCCTGTTGACCCGGAAAAGTCCTCCTTATTCTGGGGGCTAGTGCCAAAATTAGGAGAGCCATCTCACAGACTCAAGCAATTGCCTGACATAGTCATACTCACAGAATCATACCTTACAGACAATGTCCCAGACACCACCATCACCATCCCTGGGTATGTCCTGTCCCACTGGACAGACCCAGCAGAGGCGGCGACACAGTGGTATGCAGTCGGGAGGGAGTTGCCCTGGGAGTCCTCAATATCGTCTGGACTCCATGCATTTTCATGACATCAGGTCAAACATGGGCAAGGAAACCTCCAGAAGATTACCATGTACCAACTGCACCTCCCCTCAGCTGATGAATCAGCGCACCTCCATGTTGAACACCACTTGGAGGAAGCACTGAGGTTGGCAAGGGCACAGAATGCACTCTGGGTGGGGTTCTTAAATGTTCATCACCAAGTGTGGCTCATTAGCACCACTTCTAAAGGACATAGCTGCTAGACTGGGTCTGCAGCAGGTGGTGAGGGAACCAGCAAGAGGGAAAAACATACTTGCTTATCCTCACCAATCTGCCTGCTATAAATGCATCTGTCCATGACTGTATCGGTATGAGTGACCACCACACAGTCCTTGTGAAGACGAAGTCCAACCTCCATGTTGAGGATACCCTTCCTTGTGTCGTGTGACACTACCACCGTGCTAAATGGGATATATTTCAAACAGATTTAGCAACACAAAGCTAGGCAACCATGAGGTGCTGTGGGCCATCAGCAGCAACAGAATTGTACTCAAACACAATCTTTAATCTCATGGCCTGGCATATCCCCCACTCTACCATTACCACCAAGCTAGGGGATCAACCCTGATTCAATGTAGAGTGCTGCAGGGTACGCCAGGTACAGCACCAGGCATATCTAAAAATGAAGTGTCAGCCTGGTGAAACTACAACACAGGACTACTTGCATGCCAAACAGCTTAAGCAAGAAGTGATAGACAGAGTTAAGTGATCCCACAACCAACAGATCAGATCTAAGCTCTGCAGTCCTTCCACACCCAGTCGTGAATAGTGGTGGATGATTAAATAACTCTGGAGAAGGAGGCTCCACAGTTATCCCCATCCTCAATGGTGGGGAAGCCCAGCATTTCAGCCAGAAGTGCCGAGTGAATGATCCATCCTGGCTTCCTCTGGAGGTCCACAGCATCACAGATGCCAGTCTTTAGCCAATTCGATTCACTCCACATGATATCAAGAATCAGCTGAAGGCACTGGATACTGCAAAAGTGTGGGCCCTGACAATATTCCGGCAATAGTACCGTAGACTTCTGTGCTCCAGAACTTGCTGAGCCCTTAACCAAACTGTTCCAGTAAAGCTACAACACACACTCAGCAATGTGGAAAATTGCCCAGGTATGTCCTGTACGCACAAAGCAGGACAAATCCAACTCAGCCAATTACTGCCCCATCAGTCTACTCTCGACCATCAGTAAAGTGATGGAAGGGGTCATCAAAAGTACTGTCAAGCGGCACTTGCTTAGCAATAGCATGCTCACTGACGTTCAATTTGGGTTCCACCATGGTCAATCAGTTTCTGATCTCATTACAACCTTGGTTTAAACATGGACAAAAGAGCTGAACTCCAGAGATGAGGGGAGCATGACTGCCCTTTGTATTAAAGCAGCATTTGACTGAGTGTGGCTTCAGGGAGCCCTAGCAAAACTGGAATCAGTGGGAATCAGGGGGAAAACTCTCAGCTGGTTGGAGTCATATCTACCACAAAGAAAGATGGTTGTGGTTGTTGGAGGTCAATCACCTCAGTTTCAGGACATCATTGCAGGAGTTCCTCAGAGTAGTTTCCTAAGCCCAACCATCTTCAGCTGCTTTATCAATGACCTACCTTCTTTCATAAGGTCAGAAGTGGGGATGTTCGCTGATGATTGCACAATATTCAGCACCATTTATGATTCCTCAGCTACTGAAGCAATTTCAATGTCCTAAATGCAGCATGACCTCAACAATATTCAGGCTTGGTCTGACAAGTGGCAAATAACATTCATGGCACACAAGTGCCAGACAATCTTCATCTCCAACAAGAAAGAATCTGACCATTGCCCCATGATATTCAATGGCATTATCATTGCTGAACCTCCCACTATCAAAATCCTTGGCGTTACCATTGACCATGGACTAGCCATATAAATACTGTGGCTACAAGAGCAGGTCAGGGGCTAGGAGGAGGATTTTCCCCATGTTGGGCAAGTGCAGTGGGGCCCAGGAACGATCCGCCGCCCGTGATCGGGCCCCGGCCACGATTTCATGCTGGCTGGCCAATTAACGGCCAACCAGCATGAAACATGTGCTGAAACACTTAGCGCTGCCAAGGTGGGATGGAGGGGGTGGGGAGGGGGGATGTGGAGGAAAGAGGGCAAGTGCAGACGTCTGTGCATGTGCATGGGTTCACTCACAGGAAGCTCCCTGAAGACACAGAGCTGCCTCAAGGAGCTGAAGATTTTCCACATTAAAAATAAAATTTTGAAAAATAAGGAAAACATGTACCCTCGTGTTACTCTGTCAGATGAGCAGGGACATGTTGCAAATGAGTTTTGAAAATTTTTATTTTATTTTTAATTAGCATCGGAAACCTCATCCCGCCCGTGGATGTGGTTTCCTCAAAAATCGAAAGGCTGCTTGGTCTATTCACCGGCCAGCCAATCGTAAGGGAAAAATTCTAGTTAATTAATGGGCTTAACAGGCCTCTTAATTGCTGCCGACTCCAGCGCACGTCCGCCAACCGAAATATCGCATGGGCACGTGATGATGTCAGGATGTTCGTCCGACGTCATCGCGTGCTATTTCACGCTTGTGCGTGTTGAATGTGTGCCTGCACGCCAAGGTGAAAATTCAGCTCTAGGAATCCTGCAGTGAGTAACTCACTTCCTGACTCACCAAAGCCTGTCCACCATCTACAATGCACAAATCAGGAGTGTGATGGAATACTGTCCACTTTTCTGGATGAGTGCAGTTCCAACAACACTCAAGAAGCTTGACACCATCTAGGATCAAGCAGCCTGTTTAATCGGCACCCCATCCACAAACATTCGTTCCCTCTCCCACCAACACACAGTGGCAACATTGTGTACCATCTACTAGGTGCTTTGAAGTTACCAAGGCTTCATAGACAGCACCTTCAAAACCCACAGCCACAACCAAGAAAGACAAGGGCAGCAGACAGGTGGGAGCACCACCACCTGAAAGTTCCACTGCAAGCTCCACTCACCATCCTGATTTGGAAAAACCACCTTTCCTTCGCTGTCTCTGGGTCAAAATCCTGGAACTCACTCCCTAACAGCACTGTGGGTGTACCTACATCACATGGACTGCAGCGCTTCAAGAAGGCAGCTCACCATCACCTTCTCAAGGGCAATTAGGGTTGGGTAATAAATGCTGTCCTAGCTGGCAACACTTACATCTCATGAACAAATAAAAGAAAATTGATTATATGGTGAAAATGGTGAGTCCATGTAAGCACACAAAAGTGAAAGAGAGCATTGCAATGTGAGTGGCTCATAACCCTTTTCGCCTTACATATTTATTGGTTATAGAGGTGCTGCAGGGGAAGGGATGGGTCTAGCTGCCCCATGGATTTTTGATCTTGGTGGAAGAGGTCCAGAAGAGGAGAGCTGTCCTACCCTGTTGGCCAGTGCAATCCACTTACAACAACCAAGAAGGCCTGGATTTACAGGCACAGTGAAGAGAAATATCGCTACATGCACTTTATATCAGGCTAAAATAAAATCAAATTGTTGTTGCAATTGAAAAGGGTGAAGAACAATAAGGAGGTAGGCCGATCTAGGTGTGGGTCAATTTGCTCAGTTGAACAGATGGCCATAGAGATTGCCAGGGTTCCTGAACAGCTTATAAAGATATTGTTAAAGTCAAGTCGAGGTGAAGTCATCAGAAGCAATGAGATTTTGGAGGGCTTCTCCCTTCTCTGGTCTTTCATATAAGAATCCAGTGCTCAAAGGCCTAAGCACTGAGATGCTCCTTGCACCTTTCATTGTCCATCCAAACTTGACTTTAAAGAAGGCTCAATGATCAGACTCCACAAACAGATTCTGGGCAGCTGGTGCATCTCAAGCATGTGTGCTGGATACAAGGCACTCATCCACATGGCATTGCCACACATCGGCCTAGGTGTAAGCATTGCAGCTCAACAAGCCATGTATGCTCCAGGGAATATTGCTTGTCTGCTGTCCCCACTAATTGGTAGCTTTTGTATTCTAGGTGGCAGGGGATGTGTTTTGTGAGGGAAGCTGAAATCTATGAAATTCTGGGATGTTGCATATGGTGCTCATCTCAGAAACTGGACCATTGGCCAGAATGGATGGTGCGCAGGTTTTTCAAAGAGCTGTTGTTGCACAGTTATGGGCTTATCTTGTGCAATGTGCTTATCTGCATTTTGCTGGCACATACAATTCAATTGGCATGGAGAGGGTGTAAAGTTTTAAGGGGTGTCACTCTCAGCATTTTGGCATGCTTTGATTATGGACAAGATAGTCCTGGGCACCTCACTTACAGGCCCTGGCATTTATGTGAGGGGGGCAGGTTGTGGAGGATTTCTTCCATGTGTGTTTGCAATATGTCGAGGTCAATAGTTATGATTGTGAAGGTTTCAACCATTCTAATGAAACTGAGCCAAACTCATTGTTGATGGTTCTCTCCCCTAGGGGATGAGCATTCCCCAGAGTAATTGTGGTGTCAATGTAAAAGGTTCTTGAAGTTTCTCACCAAGGACTGGCTGATGGTAACTGTGAGATAGGAAGACCTTATGTGAGTCAGTTTTGCACAAGGACGTGTCTGGTGATGATTCACTCCTGCACAGAGTCAGCCCTGGCTACATGGCCGTGCCTCCCAGCTGCTCTGTCATTGGCGGCCTCCTCATCCTCCTCTATTTGGGAATCATCAGGGTGAACAGGGGCTTTCCCCTCCTACTCATCTTCCTCCTTCTCCTTGGAGGTTGCAGTTGTGCCCATGGCATTGTTGTGATCAATTCCAAGGCCCCTCCGCTGCACAATGTTGTGCAGCATACAGCACATTACTAGTATTCTTGATATCCTAGGTGGGGCATACTGTGTGGCTCCACCTGACTGATTGAGGTATCTGAAGTGCATTTTCAAAATACCAATGGCTGCTTGATTGTATCCTTGTGACAACATGGTTGCTGTTGTAGTTGTGCTCTGCCTCAGTTTGAGGGATCCGAAAAGGGGTCATTAGCCAGGTTCTTAAGGGCCCTTTTCCTCGAAAAGCTAACTACAGACCTGCGAAGGTGACTGAAAAAGCTGAGGAAGTTGGGAACTCCTTAGTATGAAGGAGTCATGGCAGCTACCAGAGAACCTTGTACACATGAAGGAAGACCTTGTTGTCACAAATTACCTTTACATTGGGTGAGTGGACAGATTTTGGGTTGACAAAGGTGTCCCATTCATGAGTTGGAGCCTTTATGACAACATGGGTGCAATCAAAAACACCCTGCACCTGAGGGAAGCCTGCTAATAGGGCAAAGGGCATGGCTCTTTCCATCTGAGAGGCCAAATCTACAGGGAAATTAATGTGACCACCACCACACCGCCCCCCCCCCCCCCCCCCCCCAACCAACCCCCTCAAGCAAACAGGGCTTAATGCAGCTGTGTGCAGCTGACTAAGATATACTAGACAGGTCCCCTGCTGAGCCTTGGAAAGGGGCCTGAGGCATAAAAATTGAGAGCTACCTTTACATCCACTGGCAGGGCGTGGGAGTCAATCGAGTTGTTGCTGGACCATGTGATATATATCTGTCATCACCTCACGGCTTAAACTCAGTTATCTTCGGCACTGGTTCTCTGTCATATTGAGATATGATGTCCTACGTCTGTACACTCTTCCCATACGGGAAGAAATTAAAAGATGTGCTTTCAGAATCTGTGGGACGAATGCTATGTCTGGAAGATTTACCTAGCCTTCGTTTTTACAGATTAATTATAGTAATGCTCAAACTGCTTAAATCTTTAGAGCATTTTATATATTCAGGAAGAAATTAAAAGTAGTACCTAGTGGTCCTGCCTATCCTCCTCCTCCTTCCTGGTGTAAGTGGTGCTGCCTCTTCATCCTGACCTTCTGCTCTGGCTGTTCACATTAACTGGCTTCTATGGCGTCTATGTGTGAGGTGCCATGTTCACCTTGTATCTTCCTTCACACACATTGCAATGTGTGTTCTCAAGCACAAAGTTTTTCCTGCCACCCAGGTGCACATGTCAGGGGCAAAAAAAACTGCCCTGAGAGTCCAGCAGATCCACTCTCCTACACGCTTGGGTTAAAGCAAGACAGTTTGAATGGAGTTTTTGCCAATTCTGGGGCAGTTAAGACAAATTTAAAGCAAATGCTTCAGGGGTACCTGTATCTCTGCAAAGGAGTACCCCTGGTAATCCAAAGAAATAAACAAAGTTCAGACCAGCTCCTACCAGGTCTACTCTGCGCACATCTATTTCAGACCCCTGTGAGACCAAATTCTGACTTGAGTATGGACAGCTGCCTCCGTGAAACTTGTATGTGCAAACCCTGACCCGGCCCATTCCCACCCTCGCAAAAATTATAGGTGCTGTGTTGTATTGTTGCTGTATTGGGGCAACTCTTCCGAATTCCAGATGCGTCTGCCATTTTTACTACAATGGAAAGGCACTCCGTCATAACAAAAATTCAGGCACAAGTAGTTGAGCCACACAACCCAAAAAATCCCAGGTGTTTGCTGATTGCAACTGAAAGTGTGATATGGGTGCCATAAAATGTGGACCTTTGAAGGAAAGGGCAAAATCTGTCAGGATTCCTGTTCCAAGTCACTGTTGTTCCCATATTATAAGTGTAACTACAGTTCAAAAATGCTTAATTGGCTGTAAAATGCTTTAAAGTTGTGAAAGGTGGTATATAAATGTAAAACTTTGACTCTGTTTTTCTTGGCTGTCCAACAAATCCCTATTGCCCTCTCTTATGTGTGAATACCAGATGAAGGCAGAGTTGCACTTGTATGTATTGCCCCTGAAGATGAATAACTGGCTCAGCTGGGTGTAAATCCTGCAACTCCCTCCCTAACCACTCTGTGGGTGTACCTACACAACATGGACTGCAGCGGTTCAAGAAGGCAGCTCAGTAGCACCTTCGCAAGGGCAATTAGAGATGGGAAACAAATACTGACCTTGCCAGCAATGCCCACATCCTGTGGATGCATTAAAAAACGCATGAAGAATGGTTGTTTAGGTGAGGAATTTGGAAGAAAGTAGGCTACTTTGACAATGAAACAAGCTAAAACCTTCAGGAGAGGTTGGGCAGAGAAAAAAGTGGTTGGAAAAGGGAAAAAGAAGAAAAGGCTACTGCTTCAGAGAGGGTGCTCTTTATTCTTTCATGTGATGTGGACGCGCTGGCAGGGCCGGCATTTCGTGCCCACCTGTAATTGCCCTTGAACTGAGCGGCTTGCCAGGCGATTTCAGAGGGAAGAGTCAACCACATTACTGTGGGTCTGGAGTCACATGTAAACCAGACCAGGCAAGGATGGCAGATTTCCTTCCCTAAAAGGCTTTAGTGAACCAGGTGGGTTTTTACAACAATCATTGATAGTTGTCATAGTAATCATCACTGAGATTAGCTTTACATTCCCGATTTGTTAATTTAATTCAAATTCCATCATGGTGGTGCCGTGGTGAGATTTGAACCCAGGTGCCCAGAGCATTAGCCTGGGCCTCTGCATTGCTAGTTCAGTGGCATTGTCACTATCTCCCCTGATGAAAAGATTCTTTTTTAACAGAAGATTTTGCAACATAAAATATTTTAACATCAGTGGTTATTAAGACAGAGGCAACACATTCAAAAAGGAATTTGACAGTTATTTGAAAAGGAGTAATAAGAAGGTTATAGGGAAACAACAGAAAATTGGGATTAGAGTAGATTGCTGCAGTTTAAGAAGTAAAACTGGAGATGATAGCCTCTTTCAGCGATGTAATTTCTGTGATTCTGTGAAACTCTAATGTCTTTCATTTGGTTTTATGTGCTGGGACAAAGTGAATAGCCCTAGAATTGGAAGGTTAGTAAAGAGTGTGGACAGTTTCTAACTGGCATGGGTTGGAACATAAATGTTGCATACTGCATGTTTGTTTTAATTATTGCAGTTAAACTCTCTACCAAAAATCTCCTATCTAATCAATAATACTTGAGTTTTGATGTGCATCAGTTCCACTGTCTTTACATTTTCATGAATATATAAAATGCTCTAAAGATTTAAGCAGTTTGAATATTACCATAATTAATCTGTAAAAACGAAGGATCGGTAAATCTTCCAGACTTGGCATTTGTCCCATAGATTCTGTAAGCACGTCTTTTAATTTCCTCTGGTAGACTGTAAAATTATAATTACATGCTAAATATTACCATTGCATTCCTGAGAGATTAGTTCCTCAAGAAACAGATGTTTTTAATGGAAAGACCTGCGAACATTCACTTAGAATGTTAATGAATTATGGTTTAAGAAAAATAAAACCGATCTGTATTTTATAAGTTCAGCAGGAAAAAAAATGGTTCCATTAAGTCTGTGATAAAGGCAGATAGTTTATGAGCTATAATGCAAACATACTAGGAGAAAAGTTTTTCCGTTTCTTGTTTTGCTGAAAATTAGCGTTCCAGCGCACTTAAATTTGAGGAAGTGTTTGTGTAATTCTGTTTCCTGTGTTGTATACCAAGGTTATGCCTATTCGATCCCATAATTAAACTTTTTGTAGCCTACCTTTAATGTATTTTCCTTCCTCTGTTCTAACCTGTTATTATAATTTTTTCTACTGATAAGTTCACGTCTTCTATCCTGCTAATTATATCCCCCCTGCTACTTGACAGCCATTTCAGAAAAACAGAATTTAAAACTGGATTAAATGATGGTTGGAAATTTATGTGTCCTTTTCTATTCCAAGCATCAGAGAACTTTATCAATGAAGCTTGTGCCTACTGCCTGTGAGCATATTCTGCAGCCCATAAGGAGAAGCAGAATTTAATTTACTGCAATCTGAGCCTTTGAAAAACATTTGTTTCTCTGAACATTATGCTGGCAACAAGTCAGTTTTGTCCAGTTCAAAAGAAATTTTCAATTAAAAATATAATGCGGAGCATGCTGGATAAATACATTCCCAAAACCAACAATTTCCAGTGAAGCAATGTGATCCTAAATGGATTAGCTAGCAAATTAATAGTTAAATAAAGAGGAAAAATGACCTGTATAAACTTGCAGGTAGAACAGAAAAGGAGCTCACTGGGATTAATTTAAGAAAATCTACAAAAATGTTAAAAAGGTGACCAGAAGGGCAAAGAAAGACAAGGAATAAGACATAGCAAATGGTGCTAAGCATAACAGAAAACAATTCTTTCAGTAGCTGAGTAATAAGAGAGTGGTCAGAGAAGAGGTGAAATGCATAAATGCAAACATTAAGGAAGATAGATGAGATGCATGCTGTGGTGTTAAAATAGTTAAGGAGAAAGTTGAAAGAGACTTAGCAATCTTAGTCGACATGATCAATATGTTCTTCCAATACAGAGCTGCATTCAACAAAGCAAAAAGGATTTTTAAGTATATAGTCAAAAAAGTGGAATCAAGGTCAGAGGAGGGAAACCATACAATGCTCTTGTCAGACTGCACCTTGAATACTGCATTTAGATTTAGTCACCAAGAAACTAGAGAGACAATCAAGTGTTAGAAGTCATGCATGGATAGAGGATTGGCTAACTAATAGAAGACAGAGATTTGGGATAAGGGATGGCAACCTGTAACTAGTAGATTGCCACAAGGATCAGTGCTGGGGCCTCAATTATTTACAATATATATTAATGACTTAGATGAGGAGAGTGAATGTACTATTGCCAAGTTTGTGGATTACACAAAAATAGGTGAGAAGGCAAGTGGTGAGGATGATACAAGGAGTCTACAGAGGGATATAAACAGGTTAAGTGAATGGGCAAAAATTTGGCATATGGAATATAATGGGGGAAAATGTGAGGCTATGGCAGGAAGAATAGAGGAGCTGAATATTATTTAAATGGAGAAAGACTGCAGAAGGCTGCAGCACAGAGGAATCTGGGAGTCCTTGTGCTTGAATCCCAAAAAGCTAACATAAAAGTCAACAGGTAATAAAGAAGGCAAATGGAATATTAGCCTTTATTTCAAAGAGAATGGAGTATAAAAATAGGGAAGTCTTGCTAAAACTATACAAGGCACTAGTTAAACCACACCTAGAATACTGTGAACAATTTTGGTCCCCTTATCTAAGGAAAGATATAGTGGCATTGGAGGCAGTCCAGAGAAGCTTCATGAGGGTGATCTTGGGTATGGAGGGATTTTCATATGAGGAGAGTTTGAGTATGTTGGGCCTGTACTCTTTGGAGTTTAGAAGAATGAGAGGCAACCTTATTGAAACACGCAAAATTCTTAGGGGGCTTAACAGGGTGGATGCTGAGAGGTTGTTTCCCTTTGTGGGAGAGTCCAGGACCAGAGGGCATAATCTCAGAATCAGGGGGCACCCATTTAAAACAGAGATGAGGAGGAATTTCTTCTCTCAGAGGGTAGTCAGTCTGTGGAATTTTTTTACTGCAGAGAACTGTAGAGGCTGGATCATTAAGTATATTCAAGGATGAGATAGGCATTTTAATCAGTAAGGGAATCAAGGGTTATGGGGAAAAGGCAGGAAAGTGGAGTTGGGGATTAACAGATCAGCCATGATCTCATTAAATGGTGGAACAGACTCAACGGGCCGAATGGCCGACTTCTGCTGCTACGTCTTATGGGCTTAGTGCAGAAAAGAACCACAAGACTGACCCTCATTATTGGGGTCTGAATAATATAGTTAAACAGGGGCTTGAAGCCTAGAATGAAAACATCAGAGAGATTATCTAATAGAGGTATAGGCAATTGCTATAGATATAGAAAAGGTTAACCAAAGAGTTACTTCAAACTGTGGGAATAGAACAATGGGACATAAATTCAAATTGATAAAAGGCAATTTTAGGATTTAAAAACAAAAAACTGCGGATGCTGGAGATCCAAAACAAAAACAGAATTACCTGGAAAAACTCAGCAGGTCTGGCAGCATCGGCGGAGAAGAAAAGAGTTGACGTTTCAAGTCCTCATGACCCTTCAACAGTACTGAGTGAATATTAGGAGAGGGGTGAAATATAAACTGGATTAAGGGTGGTGGGGTGGGGGGGGGGTGGGGGGTGGGTGCGGTGGCAGAGAAGTGGGGGTTGGGGTGGTTGTAGGGACAAGCAAGCAATGATAGGAGCAGATAATCAAAAGATGTCACAGACAAAGGAACAAGGAGATGTTGAAGGTGGTGATATTATCTAAACGAATGTGCTAATTAAGAATGGATGGTAGGGCACTCAAGGTACAGCTCTAGTGGGGTGGGGTGGAAAAATTAGCAGGGCATAAAATATTTAAAATTAATGGAAATAGGTGGGAAAAGAAAAATCTATATAAATTATTGGAAAAAACAAAAGGGAGGAGGAAGAAACAGAAAGGGGATGGGGATGGAGGAGAGATTCAAGATCTAAAGTTGTTGAATTCAATATTCAGTCTGGAAGACTGTAAAGTGCCTAGTCGGAAGATGAGGTGCTGTTCCTCCAGTTTGTGTTGGGCTTCACTGGAACAATGCAGCAAGCCAAGGACAGACATGTGGGCAAGAGAGCAGGGTGGAGTGTTAAAATGGCAAGCGACAGAGAGGTTTGGGTCTTTCTTGTGGACAGACCGCAGGTGTTCTGCAAAGCGGTCGCCCAGTTTACATTTGGTCTCTCCAATGTAGAGGAGACCGCATTGGAAGCAATGAATGCAGTAGACTAAGTTGGGGGAAATGCAAGTGAAATGCTGCTTCACTTGAAAGGAGTGTTTGGGCCCTTGGACGGTGAGGAGAGAGGAAGTGAAGGGGCAGGTATTGCATCTTTTGTGTGGGCATGGGGAGGTGCCATAGGTGGGGGTTGAGGAGTAGGGGGTGATGGAGGAGTGGACCAGGGTGTCTCGGAGGGAACGATCCCTACGGAATGCTGCCGGGGGGGGGGGGGGGGGGGCGCGGGTGAAGGGAAGATGTGTTTGGTGGTGGCATCATGCTGGAGTTGACGGAAATGGCGGAGGATGATCCTTTGAATGCGGAGGCTGGTGGGGTGATAAGTGAGGACAAG
Organism: Carcharodon carcharias; assembly: GCF_017639515.1. Classification (NCBI taxonomy): domain Eukaryota; kingdom Metazoa; phylum Chordata; class Chondrichthyes; order Lamniformes; family Lamnidae; genus Carcharodon; species Carcharodon carcharias. The sequence continues at coordinate 127,574,676 of NC_054469.1, read as the reverse complement.
GGGGACCCTATCATGTTTCTGGGAGGGAGAAGAAGGCATGAGGGCGGATGCGCGGGAGATGGGCCAGACAAGGTTGAGGGCCCTGTCAACGACCGTGGGTGGAAAACCTCGGTTAAGGAAGAAGGAGGACATGTCAGAGGAACTGTTTTTGAAGGTAGCATCATCAGAACAGATGCGACGGAGGTGAAGGAACTGAGAGAATGGAGTGGAGTCCTTACAGGAAGTGGGGTGTGAGGAGCTGTAGTCGAGGTAGCTGTGGGAGTCGATAGGCTTGTAATGGATATTGGTGGACAGTCTATCATCAGAGATTGAGACAGAGAGGTCAAGGAAGGGAAGGGAAGTGTCAGAGATGGACCATGTGAAAATGATGGAGGGGCGGAGATTGGAAGCAAAATTAATAAATTTTTCACAAGTCCCGACAAGAGCATGAAGCAGCACCGAAGTAATCTTCGATGTACCGGAGAAAGAGTTGTGGAAGGGAGCTGGAGTAGGACTGGAACAAGGAATGTTCCACATACCCCATAAAGAGCCAGGCATAACTGGGTTTATAGGATTAGGATTTATATCAGGAAACTCTTCTTCACACTTTATTCTGTGCAATAGGCTTCCAGACAGAGTAGTGGAGACAAATACCCTGGAATCACTTAAGAAATAAAGGGATGCTAGTACGGGACATTTGGATCTCTGTGAATGAATGAATTAATATGAATGGTCATCCTCATTTATAATTATCTTCTGAATTGCAATGCATTATTTTTAACAATTTTTAGGATGCAACTTATCCTCACACTCCATATAGGTGGTAGACATCAAAGTAGCAATAAAGAGTATAGAAAACACAGAATTGTTACAGCACAGAAGGAGGTCATTCAACCCATCGTGTCTGCTGCAGATCTCCAATTATATTGATGAGCAATTCACTTAGTGTCACTCCCCTGCCTTCTCCTCATAACCCTACACGTTCTTCCTTTTCAGATAACAATCTAATTACCTTTTGATTGTCTCGACTGAACCTGCTTCCATCACACTCTCAGCCAGACCTTAAACATGCTCTGTGTGAATTTTTTTTCTCATATTACTTTTGCATCTTTTGCCAATTACTTTAGATCTTTGCCCTCTCGTTCTCAATCCTTTCATGAGTGGGGACAGTTTCTCCCTATCTACTCTGCCCAGACCCCTCATGATTTTGAATACTTCTATCAAATCTCATCTCAACCTTCTCTTCTCCAAGGAAAGCAGCCCCAACAACTCCAATCTATCTTCATAACTGAAGTCCCTCATTCCTGGGACCATGTTTGTGAATCTTTTAGCCCAAAATGAAACCTCATGATAGAGCGAGCACACTTCAACCAAAGGTCCCAAAGACCAGGGTAATTAGTTACATTATTTCTTACTGACCTATATCGCCTAGCTAGCTCTTGTGGATACAGGGCATTGAAAGATGAACTCATATGTGACCATATCGTTGTCGGGGTCCGTGATGAAAAGCTCTCGGAGCTTTTACAGACTAAGGATGGCCTCTCTTTAGATCAAGCAGTTCAATACACGAAGCAGGCCGAACTCAGGGCGATAAACTGGTCTGTAATCCATCGTGACATCGAGGCTCTAGGTGACTCTGTTAACTGGGTAGGCCCAAGGGCAGCAGCTCCACCCACTCAAAAGCCTGCCAAAATGGGCAAAAGGGCGGGAAACATTTTGAGATGAAATTGCAGAGTTTCTAGGGGAAGTAAATGATCTTAACCAAGACTATTGGTCAGTTACAGTGCAAGTTAAAGGTTTTGACACCAACTTTAAAATTGACACTGAAGCTGGGGTTAATATACTAGCTGATCACTTGGACTAGCTTTAGTCAATACCCCTTCATCCTTCGGATATTAAGTTGCAAGGCCCAGGTGGCACAAACCTTCCAATAAAAGATAGGCTAATTGCCCTCTTAGTTACAAGGAGTGATTGTTGTTCACAATCAACGCAAATCCTTATTGAGTGGAAATGTTGGAGTGCTACTGGGCGTTCTGCAAAAAACGGATGATGACCTGCATTTAGATAACTTGATGCCTTTCATGGAAGAATTTCTGAAGTTATATGTGGAACAAGTGGATTTTCAGCCTACAGCAGCTGAGGAGGTTTATTCAGTCAGCAGTAAGTTCCTTTCCGTCACAGAGACACCATCCACTAGACCCCGGGTGGACATTGAGGTTATGGATCTCTCAGTTCTTTTCGAAGCTAGGCTAGAGGTTGCGGAGACAGAAGACACTGCGGCAGACAGTGACCACCCACAAGACAACCTTTTGGACCTGAGCTGGCTCCTCCCTGAAGAAGGTATTGAGGAAGAGGCCATTGTAGCACAGAGGCACAGAGTGACCCGTTGGAGGATGAGGTCCTTGAGGTTGGTACCTTATTCGGATCTCTAGCCTCACCATGTGAAGTTGCAATATTTTTTTTGAGGAGTCAATGCAGCTGAGCAGAGTTCAGATCTTTCTTCCACTGAACCTACCAATGTAATGTCTTGTTTATCACTGGTTAACCATGAAAGGTTGTCCAGGGAGAACAACATGCATGCTTCCATGCTTGAGTCCATAGAGGATCACACTGCCATAGAGTTGGCAGTACCTGTTTCTATGGGTAAAAATAAATTGCAACCCACGCTTCAGTCTCAGCTGAAAATCATCTTCCCATTAAAGCTGTCATTCAGCATAGAAATCGAGACTGAATCTTCAGAGCTTCTACAGCTTCAGAATCCTGTACAGGAACTCTTAGAGCTTCATCCCATTGTGGAAAATGGTGTTGCCTTATTCTCAACTATCATTCCCATTACCCAACGTGGAGCAGCCTCACACAGAGGAAAGTATGGCAATGTTACCACTGCCTACATAAGGTTAACGAAATGTCATTGGGGAATCATCTCTTCTTCATTCCTGCAATGCCTACAGGAATTTCATCATTCTTCTTCTCATTGTCCAGATTCGTTAGTATCTCAGATCTTCAATACCTTTCTCGTCCTCAATGCAGCAGTGAATGATATGGATGTGAGAGTTTCCATTGGAGTTGAAGATCCTTCGCCTTCTCAGGTCTTTTCCCAGTGTACTTCAAGGGAGCAGAGGATTCCTGAGAGAGTCCCAATTTCTTCTCTTCTTGTTCAAGAGAGTCCAGGTGTTGATTTTGCTCGGTTTTCTCTTTTGGATCAGTCTTGCTCTGAAAAGGATCCATGGTCTGACATCTACACTACGATTCCCAGCAATCCTGCAAATCTGCTGTACACTTTGCTTTTAGTGATGTCCTCCAAGGAAAAGAGGAGCGCCTGCATGTCTCCAAGATGCCTTCCCAAAGAGCTGAGAACACTGGGAGACTGAAACCTTCACAACAGTGACTGGGGCTGGGAGCAGGGGGAAAATCAGGAGTAGGAGTTGGGTAGAATCCGTAGCAGAGAAGGGAGTTACAGAAATGCATTGTAAAAAGTTAAAATATAGTTTCACATTTGGGCGGAATCATGCTAGATTTGCACGAAGTGGGGTAATGAATGGGAAAAAGAACATTTTTTCTGCTGGCTGCAATGGCAGCTTTTCATGCTGTAAGTACCCAATTCTGCCTCAGTAATTATGTATTGCCATGAAACACACTGTTTTGATGGCGGGCGGGCTCTCATTTGCCAGCCAGGCCATCACCTCACCGCTTCCTCACGCCAGGCACCATATTTAAAGTGCAGCCGCGCGCACACCTCTGCGCTTCCAGCCCAGGACCGCTACACGGAAGACATGGCCCTGAAAGGCAAGAAAACTGCAGCCCCGTGGATTAGTGACGCATCTCTCGAGTGCCTTTTGGACACCTTGGAGATCAGCCATGATGTCCTCTACCCCTGCTGTGGCCACAGGAAGGGCAGTAATGTTACCAATTCAGCTTCGGAGACAGTGGTAGCAGCGGCCATTGCCAATGCAAAAGAGGACAGCCACCCAGTGTTGCAAGAGGATAAATGATGATCACCGTTCCACCAGGGTAAGTCACTCAATTCTCATCACTCTTAACTCACACACTCACAAACCCCTGTCACACATCCACAGGGCCCTCACTCACTGCCAGTTCAAGGGACATCACCGTTCACTCTCTCACACACATCTTCATTGCCCTCATTCCATCCATGGGACCATTCACCACCCACACATGCCAGGCATACATATCATCTGGTCTGTCAGGCATCCCGTTTACACTCTCCCCATTTGTGTTCATGCAGGACAAGCTGGCACACAACAAGAGGGAGAGGTCACAGGTTGGTGGAGGAATGCCTGAAATCAGGATCCTCACTGATGACTTTGAAATTCGAGTCATCCAGCTGGCCAGCGAAGATCTGGACCGTTCCTGTGCTGGCAGTGAGGCTGGTGGTGCTTTACCAAGTGAGGATCCAGCAGTGCAACATCCATCTGACAGCCATGCTGTGAGTGATGTTTCCTGTTTCACTGGTCACTGCCATGCACTAATTATCTCTCCTTGTTTTCGCAGTCACACCTGGGAAACAGCCGAGGGAATGCACGACCCAGGGCCTCCAATCAAGCCATGAAGACATCTTGGAAGAAGAATCTGAAGGCACTCTCATTGAAGACCCATCACAGCACTCACCCACACCCTCCATCAGCACAGACACACGCCTTGGTGAGACCTAGTTCTACAGTAGCCTCGGGATCACAATCACACATTTGCACATCGCACTGTCTGATCCACAGTAGGTGGAGGCAGGGATTTCCCAGGTTTCCTGCACTCAGAGGGCTGCTGGAGGCCAGAAATCTGCTGAGTCTGAGTCAGATGACGAGCCTCTGGACCGAGCCTCTGGATTCAGTCATATTTCAGTTGCTAGAGCTGCAAAGGCAAGCTCGGAAATTATAGGAATGGATGCCCGCTGCACTCCTCAGATTGCAAGGCACAATGGAGTAGTCTGTCCATCATCAGGCTAAGGTGATAGTGCCGGCATGCCAACGCACCGAGGTCAACGCTGGTAGGATGGCAGCCGCCATGGAGACCTTGGATCAGGACATCGGTCTTGCAGTGCTGCACAGGCTGAACTCCATCGCTGACGCCATAGTTGGCCTCCAGAAGCATCAACGCGAGAAGGCTGTGGGGCAGCTCGACCTCACTCCAGCTTCCTTTTCTCCACAGGAAGTCAGCCATGGGCCGTAGGGCACCCATAGGGAGGAGGATCAGCTGGTGCACACCTTGGGGGCCATCCATCCAGGTGACACTGGGAGTGTCCAGCCCATCCGAAGCCCTGTCTCCTGTGACACCAGCAGCTCCATCTCTGCTGGCCCAGGAGGGAGCTACTGCCATACAGCAGGACTCCAAAAGCAAGCTGGGCCCTGCAGGTCTTGGCCATCTGGAGGATGCCCACCAAGATCATCACAGACAGGGCATAGTGATCATCAGGCTGCCTCCACCTCTGCTGTGGATGTCAGAGGAGCACCAAGACGTAGTGGCAGGGTGAGGAATGTTAAAAAGATATAGTTTCACAGCTTGGGCACAGGTGTTTTTCACTTGTACATAATGTTCACTATTATAAATAAACTCCCAAGAATGTCTCCTTGCCTGCGGCTCCTTGTTCTGATGAGCAATGTTTTTGTCACTCACATGTGAAACCTTGGTTCCTGCAAAAGATAAAGGCAGGTGACCCAGTCCAGGGCCTCTTCCCTGTGCTTTGTGCAGCCTTCAGACCAAAGTGATGGTCCAGCTTCACACTCACAGGACACATTACTGATGTCTGCACCTCGATGGTGCTCGTCATTGCTGCCAGAATGTTGTGGGCAGGTGTCACAGAGTTCTGTCATTCTCTGTGTGCTTTCAGCACCTTTGAGGTGGGGCTGACCTCCCATCTCTTCAGCATCTGTGACTGGTGACACTGTGCTCCTGAAGGCATCAGGTGCTGAAGGCTGTCAAAGGTTCAGGTGCATTTAAAGTTTCATGGCTGCGTCTCCACGACATGACCGTGATCACAGAGCGCAAGCGAACTGCTCTTAACCAGGAAGGAGTCAGACATTCATTGAGATCTTTGGAGTGTCCTCACTGCATGTCGTCATCATCCTCCTGGAATTTAGTGACTTTTAGGTCCTCTGCTGCATCTCCATGACATGAGCCTTATTACAGAGGGTATATGCACTGCCTTCAGCCAGATTGGAGTCAAATGTTCACAGATGCATTGTGAAGGTCTATGGTGTCTCCTCACTGCCTGTCGTCATCATCCTCCACAAATCTATGAGGGCTTCCTGAGCACACCTGCCTTGCCTGGTGCGAAGGCCTCATCCCCGTCATCCTCACCTTCGAGAATTCTTCAGCCCCATCCTTGTCGACATCCTCCTCATCACAGGAGATATGCAGCTCCTCCATCTCCTCCTGAACCAGCTTCTCTCCCAGCTGCAGCGCCAGGTTGTAAAGGGCACAGCAGGTGACACTGATGCGTGATACTCTCTGTGGACTATACTGGAGGGCTCCACCAGACCAGTGCAGGCACCGGAACCTCATTTTCAGCATCCTGATGATCTGCCCCACCAAAGTGTGAATGGCAGCATGAGCCTCATTGTATCTTCACTCTGCTGCAGCCTGAGGCTGCCGCACAGGTGTCATCAGCCACATCCTTTATGGGTAGCCCTTGTCCCCGAGGAGCCATCCCTTCCGCCTCTGTGCACCCTGGAATATGTCAGGGATCTGAGACCAACTGAGAATGTAGGAGTCATGCACACTCCCTGGGAACAGTTCACAGACCTGCAGGATGCGCTTGTGGTGGTCACACACTAGCTGAACATTCAGCGAGTGGAATTCCTTGCGGCTGACATAGTTGACGGCTTGTTGCCACAGAGATCTGAGCGCCACGTGATTGCTGTCGATGGCACCCTGCACCTGTGGGAAACGTCAGATCTGGGCAAATCCCAGCGCTTTTGCATCCTGGTTTTCCTGATCTTGGGTGGAATGCAGAAAGTTGTGTGCATTCGTGAAGATGGTGTCCGTGACCTCATGGATGCATTTGTGGGTGGAGGCTTGTAATACCCCACAGAGGTCACCTGTGGAGCCCTGAAAGGTGCAACTGGCGTAAAGATTGAGCTCTGCAGTCACTTTCAAAGCCACTGGCAGTGGATTCCCTCCATGTTCCTGTGGCGCCAAATCCTGCAACAGGTGGCAGATGTGACCGACCAATTTCCTAGACGTGCTGCCTTTGGCAGCACTGGTTCTTGGTCATCTACAGGAATGAAAGGCGGCATCTATAGACCCTGGGTCGAGCTAGGCACTGAACAGCGATGACTTGCTGTGGCTGGTCAGCAGCATGTGCAGGAACCCCAGCCACCCCTTCTTCCTGTGGGTCCTGCTCCTCCCTCTGCCCAGCCTGGCACCTCCACCGCTCTCTTCTCCTTAGTTTCTGTTCTCTGTAGGCCATAAGGCACACAACTCGATCACCAGGCTCCATTCTCCTGATGTGTTCTTCCTGTAGGATGAAAGAGAGAGACGCATGGGTTAGCATGGTTTTTTAAGAACCTCTCTTGGTTAAGTCTGAAGGCTCCTTAACGCATCCAAGAGCATGCTGACCACCACTTGGATGTCCAGAGTTTAGTATGCTGCATGGCTGCCCGAGGCCCCACCCACCTCTGCCCCACTCCACCTGACTGATTCACAGCAGCTTTGCCACTCCATGCTTTGCTCTCAGCTCAGGCATAGGCATTCTCTTAACCTGCACTACAAGGTCGCACCATTAGATTGAACCATGGGGGAGACTGTTCCAAACCAGAATGATGACATTTCAAGGGGCTGTGAGCACCTCCACCAGTGACTGCTCCACAGCCAGCTTTAGCAAGGAGATTGTACAATGTGTGCAGGCATCCAACTGTTCGGCAGTCCACTAAATGCTTATTAATTTGCAGCCTGTGCTCGAGGGGTGAATACCTCTGGAGCATTTGCTGACACTTTCAGGCCTCTGTATTGCTTCAGTAGGCAGATAAGCTAGAGATCCGACTCCAAGGATGTCAGTGTGGCTGTGCCTGGACTGTCTCAGCTGCGGAGGAATGGTCACTTCACACAAGGTTTCTTTGATGTATGGCCACTTCCCTCCACCATCGCGCTGCACGTGCTTGTGCACTCCCATCAACTGCAGGGCAGCCCTTGCTCTCTCCCCGAAACTCACCTCAACACACAAGGCAGCCATTGCCCCACCCTCAACTGCAGGGCAGCCCTTGTCCTGGCACTGCACTGTCAGCCAGCTGGGAAAAAGCAACTTGTTTGTGCCCTTGCCTCAATGCGCGGCTCCTCAAACTTGAAGTCCAACAGGCGACCCTCACGAGAGCTGCGCAACATTACTATGCACTCACCTCCACATTCCCCTCAATGTGCAGCTCACCAGCTGCACATTTTATGTTTGCAATCCTTGGGGATGAATGACCACAATATGATAGAATTCTTCATCAAGATGGAGAATGATGGAGTTGATTCTGAGACTTGGGTCCTGAATCTTTATAAAGGAAACTACTATGGTATGAGGCATGAGTTGGCTATGATGGATTGGGAAACGTTACTTAAAGGGATGATGGTGGATAGGCAATGGCAAACATTCAAAGAGCGCATGGGTGAACTGCAACAATTGTTTATTCCTGTCTGGTGCAAAAGTAAAGCAGGAAAGGTGGCCAAACCATGGCTTACAAGGGAAATTAGAGATAGTATTAGATGCAAGAAAGAGGCATACAAATTGGCCAGAAAAAACAACAGACCTGAGGATTGGGAGCAGTTTAGAATTCAACAAAGGAGGACCAAGGGATTGATTAAGATGGGGAAAATGGAGTACAAGAATAAGTTTGCAGGGAACATAAAAACTGACTGTAAACGTTTCTATGGGTATGTGAAGAGAAGAAGATTGGTGAAGACAAATGTAGGTCCCTTACAGTCAGAAACAGGGGAATTTATAATGGGGAACAAAGAAATAGCTGACCAACTAAATACATACTTTGGTTCTGTCTTCACAAAGGAGGACACAAATAACATACCAGAAATGTTGGGGAACACAGGGTTCAGTGAGAGGGAGGAATTGAAAGAAATCAGTATTAGTAGGGAAATGGTATTAGGGAAATTGATGGGATTGAAGGCCGATAAATCCCCAGGGCCTGATAATCTACATCCCAGGAAGTGGCCCTAGAAATCGTGGATGCATTGGTGGTCATCTTCCGAGATTCTATAGACTCTGGAACAGTTCCTACAGATTGGAGGGTAGCTAATGTAACCCCACTATTTAAAAAGGGAGGCAGAAAGAAAACAGGGAATTATAGACCAGTCAGCCTGATGTCAGTAGTAGGAAAAATTCTAGAGTCCATTATAAAAGATTTAATAGCCGAACACGTGGAAAACAGTGGCAGAATCGACAGAGTCAGCATGGATTTATGAAAGGGAAATCATGCTTGACAAAATTACTGGAATGTTTCAAGGATGTAACTAGTAGAGTTGATGAGGGGGAGCCAGTAGATGTGGTTTATTTGGACTTTCAGAAGGCTTTCGACAAAGTCCCACATAAGAGATTGGCGTGTAAAATTAAAGCACATGAGATTGGGTGTAGTGTATTGAGATGGATAGAAAACTGGTTAGCAGACAGGAAACAAAGAGTAGGAATAAATGGTTTTTTTTCCGAATGGCAGGCAGTGACTAGTGGGGGCCACAGAGATCGGTGCTGGGACCCCAGCTATTCATAATATATATTAATGATTTAGATGAGGGAATTAAATGTAATATCTCCAAATTTGCAGATGACACAAAGCTGAGTGGGAGGGTGAGCTGTGAGGAGGATGCAGAGATGCTTCAGTGCAAATTGGACAAGCTGAGTGAGTGGGCAAATGCATGGCAGATGCAGTATAATGTGGATAAATGTGAGGTTATCCACTTTGGTAGCAAAAACAGGAAGGCAGGTTATTATCTGAATGGCTATAAATTGAGAGAGGGGAATGTGCAACGAGACCTGGGTGTCCTTGTACACCAGTCGCTGAAGGTAAGCATGCAGGTGCAGCAGGCAGTAAAGAAGACAAATGGTATGTTGGCCTTCATAGCCAGAGGATTCGAGTGCATGAACAGGGATGTCTTGCTGCAATTGCTGAGACCACACCTGGAATATTGTGTGCAGTTTTGGTCTCCTTATCTGAGGAAGGATGTACTTGCTATAGAGGGAGTGCAGCGAAGGTTTACTCGACTGATTCCTGGGATGGCAGAACTGACATATGAGGAGAGATTGAGTCGATTAGGATTATATTCGCTGGAGTTCAGAAGAATGAGGGGGGATCTCATAGAAACCTATAAAATTCTAACAGGACTAGACAGGGTAGACGCAGGAAGGATGTTCCCGATGGTGGGGGAGTCCAGTACCAGGCGTCACAGTCTGAGGATATGGAGTAGACCATTTAGGACTGAGATGAGGAGAAATTTCTTCACCCAGAGAGTGGTGAGCCTGTGGAATTCGTTACCACAGAAAGTAGCTGAGACCAGAACATTGTATGCTTTCAAGAAGGAGTTAGATGTAGCTCTTGGGGCGAAAGGGATCAAAGGGTGTGGGGAGAAAGCGGGAGCAGGCTATTGAGTTGGATGATCAGCTACGATCATAATGAATGGCGGAGCAGGCTTGAAGGGCTGAATGGCCTACTCCTGCTCCTAGTTTCTATGTTTCTATGCTGTTGTGGAACACATTGGTGTGATGATCCAGCATGGGGGTATGATTCTGGCGAGCTGGGCTTATAATGATATGCAGATATATTACAATAAAGTTCCTGCCGTCTGATGGTGGGAATCATGGCCTGCCATTGATGGGCAGAGCGGACAGTTGCAAACTGGCTTCATGACATCATGAAACCGATTTTTGACCTTCTTCCCATATTGTCTGCTCACGCCACCAAACACCCCTGTGCCAGCGGGTACGGAAAATTCCGAACAGTGTTGATAAGTTGATAGAATACTTGGGGGCGGTGTAGTGTAATGGGTTAATAGGATAGCTATGGTAATGAGTGATGTAGACCATCAAGTATCAGTGACATCAGCAGTCTCACACTAGACACTTGAGAGAGAGGATGCAGCAGTCTGTAATTATGAGGGACCTGTATCCTCTCCTATATGGTGTTAGTAAACCAATTTGAAGCAAGTAAGACTACAGTTCCTCTAGATAAGACAGGCCATGCATACCAGAAGCCAGCATCCACGCCACCAGTATATGAAACAAGAAAAGAATCAGATTCAATTGTGACGACCCCTTACTGATATAAAAACAAAATACTGTAAAAATATTGCTGGCAATCTGAAATAAAAACAGAAAATACCAGAAAATCTCAGCAGGTCTGGCATCATCTGTAGAGAGAGAAACAGAGTTAACGTTTCGAGTCTGTATGACTCTTCTCCAGAGTTTTACGGACTTGAAACGTTAACTCTGTTTCTCTCTCCACAGATGCTGCCAGACCAGCTGAGTTTTTACAGCATTTTCTGTTTTTATTATCCCCTGTACCGATACTTGCCTGCAGCATTACTGTTCGTGTGTGCAGCAGAGGTTGGGGCGTGGTTTGAAAAGTAAATATATTGTAACTTGATGCAAATTGAGCTGTGTCTTTGATAATGTTTTAAATAAAATACTGACTGTGACTGTGCAATTAACTAATTCCAACCGCCACTTCCACCCCCACACAAACAGAGAAGAAGGCCCTTATAATGCCTGTGCCATCCCGTTGAAAGAGCTATTCAATTAATCCCACTCCCCGCTCTTTCCCCAGAACTCTGTAAACTTTTCCCGTTCCAGTTCTCCCTTTTAAAAGTTATCCTTAAATCTGCTCCCATTACCCTTTCAGATAATGCATTCTAGATCACAAGAACGCACAACCTGGAAAAAGTTTTCTCATCATGCCTTTGTGTTTTTTTGCCAATTATCTTAAATCTGTGACCTCCAATTACAAACCCTCCTGCCACTGGTAGCCATGCCTCCTTATTTATTCTATCAAATCCTTTCAAGATTTTGAATACCTCTCCCAAATCTCCTCTTAATTTTCTCCTAAGGAAAATAATTTCAGCTTCTCTAGCCTCTCCATGTAAATTAAATCCCAAATCCGCAGTACCACCCCAGCAAATTTCCTCTGCACTGTTGTGACATTGAAGATTAATTTGCACAGCAACCTTCATAGCTGTGTAATGAATGCAGGTTTTTCCAAACTGTTATTTGCTTGGGTTATTCCATCGAAAAGGGTGTATTTTGCTATGTGATGTGCAAGTGGGGCCCGGTGTGTTCACATGGAGTAATTTAACACCAGCAGACCACAATAAAAAGATTAATGTGTGACAAATACTTTGGAATTACCTCAATAAAATGGGATTTGGAATTGCCTCAATAAAATGGGATACACTAGATATGCAAGATTCTACAGTAAGCCCTTGCTTTTTTACAGATTACGGTGGTGCCTTATGCTGTTGATTGCTCGCAATGGTTTTCCTGTCTGTGTAATTTATTCTGCAGGTCTGTGAAGCAGTCTTTGACTTTAAGGCAGAAGTGCAAAACCTCTCAAGAACTGTAACTTGTATTTCTTCAGTTCCCGTCACTATTTTTTCTTTCCGCCTATTTTCTCATCAGTATTTCTGGTCAGTTATGTTTCAGGATGACTTCATGTCTGCCTATTCAGGCTGAAGATTATACAAACTCTATGGCCAGGGCCTTTGGGTTGGCAAGCGGGGTTGGGGCCCGCTCGCTGAAACATAAAATAACGCGTGGTGATGTTGGGCATGCGTCCCGACGTCACTGCCTGTCATTCAGGTCTTGCGTTCGGTGAGTGCGCACCAGAGTCGGCTTTTAAGGCCAATTAAACAGCAAGTAAACTAATTAACTGAGCTGCCCATCCAACCTTCAGGTTGGCGGGCAGGCGAAGAGCCCAGGCAGCCTTCGCATTTATCATAAAACCTCATCCATGGGCAGAGTGAAGTTTCATGAAGGTTTTTAAAGTTTAATAAAAAAATTTAATTAAATTCATTGATATATCCCAGCTCATGTGACACTGTGACATGAAGGGACATGTCTTAAAATTTTTTTTTTCTTTATTAAAATTTTCAAAAGTAAAATTAATCTCCCTGAAGCATGGAGCTGCCTCAGGGAGATTTCTGCGCCGTTTTGTGCGCATGTGCGCGAAAGAGCATGGGCCCGACTCAGACTACTTCCCCTGCCTGCACAGGGAGCACACAGTGCTTCCGGGTGTGTGTCATGCTGGGTGGGCCTTAATTATCCTGCCCACGTAAAATGGCGGCACGCAACCGATCACAGGCAACGATTGGCTACACACCTTCCCACACCCGCTCCTGGCTAGCCCCCTCCAGTGGGGAGAAAATTCTGCTCTATATTCCACTACATCATGAACTATCTTCTTTATCCCACATCCAGTCTGGCAATTTTAAAACGCAGTAATATTGGGCAGAATTTCCTGCCTGTCAGGTGAGCGGGTCCGACCCAATCTCTGGCGGGTGGGGAGCCGACCCCTGCCGGAGAAGCGGGCCCTGCTGCCATTTTAAGTGGGCGGGTCAATTAAGGCCTGCCCAGCATGACATCTGCCAGGAAGCACATGAAAGTGCGCACATCTCCCTGAGGCTAAGCGCTGCCTCAGGGAGATCGCTGAAAGTTTTTCAAAAATAGAAAATAAAAAAATCATTAACACGAGATGTTAATAAATTTCACTCAAACTTTAATATACCGGTGGATGAGGTTTCATGTTTTTTCAGAAGCCCACCGGGGCTCCTGGCCTGCCCACCAACCTTAAGGTTGGACGGGCAGGTCCTTTAATTGCTTTAATGATCCTGTCAATGGCCTCAATTGGACATTGACAGGTCGGCAGGCAGACAGCTGATCTTGCTGTGCCCCCGCCTTCCTGAAGATTTAAGTGGGGTGGCATGATGTCGGGGGTTCCACCCGACATCATCACGTGTCATTTTCGTGTCGGCGAGCGGGCTCTGCTCCCTGCTCGCCGACGGAAAAATTCAGCCCATTGTCTGGTGTCTCTTGTTGCACTGCCAAAACTTTCAATTTATCTTTCTATTATCCTCCAAGAACAGGGCTTTGCTGGTGGGGAATGCGGGCTGTAGAATTGGATATGGAAGCCAGCAAGCCTAATCTACATAAAACCAACAAGAAAACGTTCATGTTTTTTGGAAGCCATGCTACCGGTCTGGGAATACTAACTCCGAAGGCATCTTTGTGCATATGTGCACTCGCACCATGATTTTTCCAGCACATGCAGAGTTTGCCTACTGGTGATGTTGTGGGAACGTGTCAGTCAGTTCACTGGCGCCAGTATTGGTTTATGCAGGTGCAGAAGTCCTGTGGTGCCATCACGCACTGGCAATTGCTCAGTGACATCAGCCCACTCACTGGGTATTTCCTGAGTGGATGAATTTTGAAAGCTTTCAGGCCCACACCAGTGCTTTGGATATCTTTCGAGCTGCATACTCCACCAGAAAGATTTTAAATTTTGAGAACAGTGAATAACAACAGCGCAGAGTGTCTCTTTAGCAAAATACTTCTTCTGTGATGAGTTGGTCCTGGCAACCTGTAGCTTCTAAACAATGTCACTGGTTGTCATGGGCAATTGATGAAGCCCTGTCCTAGTTTGGTTAATTGTAGGCACTTCTTCAGCCATCTCTGGACCCAAATGGGTTCATGCTTCAGTATAACCTTGGCATAAGTCAGCCATGTTGGAAATTCCTTGCCTTGCAAATCCCACCTTTGGCCCTTCCTGACCCAGGAATTTTGGGGTTGCCAGATTTTCTAAGGGGATGATGCATCCCAGCCTTTTGTATATGTCAAGATTCTATTAAACTGCTGCTGGCAATGCATCATCTATACACACTTGACATTCTCAGCAGGCAGGGCTGCTGACTTAAGTGGACTCCAGGTAAAACACCACTTGAGGGAAGTGCTCCCATATGAATACCAAGCTGCTGCCAGAGTGGAGGCCTGAACTTTCAAAGTCACCACACCACTGTGCACTGTTCCTCCTCCGCAGTGACCGTTGTCAACTTTCATCCACCAGGATTTTATATCTCGCTTCACTAAATGTTCCCAGGTGCCAACTTTGTCTTTGATTGCCTCACAACTAAGCAGACATGAAATTGCAGAGTAAGCCAGAGAATAAAAATACTGAGATCTGGGCTTTCTGTTACACCATGCCCAACTCCTTCCAGCTGCAATGTCAATGAGGATGGGCTGTCAAGAGATGTCCTCTTCTCTCAGTCCTCTGAACGTCTGTACACTGGCCTCTGCAATGATCTATAATATCCATGAAGCAGGTAAGCTGCCTCGGATTTCACTGGCTTTGGCGCCACAAGCACTGCAACTGCATGTGTGCAGGAAGTGCGCCCTCAAATGCAACTGAGGGATTGAAAACAGACAATTGTGGCGAATAGCTGTTTTTCGACGAGAAGAATATAAAGTGCAGTTGCCCAAGTTTCAGAACCAGGACCGTTGCTGGGGCTGGGCTTAGAAGCACTGGCCAGAGTGAGCATGTTGGTGGCGGGGCGGTGTGGTGGTGAAGAATTGGGCTGGAATTACTCTTATTGGATTCCCGATGTTGGGACGATATTGGGAATACTGTCCCCAATTAGGTTGGGGCTGGGAAGGGCTCAATATGGGAATCCTGCCCACCCGCAGCAGGAGGGCAATTAGGCTCATCAATACGCAATTAAGGCCAATTATCCATGAACCCACCGGAATTTAGTGGTGGCTCAAGCACTGTCAGGCTTCCTTGCAGCATTGTAGGGCATGCCCCTTGTTCACAGGCACTTTATGACTTTGTGCCTGATCGAGGGACCCAGCATCGAGAAGGAGGGGAGCTGCTGAAAGCCACCATTTCCTCCAATATCTCCCCTCCACATGATCCCCATCCTGTCCTTACTCATGTGGGCTGGGATACAGGAGCAATCCTGGGGCTGGGCCTTGCAGGGCATTACTGACAGCAGCCAGTGTTGATTGGCTGGCTGCTCTTGGAGGAGAGATTTCCATCCTCCAGGGTCCTTAATCGCATGGGAGGCCTAACACTGGTTAGTTAAGTCCCTGACTGGAGCAACATGGGATTCCCATTGGTGCTCCAACCAGTGGGTGGGGGGTGTTGGGGGGTAACCCATGTCGCTGGAGCAAAATCCAGTCCCTGGTATTTGACATGCATTAGTTGCCATGGGCTTGGGGAGACAGGGCACAATTTTAAAATTTGTAGATACTTTGAAACTTGCAAGTGTAGGAAACATAAAGGAAGGTAATAATGAACTTTAAGAGCATGTAGATAAGCTGATGGCAGATGAAATTGAACAAAGAAAAGTGTGAGGTGATACATTTTGGTAGGAAGAATCAGAAGAGATGATACAAGCTGAACCACAATTTTAAAGGCGCTACGAGAAGAGACAGACCTGGGGGTGCTTTTGCAAAAACCTTTAAAGGTGGCAGGACAGGTTAGCAAAACAGTTTATAAAACATATGAGATCCTTTACAAATAGAGCCACAGAGTACCAAAAACATGAAATGATGCTAAACCTATATAAAGCACTGGCTCGGTTCTAGATGGAGTATCATAGTTCCACACTTAAAGTGTTAGTTATTTTCCTTAAAATTGTGACTTTAAGTGAAATAACTTTAAGGAATTGGAGTTCCTCAGATGAAATTATATATAAACTGGGGTTGGAGGCTTTTGGGCATTTCTCATCTGGTAAAACTAATCACAAATTGAAATACTGTACAGTATATGTTTAATACTGTACATTCCTAAATGAAATAACTTGTGATATAAAATAAATCACAATGTAAAAGCAGTACTGTATAAATTCACATTAGTTAACACTCACCAGTCTTTCTTTCTTCTTAGCAGCCCCTCAGTATTTCTTTTCACTCAGAAACAGTGACTACAGAGGACACTCTTCCCAGACTGCTTCACGGCAACAGTGACTGCAGAGGACATTCTTCCCACTCTTTGAGGATGACTTGCTTCCTCTCCAGTTCGATGGTTTCTGAGATGACTGATAACTCCAATGTGCAATCTGCAGACTCTGCCACATATGAGGCAGGTGGCACTTGGCGGATCAGATAGCTGAGTTGTTTGGAGCTTTGTGCGGTCTCCCTGATGCTTGACTTTGCCTTTGCGTGTTCCCAGTGAAGTCTCTCAATGTGTTCAGTACCTTCCTGAATGAACCTTCTACATTTTGGTCAGTCACAAGCTAGGGACCCCATGAATCTGTGGCTATGTTTGACCTCTTCAGGAATGTTTTGAGGACATCCCAAAAGCATTTGAGTGGCGGTGATAAGGACCTCAATGCTGGGCATATTTTCTTGAGAGAAGACATTGCAGTTGGATTGCCTTTCTTGCCACTGGATTTAGTGGATCTTGTGAAGGCACCGCTGGTGGTGCTTTGAGGTGCTTGCTGTAGGTTGTCCAAGTGTCAGAAGCATAGGTGGGAGTGTGGGAACCGTTGCTACCTGGTGAACCATAACCTTAGTCTCAGGTTTGAGATCCTTGTCCTCAAACGCTGTTATCCTCAATCGACCGAAGGCTGAATTGGCGCATTGCAGGCAATGATTAATTGCATTGTTTATATCTGCCTTCATCAAGAGGAGGCTCCCCAGAAATGGAAAATGGTCCACATTTTCCAAGATCTTACCTGTGATCTTAGTTGAGGGGAGAGGGGGCGTGTTGTGCTATGGGAGCTGTTTGGAAGAGGACCTTTGTTTTCTGGGTGTTTAATGAAAGGCCTATTATTATTTACTTTCTAAATGAGCACAGACACAAGTGTCTTCTGCTGGCAGAAGCTCAGCGACTGAGGTTGAAGTAATTTTGGTTTTGAATTAGGTTGAACAGCCAGGTCCTGATGGAGATAATGGGACGAAGGGCTAGGATCAGCAATGACCTTGAAAATATTTATCCTAGATCTCCTTGTAGCAGTTGGATGTCATCATTGAGTGCCCTGTTCACCCTGACATTGTGCTTTTTTTTGGGTCATCCTAGAAGATTTTCATTGCTTCTTCAGTAAGTTGGAAAGATCTTGACAGTAACTTTGTTAACAAAATCCAAGTGGTGGTATTTCGGGACAATCTTCCTCTTCAGCTCATTGACCCTCTAGCTCTAGTGTAACCCTTCCAAGCCCTTGGTACCTCAGATTGTGATACCATTAAGGGCTTAAAGGTGAAATCCTGTGTACTGTTCCCACCAAGCAGGACTGTCAAGTGACCTCCGGGCAGGTTTGAATCCTGGTGCCATCTCCTCTCTGGAGATTTATGTTCTCTATGGCATACGCTTCCAGTAAGGCCCCCTCTCATCAACGTTAAAGACTTGTTTTGGTGAGTAGGCACCTTCTTCAACAACTCTCTTCAAATAGACAGGGAATTCATCAGCTACTTCAATATTGGCACTAGCCGTTTTGCCGGTTACTTTAATGTTATGTAAATAGGAACGTTTCTTGAAATACGTGAACCAACCACAACTAACACTGAAACTTTCCAACTGCAACTATAAAATCTTCATTGGACAATTCCACTCTGTGGGACTTGAGCAATTCCACCATGTCAGCCTCCTCTATTTCATCAAAGCTTTCTTCCCCCATCAAGGTGATGATTTCATGCTGAACTTTGGGGACAGTTTTGTGAAATCCTCTGTGGTCACTGACACACTTAAGCCATACTTTCTGCCTCACATGATTTATACTGGACGACGTAACTTCATCCTATGAGTCAGTGATATTGTTGATACCCTTCAGAATGTTGTAGGACTGCCAAAAGTCCTTTGCTGTTGGCACATTCTCATCATCTGTTGTGTTAATGAGCTGGGAGAAGGTGCAACAAAGGCAGTAAACCTTGAATGCTGTTATCGCTTCCTGATCCATGGATTGTAGCAATGAAGTCGTATTGGGTGACAGGAAAATCATCTTCACGTTTTTGAACAAGTCATCAAAGTTGATTAGATAACCTGGGCAATTATCCAAAAGGAGCAACACCATGGAGATGATATTTTCTCTGGTGCAATATTGCCTCCAGGGATGGTATACAAAGAGAACCATTCTTGAAATAGTGCCCCCTGTGTTCCAGGCTTTCTTATTTGAATGCCACATAATGCGCAAATATCCCCTGGTGTAACCCTTCCAAGCCCTTGGTACCTCAGACTGTGATACCATTAAGAGCTTACAGGTGAAATCCTGTGTACTGTTCCCACCAAGCAGGATTGTCAAGTGACCTCCGGGCAGGTTTGAATCCTGGTGCCATCTCCTCTTTGGAGATTTATGTTCTCTGTGGCATACGCTTCCAGTAAGGCCCCCTCTCATCAACGTTGAAGACTTGTTTTGGTGAGTAGGCATCTTCTTCAACAACTCTCTTCAAATAAACAGGGAATTCATCAGCTACTTCAATATTGGCACTAGCCGTTTTGCCGGTTACTTTAATGTTATGTAAATAGGAACGTTTCTTGAAATACGTGAACCAACCACAACTTACATAAACTTTCCAACTGCGAACTCTCACCCTGCTCATTCTGTAAGTCGCCATGCAAGTTGTTAGCTTTTGCTTGGATGACCATCAAACTAAGAGGCACGTTGTATTGGTTTTGATCTACAATCCACACTGCCAAGAGTCTTTCTGTATTTTTCATGCTGCTTTTAGTCCCACTTGGTAGCAGTTAAAGATGCAACACTTTGATTTTGTCATTGTTAACACAAATTGTTCTCACTATCATAGGGGGTAACCCAACGCACTACCAATATCTACTGCTCATTCTTTGTCCTCAGAGAACTTTAAAGTCTTTCATTTTATTTCCAAAGTGACAGTTGTTTTCTCAGCAGCTGCAGCAGACTCAGTACCATCACTTGCTGGGAATTTTTGACTCATGTTTAAGAGTGATTCCAAGGGATTGAAGCACTAAATCACAAGCCTAAAATGATCTCAAACGTCTTTAAAATGGCACCCCCCCCGCACCCCCGCCCCACCCAATGCAAAGTTGAACACGGGCTACAGTCATGGCTCCAAAATTAATTAGAGGATTGCAGAGTCAAGCTCCAGGTTCCTTATTTTGGGGCGAAAACAAAAATTGCTGGAAAAACTCAGCAGGTCTGACAGCATCTGTGGAGAGAAAGACAGAGTTAACGTTTTGAGTCCGTATGACTCTTCCCTTCAGAAGTCATATGGACTCGAAATGTTAACTCTGTCTTTCTCTCCACAGATGCTGTCAGACCTGCTGAGTTTTTCCAGTAATTTTGTTTTTGTTTCAGATTTCGAGCATCCGCAGTATTTCGCTTTTATCCTCATTTTGGGCGCTTTGTTCACATTACAATATAGGATAAAAGACATTGCTATCTATTTAAATATTTTGTAGTGTTTTTGAGCTTAACTTAATTTTAAAATATTAAGCACATTTGAACCATAAGTCACTTCTGTAAACCTTGGCTGCCTAGTTAATGTTAAGTTCATTATCCGCATTTGTCCATCTTATATTTTTCTTTTCCTGATCATGGTAACCTGAAGTATGTAAGATTTAGCTACATTATCAGTTTAACATCCCTTGATAAATTAATGGTCACTGCATTTTGACTTTATCAGAAAGTATATGGGGAAATACATTATTGTAGTCTCTGTAAAGTACCCATTTATTCAATGCGAAAAAACACACTAAAATGATGCAGATTGTCTATACCTTGAGTTTGCAATAGTTTAGAAATAATATATAGATACTTCCAGCTGATTAAAACATTCAGCTTTTCATAGTCCATGGCAAATGACCATATTATTTCCATAACAACAACAGCTTTAACAATTTATATTGCACCTTTAATGTAATAAAACATCCCAAGGTGCATCACAGGAGCAATATACAAAAAATTATACCAAGCCACATTAGGCCAGATAACTAAAAGCATGGTCAAAGAGGTAGGTTTTAAGGCGTGTCTTAAAGGAGGAAAATGAGGTAGAAAGGTGTATGAAGGGTATTCCAGAGCTTAGAACCCATGCAACTGAAAGCACGGTCATCAATGGTATAGCAATTAAAATAGGGGTTGCTCAAGAGGCCAGAATTAGAAGATGAGAGATATCTCGGAGAGTTACGAGACTGGAGCAAATTGCAGAGATAGGGAGAGGCAGTGCCATGGATGGATTTGAAAACCAGGATGAGAATTTTAAAAGCAAGTATTTGCTTGATTGGAGGCAGTGTGGATCAGGAAGCACAGGATGATGGATAAACAAAGAAACGTTGAAATTTTTAAATAGAAGATATATTCTGAAGGAAAATAACACCTTTTTGTGTTTATTGACAGCTCTCAGCTTCCTTCTGTACTTTGGCCTTTTGGCAATATTTTAAAGCTTTTTTAATGCATTCTGCTAATGCAGGCATTGCTAGTATGGCCAACATTTAATGTCCACTCATATTTACCTTTGAGAAGGTGGTGGTGGGCCTTTCTCTTGAACTCCATGTAGAGGTTCTGTCAGTGCTGTTAAGCAGGAAGTTCCAGGATTTTGATCCAGTGACATGAAGGGATGGAAATATATTTCCAAGTCAGGATAGAGTGTGAGAAATAGGGGATCTTAGAAGTGATAGGGCTCTCATGCATCTGCTGCCCTTAACCTTATTAGTGCCAATAAACACACTGGCAAACATTTTACAGTAGTCTATTAGGAACATGAACAGGGCATTCAGCCCGCCCCATCATTCAACTGGAAATACGGAAGATCGATAAGTCAACCAAATTGATCTACTTCTGCATCATATTCCTCATATAATTACCTAACAAAAACCTATCAATCCTAAGATTGAAAACTTCAATTGACCCAGCATGCAGAGCCTGTTGTGGGAGAGAGTTATGAATTTTTCTCAGCCTTTGTGTGAAGAAAGCGCTTCCTCATTTAACTCCCGAACAGGCTGGCTCGAATTTTAAGACTCTGTCACCTCACTCTGGAATCTACTCTGTTGAACCTTGTTAAATATTAAACACCTTGTTCAGATGATCCTGTGTCACTCTAATATTCTCAAGGGAATAAAATCATGTTAACACAATCCATCCTCGTAAGTTATCATTCTGATAAATCTACATTCCACTCCATCCAAGGCCATATGTGCCATTGTCCAATCTCTACTTCTTGATTTAATCTGTTATCTCTTTATACTCTTTTTCATGTTGTTAGCATATACCACAATATGCTTTGGTCCAGCAACTGGACTTCACCTAGATGGAAAAATCTTGACACGAACAGTGTTAAACCAAAAGAATAGGGTTTTACATACTCTTCATAGCAAGTCAAGAATAGAAAAGCATTGAACTGTACTTGCTATCTACTGGCCCAATTTTATAAGAGATCCCAGATCTTTGAATCTGGTTGTATTGTTGCTTGTTCGCTCTGCTATGAACTTGAGGATGTTGTTTTCAAAATTGTGTACTATTTTACTGATGCTATTTGTGTTGGAGAAGTAACTACATGCCACAAATTAACTTTCTTATGTTGCAGCTGCAGAAGCAACAAGCCAAGTACAGACTTTATGACTTGCTTGGTTTCTCAGTATCCTGGGAGTTGTATACTTCATATTTGTAGCACTCTGCCCCTTGGTGAGCAAAGACATTTACCAGAACAGGATAAGGATGTCACTTCATTCTCTAGAAGTCTGTGGTTGCCACTGATACTCATGGATTTCATGTAAATTTTTTCTCACAGTGCTATTAGGTAGGAAGTCCCTAAACAGAAAATCTTGACTTTCTATGAAGAGTATCATTACGAACTGGAGGGGGCAGGGTTAATTTAAATTGGTTTCTCCTCTCTTCACCAGTCTGTAAACAGAAAGTGTTTTTGATTTGATTTTCCCACTTTATAAGTGGTGGCTTATTACCCAACCCTTCAGTTTTGTTGTGATCCAGTTTTCTATTAATAACCCCCCAGCAAACTAGAGATAAACTCAGAGGGTTTGTTTATTTGCACGCACTCAAAATGTACGGGGGGGAGGGGACTCGCTACGTGTGCACTTATACAATAAAAGCAGGATATAGAAAGAAAAATTGAGAAGACAAAGACCACAGAGAAACTAATTATTGTTTCATGTGTGTCCAGAGACCAGAATCAAAGTTCAATGGTGTATTCCTTCATAGAGGTTAGCAGGCTGAAAACTGATGTTCGATAATTCACTTTTCCAATGGAGATGACTTCCATGATGTGATAGGCACATAGAGATGAATTAGTCTTGTAGATGATGGCACAGGAGTTCCGGTCAAAACAGTGTAAATGGGGCCAGACATTCAAACCTGGACAGAGCTCCTTTTCTGTGTTGCTGCTTAGTTGGTGGAAAGATGGCAGACTGAGTTTTGCAGCTCCACAAGGCAATATTACAGTTTCCCCCAGCTAGAGGGTTATGTCACATGACCTCCACCTGGACCTTGATAAAGGGTGTGTATCTCTTTGCCTCGGTCCTTTGTCCTGCAGATGAATTGGCACCGGTTGGCCATTCCTGGCTCATGGAATGTAGATGGCCTCTATATAGTTTGTTTTAAATTTGTAGACCATTAGGCCCTCTTCAGAGATAATGAGATGCAAATTTGTTGGGTACTACAAATAGTTCTTATTGCTTGAGGGTCACAGACAGACATCACTTAAGCCATTTTAAAAAGGTCATTGTCCAGTTATAAGATTTTAGAAATTAGCCATGAGAATATATATGTATATATTTTATAAAAATATACAATGTGAGGTCTTAGCCCCCTGACAGTATGTAAAATCCTATTTGGTTTAGCATGTTTTGTGGTAAGACTTTGTATTCTTCCCTCAACTGATGAATCACTGTCCCTCCATGTTGAACACAACTTGGAGGAAGCACTGAGGGTGGCAAGGGCGCAGAATGTACTCTGGGTGAGGGACTTTAATGTCCATCACCAAAAGTGGCTCAGTAGCTCCATTACTGATCGAGCTCGCCCAGTCCTAAAGGACCAAGCTGCTTGACTGCGTCTGCGGCAGGTGGTGAGGGACCAACAAGAAGGAAAAACATACTTGACCTCATCCTCACCAACTTGCCTGCCGCAGATGCATCTGTCCATGACTGTATCGGTAGGAGTGACCACCACACAGTTGTTGTGGAGACAAAGCCCTGCCTTCACATTGAGGATACCTTTCATCATGTTGTGTGGCATGACCACCGTGCTAAATGGGATAGATTTCAAACAGATCTAGCAACTCAAGACTGGGCATCCATGGTGCACTGTGGGCCATCAGCAGCAGCAGAATTGTACTCAAACACAATCTGTAACCTCATGGCCCAGCATTTTCCCCACTCTACCATTACCATCAAGCCAGGGGATCAACCCTGGTTCAATGAAGAATGCAGGAGGGCATGCCAGGAGCAGCACCAGGCACACCTAAAAATGATGTGTCAACCTGGTGAATGGAGAACACAGGACTACTTACGAGCCAACCAGCTTATTAGCAAGTGATAGACAGAGCTAAGCGATCCCACAACCAGCGGATCAGATCTAAACTCTGCATTCATGCCACATCCAGTGGTGAACAATTAAACCACTCACTGGAAGAGGAGGCTTCACGATATCCCCTTTCTCAAAGATGGGGGAGCCCAGCACATCAGTGCAAAAGCTAAGGCTGAAGCATTTGCAAGTCTTCAGCCAGAAGGACCGACCAGATGATCCATCTCGGCCTCTTCTGGAGGTCCCCAGCATTGCAGATGCCAGACTTCAGCCAATTAAGTTCACTGCATGTGACATCAAGGAATGGCTGAAGGCGCTGGATATTGCAAAGGCTATGTGTCCTGACAATGTGCCAGCAAAACTACTGAATACTTGTGCTGCAGAACTTGGCGCACCCCTAGCCAAGCTGTTCCAGTGCAGCTACAACACTGGCATCTACCTGGCTATATGGAAAATTGCCCAGGTATGTCCCGTACACAAAAAACAGGACAAATCCAGCCAGGCCAATTACCTTCCCATCAGTCTACTCTCCATCACCAGTAAAGTAATGGAAGGGGTCATCAACAGTGCTATCAAACAGCACTTGCTCACTGATGCTCAGTTTGGGTTCTGCCAGGGCCACTCAGCTCCTGGCCTCATTCCAGCCTTGGTTCAAATATGGACAAAAGAGCTGAACTCCCGAGATGAGGTGAGAGTGTCTGCTCTTGACATCAAAGCTGCATTTGAACGAGTGTGACATCCAGGAGCCTTAGCAAAACTGGAGTCAATGGGAATTGGGGGAAAACTCTCAGCTGATTGGAGTCATACCTAGCACAAAGGTTGTGGTTGTTGGAGGTCAATCATCTCAGCTCCAGGATATCATTGCAGGAGTTCCTCAGGATAGTGTCTTCAGATGTGGTGATGTTCGCTGATGATTGTCTCCTCAGATACTGAAGCAATCGATGTCCAAAAGCAGCAAGACCTGGACAATATCCAGGTTTGGGCTGACAAGTGGCAACTAACATTTGCACCACACAAGTGCCAGGCAATAATCATCTCCAACAAGAGAGAATCTTAACCATCGCCCCTTGACATTCAAGGTCATTACCATCACTGAGTCACTCACTATCAACATCCTAGGAGTTACCATTCACCAGAAACTGAACTGGACTTGCCATATAAATACTGTGCTACATGGGGAGGTGATGGCATAGTGGCGCTGTCACTGGACTGGTAATCCAGAGATCCAGGGTAATGCCTTGGGGACCTGGGTTTGAATCCCACCACAGCAGATAAGATAGGGTAGATAGGAAGAAAATTTTCCTCTTTGTGGAGGTTTCCGTAACCGGGGGCATGGATTTAAAGTAAGGGGCAGGAGGCTTAGAGGGGGTTTGAGGAAATTTTTTTTCACCCAGAGGGCAGTTGGATTCTGAAACACTACCTAAAGGGGTAGTAGAGGCAGGAACCCTCACAACATTTAAGCGGTATTTAGATGAGCACTTGAGATACCATAGCATACAGGATACAGGCCAAAGTGCTGGAAAATGGGATTAGAATAGATAGGTGCTTGATGGCCGGCAAGTACATGATGGGCCGAAGGGCCTGTTTCTGTGCTGTATAACTCTATGACTATGAGTCTATGGCAGATGGTGGAATTTGAATTCAATAAAAATCTGGAATTAAAAGTCCAATGATGACCATGAAACCATTGTCACAGAATCACAGTGCAGAAGAGGCCCTTCGGCCCATGAAGTTTGCACCAACACGTGAGAAACACCTGACCTACCTACTTAACCCCATTTACCAGTTCTTGACCCATAGCCTTGAATGTTATGATGTACCAAGTGCTCATCAGGTACTTTTTAAAAGATGTGAGGCAACCTGCCTCCACCATCCTGCCAGGCAGCGCATTCCAGACCGTCACCACCCTCTGGGTGAAAAAAAAACTTTCCTCACATTCCCCCCTAAACCTCCTGCCCCTCACTTTGAACTTTTGTCCCCTTGTGACTGATCCTTCAACTAAGGGGAACAGCTGCTCCCTATCACCCTGGCCATGCCCCTCATAATCTTGTACACCGTGATCAGGCCGCTCCTAAGTCTTCTCTGCTCCAACGACAACAACCCAAGTCTATCCAACCTCTCTTCATAACTTAAATGTTTCATCCCAGGCAACATCCTGGTGAATCTCCTCTGCATCCCCTCCAGTGCAATCACATCCTTCCTATAATGTGGGAACCAGAACTGCACACAGTACTCCAGCTGTGGCCTCACCAATGTTCTATACAACTCCAACATGACCTCCCTACTTTTGTAACCTATGCCTCGATTGATAAAGGCAAGTGTCCCATATGTCTTTTTCACCACCCCACTAACATGCCCCTCCTCCTTCAGAGATCTATGGACACACGCCAAGGTGCCTTTGTTCCTCCGAACTTCCTAGTGTCATGCCGTTCAGTGAATACTTCCTTGTCAAATTACTCCTTCCAAAGTGTATCATCTCACACCTTTCACTGTCAATTGTTGTAAAAACCTATCTGGTTCACTAAAGCCCTTTAGGTGAGGAAATCTGCTGTCCTTACCTCGTCTGGCCTACATGTGACACCAGACCCATAGCAGTGTGGTTGATTCTTAAAAATGTCCTCTGAATAAGGGCAATAAGTGCTGGCCTGGCCAGTGATGCCCACATCTGATGAATGAATCAAAAAAAAAGAGCAGGTTGGAGGCTAGGAATCCTGTGATGAGTAATTCACCACCTGACTCCCCAAAGCGTGACCACCAAGGCACAAGTCAGGAGTGTGATGAAGTACTTTCCACTTGTCTGGATGAGTGCAGCTTCCACAACATTCAAGAAGCTTGGCACCACATCCACAAACATTCACTCCCTTTACCATCGACACACAGTAACAACAGTGTGTACCATCTACAAGATGCATTGCAGGAACTCACCCAAGGCACCTTAGACAGTACATTTCAAACCCACGGCCACTACCATCTAGAAGGACAAGGGCAGCAGATAGATGGGAATGCTGCCACCTAGAAATTCTCCTCCAATTCACTCATCATTCTGACTTGGAAATATATTGCCATTCCTTGACTGTCGCTGGGTCAGTATTCTGGAACTCCATCCCTAACAGTACTGTGGGTGTACCTATACCACATGGACTGCAGCGGTTCAAGAAGACAGCTCACCCACCTCCAGCTCAAGGGCAGTTAGGGATGAGGAGTGAATGCTGGCTCAACCAGTGAAGCCCACATCCCATGAATGAATTTAAAAAAGATTCATATTGCCCACCTCTGAAACACATACCTATACCAATGGCAGGCGGTATGAGAAGAGATTCCTGGTCAGCCATGTGATGGAAAGAAATTGGAGCTTTTACTGTCACCATCCATAGCTCCAGGCTACAACATGCAAGAAATCAGAGACGCCTGCAATAAGGGCACAACTGTAATCATGGTTGACTTTACTCTATATATAAATTGGACAAACCAAACTATCAATAATACTGTGGAGGAGGATTTCCTGGAGTGTATGCGTGATGGTTTTTTAGACCAATATGTTGAGGAACCATTGAGAGAGCAAACTGTTCTAGACTGGGTACTGTGCAATGAGAAAGGATTAATTAATAGTTTTGTTGTGTGGGGTCCCTTGGGGAAGAGTGACCATAAAATGATAGATTTATTCATTAGGATGGGGAATGAAGAAGCTGAATTCAAAACTAGGGTCCTGAATCTAAATAAAGAGAACTACGAGAGTGTGTGGCACGAGTTAGCAATGATGGATTGGGGAACTGTACTAAAAGGGTTGACAGTGGATAGGTAATGACTAACATTTAAGGAACGTATGCTTGAATTACAACAATTATTAATTACTGTCTGGCGGAAAAATAAAACAGGAAAGGTGGCTCAACCATGGCTTGCAAAATAGATTAGGGATAGTATTAGATCCAAAGAGGAGACAAATAAAATTGCCAGAAAGAGGAGCAAGCCTGAGGATTGGGAGCAGTTTAGAATTCAGCAAAAGTGGACAAAAAGATTGATTAAGAAGGGGAAAATGGAGAATGAGAGTAAACTTGGAAGGAACATAAAAAGAGAAGAGAAAAAGATTAGCCAAGACAAATGTAGGTCCCTTAGTCAGAAATGGGGCAAATTATAATGGGGAACAAAGAAATGGCAGAAGAATTGAACACACATTTTGGTTCTGTCGTCGCAAAAGAGTACACAAATAATTTCCCAGAAATGCTAGGACCCAAGGGTCTAGCGAGAGGGCGCAATTGTAGAAAACCAGCATTAGTAAAACAATGGTGCTTGAAAAATTCTTGGGGTTAAAGGCTGAAAAATCCCCAGGGCCTGATAATCTACACCCCAGAGCACTAAAGGAAGTGGCCCTGGAAATATTGGATGCATTGGTGGTCAGCTTCCAAAATTCTATAGACTCTGGAACAGTTCATACAGTTTGGAGGGTGACAAATGTAAGCCCACTATTTAAAAAAGGAGGGAGAGAAAAAACAGAGAATTACAGACCAATTATCCTAACATCAGAAAATGCTAGAGTCTATTATAAAAGATGTGGTAACAGAACACTTGGAAAGCATTAACGAGGTTAGACAAAGTCAGCATGGGTTTATGAAAGGGAAATCATGCTTAACTAATCTACTGGAGTTTTTTGAGGATGTAATTAGTAGAATAGATAAGGGAGAACCAGTGGGTGTGGTGTATTTGGATTTCAAGAAGTCCCACATAAGAGGCTTGTGGGCAAAATTAAAGCACATGGGATTGGGGATAAACACTGGCATGGTTTGCGAATTGGCTGACAGACTGGATACAGAGTGGGAATAAATGGGTCTTTTTTTGGGTGGCAGGCAGTGATTAGTGGTGTACTCACAGGGATCACTGCTTGGGTCCCAGCTATTCATGAGATATATAAGTGACTTGGATGAGGGAACCAAATGCAATATTTCCAAGTTTGCTGACGACACAAAACTGGGCAGGGATGTGAGTTCTGAGGAGGATGCAAGGAGGCTTCAGAGTGATTTAGACAAGTGTGTGTGGGCAAGCGCGGATAAATGTGAAGTTATACGTTCCAGTGTGAAAAACAGAAAGGCAGAGTATTATTTAAATGGTGACATATTGGGAAATGTGGATTGACAAAGGGATGTACAAGTCCTACTGCAGTTATTCAGGGCCTTCGTGAGACCACACCTGGAGTATTACGTGCAGTTTTGGTCTCCCTATCTAAGAAAGGATATACTTGCCATAGAGGGAGTGCAGCGATACCGGGGATGGCAGGACTGTCACATGAGGAGAGATTGGTTCGACTGGGCCTCTATTCACTCGAGTTTAGAAGAATGAGAGGGGATCTGATTGAAATGTATAAAATTTTAACAGGGCTAGACAGACTGGATGCAGGGAGGATGTTTCCCCTGGTTGGGGAGTCTAGAACCAGGGGCCGCAGGATATGGGGCAGGCCATTTAGGACTGAGATCGGGAGAGATTTCTTCACTCAGAGGGTGGTCAACCTGTGGAATTCTCTACCACAGAAGGCTGTGGAGGCTGGATCACTGAGTATATTCAAGAAAGAAATAGATAAACTTTTGGATATTAGGAGCATCAAGGATTATGGAGAGAAAGTGGGAATATGAATGTTGAGAGGATCAACCATGGTCATATTGAATGGTGGAGCAGGCTCGAAGGGCCGAATGGCCTACTCCTGATCCTAGTTTCTATGTTAAAATATACTTTGTCACAGCAACTCAGGACTCCTTGGGGTCCAGTTGGCTCAGTTGGCTGGATGGCTGGTGTGGGCCAGGTTGGTGGCAACAACATGGGTTGGATCCCCATTCCCGTTGGGGTGAATTCTATACCTGCCTCCCTGCCCTACCCTTGGTGGAGGTTGAGGCACTGTGGGTTGGATCTGTCTAAAGGCTGTAAAATTGATTTCTCCCTTTTTTGCCACTTACTTTTGAAAGAAAAGAGTTGCATTTATATAGCACCTCCAGGAGTTCTCAAGGAGCTTTATGGTCAATAATTTTGAAGTGTCATTACTGTTGTAATGTAGGGAACCTGGCAACCGATTTATGCACAGTAAGATCCTACAAATAGCATTTGATATGAACAGATTATTTGTTTTAGTCATGTTCGTTAAGGGATCAGTATTGGCCAGGACACTGGGAAGAATTCCCTGCTCTTCTTTGAATATTGCCATGGGATCTTTTACAACCACCTCATTGGGCAGATGGAGCCTGAGCTTCACTTCTCATGAGACAGCACCTCCAACATTGCAGCACTCAGTACTGTACTGGAATGTCACCCTAGATTTTGTGCTCAATGTCAGAATTTTTAACACCATATAGGGGTAGGCATAGAGGCAGGATTTTGTCCTTCCGGTTGTGACCCCGACAGGTGGAAATATATGCTGTCGACTGGCACGCTTTGCCAGCACCATCCCACCCCAGGTCGTTTTTCTGGAATTTTCCAGCTGGTGGCACACTGCAGGGCTAGTACTCCAGGCAGGCTTTGAGGCACACAATGGGGCCTGGCTGCTGAAGCCATTTTTAAATTTAAAAGTTTAAAAAGTTGGAGAGAGGGGTGCCTCAAAATTGAGGCACCCCTCTCTCAGCTGAACAGCAGGCTTCATCTTCTTCCAAACTAGAGGGCTTACAATTGGCCCTCCAGCTTTGAGAAACCACACAACCTTAATTAGACCCTTAGCCACTAATTGGCTAATTTGGGGAAAATCACTGCTGGGTGATTGTTTTCCACACCGTGCGGAGTTGTGGCCTCCATTTGATTCTGATGTCGGGGTCACAACCGGAAGGACAAAATCCTGCCCCCTATTTAATAAGTAGCATCCTTTTAAATTTCACCCAAGTGCATTTTTTGCCCCAAGACTCTGCAACAACCCAAACCTGAAGCTAGAGCTGTGAATAACAGACTACCCCATCAAAACTCTGCACTGTTTTCACCAGTTTTTAATTATTTCGAACTGCTTTTTTGCCAAAGCACAAAAATAAGCACCATTTAGTCTTTATCATGCCAATCAGCCTATCCTTATAAAATATGTCTTTAGGCTTCTCAGACAAGTTATCAACATTGGAAAATACAAACCATATGGAGAAACTCATGAAAGAACAAGCATGGTATTGTGGAAACTGCATTCATCAGCTGAAACTTCAGTATATGTAACAAATTAACAAGATTACAACCAAAGGTAGAAAACTTGATGGCTAAGGGGAAATTATGTTAGTTACAAATGCACACTGTAGATATCAATGATGCCAATTTACTTTTCATATCCTCATGATATATCCTAGCTATTGAGTTTGACTGAATAATCTATTGAGCTGACTACACAAAATATTAATGTGCCTTAATTTGCTGAAATGGGGCATCTCATGGTGAACCTGGTTAGACTGTTTCCTGCACCTTTTAGCACAATTCCCAACAACCCATCACTCACCCACCACTAATTTCTATGAATGGCCACTTGTACCTAATGTTCATATGCTTTGCCTCACCCTCACACACTGTTGCGCACCTCATACTCACATCTGTTGGATACACTGGCAGCTATTCAAACATAACAGCCCTATCACCCAAAACACTCATTAACACACTCCCTCTTTCTTGGAGGAGGAGGTAGAACACAACTCGAAATAGAAGGAGTTAGCAGTTCAGGGACAGGCAGGTCTGCATTTTTAAACCCCTATGAAGGAGATAGTGCTGGCCATTATGGGAAGAAACATTGCAGAAGCCATGGCCACCAGTGGGGCTGAAGCCATTGAAGATGAGGATACCTGAATACCTAATCCTCTTTTACTCATCCCAATTCTCCCTCATCCCTTAACCTCTTCTAATTTAAATGTTGCAGGCGGTGTAAGCATGCACTTCTTACTTTTTCCTCTGCCCTCACCACAAACCAACCTTTGACTCTTTCTCAAGAACTGGAAAGCAGAGGGAGAAGAAGTAGTAATTGAAGCTGAAGAGACATTGTCACTTTATCTCACAATTGCAGCCATCAGCTCAGATACTAACTCTACATGTAATTCAGAGGATAGCACAGAGGTAGGATCCACATATGGTGAGACAATGGGTACAAGTGCACTGAAACCAGGACTGGGAGAAGGGATCATGCAGGCGCTAGCTCACCAAAGGGAGAGGTCACACACAAGTTCTGCAGAAGACTCACTCAGGTGAGGAATTTGATGGGTCAGACCACAGAATAAGTCTGATGGGTGTACATGGCCAAATGCTTAGTGCGTTGAGAAACCTTCTGGATAGACTGGAAGACTTAAGGAGCATGGAGAAGCCCAGCACCAACTTGACATAGAACTTTGCACAGAGCTTGGATACATACTTTCCAACATAGAACAGGTAGTCACCTCATCAACAAATCTCTTGAGCCGACCATGATGCAACGCCTAATGGCCGATGTCTTAGGTTCCATTGCAGCACAAAAACCATCCACAATTTTTTACTGCTACCATCATGTCTCTACATACCAGTGTACATATGAGCCAAGAAGTTACAGCAATCTGATAGGTAGGATTGCTAAGGCGTTGCCCCAGGAACAAGGCTTCATGGAGCAGGAACTTGCTGTCCTGTCTCAGGATGATAACGTTTGTGCTTCCGCTCCTGCCGCTTTGTCAGTATCATTGCTGTTGTGTTCAGCCAGCCAGCCAGCCCAGACTATTGCTGCCCAGGCTGAGATGGTGAACTCTGCAGTTAGGACTTCTAGGTCCAGAGCTCCTCAAAGTCAATCTACAGTCTTCTCCATTAGACTTTCACTAACCATGCCACCGGGGAAATGCCTCACAGGCAAAGACACATGGAAGATTACCTAAGGGAATTCACAAAGGTGATTACATTTTTTATACA
The DNA here is from genome assembly GCF_017639515.1 of Carcharodon carcharias. NCBI lineage: Eukaryota > Metazoa > Chordata > Chondrichthyes > Lamniformes > Lamnidae > Carcharodon > Carcharodon carcharias. Next base: position 127,541,412 of record NC_054469.1, on the reverse strand, counting down.
CTGTGGCTTGATTTAATTTATAAATTTGGATTGTGATGGTCAGTGATGAAGGAAAGATAAAGAGTGTGAAACTGTTGGTGAATGAAAAAAATGTGATTGAGGTTATGGGTATCTCTTTTGTTAATTTATTCATTCATGGCTTTTGGGTGCCACTGGCTAGACCACCATTTATTGCTCAAGGATTATTTGCTCACCTAGAGCCTGGAACAAATACAAAATACTGGAGATGCTGGAAGTCTGAAATAAAAACAGAAAATGTTGGAATCACTCAGCAGGTCAGGCAGCATCTGTGGAGTGAAACAGAGTTAATGGGCTGGATTTCACAGCCCCCACCGCCACCTCGGCAGGTTTGAAGGTGTGGAGCTCATAAAATGCAGCACTTAGCCGTCCCACTGCCTTCCTGCCTGCCCCCAGCCTGTCTCCCATTTTATGCTGAGTGGGTGAAGCGTCGGGCAGCCTGCCCACGCTTGGGCCGATTATGGCCCTTAAGTGACTAAATAATGACCACTGAACTACCTCATTCCACCCCCGCCACTATTTTACTTGCAGCAGGGGGGAGTTACAAGCCAGGTGAGAAGTCCGGCAGCTTTTACTGTGCAAGCTTGTTTCAGGCAAGGTGGGGGGGTGGGGTGTGGGGGAGCGCTCTTCAGTGTCCTCTGTGCCCAATGTAGGTACCTTCCCCCAAGGCCATACCAACCGCACCCCCGCCCCCCCGCCACCTTAACCTTCCTCCATCCTCAAATCCGACCTCCCTCCACCCTCTCACTGGGGTCTGCCATCTAGGCCCCCACTGATACCCCAGGTTATCTTGAAGTCAGACACCATAAACACCCCTTCTTCGAGAACTCCCAGGAGTCCCCCTTGAACCGGGTGCTGCTGGGACTTCAGAGCTGCCGTCCAATTGGATTGGCTGATGGACTGATTGCATTGGACTTCTGCCCCAGATGGTGGCAGAAATCTTAGGCAATTAATGCTGCTACCAGTGCAAAATGGCTGCAGGGCTGCTAGCTTTCTGGTACAGGAGCTCCCTACCAACTTTTCAGTTGGTGGGTGGTGGTGGTGGGCAAAATTGCCCTCCATAAAATCCAGCCCTACATTTCAGGTTGATGACACTTCTTCGGAACTGAAGAAAGATAGGTTTTGATGAAAATGAAAGGGGTTAGAAGTGAGGATGATCAAAAGGGAAGACCTGTGATGAGGTGGAGGGCAAGAGAGAGTAAATGACAACAGGTTTCAAAATATTGAAGCCAAAGGGAATGGTAATGGGTAATGACTTTGCATTTGGATGACTGCTATGCATCCATTTACAGCTCATCCAGGCATATCTTATATTTCTTTACACATTGATGTCATGAAATCTTTTGTTTTGCTCCCAAAAATATAATTTATTCAGACAATTTATAAAGGTACATTAAATAACGGTTCAACTTTGACAATTTCAATTGTCAAATACGATTGTACAGATACAGATCAACTTTGTTCTATAGAGTGCATGAGGTGCCTCATTTACTTACCATTACAGCTATGTTCACAAAGTATTTATACAGGTATAGTGTCTCAAATCCGGCTATCCAAAAACCTGTAATGTCCGAAAACCAGGCAATTTTAAGCTGCCATGCGTGAATTTTAATTATTATTAGATGAGTAAAATAACTTACCAGCTTTTATAAAAAAATCATTCATGGGATGTAGGCATCGCTGTCTAGGCCAGCATTTATTGCCCATCCCTAATTGCCCTTGAGAAGGTGGTGGTGAGCTGCCTTCTTGAACCACTACCGTCCCTGTGGTGTACGTACACCCACAGTGCTGTTAGGGAGGGAGTTCCAGGATTTTGACCCAGTGACAGTGAAGGAATGGCAATTTATTTCCAAGTCAGGATGGTGTATGACTTGGAGGGGAACTCCCAGGTGGTAGTATTCCCATATTTCTGCTGCCTTTGTCCTTCTAGATGGTAGTGGTCGTGGGTTTGGATGGTGCTATCTAAAGATGTTTGGTGAGTTAGGTGCTTCATTGGCATTGTTACGTGCCAACCAATTATTGCCTTCACGCCTATCTTATCCCGTGCTCCAGGTAGTCTGAATGATCTTTGATTCGACCCGGCCCAAACCACCCGACCCGAACTGCCCAACCCAAAATCTGGCAAGATCTGAAATATGGTATGGACTCAGTACCGAGGTTGCTGCTTTTGATAGACTGTACCTGTATTTACAAGTCAGAAGTGCTTTAGGGATGTCCTGAAAGAAACTTCAAAAAGATCAAGCATCGACACCGACTCATAGGAGTCCCTGGCTTGTGACTAACCAAAACGGAAATGGTTTATTTGGGAAGGCATCAAACACATTGAGAGACTTAGATAAAAACAAAATACTGCTGATGCTGTAAATCTGAAACAAAGACAGAAAATGCTGGAAAAACTCAGCAGGTCTAGCAGCATCTGTGGAGAGAGAAACAGAATTAACGTTTCTAGTCGGATACGGACTCGAAACGTTAATTCTGTTTCTCTCCCCACAGATGCTGCTAGATCTGCTGAGTATTTCCAGCATTTTCTGTTTTTATTTCATGTTGAGAGACTTCTTTGGGAGCATGCACAAGCAAAGTCACGGCATCAGAGAGAGTGCACAAACCTCCAAACATCTCGTCTGCCTGACCCTTCAAGCACCACCTGCCCCAGTCTGCAGATCGTGCATTGGATTTATCAGCCATCTTAGAGCCCTTCAAACCAGAGTGGAAGCAAGCCATCCTTGATCCGAGAGATTTTCTAAGAAGATATTTGCAATGTACATTTATATTTCATGTCCAACATTCGCTGGTGCAAACAGCTTGAGGGTTTTACATAGGTTCCAGCTCCTTAGTGTACTATGGTGGGAGGTCTTACACAGTGGCCTTTCTGCTGCCATCAAAACAGCATTGCACACTAATTAGCACCCTGCTCTGCATACTCCCTGAAGTTGTTAGATGCACACGCACTAACCCCTTTGCAAACATGGCATCTTGCTCATGTTGCGGATGTTAGTTTAAGAGGCCTCATAAGCTCAAAGAGGCCAAGTTCACACCCTCAACTTTGCTTGTTTATAGTGGCAAATGGGAGCCAAATCTCTCTTTCTTTTGGGAGGAGGGGGACGATGGAGAATGGGCCAATAATTTGCCACTGTACAGAAGATGAACTGAGATAATTACCTTTCACCATCTGAGGTTATTAGAGGTTTTTTGCCTAATTGAAGAAAAAAACATTAATTTCAGACACCGAACAGGAGCATTTGCATATGCACATGAGACACCCACTGCACCCACAGCGTAAGTGTGCTTTCTCCCATTGCTGACATCATTGCTGTGTACCTGTCAGCTAGTGGGGTGGTACTGATTTGCATCTCCGTCCACTACACTGCTGGCCCAAACCCTCATTGCGTTGCTCACCGTCTCCTGTTCGACGTCCCTCTCCTGAACCCTCACTGCCTTGAACTTTCTGCTGAGCCCAACAAGATGGATACAGAAAGTCAGATGACCACAGGATTGGCATTCTGTTCTGGAAGCTACCAGCAGGAGTTACAAGAACAAAGGAATCCTTCTCTCATCATCATGGAATCTCACACCCAATTGTAAAGACACTATCATCACTAAACCAGGGGACTCGCACATCGGAACTTGTTATTCCGACAGAATTGTTAACAGACCCATCTCACACCTGGGACTGTCCAGGTCAATTTCAAAAGGGGACCATAATGGTACAGTGGGTGTCATTTGCATCTTGATAAGCTTACCCCTCTAGCGGAGTCAGAATGTCTGCCTAGACAATGGCTTCCTGACGCAAGAATCTTAATATGGATTGTAACTCTTTCAAAAGCTAATGGCTGGGGCATTATCAGTCCTGAAACCAAGGCCAGCCCCAGACAATTGATAAACATCCCTTTTGAAATCATTGTGGAGAAAAGAGGTCACATGACTCGAGTGACCATTTTTAAAATTGCTATATTCTTTCGAGAACTCAGAAACTCTCAGTCTGCTGACTTAACACTAGCAGGAAAGAACTCCAGCAGCTCCCGGCAGACCAAGCAGCCTGCCACCATCTTGCAACTCCTCAAAGCCCGTTTGATGTTAAAAGTCTCTGATCATCCCCTGCAAAATAGTCTAAGCACAGAAATCCAATCGTACTGCATCATCGTTCATTTTAAAGAAACTAGAGACTCATCTGCACTCAACTCCACCACGAAGAAAGCACCTTCTGGACTTTTAACTTTCTGGACTTTGGAAATCACGTGAATTAATATTCATTTCTGTGGTTCTTTTGTTGTTGTTGTCCATAGTGTAAAAGCTCCATTTCCCGTCCCCCTTATGATATATGTGTGTGTGCGAGATTGTGAACATTCTCTCCCCGCAACCCCCACTGGGTATGAATGTGAAATAAACTAACCTCCTGAGAGAGTGTTTGCTGCATGGTACTTATAAAATTAGACCACACAAACTGAGAGTTTGGGGAAACACACCACAGCTTACTTTAAAAATAATTCAAAAACACTTCTGTTTACAGACAGACAGGGAGAAGATAAAGAAGCTCAGTTTGCCTCTCTCCTGCCCGTAACAATTAAATACAACAAAGGCATAAGCACACTCTTTAAAGTCTTCCTCCTATATTTGTTGTGCTGATTGAACGGAGCAAATGCCAAAGCCAGAACTTTTTAATTATTTTCTGCGTAAAGAATCATTCTCTGAGTAATTTTTGAACCCAGGCAGTCAGCATGGTAACACTTCCACATAACTGAGGGAATTCCACCAAGCAAGAGCTGCCAGAAGAGCACACAATGAAACCTGAGATAGTGATAATTTTTGTGCCAAGCAAGAGAGGCCCATCAAACTAACAATGGATTTTCACTTAAATCTACTGTGGGTAATATTTTTACGTACTTGCCAATCAGTGTCACAGTCTATGCAAATCCACCCTATCAGGTTGAACTTCTGTGCTCCTGATTGGTGTATTTTATGTGTAATACTCATTGAGCACGAAGCTTGGATCCATGGCACTGTTCGAAGTGACACTATGGAAACCAGAGACCCACCTGAAACACGTGAACTGTTATGAGGATTCAGACTTGAATAGAATAAATAATAACATTGGTAAATGTATAGGATTATAAAATTCTCAAACTAATTTTATTGAACTACGTTTCAAAATCACAAGGATATGAATAGCACACTGATAGCTGATGAACAGGTGAATAACACCACGCAAGGCCCATCGTTGGAAAACAAAACTTTTAAACGGCTACTTTCAATCCAATTGTGTGCTCATTTTATAAATACCCCAAAAAGCTGAATTCTCCCAATCCACAGGACAGCTAACTTGCTTTAGTTTAAACTATGTGATCAAAAGTTTATGCACCCACTTGCCTAGGTGATATCCAAAAAGCTGTATCTTCCACACTGCCTTGCCTTCGATCTCTTTACTTTAGCCCACAGAAAAACTGGTCTCAGATGTTGAGCAAGCTGCAGATGGCATATCCATTGACCTTTTACTCTCCACCCTTTTCCTCGTTCAAACCGTCTCCAACTGAATTTCCTCTTTGACACCCAAATCTGCCAAATGCCCAGCTGCAGCAGCCTAAGGAGGAGGTGGGAAAGCAACAGCCCAGTACTGATGAAGAGGCCTCATCAGTTGATCTGACACTCACAACCACCACCTCAGATATTGGCAGTGCACCTACCTTGGATTGGGATCTGCATGCAACGAGTCATTGGGCACAAGTGGGCTGCAGCCAGGCCAGGGAGAAAGGATGGTTCGTTTGTCAGGACCATAGTATAACAGGTTAATAGATGGGATATACTAATGTATGACGTAGATGATGATGTACCACTGACACTAATCAGTCATGTGTTAGATTCTCTCTCTCTCTCTCTCTCTCTCTCTCTTGGGAGAGAGACAAAGAGAGAGGTTGGAATAATGGTGAGCTGCTACATGCCTACTCTGTAACCTCTTTAGAAGTAGCACTAATAAACAAGTGTTAAGCAGATACCAGAATGTGTCTACAGTCTAAGAACCAAGTCCCACACCCAGAGTCCAAGACAGAAGTACCCAATGTCAGAACAAGGAGGGCAAGGTTGCACATGAGTTCCACCACAGGAGACTCAGATAAGGACTTCAGTGGGGCTGCATACATGAGAACACTGATGGGCTCGCACACCGAGATGCTGGGTGCATTGGATAATCTCCTGTTACTGTCAAAGAGCATGAAACAATTCGGCTCCAAGTTGGCAGAGGGCATGGCACACACCTTGCCCTTCTGCAGCCTCTGCTGCATCTCCCTGTTTTGTTGCAGGCCCAATGAATCTGCAAGCACAGCCCACAACCTGTAGCAGCCTTTGTATGGACAGGTCACCAAATCCCCTGCCATCCATGTAGGGATCATCAAATCTAGGAGATCGCCACAACACCTTCAAAAACCTCACTTTCAGAGACTTTGCAATTGTAGAAGTTATTCTAATTATGACCAGGAAATAAAGGGATTTAAAAAATAAGATAATGTTTTATGATGTAATAAGCTTGAGATATTCACTCTGTGGGCATCTGAACTGGATGAGATAGGTATTAAAGCTAAAAATCAGACTACAAAAATGTTTCCATTAAGTAATTTATTTGAATTAGTTCTTATATTTAATAGATTTCATTCAACAATTCACTTAATTATCTTCTTCCACATAATTATTTTAATTAGCAAGTTTAATCCCACAAATATGAAACACAAATACCTAAATTCACACAAAATTATAGTATTCAAATACTATTTGACAAAAAATATTTATTTTCACAATGAATTTACTTACATTTGCTTCACTTGCCTCAACTCTAGTTTAGTTGGATTTACAATTTTTATTATATGATTTCTGCTAATCATTCTCCAAATCCTCAATGTCACTCTCAAAATCCTCAATCAAAATCTATATCTACACCTATTTTTCGATGTTTGCTAATACTCTGAATATTTCATTAATAGCATCCGTAGTATCACGCTCTACATTCTCAGTGTCACTGTCACATTTTCAGTGTTTGTTGAAACATTAAATATTGCATAATAGACCACATTAGAATTTCTTCCTTCTTGAGCCAAGATATAGAGATTTCTTGACGATCCTACTCAGCTGTTATATGTTCTGTTGTTTTTCAAGATGTGTTTTGATTTTGTTGTTGTTCCCATAAGAACATTCAGTCAGGTGGCTCTTTTAAGGATGGCAATTGTACTTTACCCATATGAGCAACACATTGAAAGTTGCTCTTTTTTTCACTTTGTTGTACTACATTTTTCAAATACCTCTAACCTACTGCCAATATCATATTCTGGATCTGACTCGTAATTAAGATAAGGATCATAGGTGAAAGCTACCTTAAAGTGAATGGGTCTTTTACTTGCAGCACTGGTTCTTCTTGCATTCTGTAGCTGTCTGTCAACCTCTTGCCTTTTTGCCCTAGCCTCTTCATCTTTTAGTGTCACAGAATATAACTTAAATAAAACAAATGAAATATGAAAGAAAGCCAGGAATTTATCATGTAAATTTGTCACATGTGTTTTTGGAATGTATGGTTAAGGTAGGTTAGAACATGCCTGACTTACGGTGTCAGTGTGCGCACAATGTAGGCAGGGCTGTGGGATCTCCTGCTAGGAACATAAAAGAAATAGGAGCAGGAGTAGGCCATTTGGCCCCTCAAGCCTGCCCTGCCATTCAATAAGATCAAGGCTGATCTGCCCCAGGCCTCAACACCTCTTTCATGCCAGCTCCTCATAGCCCTCAACTCCCTGATATTTCAAAAATCTATCTACCTCCTCTTTAGAGATTTTCAGTAATCTAGCCTCCACGACTCTCTGGGGTAGAGAATTCCAGACATTCAGTATCCTCTGAGAGAAGGAATTCCTTTGCATCTCAGTTTTAAATGAGTGTCCCCTTATTCTGTAAATATGTCTCCTAGTTTGAGATTCCCCATGAATGGAAACATCTTCTCAGCACCTATCCTGTCAAGCCCCCTCAGAATCTTGTACGTTTCAATAAGATCACCCCTCATTCTCCTAAAATCTAATGAAAAAAGGACTACTCTGTTTAGCCGTTCTTGATAAGTCAACCCCTTCATCCCAGGAATCAGCCTACCGAATCTTTTCTGAACTGCCTCCAATGGCAGTATATCCTTTCTTAAATACCGGGACCAAAACTGTGCACAGTACTCCAGGTACGGCCTCACCGACACTCTGTTCAGTTGTAACAAGAATTCCCTATTTTTAAACTCCAACGCTCTAGCAATACAGGCCAAAATTCCATTTACTTTCTTAATTACTTGCTGCACCTGCATGCTAACTTTTTGTGTTTCATGCAGAAGAACATCCAGATCCCTCTGTTTCTCTCCATTTAAATAATAGCCTGCCTTTTGATTCTTTCTGCCAAAATGCATGACCTCACACTTTCCTACATTAAACTTCATCTGCCAAGCTTTTGCCCACTTATTCAACCTATCTATATCTCCTTGCAGATTCCTTATGTCCTTATCACAACATGCCTTCTCACCTATTTTTGTATCATCGGCAAAGTTGGATACATTACATCTGCCCCCTACCCCAAGTTATTAATATAGATATTAAATAATTGAGGCCTTAGGACTGATCCTTGTGGCACTCCACTAGTTACGTCTTTCCAATCTGAAAAAAACCCATTAATCCCGACTCTCTGTCTTCTGTGTATTAACCAATCCTCAATCCATGCTAATACAGTACCGCCAATACCGTGAGCTCCTATCTTGTGCAATAACCTTTTGTGTGGCACCTTATCGAATGCTCTCTGGAAATCCAATCACACTACATCTACTGGTTCCCCTTTATCAACTCTGCTTGTTATATCCTCAAAGAACTCTAGCAAATTTGACAAACCTGATTACCCTTTCACAAAATTTAAGAAGTCATAGTTCACTCCTTTTAACCTCACAACATGTAAGAAGTATTTAGATGAGCACTTGAAGCGCCATAGAATACGGGGCTAAGGGCCAAGTGCTGGAAAATGAGATTAGAATAGATAGGTGCTTGGTGGCTGGCACAGCCAAGATGGCCTGAAAGGCCTGTTTCTGTGCTGTATAACTCTATGACTCTAAAACCATGTTGGCCCTCTTTGATTGTGTTAAGCTTTTCTAAATGCCCTGCTGTTTCTTCCTTAATAATGGTCTATAGCATTTTCCCAATGATGGTTGTTAGGCTGACTGGCCTATAAGCTCCTGCTTTTTGTCTCCCTCCCTTTTTGAACAGGGGCATCACATTAGCAGCTTTCCAATCCCCTGGGACCCTCCCGGAATTCAATGAGTTCTGGAATATTTTGACCAATGCCTCCACTATCCCTGCAGCCACTGCCTTTTAAACCCTTGGATGCAGGCCTGGTCCTGCCGATTTTTCTGCCTTTAGTCCCATTAGTTTGCCAAATGCTTCGTCCCTCCTGATAGAGACTGTTACAAGATCTTTCCTCCAATTAGCTCCTTGCTTAACTGATATCTTTGGAATGTTTATAGTGTCATCCACTGTGAAGACCAATGCAAAATATTGGTTGAAGTTATCAGCGATTTCCCTGTTCCCCGTTATCAATTCTCTAGTTGCATCCCCCAACGGTCCCATGATCTCTTTCTTTTTATATACTTGTAGAAGCTCTTACTGTTTGTTTTTATATTTCTTGCCAATTTACTTTCATAATAAATTTTCCCCCTTTTTATTTGCTTTTTAGTCATCCGCTGCTGGTTCCTAAAAAATTCTCAATCCTCTGGCCTTCCACTAGTTTTCACTGCTTTGTATGTCTTAGTTTTTGATTGAATATTCTCCTTGACCGCCCTTGTTAACCACGGGTGGTTCACCCTTCTTATTAGTCCTTTTTGATCGAGATAAATTTTTGCTGAGCTTTATGGAATATCTCCTTAAATGTCTGCCATTGCTCATCCACTGACCTTCCCCTTAGTCTATTTTCCCAGCCCACTTTAGACAACTCTTTCTTTATATCTCTGTTAATACCCTTATTTAAGCTGAGGACACCGGTTTGAGACCCGAGTTGCTCGCCATGTTGTGATCGCTGCTCCCTAGAGGGTCCTTAACTACGAGATCTCTTATTAATCCTACCTCATTACACATTATTGATCTAAATGAACTTATTTCCAAGTAGGCTCTGCAACGTATTGCTCTAAGAAACAATCCATGATGCACTCGACAAATTCATCTTCCATGTTACCCCTGCCAACCTAATTTGTCCAGTCAATATGCAGATTAAAATCACCCATGACAATTGTAGTGCCCTTCTGACACGCCTCCATAATTTCCTGATATATACTTTGTCCTACAGTGAGGCAACTCTTCAGGGGTCTATAGACGACTCCCACCTGTGACTTTTATCCCTGCAATTCCTTATTTCAAATCAAACTGATTCCACATCATGATCTATTGCACATATATCACAACTCACCAGCACACTGATACCTCCCTTTATTAACAAAGCTACCCCACCTCCTTTTTCTTTTTCCTATTTTTACAGAATGCCGGACACCCTCAAATATTGATTTCCCAGCCTTGGTCACCCTGCAATCACTTCCCTGTAAATGCTATCAAGTCATGTTCATTTATTTCTATCTGTGTCATCAACTCATCTACCTTGTTACAAATACTGCATGCATTCACACAAAGAGCCTTAAGCTTTGACTTTTCACCATTATTGTTGATTCTGGCTCTAATTTCTGCTGCACTCTTCTGCTTATATTTTCTGCCCCTTCCTGTCACACTTTTATTATCATTCACCTCTTCACTACCCTGCACCTCTGCTCTTTCTTTTTTTTCTGATTTTTTTAAACTTCCCTTCAATTGAACCCTCCCCTCCACTAATCAGTTTAAAATCCTATCTACAACCCTAGTTATACAATTTGCCTGGACACTGGTCCCAGCATGGTTCAAATGAAGCCCATCCCAACGGAACAGTTCTCTCCTTCCCTAGCACTGGTGCCAGTGCCTTAAGAATTGGAAGCCATTTCTCCAAACGCCAATCTTTGAGCCACGCATTTACCTTTTTATTCTTATTTACCCTTCACCAATTTTCACGTGGCTCAGGTAGTAACCCAGAGATTATTACCTTTGTGGTTCTGCTTTTTATTTTAACCCCGAACTGCTCGTAGTCCTTCAGCAGAACCTCTTTCCTAGTCCTACCTGTGTCATTGGTACCTATGTGGACTATGATAACTGGGTCCTTCCCCTCCCACTCCAAGCTTGATGTGGTCGACATGGACTTTAGCAGGGCTTTTGATAAGGTCCCTCATGGCAGACTGTTCAATTAAGGAAGAGCCCATGGGATCCAAGCCAAAGTGGCATGTTGGATCCAAAATTGGCTGAGAGGCAGGAAGCAGAGGGTGATGGTAGAGGGATGTTTCTGTGACTGGAAGTCTGTTTCCAGTGGGGCTCCGTAGGGCTTGGTGCTGGGGCCCAATGCTGTTTGTGATGTACATAAATGATTTGTACTCAAATGTAGGAGGTATGATCAAGAAGGTCGCGTTGACACGAAAATTGGTAGGGTGGTAAATAGTGAGATGGATAGCCGTAACATATAGGAGGATATCAATGGACTGGTCAGGTGGGCAGAGCAGTGGGAAATGACATTCAACCCGGAAAAGTGTGAACTAATGCACTTGGGGAAGGCTGACAAGGCAAATGATTGCACTATGAATGGTAGGACCCTGGAAAGTACTGAAGATCATAGGGACCTTGGTGTGTATATCCACAGATCCCTGAGGGTACCAGGGCAGATAGATAAGGTAGTTAAGAAGGCACATGGGATACTTGTCTTTATTAACCCAAGCATAGAATACAAGAGCAGGGAGGTTATGCTGGAACTGTGTAAAACGCTCGTTAGGCCACAACTGGAGTATTGCGTGCAGTTCTAGTCACCACATTATAGGAAGGATGTGATTGCACTGGAGAAGATGCAGAGGAGATTTACCAGGATGCTGTCTGGGCTGGAGGGTCTGAGCTATGAGGAAAGATTGGTTAGGCTGGGGTTGTTTTCCTTGGAGCAGCTAAGTTTGAAAGGGGACCTGATAGAGGTGTATAAGATTATGTGAGGCAGAGATAGGGTGGCTAGGAAGGCACTTTTCCCATTAGCAGAGGAGTCAATAACCAGGGGACATAGATTTAAGGTAAGAGGTAGAAGGCTAAGAGGGGTGTTGAGGAGAAATTTTTTCACCCGGAGGGTAGTGGGAGCATGGAACTCACTGCCTTAAAGGGTGGTTGAGTCAGAAACTCTAGTTTAAGAAGCATTTAGCTATTTACTTGCGTTGCCATAGCCTCCAGGGCTGTGGGCCAAGTGCTGGAAAATGGGATTAGTGTAGTCAGATTTTTGTTGACTGGCACAATGGGCCGAATGGCCTCCTTCTATACTGTAAACATCTATGAGTCTATAAGTTCCTCTCCATCCCAGAAGAGATGTTCTTAACCTTGGCACCCAGAAGGCAACACAGCCCTCGGGACTCTCTGTCTTTGCTGCAGAAAACAGTATCTATTCCCCCAACTATGCTATCCCCTATTACTACTACATTTCTCTTTTCTTCCCCCCCACTTGAATGGCGCTCTGTGGTCAGTTTGCTCCTCCTCCCTGCAGTCTATTCTCTCACCCACATCGTGAGCAAGAGCCTTGTACTAATTGCACTGGCTGGTGCTCCTCCAAAGCTAAATTCTAGATCCCCATACCTGCCTCACTCGCAGTCACATCCTCCTGTCCCTGAACATGGTCCAAATTTGATGTAATTAATCTAAGAGGTGTGACTGTCTCCTGAAACACAGTATCCAGCTAAGTCTCCCTGATGTGTCGCATTATCTGCAGCTCGGACTCTAGCTCATCAACTCCGAGCTGCAGTTCCTCGAGCAGCCAACAGTTGCTGCATATGTGGTCACCCTGGATCGCACCAGCGTCCACCAGTACCCACATACTGCATAGTCTAAATTTGGAAAACGGCATCACTGCCAGTTAGGCTGTGTGGCATCATGTGATCACCATTTCAGCTGTTTCTAGTGCACACAGGGCATTCCCATGTGATCACCCTTCTCAACATGGCTGAGGGCTGTACTGGAAGCGACCGGGTGTGCAGTGTGTTTAGCTTCCATGATACTGTCTTCAGCAGGGCTGTGGATCCAAATTTCATGCACAAGGACTTCAAGTGTACACCTGAATGTGTTGCCTGAAACTGTCCTTTGTACATAGAAATTTAAATCCAGTAATGGATTAGAAGTGTGCGACTTGAGCATAGTTGACCCATTATGATTGCTTCAAGTTATTCTGTCCTGTCAACAGTCAGTTTGGTCCAATTCAGAAGACACCCATCCTTGTTATGTATCTCTTCAGTTGCCAACAAAGAAGAGAAATCCTGTCCAATATAATATGATTTTTTTTCTGTTTTCTTGCAGTTCCATTGATATTCAATAATAGCGTATCAGAGAGGATTCTAATTACCGTTCATTTTTAACAATCTAAAGTATCTGCTATCTCCATATTTGATAAAGATATCAAAAATGTGAATTGGGAAGTACGGAATACATTAGAATTAGAAAGGAACTTTAGATGCTGCCAGGAGCTCCATCATGAAGTTAAGCGGAGAGACTAGAGAAGCTGGGATTGCTCTCCTGTGAGCAGAGAAGGTTAAAGAGAGTATTGATTGGAGTTTTCAAAATCATGAGGGGCTACGGTTCAGTAAAAAAGGAGGAACAATTTCCTATGGCAGAAGTATTGGTTACCAGAGGACACATATTTAAAGTAATCGGCAAAAGAACCAGAGGCGAGTGGAGACGAAGATACTTTATACAGTGAATTGTTATGACCTGAGCTGCCTGGAAGGGTGCTTGCTGTTCAATAATAACTTTTAAAATGGACTTGGATAAATACTTGAAGGGAAACTATTTCAGGGCTATGGGGAAGGTGCAGGGAGTAGGACAAATTGGATAGCTCCAACTCTTGGGCAATAAATGACAAATTAAGGGATGCTTTGACATCCAAGCAGGGGGTGTGCGAGTGGAGCTGCCGAGTCTGTGAGAGTGGTGGGGGAGGGAGTGCTGTGGCAGTGCTGGGGAGTCTGTCGTCTGTGGGAGTGAGCTGCCAGGAGGAGAGTGCGGGAGGAGTTGCATACTGTGATGCGCAATATTCGCTATCAATATGGGACAAACAGCGTCCAGAATGCAGACAACGTGGGATGAGTGCCTCAAATACGGGACGATCCCAGGAAATCCGGGATGGTTGGTCACCCTGGCTCCATCAAAGGGTCGGCACAGACTCAATCGAGCACATGACCTCCTGTGTGGTTCTAATAAAACAAATTAATATTTTAACAGTAACTGTGAGCCCTACTTCTATTTTTTCCCTTCCCCTTCTGCAAATGTTTGTTCTAACATACTTCCACCATACTCATAAGTTAAGGAAAGCTTAGATCACGTGTGAAGATATTGCCAAGATTTACCCTCCTTGATGAGAAAGCTTACATCATTTAACGATATTACCCTGTATATTGTACTTAATGACTTTGCGCTGTAACATTTTGATTTGGGGTCTTCTGTGCCAACAGATCTACTGCTGCTGTTGACAGAAATGTGATTTCTAAATATTTCTTTTCCTGATGCTTTTAAAAGTCTACAGGTGCATCTTTTGCTCATGTGATATTGCTGTTTAAGATGGCTCCCCAGTTATGAGTTTTATGGATCACCTTTCAACCTTGTCAATAGTTTTAAGAGCTGCCAGTGTGACATATGTGGGCCTTTGTTCCTTAATTCACACAACCCTGATGTTTACTTTTAGGTAATTTCCTCCCTGTTATACAGGAAGTAGAAAGAATGTTAAATGCAAGATGATATTTCCCCTAATTCATTGAGTGTTATGCTTCTTCCATTGCCTGCATTGGTTTGATCCTGTGCTGGGACCCTGATAATATTTATTTAAAAGAAAATCCAGATGTTTCAAAAAATACCTTGTTATGCTTGGCCTTCATAAAGCCTCACCTAATGAAAGAATTTTTCATTCAGATTCCAAAATATTGATGAAGTTCTGCGTTTTAGTTTTATTTTAATTGCTTTAATATGTTAGAGTAGGCTACCTTGTATACCTAATGTTCAGTTATCATCATAGATCAGTTGTGTGTTCAATTTTGGAATTATGCTCTGTAGTTTCCAGTTTTCTTTGAATTCTTGGACATTGCTTCAAAAAAGAAAATGAATTCCAGAGATTTGTATTTTTTTTAGATTGCCGCATAGTTTTGGTAGGAGAACTATGTAGTACTTTGCTTTCATTTATACTTGTGGCTTTCGGCACTGTTCAAATCTATTGTTCCTTCCCTATTTTTTTCTCTGAACTTTTATACTTGTTAAGGTGAAGGGTGTTGGCATTGCGAATTACTTTCAGGCATTCAGTCACAAATCTTAGACTATTGTAGCAATTTTCTTGGATGCAGTGCTGTCAATTGCTTAATGTCTTTATTTCTCTGTTTCTTGAGACCAGAACAGATGGATAGAAGAGAATAAAAATTCCTTGCCATCCTCCCCTTTTGTCCTTTCTTCCTTTCCTCTGCCACCCCTCTCCTTCCATCCTCGACTATCTCCTGCCCCACTAGTTCCACTTCTACCTCTCTTGATCTCTCCATCTCCCCTCTCACAACATTTTCACACTCCCTTTCCATTCCTCCTATCTGTTCCCCCCCCCCACCCCGCTCGTCTCCCGTGCTTTGAAATACATGACATTATATAGAATTTACAGACACAGGCTATTTGGCCAGGTGGTCTAGTCCAGTGTTGCCACTTCACATGAACCCCCTTCCACCCTTGTTCATCCAACCCCATAAGTATATTCTTTCTATTACTTTCTTCCACGTGTGTTTATCTAGCTTCCTTTTAAGGGCATCTTTGTGATTAACCTCAGTTACTCCACGTAGGAATGAGTTCCAAATTCTAACTACTCTTTTGGTAAAGAGGTTTCTCCTGAATTCCTTTTTAGATTGATTGGTGACTATCTTATATTTATGGCCTGTAGTTTTGGTCTCCCCCACAAGTGGAAACATTTTCTCATTGTCAACCCTATAAAATGCCTTCATAATTTTAAAGTCCTCCATTAGGTCATGATTCAGCCTTCTCTTTTTTGCAGAAAAGAGCCCCAACATGTTTACCTTTTCCTGATAGTAGAACTTCTCAATTTTACTACTGTTCTGATAAAGCTTTCTTGTATCATTGTCAATACTTCTGTATCCTTTTTATAACATGATTCAAAAATGAGAAAGCCCCTGGAAACTAAGTTAAGCCTTTTGAAAAAAAACTAACCCAAAATGGCCAGTCAGGAGAAAGAAAGGAAATGACTCAAAGCAACAATTACTTTTTTGTTCCCTTTAATTGGTATGTGCAAAAAAATCGGATTGTGGCAGCATTCCCTCTTATAAGATGATAGTTTGTGCCTTGGTGGTCAACTCTGTGTTAAGCATCGCCTGGTGAGGCTCAGGATCCTCACTCTGGCATGGCAGTCCCTGTTGCATTTCTTGCAGAGAAAGACAGTCGGTTGAGAAGGTGCACGATTCGCTGGCCTCTGTTTTCCCTAGGCCCTCTTCTCAGCCACCTGAACTCTTCATTTCTGCTCCTCTCTTTCAATGCTCTTCCAACAGTCAGCCTTCAGGGGTCACGGCCATCAGCGACTGTCTCCCAGTTGTCATTGTCAATTTCCGCCGTCTTCATATCTTGCTTGCAGGTGTCCTTGCAGTGGTGGTCCAAATGCCTAAGAGGTCATGACCCAGTGGCAAATTCACTGTGCAGAAGGTCTTTGGGTATACGGGCAGCTTTCATCTGATGAGCGTGGCCGAGCCAGCGCAGACATCATTGGCTTAGCAATGAGAGTATGCTGATGTGATTAGCATGCTTCAGAAACTCTGAGTTGGTAACCTTGTCCTGCCAAGGGACTCCAAAGAAACATCTGAGAGAGTGAAGGTGGAAGCTTTGTAGGCTTTACTCCTGCCTGGCATATGTTGTCCAGGTCTCACCAGTATAGAGAATTGCACTGAGGATGCAGGTTTGGTAGACTCACAGTTTGGTGTTCTCGGTAAGGTTGCTGTTGTTCCATATTCGTCTACTCAGCTTAGACGTAACAACTGCAGCTTTTGCGATGCATGTGTTGATTTCTGCATCAAGTGACAGATTGCTGGTGATTGTGGAGTCTAGATATGTGAAACTATTAATAACCTCTAGCATCACATTGTCAGTGCCTGATGGATGTCGGTATGGCAACATCCTTGATCATGACATTTGTCTTCCTGAGGCTGATGGTCAAACCAAACTTTTTACAGGCGTGCGAGAGGCTGTCCATTTGCCGCTGCAGGCATTCCTCAGTTTGGAATGCGAGTGTGGCATCGTCAGTGTAGAGCAACTCTCTGAGGAGGACTTGGCGTACCTTTGTCTTAGATATTGGGCGAGCAAGGCTGAACAGATTTCCATCAGTTCTGGTATGTAAGTTAATAACCCCCTGAAGATGACCTGAAGAACACAACACTGTTTGACCCACTGTGGATCTCGGACGGGTTCCAGTGTAGCCCCGTCATAGCTGACCTTACCCATCATGTTGTCACGGTCTCCTCTATTCACAGCATTTTTCTTACTGCTGCCAAATTGAGAAGATTATAACTGTAGATCTACCAATTCTAAAACCACACTGAGGTTCAGGGTAGATGTGTTCAGCCAAGACCTCAGTTTGACAAGGGCCTCAATATTAGTTGCAATCGCTGCACTCCCACTTGTTCTTGTACAGGGTCATAGGGCATTGCCCCCTCCCTCCAGCAGAGACAGAGAAGTTTGAGCAAATGCTGCAAGATTGCCAGTTTTCCATGTTTGTTGAGTTCAGATGGTATAGCATCAGCACCTGGAGCTTTGCCCATGGCGAGCTTAGCTCCTCCACTATGGGTTTGATATCCATCTCTGCCATGACAGGCAGGGATCTATCTAGAGCTTCCTCAATGACAGTGTTCTAGAGTACAACTCAAGTTAGTGTTCCACCCATATCTCCAACTGTTTATTGCAGTTGGTGATGACTTCCTCTGCCTTGTGAACATGGGCAGAAATATCAGATTTCAAACATAAGGGCCTAATACAATGTATACTTCATAATAACATGCTCAAATATGATCCTATAGTATTGGTTTCCTTCTTTTTCAGTAAATGTTTCAATGTTTTTACTTGAAGGCATCACCCTTTCTCAAAATAACAGCAAAATACAGCGGATGCTGGAAATATGAAATAATAACAGAAAATGCTGAAAAAAGTCTATGGAGAGAGAAACAGAGTTAATGTTTCGAGTCAGCACGGCTCTTCTTCAGAGCTAAAGAGTAGAAATGTTTAATTCATTCTACTTCACTTTTGCTGTGAAGGAGAGCCATGCTGACTCAAAACATTAACCCTGTTCCTCTCTCCACAGATGCTGTCAGACCTGCTGAATTTTTCCAGCATTTTCTGTTATTATTACCCTTTCTCAAAAGCCTAGGGGCAGAATTTCCCCCCCCCCCCCCCATTGGGGGGGGAATTTGAAGAGCAGGCGTGCGGAAACGCACCTCCGATCGGCGGCCCCAATCAGGGGCGAACCACCATTTTACGTGGGCGGGCCAATTAAGGCCTGCCTAGTGTGACGTCTGCACGGAAGTGCTATGTGTTCCCTGTGTGGGTGGGGGGATTCCCTAAACCCAAGATTGTGCTCTTGCATGCATGTGCAGGAAAGAGCGCACTCATCTCCCTGAGGCTTGGTGCTGCCTCAGGGAGATCGGGTCTACAATAAAAAATATTAAAAATAGAGAAAAAAATTCCCTGACATGTCCCCTCATGTGACACTGTCGCATGAGTTGGGACATGTCCATAACTTTTAAAAACATTTTAATTAAATTTTTTAAAACCTACAGGAAACCTCATCCAGCCTGTGGATGAGGTTTCATGCTTTTTCTAATGCCCGCCAGGACTCCTGGCCTGCCTACCAACCATAAGGTTGGACGGGCAGGTACATTAATTACTTTAATGATTCTATCAATGGCCTCAGGTCGGCTGGCGCACAGCTGATTTTGCTGAGCCCCCGTCTACCTGAAAAGTTAAATGGGGCGCAGTGACATTGGGAGTTCCGACTGATGTTAGCCCGCGTCCTTTTATGCATCGGCAAGCGAGCCCTGCCCCCTGTTCGCCAACGGGAAAATCCTGGCCTAGGTCTAGCATTAATATTTTGACCAACAACTATTACATTGTTGACTTCAGGTACAGGGCATACTCTGAGTATGTATAGTGCCAGGGGACTAAGCCCTCACACTCTATACTTCTTATAAACTATATATATCCTTATGGCTAATTTCTAACATTTTAAAAACTGGACAAAGATATTTTAAAATGGCTGAAGCTATGTCTGTTTGAGACCCTGAACAAAGAAGCTATCAGGGCAGTATCACAGAAATGTGTACCTTGTTATCCCTGAAGAGACAGTAGTGACCACCCTGTGGGCTGCAAAGACCAAACTCAAAGAGAATTGTACAAACGCCATGTGCATTTCAGAACCCAGGCTGGCCAAACTGAGTTTTTTTTATTCATTCATGGGACATGGGCATCACTGGCTAGGCCAGCATTTATTGCCCATCCCTAATTGCCCTTGAGAAGGTGGTAGTGAGCTGCCTCCTTGAACTGCTGCAATCCATGTGCTATAGGTACACCCACAGTGCAGTTAGGGAGGGAGTTCCAGGACTTTGATCCAGCGACAGTGAAGGAACGGTGATATATTTCCAAGTCAGGATGGTGTATGGCTTGGAGGGAATCTTCCAGGTGGCGGTATTCCCATGAAGCTGCAGCCCTTGGTCCTTCTAGCTGGTAGTGCTCACGGATTTGGAAGGTGCTGTCTGAGGAACCGTGCAGATGGTACACAGTGCTGTCACTGTGCATCGGTGTTGGAGGGAATGAATGTTTAGATGGGGTGCCAACCAAGCTGGCTGCTTTGTCTTGGATGGTGTCAAGCTTCTTTAATGTTGTTGGAGCTGCACTCATCCAGGCAAGTGGAGAGTATTCCATCATATTCCTGACTTGTGACTTGTGCCTTGTAGATGGTGGACAGGCTTTGGGGAGTCAGGAGATGAGTTACGTGCTGCTTGATTCCCAGCCTGTGACCTGCTCTTGTAGCCGCAGTATTTATAAGGATAGTAGGAGATTCAGTAAAGGTCATGCCGTTGAATGTCAAGGAACCTGGTTAGATTCTCTCTTATTGGAGCTAGTCATTGCCTGACACTTGTGTGGTGTGAATGTTACTTGCCACTTCTCAGCCCAAGCCTGGATATTGTCTACCTTCCTTTTAATCCTTAATGGCTGAGACAATTAACCCTCTCGGGAACCCAAACTAGGGGCATACATCCCTTGTCAAAGACAATGTGGAGAGGTGGGATTCATGTGACAGGAACCTCTAGCCAGGGGAACCAGTTACCTTGCCTTGCTGTACTGTTAACTCAGCCTGCCATTTTTACTATCTACAAGCAATGACACAGAAAAAGGGCTTTGTCCAGGTTTGAATGCCTGGCCCCAACTACTCTGTTGTCACTGGAACTTCTGTGCCATCGCCTATAAGACTGATTCTTCTCTGCATGTCTACCTCATCATGGAAGTCAGCTCTACTGAACTACACAACATCAGTTTCCAGTTTGCCACCCTCTATGAAGGACTACCTCATTGGACTTTGATTCTGGACTCTGGACTCACATGAAACAGTAATTATTTTCCGTGTGATCTTTGCCTTGTAAATCTTTCTTCCTTTAGCCCTCTTTTACTGTTTAAGTGAAAAGGAGGCAAAGTTGCAACCCTCCTCCCACGTTTGAGTGTGTGTAATAAACTAACCCTTTGAGTTCATCATATCATGAATGTGCTGTGGATATTAATAGAAATTGGATCACACCAAAACTGAAGGAGTGGGAAAATATGCCACTGCTTATAAAGGGGGAAATCAAAATCAAAACTCCTTTCTAATTATGAACAGGTGTGAGAGGAGAAATCAGGGCTGTTTAAATTAAGCCCACTCCTGTCTAGAACAGTAGAATTTTTCATCCTGAATCAGTTGGATTCTGTTCACTGTAAGTACAAAGTGCACTTTAAAAAATGGCTTTAAGCAGTGGCCCAGGCAGACTGAGAGCGCTGGGCTAGGGGTCAGGTCACATTTTATTAAACCTGCTTTCCCTGATTTTTAACTGTCTTCCTCCTTTGTTCATATTTCCTTGGCGATTGCAAGCCTCCAAGCCATGCTCCCGCCAACTCCTCACAATTTCTCATGTGCTCCAGGACATAAGAGCCCCTCTCGCTGCTCCAGGAACTTGGTTAACCTTTTCAGAATTTCCCCCAATTGCTGCCATGTTCAGAGGCCTCCCTCCATAGATCCATGATGGAGCCTGGGTCATTATTCCGCTATGTGCACACCCCACAACATTCCCCTATTATGAAATATCTCAGGGCTTCAGCTAGCTGCTGCTACCTTTTCCAGGTGTTTCCAGATCCTGTAGCTCTTTGCCCCAGCATCCATTTCTCAAATGTTTCTAGACCTTGGGTCTACTCTATTCTTTCTCTCTCAATGTTCTTTGATCATGGGGTATCCCAATGCTCTCACAACTTGGGAACTTCTCTTCCTGCCCTAAGCCAATGCTACAAAATCCAAGACATTCCAGCCCCAGCACTGAGAGAAACTTGTATCTCTCCCCATTGCTCCCAGAACAGCATTCCTGTGCATCCCAAGAATCTAACACCTCTCCCCTTTCCTGATGGATTCTCACCCTCTATGCTCCCACTTCCTCTACCCCAATCTGTACAGCAACATGTTACTACCCTCTTCCCAATTCTGCTAGACCCTCAATTATGAAATATCTCAGGCCCTCCTCCATACTCTTCCTATATCTTATGATCCTGGAAAATCACTGAATTTGACCCTCAAAGCAGCTGTAAAAATAGGAGCAGAATTTTTTTTTCCTGCCATGGTGGCAAGGTGAGGTGGCAGGGGAGGACATAAAGTTCCACAGATGGCCTTCCCATCTGCCTGCCCCGACCTCACTGCAATTTTATGTGGGACAGGGAAGGCCTAGGCTGGCCCGCCAGTACCCCAATTCAGGCCCTTAAGTGGCCAATTAATGACCATTTAAGGGCAGTTTCCTATCCAGGATTGATTTTCAGGCTAGTGGGAGGAGCTCGGGAGTTGGGGCAAAGCCCAAAAGGTGATCCTGCTCAGGCCTCAGATAGGATGTGGGGGAAGCGTCTCCATCAATGACCTCTGTACAACATCGGGATGGGTGCTCCCTCCTCCCGTAGGTGCTCCCTCGCCTCCTGGCCTCTTCACTACCACCCCCCCATCTCCCGCATTGAGACCACAACACTTACTTGGTCCTGGACCCTAGGACAAGGACTCTGGGGATTGCTTGTAGTTCCAGTCCTACCTGCTGCAGCTTCTGGCGCTGCTGGGATGAGATTGGCTGGCACCTCTCTGTGGCAGTAATTCCTTCCTTCCTCTGGAAGTTCCACCTCCAACCAATTAACATTGCTTGGAACGCTAAATGGCTGTGGGGCAGCCAGTATCGGTGATGAAGCGTTCTCCATTAACTCTTTGGGTGGCTGGTCAGGAAACCCAATATAGCACCTTTAATGTAGTGAAACTTTACAGGAACATTGTCAAACAATTTGTAAATTGAATTTGCATGGTCAATCATCATAAATTAATGGCCCTGATCATGCATTGGGGGTAATTGTAACAATAGATGACAGTGTAAAACGAATTGACCACTCAATATGCACCTCAGCCAATTTTCAATCGGGAAAGCTTCATTGTTTGAGAAATTGTGAATGGAACTGAACATCATCAGTGAGCAACTCCACAACTCCATCTTTTGATGGAGGGAATGTTTTTGATGAAGCAACTGAATATAGTTAGGCCTAGCACACTGCGTTACAAAATTCTTGCACTGATGACTCAGGGTTGAGACGATTCGCCTGTAATATCAAAAAACATCTTCTAGTGTGCCCGGTATGATTCCAACCCCTGAAAAATTATCACCCTGATCCTCATTGGCTTCAGTTTTACTAGGAGTCCTTGGTGCAACACTTGCTCAAAGTAATGCCTGATGTCAGGGGCAGTTACTCTCATCTTACACTTGGAATTCAGCTCATGTCCAAGTTTGGGGTCTGCAGTAATGTCTGATGCTGGTGGGACTCAAACTGTGCATTGATAACTAAGTACCATTTAAGAGCGCCCTTGATGTCTCTTTGTATTTCTTACCCGATGACTCGATCGAATGTGAAATTCTACGAGATGATGTTGCGTGTGTCCCGACGTCGTCCCACACTCGTGCGATATCTCACTCGGTGGGTGTGTGCAAAAGTCAGAAGCCTGCCCGCTGACAATTAAGAGGCCAATTAAGGTAATTAAAGGTGCAATTGTCTCCAATTTTTTGTAGTCCATCCAACCTTATGGTTGGTGGATGGGCAAATTTGCCAGGCGTACTTTGCATTTTTTATGAAATTCTATTCAAGGGTGGAATGAGGCTTCCGTTATTAAATAAAAGAAAAAGAAAAATCTATGGACAGTATTTTTATCACGTATATGTTCAGGTGACTGATTGTGATGCCTGCACATTTTTCTCCTGATCTTAAAAATTTTATTTAATGCTTTTAAGGTCTTCAGCTCCAAGAGGCAGCTCTCTGCCTTCAGGGAGCTTTCTATCAGCTCTCGTCCGCACCCGTGCCCATGCTGGTGTCAACGCCCACCCTCCTCCCGCCTCTACCCCAGCAGTGTTGAGCTTCTCAGTGCACGTTTCAAGCTGGCTGGCCGTTAATTGGCCAGCCAGCGTGAAATCGTGGTCAGCGGTCCGTTCCCTGGCTGATCTTGGACCCACTGATCGCACCCGCCTACCAACCTAAAATTTCTGTCCCAAGAGTTGGCCAATAGGGTGATAATTGGCTTGGTTGGATTCATCTTGCTTTTTGTGATCAGAGCATTTCTGGACACTTTTCCACAAGGCTGCGTGGATGCCAGTCTGTACTGAGTTGCCCTGCCTGGCTAGAAGAATGGCTTGTTCTGGAACACAGGTCTTCAGCACTACAACTGAGATGCTGTTGGGGCCCATAATCTTTGCTGAATCCATTGTGTCCAGCTATTACTTGATATCACATGGAATGGCTTGATTTGGCTGAAGACTGGCATATATGATGGTGGGACCTCAGGAGGAGGCCAAGAGGGATCATCCACCCAGCACTTCCGGCTGAATATGGTTGTGTGTTCAGATTTGTCTTTTACACAATCCTGATATGTCCGCCATCATTGAAGATGGTAATGTTTAGGGAGCCTCCTTCTCCCGCTAGTTGTTTGAATGTCCACTACAATTTGCAGCTGAATGTGTCAGGAAAAGCAGAGCTTTGACCTGATCTATTGGTTGTGAAATTGTTTAGCTCTGTCCATAGCAATCTGCTTCCGCTGATTAGCAGACATGTAGTACTGTGTTGTAGCTGCACCAGATTGTCATTGTGCATTCGAGTATGCCTATGTTCTCCTAGCATGCTGCACTTTATAACAATTCTCTGGGTAAAGAAGTTTCTCTTGAATTCCCTCTGGAATTTATTTGTGACTATCTTGCACTTATGATCCATTGTTTTGGACTCCCCTGCAGGTGGAAACACCTTCTCTACTTCTACCCTGTAAAATCAAGACTATGGGCAGAATTTTTTGCTTGGCGTGTGGCTCATGCCTGACCTGATCGGACATGAAATCAAGCGAGGTGACGTTGGGCGAGCATCCAAACATCATCCTGCGCTCGCGTGATATTTCGGTCAGCAGGTGCGCGTATAAATCAGAAGCCTGCCCGCTGACAATTAAGAGGCCAATTAAGGTAATTAAAGGTGCAGTTGTGTCTGATTTTTTGTGGTCCTTCTAACCTTATGGTTGGTGGACGAGTGAATCAGCCAGGCAGACTTTGCATTTTTCATGAAACTTCATCCAAGGGTGGGATGAGGTTTCCGTTATTAAATGAAAGAAAAATAACAATCTATGGATAGCATTTTTATCATGTATATGTTCAGGTGACTGATTGTAATGTTTGCATTTTTTTTCCTGATTTTAAAAACTTTATTTAATGCTTTTCAGGTCTTCAGCTCCCTGAGGCAGCTCTGTATCTTCAGGAAGCTTTCTATCAGTGCTCGCCCACGCCCGTGCTGACATCAGCACTCGCTCTCTTACCGCCACCACCCCAGCAGTGCTGAGTTTTTCAGTGTGCGTTTCACGCTGGCTGCCCGTTAATTGGCCAGCCAGTGTGAAATCGCGGTCAGGGGCCAATCGCGGTCAGCAGTCCATTCCCGGCTTATCCCGGCCCACCGATCGCGCCTGCCCACCCGCCTAAAAATTCTGCCCTATGAGAATTCTGCTCTGTATATACAAAGGAAAAGTACATGCAGTCATGCTTGAGTTATACAAAGTCACGCTTAGACCACACATGGAGGACTGTGAGCTGTTCTGGGCACCACACCTCAGGAAGGGCATGTAGGTCATGGAGGGAGTACAGCGTAGGATTACAGAACTCTAAGGGATAAACTGTGAAAAGAGCTTGCAGAAACTAAAATTGTATTCCCTGGAATTTGGATGGTTGAGGGATGATTTGTTTGAAGTTTTCAAGATAATGGGCCAAATCTTGCAGTGTCCAGATTGTTGCACATCGGGCATACGATTGAAGATGCGCATTAGGACTTGTGAAAGTCCTGACACGTGGATCTATTTGGGAATTGCCCGAGAAGTTTCAACTTTGGAGTCAGAGACTTCACCCAGATCCATGGTACTTACCTGGATAGTTACCCAGGAAACGTTAGACTCATTGAAACCTATCCTAATACCTGGATAATTACACAACTGAAATCCCCTGCCACCCATCATCTTACTGATCCCCGACTACCCCATGGCTACCCGACTAACCCCCGACTCAACCTGATTATCCCCCTCTCCTGACCTGATTACCTCCTCATCCACCTACTAACTCACCCACCTACCCTCTTACCCCCCTACCTGCCTACCCATTCATCTACTCACTCATTCACCAACATTCAGATTGGACATTCAAACTTACCATACAGCAGTTAGTGCTGTAAAAAGGGAGCATGTCCTGCCTTCGCCTGACTCTACTCCACTCTGATGGAAGCTACATTTCTGTGAAAGCTGGGCTCAGGAGACCCCAGAAGAAATGTGCTGGAGTATTGAGTTGGGGAGATTTTCAACTGCAGCTGCAATCTGACTATTATTGTCGCTGCTTGGAAAATCCAGGCCATTAAGGGGAGCAGATAGAATAGATTGGGAGAAAGTATTTTTGTAGTTGGGCAGAACAGGACTCGGGGGCATAATCTAAAAATTAGAGCCAGATCTGTCAGGAGTGAAACTAGAAAACATGAAAACAATTCTACATGAAAAAGGTGGTTGAAGTTTTGAACTCTCTTCTGCAAACTACAATTGATGCTAGATCGGTTGTTAATTTTAAAACTGAGGTTGGTAGATTTTTGTTAGCCAATGGTATCAAAGGTTATAGGACAAAGGCCCACATATGGGGCAGAATTTTCTGCCTACTGGGCGGGCAGGCCCGACCCAATCTCCAGCAGGCGGGGAGCTGAGCCCCGCCAGAGAAGCGGGCCCCACTGCCATTTTAAGTGGGTGGGCCAATTAAGGCCCACCCAGCGTGACGCACGGCGGGAAGTGCTATGCGCTCCCTTTGCGGGTGGAGGGGTGTATTCCTCAAATGCGAGAGTGCGCTCTTTTGCGCATGCGCACGAAAAAGCGCACATTTCCCTGAGGCTAAGTGCTGCCTCAGGGACATCGCTTACACTTGTTCAGACATTAAAAGTAGAAAAATAAAAAAATCCTTAATATGTCCCCCTCATGTGACAATGTCACACGAGATGGGACATGTTAATAAATTTCACTAAAACTTTTATTAAAGTTTTTTAAACCTGACATGAAACGTCATCCCGCCGGTGGATGAGGTTTCATGTTTTTTCTATACTCGCCTGGGCTCCTGGCCTGCCCACCAACCTTAAGGTTGGACTGGCTGGTCCTTTAATTGTTTTAATTATCTTGTCAATGGCCTCAATTGGCCATTGACAGGTCGGCAGGCGCACAGCTGATTGCGCTGACCCCCGCCTTCCTGAAAATTTAAATGGGGCGGGATGACGTCGGGGAGAACCTGCGTCATTTTGTGTGTCAGCGAGCGGGTCCCGCCCCCTGCTCGCTGAAGCAAAATCCAGCCCATAGAGTGAGGTCGCAGATCACCCACGATCTCAGTGAACAAGAGTACAGGCTTGGGGGGCTAGTTGTCTATTCCTGTTCTTACATTCCTAAAACGCACCAACTCACATTTATCCAAATTGAAATTCATTATTACAATGAATTACAAGCCTATTCTGCAAGTTTATTAATGTATCCTTGTACTTGGCAGACCTTAAGGTTACAGATTGTGGTGATATACAGTTCTGCTTCTGCTCATTGTGCACAGTGTCATACATACCCTATTTGAACTGCTGGAGCTGTTCTTAATCTATCCCATCTTGCATTCAGTGATGGTGCTGTCAGTGTGAAAATGGGACTTTGTTGCTCCTATCAGTGTTGTCAGGGCCAGATTCATGTTTCGAAAGTTGTGTTCTGCTGCAAAAATAAATATTCTTTGTTAACTGATTGATCTTTGTCTTTGTTAAAGCTTTTGTTAAGGAAATAACACTTTTTAAATATGTAAACTTTTGTTGATATGAATTGTCTGAATATATTGCATCCTTGATGTAAAATTTCCGGATTATTTCCAAGTGCACTTGCCTCAATGATACCACAACATTTTTGTACATTATTGTTAGGATGCATGCCACTAATACTGAAGCTGGCTTGAAATGGAACTGCCCCATGCAACATAAATATCAGTGTGCATGCAGCAAAATGTTTTGGGTTTGATGTCCTTGTCATGATTGTTATCGCAACCTTTACACGTTCTCCTTTTGGATTGGCTGTTGATTGGGTATTTTTTGCTTTCACAAAAAAATGTATGTTTCCTTCTTAATATACCAACTTCTCTGTTCCTGAGGCCTCAGCCTGCTTTGTCTCATTCTTTGTGCTACATTACTGCTCTAGACTGCCCACTCCTATTCTCGGTAATTCATAAGCAACTGTGGCCTGCTGTCTCCCATTTTGTGCTGTTCATCAGCTGACTTGACCTGTCCCCTCCCATTCTTGGTAGTTCATGAGCAACCCTGGCTTGCTCTTTCCTGCTCTCTCTTGTTCATCAGCAACTTTAGTTTGTTGCCCAGCCTCCTAAAGCTGCTGGTCAGTCCTAAACAAATAGAACAAGGGTCACATCAACAAATGGGAGAGGGATATAAAAGCTAAAGAACAAGTAAAGGGAGGGGGTAGGGGAAAGAGGGAAATTGAAAAGTATAGAGAAAAGATGTGAAGGGCAAAAAATGCCCAAGGAAGGAGAGAGAAACACACAGCGGAATCTTCCGATCCCGCCAGCGGCAGGAAGCGTAGCTGACAGGTGGAGTAATTTAATTTGGCATGAGGCCAAAAATCAGTTTCCTGATGTCAGGATGAACTTTTGGAATTCTGTTCTTGGTACTTCAAAGGCAGGTTAAAGGCGGGTTGAGATTCCCAATGAGCAATGTCAGGAAGTCCTTTAGTATGCATTAGCATGTCATGCATGCTTATTAAAAGGCCACCTCGCTGGAATTAAGTTCCCCATTAAAATTAAACCTGACCAATGAGAAATTGAAACATTCACATTCAAGACTGCACGTAAGTGGCGTGCACCTGTAGAAGTAGACTTCTTCATGATTAACGGTGAGTTGCCACTGTATTGTCCTCTATGGGGAACGTTTGTAAATGCCAGCCTATGCTTGAGACCATGTGGTGGCATGGCAGGTTGCATGGATGATGGCCAAGAAAGGGAGGAAGGGTTGGCAGAGAAGGTGGAGCAGTGGCTGGGCAAAGGTGGAAGGGATAGTGCAAGTTGTCCTTGTGCCCTTTAAATATGGCACTTGGACTTTTGACCCTATGAGGAAACAACAGGGAACGATTTCTTGCCTGTCCCCGCTATGAGATTCTGTGATAGAAACAGAAAGTACTGGAAAAACGCAGCAGGTCTGGCAGCATCTGTGGAGAGAAATGGAATTAACGTTTCAAGTCCATATGACTCTTCTTCAGAGCTAAAGAGAAGTAGAAATGTGATCGATTCTATACTGTTTTAAGAGGGGGTGGAGCAGGTGGAACAAAATAGAAGGTCAGGAATAGGTGGGAGCTCAGGAGAGATTTGACAAAGATGTCATGGACACAGGACAAAGGGAGTGTTAATGGTCATGTTCAAGTCTAAAGAAGGTGCTGATAGTAGCATAAAGGTAAGATAGCGGAACAAGGGTCAGCGCTCTGTGAAAGCAATACATAAAAACAAGTAACAGATGGCCCTGTTGGTTGGGGTTGGGGAAAAAGGATAATAAAAATAAATTATAAAAATTAATAAATAAATATATATTTTTTTAAATAATTGGATTTAAAAAGGGGTAAAGAAGGAGCAGAGAGTTCATGGTCTGAAGTTGTTGAACTCAACGTTAAGTCCAGAAGGCTGTACAGTGCCGAATCGGAAGATGAGGTGCTGTTCCTTCAGTTTGCATTGGGCTTCACTGAAACATTGCAGCAGGCCAAGGATGGACAAATGGGCATGAGATCTGGATGGTGTGTTGAAGTGGCAAGCAGCAAAAAGATCTGGGACATGCTTGCGGACAGACTGAAGGTATTCCGCAAAGCGGTCACCCAGTCTGTGTTTAGTCTCCCCAATGTAGAGGAGACTGCATTGAGAGCAGCAAATACAGTAGATCAAATCGAAGGAGGTGCAAGTGAGGTGTTGCTTCACCTGAAAGGAGTGTTTAGGGCCTTGGATGGTGAGGAGGAAGGAGGTAAAGGGTCACGTCTTGCACATTCTGCAATTGCATGGGAAGGTGCTGTGGGAAGGGGACAAAGATTTGGGGTTGATGGAGGAGTAGACCAGCGTGCTCTGGAGGGAACGGTCGTTATGGAATGCTAACAGGGGCAGGGGTGTGGGGGTGGTGAGGGGAAGATGTATTTGGTGGTAGAGTCATGCTGGAGTTGGCGGAAATGATGGAGGATGATCCTTTGAATGTGGAGTCTGGTGGGGTGAAAAGTGAGGACAAGGGAAACCCTATCATGGTTCTAGGAGGGAAGGGAAATTGTGAGGGCAGAGATACGGGAGATGGGTTGGACATGGTTGAGGGTCCTGTCAACCACAGTGGGCAGAAATCTTGGCTAAGGATAAAGAAAGGCATGTCAGAAACGCATTTTGGAAGGCAGCATCATCAGTGAGTTCCTCGCGGATGCAAATTTTATGAGCTGACCAGCGCAACATCACACATGGTCAGCCGTCCAGTCCCCAGCAGGAATCACTCCCTCTTCCATGCCTGCCACTGCACTTAGACTCCAGAGCGTAAGATTCCACCCAAAGTTTCTTAAATTAAGATCAAAAGTAAAAGGCATGAGTGTTAAAATACTGAAGTAAAACGTTCCATCATTTTCCCTTACTTCAATATGTTTTTGCACTAAAACACATTTGAGGTCAGTGGAGGTCAAAGGGAAAACCTCCCTTTGGTTTGAGTCATACCTGAAACAAAGAGAGAATGTCAGAGTCCCAGTCGTTGTTGGACTGCTCAACCCAGTCATATCCAATTGCTTCATCAATGGCTTTTAAAAAGGTACATTTTAATTTGCAACTTCTCTGATAATGAAGCCCATGATGGTCTACAGCAGGACTTGATCAACATCCAGGCTTGGACTGATATGTAGTCAGTAACATTCACTCCACACAAGTGCTAGGATTGACTATTTCCAACAAGAAAACACCTAAACGTCTCCTCCTGATTTTCAATGGTACCTGGGCCTTAATCTTCTGGTCGGCCTGCGGGGGGACATGCAAAATGATGTGTGGTGACGTCGGGTGTGTGTCCTTACGTCACCGCGCGTCATTCCGATCTTCAGTTTCCCGGAGTAGGCAGTGCGCCCGCCAAACTTTCGAAGTCCTATTAAGGCCATTTAAAACCAATTCAACTCATTAACAAGGCTGCCTGTCCAACCTTAATGTTGGTGGGCAGGTGAAGAGCCCAGGCGGCCTTCGCATTTCTCATGAAACCTCATCCATGGGCGGAGTGAGGTTTCATGAAGGCTTTATAAATTAAATAAAAACTTTTATTGAAATATATAAACATGTCCCGGCTCCTGAGACACTGTCCCATGAGGGGACATGTCTGAGCAATATTTTTAATTCTTTTTTTCCATTTTTGAGAATGAAATAAATCTCCCTGATGCAGCTCCGTGCTTCAGGGAAATTTCTGTGCTCTTTTGTGCATGCGCGAAAGAGCACAGGCCCCGACTGTTCCTCCTGCCCCCAACTGCACAGGAAGCGCTAAGCGCTTCCGGGTTTGCGCCACACTGGGTGGGCCTTAATTTTCCCGCCCACGTAAAATGGCGGCGCACAGCCGATCATGGGCAGCGATTGGCTGCACACCCGCCCAGCCTGCTCCCACCCAGCCCGCATGACAGGGAGAAAATTCTCCCCCTGATTCATCAGTATCCTAAACTCACTGTTCTTGTCTCCAATGCCTTTAGATAGAGCCAAGTTAGAAAATGAAAAGTTATTGTAGGCTTTTCAGGGTCACGGCGAGAACAGAACTGACATTTGTATTTTTAAGTTAACTGTATAAACAAGTCTGCAGAAGTTTCTTGTTCTCTCTGTTTGTGTAGTTACAGATCTTGGGCTAGTCAGGATTAGTTCGGAAATGTGAACTGTCAATAAAAAGGCTTTATTCACAAATAAGTAGATACCACAAACTTTATTAATGAACTTTGACCACTCCACTTGCACCTATTCCTCACAGCTAAATGGAAATGTGCCTGTATTCTAAAAGTACAGTGCATGTGTTCTATGATTGACTAAACTAAGGAATGCTACTTTGAAAATGAAACCACTACAATGTCAATAGATAGCTCAGTAAGCTGTCAGAAAGAATGGAGTCGAACACAAGCATACAATGGCTCTCAGTTCAAAAGCAAATAGCTTACCTTAACAAACACAAAAAATGCTGTCATCTTCTCATACATTTTGACTGAATACTTATAGAAGAGTGATCAGAAAATCAGACAACTAGGCACCATAATCCTTGGGGAATTCTTAAACTTGACACAGCATGACTTGGATTGAAGCATAGTTTTTTCTAACCCCTATAGTTCTGTCTTGAGCAGGTGATCTTTAATGAAAGTAGCAATGTGAAAGTGTTTGAAGAGTAAAGCAACAAATATGAATTTACCCATGGTTCTTGGGCTGGGTTTCATTATCAAGTGTAGTATAGCAATAATAATAACTTGCAATTCTATGGTGCCTTTAAATAGTAAAATATCCCAAGATACTTAACAGGATTATTATCAAATAAAATTTGAGAAAAAGCCACCTAGGGAGATATATTGCCAGATGACCAAACCTTGATTAAAGAGAGATAGGTTTTAAGGAGTGTCTTAAAGAAAGAAAAAGAGGTAAACAGGCAGAGAGGTTTAGAGATAGAATTCTAGACATAGGTCCTTGACAGTGACATGGCCGCTGATAGTGAAGCAATTAAAATCAGCAATGCGCAAGACATCAGAATTGAGTGAGTGCAGATATCTCAGAGGTTTGTAGGGTAGAGGAAGCTGGAAAGATATAGAGGGACAAGGCGATGGAGGAGTTAAAATTAAAGATAGGAATCTTAAAATCAAGGCATTGCAGGTCAGCGAGCACAGGGATGATAAGTAAACAGGACTTAGTGTGTGTTAGAATATGGGCAGCAGAGTTTTCGATGACTTTATGGAGTTTGGAAAATGGGAGTCCGATCAGAAATACATTGGAATAATCATGTCCAGAGGTAACAAAGGCATACATGAGGGTTTCAGCAGCAATGAGTTGAGGTAGGGGCAAAGATGTTACGGAGGTGAAATAGACAGTTTCAGTGATAGTACAACTAATAGTCATAAGCTAATTTCTGGGTCAATATGACACCAAAGTTATGTATAGTTTGGTTGAGCCTCAAGACAGTTGCCAAGGTGAGGGATGGAGACAGTTGCTAGAGAATGGAGTTTATGGCGGGAATTGAAGATAATGCTGGGATTTTCCGGTTGCACCCACCTTGAGACTGGAAACTTCTTCCTGGAAAATACTGGCCAGTAGCTTTGGTCTTTCCAATAGTTAGTTTCAAGAAGCAACATGGCAATTTAGAGACAGTAAAGGGTCTAGAGAGGTGGTGGTGAAATAGAACTGGATGTTGTCAGCTTACATGTGGAACCTGGTGTGTTTTTCAGTGATTTCACCGAGGGACAGAAAGCAAATGAAAAATAGGAGGGAGCCAAGGATGAATCCTTGTGGAAATAACAGCTACAAGAGCATCTGTGTCAGCATTTAAGAATAGGTTAGACAGTTGGTTGGCGTAAAAGACAATAAGGGGGTATGGGAATAGGATGGGCACATGTGTCTGCTACATGTGAATGATTTGTTGGGCTAAACAGTCTGTTTCCATGCTGTAAGCTCCATGTAATTCTATGATTGCATCTGCTAATACAAGTTACTTACTGTTACTAATTTTAATAAAGCTCCACTACATGGGATAATCGAACAGTCCTGGTCAACATTTAACAGGGACCAGCTTGTCGATTCCCTGCTGCATCTGCACTTTCAGGTTCCTGCTCCTATATTGTATTTAAAAAAAAAGCGTTACTCTCTGTGTTGATGTTGAGGCATTGCCCTTTTCAAAGCCCTGCTGGCCCTGTTTTTCATGAAATCATGCTGTCTGATTGATAGAAGTACGTGTCTGGTTTCCTCATCTTTTCCATGCTACTCCTCATGTGGCAAGTCAAAAGTTGTAGGAAGGAAGTAAAAAGAAACCAATTGAACAGGCAAAGCACAGAAAAGGGAAAGTTAAAATGGGAGAAGGGAAAGAAGAAATGTGAGGGAGGAGAGGGAGATAAAAGTGAGGGAGAAAGAAAAACTAATGTGAAACAGGGGAAAGTAAAACAGTAAAGGATAGTGAGAAATATAAAACTGAAGGACAATGCAATTGAAGTGAAAGAGGGAAGAGAGTGCAAAACAGTGAAGGGGGTGAATAAGGGAGTGAGCTTTATTTTTGCTAATGTAGTACAAGTAATAGCCTTAGTTCAAGGGGTTTGAGAGGTTAAGGCACCTTTCATGAGGCCCAACCCTGACAAAGGATTTCGGCTACAATTTCCCTGGGTCAGAGATCATTTGTGATGCAGGGAGTTCAGGGAAGGGTTGTAGGGATAGAAAGGAGTGAGACCATTAAGAGATTTATTTATGAAGAAAAATTGGAGAAATTTGTGCTTTTCAGCCTTGAAAGGAGTTATCTCAAAGATAACATTATAGAAGTATGAGATAGATAATGAAATCAAAAAGGTAAATTCAAAGAATTATAAATTGTGAAGAGTAGAGCAAGGGGATGCAGATTCAAACCAGTAAAAGGAAATTTTAGGATTAATATCAGAAAGTACTTCACACAATGAGTGATCAGTATGTGGAATGAATTCCTAGGTAAGATAGAGTGAGCAAATTTTTTTTTTAAATTGAAAATAAAACAGTTGATTATAGTAGTGGGGGAGATTTAATGTCTTTCTGGATGGATTACTGAAAGGTCTTCTTTATCCAGAATTATCTTATGACCTTGTGATTGGAGTACTGCCACTGTAAATTACTTCTGCCATCATATAAATTTAATGTAAGGACATATCATTTTCCTTCATCGAACCTGTCCATTATTTTATATAGTTAATTTATCAACCTATGAACAACAAACCCATATCTTTTCCCATTTAGGGGGCATAACAGAAATCCCACTCTCCGTCGTATTGATGCCCATTAAATTAGTTAACCACCTTGGTGGTGGGGGAGGGTGGAATACTGAAAGGGGTGCAGGAGTTAGAAGCTGTCAGTTTCTGATCAGCTGAAGGGAGACAGACAAATAGTGGGGAACCAATTATGGCTGCCCCAGGGCATCAACCAGCCCGATATGATCAGTGGGACAAAGGGGTACTTGAAATTTGGTAAGAAGGTGCCCTTGGTGCAGCACAGGTGGGAGGGAGAGTGGGCAATCAATACTCAGGCATTGAATGGGTTCCTAAACACCCCAGCATCACCGGCCAGAACAGCCGAAGGCAAGGCTGCCAAGGACAATTGGAAAGCCGCCTGCCCAAAAGGAAGGTTGCAGCTTGACTGTCAGATATTGGGCCCAGTGGTGATGAGAGGCAACACCCTCCACAGGAAGGGTAGAATTCCATGCAGCAAGCAGTCATGGGAGAGGAAAGAGGAAGGCAATGGATGCCAAACCCTCAAAATAGAATCTACCGCTGAAGGCAGAGCTGCCTGGAGATGAATGAGAACCTGTACCTCAAGTGACTGCAACTCTCCAGACAAATGGTCACCAGGACATGTCACCTCATCGCCAAAGACCTTGCACATCGCAGCACTGGCTGCCAGACCTGTCAGTGGCCTCAAAGTCAGTGTGGCTTTGAACCTCTTCACTACTTACTCCTTCCAAGGATCAACTGCAGACCTTAGTGACATCTCTTTAACGGCTGCATACCACTGCATCTCGCTGTTCACTGATGCCCACTTTGTCAGGGCTGGGCAGTACAAACATTTAACAACAGACAGCAGCCTCACAGGGAGAAGGAACATTGTTTTTTGCTGCTGTTCCCCCAGGTGCAAGGCATCATCGATTGTACTCATGTGGTCATTGCCCAGTCAGATTCCTCAACAGGAAGGGACTCCACTTCTTCAATGCTCAACTGGTCTGCGGTCACAAGAAGAGCCTTCTCCAAAGGAGGAGGGGTACAGTATTGATTAAGGAACACACCGCAGTGCTGGAAAGAGAGCATATCCCAGAGGGGTCAAGAACAGACTCTATGTGGCTAGAGCTAAGAAGCAATAAAGGTACTGTTACATTGTTTGGTGTATTTTATAGTTCACCAACTAGTGGGAAAAATATGGAAGAACAAATTTACAAGGAAATTACAGAGCAATGCAAGAATTATAGAGTAGTTATAATGACGGCAAGTTTTAGTGGTCCTTACAAGATTGAAAAGGAATTGGGTGAAGTAAATTATTTAATTAATACTCCAAATAGAAGAAAGAAGCAGAGGGTGTGTCATGTAAATATACTTAAAAAGCACTTTGACAGGGAAGAGGACCAAAATGGGGTGTTAGTGAAAGTAGATAAAGAGAAAGAAGTAGAAGTGCAGGATTCTGAAATTGATTTTCTTCTGTTCAAATTAGCTAATGAGGAAGTACTTGAAAATTTAAATGTAATAGAGTTACCTTCCAGACAAGGGTCAAAGTGATTTGGAAAAGCTGTTGCAGTCACACAAAGCTATTTGTGGAAATAAGTTGGGGAGGGCAGATTTATCTAAACATGATGTGTCTGTAGAAGTTGCATTTTCGGTAAGGCAACATCTTATAGATTAAATCTGGCAAAATTATCACAAGTACAGAAAGAAATTGACTTCATGCTTCAAAATGATATCATTGAGTCTAGTTGCAGTGACTGGAGTTCGCCTGTTGTGCAGGTACGAAAACCAGATGGAACACGAAGACTGTGTGGACTATCAAAAGGTGGATGCGGTGACAAAAGCAGATTCATATCCTATACCACGGTTGGAGGATTATATTGAGAAAGTGGGACAATCAAAATTTATCACAAAGATTGACTTGCTAAAAGGATATTGCCAAGTACCGTTATCGGAGAGAGCAAAGGAGATTTCGGATTTTGTGATGCCAAATGGACTATATCAGTTTAAAGTCATGCCATTTGGTATGAAGAATACACTTGCAACATTTCAAAGACTGACGAACAAAGTAATCACACGTCTAAGTGATTGTGCTATTTACATTGATGACTTAATCATTTTCAGTCAGAAGTGGGATGAGCATTTACAACATCTGGAAGAATTATTTACTCAATTACAAAGCTTATTTGGTGATGAACTTGGCTAAAAGTGAATCTGCAAAAGTGCAAGTTACACATCTAGGCCATATCATTGCACATGATAAGGTGGCTCTGAGAGATGTGAAGTCAATGCTATCATGGATTTCCCAGTGCCTGCAGTAAAATGAGAAATATTGAGATTTCTGGCCATGAGTGGGTTTTATCAGAAATGTTAGCAGTGTGGTTGCTCCACTGACTGAACTATTAAAAGTGAACAATAAGTTTCAATGGATGCAGGAGTGTCAGAAGGCATTTGATAATTTGAAAACTATTAACTACAACACCAGTTTTGACAGTACCCAATTATGCCAAGGAATTTAAGTTGGCCGTTGACACAAGTGATATAGGCATTAGGGCCGTATTGTTACAAGAAGATGACACTGGAATTGAAAAACCGATAGGGTATTTTTCACCGATGTTGAATGCACAACAGAGAAGATATTCAACAATTGAAAAGGAGACTTTGGGTTTGGTGTTAGCATTGCAGCAATGTGAAATCTATGTGGCAAACATTTAATCAGAAACAAAAACAGAAAATGCCAGAAAAACTCAGCAGGTCTGACGGCATCTGTGGAGAGAGAAAAACAAAGTTAATGTTTCGAGTCGGTATGACCCTTTAAAGGCAAAACATTAACTTTCTTTTTCTCTCGCCACGGATGCTGTCAGACCTGCTGAGTTTTTCCAGCATTTTCTGTTTTTGTTTCAGATTTCCAGCATTCGCAGTATTTTGCTTTTAATTCATCAGAAACAATTGTTTATACAGACCAAAACCCTTCAAAATTTCTGGACAAATTTTGAGATAGAAGAGCAAGGTTATTTGGATGGAGTTTATTACTGTAACTATTTAATCTACAGATTATACATGTTGCTAGACGAGAGAATTTGATTGCAGATGCTTTACCAAGAGTTTGAAGCTTAAAGGGAAGATTAGGCATTTAAAAACCTGGGGCAGAATTTTGCCCTTGGCATGCGGGATCAGCGAAGGTGGCCGGGACATGTTAATAAATATGACTAAATCTTTATTAAACTTTTTAAAAGCAGACATGAAACCTCATCCCACCAGTGGATGAGGTTTCATGTTTTTTCAGAAGCCCGCTGGGGCTCCTGGCCTGCCTGCCAGCCTTAAGGTTGGACGGGCAGGGCCTTTAATTGCCTTAATGATCCTGTCAATGGCCTCAATTGGTCACCCCGCATCATTTTCGCGTCAGCGAGCAGGCCCCGCCCCCAACTTGCCGACGGAAAAATTCAGGCCAGTGTGTTTATTTTTCCCAAAGATTACTGGTAAAACTTAGTGCTATAAGAGGGTTTTATCATCAGGGAGATAAAGTCCAAAGACATAGTGAAAAATGCTTATTTGCATTCAAAGAGGTAGATATGTATAAAGAAGGAGCAAGGGCTGTATGTAAGTGGAGACATCTTTAAGATCTTATAAGTATGTGAAAAGTCTTCAGCATCTATGCCTCAAGCTGCTGTCTTTAAAAAACTGAAGTTAAGAAAACTCACTTGGAAAGCCACTTGTTCAGTGTATCATGTTTTTTTGCCTGGGTCTTTTAAAATCTATGCGGCTTACTGCTGCCTTAACGAAAGTGTAACTGGGAGTTAGATTGATTAGGGGATTTAGAAGTTATCACAGCAGTAATTTGTAGATCTTTGTATGTATTTAAAAACATTTCTCTTATTAATAAATGTTTAATCTAGTTTTATAAAAAACTTATAAGACTCAGTGGTCTTATAACTACTGAATTCAAGGCATGCATCTCGAAATTCATACAAATTAAAAATTAGTTGTGACAGTTGTTTCAATTTTCCCATTGGGGTTTGAACAACTCAGCATTTACTATCTGCTGTGTCATAACAATATAGACTTGGATAGTAATAATGTAAAGGGCAGAGAGGGGCAAGAATTCCTGGAGCATGCTCAGGATATTTTTCTACATCAGTAAGTTTCCAGTCCAACAAGAAACAAGGTATTGCTGGACTTTGTTCTCGGGAATGAAGTGGGCCAAGTGTATCAAGCTTCAGCAGGGGAGCACTTAGAGAACAGTGATCATTGTGTCATAAGGCTTAGGTTAGCTATGGAAAAGGACATGGCACAATCCAGACTAAGAATAATTCATTGTGGGGAGGGCCAACTTCATTAGGGTCAGAATGGATCTAGCCCAGATAAATTGGAATCAAAGATTTGCAGGCAAAACTGTAACTGAATAATTTTAAAGAGGAGATAATTCAAGTACAGTCAAGGTATATTCCTATAAGGCTTTAAGGTAGGGCAAACAAATCCAGAGCTGCATGGATGACAAAAGCAATAATGATTAAGATCAAGCAGAAAAAGGTTTATATGAGAGATGTCAGGTGGATTACACAATCAAGCTCAATATAGAAGGTCCAAAGAGAAATTGAGAAAACATGTAAGAGAAACAAAGGAGTATGAGAAGAGACTGGTAGCTGACATAAAAGGGAATATAATGTTTTCTACAGGCATGTAAATAGTAAAAGGAGGAATGGGACCAAGTAATTACACAAAAGAGGATAAGGGCATGGATGAGATAAAGATGAGTACTTTGCATCTGTCTTTACCAAGAAAGAAGATGCTGTCAAGTCATGGTGAAAGAGTCGGTACTTGACACTTGATGGATTTGAAATTGATAAGGAGCAGTTATTAGAAAGGCTGCTGTACTTAAAGTTGACAAGTCACTAGGACCAGATTAGATGCACCCAAGGATATTGAGAAAAATAAGGGTGGAATTATGCAGGCACTGGCCATGATTTTCCAATCTTCCTTAGATTGCTAGAGGACTGGAGGATTGCAAATGATACACCATTGTTCAAAAATTGGTGTAGGAATAAGCCCAGCAAGACAGTTTAGACAGTTTAACTTTGGCAGCGGGGAAGCTTTTAGAAACAGTGGGCTGGACTTTACATGCTTTAGAAGTTTAACACTAACTTCCTCACTGTTCACAATACTTCCAAACTTCATGTCATCTGCAGGTTTTGCAATGGTGCCATGTACACCCAAGTCTACGTCATTGATATATCTCAAGAAGACTGGGGATCCTAATACTGATCCCGAGGGAATCCCACTATAAATCTTCCTCCAGTCTGAAAAACAACTATTCACCAGAACTTTGTTGTCTGTCACTTAACCAATTTTGTATCCATGTTGCTACTGCCCCTTTTATTCCATGAGCTCTAACATTGCTCACATGCTGTAACCATTCTATGATTATCATTTCCAATTTCAGGTGGACATTTGAAGAACATTTCCTAGTGAACTTCAACTGCTTTTGACAATCGCTG
This sequence comes from Carcharodon carcharias, assembly GCF_017639515.1. Taxonomy (NCBI): domain Eukaryota; kingdom Metazoa; phylum Chordata; class Chondrichthyes; order Lamniformes; family Lamnidae; genus Carcharodon; species Carcharodon carcharias. The sequence goes on along the minus strand of NC_054469.1, from coordinate 127,501,012 downwards.
TGGGAAATTGCAAACCAATACTCAAAGCACAGCTGACTTTTGTGGATAGGTGTAGGGGGCTGTAAAGTCATCTGGAGGGCAGATTGCAGAGAAAATCAATTTCTTGGTCTTGGCCTCAGCAGTATCAATAAATGAAAAGCACTTTTCTCAAAGAAAGCAGGCTACTCAATGACAGAGTTCACCTCTACATTGCTGGGTTATACAATAGATCTACAATATCATAACTGGAGCAACACCACAACAGTTACTAATCTGGTAAATTTCTATGTTTATACCAGAAGTGCAAGAGCTAATATGGATGAACCATGAACCCCGATATTTTGTACCAACCCAAACAATCATCAGGTCATACAGCCTCGAAAAGTTAACTCTATTTCTCTCTCCACAGATGCTGCCAGACCTGCTGAGTTTTTCCAGCATTGTCTGTTTTCATGGCATATATTCTGTAAAGCTTTCTTCCACGCATTGCTTCTTTTAAAATTGAGAAACTAAAATCAGAGGACATAACTAATAATTTGGGACATTGCCCAATTTGAAAGAATTAAAAAGATGAAATTCCAACACTTCAGAGGTCTGACTTGTTCAAGGCATAAGAGACACTATCGAGGTAATTGTTGGACTTTGCTTATTAGAAGAGGAGCCTCACTAGTGGGTTGTGAAAATTGAAATGATCTCCAACTTGTGTTTGCCATTGTCAAGGCTTTGGGCCAACAGCAGAACTGTGCAAGGCTCCTACTTATACTTTTTTCTGGGATTTTGGTAATTCGACTGCTTGTAACCCTACTGTTTTATGTGTCTCACACGCCAAAGCCACTTCAAAAGGGATCTGAGTTCCCTGTGTCGAGTAGACTGCCTAATGAATGTTAGTTGGCAAGTTCACAGAAGCTTTTAGTATTGGTTGTGTGGGTGCGAAGAAACAGTATTAACTAGTTACGATTGTTTGCTTCAACAGCAACAACTTGCACCTTTGATTTAAGAACTACCTCCAGGCTCCTCATAAAATAGGAACACTGGCAATGAGTTCTGGTACCAGGAAGGAAAAGTTTCAACAGGTAGCTTTTAATCGCGATTGAAGAGATTCAGCAATGGACACATTTGGCAAGGGAGTTCCCAATATTAGGACCAAGGTTGCTGAATGCTCTGCTACCAGTGGCAATGGTGGATCAAATGAGGTGGAGAGGGTGGGGATGTGCCTGTTGTGCAGCCGGGCATAAAGGAAATAAGAGTATGTACTAAAGAGAATATAGAACAAAAACAAAAATGGCTGGAAAAACTCAGCAGGTCTGACAACATCTGTGGAGAGGAAAATGGAGTTAACGTTTCAAGTCCTTAGGGACCATTCCTTTCGGGATACCCTGGTCCACTCCTCCATCACCTCCTACACCTCCACCCCCTCGCATGGCACCTTCCCATGCAACCGCAGAAGGTGCAACACCTGCCTCTTTACTTCCCCTCTCCTCACCGTTCAAGGGCCCAAACACTCCTTTCAAGTGAAGCAGCATTTCACTTGCACTTCCCTCACTTTAGTCTACTGCATTTACTACTCCTGATGCGATCTCCTCGAGGTTGGAAACTACAAACGCAGACTGGGTGATCGCTTTGCAGAACACCTTCGGTCTGTCTGCAAGCATGACCCAGACCTTCCTGTCGCTTCCCACTTCAACACACCATCCAGATCTCATGCCCACATGTCCATCATTGGCCTGTTGCAATAAAGCTCAACACAAACTGGAGGAACACACCTCATCTTCCGATTAGGCACTTTACAGCCTTCCAGACTTAACACTGAGTTCAACAACTTCAGATCATGAACTCTCTCCTCCAACCTCACCCCCTTTTTGATTCCCTTTTTTCTAATAATTATTATATATATTTATATATATTTTTTTTATATATATATTTTTCTTTTCCCACCTATTTCTATTATTATTTTTAAAATTTATTTCCATCCATTGTTTCATCTCCATCTTTTAGCCTATTTCGATCCTTTCCCCCACTCAACCCCACTAGGACCATCTGTCACTTGTTCATCCTGCCTTACTTGGCCCGCCCACTCAAAATGGCGGCAGGGCCCGTTTTGGCAGCGGAGTTCAGCTGCCCGCCCGCCGCCGAGCCGGTGGGGCCCACTCGCCCTCCAAGGGCAAAATTCTGCCCTGTATCTTTACTATGTTAAGGATCCTTCTGGTGAAAACAAAGCTGATTATTTAATATTTCTTTAGGTAGAATATTTTTGTGAAACTTACTTAATATTTTGTAGGACATATGGAACAGATCCACTGGTAATACACAATAAATGGTGAGATTTCTAGGTGACATTGTCATGGTGAGTGTGAGTTGTAGAAGTGAAGTAGCAAATGCTATTAGGGTAAATTAACTTTGGGGATGAACAGAGGACACAAATGATTGATTCCACTTCGGTCATCTTTTGGATCATTACTAGGCTGCAGTAACTCACACTGTTATTACAACCACTGTAGTGGTATATTCATTAATAATTAACAAAAATGTCTGCCTTCTCCAGTACTTTGCAGCATTCTGTTTATTATTTTATTTCCAATTTTCTTCTTAACTTGTATCCCTGTCGGGTGGGTTGTGCGGGGGCAGGCGGGAGCTATTTTACGTGTGCGGGCCAATTAATCCCCACCTAACGTGACGCGCGCCTATGCTGGCGGTGGGGGGGGGGGGTGGATTCCCTGAGTCATGGCCTGCGCTCTTTTGCGCATGCACGCGAAAGAGTACAGAAATTTCCCTGAGGCACCTCTGTGCCTTGGAGATTCACAGAGGTGCCTCAGGGAGATTAGTTTATGGTTTAAACATTTAAATAAAGAAATTACAAGCTTTTAAAACATGCCCCCTCATGTGACAGTGTCACAAGAGCTGGGACGTCAATGAATTTTTAAAAAAAAATTTACTGAATTTTTAAACACTTGATGAAACCTCATTCAGCCCATGGATGAGGTCCCATGAAAAATTCGAAGGCCGCCTGGGTTCTTCACCTGCCCACCAACCTTAAGTTGGACGGCAGCTCATTTTATTAATTCAATTAGTTTTTAACAGGCCTTAATAGGCCTTTGACAGTTCAGCGGGCGCGCCTGCCTAACTGAAAATCTAAACGACATCAGGACGCCCTCCCGACGTCACTAAGCATCATGTTACGTGTCAGTGAGCGGGCCCTGCCCCCCCGCTCGCTGACCCGAAAATTCTTCCCCTGGAGTTTTGCTGGCAAACAGTCTGGTACCTTGCTGTCCAATAGTTAATTGTCCATTTGTGAACCTGGACATCAACAGTTAAAAGTTATTTGACTGCGGGGGGAAAATTAGCTGAGGCAAATCCTGAATACGCATACACACTTTACAGCAGGGGCCACTAAAAGCGATAAGGAGCAGGGCAGCTGAGGTTAATTGTGAAGCTCTTAATGCTATCAGCACTAAATTGAACCCAACGTTCTCAGGAATGCAGTATATGACTTACCTAAAATCTGTATTAAGATTAAATTGTAACTTTCTAAACTTCCAAAGATAATTACATTCATAAGGCACTGGAAATAAATGTTAGAATACTTGCCATGTGCATTATCCAAGCAGGACTCAAGTCTTCTCGATGCATTGTCAATTGCAAAGTGTGCAGGCTGAAAATGGTAAAATAATTTTGATGGTGCCATTGTGCATTTTAATAAGATACAGGGAGATGATGGGTAATTACAGCCGTGTTTTACTTTGTTGAGAGTGAAAACTTTGGTTCATAGCTTCATTGGAACCACAGCGTTTTGCCATCATGGGCCTCTTTAAACATCTTTTATTTTTAACCTATTTCCTACCAGTTATAGAGCTCACGTGCTTGCCAAGTAGATATTTCTCCCACAGTGACACTCAAATAAACAGTAGCAACAATAGGCACAGTAGTCACAGGTCTCCGTGAAACTTGTGCATTTAATTAATATTGTTTTGTTTGAGGCAAAGCACTTGATTGATGTGCAGCATTTAATTGCTAATGCAATAACTCATTGTGGTTGAAATGGTTTCAAAATGATACCCTTGAGGATGGGAGTTTGGAATTGAATCAGTCCTCTGTGGTAGATTACGTAATGTGATAGCTCAAGCAGGCAGGTTTGCAGTACTCCAGGATGCTGTGATAAATGACAGCCAGCCAGCCTGACTTATGAGACCTGGGGGAATACACCTATTACTGGGGCTGGAATTCTTCCAGATAATCTTGCAAGCCTGTGCCACAATGGTTAGAGTTATCCTGACTAGACTTGAAACGTTTACTAGCCTTTTGTGCTTGTAAGGTGCATGATGTTAGCTGACTGACTTCTAGCAAGACCCCTATGATCTCTAAATCTCATCGACCCAATCCTTTACCAACTTTTTCTGATCTTTGTAAATGGAACATGTGCTTGTTGGCAGATAACGTGAACTGCTCATCAGCCAATTGTAAAAGATTTATGTGGATTGCTCAATATTTCGATTTGGAAACCCTTTAAGTATGGTGATGGGCTTTGCTTATGTCAGATAGCCTAAAGAAAAATGCAATTTTTTGTTTAGAACAGGAATGGAAGCGGTTTTGTTCCCATCCCTCTGCCACGAAACATTTGAGAAACTGGGTATGAGAAAGAATGGCATTTGTGCAATTGTACAGTGCCCCAATCTAATCAGGGCACCTAATGGATCCAGGGAGAGGCTACCTATGCAATGCTAACTGATCTATGATCTTCTGCCACCTAATTTTCTACCACCAAATGCAGAGATGGCTTTTCACAATGGTGCATGTGCAGATTTGACAGTAGATTAAGCAGGTAGCATTTAATATCATTGTCTTGTTAAATGTAGGGGTCCCAAGTGGACCTGTTGCAAACAGCCTGCATAAGGGAAATGCCACCCTCATGGATAAGTACATCATTTTATCATGTCAATTAAGAATGACTCGACAAGCCTGAATGTTATACAAGTAGCGTATAACTTTATTTAAGACTTTCTGAAAAATTAGGAACTTCTAGCATTATCATCTGTACCAGTCCATCCAACTGTGGCAACTGAATATCTGAAAACCTAAAATACAGTCTCAGATAGTGTGAATGAGGATGTGACAAGCAGGGTGGTTAAAGGGAAACTAGTATTTGGATTTCCAAAAGGTATTTGCTAAGTTGCCACATGAAAGGTTACTACATAAAATAAAAGCTTATGGTGTTGGGGTGATATATTAGCATGGATAGAGGACTGGTTAACTAATAGGAAACATCTGGGGCGTAACTTCCAACTAGCATCAGAAATAGATGGCCTGCAGGAATTAGAAGAAACAAGTACATAATACCTGCCATTGAAAATTACACTGACACTTCTGTTCGCAGGAGCTGCTTGGGGCCTGCATCTAAAGACATCTCACAGGCCCCAGAAAAATGTTTTCAAGGAGGTCACGCCCCCTTTTTTATAGCACTAGCTGCCGCAAAGCAGGTATGTTTAAAGGGCCAGTGAAATTGACAGGCGAGGGAGCAGGCAAGTGTCTAAGATATGTGGATAGGATTTGCGTGTGGGGGAGGTTAGAGTGAGGGGGGTGGGGAGGTTGGAGCTTTGGGGGTCAGAGTTTAAGGGGTGGGGCATCGAAGGTCAGGGGGCATTGGGGGTTTCAGTGTTGGTGGGAATCAGAGGGCTGGGGTGGGGGTTGGAGGTCGGGGGTGCGGGAGGAGTTCTGTGGTGGTCAGCCTGGGTGCTTCCAATAGTTTTCCGGAAGTTAAAAGAGGTTTTAATTCTTCTAACTTTTTCTGAGTAACTATTGGTGTAACCCTGCATCAACCATCAAGTTTGTGATTTAACTGCATTTTCAGATGGTTCCCAGCATGGAACAATTGTCCAGAGGAAGTGTTTACTTCTGGGCAATTGCCATGCAAGCCCTTACTTGAGAACTTCCAAGAGGGATACCCAGCACATCTTTCGGGTACGCCCCAATCCGACGCTGGGAAGCTCAGAGATTACGGCCCTGAGAGTCAGGATGATGGGTCATTTTCAGGGTGGCAAACTGTAATTGGTGGATTATCACAGGAATCAATGATGAAGCCTCAACTATTTACAATCTATATTAATGACTTGGATGAAAGGAAGAAGTAAATTGTAGCCAAATTTGACAATATGAAGATAGGTAGGAAAGCGAGTTGTGAGGAGGATACAAAAAGTCTGCAATGGGATATAGATAGGTTAAGTGAGTTGTAAAAAATGTGGATGATTGGCTATTATGTGTGAAAATGTGAGGTTGTCCACTTTGCAATGAAGATTAGAAAAATAATGATATTTAAATGGAGAGAGACTGCAGAATGCTGCAGTACAGTGGGATGTGGGTGTCCTTGTACATGAATCACAAAAACCCAGCATTCAGGTATAGCAAATAATTAAGGTAAATGGAATATTAGCCTTTATTGCAGGGTGGTGGGGGGAGGAGGGGTGGTTGGTGGGCGGGAGGGTTAGTGGGGTGCGGGTTGTGGTGGAGTATAAAATTAGGAAAGTCTTGCTGCAACTGTTCAGGGCATTGGTGACTATACCTGGAGTACTATGTTCGGTTTTGGTCACCTTACTTAAAGAGATATACTAGAAGACTCACTAGGCTGATTCCTAGGCTGAGGGGTTTTTCTTATAAGGAAGGTTGAGCAGGTTGGGCCTATACCCATTGGAGTTTAGAAGAATGAGAGTTGATTTTATTAAAAATATAAGATTCTGAGGGGACTGTCGAGCTCTTAATGTGGCTCATTGACACTTGTTAGAAGCGACATATGTTCATATGCAGGGACCTGTTCTCAGCAAATAAAAGGAATATGTTCAAGTCTTTTTTTGAATTACCTGGAAGTATGGGGAGTCTATAATTCCCTGTTGCTTTCCCCATGGCAACACCTTGGCCAATCAGAGTCAACTTGCCAACTCTTTTTTTGCTGTGGTATAAATTGTTGCAATTGTTTGAAATTTGGTATTCTTGCATTTGCCCCGATGAATGCAGGACGAAAGGCTTCAGCAACGTTTCTCACTTTTCAACAATATTAAAGTTTTCTAGATTAGAAGCAGCCTAACCAGCACCCATCACTGAAAAAGTAATTTTTCTTTTTAATTTGATGCAAAACCAAAAGAACTTCTGCACACTGTCTACTGTTATTCTTCCCTGGGATATACCTGAAGACCGTTGCCAGTGAGACAGGTGATTTGAACTTTGCTTCTTTGTCGGTCTGCCTGCGTGTGGAAATGCAACAGACATCGCAATTCATCTCCATTCTTTAGCTGAAGCCTGGGGACCAATTTCTTGTGATCCTCAGGCCTCCATTTGTTTGGTGCTTGAAAACTGGCCTAAAAATAATTCTAGGCCTAAGGGAGCATTGATGTCCATACATCTTTGATGTGCCACTTTGAACAATTAGCCCATTTTTTCTGTAACCATCAAATTTTCCCTTTTATGCAAACTCACTGGATTCTGTGCTCCCCTGAGAAGTGTACTTAAGGCTAATTTAGCAAGCTTTCCTTGTCCTGATACCTATTCAAATAAGGGGGAAGAGCTTTCAATCAATGATCCCGCTAAGCTACATAGCTGCGCGGCAGCCTGCAAGTTCCAGTACCACACAGGCCTTACTCTGTGGTAAATAACCTGTGTGTATGGCCACATAAAAAAAATTAAACATGTACACTGTAAAAAATGGGCTGTGCACAACAGCTACATTTTCAAGGGAATATTACTTCTAATACCAAATTAAGCATGGGACACCCCCTCAGCTGCCAATGTAGTTGTGTCTGTGCAATGGGCTAACATAACCCATCAGCCGAACTCAAAAAATCAATGCTTTCTTATCCATTTCAGTGGCTTGGTAGAAGTCAAAAATTTGAAATATGTGCTTCTTTTTATGAAGTAACAAAACAACATAATTTTTGTGGACATCTTAGGGAATCAAAACTTAGCGTTGCAGTCTATCATTGTATTTAATATTTCAGCCATTGTGTGTAGTCAGGGTCCATTATGATGTTCTTGCCATCACCAAGTTACTCACTTTCATATATTATGCAATCAGCATAACAAGTCAAATAAATTTCACGTTTATGTTTGTAGATCTCATCTCTTGTAATCTGCTCAGGGAAGGAATGAGTCTGGCATTATCGTTGTATCAGTCCCATGGTTCAATACACCTTCAGATTTATCATTGTCATTTTATGCTTTCCCTTGTGACACTTCATATCTCTGAAATTCTAAGAGGATTTTACTAGCTCTATCAGAGGGTTCTACCACTCACAGCTAGAGACTGGCAGAATCGCCTCCCATGAAGATACTGTTCTTGCACAAGCCCAGTAGAACCTCTAAGGAATTTCAAGGTGACTCAGTCGTCAATGTGCTTCTGGAGAAGAAAAGCTTTTGTTAACTTAAAAAAAACAGCTAGAAGTAATATGGAGCATAACAGTCATTTAGCATTGCATTTAAAGCAGTAATTCGTCCTCTAAATTCTGCTCATGGGCATGAACACACTGCAGCCTTGTAATTGCCATTTATGAGGTTATTGGATCCATTTGCTTGGATTACTATTTTACAGTTCTATTGTCCTCTATGTAGTTTCCTTTGCTATTAATGCAGTTCCTTTACAGATGGCTTAATATTTAAAGTGTTGTACAGTAAGTATGTTTTATGAAGTTGTGGAATGCCAACTTAGGAGTCTGAGTAATGAAATGCTGTGCTGCCGTTCCAGCAATTATAGAAGAAGAAGCAGCAATTATAGTCAAGCTTCTCAGCAGTTCCAACATTAGAAAACAACAGCGTGGGGAAGGAAATGAATACTCATTTCACATGTTAGGCTGCTTTGACATATATTACTGAGTTGTCAAGAAGTAGATACAATTTGATTTTCTTGAGGCAGCCATTGAAGTAGACAATGTAAGTTTATTCTAGAGATATATTTCCGGAGAAAGAAGGGACTGAGAAAATGGTGGAAAGGTAAGGTTTAGATCAATCAAAGAGGAATATTTTTATTTGGCTGAATGACTGATTCCTTTTTTTAGAAGTTCTTAATTCTTATGACTCAAGCTTCACAATTGACATCCAGATACTGCTTTCAATGCAGGAGGTATCATGTAGCCAAATAAGAGAACAAAGGCAAGATATGCTGACCTCTAATTGTATTTAGACATTAAAGCATTTATAGATAAAAATGTTTTAAAATCAGAAATTATGATTTATTAAATCTGCAGTTTAATACTGCATTAATTTCATGTTATAGTTAAAGATGTTTATGGGTTTGTTAATTTAACCTCATAAGACACTAATCAATACACTGGTTTACAATGTTGAAGTCAGTCAAATCCCATTTTTATAACAGCAGATTCTCCAATTTTTGCCTTTTTTGGGAATATATTCCACAATTATGACTATTTTTCCATGAAAGCTAAATCATATTGATTGCGTTGATGCTAACAAACATACAGTGATTTTGTATCAATGATTACAATTTCAGTTAAATCTTGTAGTCGTGTATATGGAAGCTATGGGAAGAGTTTTTACGGGCAAGGGGAAGCAAGTTTGAATGCGGGGTGTTAAATTCCTTAACAGTGATGTTGAGTTGCAATCTTGACATCACCCCATCCACTTTTGGGGGTTTCACCCAGGGGAATTTGAACTCAGCCCCACTCCCCTACTGTTTTCCTACAGCTGTGCCAATATTTTATTTTAATGAAGTGATTATGTTGGGGGGTAGTAAGTTTGCGGATGACACAAAGATTGGCCGGGTGATTAACAGTGAGGTTGAGTGTCTTGGGCTACAGGAAAATATAGACGGGATGGTCAAATGGGCAGATAAGTGGCAGATGGAATTTAACCCTGAAAAGTGTGAGGTGATACACTTTGGAAGGAATTTCAGTGAACAGCATGACACTATGAAGTTCTGTGGAACAAAGGGACTTTGGTGTGTGTGTCCACAGATCTCTGAAGGCGGAGGAGCATGTTAGTGGGGTGGTGAAAAAGGCATATGGGACACTTGCATTTATCAATTGAGGCATAGATTACAAAAGTTAGAGTTGTATGGAACCTGGGCAAGGCCACAGCTAGAGTACTGTGTGCAGTTCTGGTCGCCACATTATAGGAAGGATATGATTGCACTGGTGGGGGTGCAGAGGAAATTCACCAGGATGTTGCCTGGGATGAAACATTTAAGTTATGAAGAGGGGTTGGATAGATTTGAGTTGTTTTCGTTGGAGCAGAGAAGACTGAGGAGTGAACTGATCGAGGTGTACAAGATTATGAGGGGCATGGATAGGGTGCAGCTGTTCCCCTTAGTTGATGGGTCAGTCACGAGGGGACACAAGTTCAAGGTGAGGGGCAGGCGGTTTAGGGGGGATGTGAGGAAAAACTTTTTTACCCAGAGGCTGGTGACGGTCTAGAATGTGCTGCCTGGGAGGGTGGTGGAGGCGGGTTGCCTCACATCCTTTAAAAAGTACCTGGATGAGCACTTGACATGTCATAACATTCAAGGCTATGGACCAAGTGCTGGTAAATGGGATTAGTTAGGTAGGTCAGCTGTTTCTCACGTGTCGGTGCAGACTCGATTGGCCGAAGGGCCTCTTCTGCACTGTGTGATTCTGTGATTGGCCTGAGCTATCTTTCCTCTAAACTGGTGTTGTTAGGTCAACCAAATAGTTTCCTCCTGCCAAAATCTGTTTTTTTCAATGAGCACATTTAATATTCCTGAAAGCTTGATTTCTTAGTTGTTTTCTTTTTTTAAAATAGTTTTGTTTCACTACAGTTCTAATTGGTATGGCAAAATTATTAATATAAATGGTGTAACTTTGCATTTCATTCATCTTAAAAACCAAAACCTATCACAATAAATACGTCAGAGTGGAATTATTGTCACTTTTATTCTAATGGGTGAATTATACTATGCAGTTTGCCTCAGTGGCTTCAAATACTGTGGGTGTGAAGTTACCCTTATCAAATTCAAACAAGTGTGTGAAATTGCTTCAAGATGATCAGGGGCCTGAACTTCCTAGGAGTGGTAATCAGCATCGGATTGCCACTCTGTCCAGTTTCTTACCTGATTATTTTTTCCAGCCTGTCTCGCCTGGCCTTCCGGCTCAGGCTGGTTGAGATCCAGGTAGTGCAGCGCATTCCCATGACCTAGCACCAAAGTGAAGGAGGCCACACCTTTTTTAAGGCCCTAGCTGCCGTACACCAGGTAAGCTTAAAGGTCCATTGAAATTTAAAAGTCCTTGACAGGCCAGGGTGAAGGTAAGCATCTAAGGTAAGTGGATAGGTTTTGGGGATGCAGTGGTTGGTGGAGGTCAGGGGGATTGAAGGTCAGGGCGTCAGGCCTCAGGACCGTCTGATGCCGAGGGGGTGTCTGGCCTTGTGGGAAGGGTCAGAGATCTGGCGGGTCAGGCCTTGGAGGGGAGTTTCGGGCCTCGGGGGATTTTGGGCCTCAGGGATGTGGGGTCAGGCTACAGTGTGGGGGATTGGGCCTCGGGCCTTGGGTTTAGTGGGTCAGGCCTCAGAGGTTCGGGTGCCGTGCCTCAGGGGAGGGGGGGTCAGGCCTCAGGTTCGGTCCAGTCTGGCTTGGCGATGGGGGGGCAGTGTAGGTGAGAGTTGGGCCTGGCAGGGGGGTGGGGTGTAGGGGAGGAGCCCCATGTGGGTGGGGGAAATCCCGTGGCAGGGTGATATTTGCGGGGGAGGGGAGACCTCTGGGTTTTGTTCTTATCCATTGATGGGATGTGGGAGCCGCTGGCTAGCCCAGCGTTTATTGCCCATCCCTAATTGCCCTTGAGAAGCTGGTAGTGAGCTGTCTCCTTGAACCACTGCTGTCCATGTGTTGTAGGAACACCCACAGTGCTGTTAGGGAGGGAGTTCCAGGATTTTGACCCAGCGACATTGGAGGAACAGTGTTATATTTCCAGGTCAGGATGGTGTGCAACTTGGAGGCGAACTTCCAGGGGGAGGATTTTTCAATCGGCGTGTGAGAGCAGACCCGACACGCCGACGTATAAAATGGCGCGCAGTGACGTCAGGCATGCATCCCGACGTCATTGCGCTGAATGGACATGTTTAAATCAAATTATAAATCTTTTATTTAATAATTTCAGAAGCCCTTCAACCTCTTTGAGGCAGATCCATGCCTGGATATTGTCCAGGTCTTGCTGCATTTGCACATGGACTGCTTCAGTATCTGAGGAGTCGCAAAAACATTGTGCAATCATCAATGAACACCCCCACTTCTGACCTTATGATGGAAAGAAGGTCATTGATGAATTAGCTGAGGATGGTTGAGCCTAGGACATTACCCTGAGGAATTCTTGGAACTGAGATGACTGACCTCCAACAACCACAGCCATGTGACTCCAGACCCAAAGCAATGTGGTTGGCTTTTAAAATACCCTCTGAACAAGGGCTGTTCAGGATGGGCAGCGACGCCCACATCCCATGAATGAATAAAGAAACATTGTCAGGGCCCATAGTCTTTGCAGTTTCCATTGCCTTCAACCATTCTCTGGATGAGACCGAGATGGATCACCCTCTCTGCATTTCTGGCTGAAGATTATTGTAAATGCCTAATCTTTCGCACTGATGTGCTAGGCTCCCCCATCATTAAGCATGGAGATATTTGTGGAGCTTCCTCCTCCAGTGAGTTGTTTAATTGTCCATCACCATTCACAACTGAATATGGCAGGACTGCAGATCTTAGATCTGATCCATTGGTCGTGGGATCACTTAGCTTTGTCTACCACATACTGCTTACACTGTTTGGCATGCAAGTAGTCCTGAGTTGTAGGTTTTTAGGTATGTCTGTTGCTGCTCCTGGCATGCCCTCCTGCACTCTTCATTGAACCAGGGCTGCTCCCCTGGCTTGTTGATAATGGTAGAGAGAGGGGCTATGCTGGGCCATGAGGTTACACATTGTGGTTGAACACAATTCTGCTGCTGTTGGCCCACAGCACCTCATGGATGCCCAGTCTTGAGATGCTATATCTGTTTGAAATCTATCCCAATTAGCACGGTGGTGATGCCAGACATCTTGATGGAGGGAATCCTCATTGTGAAGATGGGACTTTGCGTCCACAAGGACTGTGCAATGATCACTCCTACCGATACTGACATGGACAGCTGCATCTGCAGCGGACAGATGCATCTGCGGCAGGCAGATTGGTGGGGATGAGGCGAAGTATGTTTTTCTCTCTTGCTGGTTCTCTCACCACCTGGAGTTTCCCCAGCACATCTTTGGGGTACCACCACCCCCCCAACCTGCAAACAATCTGATGCTGGGGAGCTCAGATGTCATGGCCCGATATCTCATGCCACTTCAGCGTCACATAGGCGGGAAGTAAACTCATTAAATTTTCATTTGATCTTTTTGATGTTAGCAGTGTGTCACATTGGCTCTTTGTTATGCTCAAATTCAGATGCCAGTCAGCAGAGATCACAATACAAATCTCAGCTTTTCCAGGCCAAGGAATGACATGAGCTGGCAGGGTATCATAGTTTGCTGACCCCACAGAACTACAAGCAGGTTTCAGTCTTAAACCTTGGAAACAGCTGCTAAAAGAACAACCTAGTTCTTGTATCAATTTGCACAACTGTTTTCCTCAGTTTAAGTATCAACTAACCACAGATCCCAGAACAGTTTTGATCTTATAAATTTGTGTCTGTCAACAGTATGCTGCTTCATAATCTGCCATAGGGTTTTCTCTTTATAGACATTGACCTCCTGTGTATCTAAAGCATTTTCTGTTTTTATTTTATTTTATTTTATCAGCACTTGCAGTTTTTCTATTTATTTTAGCTGCAAGTGTTCTAAATTATCTCACTAGGTGCATGCATTTTTTCCTTGTAACTTATTTTTAAAAGCTTTGCTATAAGCCTGTAGGAAAATTTGCATTATCAATATCTACCTGCTATCGTCTGGTGGTGTATGCATTCCCCCTGTATTTATAATTGTCTTAAGGACCACAGTTAAGCTACTCTACGTCCAGTTCCACAGTATGTATTTTATCAGCTGGTGCTTGAAGATTATAAGAGCCCTATGAACATCATAGCAATGATGCCACATTACTGGGCCTTTGGGGTTGCGGGTTAGAGATTTGAGGTGACAGTTTTGTAGCCCCATCTCCCATCCATGTTCCCTACAAGCACAGCTTCCCCATTGCTAGTGTGAAATTGCAGAGTCACCTGTAATGTCCTATCTTTTGAACTGCCGATATGGATCTTCTTCTTATTTCGATTTTTAAAAACATCTTTGTGAAGTTGCATAAAAGGCGACTAAATGAGGTTGATCCTTCTGAAATAATCAGGCAGATTTTGGGTTGGATAAGGATTGCATTGTTATAGATAGAAGATAGCGATTTATAGGAGTAGTTCTATGTAAGGACCCGTCATCACTAGAATTCTACAGAGGCTGGTTCTAGGGTATTCTTTTCCAGTGATCTGGATAAAGGATTGGGGGAACTCTCCAGCGGTTTTCAGGTGATACAAAATTTGTCAAGTGTAAAGATATTTTCAATGAAAATAAACAAATGACAGTTAGATCCAGGTGTGATGGATGAATGGGCCTATATGTGGCTGATGTCCTTTAATATATATAATAAGAAAGGAACTCGGGTAGGGATAAACCCAAATATTTATACATCTTGCAGGGTTGCATACTCAAAGCTGCTGAGGAGGAAAAGAACCTAAGCGTGCCAGTGCATTTTTTAATGTGTTCATTTATTGCCCATCCCTCATTGCTCTTGGGAAGATGGTGGTGAGCTGCCTTCTTGAGCTGCTTTAGTCCATGTGGTGTAGGTACACCCACAGCACTGTTAGGGGGGCAGTTCCAGGATTTCTAGATAGATTTCTAGATTCTAAAGACGTCAAGGGGTATGGGGAGAGTAAGGTGTTGAGATAGAGGATAAGCCATGATCATATTGAATGGCGAAGCAGGCTCGAAGGGCTGAATGACCTACTGCCGCTCCTATTTTCTATTGATGAGATTTTCCCAGAATTGCACTGGATGTGTTAGTGGGCAGGTAAAATGGAGCCTTACCTGCTGACAAAAATGGCAGGTTTTCACGCCTTAATGTCCCGAGCCCGCCTCATTACTTATTCACTCCCACAACACATGCTGTTTTCATGGCGGGTGGGCTCTAATTCATCTGCCCGCTATCACCCTGCTGTTACATCACGCTGGCCGCCATCTTTAGAAGGCAGCCACCAGCAAAATGCTCATCGCCGCCAGCTTACCACCGCTGCCTGGGAGACAGGGCCAGCAAAGGATAAAAGACTGCAAACCCCCGCCCCCCTTCAACGACGGGTCCCTCGAGCGACCTCTGGATGCCCTGGAGGCTGCCGGAATGTGCTCTACCCCTGCTCTGGCCGCAGGATGGGCAGCAAAGTCACCAACCAGGCTTGGGAGGCAGTGGCAGCGGTGGTCAGCACAAACGCCCTGCAGAGGAGGTAGCCATCCAGTACCGCAAAACAATGAATGATCTCCTCCGTTCCACCAGGGTAAGTCACTCTTCTCATCATTCCCAATTCACAGACTCACAAACCCATCAAACACCCACAGGGCCCTCACTCACTGCCAGTGCAAGGACATCACCATTCTCTCTTTCACACACACCGTCATTGTCCTCATCCCGTCCATGGGACCACTAACCATCTACGCAGTCCAGGTATATTTATCATCTTGCCTGTCAGGCGCCCTGGTATACTCTCCCCATCCCTATCCATGCAGGACAAACTGGCACACAACAGGAGGGAAAGATCACAGACAGGTGGAGGAGCGCCGGAGATCAAAGCTCTAACAGAATTCGAACACAGGGCCATCCAAGCTGGCCGGTGATGACCAGGAGTGGTCCAGTGCCGACAGTGAGGTTGGTGCTGCTCTACCAAGTGAAGATCCAGCAGTGCAACATCCATCAGACAACCATGCCATGAGTGATGTGTCCTCTTTCACAGGCCACTGCCATGCACTAATTATCTCCCCTTGCTTTCGCAGGCACATCTGCCAACAGCCGACAGAGTCCATAACCCAGGACCTCCAGTCAAGTCCCAAAGAAACCTCTGAAGATGAATCTGAAGGCACCCTCCCTGAAGTCCCGACACAGCGCTCACCCATACCCTCCACCAGCGGAGAGACACACACCTCAGTGAAACCTAGTTTAGAGTAGCTTCGGGATCACAACCTGGTGAGCACATTTCACTTTCTGACCCACAGCAGGCGGACGCAGGGACTTCCCAGGTCCCCAGTACTCGAAGGACCGCTGGAGGCTAGAGCATTGCTGATTCCGCGTCAGATGATGAGCCTCTGGACTCGGCTATGTCACAGTTGCTGGAGCTGCAAAGCAAGCTAGAGAACATCAGGAAGGGATGTCCATTGCATTCCTCAAATTGCAAGGCACAATGGAGGAGCCTGTCAAATTGCAAGGCACAATGGAGGAGCCTGTCCGTCTTCAGGCTGAGGTGATACTGCCGGCATAGCAACGCACTGAGGTCAACACTGGCAGGATGGCGACTGCCATGGAGACCTTAGTGTAGGATGTCACTCCTGCACAGCTACGCGGGCTCCACTCCATCACTGATGCCATTGTTGGCCTCCATCAGTGTGTACATGAGAGGGATGCTGGGCAGCTCGATCTCACTCCAGTTACCCCTTCTGCTCACGGAGTCAGCCAGGAGCCCTTGGGCACCCATAGGGAGGAGGATCAGCTGATGCATACTCTGGGGCCATCCACCCAGATGACTCTGAGAGTGTCTGGCCCACCCAAATCCCCTCTTCCTGTGACCTCAGCAGTTCCAGTTTCACAGCCACTGCCACACAGCAGGAACCCGAAAGCAGGCCAGGCCCACCAAGTCCCGGCTCTCCAGAGAACGCCCGTCAAAGTCATCACAGACAGGGCGTCACAGTCAGCAGGTTGCCTCCACCTCTGTTGTAGATGTCCGGGGAACACCAAGATGCAGTGGCAGGGTTAGGAAAGTTAAGTAAAAGTAGTTGCACAGCCTGGGCATGGGTGTTGATCACTTGTACATACTGTTCACTATTGTCAATAATCTCCTAAGAATGTCTCCCTGCCTGTGGCTCCTTCTTCTGATGAGCAGTGTTCTTGTCACTCAGATGTGAAACCTTTCAGCACAAGATGAAGACAGGTGTCTCAGTCCAGGGCCTCTTCCCTGTACTCTGTGCAGCCTTCAGGCCACAGTGATGGTCCAGCCTCAGACTCCCTGGAAACATTACTGATGACTGCACCTCGGTGGTGCTGGTCATTGCTGCCAGAAAGTAGTGGGCAGGCGCCACAGAGTTCTCTCATTCTGTCTGTGTGGTCTCAGCACCTTTAAGATGGGGCTTGCCCCCATTGCACCAGCACCTGCGACCAGTGAAGCTGTGCACCAGCTCCTGAAGGGATCAGGTGGTGAAGGTGGACATAGCATCGGATGCATCTAAAGCTTCATGGCTGCATCACTATGAGATGGCCCTGATCATGGAGCGCAAGCGAGCTGCCCTCAGCCAAACAGGAGTCAGACAATCTCAGAGGTTATGTTAAGATCTGTGGAGTGTCCTCGCTGCATGTTGTCATCATCCTCCTGTGATTGAGCGACTATTAGGGCCTCCACTGCATCTCCATGACAGGAGCATTCTCACAGAGGGTATTTGTGCTGCCATAAGCCAGATTGGAGTCAAACATTCACAACTGCGATATTTTGATCTATAGGGATACCTCATTGCATATTGTCATCATCCTCCAGCTATGAGGGCCTCCCGAGAGCGCCTGCCTCGTCCACCCTGTGCAAGAGCCTCATCCCTGTTGTCACCTCATCACTGTTGGCATCACCTTCACCCTCATCACTGTTGGCATCCTCCCCATCAGAGGCGATGTGCAGCTCCTCCATCTCCTCCTCAGCCAGCTCCTCTCCCTGTTGGAGTGCCAGGTTGTAAAGGGTGCAGGAGACGACGACGATGCATGGCAGCCTCTGCAGACTGTATTGCAGGGCTTCACCAGACTGGTCCAGCCAGCGGAAACACATCTTCAGCATCCCGATGGTCTGCCCACCAAGTTTCGAGCTGCTGCATGAGCCTCATTATAGTGTCATCTGCTGACACTAGCCTTTGCGGCTAGCCCTTGTCCCCAAGGAGCCAACCCTGCAGATTCTGATGACCCTGGAATGCTGCAGGGATCTGCAAGCAACTCAGGATGTAGTTGTTGTGCACACTTCCTGGAAACCGTGCACACACCTGCAGGATACATTTCCGGTGGTCGCATACCAGCTGCATGTTCAGTGAGTGGCAGCCCTTGTGATTGATGAAGTCCGTTGAATATAGCAACTGAGACTTGAGCGCCACATGAGTGCAGTCAATCGCACCCTGCACCTGTGGGAATCCCAAGATCAGGGCGAATCCAATGGCCCTTGCATCCTGGCTGTCCCAGTCCCGGGCGAAATGCACAAAGTTATGTGCCATGGAGAAGATGGAATCCATGATCTCATGGATGCATTTGTGGGTGGTGGATTGTGAAATCCCACTGAGGTCACCTGTGGAGCTCTGAAAGGAGCCACTGACATAGAAATTGAGCACCGCGGTCACTTCCACAGTCCCTGGCAGTGGATGCCCTCCATGTCCCCTTGGCACCAGGTCCTGCAGTAAGTGGCAGGTGTAAGCCACCAGGCCCCTAGACATGCGCAGTTGTTTGCTACACTGGTTCGCAGTCATCTGCAGGAATGGCAGGAGGCGTCTATAGATCCTGGGTGTCGCTAGGTGCCGACCAGCCACGGCTGGCTGTCGCTCCTGGGCAGCGTGTGAAGGAGCCCCTGCTGCCCCTTCTTCATGAGGTTGCTGCTCCTGTGTTTGCGCAGCCAGGAACCTCCATCGCTGTCTCCTGCGTCTTCTACGGTCTCTGTAGGCCATCAGGCATACAGTTAGGCCACCAGAATCTATGATCCTGACGTGGTCCTCCTGCAGCATGAAAGAGAGAGAGAGACTTGGTTATCATGGCTGTACATAGTACCTTTGCTGGCCCTGTGTGACTGCCTCAATACTTCCCGGAGAGTGCTGGTGACCCCTCGGATGGCCAGAGATGAGGGCGCTGCATGGCTGCCCTGTCAATCTGTGGCATAGGGGGCACTGGTCCAAACCGGGATGCTGAGATTGCAAGGGGCTGTGAGTGCCTCCAGCAGTGACTGCTCCATGGTCAGTGTTGGCGAGGAGATTGTACAACATGTGCAGTCCAACTGCACCGCGGTCCAATAAAGTGGTGGTGGACTCGAAGTCTGTGCGGGGGGGGCAGAGGGGTGGGGTAAGGTATTGAGGCTTAGTGTCCCTTTGGTGACTCCGCATTTCTTAGATGAATGGGGAGGCTAGGAGCCTGACCCCAATCATCACTGTGGCTGCGCCTGATCTTTATCAGTTGCAGAGGTAGGATCAGTTTATACAGGTGTCCCTGATGCGTGGCTACTTCCCTCACTTACCCTGCCCCCCACCTCAATTGCCTGTACATGGGATGCAGCGCCAGGGCAGTACTTGACCACCCCACCCCACCGACAACGTTCGCCTCCAAGGCTGACCAGCGCTTTCCCCTGGACACTCTCCCCCTCAGCGATTGCCTCCGAGGCTGGCCAGCACTTGCCCCCAGACACGCCCTCCTACAGCCCCCCCACTCCACTTCAGCAGTCGCCTCCAGGGCCTGGCATCAGTTGACCCCAGCACCCCTGAGGCATGTAAACAACAGGCGAGCTGTGGAGTACGCTTCACCTCAGTTCCCCCAAAGTGAAAGCTGCCAAGTACAAGTCGCCTGCGTGCCATTGTGAAACACATCGAAGTGTTTTCCTGCCGACATGGACGGACAATATGGCGGGGTTCCAAGAGCCTGATGGGACAGCCTTTTAATTATCTGCTGATGCATTGCAATTACCTTCCCACCGACCGATGGCAGGAAACGCAGCCCGCCAAGCGACTGATCGTGACCTGCCTTAACCCCCTTATGAAGCTGGCTGTGCCGTATTTTTTGCACACGCCACCTATCATGCCCACTGCCAGCAGGCTTGGAAAATTCTGGCCCATGTTTCTAAGTCAGTATGGTGAGTGGCTTGGAGGGGAACTTACAGGTGGTGGTGTTCCCATCTCTCCGCTGGCCTTGTCCTTCTCGATTGTTGTGTGTGTGGGTTTGGAAGGTGCTGTCGAAGGAGCCTTGGTGAATTCCTGCAGTGCATCTTGTAGATGGTACACACTGCTGCTACTGTGCGATGGTGGTGGAGGGAGTGAATGTTTGTGGATGGAGTGCCAATCAAGTGGGCTGTTTTGTCCTGGATGGTGTCGAGTTCCTAGAGTGTTGTTGGAACTGCACTCACCCAGGCAAGTGGAGAATATTCCATCACATTCCTAACTTGTGCCTTCTAGATGGTTGCCAGTTTTTGGGGAGTCAGGAGGTGAGTTACTTGCCGCAGGATCCCTAGCGTCTGACCTGCTCTTGTAGCCACAATATTTATGTGGCTAGCCCAGTTCAGTTTCTGGTCAATGGTAACCCCCAGGATGTTGATAGTGGGGGATTCAGAATGGGTGATGCCATTGAATGTCAAGGGGTGATGGTTAGATTCTCTCATCTTGAAGGTGGTCATTGCCTGGCACTTATGTGGCACGACTGTTACTTGCCACTCGACAATCCAAGCCTGGATATTGTCCAATTCTTGCTGCGTTTGAACATGGATTGCCTCAGTACCTGAGAAGTCATGAATGGTGCTGAACATTGTGCAATCATCCGTGAACATCCCCACTGCTGACCTTATGATGGAAGGAAGGTCATTGATGAAGCAACTGAAGATGGCTGGACCTAGGACACTACCCTGAGGAACTCCTCCAGTGATGTCCTGGAACTGAGATGATTGACCTCCAACAACCACAACCATCTTCATTTGTGCTAGGTATGACTCCAACCAGCGGGAGTTTTCCCCTCATTCCCATTGCCTCCAGTTTTGCTATGACTTCCTCACTCAGTGAAATGCTGCCTTGATGTCAAGGGCAGTCACTCTCGCCTCACCTTGGGAGTTCAGCTTTTTTGTCCAGTTTGAACCAAGGCTGTAATGAGGCCAGAAGCTGAGTCGCCCTGGCAGAACCCAAGCTGGACATCAGAGAGCAGGTTAATGCCAAGCTGGTGCCATTTGATAGCACTGTTGATGAGCCCTTCCATCATTTTACTGATGATCGAGAGTAGACTGATGGGGCGGTAATTGACCGAGTTGGATTTGCTCTGATTTTTGTGTACGAGACATACCTGTGTAATTTTCCACATTGCCGGGTAGATGCCAGTGTTATAGCTGTAAGTTAAGTACTGAAGGCCCATATCCTGTGTCATGAGGCTATCACAAAAGCAAATCGAGTGGTGGGATTTTTTTCAGGATTATTAAATACAAATCAAGATATATTATTCTACTTTGTACAGTAACCTGTTCCTTTCTTAGATAGAATTGTGTCTCCAGTTTTGCTCCACTCACTGATGATATATAAGCCCTGGAAAAGTTACGGAGGAGAGCCGTGCTGCTGTGAAACACGGCGGCGTGCTTTCCTGCTAATGTGGATGGATGATACGGCAGGGTTCGAAGAACCTGTTGGGATGGCCTTTTAATTATATGCTGATGTATTACAATTATCTCCCCGCTGACCGATGGCGGGAAACACAGCCTGCCCGAGGAGGGCCACTACTTTAATAGCTACATTAAAAGCCATTAGTTGTGCTAGGCTTACAAGGCTATTTATTGCTTACTCTAGAAAAAATGGACTTTAAGGAGGTTTGATTGAGATCCTTAAAATAATGAAAGGATTTTGCTGTATTCCAAGTGTATACACTATTCAAACTAGATAGGTTTGCAAGGACATGGGGATGCGAGTATAAGTTATTTTAGCACAGAACCAGGTTAAATGTGAGATAGTACTTCAATTGCAGAGAGTCATCAACCTCTGGAACAAGTTGCTGGCACCTGTAATGAGTGCAGATTTGCTACAAGTATTCAAAAGGGAGCTGACATAGTAACATAACCTGAGACAGACCGTAGGGTTGGATTAGTAACTGATGTCTGCTAAAACCTATTTGATAGTCTACATAGGTTGAAGCAGAATTTCTCAGAACTTTTTTTACATTGGCCTGAGGCTTTCTCTCTCTGTTTTTTGCCTCTCCCATATTATAGCTGTTGGGTGGGTGTGGAGAAGCTGAGGGAAGTGGTTGGGGGTAACATCGACTGACTCTGCCCTTGCCTCAGTTCATCTGCTGCTGTAATCCTAATCCATACCTTTGATACCTCTACACTTTACTATTCCAACATACTCCTGTCTGGCCTCCCATGTTCTGTACTCCATAAACTTGAGGTCATTCAAAACTCTGCTGTCCATGTCCTAACTCCCACCATGGCATGTTCACCTATCACCCCTGTGTTTGCTGATCTACATTGGCTCTCAGTTAAACAACATCTCAATTTTATTTGTATTACTCCAACTCTAGACACTTGTGCATCCCCAATTTTAATCACTCCATCATTGGCGGCTGTCTCTGGAATTTCCTCCATAGACTTCTCCATGTCTTTCTTCACCTTCATTTGCTTCTCAAAACCTACCTCTTTGACCAGTTTGTAGTCATCTAGCCTAATGTCGCCTTATGATCTTCAGTGTCAATTTTTAAAATAATATTCCTGTGAAACAATTTGGGATGTTTTAAAGGGGTTATATAAACACAAGAATGTTGTTGTGTTTTGGTTGTGCAGAAGCCACATATTGACATTGTGGGACCATTTTCCCCTGTCTTCCATTTTCATATGTTTACTGGTCTACAACCAGTAGCTCGTCATGAGTTATTGAAGCGCATTTATGACCTGGACTGTGCATTTCTCAGTAACGTGACTGGATAATTGTAGTAAACTCAGGAATCAAACAGAAAACATATGTCATTGTATTTCAATCTGCAAGTTATATCACAAGCCCTTACTATCTTCTTCAACTTTGGAAGGTGATAGAGGAAGCATTTCATAGACTGTCACCAGGGTATAAACTGCCAGACAGTTGGATGAGCTAATAGAAATGTGAAAAGAGAGATAAAACTCGATAAATGAAATTACAGGCTGAACATAACTTCCCTCAGACTATGGAAAAGAAGTTGTGTTTACTTTGCTAAATTGGTCAGAATCTCTTTTATTAACAACAGGACTCAGGAAGAAGCAGTGTTGAGGAAAGAGGGAAGGGAGACATGAATGGGGGAAGGAAGAATTAGAAGCTAGGGCTGGCAATTTTGGATGGGAAAGGAGGAAGAGTCCCAACATTAATTGCAAGGGAATGTAGAGGAAGAGCATTAGGCTTATGATCAGGTTCGGTCTTAAGTTGACAGCCCTTTGGGGGCTTTGTCAGTTTTTTTTAAGCTGTTGTTGACATTTTCTAGTTTTTGAAATTGCCATACATGTTTGTTCATGAACTGCAGAAAATCAGTTTGGTCTAATCATTCTAATCAGTACTTTGCCTTAAGGCCATTTTATTTATTAATTAGGTTGTTATTCATATCTCTGTTGGTTAATGTTTGTTCTAGTATTCTGTTGGACATATAAACAAAGGTCCTTCATTGAACTGAATCATCCACAACAGTTCTTGTTTTATTCTCCTCAATTCAACCTGTTTATATTTCTGGCTAATTATGGCATTGAACATCCAATTTGAGACCTTCATTAATTAGATCATTCCAAGTATAAACAAAAACAGAATTACCTGGAAAAACTCAGCAGGTCTGGCAGCATCGGCGGAGAAGAAAAGAGTTGACGTTTCGAGTCCTCATGACCCTTCGACAGAACTTGAGTTCGAGTCCAAGAGAGAGTTGAAATATAAGCTGGTTTAAGGTGTCTATGTGGGGGGCGGAGAGAGAGAGAGAGAGAGAGAGGTGGAGGGGGGGGTGTGGTTGTAGGGACAAACAAGCAGTGATAGAAGCAGATCATCAAAAGATGTCAACAACAATAGTACAAAAGAACACATAGGTGTTAAAGTTAAAGTTGGTGATATTATCTAAATGAATGTGCTAATTAAGAATGGATGGTAGGGCACTCAAGGTATAGCTCTAGTGGGGGTGTTTTTTGTTAATTTTTTTTTAAATAATGGAAATAGGTGGGAAAAGGAAAATCTTTATAATTTATTGGAAAAAAAAAGGAAGGGGGAACCAGAAAGGTGGTGGGGATGGGGGAGGGAGCTCACGACCTAAAGTCGTTGAATTCAATATTCAGTCCGGAAGGCTGTAAAGTGCCTAGTCGGAAGATGAGGTGTTGTTCCTCCAGTTTGCATTGGGCTTCACTGGAACAATGCAGCAAGCCAAGGACAGACATGTGGGCAAGAGAGCAGGGTGGAGTGTTAAAATGGAAAGCGACAGGGAGGTTTGGGTCATTCTTGTGGACAGACCGCAGGTGTTCTGCAAAGCAGTCGCCCAGTTTACGTTTGGTCTCTCCAATGTAGAGGAGACCACATTGGGAGCAACGAATGCAGTAGACTAAGTTGGGGGAAATGCAAGTGAAATGCTGCTTCACTTGAAAGGAGTGTTTGGGTCCTTGGACGGTGAGGAGAGAGGAAGTGAAGGGGCAGGTGTTGCATCTTTTGCGTGGGCATGGGGTGGTGCCATAGGAGGGGGTTGAGGAGTAGGGGGTGATGGAGGAGTGGACCAGGGTGTCCCATAGGGAGCGATCCCTACGGAATGCCGATGGGGGGGTGAAGGGAAGATGTGTTTGGTGGTGGCATCATGCTGGAGTTGGCGGAAATGGCGGAGGATGATCCTTTGAATGCGGAGGCTGGTGGGGTGATAGGTGAGGACAAGGGGGACCCTATCATGTTTCTGGGAGGGAGGAGAAGGCGTGAGGGTGGATGCGCGGGAGATGGGCTGGACACGGTTGAGGGCCCTGTCAACGACCGTGGGTGGAAAACCTCGGTTAAGGAAGAAGGAGGACATGTCAGAGGAACTGTTTTTGAAGGTAGCATCATCGGAACAGATGCGACGGAGGCGAAGGAACTGAGAGAATGGGATGGAGTCCTTACAGGAAGCGGGGTGTGAGGAGCTGTAGTCGAGATAGCTGTGGGAGTCGGTGCGTTTGTAATGGATATTGGTGGACAGTCTATCACCAGAGATTGAGACAGAGAGGTCAAGGAAGGGAAGGGAAGTGTCAGAGATGGACCACGTGAAAATGATGGAGGGGTGGAGATTGGAAGCAAAATTAATAAATTTTTCCAAGTCCTGACGAGAGCATGAAGCGGCACCGAAGTAATCATCGATGTACCGGAGAAAGAGTTGTGGAAGGGGGCCGGAGTAGGACTGGAACAAGGAATGTTCCACACACCCCATAAAGAGACAGGCATAACTGGGGTATGTGGAACATTCCTTGTTCCAGTCCTACTCCGGCCCCCTTCCACAACTCTTTCTCCGGTACATCGATGATTACTTCGGTGCCGCTTCATGCTCTCGTCAGGACTTGGAAAAATTTATTAATTTTGCTTCCAATCTCCACCCCTCCATCATTTTCACGTGGTCCATCTCTGACACTTCCCTTCCCTTCCTTGACTTCTCTGTCTCAATCTCTGGTGATAGACTGTCCACCAATATCCGTTACAAACGCACCGACTCCCACAGCTATCTCGACTACAGCTGCTCACACCCCGCTTCCTGTAAGAACTCCATCCCATTCTCTCAGTTCCTTCGCCTCCGTCGCATCTGTTCCGATGATGCTACCTTCAAAAACAGTTCCTCTGACATGTCCTCCTTCTTCCTTAACCGAGGTTTTCCACCCACGGTCGTTGACAGGGCCCTCAACCGTGTCCAGCCCATCTCCCGCGCATCCGCCCTCACGCCTTCTCCTCCCTCCCAGAAACATGATAGGGTCCCCCTTGTCCTCACTTATCACCCCACCAGCCTCCGCATTCAAAGGATCATCCTCCGCCATTTCCGCCAACTCCAGCATGATGCCACCACCAAACACATCTTCCCTTCACCCCCCCATCGGCATTCCGTAGGGATCGCTCCCTCCGAGACACCCTGGTCCACTCCTCCATCACCCCCTACTCCTCAACCCCCTCCTATGGCACCACCCCATGCCCACGCAAAAGATGCAACACCTGCCCCTTCACTTCCTCTCTCCTCACCGTCCAAGGACCCAAACACTCCTTTCAAGTGAAGCAGCATTTCACTTGCATTTCCCCCAACTTAGTCTACTGCATTCGTTGCTCCCAATGTGGTCTCCTCTACATTGGAGAGACCAAATGTAAACTGGGCGACCGCTTTGCAGAACACCTGCGGTCTGTCCGCAAGAATGACCCAAACCTTCCTGTCGCTTGCCATTTTAACACTCCACCCTGCTCTCTTGCCCACATGTCTGTCCTTGGCTTGCTGCATTGTTCCAGTGAAGCCCAACGCAAACTGGAGGAACAACACCTCATCTTCCGACTAGGCACTTTACAGCCTTCCGGACTGAATATTGAATTCAACGACTTTAGGTCGTGAGCTCCCTCCCCCATCCCCACCCCCTTTCAGTTTCCCCCTTCCTTTTTTTTTCCAATAAATTATAAAGATTTTCCTTTTCCCACCTATTTCCATTATTTAAAAAAAAACACCCCCACTAGAGCTATACCTTGAGTGCCCTACCATCCATTCTTAATTAGCACGTTCGTTTAGATAATATCACCAACTTTAACTTTAACACCTATGTGTTCTTTTGTACTATTGTTGTTGACATCTTTTGATGATCTGCTTCTATCACTGCTTGTTTGTCCCTACAACCACACCTGCCCCCCCCCCACCTCTCTCTCTCTCTCCGCCCCCCACATAGACACCTTAAACCAGCTTATATTTCAACTCTTTCTTGGACTCGAACTCAAGTTCTGTCGAAGGGTCATGAGGACTCGAAACGTCAACTCTTTTCTTCTCCGCCGATGCTGCCAGACCTGCTGAGTTTTTCCAGGTAATTCTGTTTTTGTTTTTGTTTTGGATTTCCAGCATCCGCAGTTTTTTTGTTTTTATTCCAAGTATAACTCCTCACCAATATAAAGCTTTGAGTGGATATCATGGTAGAAATTTTTACATTGTTACAACCAGGTGAGGATGAACGAACTGGCGCCCCTTTATTCAACCTCCTCGGTTGCTCTCAGCAAAGGTTATTAAATTTCTTTCCCTTTTAGCTGCCTTTTCCAATACAAATGTATAAACCTTTTAATAAGGAGCCAACCAAACCAGGTTTTCTTGAATCAAAAAGAAAGTAATTAATCCTGAGAAAATATAATAAAAGATGCAACGATACGCACACACACACACAGATATCAGAAGTAAGTAAAGTTAAAGTCAAAATAAAAGTTAAAAGAGTATACAATTAACTCCTTTGCTTGCCCTTGAGGCACTGATTGTTGAACATTGTAGCCGTTTGAAGTTAACTGGTTCCTTTAAAAATCCTGGAGTTAAATTGTAGTTCAGGTAACTACACTTAGCTGGAGACAATTTCCTTCCTTTTAATTCCGTGATCTGTCTCCCAGTAATCGATGTGTGTCTCCTGAGGTTCTTTCTGGTGGACAGACACTATCTCTTGGGTTGGATTTTTTAATACTGCAGAGATAGGGCTTTTTTAACTTATGAGAGAGAGAGAGAGACTGCTTACTGCTCCCTTCAGCAGTTTATCCAGATGACTTTGATGACTTCTCTCTGTCTCAGGCTTGGCAAAACCAGTTCTTAAAAACCTCCTATCTGTATATTCCCAAAAAGGAATTCAATTAATGTGTCTTGCAGTCATTGTTGTAGAACAGGTAGTCACATTTTGATCTTTCATCTCAGAAACTTTTCACACATTTCAACATAGTAGAAACCAACAACAGATGGGGTTATTTCATCCTCCACAGGGGTTTTTGTGTGTCTGCTGGAGGGAGGTATCTGGCTAGTTAGCAGTTCCCATTGCCGTTACTGTTGATTAAAATTCAGCACTTCGCATTTTTAATCTCTTCCTTAGTTAGAGTGTCGGGCTTTGATGTCTGTAGATTTCCTTTGAAATGTCTTTCTCTTCACATTTCCTTTCATTCTTGTTTGCTTTTCTGATGTCCACCTTGGAAAGTGGTCTTGCATTTTAAAGCAGTTTGCTCTCATTTTTTAAAGTATTGAATATCCAGTCAGTTGAAAGTTTTTCAAAAAAATCATTTTTCAAAAATAGAGGCATTTTTGTGACATACTTAATCAAATCTACATATGGAAATATTTGTGGAGGGAATAATTATTCCCCTCAATACAGTAAAGATTATTGGGTTAGCGAACAATCTTATTAGAGGGTTAGCTAATATACTATATCATTCCATAATTCTCAACTACCAAGGAGGGCCAGTCTCATTAGCTTTTGTGAGAGAATTCATTCATTTTCAGACAAGATTCACAATAAATGCCTCATTTTTGCTTTCCAATTGCACAAGATTCCTTTGGTTACTGCTACATCTTTATATACGTAGGTAAGCTCCTGTTTTCTTCCCTTTAGTGACCAAGAGGGAACGTTATTGAACAACCTTTTCCTGCATCTCATCAATCACCATTCTGAATCAGTCCTCATTATGTTTGCAGTAAAACTCTTGGGACAATTTCATGGGCAGCTTTTTCCGGTCGGCAAGTGGGGGCAGGGCTTGCTCGTCGACATGTAAAATTTCGCAGGGTGACATCCGGCGTGTGTCCCGAATTCGCTCCACGTCGTTTAGATTTTCAGTTCAGTGGGCGCACAGCCGTGTCGACTTCGTGCCCACCAACCTGTCAATGACCTATTGAGGCCATTAAAAAAGTAATGAAATGATTAACGGACCTACCCGTCTAACCTTAAGGGTGGTGGGCAGGCGAAGAACCCAGGCAGCCTTCCGAAAAAGCATGAAACGTTATCCACGGGTGGGATGAGTTTTCATGAGGGACTTAAAATTTTCAGTATATTTTTAAATAAAAGTAATGGACATGTCCCAGCTCATGTGACAGTGCCACATGAGGAGACATGTCAGGAAAATTTTTACTAACCTTTAAAAATTTTTTATAACTTCAACCGATCTCCCTGAGGCAGCACTTTCAGGGAGATCTATGCGCTCTTTCACGCATACATACGCGCGAAAGATCGCACTCCCGGCTCAGGGAATCCCCCCGCCTGCACAGGGAGTGCATAGCACTTCCGAGCGGATGTCACTCTGGGCGGGCCGATTAAGGAACCCGCCCACCCGCGCCTGCTCCCACACAACCCCCCAACGTGGCGGGGGGGAAATACTGCCCCATGTTTCAGTAATGCTGTGGAAACATGCCTGATTTCTGCTCAGCAGCTCACCAAAACTGGTTAGTTGAGATTGGGAGTTCAGCTATGTGGGGAACTGAACTTTTATCCCACCACTGTCACAGTGTAACTCACTGTGCAGTACTCTGTTGCAACACAGCTCCATATACATGCATATATTTTACTCTGACCAATTGAGATTTGGGGCAAGTTCACACTGGAATCAAAAAAATGGTGGAATTTCTCCTATGCCACATTTCTGGTGAGTGTCGCCACCAGAATTTTATTTTCCTGTTGGAATTGAAGAGGTGGTTAGATCAGTGAAATACAGTGACCCAGTTGATATTGTATAACTTGATTTGTAGAAAGCCTCTTGTTAAAGTGTCACACAGATGCTATTAAGGTCTCATTGTGTGAAATTGACAGGCTGATTTCAAAAGCTGGATAATGGGTTGCTTACATTCTTACTGTCAGCAAGTAGTAAATGGGGAAAAAAGCTCTACTGGGCTTTAATCATAAGCAGAGACCCATAGGGATCCACGTTGACCGGCACTTTCTATGGTATATTTTAATGATTTGGATGAAGGAATTAAATAAATAATTTACAACTTGATTGATGAGAAAAATGCATGTCAGAGTTACAAATGTAGATGAAATACATAGGGTGCTAGTCAATTTAGATACAGTCGAGGCATGGGCCCTTATGTGTCAGATGTGCTTCAATACAGATAAATGCAGGTGATTCATTTGATTAATTTTTGGCACGTATTTATCATGCCAAGTTAACAACTAAAGGTTACAGAAATGGAGAGGGTCATGTGGATGAAACACGAAAGGTCTGTAACACAGCAAATAGTGTGTTACATTTTCCCAACAATTCACAAATGGGCATTTTGATGCATAAGTGCACATTGCGAATCTCCGCTAAGATCTTTCTGGAGTCAGGGCGGAGTAACATTTCTTAACATTTTTACACAAAGATTATGGAGAAAAAAAATGGTTATATTTAGGTTGTGCTTTCTTTTCAATGCAGTCCCTCCAGATATAGATTGTTATACTTTCTAATATCTATGATTTAGTTTATAGAAAAATACCTGCTTTCTAGATAATCTGCCCATTTGATATTGTGATGTGCAGTGAATGCCTGATTCAGCCATTGAGGTTGTTTTAAACACATCTAGTTATTGCCAGATAACTTATGTTTCTTGATAGTTAGAAAATAAAAATGTTCTAACTACTGAGAAAGGCAGCTTGACACACTTCAAAGAAAAAAATCACTGAAGGCAAAAATGGAGCAGTGCAGTTACAAGCCTGATCTGAGGCACCCACAATCCCAATTGGCTGATGTGAGAGATGTGGCTATGTTCAAAGAAAAGATGCAAAAACATCAATTGGAGTTCTGCTGTGGAAGTCCAAGGGGGAAATTTTAACCTAAAAAGTGAATATACTTGGGAACAGGGGCTGGTTAAAACATCTGAAACTGATGGCTGATTGGGAAGCTAGCTGCAACCCTGCACCTTTAACTTCAGCAACTGCTTTGGGAGAGGAAGGCTGCCAATTTAAATATGCTAAAAGCCAATTCATCATTTTAACTAGGCTTTTGGAATTTAACTCTGCACGGGTTTCCCAGGGTTCCTGGAATTCTCAGTGAACGCAAGCTGAGGGAGCAGTGGAAATTGAGGGGACTGAACAAATGGTAGGCAAAAGCTCCTGTAAGTGCTCAGACATGGAACTTTACCTTGGACCTCAGGTGCAGACCAAGTGAGCAGCAGCAGCCACAGCACCAGGAGCAGTATCAGCGTTTTCCTCTTCCACGTACCACTGCACAGGAGAAAAGATGTGAACACAGAGATGCCACTCAGAGGAGGCCATTTCCCAAGCACAGGGTTTATAGAGGATCAGCTTCCTGAACATCTCCAAACACTGTCCGGAGACTCGAGGAGAGTCAGGTGTGCCAACCTGTACAGCCTCCTGGAGGAAGCCCTACTGCCAAGTGGACAAGGCAGCCACACATTGTCAGTGGCTGTTAAAGTCACAACTACCCTTAATTTCTTTGCCTCTGATTCCTTTCAGGGGTCCACAGGAGATATTTGCAGAATTTCACAATCTGCTACTCATAAATGAATCTCACAGATGCCATACTTGTCAGAGTGTTATGTGTGTTTTTCATCCGATGATGCTGGTTAGAATACATGGCCACGACTTTATGGCTCTGGTTCTCTTCCCTCAAATCCAGAGAGTCAGCGACTACACATGATAATCAGAGCACCTTGGAGTCTTTGTCAATTGCAATGTGCAGCTTGTATACAACCACAAAAATATCTTCATGCATGTTTGTCCCAGCAAGCTGTCATGATGGTTTCATCCTGCACCAGTCATGCCTCCCTTAGCCCTTCACATCTGGAAACAGAATTAGTGGCTGGCTCCTTGAAGACAAGGGCTACCCACTGAAGACCAAGCTGATGACACCCATTAGGAGCCTAGACAATGATGCCCAGGAAAGAACCAAGCCAGGTTACTGATCACAAGCACAGTTATTGAGCAAGGAATCAGAATGCTGAAGATGAGCTTTAGATGCCTGGATTCATCAGGGTGTACCCTTCAAGATGCCCCAGCCACATTTATGAACAATATTGGTCTGCTGTGTCTTGAATAACATAGTACAGCAATGAGGAGTGGAGCTCCAAGAGGAAGGTGCTGAGCACACTGCCTCTTTAGAAAAGTAGCAACTGAGGAGCAGGAGGAACATAACATGGCAAGGGCATCAGCAGTAGCGCACATCGTTCCTTAGGAAACCTGGGATGGCCTCATTCTGGTATGGTTCAGTTAAACTGAAGCAGTGCACCCACCTTGCAGCCGTATTCTAAATCCACAAGCCCCTCCTCCCTCCTCTGCACCCTCTGTCCCCCAGCACAAAGCAATCCTACCATCAACAAAGCACTCGTCATTTACACCCTTTTCTTGTCACCACTGAGAATGCCATTTGCCAGGCAGCAGTCAATAATGGGCAATATGAGAAAATGGTACAAATAATTTTAATTCCACAGAAAAATTAAACAGAAGTGTAACCCTTTGACATTGTGTTAAACACCCATGCACATACCATTATGCAATTATAAATCCTTACTCTTTTTTTGACTAGTTCTATATAGTGTAAACCCTGGCTGCTCACTCTCTTGCTCTGCCTGCTGAGACACTCTTTGCTGATGACTTCTGTGTTTTGGAGTCCATGAAGGCGCCGCCAAAATTGCCTTTCCTGCACCTGTGCAGATAGACTTGGTCATCAGGACAGGAGGGAACACGTACGACACTGGAGGGTAGTAGGGAGGGGCATTGAATGAGAAGTGGAAACAGTTTGAATAGAGTCCCCACTTCCATGTTCTCTTTCCCCATCTTCCCTCTTAGCTGCACTTCTGTGATAGCAATGATCAAGAGAGCACTTTGCCGGATATCAGTAGGGCACTGAAGTGCCTAGTGTTATGGACAGGAGGGGGTTTAATTTACACAGCACCCTCCTCTCACCACCTGTCCATAAACAGAAAGGTATTTTGACTTGTGTCCCTCTTTATCAGCAGTGATGTATTTCCCAACACCTCAGTTTTGGTTCGATCCAATTTTCTATTAATAACTCCACAGCAAACTCAACACAGGATGAACTCAGAGAGTTAATTTATTTGTAGACAGTCAAAACGTCCTTCTGGCCAGCCTGGGTTACTAAATGTAGATTTTCAAAAAATTAGAAATAGAGGGTTTGCAACATCCCCCTTGTATTCAGATAGTAAAAAGAGGGATAGAGAAAAGAAAGATTTACATTACAGAGGCCAGAAAGAAAATAAATATTGTTTCTCGTGGGTTCCAGAGCCTGGAATCAAAATCCAATGAGGAATGGGGTGAAAACCAATGCTGTAGAACTCAGTTTATCAGTGGTGATGACTTCACAAGATGAGATAGGCACACAGAGATGAATCAGTCTTGTAGGCAAAGGTACAGAACTTCCAGAAGAGGCAAGGTAGAATGGGGCCAGGTAGATAGTGTACAACCTGGGCCAGAGCTCCTTCTGTGTGGCCTGCTAGTCAGATGTTAAACAGCAGACTAAGCTTTTCAGTTCGTCAAAGCCATATTACTTGTTCCACAAGGCAGAGGCCCATGTCACATTCTCACCTCTTTACGATCTTTAACAAATGATTTGTATCCATCATCTTGATTCCAATGACTGTTAAATGACAGGCAAGTTGTGGAGCCTTTGCCGTAGCAGATGATCCATCTCTTTCTGGCCAGCCTGGGTTACTAAATGTAGATGGCCTTTGTTTGGCTCTCTTGGAAGTTGGGCTGTACAGTTTGCAAGGGTTGTTAGTGGCTGCTCAGAGATAATGAGTTGTGAGATTTCCTAAAACTGTCAAGTAGCTTCTTTTGTTCAGGGCTTACAGACAGAAACAGTTTCAACCATTTTAAAGATCTTTGTTCGGTTTTTGAAAAATTAGAAATAGCGATGAGCAAATCTATATTTTATACTAATATATGGTGTGAGCCCTTAGTCTCTAACACTAGTCTAGGTTTTCATCAATCCTGTTTCTTGTGGTATTCAGAGTCCAAACCATTGGTGAGGGCCAGCAAACACCCTTTTGATTGTTACATTTGATGCTTCCTGCAGGTATTCACTCTTTCTATTGGGACAGGGACATCATGCCACTCAGTATTGAGATGGACTCCTTCAATCTTTCTCCAATCTTGCATAATGTGCTTGGAAAGGCGCCTCGTTTTCCATATTTTCTGCTGCTGCTCCAGAATTATCCTCTTCATTGACGGCCCCCTGCATCCAGCTGAGCAGAGCTTGGAGTGTCCTACACCATCCAACACGGTCTTTCCATTACTGTCCCTACCTCCACCACCTGTTCTTGCTCTCTTATGATGTGTGAGACACCATGTGAAAATCCAAATACCTGCCTTGCCAGTCCCACTGAAGTATGTGTATCTGAGCTGGTGGATTGCCTGCTTGAGACCTGTGACAGTGCATCCTCAAGAATGAGTGACCCTCATCCTCCTTCCACATCACCTCTTTCAGGATGTTTGATGAACCTGTGAGAAATGAAAGACGTGATTTAGAACTGCCTAGGGAAGAAAGTGTTAAGACATCACTGTGTATATTATGAGATTTCATTCATTACTGAAGTCAAAACAAAATGAGTGAGGGCTGGATGCCAGGTGTCCATGTGACATTTAATTCTGTCACCAAGGTAGTGCTCCATCTCCAACAGCCATCTCTCCATCTCCAACTACCAGCTCTCCATCTCCAACAATCACCTCTCCATCTCAAACAACTAGCTATCCATCTCAACAACCAGCTCACCCATCTTCAACAACCATTTCTCCAACTCCAACAACCGGCTCACCATCTCCCATAGCTAGCTCTCCATCCCAAATGGTCAGCTCTCCATCTCTAACAACCAGCTCTCCATCTCCAACAGCCAGCTCTACATCTCCAATGGCCAACCATGCCGAGATTTGGCGTATATCAAGCTCTGCCTCCTCAGCCTGTCACTATGGAGATGGCAGCCTCTGGTTTTCAGCCTCTTCCTGGTGTTCTTTTTTAATTCATTTACGGAATGTAAGCATCGCTGGCTAGGCCAGCACTTATTGCCCATCACTAATTTTCCTTGAGAAGGTGATGGTGAGCTGCCTCCTTGAACTGCTGCAGTCCTTGTGGTGTAGGTACACCCACAGTGCTGTTAGGGAGGGAATTCCAAGATTTTGACCCAACGACAGTAAAGGAACGATATATTTCCAAGTCAGGATGGTGAGCGGCCTGGAGGGGAATTTCCATTTGGTGGTGTTCCCATGTGCCTGCTGCCCTTGTCCTTCTAGATGGTAGCAGTTGTGGGTTTGGAAAATGCGGCCTAAGGAGCCTTGGTGAATTTTTGCAGTGCATCTTGTAGAGGGTACACACTGCTGCCACTGTTCGTTGGTAGTAGAGGGAGTGAATGTTTGTGGAAGGGGTGCCAATCAAGCAGGCTGCTTTGCCCTGCATGGTGTCAAGCTTCTTGAGTGTTGTTGGAGCTGCACTCGTCCAGGCAAATGGAGAGTAATCCATCACACTCCTGACTTGTGCCTTGTAGATGGTGGGCAGGCTTTGGGGAGTCTGGAGGTGATTTACTTGTCACAGGATTCCTAGCCTGTGACCTGCTCTTGTAGCCATGGTATTTATATGGATAGTCTAGTTCAGGTTCTGGTCAATGGTAACCCCAGGATGTTGATAGTGAGGAATTCAGCATTGGTAATGCCATTGAATGTCAAGTGTAGATGGTTAGATTCTCTTTTGTTGGAGATGGTCATTACCTAGCCCTTGCGAATGTTACTTGCCAATTGGCAGCCCAAGCCTGGATATTGTCCAGGTCTTGTTGCATTTGAACATGGACTGCTTCAGTATCTGAGGAGTTGCAAATGGTGCTGAATATTGGGCAGTCATCAGCGAACATTCCCACTTTATGATGGAAGGAACGTCACTGATGAAGCAGCTGAAGATGGTTGGGCCGAGGATACTACGCTGAGGAACTCCTGCAGTGATGTCTTGGAACTGAGATGATTGACCTCCAACAACCACAGTGTGGTAGGTATGACTCCAACCACTGGAGCATTTTCCCCCTGATTCCCATTGACTCCAGTTTTGCTACGGCCCCTTGATGCCACTCTCGGTCAAATGCTGTCTTGATGTCAAGGACAGCCATTTTCCCCTCACCTCTGGAGTTCAGCTCTTTTGTCCATGTTTGAACCAAGACTGTAATGAGGTCAGAAGCTGAGTGACCCTGGCGGAACCCAAACCGAGCATCAGCTAGCAGGTTATTGCTAAGCACTGATAGCACTGTTGATGACCCCTTCCATCACTTTACTGATGATCAAGAGTAGACTGATGGGGCAGTAATTGGCCGGGTTGGATTTGTCCTGCTTTTTTTGTGTACAGGACATACCTGGGCAGCTTCCCACACAGTCGGGTAGATGCCAGTGTTGTAGCTGTTTTGGGACTGCTTGGCTATGGGAGTGGCAAGTTCTGGAATGCAAGTCTTCAATACCATTGCCAAAATATTGTCAGGGCCCATAGCCTTTGCAGTATCCAGTGCCTTCAGCCATGTCTTGATATCACGTAGAATGAATCAAATTGGCTGAAGGCTGACACCTGTGATGCTGGTGACCTCCAGAGGAGGCCGAGATGATTCACTGGTCTCTTTAACTGGAAGTAGGAACAGAAAAGACCTATGAGTGGAATAGGTTTAATGCAAGAATGGACCACATCTGTTGCGAGACTAGGATGAAGGTTTGTATCGGAAGATTATTTGAGGAGCAGTGCTTCCTTTGGAATTTAGTTGTTGTGCACAGCCCATTTTCTTCAGGTGGAGTACCTTCAAATTGTCTTGGTGCAGTTGTGCACTTGTGTAATGTATTATAGAACAAAGCCTGTATGGTATCTTTCAGGCTGCTATATGGCTGTGGATGTATGCAGCTTAGCAGAAACTTTGTTGAGGGGATGCCAAGGCAAAGAGGTATAGGCTTACCTGCAAAGTAAATTGCCATGAGGAGTGATATGTGGGAGTAGGCTTGAGAAGGCAGAGTGAGGGGAGCTTCAGTTAGGCGCACATCATTGAATGTGCCATGCTACTCATCTTTCCTGACCTGATTAAACCTCTTTTGGCACTGTATCAAGGGAAATGAGACCATGCTCGTACTTCTAACCCCCTTTGCAATCTCGAGCCATAGCTTCTGGTTCTCTGAGGCAGGTTTCTTCCTCCTGTTGTAAAGAAACGTATCTCCTAGTGGGTCCTTACATATTGCAGCATCAGCTGTAGGGAGGCAGCAGTGAAGTGAGGCGCTGCCATGCAATATTGAGAATTCAGTGCTTCAGTTCCTTCTTCTGTTGACACATGTGGACAATCCTTCTTTTGTTTCATCTTAGCAGAGTCCTTGTAAATACTTCAGCTGAAATAGACTCATGCAAGGCATTATCACACCTGCTTGCACTAATTGCTTGATGAAATCTGGAAATCAGATACAAGTGCAGTGGCTGGGTTAAAAAAGCCACTGATGCGAAAAAAGCCACAAAAAAAGTCCTGAAACTTCCATGTTCCCCGTGCACCTACTGGGCTTCCCCACTGCATTGGTCAATTAAAATACACTCTGAGTGGCCTGGTTTGTAGTAAAAAGCAAAATTGCCATTTTTTCCCATAAAATATGCATAGCTTTTTTATATATGAGATAAAGGTATATTTATTTATTTAGTTACCTGCAATAGGCAAGAAATTTCTATTTATTCATTTCCCAGACAGCAACAGCATAACCTGCAACTCTCTTTAGCGATTTCAGGGATATGCTAATTTCCAGACGACTTATGGTCCTTTTTCCTTTGCTATCTGTAATAGTGGGGCTATGAAAACTACTGGCTAGCATCCTTAGAACCTTGATCATGTAGAATCTCCTTGTGGCATTTTAGAACATCTTGAAAATATCTGAATGTCAAATTAGTTATGGTTTGTAATTCCACAGTCATTTCACTCAGCCATAGTCTATAAAAATAAGAATGTATAATTTTCTGCGATGAAAAAGTGCTTGAACCTAAATTTAGATACCATTTTTTCACTTATTTTGATAATTTCCTGGTGCACAACATAAATTGTCAACAGACGTTCTTTTAAAGCATTTATGATATCCCTAATTTTATTGATTTGGGTTTAGTATGAATCTGAATGGTACGTAGTGTTCCAGGCACGAGCCAGTTCAAGGATTCGAAGATGTTCTTGTTAAATTAATTTTTCGTCTGGTTTTACATTTGGCAAGTCAAAGTGGAAAGTATTGAAATATAGACATTTTAGCATCGAAGCTAAGAG
This sequence comes from Carcharodon carcharias, assembly GCF_017639515.1. Lineage (NCBI taxonomy): Eukaryota > Metazoa > Chordata > Chondrichthyes > Lamniformes > Lamnidae > Carcharodon > Carcharodon carcharias. The sequence continues at coordinate 127,462,925 of NC_054469.1, read as the reverse complement.
AATTATCCAAGTCAGATGGAAACTCATAATCTCAAGTGGCCTTCATGGCTGTGGTGATAATAGAGCATGGAGTGGAAAAATGCATACCAAATCCAAGCATGAAATTCAACTTACCATTCTTGTTTGCTTCGATTATGCACAAGGCCTGTCCAACTATAACATTTCAGCATGAATTAGTTCTGCATTTGTCAGGTTTCTGCAGTAATAGTTTTCCAGGTTGCTTTATCTTTAATTCAAAAGATCAGCATACCCAATCCTCTAAATTTGCTAACTGACTTTATTTAACAGCATTTTATTCTCAGCTACTGCTTTTCCACTTGCTTATAATTAAGCTATCATCCTTTCACTTAAAGCATTTAAAATCATAATGGAAGTGTGCCTGACAAAAGCACCCTTACAAAACTATTGAACAGAGTTTTTTTTTAATTCATTTTATTGCAAAATTCCATTTGGAATTCTGGTGCAAGAAAAATTGATTTGAGAAGATGGTAGCACAACCTTTTATTACTGTTAAGTTATATTGAAAACTATAAAAGGTGAATGCACTACCAAAACACAGCATTCATGGTATTCACATCAAAAAGTGACATCTTAATTATGTTACATAAATGTCTGTGAAGAATGCATATTGCAGCTCTAAATGGTACATGTCAATGACTTACTGCACAAATTATAATCTGTTGTGGAGCAACATGGATATCAACCTCATTGAAGAATAACAAACTTACAGTTGTAGAGTGCCTTTCTCGACCTTAGGACGCCCATAGTGCTTTACAGCCAATTAAGTGCTTTTGTACTGTGGTCACTTGTAATGTAGGAAAACAGGGATCTAATTTGTGCACAACAAAATTCCATAAACAGCAATATTATAATGATCAGGTAATCTGTTGTTAGTGATGTTGGCTGAAAGATAAATATTGGAGAGGACACCTGGAGAGCTTCCCTGCTGTTCTTTGAAGAGTATCATGGGATTTACATCCACCTCAGAGGACAGACCAGACCTCGGTTAACATCTCGTCTGAAAGATCTGGCAGTGCAGCACTCCCTCCGTACTGCAAGTGTGCAGCTGTGAAAGTTAAATGCTCTCCGTTAATGCCAGATCTTGGAAATAAAAACAGAAAACATTAGAAATAAAAACAGTATATTATTTGTATCTGAAAGATCATGAAATAATGTTTTGGATGAAATCCTAGGGCGAAATCTCGTGGAGGCAACAGAGGTCTTGGTGGCCTGCTGAAAAGCTGGCGAGGCCCCGCGACGCCTCTTTTCGGGAAGGCCTGCTGCATCTTGTGCCACTCAGGTACTTGACAGGCCATCAGCGAGCCTTTCATGGGATCAAGAACCCCGGGGACGGATGTCCCATCCACTGAGAGCTGCCAGCCAATCAGAAGCCAGCAGGTCCTCTGTACTCAACAGTACCACTGGAAGACGGTGGCTGCTTCCAGAACTACACCCACCCGAGGCCTCAGATCGAGGAGGGATCCAGACATAGGTGAGTGATGTGGGAAGGGGGTTTCTGGGCTGGAAGAGGGGGTCAGCAGCAATGGCAGAGGGTTGGCTCTCAGCCAACTTTCCCAATGCCAGGCCCCTTGATCAGGCACTGAGTGCCTCTGAACAAGGAACCCCCGCCTCCCACACCCCCAAGAGCTCACAGCAAACTCGCCCACTTTTGAGCGTCAATTGCTGGCAGTGCAGGAAGGCCATCCATTGACCTTCCAGCCCTAGACTTAATTGGGGTGGAGCTGGAAAGGTGGTGGGATCCCCAACAGATTAAATGTCCTCCCGCCACCAAACTCACCACCAGGGATGGCACAAAATTCTGCCCCGAACCTCTGATGAAGAATCCCACTCAAATGTTAAGGTATCTTTATCTTTAAGATGCTGACTACATATATGCAGTACTTCATATTTTATTGTTTTGTACCACCACTAGTTAGGCCAATAACTCCTGTGCCTATGTGGTTGCAAATTTATATGCCAATGTTATACGTTCATATTTTTTGAGTATAGTTCTTACATACTCAGGTTTTCAGCACTACAGTAAAAAAAAGTGTTTTGCATGAAGCACCACAAAATTGAAGTCTCTTTCACTTACTAAAATTGATATGGTCTTAAGGATTTGCTCATTTTACTGAATATCTCATGTTTTACTTTTTTAAAAATTAATTATGGGATGTGGGCATCACTGCCTAAGCCATTTAAAGCCCATCTCTAATTACCCCTTGAGAGCTGAGTGGCTTGCCAGACCATTTAAGAGTCAACCACATTACTGTGGGTCTGGAATCACATGTAAGCCAGGCCAGGTAAGGACAGCAGATTTCCTTTACTGAAGGGCATTAGTGAACCAGATGGGTTTTTACAACAATCATTTCACAGTCATCATTAGACTTTTAATTCCAGATGTTTTTATTTCATTCACGTTCCACCATTTGCCATGGTGGCATTCAAACCTGGTTCTCTGGATTACTAGTCTGGTGACAATACCATGACACCACTATTGAGCACATGATTGAATATTTGTATCTGATTAACCACACTGAGTTACAGTGTATAGTGTTAGGATTATCATAACTATAACTGATGCCAGGTTACAGTTCAATAAAGATAAACAATTAAATTTAGGGTGAAAATTATAGAATTAATCACATGGGACTGAATTTTCGCTCCGGGTTAGAAGCGCAAATTCGGGGAAATACCTGACTCTGCAAACCCAACTTAAGATGTTCTAATTTTCGTTCCAGGGTAGTGGGTCCGTTGCCCCTGGAAAGTGTTTAGAGGCTGTCTCAGATGCTGCTGGGTGTGGAAGCGGGCTGTGTGAAAGGCCTGCCTTGGTATTCCAGTACTTATGAGAAAAAGAATAAAACATAAAACAGCCTTCTAGCCTTCACCCCTCATGCCCCATCACCCCTACACACTACCCATGCTTCACTCATGCCACCTGATGCCCCCACCTATCCCCATAGCACCTCATACCCTTATGCCCCTCATACCTCTATACCAACCTATGCACCTCCATCCACCCCATAGCCCTCATACCCCTATACCAACCTATACACCTCTATCCACCCCATTGCCCTCACACCTCCTATGCCAATCTCTGCCCTCCATCCACCCCATAGCCCTCATACTCCCTGTACCAACATATGCCCCTCTACCCACCCCATAGCCCTTCATACCTCCTATGACAACCTATGCCCCTCTATCCATCCCCATAGCCCTTCAAACACCCATGCCCCTCCACCCACCCTCATGGCCTTTCATATCCCCTATGCCAGCTTACTGCCAACTCATGACAACCCATGCCACCATTCTTTTCCCATACTCCATCCACGTCAACTCACCAGTATCCATCATGGGCACACATCAGGAGCCATGCTGAGATGATGTAAAGTTCTAAGTGTCTATTCCAGACTTTATTTTAAAAATCACTCTCATTTATAAAAAAAAATACATTTAAAATCATTCAACTACTTAATCCCACTATAAAAGCAAACATGTCATTCAAGTACTTAATCCTTTGTAAAACACACAGTTGTGTTAATAGCGCTACATCAAAGGCTTTATAACCACTTGGAGCTGTCAATCAAACTGTGAACTGACAGGGACCCCACTGTGATAGGTGATTATGGATTGTGGAATCAGTCATTCGGCACATATCCTATAATGATGACCCTCAGACTTACGTCAACAGAGTGAAGTTGCAATGTATGATTTTTTTTTAATTTAAAGGGCAGGAGATTTAAAATGCTTTGAAAGCTTGACAGTTCCACAGAGCTTATCCATTTTTTACTCACATTCATGTCTACTCTTACCTCTCCCAAAGGGCACTTGCCCCTCCCAGTGGGGTCCCTGGATCTATCAAAAAGGGTACCCTTCCCCTCCAAATAACTCCAGCAGCTTTACATTTTCTCCTCAAAGGTCTAAAGCCCACCTGTGGTGTTTTGGACATCCCACTAACGAAAATTGGATCTATTTCAAGGCAGCTGCACCTTTCATTGTACAGCTGCCTCCGTAAACTACGGGTGCGCAAGCGATAGCCCATCCCCACACCCTGGTAAAAGTGGTAGGTGCCGGGTTCCAGGAAGGGACTTCCATAACCTGGGCCCCGATGCCATTTTGGCTGAGCTGGACACCCTTTCCATTCCTGCAAAAATTCAGGCCATACTATCACAAAAATTAGTACAAATACAAAACTCAATAATGTACAAGTATATCATCCTGGAAAATGTTGTTGGTTACATAAGCACCAACTCTCACTTTTGAACTACAGTATAAAAATGAACCATTTATAAAATAAAAAGTTATTTCCTCTGGTTCTTTACATAGAATTAATTTCATAGAAACATAGAAATTGGGCTCATTTGGTATGTTCTTACATTAATATTTTACAGGAGCCTCCTCTCTCTCTAATTACCTCTTCCTGCACTTCCACTCCATCCCTTTATTCTAATCCCTCTAATGTGCCAATATTACCAAGAAACAAGAGGGAAAAGAATTGTGAAGGAAGAATCTAAGATTTCATCAACTTGACTCTCTGGACTATTTGTTATCTTCCTTTTCAACTTAGGATTGATTGTGGGTGTTTTTCCCAGATATTGAAGTTTGGGTTTTGTGTGAGCTCCGGGGAACCTTTACTGTAAACCCAGAAGGCACTGTTTTACATTTGTAAAGCCAGTATAGATAGCCTCATAGCAGATGGCCCATTTTCACCTCCATAACATCACCTGCCTCTGCCCCTGCCCTGCCTTAGCTCTTCCGCTGCTGTAACCCTACTGCATACCTTGTTACCTCTCTACTTGGCTATTCTAATGCACTCCAGGCTGACCTCCCGAATTTTATCTTCCACTAATGTGAGGTCACCCAAAACTTTGCTGATGGCATCCTAACTCCAAAATCCTAACTCTAACACCAAATGCCATCCTCCCATCATTCGTGAGCTCTCTGATCTACACTGGCTCCATGTTAAACAATACCTCAAATTTAAAATTCTCTTCCCTGTTTCAGATTCTTCCATGGCCTGGCTTCTCCCTATCTTTGTAATCTGTTTCAGCCCTACAACCGTCCGAGATATTGGCACTCATTGAATTCTGGCCTCTAGAGCATCTCCAATTTTAATGCTCATGGTGCCTTCAGTTGCTAATGTTCTGGAATTTCCTCCCTGAACATCTCCATCCTTCTATCTCTTTTTCCTCTTTTAAGACAGTCCTTAAGCCTATCTCTTTGACCAAGCTTTTGGTCATCACTTTAATGTCTCCTTATGGTATCGTATTTAGTTTTATAATGCTACTGGGAACTGCCTTGAGATGTTTTACTATGGTAAAAGTACAATATAAATACAAGTTGTTGTCATTATCGTCGACATTGTCAGTTATGCGTAGAGGGGTAGATAAATACAAAGCTGGAGTTATTAACTGTATAAAATGTATAAAATAGGTCCTGTGTCATTTACCCATAGTTGTTCGATACTTATAAACCCCTCTTCCATATCTCAATCCTGCTGTACATTCTGAACCCTCAGAGAAAAACTCAACCACACAACTTTGTATAGTGTGATTTAAATAGCAGCAGCAACTAAGGATAATAATGAAATGGATATAAAGAAAATGTCAGTTAACCAGAAAAACAACCTCATGCATGCAGTAAAATATCTTTTAAAATGGTCAAATTATGATGGAATCTGTGGGCAAAGCTTTTATTTTTTGAGACAGACCCTAATTAACAAGGGAAACTAAGAAAGGAAACTGACGCTCCCAGTTGTTAAGGAAACTAGAACTGAGATTGGAAATTAAAACCTCTTGTTTAATCTGTATAAAATGAGACAGAACCATCAGAGCTCAGTAGAGGGTGATGAGTCCAGTGGTGTAGTATAGGCAGGTTGAAACAAACAAAGGCTAGATCCAGAAGCTGAGAATAACCAAAGATACAGTTGCTGCAGCTGTTTCTGTTACTTGAAAGTAACATCGGTGGACTACTCCATCCAGACCAAGCTGAAGAGATTCTGCAGATGTATGCCATTTCTAGTGAAGACTGTGCCTTGCAACTCTGGTTGGTTGTGCGCTGATGTCGGCTGGAGATCAGACTAGCACCTCTGAGGAGAGGAGCTGAAATTCTTTGTGAGGGAGACAGATTTTGAAGGACTTTGTAACTCAGATTGATGACCGATATGCTGAGTGGACTGCTGGGTCATTTCATAAAATGTTTTAGTTGTATCAACTTTTTAATGTGTAATTTATAGCTTATAATTGACCACAATTTACCTGTTAATTTATGTTTAACTTATGTTGATTCTGGGTTTTAGAGTATAGGATGTTAGCTAAGATAGTTTTTAGTATTTGCTTTGTTTGACTCTTCTATCTTAAAAATCCTTTTGTTTAAAACTGTGGAATCTTGTGACCTCATTCTTTCAGTAAATAACTGGGACTTCAGATTTGTTGCACTTCTAAGAAAAGCTTACTGGTCTCATCTGAGACCATAACAAAATAAATTCCACCAACTAATTAATTGGCTTTTCAGAGACCTACTTAAGCAGGCCAGGTCCCAGCACTCCCCTATTCTGAGTTTGAAAAGCTGTGCACAGAGCCGTGCCCACAGCCACAAGATTCCTTTAGGGACCTGATCTTGATGTTAATTTTATGCTAAATTCTTGAAGTCCAACCTTACTTTTATCTCCAAAAATTGCATGCCTGATTTTCCACTACTTGCCATCTTGCAGGGAAACTTTGTGTTATTGATGGGGCAGCAGAAAATGGAGGACTTACATGTTTTCTATTTCTGTACTTGGCATCATCAGCAGGCACTGATATGTCAAGTAGAGGAACGGTATAAGTTGCTTTAGCTTGGATTACCCAAGCAATGTAGTTTGCCTCATACTAATATTTCAAGTTGATGCTGAGTTCAGTAGCTACTCTTCATTGTGTCTCATTGAGCACTGGGGCTGCCTGGCTCCTGGCTCAACGCTCTCAGGCAGCTGATAGCAACCCCAGAGTAAACTTGCTAAAGTTGTGCATTGACTTTAAGCAAGATTACTTTGAGATTCTTGTGTATTGGGATTTGCAACGTAATTAATCAAATATAAAAAAGCTAAAGAATCAAAACTATTCTTTCCCTGTTTAGCTATCTCTCACTTTTATGAACACAAAATGTATACCCTTTCTCAAAGTATTTAATTGCATATTTTCAGTTACACTAACTTTATTGACCAAATATGCAATTTATACTTGGCATTTTATGTTCACTTTCGCAAAATGTAACCAGATTTCATCCATGTAATTAAGATATCAACCGTTATTAATCTCAATTAAAGCAATTAAGTCACACAGAGACAAATTAAGGCTTTATAACAAGATCTTTTGGGTTTCAGTTGAAAATAACAGAGACTTGACAGTACCACAGATTCACAATTCTTCAAATCACTAACTGAAACCTCTGTACTTCTGTATAAAACTCCACTGGATCATTGCCAAATAGATTTTCTAAAAAAGCAAATGATTGTATAGCTTCCAATGTAAATTTTAGAAGCATATTTTCTGATTATGTCCCTTACTGGAAGTGTTTTTCTATTTCCATACTGCGCTCTTATCAAACAAACGCAAAGGCCCAATATTTATGTGGAGGATGTGCAGAAGCATAGTAGCATTGGGAAAACCCAGCAAGGCCAAGGACGCGGAGCTGTTGCGGAATTTAGTGGCAGGAACACGTTATAATTTTTTTCTCCCATTTCTAACTTGCAGGCGGCCAATTGGCTAGCTGCTGAGCAGAAAAATTAGCAGCAGGAGGCCGCAGTCAGGGACCCTTGGGGCTGGTCCCTGGAATTCGCAATCATGGGGCAAGCTGCAGATTGGATTTTGCGGTGCAGGTGTGCGAAGAAGGTTGGCAATTACTGCAGAGGTGAGGGAGAGGCCACGATCGGCAGAAGGGAGCCTTAAGCTTTCCTCGAGAGGCCAAGGGAAGCTCTCCTGCTCCACCTGATCCAAAAGATATGTTGTAAAAAGCAGTCACCTTTTGGACCCAGCAGCCGTCACCTCCCCTTCGCTGCCCGAATTCTCATACCCTAGGAGACCTAGCCTACAGCAGTTAAATTTAAATCAGGCTCCCAATTATATTTTAGCAGTCTGATTTAAATATATTAATAAAATGCCTCGCTTCTGCAAGATACTGCAGGACATGCCGTCCACTGCCAGTAAAACAGCAACAGTGCACACAGTGGGTCGAGGACACGTTTTCCATTTGTTATGGTTTAACCCTGCCTCCGGGAGCTCATTTCCCACTCGTCTTTGTTGGGGTAGGAATTAATAGAAGAAAAACTGATTGAATTAACCATATTGGATAGCAATACTTCAACTAGACAGTTTTCTCACATGACCAAACATTGAAATCTAAAGTGAAGCTTAAATCTGTGTGCAGAGAAAGAATATTAAGCCAATCATATTTCCGATGAATGTGATTTTTTTAAAATTATTTTGATGGGATGTGGGCGACACGCAAAGCCAGCATTTGTTGCCCATCCCTAATTATTCTTGAACTGAGTGGCTTATTAAGCCATTTCAGTGCTTTGGATCTGTTGTCACATGTAGGTCAGACTGGGTAGGGAAGGCAAATTCCCTTCCCTAAAGGACAAAAGTGAACTAAGTGGGTTTTGACAAAAATTGATGATAGTTTTCTGGTCACCATTACTAGTTTTCCATTCCAGATTTTATTAATTTAATTTAAATTCCACCATCTGCCATGGTGAGATTTGAACTCATGGTCCCCAAAGCATTAGCTAGGGTCTCTGGATTACTCGTCCATGAGCCACAAGCTCCCATGAATATACACTACATGAGATATGATTGTCGAAAGAATCTGCTGGGCTAAGATGATAAAATATTCAATCTAATAGCATAAAGTCATTGTCCTTTATTTTCAAGTTATTGTAGGTTTTAGGAGTTGTTTTAATTAATTCAATCTGCCATTGCCATTCCTAATCATTTCTACATGCCTCTCCATGAATTGGCATAGTGCCAATACCGCAACTAAATGTTTACATATCCTAAAATTATATTAGATTCAGTGAAAGGGAAAGATCGTTCCTAATTAAAATGGAATAATTCTAGTTATGTATAACTATAGCTATGTGGTATCAAGGAGCCCTAACAAAACTGGAGCCAATGGAAATCATGGGGAAAACCCTCCGCTGGTTGCAGGAGCTCCTCATGGTAGTGTCTTAGGCCCAACTATCTTCAGCTGCTTCATCAATGACTCTCCCTCCATCATAAGATCAGAAGTGGGGATGTTCGCTGATGATTGCACAATGTTCAGCACCATTCGAGACTCCTCAGATACTGAAGCAGTCCATGTCCATGGGCGAGAATTTTATGCTTTAGCAGCATGAGCGTGGCCAACCTGAACTCGCGTCAGATGTCGGGTGTGCATCCTGAAGTCATCGTGCTGTCGTGCCACATTACGGTTGGCATGCATGTGTAGGAGTCAGAAGCATTCCTGCCGACAATTAAACAGGCAATTCAGCCCATTTAAAGAGCAATTATCTGGAATTTTATGTGGCCGATGTGATTTTGCAGTCGGCACACAAGCCACATGGGCAGGCAGCCACCCTGTGTTTGTAACCTCAACCCTGGGCAGGATGAAAGTCAACTAGAGCTGGGACAATATGAGTAGGTAGCAGTTTAAGTGAGAGTTGGTTGTAGATGTTTTTCTGCTAGGTGTTTGCATTTTCTATGTTTTCCGGAGGATTGATTGTCTTACAAGCTTTCCTCGAGGCTCTCTGACGAGTGTACTCTTTGGGGCACTATCCTGTGGCATCTGCATTTCAGCAAATGGGGATAGTCTACTCTGCTGGAGGGCCAGAAGGGAGAGGAGGCTGTTGCCTGCAGGCAGTGTCCCAGAGAGCAACCTGAGGGAGGAGAGGCTCAGCCAGAGGGGGTACAGGGCCAGCAGAATGCGCAAGGTGGAAGGGTCCACAGAAGACACCATTATCCTGCAGCCAGAGTCTACAGGCAATGCTCTAGCTACCTCAACTTGTCCGAGGTCCCGTGCCAAAGGAGGCACAGTGTCTAGAGACACGGTGACCCCCATATGCTATATGATTGGCTCAGAGATTGCCTCAAACTGTATAGGTAGCCACCCTATGCCAGTGGCCCTTAGGGTAACAGTGGCCCTGAGCTTTATCGCCTCTGGTTCTTTCCAAGGGTCAGTGGGAGATCTATGTGGTGTTTCACAATCTGCTGCCCACAGCTGCATGAACTTGGTCACTGGGGCTATGTTTAGACGGATCATGAACTTCATTCATTACCGGACCGATAAGCCAGCCAAGCTGAGAAGTAACTTTCTTTGAAACGTGTTTTGTTCTTTTGAAACCACCATATAAATGTCTCATTATGTGTGATGGCCTGAATGTGCCTCATGATTTTCAGTGTTGATGGGCCTGGGAGTTGCAATCGTCTTGTTCCCCCACATCTAGGATCGCACGCATGTGGCCAGAAAGGCGCCAACGGATGAGCCGGGTGTCTCTGTCAACAGAAAGGGTTTCCACTCCCAGGACTTCAAGATAGTTTGCAACCACAAGACACAGATTTTGCGCCAGGTACCTGGGCAACTCCCACGATCCCAGGTGCCAAGGCTCTTCATCGCTCCAGCTTGATTGGATGGTTGGCTCCAGGGTGACAAAGGCTATTCCTTGAAAAGGTGGCTCATGAGGCCAGTCAGACACCTAAGAACAGAAGTGGAGAAGTACAATAGAAGTCATGCTTCTACAAGAGTAGTAATTGAGAGGACCATTGGGCTGCTCAAGATAAGATTCTGCTGCCTGTTCCGATCAGGGAAAACACTGCAATATCCTGCAGAGTGTCCTGCTTATTGTCATTGCGTGCTGTGCGCTGCACAATCTGGCCCAGGCATGAGGGAATCCATTAGAGGATGATGACAGCAAGGCAGCTCCACAGGTCACAGAGGACGATTCAACTGATGGGTGTGATGAGGAGCCAATGGAGGCCCAGGGTGAGGATGCAGAAGTAAGGAACCCTGTTGGAGCAGGGAGACCAGGGAGGCCTGCCTTCCCTTTTTATCAGCTAGGCATCCAAGGCATGGATTTAAAGTGAGGGCAAGGGTGATCACTACTTACTGATCTTCTTTGTTAAGGCCATCCTATCATCCTCAGGTCAAGGTACAACCTCTAAAATAAAGTTTGCAGCCATTCCCCGGTTTCACACGCAACTTCCAAGCCCTTCAACGATGAAAATCATGAGGCACATTCAGGCCATCGCACATAATGAGACATTTATATAGTGGTTTCAAAAGAACAAATCATACAGAACACACTTTTCTACGAAAGTTACTTCACCCGTGACAACCCCTTTTGTGCTCAAAGTAACTTAAACTTCCATTTGCGAGTGCTGCGTTTTGGTGCCCCCCACCCCGTGGAGGCAGCCTGCTGACTGTGATGTCCTGTCAGCCCTGATGACCTTGGTGAGTGTCCTCTGGCTGGCGGAGCCTGTGCAGGCACCGCCTGGGAGCAAGCGTCCAGTGCCATGGCTGGGCACCCCTCAGTAGTCATGGCCTCATCGGATACCACGGCACTGACAGAGGCTACTGCCTCCATCTGGGGCGCCGTGAGAGGAGCCCGCAGATGTGACATGAAGCTCTTATGCCAGCGTGAGCTTGATTTGAACCACTCTGCTCACGATTGATGGATGGGCACCTAGCAGAGAGACAAGATGCTTGCATCTCTCACACTGGCAATGATCTGCTGAGGTCACTGCCAGTGTGTGGGCTTGCAGTTCCGAGTGCAGCCCCAGAAATCCCTGATTCTGTTCCTGGATCTGCCTCTCCATGAGAGTCGCCACTTTCTCAATGGAGGAGCCTGTGTGCTTGGAGCCCTGGGTCAATGCAGTGCTGACGCTGCACATTGACTCCTCCAAGACAGTGACCATGGCACGCAGACCCGCAGGGATCTCTGCCAGATCTTCACGCACATCCAGCAGGTGTCTAGCATCTGCTGCCTGATGGATGACTCCCAGGGCTCATCATCTGCCTCGGACTCAGAATGGTCTCCAGCAATCCTCATGCCAGTGTGATGTGCCCTCACAACTGTGCACTACCAACTGAGCAGATGCGCTATTGCCCACTGATGTGCCTGTACCTGTGCTGGTGCTTGTTGCAGAGAAAGGATGGGACGTGAGTGCATTGGTCGGTGGCTCCTTCTTGGGTGTCAAAGGGGGGTCCTCAGGGTCTGCAGCGCATCATGAGGATGACGCATTAGAGGGAGGAAGAGAATATGTCGGTTGCAAACATCATTATTAACTGATTGTGCATGCATGATGGTTGCTTGTCAAAAAGGACAACAGCCTCACTGAGACATTGTGATTGGGCAAGCAGTGGGTACTCTAGATTTGAATTTCTGATTGGAGATGCCATGACCTACCTTTGTTACACACTCCCCCAGTCGCTCCTCCGTTCATTGGACTCTTACCATCCACCAAGACCGTTGCCTCTCCACGACCTTATTCCCCTCTTGCATTCCATGTTCAGGGCGTCCATCTCAGATCTGGAGAGGATCAGAATGTTGGGCACCCCACCACCTGTTCTTGCTTGCTGCAGCACATTATGGCTTCTCTTCTCCTGTCAGACAAAATTGCATTCATTAGTCCATCTTCTACCTGCAACACCATACTAGCCTCACTCCTTCTCCCCCACCACCAACCCCAGGAGAGCCAGCTTGAGGTGCCCATTAGATGGGTATACCTCACCCTTCTATATACCCTAGGTAAGCGGATACATCTCCCAGCCTTGGCTGGTACAGGGATATGTGCCATTTGGCACTCTTCATTTCACACCCCTGAGCGCCACAAAGAACGGCCATCCTCCAAGACGACTATACACAGTTCCATGCAAAGTCGATACTCACCCTTGCGATCAAAGAAGATCATTGAACCTTTTCCGGCACTGGATTCATGTGTGGTGTACAACATAATGTCTGTTCAACTGGGCAGCCAACTCCAGGCCTTCTTTGTCAGGTGGGGTGACCTCCTCTTGCCATTGCACGACATGAGTATGTCACATCAGGCACTCACTGCCTCCACAAAGAGTGCACAGGCACTCGTCAGAGAGTCATAGGGCAGATTTCCCAAGGCATTGCCTCCCACCTGGCATGCCCAGCGGGTGCTGAGGCCATAACTGTTGCCAGATGTTAGACTCACTCCTGGAGAGCTCCCTGAGGCTCCTCACCACTTCAGGCAGCCTTCAGGGAACTGTGTGTGCAGTTTTTGAACCCTCCTTTTGGGTCTCCATTGTACCCGACCCCCATTATGCACCCACCCCCGCCAGCAGCACTGCCCCAATGTCCAGGCGTGTTTTATGCTCACTGGGCATTAATTGACCAGATGTGGATATCGCGTCCGCATCCAGGTTCATCGACCGCGCGCTCACAATGCACGCAACATTTAAACTCATATGCAGCAAGATCTGGACAAAAGCTGGGTATTCTGTGGCGAGTAACTCACCTCCTGACTCCCCAAAGCCTGTCCATGATCTACAAAGCTCAAGTCAAGACTGTGATGGAATACTCTCCACTTGCCTGGATGAGTGCAGCTCCAACATCACTCAAGAAGCTTGACACCATCCAGGACAAAGCAGCCCACTTGTTTGGCATCCCATCCACCATATTAATCGTTTACTCCCTCCATCACTGAACGCAGTAGCAGCAGTGTGTACCATCTACAAGATGCACTGCAGCAACTTACCAAGGCTCGTTCGACAGCACCTTCCAAACCCTCAATCTCTACCATCTAGAAGGACAAGGGCAGCAGATGCATGCGAACACTCACACCTAGAAGTTCCCCTCCCAGCCACACACCATCCTGACTTGGAACTATATCATCGTTCGTTCATTGTCACTGGGTCAAAATCCTGGAACTCCCTTCTTAACAGCACCAGATGGACAGCAGCAGTTCAAGAAGACAGCTCAAGAAGCCCTTCTCAAGGACAATTAGGGACGAGCAATAAATGCTGGCCTAGCCAACAATACCCACATCCTGTGAATGAATAAATTAAAAAAACTTCTAAAATTACAAGTAAATGAGGAAAACAACTTGATGATATTCCTTTACTTTATGAATTGTTATCTGAAATACATAACACTTCAACATTGCATTATGTGCAAGTACCTTTGGGAGCGTACCTTAGTGAACGATTCTTATGACATTGAATGATTTAATGTCATCAGTGTTGACACTCATAGGCTTGCATTTCTTCTTTTTAACCAATTTCCTCTTCTTCTTCTACTTCTCATGGTGTTGACTCCATGCTAGGCTGCAGTTCCATGAGGTGCACTCTTCAAGTGTTCATGTGTTGGCAAACTATTCAGAGAGGTTGTGGATCACTTGTGGTCATTATCATAACACTAACTAACTCCACACTGATGGATTTTTTTGGATGGCTTGGGAGGAAGAGTTTGTTGGGCAGTGATCCAAATTGGAAATGTCATTGATTTTTCCCTTCCCTAACCTAGGGTCACATGGGGGTGATTGCAGCGTTTCTACCATGACCAAGTCAGAGGTCAGCTAACATAAAACAGACTAGGAATTAAACCGAAACCGATGGTTGGTATGGCTCAGCATCTCACTTGATGAACTCACTGAGCCACCCCTTAAGGTGCTATCTCTCTGCTGCATGTCTCACTGCAACATTTGAAAATGATGCATTTTCCTGTCAATAATTTTGTAGTGAACTGCTTAGGGTATCATGCTACAATAAGGCTGTTTTTAAATGTAAAAACTGAAATCTTTCCAGTTCAACTAAATTAGACATTGTTTCAATAGTCTTTTTAGAGTTTCCTAATAAATAAATACATCACCATATCATACTGTGAGATGAAGACTAAATATGGTCTGAGAAGTGTTTTACTTAAGAGAGAGCTATGCAATAAATAGTATATTACTGTGCAAGGCTAGCTCCAGTAGACTAGGTTACACAAGCAATCTCTGTACAATGTGAAATACTTAAATTAAGTACTTTAAGTGCTGCTGGAATAGTTCTGTACATTTTGGAGGAACAAACATTGTTGAACAAGCTAAGCAGCTGTAAGTTTTGTAGGGAGCTATGGAAATTTACAGACCTGTTATACCCATATAAGATGCTGGAGACATTAACAGAAACTGCTTCATCATCAAGCAACTTGCTCAGTTTACATCAGGTACAATGATGCATTTAATTAAGTACGTAAAGGTGAAAGGAATAGAATGATGTACATATGAACATGCAAGTTAGTTGCAGGAGTAAGCCAATCAACCCTTCGAGCCTGCTGTACCATTCAATAAGATCATGGCTGATCTGACTGCAACATCCCGCCTACCCCAGTAACTCTTTACCCACTTGTTTATCAAGAATCTATCTACCTCTTCCTTGTAAACATTCAAAGACTCTGCTTCAACTGTCATTTGAGGAAGATTCATGACCTTCGAAGAAAATAAATCCTTCTCATCTCTCTCCTAAATGGGTGCCCCCCTATTTTTAAACAAGACCCCTAGTTCTAGATTCTCCCACAAGAGGAAACATCCTCTCTACAACCACCCTGTCAAGACCCCTCAGAATCTTATATGTTTAATCAAATTACCTCTTATTCTTCTGAATTCCAGCGGATACAAGCTTAGCCTGTCCAATCTTTCCTCATAAACAACCCACCCATTCCTGGTATTAGTTTAGTAAACCTTCTCTGAACTGCTTCTAATGCATTTCCATCTTTCCTTAAATAAGGAGACCAATACTTAAACAATACTCCAGATGTGGTCTCACCAGTGTCCTGTACAACTAAAGCGTAACCGATTTTTATATTCAATTCCCCTCACATTAAATGATAACATTCTATTAGCTTTCTTAATTACTTGCTGTACCTGCATAATAGCCTTTTGTGATGCATGCACTAGGACACCGAGATCCCTCTGCATATCAGAGCTCTGCAATCACTCATCATTTAGATAATATGTTTCTTTTTTATTCTTCTTGCCAAAATGGATATTTCCCCATCTTCCCATAATATACTCCATTTGTCAGACCTTTTCCCACTCACTTAATCTATAGGTGGGATTTTTCGCACCCGCCTGCCGCTGGGGTCTTCCGGTCCTGCCACAAGTCAATGGACTTCTGTCTGGGCTGCCGCCTCGCCTGCGGATGGTCCCACTTGTGACGGGGCCGGAAAATCCCAGCCTATCTACATCCCTTTGTAACTTCCTTACATCCCCTTCACAACTTATTTTGTTATCATCAGAAAATTTAGCAACCATATCTTCTCTCCCTTCATCTAAGTAATTTATATAAATTGAAAAAAGCTGAGGCCCCAGCACTGATCCCT
Source organism: Carcharodon carcharias (assembly GCF_017639515.1). Classification (NCBI taxonomy): domain Eukaryota; kingdom Metazoa; phylum Chordata; class Chondrichthyes; order Lamniformes; family Lamnidae; genus Carcharodon; species Carcharodon carcharias. Next base: position 127,446,586 of record NC_054469.1, on the reverse strand, counting down.
GTGGCACACCACTTGTTACATCCCGCCAAACAGAAAAAATGCATTTATGGCTACCCTCTGTTTCCTGTCAGCCTGCCAATCCTCTGTCCATGCCAATATGTTACTCCCTACACCATGAGCTTTTATTTTCTGCAATAACCTTTGATGTGGCACCTTATCAAATGCCTCTGGAAATCTAATTACAGTACATCCACAGCACATGTGACTCCTTCAAAGAACTCCAATAAATTGATGAAACATGATTTCCCTTTCACAATACCGTGTTGACTCTGCTTAATTGTCTTGAATTTTTCCAAATGCCCTGCTATAACATCTTTAATAATAGCTTCCAACATTTTTCCTATGACAGCTGTTAACCTAACTGGCCTGTAGTTTCCTGCTTTCTGTCTCCCTCCCTTTTTGAATAAAGGAGTTACATTTGCTATTTTCCAATCTAATGGCACCTTCCCCGAATGCAGGGAATTTTGGAGAACTGAAACCAACACATCAATTATTTCACTCGCCACTTGTTGATTGGGAAACATGAAGATAATGTGAAGGGGCTCATGTGCAGCATAATCATGAGCTTGTTGGGTCGAATAGCCTGCTTCTGTGAATATAAATTCTGTGAAAGTTATATGTACAGAATAACTTATTCGTAAAATAGACTTTACTTTTACCTTCAAATTATATTTGTGATGCTATTTTTTTCTTGCATTGGTAGTGGTATATAAAATGAATAAAATATTTTGTGCTGGAGTAGGTGGAAACTCTCAGTCATAAGAGTGACTACTTCAGTTGGTGATATCTTCAATCATATTATTTTATATGCAATATATATTATCAATGGAATCTTACAGAAGACATGTTGTCTGCTGCTATATACATAGATCGTTTGCAGGTGAGCTTTATTTAATTTTTACTTATGCAAGATCTAAACATACAGTTTTCTAAACAGATAGTACAACACCACACAACACTGAAATATTGTTTAAGGAGCAATGAATAAAAGAACATTTAATATAGGGCGGAATCGTCCCAGATTTGCACTAAGTGCAGTAACGGGTTGGTAAAACGATGTTTTAGCCACTAGCCGCAATGGCTGCTTTTCATGCTATATCGTGCCAAACTTGCCGCATTAATTATGCATTCCCAGGAAATGCACCGTTTCGATGGCGGGCAGGCTCTCATTCGCCCACCATTCCATCACCTCGCCGCTTCATCACGCCAGGTGCCATATTTAAAGTACAACCGCGTGCACAAATCTCAGTGCTTCCAGGCCAGGACTACTGCACGGAAGACATGGCTCTGAAAAGCAAGATGACTACAGCCCCCAGGTTCAATGATACGTTCCTCAAGCACCTTTTGGACTCAGTGGAGACCCACCGTGATATCCTCTACATTACTAATCCAGCTTGGGAGGCAGTGGTCAGTGCCAACGCCCTGCAAAAGAGGACAGCCACCCAGTGTCACAAGAGGATGTATGACCTCCTCTGTTCCTCCTCTTCTCATCACTCTCAACTCACACACTCACAAACCTGTCACATGTCCACACGGCCCTCACTCACTGCCAGTTCAAGGGACATCACTATTCACTCTCTCACACACGCCTTCATTGTCCTCATCCCATCCATGGGACCACTCACTACCCACACATGCCAGCCATACATGTCATCTGGCCTGGCAGGCATCTCTATTCATACAGGACAAGCTGGCACACGAGAAGAAGAGGCCGCAGACTGGTGGAGGAATGCCTAAAATCAAGGTTCTCATAGACTTTGAAAACAGAGTCAGAGCCATCCAGCTGGCCAGCAAGGATCTGGACCGATCCTGTGTTGATGGTGAGGTCAGCGGTGCTCTACAAGTGAGGATCCAGCAGTGCAACATTCATCAGCCAACCATGCTGTGGGTGATGTATCCGCTTTCACAGGTCAATGCCATCCATTAATTATTTCCCCTTGCTTTCGCAGGCATATCTGGGAAACTGACAAGACAGTCCACAACCCAGGACCTCCAATCAAGCCCTGAAGGAAGCGCAGAAGAGGAATCCGCTGAAACTCTCCCTGAAGTCCTGTCACAGCGCTCACCCACACCTCCCACCAATGCAGAGTCACACACCTCGGTGGTACCTAACTTTAGAGTAGCTTTGTGATCACAATCTGGTGAGCACATTGCACTGTCTGATCCACAGCAGACGGCGGCAGAGACTTCCTGGGCGCCCGGCATTCAGAGGACTCCTGGAGCCTAGAAATCTGCTGAGTTCGAGTCAGATGACGAGCCTCTGGACTTGGTCATGTAACAGTTGCTGGAGCAGTAAAGGCAAGCTCGGGAACATCGGGAAGGGATGTCCACTGCACTCCTCAGATTGCAAGGCACAATAGAGCAGTTTGTCCGCTGTTATAGTGTTGTGGGCAGGCATCACTGAGTTCCGTCATTTTCTGTGTGTGGCTCTCAGCACCTTTAAGGTGGGGCTGGCCCCTCATCTCTTCAGCATCTGTGACCAGTAACACTGAAGGGGTCAGGTGCTGAAGGCGGACAACGGATCAGGTGCTTTTAAAGTTTCATGGCTGCGTCTCCAGTGATATGACCCTGATCACAGAGCGCGAGTGAGCTGCCCTTGGTCAGACAGAAGTAAGACATTCTCAGAGGCTATGTGAAGATCCTTGGAGTGTCCTCACTGCATGTCACCATCATCGTCCTGCATTCAAAAGACCGTTAGGGCCTCCATTGTGTCTCAATGACAGGAGCATTCTCACAAAGAGTATTCGCACTACCATATGCTAGACTGGGGTCAGTGCATGTCGTCATCATCCGCCACAAATTTAGCAGCTATGAGGGCCTCCCGAGCGCACCTTCATCGTCTGGCCAGTGCAAAGGCCTGATTACCATCATTGTCGCCTTTGAGGACCTCCTCACACTCATCACCGTCGACATCCTCCTTACCAGAGGAGCTCCTGCATCTCCTGCCCAGCCAGCTCCTCTCCCCGTTGCAGTGACAGATTGTAAAAGGTACAGCAGGTGATTATGATGTATGACATCCTCTGTGGACTATATTGTAGGGCTCTACCAGACCGGTCCAGACACCGGGACCTCATTTTCAGCATCCTGATGGTTTGCTCCAAGTTGTGAGTTGCAGCATGAGCCTCATTATGTCTTCACTCTGCTGCAGTTTGAGACCACTGCATGGGTGTCATCAGCCACAGCCTCTGCAAGTAGCCCTTATCCCCAAGGAGCCAACCCTGCTGCCTCTGTGGACCTTGGAAGATGTCAGGGATCTGTGACCAACTGAGAATGTAGGAGTCATGGACACTCCCTGGAAACTGTGCACAGACCTGCAGGATGCGTTTGTGGTGGTCACACATCAGCTGCACATTCAGTGAATAGAAGCCTTTGCGGTTGACATAGTTGATGCCTTGTTGCGACTGAGATCTGAGTGCCACTTGAGTGCAGTCAATTGGGGAACCCGAGATCTGGGCAAAACCAATCGGTCTTGTATCCTAGCTCTCTTGGTCCTGGGTAAAATGCACAAAGTTGTGTGCCCTTGTGAAGATGGCATCCGTGGATGCATTTGTGGGTGGAGGCTTGTGAGATCCCACAGAAGATCCCTGTGGAGCCCTGAAAGGAGCCACTGGCATAAGAATTGCGGTTGCTTTCAGGACCACTGGCAGTGGATGCCCTCCATGTTCCCATGGCACCAGGTCCTGCAGTAGCTGGCAGATGTCACCAACCAATTCCCTTGACATGCACAGTCCTCGGCGACACTGGTTCTCGGTAATCTGCAGGAATGAAAGGCGGCGTCTATAGATCCTGGGTCTACATAGGCACCAACCAACAATGGCTCACTGAGGCTCTTCAGCACCGTGTGCAAGAGCACCAGTTGCCCCTTCTTCCTGAGGGTGCTGCTTCTCCCTCTGTGCAGCCAGGCACCTCCGTTGCCTCCGCTCTCTGTAAGCCACAAGGAATAGTTAGTTCACTTGGCTCCATGCTCCTGATGCATTCCTCCTGCAAGATGAAAGACAGAGATGTGTGGGTTAGCTTGGGCTTGGGTATATGAAGAACCTTTCTTGGTTAAGTTTGAAGGCCTCTTAACACATCCCGGAGAGTACTGGCCAGCAAATGGATGGCCAGAGTTTAGCGCACTGCATGGCTGCCTGAAACCCCAACACCTCCGCCCCACTCCACCTGACTGATTTGGCGGCAACTTTGCCCATTGGACTGCATGCTGTGCTCTCAGCTCAGGCGCAGGCATTCTCCTAACCCATGTTGCAAGGCCACAGTGTTAGCTTGAACCATCGGGGAGACTGGCCCAAACCGGTATGCTGACATTGCAAGGGGCTGTGAGCGCCTCCACCAGTGACTGCTCCACGGCCAACTTTAGCAAGGGGATTGTACAACGTGCCCAGTCGTCCAACTGTTCTGCAGTCCCCTAAAATGCACGTTAGTTTGCAAGTTGTGCCCAAGGGATGAAAAGCTCTGGAGCACTTGGTGATACTTTGATGCCTCTGCATTGCTTGAGTGGGCAGAAAAGCTAGAGACCTGACTCCACGCATGTCATTGTGGTTGAGTCATAACAGTCTCAGCTATAGAGGAATTGTCACTTTATCTAAGGTTTCCCTAAAGCATGGCCACTTCCCTCCCCAACACCTACATGTGATTGTGCATTATCTTCAACCGGAGGGTAGCCCTTGTCCCTATGCCTCTATTGCCTCAACTGCAGGGCAGCCCTTGCCCGCATCACCAAGTTCCCTCAACTTCAGGGCAGCCCTTGCCCCCACTCCGAGTCACCTCCGCCGCAGGGCAGCGCTTGTCCCCACTCCCAAGATACCTCAATCACAGGGCAGCACTTGCCCCCACCCCGTCACCTACGCCGCAGGGCAGCACTTGTCCCCACCCCCAAGACACCTCAACCGCAAGGCAGCCATTGCCCCCACGTCTCCGATGTGCTTCAATCTTGAAGTCCAACAGGCGACCCAGCCGAGGGCTGTGCAACATTACTGTGTACTCACCTCTGAATGCCCCTCAAAGTGCAGCCTACCAAGTGCAAGCCTTATATAACCTGTTGTGAAACACATTGCAGTCATGTATTGCAATGAGGTTCCCGATGTCTGATGGTGGGAAATGCGTCCAGCCATCAACGGGCTGAGCAGATGATTGCAAACTGGTTTCACAACATCGTGAAACCGATTTTTGGCCTTCTCGCCAAATTGTCTGCTCACACCACTGAGCACGCCAGGCCAGTAGGCATGGGCAATTCCACCCTATAGTTTCTGCTTATATTAGTAAAATTGAAGTAATGTGTCCTGGTACATGGATCACAAAAGTTAGTATGCAGATACACCAAGTGATTAGGAAGGCAAATGGAGCATTGGCATTTAATGCAAGGAGAATAGAATATAAAAGTGGGGAAGTTTTAAAGCAGCTGTACAGGACCTTGGTGAGACCACATCTGAAAACTGTACAGTTTTGGTCTCCTTATTTGAAAAAATCTATAATTGTGTTAGAAATAGTTCAGAGAAGATTCACTTGACTCATTCCTGGGATGAGGGGCTTATTTTATGAAGAAAGGTTGAACAGGTTGGGCCTGTACCCATTGGAGTTCCGAAGAATGAGAGGTCATCTTATTGAAACTTATAAGATGTTGAGGGGACTTGACGGAGTGGATATTTGGAAGATGTTTCTACTTGTGGGGGAGACTAGAACTAGGTGAGTTCTAGTGAGTTTAAGAATAAGAGGTCTACCATTTAAGACAAAGATGAGGAAAATTTATTTCTCTCAGAAGGTTGTTAGTATGTGCAATTCTCTTCCCCAGAAAGCAGTGGAGGCTGGGCCATTGAATTTATTGAAGGTAGAGTTTGACACATTTTTGATAGACAAGGAAGTCAAGGGTTATGAGGGGTGGACAGGAAAGTGGAATTAGAACCATAATCAGATTAGTCATGATCTTATTGAATAGCATATCAGGCATGAAGGGCTGAATGGCCTCCTTTGCTCCTAAGCCCTATGTTACCAACAATTGTATTCCCTGTTATGTAGATTTAAAAAGGAAAAGAGTAAGTAAAGTGAGTGTTGGACGTTGAGAGTGACCATGAGGAGTTAATAATAAATAATAAGGAAATAGAGGATGAAATGAAGAAATATTTTGCTTCTGTTTTCACGATAGAGGATACAAAAAACATTCCAGTAATAGCTGTAAATCAGGAGGTGGAAGAGAGGGAGAAACTTCGTGAAATTACAGTCACCAAGGAAGTGTACTGAGCAAGCTGATGGAGCTGCAGGTTGACAAGTCTCCGGGTCCAGATAGATTTCATCTTATGGTCTTAAAAGGGGTGGTGAATGAGGTAGTAGATCCGTTGGTGTTAATTTTCCAAAATTCGCCAGATTCTGGAAAGATTCCGTCAGACTGGAAATTAGCAAATATAAGCCCTTTATTCAAGAAGGAAGGGAGGTAGAAAACAGGGAACTATAGGCCAGTTAGCTTGACATCTGTTGTGGGGAAGGTTTTAGAATCAATCGTTAAGAAGGTAATAGCTGGGCACTTAGAGGCCTGAATTTTTCCGTCAGCGATTTGGGGGCTGGGCCCACTCGCCGACGGGAAAATGACATGGGATGATGTCAGGAGGAACCACTTTAAATTTTTAGGAAGGCGGCCGGACAGCAAAATCACCTGTCTGCCCGCCGACCTGTCAATGGCCAACTGAGGCCATTGACAGAGTAATTAAGATAATTAAAGACCTGCCCGTCCAACCTTAAGGCTGGTGGGCAGGCCAAGAGCCCCAGTGGGCTTCTGATAATATATGAAACCTCATCCACTGGAGGGATGAAGTTTCATGTCTGTTTTTAAAAAGTTTATGTGATATTTATTAAAATGTTCCATCTCGTGTGACATTGTCACATGTGGGGGACGTTAATAGTTTTTTAATTTTTCTATTTTTAAAGTTTTCTGGACTGTCAGTAATCTCCCTGAGACAGTAATTTGTCTAAGGGAGCAGTGCGCTCTTTCGCGCACATGCATGAAAGAGCGCACTTTGACAGCTAGGGATTCTCTCTCCCCTGCCCCCGCACAGGAAGCGCATAGTGCTTCCTGTCGGGCAGGCCGCTGGGCAGGCCTTAATTGGCCGCCCACTCAAAATGGTGGTGGGCCCCATTTTGGTGCCAGGGGTCGGCTGTCTGCCCGGCACCAAGCCAGTGGGGCCCGCACGCCCACCCAGGGCAAAATTCTGCCCAGAGAAACTCAAGGTAATCAGGCAGAGTCAGCATAGTTTTGTGAAAGGGAATTCATGTTCAACCAATTTATTAGTTCTTTGAAGGAGTAACAGGCATAGTGGATAAAGGGGATTCTGTAGACGTGTTGTACTTGGATTTCGAGAAGGCATTCAATCAGCTGCCACATCAAAGTTTACTGCGGAAAGTGAAAGCTCATGGTTAAGGGGGTAACGTATTAACATCGATAGAAGTTTGGCAGGCTGGCAAAAAACAAAGAGAATGCATAAATGGATCTTCTTCTGATTGGCAGGGTGTGATGGGTGGAGTCCCACAGGGGGTCTGTGCTGGGGCCTCAACTTTTTAGAATTTATATCAATGACTCAGATGAAGGGAGCGAAGGCATGGTAGCTGAACTTGCAGATGACACAAAGATAAGTAGAAAAGTAGGTTGTGAAGAGGACATGAGGTTGCAGATGGATGTAGATAGATTGTGTGAGTGGATAAAAATCTGGCATATATGGGAAAAGGTGAAGTTGTTCACTTTGGCAGGAAGAATAAATAAGGAAAGTAACATTTAAATGGAGAGTGACTGCAGAATTCCAAGATGCAGAGGGATCTGGGTGTTCTAGTGCATGAGTCACAAAAAGTTAGCATGTAGGTACAGCAAGTAATTTAGAAGGCTATTGGAATGCTATCCTTTATTATGAGAAGAATTGAACGTAAAAGTAAGGATGTTATGCTTCAATTATACAGGACAATGCTTCAATTATACAGGACATTGGTAAGGCCACATCTCGAATACTGCAGTTTTGGTCTCCTTATTTAAGGAAGGATGTAAATGCATTGGAGACGGCTTAGAGGAGGATTACCAGACTGAAACCTGGAACGAGCGGGTTGCTTTATGAGGAAAGGTTAGACAGACTGTGCTTGTTTCCACTGGAGTTTAGAAGAGTGAGGGGCGACTTGATTGAAGTATATAAGATCCTGACTGGTCTCACCAAGATGGATGTGAAACGAATGTTTTCACTTGTGGCTGAGTCCAGAACTCACGGGCACTGTTTTAAAATTAGGTGTTGCCGTTTTAGGACAGAGATGAGGAGAAATTTTTTCTCTTCAGAGGGTTTTGCAACTTTCGAACTCTCTGCCTCAGAAGAGAGTGGAGGCAGTGTCATTGAAAAATTTTAAGGCGGAGGTAGATAAATTCATATATAAAGTCAAAATACTGCGGATGCTGAAAACCTGAAACAAAAACAAAAAATGCTGGAAAAACTCAGCAGGTCTGACAGCATCTGTGGAGAGAAAGAGTCCGTATGACTCTTCTTCAGAGCTAAAGGGAACCAGAAATGTGGTGAAATATATACTGTTTAAGGGAGATGGAATAGGTGAAGCTGGATAGAAGGCAAGCGATAGTTGGAGACAAAGGAGAGATTGCGAAAGATGTCATAAACAAAAGGTCAAAGGGTTGTTAATAGTGGTGGTACTGGCTAAAGGAGATGCTAATGGTGACATTAAGAGTGGAAAGCAGAATGTTATAATAGCAGGACCAGGGTAAGCACTCTGGAAAGTGAAAGATGGCCCTAGTGGGGGTGGGTTGGGGGGAGGGACAGTGGTGGGAAGAAAAATCGAAAAGGTTAAAATCTGGGGATAAAACAATGAATAAAAATGAAAATAAATTTTAAAAATAATAGTAATGAAAGTAGGTGGAAAAAAACTATATAAATAAATTTTAAAAATTAAAAATGAACATAGAAAAATGGCAGGGATCAAAAAGTGAGGGGGATGGAGGAGAGAGTTCATGATCTGAAGTTGTTGAGCTCAATGTTAAGTCCAGAAGGCTGTAAAGTGCCTATTGGGTAGATGAGGTGCTGTTCCTCTAGTTTGTGTTGAGCTTCACTGGAACTTTGCAGCAGGTCAAGGATGGACATGTGGACATGAGATCAGGATGGTGTGTTGAAATGGCAAGCAACAGGAAGGTCTGGGTCATGCTTGCAGACAAGCCGACGGGGGGGGTGGGGTGAAGGGAAGATGTGTTTGGTGGTGGCATCATGCTGGAGTTGGTGGAAATGGCGGAGGATGATCCTTTGAATGCGGCGGCTGATGGAGTGAAAAGTAAGGACAAGGGGGACCCTATCATGGTTCTGGGAAGGGGAGGAAGGTGTGAGGGCAGAGGCGCAGGAGATGGGTCGGACACAGTTGAGGGATCTGTCAACCACCGTGGCTGGGAAACCTCAGTTAAGGAAGAAGGAAGACATGTCAGAAGCACTGTTTTGGAAAGTGGCATCATCGGAACAGATGTGACAGAGGCAAAGGAACTGAGAGAATGGGATAGATTCTTGTTAGACAAGGGAATCAAGAGTTATCGGAGGTAGATGAGAATGTGGAATTCAAAACATAAAGATCAGCCATGACCGTATTGAATGGTGGGACTGAGTGGCCTACTTTTGCTCCTATTTATTTTGCATGTTCATATGACCCCATAAACAGCAGTGAGGTAGATGATGAAAGAATCTTTTAACAATATTAATTGAGGAATGCGTTTTTTACCAGGACAAGAGGAAACCTCCCTTCTTTGAATATCAGTTTGGGATCTTCTAAATCCACTCATGTAGACAGAGCCTCAGTTTAAGGTCAAGACAACATATCTGACTTTACAGCACCCAATACTGCATCTAATTATGTGCACAAATCATGGAATTAGGATTGAACAAACAATCTTCTGACTCAGAGGCAAGTGCGCCAACACTGAGGCAAGCAGGACACCTGTAGTGTATTTAGTACTATTCTAGATAGTTCTGTGGTGTTCCCATTACAATGACCCAGCCAGAGTCTGGTATATATCTGGAGGCCCAATGATGAATGAACTGCAGTATATTGGCCTCCAGAGCAAGAGTGAGCTTCAAAACAAGGCAATAGATTGGACTGGAACACCGAAAAGGGCAGATTTTTTGAAAAGGTTGACCACAGTGTCGAAAGCAACATGTTTGGGATTAGATAACTAGTGGTTCACCATGGACACAGGTTTAATTTGATCACTTGGGGCAGGCAGGCACCAAAGTTCTACTCATAATGGTTTATGCTTTGTAAAGGTAAGCTGTCCTCCACTGACCTCTGGTGGGGTCATTGCTGGAGAACACAAATGGGAATAATCCCGAGAGTAATCCCTGGGATTTCAGTCCCATCGTTTCTAAACTCAGAGGTAACTTTCTTTGTTAATAAGAAAAAAGTTAAAGAAATGACAAGGAAAAGCAAAAAATGCACAGCACCTGAAAGAAAACAATAGCTTAATATTATGAAATAGTTGCTTGGTAGTACAGAACTTGAATATTGCTGAGAAAATACTATTTTTGTCAAAGCTTTTTTTCTTGCATGCATCAGGACAATTTGCAGGAAAATGCTAATGGCAGGGGAAACAACATATTTATGCTGGATGAGAAGAGAGTGCTGATTAGCTGGCAAGTGGATTCTGATTAGTAGAGGCATTGCCATGGACATTGCACCAGTTGACGGTGACTGGCAGTTAACCGCTGAGCATTGTTTGAAATTTAAACCAGACAGCTTGACTCTGATTGGTCAAGACATTGCCCTGGGGAATGAACCAGCAAATGGCTGTCACTTATTTTGTTTAGCTGAATCAGATGCAATGTGTGTATATGTTCTTTATGTCTGTAAATAAGTTATATTCTGTGTGTGATTGATAATGATTGGCTACAGCTGAAGTGCTAACTTTTTAAATTTTCTTTGTAACTGACCAATCTCTTGTACAGTTTCAGCAATTTTTTGATTCTATTTCAGATTTCCAGCATTTCTTTCCCTTTGATAATTATCAAGTGAATCTTGATTTCATAACCTGTGAAGCAAACATGATAAAAATATTCCTGTAAACCTGCACTCACTCCATCATAGGATTTTGGGGACAAGTACAATACCGTATGGTGCAAAAGAGGTTAATTGGTAGATAGCCAATTCCTACAGCCTGAGCCCATCAATTACAACATTAGCAAGAGGTCTTGCAGAAGATCACGATAAATTTAGTGAGGCTCCAGGGTGCTGACAGTTTCTGAAGTAGCCTGCGTGTATCAGGCAATCATAGGTACATGGCTAACAATTTTCCTATATGAGTATGCAGGAGGCCCTGCTAGCCACGCTGGACATGTAAAACTTGTATGCAAAATTGGTAGAGCCACAGATGTTGTGAATGGTGAAATCATACCATCATGTTTATGGAAAGAACATGGGGGCAGCTGCAACTCCAAATTCTGTGTCAGTTCGGATCTGTGCAGTGGCAGAGTAAGAAGAATATTGCTGCACAGCACACTAGTTAATCTCATAGCCATGTGGGCTACAAAGAGGAATGTGAAAGTTAAATCCGAAGAAGGAAAGCAAAGGTGGCTATAAATTCCACATTAGAACCCTTCTCTATAACAAGGTGGTTCCAACTGGGGTTTATTTCATTTTTTAAAATGTTGATATCAATGTAAAACTCTTTGAGAAGCTAGCCATTATCTGAACATCAGTACTGCCAAATGCATTCACAGTTTCTCCAACTTTGGCACTTCAGGTTAATTTGGATTTGTGTTTCAAAGTCCTGAAGGTTTTTCATCATTCCAAAGAAGGAAGTTACAAATTTTTCTTGCAGCTGAGTGGCACTCTGTTTAACTCCAATCGGCAACATTTGAATTCAACTCAGACTCTGACTTCAAATAAGGTCAGTAACACGCGCTGATTGGAAGAATAGCTGGTAGTTTCTTTCATTGTCAGGTAGCGATATTGGATAATATAGTTGGGGGACTGGATATTGTTCTCTGCAGCCACGCCTGGGGAATCCCAAAGGTTGTGTTGCCTGCCTAGTGCCAAGGTTAAGGACATCTCCTTACGACTGGAGGCAAACTTGTAGTGGGAGGGGGAGGATCAAGTTATCATGGTCCACATAGGAAGAACTGGGAATGATGTTCTACGAACGTACGAATTAGGAACAAGAGTAGGCCACTCGGCTGCTCCAGCCTGCTCCGCCATTTAATAAGATCATGGCTGATTTGATTGTAACTTCAACCCACATTCCTGCCTACCCATGATAACCTTTCACCCCCTTGTTAATCAAGAATCTATCTAGCTCTTCCTTAAAAATATTCAAAAGTTCTGCTTCCACCGCCTTTTGAGGAAGCGAGTTCCAAAGACTCACTACCCTCGGAGGGAAAAAAATCTCTCCTCATTTCTGTCTTCGTTTTAAAAAGTGACCTCTAGTTTTAGATTCTCCCACCCTGTCAAGACCCCTCAGGATCTTAAATGTTTCAATCAAGTCACCTCTTACCCTTCTAAATTCCAGTGGATACAAGCCTAACCTGTCTAACCTTTCCTCATAAGACAACCCGCCTATTCCTGGTATTAGTCTAGTAAACTTTCTCTGAACTGCTTCTAACACATTTACATCCTTCCTTAAATAAGGAGACAAGTTGTGTACACAATATTCCAGATGTGGTCTCACCAGTGCCCTGTGCAACTGAAGCATAACCTCCCTACTTTTGTAATCAATTCCCCTCACAATAAATTATAACACTCGATTTGCTTTCCTAATTGCTTGCTGTACCTGCATACGACACTGGGTGCACTAGGACACCCAGATCTCTTTGAACTTCAGAGCTCTTCAATTTCTCACCATTTAGATATTAAGCTTATTTTTTATTCTTCATGCCAAAATGAACAATTTCACATTTGCCCACATCATGCTCCATTTCCCAGATCTTTGACCACTTACTTAATCTATCTATGTCACTTTGTAGTCTCGTTATGTGCCCTTCACAATTTACTTTCCTACCTATCTTTATGTCGTCAGCAAATTTAGTAACCATTCCTTCGGTCCCTTCATCCAAGGAATTTATATAAATTGTAAAAAGTTGACACCCCAGCACTGATCCCTTTGGCACACCATTCCTCAAATCCTGCCAACCAGAAAAAGACCCATTTATGCCTTCCTGTTTCCTGTTAGGTAGCCATCTTCTATCCATGCCAATATGTTACCCACTACACCATGACCTTTTATTTTCTGTAATAACCTTTGATGTGGCACTTTATCAAATGCCTTCTGGAAATCTAAGTATGGTACATCTACCAGTTCTCCTTTATCCATAGCACATGTGACTCCTTCAAAGAACTCCAATAAATTAGTAAAACATGATTTCCCTTTCACAAAACCATGTTGACTCTGCCTGATTGCCTTGAATCTTTCTAAGTGCCCTTCCATAACATCTTCAACAGTAACTTCTAACATTTTCCCTATGACAGATGTTAGGCTAACTGGCCTGTAGTTTCCTGCTTTCTGTCCCCCTTTTTGAATAAAGGAGTTACATTTGCAATTTTCCAATCCACTGGAACCTTCCCCAAATCTAGGGAATTTTGGAAAACCATAACCAATGCACCAACTCTCTCACTAGCCATTTCTTTCAAGACCTTAGGGTGAAGTCCATCCGGACTTGCGGAATTGTCTGTCCACAGCCCCAACAATTTGCTCAATACCACTTCCCTGGTGATAGTAATTTTCTCACGTTCCTCCCTCCCTTCCATTTCCTGATGTCACTGGCATCCTCTATAATGAAGACAAAGCGAAATACCTGTTTAATTCACCGGTCATCTCCTATTTTCCATTATCAATTCCCCAGAGGCACTTTCTATAGGACCAATGCTCACTTTGTTAACTCTTTCCTTATTTAAATATCTACAGAAACTCTTAGGGCAGAATATTGAGCTCGGCAGGCGGGTGCATGCCTGACCCGGCCGAGCGTTAAATGATGCATGATGTCGGGCAAGCATTGCGTAGTTGTATCACTGTGTAGTCCCACGATTTTTCGTTTAGTGGGCGCGAGCCGGAGTTGGCAGCGCGCCCACCGACAATTAAAAGGCCAATTAAAGACATTAAAAAAGTAATTAATTTCAAATTTACACTGCCCATCCAACCTTACAGTTGGTGGGCTGGCGAAAAGCCAAGCTGTCTTTGCACTTTTTAGGAAACCTCATCCACGGGCAGGAAGAGTTTCCTAAAGGAAATGAAAATAAAATAGAAATTTCACACTTGAAATAAAAGCATGTCCCTGCTCATGTGACAGAGTCACATGAGGGGACATGTTTTATGACATTTTTATTCTCTTCATTTTTTTTTAAACAGCGCTTCATCTCCCTGAGGCAGCTCTGCTGCCGCTTGCATTCCATGCTGGGTGGGCCTTAATTGGCCCACCCACATAAAATCACAGTGCAATGCCAATCTCAAGGGGTGGGCTTCCTGCCTGCCACAGCCGAGCACCCCCACCAAAGGCAAAACTCTGCCCAAAAAGTTCAAAGGCTGTTAGGCGTTTTTGCCTGCCCACCAACTGTAAGGTTGGATGGGCAGCGTAAATTTCAAATTAATGACCTCTTTCCTGGCCTTGGTGGGCCTCTTAATTGTCGGCGGACGCGCTGCCGACCCCGGTGCACATCCGCCAAACAAAATATCGCGTGACTACGTGATGATGGGCACTCACCCGACCTCATCGTGCATTATTTTACACTTGGCCGGGCCAGGCATGCGCCTGTCCGCCGAACTCAATATTCTGCCCTTAGTATCCGTCTTTATAATACTAGCTAGCTTTCTTTCGTACTCTAATTTTTCCCCCCTTATTAACCTTTTTGCAGCTCTTTATACTCTTTCCAGTCTTCAAACCTGCCACCCTTTGCGTATTTATCATCTTTTTCTTTAAATTTGATAGTGTCTTTAACTTCTTTAGTTAACCACGGATGATGGGCCCTCCTCTTAGAATTTTCCTTTCTGATTAGAATGTATATATTCTGTGTATTCCGAAACATCTCTTTAAATGTCTGCCACTGAACCTCTATTGATGTATCACTTAACCTCATTTAGATAGCTCTACTTTCATGCCCTCGTAATTGCCCTTATTTAAGTCTAAAGTACTAATCTTGGATGTACTCGTTTCTCCCTCAAAATGAATGTAAAATTCAATCATATTATGATTGCTGCTACCTAGGGGTGCCTTCACTATGAGATTATCAATTAATCCTATCCAGGTCTAGTATAGTTTGCTGTCTGGTTGGCTCCAGAACATGCTGTTCTAAGAAACTATCCTGAAAACATTCTATGAACTCCTCATCTATGCTATCTTTGCCCATGGTTTTTCCAGTATATGGCCAGAATTTTCCAGTCGGTGTGTGGGGGCTGGCCCGACACGCTGACGTCTAAAATGACGCGTGATGATGTCAGGTGTGCATCCCAAAGTCATCGTGCATCATTGTAATATTTCGGTAGGCAGGTGCACATGAGTTCCGAGGCACCCCCACCATTAATTAACAGGCCAGTTAAGGCCCTTGAGGCAGCAGTTAAGGCCCTTGAGGCAGCAATTGGGAATGATTTTCGTAGCCTGTATGATTTTCAGTGCATTGCATGGGCACAACGGGTAAGCGGGTAGGCCACATTGTTAAAAACCTTATCCACAGACAGGATAAGAGGGATGAGTGGGCTCGCTAATGCGAGTAGTTATAACTTTAATTTTTAACTTATTGCTACTTGCTTCTGTGAACAGGACAATTTCAATTCTCTTCAGAGCTGCTTTGACAAAAAGAACAGGCTTCAGTTCAGGACTCTGGAGGAACTTGGGACCTTGCAGGTATCAGACAGCCTTCTGTTACCCTGGGAATGGGGATTGTGCTCTTCGCTGGAGGCACCTCCTCTGAGGAGGAAGAGAGGGCCAGAAGGGGGAGGAGGCCAGGAGTCCATATTCAGCTTCCATGGGAACCACCTGTGGGAGGCCAGGCACAGGCACAAGGGCCGCAGGGCCAACAGGAAGTCCAAGGCAGTAGGGGCCACAGAAGACACCACTATCCTGCTGCCAGGGTTTACAGGTGGCGATGCAGCTACCTCAATATGTTTGAGGTGCAGTGCCGAAGGAGGCTCCATCTCTCAAGGGAGACAGTGACGTCCATCTGTCAGATGATCAGCCCTGAGATCAGCTCCAACTGTGTGGGTGGACACCCCATGCCAGTGGCGTTGAAGGTCATGGCAGCCCTCAACTTCTATGCCTCCGGCTCTTTCCAGGGGTTGGTGGATGATCTTTGTGGAGTCTCCCAGTTAGCTGTCCACAATTGTGTCAAGCTGGTGACAGACGCCCTGTTCAGACGTGCATTGACTTTCATTCACTACTGCTTGGACAAGATCAGCCAGGCAGAGCGAGCCAGAGGCTTTGCAGCGATTGCTGGGTTCCCCTGCAAACAGGGTGCTATAGACTGCACACATGTGGCCATCAAGGCCTCAGTGGGTGAGCCGGGACCCTTTGTCAACAGGAAGGGCTTCCACTCCATGAACGTGCAGATAGTGTGTGATCACAGGATGCAGATCCTGCAAGTGTGTGCAAGATACCCAGGCAGCTCCCATGACGCATATGTCCTGAGTCACTCCCAGATGCGAAGGCTCTTTAGTGTTCCAGCCCGGCTAGATGGATGGCTGCCAGATGACAAGGGCTATCCCCTCAAAAGGTGGCTCATGACGCCTCTCTGCTATCCAAGAACAGAGGCCAAATAACGGTACAATGGGAGCCATGCCTCTACAAGAGCCATGCTAGCCAAGGACCAAGGGTAGTGACTTCTTGCCTTTATCATTCTCATCTCAACCCAAACCGTTTCTACATCCTGGTTTCCTGAACTTAGGCCATTCCTCTCTAATGTGCTAATACCATCATTAATTAACAGAGCCACCCCCCCCACCTTTTCCTACCCACAAGGAAAAAACAGTTTGGACCATTAATCTTATTTCCCAATTTTTATTGGTGTTCCATTTTAAGGTATAAAGTCCTGTTCTGAGCAGTATTCTTATTTTTCAGTTTTTACTGATTTTTCCTTCTGGGTAAATTCCTGTGTTTCCTAAGTGTCATGTACCCTTGAATATTCAGGTCCCAATCTATGTCTTCCTGTAGACATTTTCGTAATGGCTATCAGTTTGCATTCATTTATTTCTACTTGTGCTATCACTTAATCTGTTTTGATTTGAATGCTACGTGTGTTTCGAAACAAAGCCTTTAGTTTTGTTCTTTTATTTTTTTAGCATCTAGCCTTATGTGCTGATTTACGCTTAGAGTTATACTCTTTGTCCTAGTCTGTCACTGTCTGTTTTTCATTTCCCATATTAATACCTTTCTCTCTTCCCTTGTCTCTACACTTTGGTTTAGCGCATCTTCCCAAATTTGATCCCTTGCTCCCACTATTCAGTTTAGAACCATCTCTACTTTCCTAGTTATGCAGCTCAGGAGGACACCAGCCCCAGCACGGATCAGGTGTAAAACAAAAACAGAAATACCTGGAAAAACTCAGCAGGTCTGGCAGCATCGGCGGAGAAGAGCATAGTTGACGTTTCGAGTCCTCATGACCCTTCAACAGAACTAAGTTGAAATAGGAAAGGGGTGAAGTATAAGCAATTTGATATATAAATATATATATAAATATAAGCAGTTGATTTCCAGCATCCGCAGTTTTTTGATTTTATCTCTATGGTTCAGGTGTAGACCATCCCAATGGTGCAAATCCCACTTTCCCCAATATTGGTGCCAGTGCCCCACAAACCAGAACCCACTTCTCCCACACCAGTCTTTGAGCCACATAATAATTTCTCTAATCTTATTTGTCCTATGCCAATTTGCACGTGGCTCAGGTAGTAATCCAGAAATTATTACCTTTGAGGTTCAGCTTCTTAACTTGGTGCCTAGCTTTTCATACTGACTATCCTCCTTCCTCATCCTGCCTAGATCATTGGTACTTACATAGACCACGAAAACTGGATTCTCCACCTCCCCTCTCTCTGCTGAGAGAGTTGAAGAGTTAAGGTCAAAATTAAAACACAGAACTTCAAATACTACTTCAAACCTTTAGGTTGTTACCTGACCCAAGCACCAATTGGCTTAGGATCATCAAGAATGCTGTGGAAAGAGGAGTTTTGATTCATGGGGTAGTGGCACTGAGGAAAGGAGGAGTTGTTCTCTTTGGATGGGTTCCACTTAGACCTGGTAGGACCAGCATCCTGGCAAAGCATAAAATTAAGGCTGTGGATAGGACTTTAAACTAAAAGAGATGGTGAAGGGGTCAGATGGGGGAAATTTAAAAGTCTAAATAGAAAATTCAAGGCAATAGAGTAAGCAATGGACAATCTGCTGGCCTTCAAATAACAGCATCTTAACCTCCTTGAGGGATTTATTAACAGGCTGGGGAGGGCAAGAATGGAATTTTCGGTGTGGAAATTGGTGAATCCAAACAACCTGTTGCAGGTTAGCGTATAGCTGTCAGGTTCAATGTGGGGAGAAGTGCAAATTTTCTTTAATAAGGTGGAAAATGTTGAGATCTGGGGGATCTTGTGCCAGATACTGCGCATTACCATTCATTTGGCTGCATGGTCACTTTCATGTGTGGTTAGGCTGCTAGCTCTCCAAGGAGCTGCCTGCTGTCTATTGCAAGGCAGTGGCAGGCTCCCTTGTGGTTGCCATCTGCCTTTGCCGCTTGCAGCCTGTAGAAAGCTCCCGCCTTCTGGTAATGTTTGGCATCACTAATTGGGTGCCAAGCTCACGTCAGGTCCAGTTTGAGCATTTACATTTCAAAAGAACATCGCGGGGTCAAGACTTGAAAATGATCCGGGCTCAAAAATCAAGCTCCTTGACCATAATAGTGTACCAGTGATTACTGTCAATGCAAAAAAAAAGCAGTGAAGTAAGTAAAATTACAGGTTCTTTAGCTGAATGAATGAAGCATACTTGACAAGATTGCAGCTCAAATAGAGATAAATGGGTTTGATCTAATTGCCATTACAGAGCTATAGTTGCCGTGTATTCAAATTTTGGAAATAAATATTCTAAGGTATGCAACATTTTGAAAAGGCAGGCAAAATAGAATCACAGAATCGTTACGGTGCAGAAGGATCCCTTGCCCCCATTGTTTAGTTTAAAGTCCTCTCTACTATCCTAGTTATAAAACTTACCAGAACACTGGTCCCAGCACAATTCAGGTGAAAACCGTCCAAATGGTATAGCACCCACTGTCCCCAGTACTGGTACCAGTACCCCATGAATCGAGACCCATTTCTCCTACACCAATCTAGCCTGCCGAGGATTTCCCGCATAGGTGCAGGTGCATCCTCTTCAGTCTCCTCACCTGTTGGAGGTGATGTGGTCACTGGCAGAGGGGAAGCAGAGTAGCAGTGCACCCTTGGTATGCCCTGAGATGATGCCACCAGGGTGGCTTGCCGGTGCTCCTCAGTGCCCAATGGCACCTCCCTGACTCCAAAGGGAGAAGCGGCACCTGGAAGGAGATGAATGCGCCTTGTTCTCCTCTCACCTAGCCACCACTATATAAAGCCTAAGGTCGGTGGGACAGAATACAGGTCCAAGCACATATTTGGCAGCCACTGATTATTCTGCTGGACCTGGCTCTTCATGGCAATTGCAACCTTTCCATGGAGGAAGCCTTGCGTTGAGATGCCAGAGACATGGCAGAGCTTGGAGAGACTCCTCCACCTTTCGCTTAAGGCTGCAGATAGCATTGGGCATCCCTGCCAGACTGCCTATCTCTGCACCTTCATCAGATTTCCTACAGCCATTTCCAGAGGCATGTCACCTGCATGAAGCTCAGAATGGGTCTGGTCTCCAGCAGTCCTTTGACTTTCAGGGACCTCGGGGATGTGTCTGTGATGTGCTTACCAGATTGTGACCCTGAGTCTAATCATGAAAACATAACAACCAAGTCGAATGTCTCTGCACTGGTGGATGGCGCAGGGGTGTGATGTGATTGTGCATCCTCTGACTGGTTTCATCTTCCTCATAGGCAGAGGTCAGGCTTGCTGTAGGCTGGTTTTACTGTCTTTTGTGATATTGAGTACCTGAAATTGAGTATACAAAGAATTAGCAGACGGTTATGTACATTCCATTTTCCCATCAATGTATCACATTCATATGCTTTATGTCCAGTATTGAATGGCAGGCTGGAGACATCCTCACTCTGATGCCCTGAAACTCTGGCTCTCTGTTGGCACAGGATTGGGCACCATCCACCCCTGCCAGTACCGCAGCCTCATCTTCTGCAGAGATTAGGATTCTGATTTTTGGAACACCTCCCCCTGTCTTTGTCCCACTCCCTGGTGTTATGCAATCTTTTGTCCTACAGACAGACAAAAGGATCGACTGTCATTTCAATGGGGTCCTAACCCCGTTATGAGCATGCTGGCTATGACAGCTCCTGTCACCTCCTGACTAAGCGCTCCACATACGCACTCTCCTGCAACTGGTCCAACTTTCACAGCATGAACTGGCTTCCACACATAGGTGCACATGGTCCATTTGGTACTGAGGCTTAGAACCCAATCTCCTGCTTGGTATCCCTCTCCGCTCGCACAGTTACATTGCTTTGTGCCCTTATGAGTGCACTTTGCTGTGACTACACTGTGCCACTTACCCTTGCAAGAGCTCATTGACCCATTTTCTGCACTGGACCCAGTTTCGCTGGGGGATTCCATGGCTGCTAACCTCTACTGTGACCTATGTCCAGATTGTCTTGGTTAGGCAGGAAGGCTTCTTGCTGTCCTGACGTCCTGGAGGGGAACATGCAGAGAGGCATTGCTTATCTGTGGGGCCACTTGTTTACTGCTCTGAGACATCACTACAGAATAGTGGGTGATTGCAGAATTTATAGTTATCCTGGTGGGGGTGGGAGGTGGTGGTGGGGGTTGGGGGATGATGATCAAATGGTAGCAGAACTTGAGGTTATATGGCAGCGGGAAAGATCAGAAGGTTCTAGCTGCTTCTGTTGCCTCAAGGCATCCATTTGCGCAGCTAGACTGATGCTGCTTGATTTCAGGGAATGAATGCCTGACCTGGTGTCCTTCAAATATGGTGCCCAGACCTTCGACCCCATGAGATAATGCCAGGGTTGTCGATTTCCTGCCCACCTCCACTGCATGATTGGCCGTGTACCTCGTCCATGAATATCTAATTGGCTGGCTGCCACATGATTGCAAGTAACCAGCCATTCCGCCTACAAGCAGAAGTCTCGAACACTCCCATCCCACTGTTGGGACACTTGATGCTAAAACAAGATTCAGGTCTGTGTGCACTTATTTACTCATGCCTACAGTGTTTCATTCCCAAGCATTTACATTTGGAAGGTGAGGTCTTGTGGTGTATCCCTACCTCTGAGCCAGAAGCTCCAGGTTCAAGTCCCACCACAGGACTTGATGGCCATGGAAGGTGCATTCACGGCATGGCCAAACAGGTTAATAAGCAACCTGTAAATCCACCCAATACGCCTATTGCAGGCGGTAAGAATGAGAGCGTTTCCTGGTCAGTCAGAACTGTGTGATTGTTACAGCGCAATAACCTCCCCACGTTAAAGGACTCCACGTGCAAACTATTGCCACGGGCTCCGTTGCAAGCATCCTCCTTGCTTCAAGGAACTGCTAGCAAGAGAGAGAGAGAGATACTTGAAAATTTTGAAGAGTTTTAGACCTTCCTCAACAACTGGGGAACAAATCTGGGTATGCCATTAAATAGCCAGAGAGTCCCTTTTCAAACCAGATTAACACTATGCACTATAGTTGTACTACAGATGGTGCCAGGCTCAAGCAATTTGAGGGCAACACTTCCAAAGTTTTTCACACCCCATTCCAGAGACAGGTTGGGACTTAACCCCAGAATTGACCTATTCTTCTCTTGGTGAACCTGAGGGACTGTATCCTAATTTGCCAGTTTCAATTTCAGGCCTAATTTACAGATTTTTAATTAATTTTCTTACCTCCTCCTGTGTTTCCTTAGCCTTTATTTCAAAGGGAATAACGTATAAAAATAGAGAAGTCTTGCTAAAACTATACAAGGCGCTAGTTAGACCACACCTAGAATGCTGTGAACAATTTTGGTCTCCTTATCTAAGGAAAGACATACTGGCATTGGAGGCAGTCCAGAGAAGGTTCACTAGGTTGATCCCAGTATGGAGGGATTTTCTTATGAGGAGAAGTTGAGCAGGTTGGGCCTGTACTCATTGGAGCTTAGAAGAATGAGAGATGACCTTGTTGAAACACATAAGATTCTTAGAGGGCTTGACAGGGTAGATGAGAGGTTGTTTCCCCTTGTGGGAGAGTCTGGGACCAGAGGGCATAATCTCAGAGTAAGGGGTCACCCTTTTGAGACAGAGATGAGGAGGAATTTCTTTTCTCAAAGGGTAGTGAACCTGTGGAATTCTTTACCTCAGAGGCTTTGTGTATTCAAGGCTGCGATAAATGGATTTTTAATCAGTCAGGGAATCAAGGGTTATGGGGAAAAGGCAGGAAAGTGGAGTTGAGGATTATCAGATCAGCCATGATCTCACTGAATGGCGGAGCAGACTCGTTGGGCCGAATGGCCTACTTCTGCTCCACATCTTATGGTCTTCTGCTGAAAAGTGAAACAAAAACCAAGAGTGCTGCTAATAGCAGGTCAGGCAGTGTCAGTGCAGAGTTCATGTTTGAGGTGTCGACCCTTCTTCCCCTTTGCTCTCATTCTATTACCTTGTTTGTCTTCCACTTTTTCAGATGTATTGAGGAGCTGTAACATTGATATTTATTCTAGCCAAAGATGCTGACTGCTTCATGTATCTTGCATATTCTGTTTTTGTTCCATTTTTTTCTGCTCTCTGGCAGAGTCAGCCAATTCTTCACTGACCCCACATTGAATTTGAGAACTTGTTGGTAAGTGTGGCTCAGTCTCACACAAGGCACTGCATTTATACTTGGAAAACGAAGAATTAACAAGACTGTGGGTCTTTTAAATCAGGACACCATGAATCATAGGAGTTTTATCTTGAAGATCTTTTGTCTTCTGGCAGGGCTTCACTCTAATTACTTGACATTCTAGAATAGGTTTAATTCACAGTGCTGGCACACAGATTCTCATGCCTGAAAAGTAGATCATATATTTGGGTGTAGATGGTGACAAAGCTACCCTTTGATTCTCTGAAGAAAATGAATCAATGCATTTTTTGGCCCTGATTCATGCTTCAAGTTTCTCGTTGAAGTGCAATGCAGGATGCAGCTCTGACTTCTGCCTCCTCCAGATGTGGGCATCCACTCAGAATGTTGTAAAGACCTAGTTCACAATATTTGGGATGGTAGAGGCACCACCACAAAACAGCAGACAATACTTTCACTCTCTCCATTTTCACTTGGCAGTATCTTTAGATTCAAATCTCTTGCAGGAGCTATAAGTTTGAGAGGTGTGACATTGTGATACATAGAAAGGTGAAAAATGGAGCTAGTGATGGAGTTGAGATGATACCTGCAATCAACAACAAGTGGGGGATTTTGTGGGTTATCTTCTTGGCTGGCTGGTTCAAAAGCTGAGAGACAGGTTAACTGATGCAAGGTTTTTGGAGCATGCATTGGGCTGTGGCAAGTTGTGATCCAGTAGAATTGCTACAAATATTTTTGTGTTAACTGCAGCCACCAGAGTCAAATTAGTTAGAGAGTGAATATTGCCCCTGCTTTGCAGCCCCTGGCTAATAAACATCTTAAAAAGTATCTGTTTTTAAATTATAACTTACAGTGGAAGTATTCCACTAATTGCTACCTGCTGAAGTAAAATTTGATTGTTAATCTTTTTTTGATTCAGGCATACAAA
This sequence comes from Carcharodon carcharias, assembly GCF_017639515.1. Lineage (NCBI taxonomy): Eukaryota > Metazoa > Chordata > Chondrichthyes > Lamniformes > Lamnidae > Carcharodon > Carcharodon carcharias. Next base: position 127,422,752 of record NC_054469.1, on the reverse strand, counting down.
ACAGTGGAATGTGTTCAAAGATCAATGGAAACCAGTGCTTCCGAGTTGGAAGGAGTTGAACTATAGTTCTTTCACTGAAACTCATAATTACACTTTGAAAAATTTAACTTCACTTTAGCTGCAGGAAAAAAACATTTTCAGGATTGCAAGCTTTTAATGTAATTGTCATTTTTACTTCTGTTTTTTAGTTTATGATTCACTGCAAAATGTCTCGATTATCAAGCTTCACTGAACTTTAATTAACTGCTTTTCCAGTTTCATTTATTTTTCAATAATATTCTATGTAATACAGTGGATCCAATTTTAACTCATTCAAATCCCATTCACTTGGAGTTAAAATCAGGTCAAGTGAAACTCCAGATTTGATGGCCCAAACTTTATAGTCCCAGGGAGCAGGATGACACTGGAATTTTATGGCCCCTGTGGTCGGGGCGGCATTTGGTAGAGGGGAGTGTTGTGATTTACCAGCCCTGGGGAAGGCCTGCTCGTCAGTAGGCCATTTGAGGCCCATATGTGCCCAATTAATGGTCACTTGAGAGCCTCCTCCCATTGCCGCTGGGATTTTACCCGTGCTGAGAGAGGCCAGTGCCAAGAGCCCAGCCCACCAGGTGAAACCTGCATGAGGGGAGGGTAGAATTCCTACAAATATTTTTGGGCCCCCTGTGGCCATCAGAGCGCCCCCACCCCCACTTTCCATGTAATTCCTCATTGCCCCAATTTCCCCTTCCCCACCACACTAATGATCCTGCCCCCGCACCCCCAGCTGCCTCATCGGGTCAGCAGGACCCCAGGCTTACCTTTAAGTCCAGCTCCATCTCCGCATGTTCCCTCCTGGGCTGCCTACAGTCCCAGTGGTGGCACCACTGCTGATGGCACTGCTGGGACAAGAGAATTGCCAGCCCATTGATTGGTCACCAGCTCTCTGAGGCGGAGCTTCCTCTATGATGGGTTGATAGTCAAGAGTAAACTACTCATGTGGTTTCAATATATTTTGTATTCATTGAGTTGAACACATTCGAAACAAGTGAAGAGGGTACTTAGTAGAGCGTATATGTTCACGACGATATGTTCCCTCAACGTCATTACAATTATACATTTTTTCCCCACCTGGTTGTTGCACTGTAACTGCAAAGCTGAAAAAAGATTTTTTTTTATTCAGAGCTTTCATCTCACTGAGGAGGCTTCAGGCCAATCCACACCCAACAACCTGCTCTGAAAACTCTGCTCACATTTTCACAGCAAAAGAAATTCCACCACCGCAGCTGAGACAATCCACAATATTCTAAAACAACCAACAGCATTCTAAATAAAACAGCCCACAACATTCTAAAAAAATGTCAATCTCTCATACATACTCTCTTATGTACCCCATGGCATATCACAGTTGTCAACTGTGACTTTAACAACTAAGTTTTTCCAACTCTATTGGCTGGACAGAATGATGCTGTACACTACAGGGTAAAAATTCCATTACAGCCACTTATCTTGGTGAGTTTCACTAGAGTTTTTTTCTGCACGTCCTGGCTTTCAGATATAGCTGTTTAACCTTTCCCCCATACATTGACAACAGGACTTTGTTACTGTGTAAATTGCCAACACAAAGAATTTGCTGCTGGCATCTACAAGCATAGCAACAGTCAGTGAATACCCCTTCAGCTTATGGGGAACTGAGAGGTTCCTCCATTGTCCACAGCTCTTTTAATGATATATCCACATTTGTGTGTCAGTATCACTCACTGGAAGCTGGAAGTCCAAGGCTCAATCAATACTGAGACTTGGAGCCGGTCAATATATTTCTGATGAGCTGAGGGCACTGTCACATCTCCAGAGGCAGCTGAATGTTGTATTAACCGCCACAGAGAGAGCAAGCCTAAGAGAGAACAGTTGTTTTTTATTGGTATGGATGGGGAAGCTGTTATAACTCGATGTTAAGATCAACAATCCATTCAAGAGCTTCTGCTGACTCGGTTTGAATAGTTGTGATGCCACCAGGAATGGATCTCTCAGGGCAGGAGTTCAGTATGTGGGCAATAGTCTGACTTGGATGGCCACAGTCACAATTTAAGCTATTCCTCTTGTTCCACTTGTGGAACAAGTGGCCATGTCTTCACTGGCCCGTTCTCAAGCAGTTGAGTGTTCTTCAGATTTTCTGTGGAAGGCTGAAACCTGGGACTTCACCACTCAGGTCAGTTACCAGGTTCTGGTTGGTAGTGTTTGCAGACAACCAGGAGGTGCTCCATACGGAGGTGGGTTTGTCTTCAGTTTGTGGGGTATGGAGTGTGTTGCAGTAGAGACCATGGGATTTCGGACAAGTATGTGGGGGTTTTTTGAGGTCCTGTGTCAATGGGTGTGCTTCGTTGACTGTTGGCAGTGGTGTTCTTTGAGGAAGATGTTTTCCCTGCAGACATCAGGAAGCCACTTGAGCTGTGTTGATCTCAATATCCCAGAAATAATTCTCATGGCTTCCCAGAGGTGAGTACTCAACTGTGTAGCAGTTCCTGAGCCAGGTTGAGCAGCAGGTCTCTGCTGTTGAGTAGGCCAGGGTGAGTGAAGCAGTGCGTAGTGTGTTGGCTCTGCTGCCCCAGGTGGTACCTGCCAGTTTCGATATGAAATTCATTCTAATCTTGACCTTGGCTCCAGCCTTCACATGGTCCTCCTGAAACAAATAAGATGCTCAGGGGGGTTGACAGAGCAGATGCTGAGAACTTGTTTTCCCTTGTGGGAGAATCTAGGACCAGAGGACATAATCTCTGAGTAAGGGGTCGCCCATTTAAAACAGAGATGAGTAGGAATTTCTTCTCTCAGAGGACAGTGAATCTGTGGAATTCTTTACCGCAGAGGGCTGTAGAAGCTGGGTCGTTAAGTATATTCAAGGCTGAGATAGACAGATTTTTAATCAGTAAGGGAATCAAGGGTTATGGAGAAAAAGCATAAAAGTGGAGTTGAGGATTATGAGGTCAGCTATGATCTCATTAAATGGCGGAGCAGACTCGTTGGGCCAAAATGCCTACTTCTGCTCCTATGTCTTTCTTAAGTTTTCCAATCTGAAAACATACAAACTAATGCTATCAAGAAGGCGACTGAACCCTGGCCACCAGGTACTCGATCCAAGCAGTTAAAAACTCACTGGAAAAGAGAACAGTGTCAGAGACCCAGGGTTAAAAGTAGCAATGGGGAGTCATCAGAAGAAAGAGCAAGCGCTTTTGAGAAAAGAGAAATAAAATTAAAGTGTGACTTCAGAGGAAATGGGTAAGTGATTGGTTGGTGAGCATTTTTCTTTTTATCCCTCTAATCTAAGGTACTAAGTTAAACTAGAAAAACTCAGAAATTAAAACATCTAAGATTTAAAGAGAACTAGAGATGAGAGCCAGAGCAGAGATACACAGTGGAAGCTGAGAGCAGAGGCTTAAAAAGAGTGGGATCTTGAGAGTGGAGATTTAAAAACAGCAGGAGCTGAGAGTCAGAGTGGAGATAAAGAGCAGGAGCTGAGAGTGGAAATTTAAAAAGGGTGGGAGCTGAGAGCGGAGATTTAAAAAGTACGAGAGCTGAGAGTCAGAGCAGAGATTTAAAAAGACTGGGAGCTGAATGATCGAGCTGTGTAAGATTAGGCTGTCCTGGAAGTGCAGTGATGTCACAGGACAAGAACATACATATAAACATAAATACAAACATACAAATTAGGAGCAGGGTTTGGCTCCTTGGCCCCTCAAGCTTGCTCCGTCATTTGATAAGATCATGGCTGATCTGATTGTGGCCTCAATTCCGCTATACCCTTTGGTTCCCTTGCCAATCAAGAATCTAATTCAAAACAAAAACAAAAATACCTGGAAAAACTCAGCAGGTCTGACAGCATCTGCGGAGAGGAATACAGTTAACATTTCGAGTCCAAATGACTCTTCATCAGAACTAAGGAAAAATAGAAAAGAGGTAAAATATAAGCTGGTTTAAGGGTTGGGGGAGTTGGGTGGGACAGGTAGAGTTGGATAGTGGGCCAGTGACAGGTGGAGATTGCCAAAAGATGTCATAGACAAAAGGTCAAAGAGGTGTTGACGGTGGTGATACTAGCTAAGAAATGTGCTGATGGTGACATTAAAGGTAGAAAGCAGGACGAGCAAGGTACAGATCGCCTTAGTGGGGGTGGGGTGGGGTGAAGGGATCGAAACAGGCTAAAAGGTAGAGATAAAACAATGGATGGAAATACATTTAAAAATAATGGAAATAGGTGGGAAAAGAAAAATATATATAAATTATTGGAAAAAGAGGGATCGGAAAGGCGGTGGGGATGGAGGAGTGAGTTCATGATCTAAAGTTGTTGAACTCAATATTCAGTCCAGAAGGCTGTAAAGTGCCTCTAACTCAGCCTTAAAAATATTTAGTGACCCTGCCTCCACTGCTTTCTAAGGAAGAGAACTCCACAAACTAATGACCCTCTGAGGGAAACCAATTCTCCTCACCTCCGTCTTAAATGAAAGAATCCTTATTTTTAAACTGAGTTCCCTAGTTCTAATCTCTCCCATGAGAGGAAACATCCCTGTATAGTTGCCTCAGGATCTCATATGTTTTAATAAGATCGTCTCTCATTCTTCTAAACTCCAATGGGTACAGGCTTAACCTATTCAACCTCTCCTCATAAGATAAGCCCTTCATCCCAAAAATTCTCTGGGACCTTCTCTGAACGGCTTCTAACACAATTATATCCTTTTTTGAATAAGGAGACTAAAAATAAAAGTACTCCAGCTGTGGTGTCACAAAGCCTGTACAGCTGCAGTCAAACTTCCCCACTTTAATATTCCATTCCTTTTGCAATAAAGTCATATGGGGTGAGTTTTGAGGTAAGTTTTTAATTTAATCTAAAGTAATCAATTATAAAGTAAGGCTACATTGGATGATTAAAAACTTAAGCCAATTTTATAATTTTTCATATAATTACAATCAGTGCTCAATTCTTAATCAAATCTAAAGGATAAAGTTATAATTAAATTACAAGGGATAGTCACACTAAACAGTTCTGAATTTTGCTGCAAATTAAAATCTAGGGTTTTAAATAATAAGTAAGTAAAACATTTCAGTTAAACCTCCCTATAAAATGAAACGACATTAGCAGAAGAGAAGCAGCTGATTGATGAGTCGCTGGCAGATGAAACTGGACATTGGGTTGCCTTTAAAGAGGAGGCAGTTTGGGTGCAGTCAAGGTATATTCCCACGAAAGAAAGGTAAGGCAGACAAATTCGGAGCTCTCTGGCTGAAGAGATTGAGAGTAAGATGATGCAGAAAAAGGGTGCATATGACAGATGTCAGCTGGACACTGCAATTGAGAATCAGACTCAACAGAGAAGGTTCACAGAGGAATTGAAAAGCTAAGACAAACAAAAAGAGAGGTAAGAGAAGAAACTGCAGCTAACATTAAATGGAATCCAAATGTCTTCTATAAGCATATAAATAATAAAAAGGATTTAAATGGAGGAGCAGGGCCAGTTATGAACCTAAAAGCAGATTTATTCATGGAGGTAGGATCATGGCTGAGGTACTAAGCATCTGTCTTTACCAAGGAAGAAGATGCTGCCCAAGTCATGCTGAAAGAGAAGGTAGTTGAAACACTTATTGGTTTTAAAATTGATAAGAAGGAGGTATTGGCAAGGCTGGCTATACTTAACGTTGGTCAGTCACCAGGACTAAATAGCACAAGCAAACTGAGGAAAGTAAGGGTGGAAACTGTGGAGGCACTGGCCATAATTTTCCAATCCTCCTTAGATACAGGAATGGTGCCAGAAGACTAGAGAATTGCAAATGATTAACCCATGTTCAGAGGGGTGGAGGTGCTGCTGGTGTCATCCAGAGCGCCCAGAGAGGAGCCCGTGTGTCAAAGTGAGGTTGCTTTGGACTTCCCTGCTCACCATTGATGGACGGGCACCCAGCTGGGATGCTGGGTGCCCCATCCATCTCCCACACAGACACTGACCAGCTGAGGTCATTGCCGGTGTGTGGGCTTGCAGGTCCGAGTGCAATCCCCAGGGACCCCTGATTGTGTCCCTGGAGTAGCCTGTCCATGAGAGTTGCCACTCTCTCCATGGAAGAGGCACTGTGCTCGGCCATTAGGGTCAACGCAGTGGTCGTGCTCCACAGGGTCTCCTCGCAAACGGACACCATGGAACAAATTTCCTCATGTATCTCCGCCAGATCCTCCCGCACACCCCACTGGACTTTCAGCATCTGCTGCCTAATGGATGACTCCAGCCCTTGACTGAGCATTGGCCTAGTCTCCAGCAGTACTCCGAATGCCAGTGCACTGGGCACTCTCTGCCTCCGCCTGCACCTCAAGCGAGTGTGAAGTGCCCTCACCAATGTATACCGAGATACTAGGTGGTGATCTTATGCCCATCGAGGTGCTGGTGTCTGCGCTGGTGCCTGCTTGACAGAGCGGGTGTGATGCAGGTGCATGCTGAGCACGGTGATCCTCCGGGGTCAGCGTGGCCCTTCATGGTCCTCATTGCGATCGCCTGCTGTGAACCTAAAAGGGAGAAGAAGGACATGTAATTAGTTTAAGTCATGACACTGTCACTGTGAACACCAGGCACCATGGTGGGACAACGGAGATCTGCATCATGGTGCCCTTGTCTTTCGATTATCAATGGAGACTCCAGATTCAAGGCTTACATCAATATAGAGACTACATTAGAATGGTTGCAATAACTGACATTCTCACCTCTGTGCACTGCACTCTTACCTTCGTCTGGCACCCCAACCTCACTGCGGCCAGTTGATCGAGGTGCATGCTACCTCTCGAGCTCCAGGGCCCCCAGCTCATAGTCGGCGAGGATAAGGAGGTGTGGAGTCCCCCACCAATCTGCTACCTCTCAATATTGTTAAGGGATGCGGTGCGGTGGCCTCTCCCTCCCATCACTGGGTACGAGGGTGTCCCACCTGGCTGCCACTTCCTCCAGGAGGGTTGTGAGGCCCTCATCGGAAAAACGTGGGGCCAGCTGCCCCGCCGACCTCACCTCCTGCCTGCTGTGTTCAACTGCACTGGAATCCATTGAGCGTTCAACGTTCTTCCATGGCTATCTTCCAGGGGCTGCCTGGGCCGCTTTTGAATTGGCTGCCGGGTTGCCAGTGGACCCAGCGGACATCATGCCCTCGCCCTGCCTGCCCCTTCCCCAAATGCCTTTCACACTGGGCAGGCTTTAATTGGCCCGCCAGCGTGAAATCGCAGTCCGTTCCCGATTGCGGGCAGCTTCCCAACTGCCTCCGCCTACCAAGTCCATTTGTCAAGGGCAAAATTCTGCCCATAGACTGGTTGGTGGAATGATCGGTGAAATGGCAGATGATATTTAACACAGTGAAGAGTGAAGTGATTCATTTTTCTAAGAAAAATGCAGACACACAATATATAATAAACAATTCTAAAGTGGGTGTAAGAGTGGAGGGACTTTGGGCTATATGTTCACAAATCATTAAAGATGGCAGGACAGGTTGAGAGAGCATATGAGAATGTGGGCATTATAAATAGGAGCATAGAATACAAAAGGAAAGAAGTTATGATAAACCTGTATAAAACAATGGTTTTCAGAAAGCCGGCAGAGGCCCAACAGGCCAGATAGTCTCCTTCTGTGCTGTAGCCATTCTATGATTCTATTTGGATCAGCTACCTCACTGCTAATGGTCTTGAGATGCATTCTAGGAGGTGATTTTGGGCTAGCAAAGGATCACAGAAGTGCTTTGGAGCTGGGGGGAGCTCTCTTGCTCCCCTGGTTACACATTAAGGGAAGTTAAATTTCAAAAAAATAATAAACTTGTTTGGCCACAACAAGTGCTTGAAGACCTGAGCTGAATTTGTCTGGCATATGCTTTGGTGAATTTTGCTGAGGGGCCTTTTTTAGTAACAAAATATACCAACTTCTCCCCTGACCTACTTTTTATACCATCCTGTCCCTTTGTTGAAGCTGTTCCTTGAAAGCCATCAATGTGATGCAACCTAACAGATTGTATGCCCTATGACATGTTATGATTGCCCTTTTTCACCCTGTGCTCGAATTCCCAGCTGACCCTGGTACTAATTGTTTTTAGCACATTTACAAGAAGACCTTTTAATTAATTTCTTAAAACTTTTAAAAATTCTTATCACTGTATTGAAATTTAATCTTCAACTATGAGCAGAATTTTGCCCTCAGCAGGCGGGGGCTGGTGGGGCGGTCGAGAAGCCGACTGCCACCCGTGATCGGGGCTGGACTGCGATTTCATGCCAGCGAGCCAATTAAGGCCCGCCCAGCGTGAAACATGTGCTTTAGCGCTCATGCTGCCTGTGTGGGGGTTGGAGGAGGGCAAGAGCACAAGTTCGCACATGCGTGCGGGTATGCACTGGATAAACAGCCTGAGGCACAGAGCTGCCTCCGGGAGATGAAGAGTTTTGAAAATTAAAAATAAAGATTTAAAATAAAGAATTAGGATGAAATGTAAATTTTTTTTTTAAATGACGGATTGAAACCTCATCCCACCTGTGGATGAGGTTTTGCAAAAAATGCAAAGGCCACTTGGTAAGGTAAGGTTGGACGGGCAGCAAAAAATTTAATTCAGTTACATTTTTAATGGTCTTAATAGGCCTTTTAATTGTCAGTGGGGGCAATGCTGACCCCCGTGCCCGCCTGCTGACCGAAATATCGCGCGAGTGCTTGCCCGACATTGCGCATCATTTTACATTCAAGCAAGTCGGATGCATGCTCGCCCGCTCAGCGAAAAATCATGCCCTATGGGTCTGATCAGTATAATTTTAAATAACTGTAAGCCTTCTGAATAAGTTAAAAAGATCTGCTTTTGTGTTACACTCATAGTCATTGCATTCGTTGTGAAACGAGACATTACAAGTTTTAAACTAATTAGACACAGTCAATTCTACTGAAACGTCTGAAATCCATAGCTAACACTGTGGCTCAAACTAAAAGAGATCATTCTTTGTTTCTTAGCTTCCTTTCATTTGTGGTAAGTTTCCGTTTGTTTAATTATGAGAGTTTAGCTCAACATGTTGTGAGTTTACCCAACAGCTATAAATCACTTTATAATTCTTGAACTTGCCCAACGAGATTGAGTAATTTCTGTTAGGCGAATGGTATTCAGCATGCCTCCACTTGACTAAAGAAAAATAACTGCTTCTTTGAATGATTCAACATTAGTTTGAGTGACTTTACAGTGTATTTACAATAAGACACATTCTGTTAATCTGTTACTGTAATTTGTAATTCATGATATTGTGTGCTATAAGAATTTGAGCTGAAAGAATAGCTGGGAATAATGTATATTTTCATAAAATATTCTGATTTTGGAAGAAGAAATAGCATTTTTTATTAATTATGCCAGGTATAGAAAAGTAGAATTTACCTGTGTTAAAATCTTATTGTTGAATTTGAAAGATGAATCTTCATCATTCACCACAAGCAAAAATGAAATGTTAGAGTGGTGTTCTTTTAGCTGGAACAAATAGGCTTAATTTAGTCGATTTTGTTATCCATCTGAAGACCGTGCAAACTTGTCAGATTTGTAGACATCCATGTTGTCAAAAGTAAGATCTCATAAAAGTCCCATTAAAAATCAATGGCCTGACTTTTTCAGGTGGCGGGCAAGGTCAGCGGGAGCGAATGTGGTTGGTCACGGAGCGATCACCGCCCTCGATCGGCTCCGCGCTACCATTTTACATGGGCCAACCAATTAAGGCCTGCCCGGCGTAATACGCGAGCGGTAGCGCTTAGCGCTACCTGTGCGGGCGGGGGGAGGAGAGACAGTTGGGGTCAGCGCTCTTTTGCACATGTGCGACAGAGCGCTTCAATCTCCCTGAGGCATGGAGCCGCCTCAGGGAGATTGAATCGCTACTGTAAAGAATGAATAAAAGGTTTAAAAATGTATTTAAACATGTCTCCTCATTTGACTGTGTCGCGTGAGATGGGACATGTTTTTTATATTTATGAATTTTTAAAATTTAATTAATAAAATTAATAAATTTGAATTAATTAATAAAATTAATAAAATCTGCCCGTGGATGAGGTTTCCTAATCTTTTCGCCTGCCTGCCAACCTTAAGGTTGGATGGGCAGTGCTAATAATGACCTTAATCAACTCCTTAAAGGCCTCAATAGGCTGTTTACATATCGGCAGATGCGCAGCCGACTCTGGCATGCGCCCGCCAGTCAAAACATTGCGGGACTGTGCGATGACGTCGGGCCGCATGCCCCACGTCATCACATGTCATTTTAAGCATTGGCATGTTGGGCCCGCCCCCAGACGCTGACTGAAAAATTCTGCCCATTGTTCTGTCTTTTCGCTTTCACCAACTGACTGACCTGCTGGGTGTTCCGTACATTTGTTGAGAAATGAGGAGATGCTTTTCTTTTATACAGTGAGTTGTTCTGATCTAGAATCTGTTTGAAAGGTTGGTGGAAGCAGACTCAATAATAAATTTAAAAAAGGAATTCGGTCTACATGGTTGAAAAGGAGGTATTTTCAGGCTTATGGGGAAATAGCAGTCGAGTTCAGTTTTAGTCACACCATGTATGCAACCTAGATGGTGTAGCCATGGAATCTCCTCTAGGTCTAGCATTTGCTAACATTTTATTGGTTTCCATGTGAAACATGTTTTTGATGGAATGAGACCTAACCTCCTACCCTGTGTATAATATGATAAGTTCTTTGAATCTGCAGTCACATGTAAGGATATCCTTACACACTTTAATGCCCTGCATCCCACACTCCAATTTGCTTTTGAGTCAGAGCAGCCTAACGCACTCCCATTCCTCAATGTTCTAATTCACAAATCTACTCATGGGTTCTCCACTTCTTTCTCTAGCCAATGTACACTTTGGGATTCATTTTGCTCCACGTGATATAAGATTGACCCTATCAGCAACCTTGCAAATAGGGCCGTAGCCATTTGTTCATCTTGCAAGCTTGATGTGGAAATAGAGCGCATCAAAGCTACCCTGTGGAGCGATGGCTATCCTGATCAGATCATTGTTGCTGCACATCACTCAAAAATTCGCAAATGGGGCAAAGGCTACCACTGTCAGACCTGAAAATTGCCTGGCCTATGTGAAATTACTTTGGAAAGGCAAAATATCTCAAAAATTTGAACAACAGGTTAAAGAAGTAATTTCCCTGCAGTGGCTATGCAAATGGTATTTTCCACTAACAGGATGATGCCATCTGCCCAAAAAGGTGTTCTGCCTACCACACAATTCAGCAACATCATGTATCATGTATGTGATGTTAAGTATGTAGGCTGTACATTCCAGCAATTGGTAATCAAATCAAATGGCATATTCCTTCAGTTGTTTGAAAGACAGAGTAAAGACCGTACACAATCAGCCGGTACTTGCAAAAGCTAAAACAAAATGTGCACTGTATATGTGATTCTGCGATTGATAGTCCTCGCTGAACAAGCTTGAGTGTGCTAACAGCTACACTAAGAATCAATTTAAGATAATCAGTCAAGCTTGTCACGTGACTCATTTATGCTTGCTAGAAGCAACATAAATTTATACACAGGGTCCCACCCCCTGTAAACAAAAGGAATATGTTCAAGCCTTGTGCCATTTTTGAATTACTAGGAAGCTTGGGAGCCTGGTTTCCCCTTTGCTTTCCCCATGGCAACACCTCAGCCAATCAGAATCAACTTGCCAACCAATCAACACTTTTTCTCCTGTGGTATAAATTGTTGTGATTATTTGAAATTTGGCATTCAAGATGACAGGCAACATGTCTCTCTTTTCAACAAATTCAAATTCTATACTAGCAGTAGCTTATTTTAAGTCCTGTATGTTCTCTCTCTTTACAACTTGATAATGTATAAACCCTTTAAAATATTTTTTCCTAATTACTCAGGCATTGATAACTTGATGTGCGTTGTAACGGGTCAAAAATGAAACTATGAGTTACTTTGCTTGCATTACATTCCTTTGATCTCTTAATGTTGGCAAAAGCCTGAAAACATTTCAGCAAAGATAATTTAATGAGGTATTTGGACGTAATATTTACAATAATTGCCAGCAACAGAACCTTAATTGGCAATCAAGTGCCTAAAAATATCAAGAAAAATAAACAAATTACTGGTAAGCAATTCTGATTTCTGTGAAAATAAATTGATAATAAATTTTAAAAAAAACTGTAACCATGAAATACTTAACTGCATGTAAACTTTGATGCATGTGCCTGAATGACTACAATAGTGGATCTAAATTCTTATAGTATAGCATTGCCAATTAGTGTTTCATGATGGTGTTTGCCTAAAATGTGAAACCATGTTATTTATAAAGACCATTTTTTAAAATTAAAATATTATTTCCATTACGGTCAGAACCTCAATGCAATTTATTGAGCTTGTTTGGGCGTTACAAATTTCAGTTCTGCTCTAGACAATTCCCTGGATTGAATAGGCGAATTTTCACAGAGTGGTGGAGGTGGGAAGAGGTGATGGGTGTGCCCAACAAATCACGCTGCCAAACAGGTGACAGATTCCCAATGCGGTTCCAATGCACTGCGATTATTGAAAAGGAATCGTGAAGCAGCAAAACCCCAAAAATGGCAGCTTTGTTGTAATTGAGCATGCAAATGAGATACTTGTCAACTCATTGAAAGGCAGTTTGCAATTTTGGAGAAGAGGCATGGGAAACACACAGGGTTTCAATCCTCTCCATGGAGAGGAAGCAGCATCACAGCGGCAAGCTGGGTAGACATCAGAACTGGAGACTCCTTTCATTGTGGAAGATGCCACTCTAAAATTCAGCCACATCCCAGGCAGTGCCCCCTACTGTAGGGGGCTTTCTTCCTCATGTCCATGGCCCTAATTCTTTCGCCCCTCTTATTTACCCCTTTTGTGGCCAGTAACCGGCAATGGAGTCTCCCTGTATACTTCAGCAGCACCCACCTCTGATGTTGGGGCTGCTGATATGTTATTGCTGGATGGGCTCCTATTGGCCCTCCAATCTCAGGGGGCTGCCCACCATCCTTAATTGGATGAGTCTTCTGGTGGTGGCCACTTAATTGGCTGCCTCCTCCAAAATCACCCCCTGAAAGCGCCGCCAGCAAATGGGTTCCCAGCCCACACTTCATCCAGACCCAGGAACAAAATTCCTGCCCAAAATCTCTGATCTCTCTCATAAATGCTCCCCAAGTCTCGTGTGATTAGGAGTTCATTTTCACCACCTAATATTTAGTTAGCGTGACTGGGAGGATAGTAGCAAAGAGACATATTGTAAGAACTGTTTACTATAAACTCACCCATGCCCTGGTATGCTTCCCCAATCTTCCATGTGATAGACTGATTAAACCTTAATTTAATTTCATCCCATGTCATATAAAAGCAACACTGCAATGTCCCTATTATTTACTGTGGAATCTGCTTTAAATGCTATTCTCTAGATTCATGTAGAATAGAGCAGCTCTAGGACAAAAATTTGTGTATGACAACCATAGAGGAATCTCACTGCTTGTGATAGCTGGTAAGATTCTAACAGAAGTTGTACTCACCAGAAGAGTAAGCCAGATAGCAGAACATGTACAGCCAGAAAGTCAAAGTGGGTTCAGGAAAGTCAGAGACACTTGTGACATGATCTTTACTCTTCAGCAAATACAAGAGAAATGCAGTGGAAAACAGATAGGACTCTGCTGTGTCTTTGTTGACCTGATGAAGACCTTTGGCACATAAATAGAGAGGCCTTATGGAAAGTCTTAGCCAAACCTGTATGTCCTGATAAAGCTATAAACCTGATACAGCAATTTCACAATGGAATGACAGCCAGAGGCACTGACTGTGGCGAATACACTGACCTCTTTGATGTAACAAGTGGTATGAAACGGGGTGTGTCATGGCCTCTGTGCTCTTCAATATATTCTTTGCTGCCTTGCTTTCTGGGGCATTTCATGGAAACGTCGATGGAATATACATCCAGTTCAAACAGATGGCAATCTCTTCAACCTGAGATGACTGAAATCCTCAACTAGGGCATCAGAGATGATGATACGGGAATTGCTGTTTGCCAGTGACTGTGCCCTTGTGTCACACTTCAAGGATCATGGACTGTTTTTCAAAAGCAGCTGATGACTATGGGCTACCCATCATCTTAAAGAAGACAGAGATGCTCCACAAACCATCACCAAATTCTGTCTATACCCCACCTTCTATAACTATCAATGACACAGCCTTGAAGGCTGTAGTAAGTTCAGCTATCTCAAAAGCACAATCTGCAGGAGTATCTGTGTTGACAGCAAGGTGGCAAATCAAAATCCCCAAGCAAGCTCATCATTTGCCTGTTTACGCAAGAGACTGTGGAGGAAACGAGGTATCAAACTCACAAGAAAACTCCGCCCCCCCACACACACACCTTAAACCAGCTTATATTTCAACTCTTTCTTGGACTCGAACGCAAGTTCTGTCGAAGGGTCATGAGGACTCAAAACGTCAACTCTTTTCTTCTCCGCCAATGCTGCCAGACCTGCTGAGTTTTTCCAGGTAATTCTGCTTTTGTCACAAGAAAACTTGCTGTGTACAAAGCTGTCGTAATACCTACCCACCTATGGCCCAGATTTTCGCTCCCGGTTCCATTGCACAGAGATCGGAGAATTTCCAGTCTGCAAGCCCAAACTTTAAACATGGCCGCCCACAGGTGGGTTCCAAATGTAGGAGGGTGGGCTGAATTGTAAGTTGGGCCCGCTGCCCCGTAATGAACGCAGAGGCTGCCGGGTGCACAGTCGGGCTGGGCGGAAGGCCTGTCTCTATGCTCCGGCACTGTGATTAATTAAATTTAAGAAAAGAATAAAACAGAAAATGACCCTCACCCCTCACTTTCCCTCCCCCCCACCCACTCACTTCCCATGCCCCATCCATGCCAGCCTATAACACCACAGGCCACCCCCCACCCACCACTCCCATGGCCTCTCATACCCCCATAGCAACCCATGTCCCTCTATCCATGCTCAGGGTCCCTCATACACCTATTCCTACCTATGCCTCTCTATGTCCCCTTATACTCCCTATTTCCTCCCATCCCCAAGGCCCTTTATAGCCCCTATACCAACTTAGTGCCAACTCATGCCAAACCATGCCCACCACCCTTTTCCCTTACCCCCTCCATGTCAACTCATCTAGTATCCTTTGACAGTTCCTTGACAGATTTGACAGTTCTTTCCTGCTTAACAAACCCTTGACAGCTTGACAGTCCCAATGAGCTTATACTCTTTTTAAGCACAATCATGTTTACTTTTAACAATCCCAAAGGGTGCCTTACCTCCCCCAAAGGGTGCCTTACCTCCCCCAAAGGGTGCTTTATCTCTCCACAAGGGTGCCTTATCTCTCCCAAAACTATCCAGGGACTAGTTCCAAAGGGGTACCTTAGCTCTCTGAAGGGGTACCCCTGGCTATCCAAATGAATCCACTAAATTGAGACCGGCTCTTACCTGGTTTAATTTGCACATTTCGGGCTTCACACTCCTGGCCTACGACAATTATACTTCAGTGGAGCCAGCTGATGATTTAAATGGCCAGCTGCTGTCATAAGACCGTAAAACGTGGGAACAGAAGTGGGCCATTCATCCCATCGAGTCTGCTCCGCCGTTCAATGAGATCTGATCTGATAATCCTCAACTCCACTTTCCTGCCTTGCCCCCATAAACCTTGATTCCCTTACTGATTAAAAATCTGTCTATCTCAGCCTCGAATACACTTAACGTCCCAGCCTCTACAGCCCTCTGCGGTAAAGAATTGACTACTCTCTGAGAGCAGAAATTCCTCCATCTCTGTTTTAAATGGGTGCCCCCTTACTCTGAGATTATTGCTTCTGGTCCTAGACTCTCCCACAAGGGGAAAACAACCTCTCAGCATCTACCCTGTCAAGCCCCCAAGAACCTTAAATGTTTCAATAAGGTCGCCTCTCATTCTTCTAAGCTCCAATGAGTACAGGCCCAACCTACTCAACCTCTCCTCATAAGAAAATCCCCCCATACCCGGGATCAACCTAATGAACCTTCTCTGGACTGCCTCCAATGCCACTATATCTTTCCTTAGATAAGGGGACAAAATTGTTCACAGTATTCTAGGTCTGGTCTAACTAGTGCCTTGTATAGCTTAGCAAGACTTCCCTATTTTTATACTCCATTCCCTTTGAAATAAAGGCCAACATTCCATTTGGCTTCCCTATTACCTGTTGAACTTGTATGTTAGCTTTTTGGGATTCATGCACAAGGACTCCCTAATCCATCTGTGCTGCAGCCTTCTGCAGTCTTTCTCCATTTAAATAATTCCAAGCTCCTCTATTCCTGCCAAAGTGCATAACCTCACATTTTCCCATATTATATTCCATCTGCCAAGTTTTTGCCCACTCACATAACCTGTCTATATCCCTCTGTAGACTCCTTGTGTCATCCTCACCACTTGCCTTTCCACCTATTTTTGTGTCATCCACAAACTTGGCAAAAGTACATTCACTAAACCCATCTAAATAATTAATATATGTTGTAAAGAATTGAGGCCCCAGCACTGATCCCTGTGGTACTCCACTAGTTACAGATTGCCATCCCGAAAATGCCCCCCTTATCCCAACCCTCTGTCTTTTATTAGTTAGCCAATCCTCTATCCATGCTAATATACTTCACCCAACACTATGGGCTGTTTTCTTATTAAGTAACCTTATTATGTGCAGTACCTTATCGAATGCCTTTTGGATATCCAAATATATTATATCTGCTGGTTCCCCTTTATCTATCCTGCTTGTTACATCCTCAAAGAATTCTAATAAATTTGTTAGGCATGATTTCTCCTTCAGGAAGCTGACTCTGCTTGATTAGATTATTTATTTATAAATGCTCTGCTATTACATTCTTTAGAATAGACTCCAACATTTTCCCAATGACAGATGTTAAGTTAAAAAAATGAAAATAAAAACAAAAAACTGCAGATGCTGGAAATCCAAAACAAAAACAGAAATACCTGGAAAAACTCAGCAGGTCTGGCAGCATCGGCGGAGAAAAGCAAAGTTGACGTTTCGAGTCCTCATGACCCTTCAACAGAACTAAGTAGAAATAGGAAAGATCTAAAGTTCTTAAACTCCTTCCTCCACCCCAACCCCCTTTCCATTTCTTCCCCCTCCCTTTTGTTTTTTTCCAATAATTTATATAGATTTTTCTTTTCCCACCTATTTCCATTATTTTTAAATGTATTCCACCCATCATTTATTTCACCCCACCCCCACTAGAGCTACCTTGCTTGTCCTGCTCTCCACTCTTAATTAGCACATTCTTTTAGATAATATCACCACCTTCAACACCTCTTTGTTCTTTTGTCTGTGACATCTTTTGGTTATCTCCTCCTATCACTGCTTGCTTGTCCCAACAACCCCACCCTCCTCCCCCCCTTAAACCACCTTATATTTCACCCCTTTCCTATTTCTACTTAGTTCTGTTGAAGGGTCATGAAGACTCGAAACGTCAACTTTGCTCTTCTCTGCCGATGCTGCCAGACCTGCTGAGTTTTTACAGATGTTAAGTTAACTGGCCTGTAGTTACCTGGTTTTTGCCTCCCTCTGTTTTTGAATCAGGATGTTACATTGGCTGTTCTCCAATCCTCTGGGACTTTTCCAGAATCTAACAAGATTACTACCAGTGCATTCACTATCTCTGCAGCTACTTCCTTTAATATCCTAGGATGCAACCCATCAGGTCCAGGGGACTTATCGGCCTTTAGCCCCATTAGTACTAGTACTTTTTCTCCAGTGATAGCTATTGTATTTATTTACTCCCCCAATTTTGCCCCTTGATTATTTAGTATTTTTGGTATGCTATTAGTGTCTTCTACTGTGAAGACTGATACAAAGTATTTATTCAACTCCTCTGTTATTTTCGGGTTCCCCATTATTATTTCCCCAGCCTCATGCTCTAAGGGGCCTATGTTCACTTTGGCCTCTCTCTTCCTTTCTATATATTGAAATAAGCTCTTATTGTCTGTTTATATATACTTGCTAGTTTACCCTCAAAGTTTACTTTCTCCTTTTGTAATTTTTTTTGTTGATTTTTAAAACGTTCTCAATCCTCTGGTTTAGCACGAATCTTTGCCACATTGTATGTTTTTTCTTTCGATTTGATACCGTCCTTAACTTCCTTGGTTAACCATGGTTGGTTTATCCCCTTCCTTGAATTCATCTTCCTCACTGGGATATGAACTGTTGAGAGTCATGAACTGTTTTCTTAAACATCTGCCATTGTTCATCAACTGTCTTTTCTGCTAAACTGCTTTCCCAGTCCACTCCAGCCAACTCTGCCCTCATTCCATTGTAATTACCTTTATTTAAGTTTAGCACAATTGTTCCCGACCCAAGTTTCTCATTCTCAAACTGAATGCTAAATTCTACCATATTATGGTCACTCTTTCTGAGGTGGTCCTTTACTCTGAGATCATTTATTAAACCTGCCTCATTATACATTACCAGATCCAAAATAGCCTAATCCCTCGTTGGTTTCACAACATATTGTTCTTGGAAACTGTCCCAAATACGGTCTATGAATTCTTGCTCGTGTCTACCTCTGCCAATTTAATTTTCCCAATCTACATAAAGATTAAAGTCCCCCATGATTAACGTACTGCTTTTTGACATGCCCTCATTATCTCCTGATTTGCTCTCTGTCCTACAATATAGCTAATGTCAGTGGCTCTATAGACTACTCCCACCAGTGTCTTCTTCCCCTTGTCATTTCTTACCTCCACCCATATGGATTCTACATCTTCCAATCCAAGATCTTTTCTTGCTGTTGTACTTATTCCATCTCGTACTAACAAAGCTACCACACCATCCTTTCCATCCTGCCTGTCCTTTCGAAAAGTCACATACCCGTGAATATTTAGTTCCCAGCTTTGATTCCCTTGTAAGCATGTCTCCGTAATGGCTATAAGATCATACCCATTAACTCCACTTGTGCTGTTAATTCATTTATTTTGTTCCGAATACTATGGCCAAAATTTTTGGCTGCTCACGCAGTGACGTCAGGTGTGCGTCCCGATGTCATCGCAAGTCATTTAGATTTTCAGTTCGACAGGCGCGCAGCCAAGCCAGCTGTGTGCCCACCGAACTGTCAAAGGCTTTTTAAGGCCATTTAAAAACTAATTAAACTAATAAACTAAGCTGCCCGTCCAAACTTAATGTTGGCGGGCAGGCGAAGAGCCCAGGTGACCTTCGCATTTTTCATGGAACCTCATCCACGGGCAAGATGAGGTTTCATGAAGTGTTTATAAATTGAATAAAAATTTTCATTGACACTGTCATATGAGGGGACATGCCTTAAAATTTTTTCTTTTCTTTATTTAAATTTTTTAAACTTAAACTAATCTCCCTGAGGCACAGAGGTGCATCAGGGAGATTTCTACGCTCTTGGGCACGCATGCGCGAATGAGTGCAGGCCCCAACTCAAGGAATTTCCCCCCCCCCCCCACCAACACACAGGAAGCGCTCATCACTTCCAGGTGCACATCATGCTGGCCGGGCCTTAATTGGTCCGCCCACGTAAAATGACGGCGCAGACCTGATCGGGGGCGTCAATCGGGTCCACACCCGCACCCGCACAACCCCCCCAAAGAGGGGCGAATTCTCCCCTATGTGCATTTAAGTAAAGAATCATTAATTTTGCCTTTTTACCATTTTGGCCCCCTTTGACCCTATTTGCTGCCTTTTTTTAATGTTTGTCACTCTGTCCTTTCCTGGTCATACTCTGGGTATCATTACCTAAATAGCTGCCCTGCAAGGCTGCCATATCCTTTTGCTTTGTAAGCCTATGTATTCCCTCTCCAGAATCCTTCCCCGCTCTATTTAGTTTAAGGCCCTCTCTACAGCCCTAGTTATTAGGTTCGCCAGGACACTAGTCCCATCACAGTTCAAGTGAAGCCCATCCCACTGGAACAGCTCCCTTCTACCCCAGTACTGGTGCCAGTGCCCCACTAACTGAAACCCATCCCTCCCACACTAATCTCTGAGCCAGGCATTTAACCCTTTGGCTTTATTTACCCTATGCCAGCTTGCCTGTGTCTCAGGTAGCAATCCTGAGATTGTTACCTTGGAGGTTCTGCTTTTTAATTTAGCTCCTAACTGTTCAAATTCTTTCAGCAGAACCTCCTTTCTAGTCCTGTCAATGTCACTGGTAGCAACATGGACGACAACAACTGGATCCCTCCCCTCCCACTCCAAATTCCTCTGCAACCCTTAGGAGATGTCCTTAACCCTGGCACTGGGCAGGCAAACCAGCCTTCGGGACTCATGCTCATGGCTGCAGAGAACAGTATCTATCCCCCTAACTATACTGTCCCCTACCACTACTACGCTCCCATTTCCTCCCCGCACTTGAACGGCTCCCTGTACCATGGTGCCGTAGTCAGTTCGCTCATCCTCCCTGCAGTCCCTGCCCATAAACCACACATGTGCATACCCCAGCCTGACTCCATTCCCTTCCCCAGGAAAATGGAACATGCTGTGTTCAGGGCGGGTCTTAGAATTTCTGGCCATTTCCAGGATTTTCACCATGGCAAAGTGACCTTGACGAAAATCTGGGCCTATGGGCTGTATTTTCTGGTCAGTGAGCGGGGGCGGGGCCTGCTAGCCGATACGCAAAATGACATGGGGTGACGGGTGGAACTCCCGACATCACCCCGCGCCATTTACATTTTCAGATCGGCGGGGGCACAGCTGAGTTGGATGCGCACCCGCTGACCTGTCAACGGCCTATTAAGGCCATTAAGAAAGTAATTGAAGTAACTGGTGCACCTGCCCGTCCATCCTTTAGGTTGGTGGGCAGTCCGGGAGTCCAGGGGGCGGGTTTCTGAAAAAGCATGAAACCTCATCCACGGGCGGCATGAGGTTTAATGAGGGATTTTAAAATTTCAGAGTGTGTTAAAATAAAAGTTATGGACATGTCCAAACTCATATGACAGTGTCACATGAGGGGACATGGCAGTGAAATTTTTTCATCATCTTTATTTAAAGTTTCAAGTCTGAGCCGATCTCCCTGAGGCAGCACTTTGTCTCAGGGTGATCTGTGCGCTTTTTCGTGCATATGCACGAAAGAGCACAATCCCGGCTCAGGGAATCCCCCCCCACCCCCCTGCCCACACAGGAAGCGCATATCGCTTCCTGACGCACATCACGCTGGGCGGGCCTAAATTGGTCCATCCACGTAAAATGGTGGCACGCCCCCAATTGGGGGCATTGATCGGGAACCCGCCGCCCACGCCCACTCCAGCACATCCCCTTTATATCTGTAAGACATGGACTACCAACTCCAGATATATTAAGCAGCTGGACAGGTTCCACATGAGATAAATTTGGAACATTGTAGATATCAAATAGGAGGACAAAGTTCCCAACACTGAGGTACTTCAAACAGCAGAAATATCTGGAATTGAAGCACTCATCATTAGATCCCAGCCCGATGGAGCAGACATATAGTACGTATGACTTATGATAAAATCCCTAAGATTTGTTTTCACAACTTAAATTTGGACACCATCTGCAAGGTAGGCCAAGATTAAGGTTCAAGGACTCCTTGAAAACAAACCTTAAGAAATGTAATATGTTCACCACAGACTTGGAGAAAAATGCATAAAAAAGAGCTGCCTGGGGAGCAGTCTCAAGAGGTGGTATAACTCCCTTCAAGCAGCAAAGAATACAGACAGCTAAGCACAAAAGACAAGCTAGGAAGACTAGACAGTCCCAACAAAGACAATACATCCTTGCCCACACCGTGGAAAGCCATGCAGGTCTGTATTCAGGCTCCAAAGCCGAGTTAGAATGCACAACAGATGGCTCTATGCAGTCAAGTTACAGCCATCTTTGATAAAGAAGGGAAACTGACATCAACAACGACTGATTGACTTTGTTTGACCAAAGTGTTCATCATCTCTTGGATGATTAGAGAAGCTCACATGAGTGCATTGGCGAATTCATGGTGAACAGTTCATATAATAGATCTGCCTTATTGCTATCATCTCCTGAATCAGACTAAATAAACATAAGGTGGCTAAGCAATACTTTCATTTGATCAGTCTTTTCATCAAATCAGATGAAGACCCACTCTTCTTAAGATGGAATGGCCCAAACCCATTGTTACCTTGTTCATCAGATCCTGATCTCCAATGTATATTTTTCTGCTGCTTTGTCTCCACCCTGGACAAGAGGTTGAGGGCATAAGTTCATGGGTTGGCCAGTACAGCTATATAGTAATTTGGCTAACACTCCATCCATGGTACTTCCAAGCCCCCAATCCACCGCCCACCCTCCAAACCCCAGGACATAGGCCTTCAACAACCAACTCCTGGGGGAGAATTTTCCCCATGTCGGGCGGGCCATGTAGGAGTGGGCGCAGGCGGTTGTGGATCCAATCACTGCTGGCAATCAGGACCGCGCTGCCATTTTATGCGGACGGGCCAATTAAGGCTCGCCCAGTGTGTTTGCCGGCTCTCGGGGATGGCGGGAGGGAGTGGGCAGTGACGAATCAGCAATCACCGCTGGGTCCAAAGCTGACCTGGCAGCCTGTTTAAAGGCCAAGCTGCAGCCACTCCATGGCTGCTGTACATGGCCAAAGGTCGGGGCCAAGGCACATCCAGGCTGGCCATGCAGGAAGGTAGGGAGGATGATCCATTTGCACCAAGGTTTTCAGACGAGTGCCTTGCTGCCATCCTTGAGGAGGTGGCAGCATGGCAGGAGGTGCTTGTCCCCCAGGACGGGCGGCGGAGGGCACTCCACTTGACCAAACGTGCGTGAGAGGAGGTAGCAGAGGTCATGAGCTCCCATGACGTGGTGTGGCGCTAGCAATTCAATGACCTGCTGCGCACGGGAAAGGTGAGTAGCATGTGGGCATCCTTCACTTCACCCATCGTGCAAGCTTTTCCCCCCTGGCGCCCCCCACCCCCCCCATGTCTGACTGGCCTGAATGCAATGAATCATTGACAGCATGTGTCATAGAAACATAGAAAATAGGAGCAGGAGTAGGCCATTCGAGCCTGCTCCACCACTCATCATGATCATGGCTAATTATCCAACTCAATAGCCTGCTTCTGCTTTCTCCCCATACCCTTTGATCCCTTTCGCCCCATGATGAAACGTGCAAAGGCACCGCTGAGATTTGAACTCAGGATTATCCTGTTTACTCGGCAGGCGCTTTCACCAACTAAGCCATGGCACCTCGCTCTGAAAAAGAACCTTCAGCTGGCGAATCAGACCGCAGTTTTCAGAAAGTTCCAATTGATATCCATATAAAGCGACCATGACAGGACTTGAACCCACAATCTTGTGATAGCATGATTACAAGCACTGAAGTCAAACGACTTACCCATTAGGCTACGCAACTATTACACTGCCTGCATGTCCTTTGCTGGGTGGACCAACAGATATTCGGTATGCGCTGGTCAGCCTGAAAGGGTTATGATGAGATGTGTTCTGCACCCGCAGTATGTGGTAGACTGACACCCACACGACTGTGGTGGGGGCAACCTGGAGGATCTGCACCCAGGTGCACTGCTCGAACTCCAGGACATGTGGAAGTCAGGTTGACAACATGGTGGGAGGTGACATTCAAGGTGGCGTGACACAGATAGATCTTCTGCCCCCTGCGCCCCACGTCATTGTGCCTCCTTACTACGGCAGATTAAACTGTGTGCTCCCAACTGTGATGAAGGCAGCATGTGGCCAAGGTGGGGGGTGGGTGGGAAGGACACACCTGGCATGAGGACTCGAAACGTCAACTCTTTTCTTCTCTACCGATGCTGCCAGACCTACTGAGATTTTCCAGGTAATTCTGTTTTTGTTTTACACCTGGCATATTTGTGTGAGTGCTGGGCAGCAGCCAGGGAAGGATGCCCTGCACCCCTGCAATGGGCAACTGGGCTTTGGGTGGGCCGGCCGCGAGGAGATTGACAGTGCAAGTATCACTTATCAACGCTCTTTTCTCATTTTCAGGAGAAGAATTCTCACAATATCGCCAAGCGGCTGAGGACTGGTGGTGAGCCAGCCCACGTTTTACTGCTTAGCCATTTCGAACAGGAGGCCCTTAACCTGGACAGGCACCACACACCCAGGTCCACTGGAGGCGGAGAGGCTGAGGTTCCACGGGCAGGTATGTGTGGCCAGCACTCACATCACCAATAGTTCCCCAAATCCATGGCAGTGCTGATTGTTGAGTGAGTGACATAACCAACATGGCTTGCCCATTGCGTGTGGAATAATGAGCACGTGATGATCTGGGGGACAGACATGTACATTGACATTTTCCACAGGTTAACTGATCGAATTTCCTTACTCTTCCTTTCAGCATCAGTGATGCAGGACCTGGACCCAGTGCAGCAGGACCCCCTCTGGCACCTGAGGGTCATGAAATTACAACATCAGAAGTGTCACACCATCACTGCCAGGCAGGCACCAGCGCAGATACTGGCACCTCTGCGGGCTTCAGATCTTTGGCTAGTGTCCCAGGTCACAGCTGTGAGGTCACTTCACAGTCACTTGAGGAATTGGTGGAGACAGAGAGTGCCGATGGCGCCAGCAGTCGAAGGACTGTAAGGGCCCAGGCACATGCGCAGTCCATGGCTGATAGCAAGCCTCTGGAGTCATCTGCAATGCAGCCAACTCATGAGATGCGGCCAGTTGTGCGGGTGGAGATACATGAGGCTGTGCTTGGCTTGGGTCAGTGGTGCAGGAGTCTATGCGGACCATAGCCGATGCATTGAGCCTCATGGCTGATCACCAAGCTTCCTCCATGGAGAGAGGGGCAACTCTCATTGAGAGGCAGCTCCAGGGACAGGATCAGGGGTTCCTGAGTTTGCGCTCAGACCTGTAATCCCTCACAGGGGCATTGACCTCAGGTGGTCAGTGCCTGTGTGGACGGTGGTTTGGGCACCAGGTATCCCACCTCGGTGCCCATCCATCTACGGTGAGCAGGGAGGGCTAAATGGACCTCACGTTGGCAGAGTAGCTGCCTGTCGTCTCTGCTGGCGCCTCTCACGGTGCTCCAGATGAGGGCGGGAGCTCCTCCACCCCTCTGCCAGTGACTATGGCACCCAATGAGGCTGCAACTACTGGGGAGATGCCAGCTGCGGAGCTCGCAACTCCCCTCCATCGCAGGGCCAGCACAGGCTCCACGGGCCAGAGGACGTCCGCCAAGGTCATCGAGGCCAACAAGACAGCAGAGAGAGCAGGCTGTCTCAGGTGGCAGTGCCAGCGAGGGGTCACCACAAAGACGTAGCACCCACAAATGTAAAACAAAAGTACCTTAGGCACACCCCGGATTCATCACTGGTGGTTTTTTGTTGGGTCCCCATATGAGTTCCTTCTGATTGTGTGTGAAATGCAACACCGTTTTATTTGTGGGTTTTTTTGGAGACTTCTGTGAAACCTTTAAATTAATGTTGTCAAACACGGCTGGAGGAACCTCTTTTCTTGGGCAAGTGGATGTATTGCTGAGATGTTATGAGTGATTTGTGTGTCATTGACATTTATTGACTGGGCCCATTGTCACTGCTCCTATCCTGACAGATTCAGCCCCAAGGTCTCCAGGACGGGCCAGGCTTGTGTTGGAGATCCATATGTGGTGTGCTTCGTAAAGGTTCTTTGGATTAGAGCATCCTGGGTGTCCTTGCCTCCTTGGAGTATGGCCAGGTCATTTCCTCATCATTTCCTGTGCCTGCTCATCCTCGGACTCACTGCTGGACATCGTATTTAGCCGCAGCCACTCCATCGACATCTTCTGCCCCCACAGCGTCCCCCCTTTGCAGCGCAAGATTGTGGAGAGCACAGCATGCAACCACTATTAGCAACACTCGACCTGTGGGGTACTGGAGTGCACCCCCTATTGGTCCAGGCACCGGAAATGCGTTTTGAGAAGACCGATGGGTCTCTCCATCTCAGCCCTTATGGAGGCATGGCTCCTATTGTACCGCTGCCCGGCCTCTGTTCTTGGATGATGGAGAGGCGTCATATGCCACCTTCTGAGGGGATAGCCCTTATCATCCAGCAGCCATCCAACTAGCCAGGCTGGAGCACTGAAGACCCCTGAAACCTGGGAGTGTCTGAGGATGTAGGCATCGTCGGAGCTGCCTGGGTACCTTGCACAGACTTGTAGAATCAGAATCCTATCTGCACTGTCATGAAGTGGAAGCCCTTCCTGTTGAGGAAGGCACCGGGCTCACCTTTTGGTGCCTTCTGGCCATATGTGTGCAGTCTATAGCACCCTGGATGTGGGGGAAGCCAGCAATCGCCACGAAGCCTCTGGCTCCTTCTGTCTGGCTTGCCTGGTTCCAACCGTAGTGGATGAAGGTCAATGCACATGTGAACAGAGCATTTGTGACCTGCTTGACACAAGTGTGGACAGCTGATTGGGAGATACCGCAAAGATCATCCACCGAGCCCTGGAAAGAGCCGGAGGCATAGAAGTTGAGGGTAGCTGTGACCTTCAGAGCCACTGGCATGGGATGTTCACCCACACAGTTAGCTGAGATCTCTGGACCAATCATGGGACAGATATTGTTGACTGTCTCCTTTGACAGACGGAGCCTCCTTCAGCACTGCACCTCAGACATATTGAGGTAGCTGCATTGCCTTCTGTATATCCTGGCAGCAGGATATTGGCATCTTCTGCGATCCCTTCCACCTTGGACTACCTCTTGGTCCTGTCCTCCCAAACGTGGCTCCCCTGGAGGCTGAATATGCACTCCTGGCCCCCTCCCCCTTCTAGCCCTCCCTCCTCAGATGAGGTGCCTCCAGTGGAGAGATCATCTACCATTTCCAGGCTGAGGGAGGCTTCCTGAAACCTACAAACCCCAAAACAAATGCTCACTGAAAAGTGCTGACCTGAAGGTTATGAGTCCAGTCCAAGTGGCTGCTATGCATTTGGAACTTTTCCACCTCACACAGGCAAGTTTCACTAACTTTTAAACATTAACTGTCAAATCTGTAGAATCGCAAGCCCACCGAGCCGCCTTCTCCCGCCCGTGGATGAGCTTCATGTAAATTTCTGCTAGCTGCCTGCCCATTGCACCTGTGCAACGAGCCGAAGATCGCACAGACAACGCGAAATCCCCATCAATTTGAGCTTCAAGGGCCTTAAGTAGCCCGTTAATTAATGGCAGGCGCGCAGCAGACATCGTCGTGCGCCCACCCACCGAAATATCGTGATGGCTTGTGGTGATGTTGGGATGTCCTGCCCCCACATGCCAACAGAAAAATTCTGCCTCTGCTTGCACAATGAAGAAGCTATCTTAAAACAATGAGCTAGGATGGTTCTCAGGAAAGATTTGACAACCTGCTATTGTTTTATGAGAAGACAGATCATATTCCATAAGCTGGTCCATCTTGTTTTAATATACTCTTCTCCTCCCAGCTTCATGCTGTAGATTAAATTTGTAAACTCTGGTGAAAGAAATTTGATTTAAAAGTAACATTGCAATGTAATTCATACCTAGATCTTCCATGCCAAAAAGATTGTGCTTCCCATAAAGTGTTGACTGGTTTTTGTAATGAAACTACAGGATTACATTTAATGGGACAGATTGGCATTGATTATAGAACAAATACTAACTTTTACTCACCTGAGTCTATATATTTGAGAAATGAGAAAGCAGTTAGCATTCTTAACTCTAAAACACTCAAAGCTGATTACATGGCCCATTTTAACTCTGTATGGGTTTTGGGCAATGGGTGGCTACTGCAGAAATGAGGCCTATTTTAATTCCAGTATCTCATTAACATGCCACTGTCCCACTTGTCCAGAACAAGTAGAGAACAGTCAGGAAGCAGTTTCTGCCTCTGATAAAGCATCTACTCTTGGCCTCACAGAGGAATCCCATTTGGGTCTCCGAATTTGTTAGGTAAGCTGCGACGCTCTTCAGCATGAAGAAAAGGTCACTGCAACTTCCCCACTCAGCCTTGAGTTAAAATTGCATTTTGGGGGTAGCTGCATAATTGGTCCTCAATTTGCATAGTTGAATACTTTGGATGTGTAGCTCAACTGCTTTTCTAGAGGTTTATGTAAAAAGATACCATTGGTAGGATTCAGGTGGCTTGAGAGTGGATAGGATTTCCATTGGATGGATAGGGTTTAAATGCCTTCATCGTATATTTGAGGTTGAACACGGATGCACAAATCCATTGCTAGCATAGATTCTAAATCAAATGGTATCATACACACAGCTGCAATTATATCGTTCTGGATCATACTTCCACACTGTAACTGTAGGCAACATCTATTTATTTTTAAGTCTCCCACTGCAGCTAATCCTGCATGGAGCCAACTTACCTCTAGAGTTGACAATTCTAACACAGTCCTGGCCAGCTTCCCATTTCTACCCTCTGCAAACTTGATGTCATCCAGAATTCTGTTGCCCGTGTCCTAACTCGCACCAAATTCTATTCATCCGCTAACCCTGTGCTCACTGAACTACACTGGCTCCCAGTTAAGCAATGCCTTGATTTTAAAATTCTCATCCTTGCTTTCAGACCACTCCATGGGTTTCCTCTCTATTTCTGATCTTCTCCAGCCCCACAAACCTCAAAGATATCTGTGCTCCTCTAATTTTGACTTGATGAGTATACCCGATTGTAATTGCTCTATCATTGGTGGCCCTACCTTCAACTGTTTAGGTCCTAAGCTCTGGACCTCCCTAAACCTCTCTGTCCCTCTATCCTGCATTCTTCCTTTAAAACACTCCTTAAAACCTACCCCATTGACCAAGCTTTTGGCCATCTGACTTAAAGGCCAGGATATTTCCCTCGTTGGGCAGGCTCGGAGGGGGCGGTCGGGAAGCCGACCACCGCCTTCAGTCAGAGCTGGACTGCGATCTCACGGCCAATTAAGGCCTGCCCAGCGTGAGACATGCGCTTCAACGCTCACGCTGCCTGTTGCGGGGGGAGGAGGAGGGCAAGTGCGCAAGTTCGTGCATTTTTTAAAAAAAATTTTGATTCATTAATGGGATGTGAGCTTCGCTAGCTAGGCCAGCATTTATTGCCTATCCCTAATTGTCCTTGAGAAGGTGGTGGTGATGAGCTGCAAGTTCGCGCGTGTGCGCAAGTGCGCATAGGAAAAACTCCATGAGGCACAGAGCTGCCTCAGGGAGATGAAGAGTTTTGAAAATTAAAAATAAAGATTTTTAAAATTAAAAAAAATGCCCCCTCATGTGACTCTGTTAGAAGGATGAAATTTAAACTTTTTTTTAATGACGGATTGAAATCACATCCCGCCCGTAGATGAGGTTTCACAAAAAATTCATAGGCCACTTGGCCTTTTTGCCTGCCCAACAATAAGGTTGGATGGAAGTGAAATATTTAATTGAATTACATTGTTAATGGCCTTAACAGGCCTTTTAATTGTCAGTGGCGCGCTGCCGACTCCCATGTGTGCCCGCTGACCGAAATATCGCGCCCGCCAGCTCAGCGAAAAATCCTGCCCAATATCAACTTACGTAGCTCTGTATTATAATTTGTTTTATATTGCCACGGAGACGTGCCTTGGGATGCTTTATTACATTGAAGGTCCTATGTAATTGTAAGGCATAGATCGTAACTGAACCTTTATTTGATTAGATTTTTAAAAAATATTACTCTTAAGACTTCCAAATCCATTGGTCACACAAAACTTGATTTGACACATGAAGTACCCGTCAATCATGAGCTGAATTCACATCTATCCACCCGAAATTATGTTCAAATCAGATGGTTGTATTATTTTGCCTTAATTCATGCATCTTGACAGATCTGTTTTTGTTGGAAAATTGTTTCATGGTAAACTGAAATTCTATTTGTTTTGAATGCTATTTGTCTGGAAAATATAAGCATTTCCTGTGCAGTCATTATTCTTTCAGACATGCTGCTAGTGATACTCAATCCATCTGTCCCAAACTCATTTGCATTTCCCCAGACCCTTTCAGCTAGCTACAATAGTATTGCTTGAATATTGGCTTTCCATTTCACATGCCACACCTGACTGAGAATATGCAGGCATAAAGTCACATAGTTTCAAATTCAGACCATTTTTGGAGAAAACAAGAACCTGCAAACAATTGTGTCAGAATATGCCAGCTGAAGCTATTAAATCAGTGTTTTCCTTCATCAACATAGGTTGCTAGACAACAATTTATAGTCCCTTATGGATCAGCATTCCCTGAGAATGACACAAGTGCAAGTCCTATTCCTTATTTGTTTGTTTGATGTTTCTGTTACAAGAACAAATTAATGAATATCACAGTATTATCAGGACTTGGCTGCTCTAACACACATCTGTTTTGCAGAGGTTCTGTTCACATCATTTCTAAGAAGTAACACAAAAACATCAATGTGTTCATTAAAATAACCAAAAACTAAGACAAGGTTATTGTGCCAGATCAGTTCTGGTTAGATTTTATTTTTTATTTCTTGCATCAAACTGCAAATTCATTTCGTAATACCTGTCACCTGTTTGCAATCCAAATTTTAAAATAAAGTGTTCAGGAATGCTAAAGGTATTGCTATGGTCATCTGTTTATCCCATGGAAGTGACTCCAGAATCTGTTGAATTTGTGGGATCATGCAAGGATGTGTGGGGCATAATAGTCTATCTGACCCACTCAGCCAATGGACCTGACAGGTCAGCTTGCAACTTGGCAGAGGAGGAGGAGGATGAATAACCAAGGCTGATGCTCAGCCAGGAAGACCGGCAAGTCAATTGTTGATTGCTGGGGTTTTTAAACTTAAAAAAAACTCCACTTGTTGCTCTGTATTAACAGTCTTACAATTCTCTCCTTTCAATATTAGTTCCAGTATTCACATGCTGAGTCTAAAGCCTCAACTACTGTGACTGCCATTCTTCCCAGCAGTACTTATATCTTTTTCCTGAGAATAAATCTGTAAATACATCCCTGCAAAGGTTCAACCAGTTTATTTTCGTTTTACAATGTTTTGTCTTTGCTACAGTGTTTAGCTCCTAGGTAGAAAGAATATTAGAATCTATAATAAAATATATGGGCCCAAATCTTCTGGTCGGTATGTGGGGGCGGGGCCCTGTTCGCCGATCTGTAAAATGACGCGCGATGACATCGGGCGTGCATCCCGATATCACCACATATCATTCCAATCTTCAATTTGGTGGGCGCACACTGGAGTCGGCTGCGCGCCCGCAGAACTGTCAAAGACCTATTAAGGCCATTATTGAACTAATTGAAGTAGTTGTCTGGGTTGCCCGTCCAACCTTAAGGTTGGTGGGCAGGCGAAGAGCCCAGGTAGCCTTTGCATTTATCATGAAACCTCATCCATGGGCGGGATCTTTATAAATCCAATATAATTTTTTATTAAAATTCATTGAGATGTCCCTCCTCATGTGACACTGTCACATGAGGGGACATATCTTAAAATTTTTTTTCTTAATTTAAATTTTTAAAACTTAAACTAATCTTCTGCGCTCTTTCGCCTTAATTGGCCCGCCCACATAAAATGGCGGCGCGCAGCCGATCACAGGCAGCGATCGGCTACGCACCCGCCCACACCCACTCCCACTCAGCCCCCACTGACGGGGAGAAAATTCTCCCCCATGATAAATGAGCATCTAAAGACAGAAAGTACAGTAAAAATAGTCAGCATGAATTCCAAAAGGCGAAGACATGCTTAACAAACTTGATAGAGTTTTCTAAAGAGGTAATGGAAAGAGTAGACAAGTTTAATGTTGTAGTTGTTACAGACCTGAATTTTCAAAAGGCATGCAATAAGGGACCAAACACTAGGCTAGGGCAGGCAAAGTCAATGGACAAATAGCTAAATGAAGAGCAAATTGGCTGAAGTGGCTGAAGTGTACTAGAGAGTCAAGGTAAATGGTTATTGGACAAAGGTAGAAAACAGTGTCTGTCCAAAAGGATCAGATCTGAGGCTACTGTTATTCATGATTTGCATTAATAATTTGGACTTAGAAACAAGTAATGTGGTATCACAAGATGCAGATGATATCAAGCTGTAGGTTAGACTAATATTGAGGAGGAATGCATCATTATACAAGAAGACATTAGAAAACTTGCAAATTGAGCAGTTAGGTGACAAATTAACTTTAACATAAATAAATGTGAGGTAAATGTATGGGAAAAATTGAAAATAAGAAACTGAATGGGGTGGAAAAGCAAAGGTATCTAGGAATACAGGTGCAAAAATCATTTAAAGCAACATCACAGGTCAGAAATGTAGTTGAAATGCTAACAAAGCACTCACAGTTATTCCTAAAATATAGAATTTAAAAGTAGCAAAGTTATGTTAAACTTTTGTAGGATCCTGGTCAGGCTGCGCATGAGTACTGTGTACAGTTCTGGTCTCCATACCACAAAAATGGCACAGAAGCACTGGAGCAAGTACAAAAAAGAGTTACAAGGATGGTACCAGAAATGAGAGATTATGGTTATAGGAAAGGTTGAACAGGTTGTGCCTTTTGTTTAGAAAAAAAACTTAGTAGAGACCTGAAACGCATACATTAAAGAGAAGGGAATAGAAAGACATGCTCAGCTGCTGAGATGAGACAAATGGAATGTGAGAAAATTCACATGGGGCTGCATCTTCCGGTCAACAAGCAGGGTGCAGGCCCTCTCGCCGACGCGTAAAATGACGCAGGGTGACATTTGGCGGGTATCCCAACGTCACCCCGCCAAATGATTTTCACATCAGTGGTGCACAACCAACTCGGCTGCACTCCCAACGACCTGTCAACAGCCACTTAAGGCCATTAATAAAGTAATTGAATCAAACAATGGACCTGCCCGTCCAACCTTAAGGTTGGCGGGCAGGCTGGGAGCGTAGATGGGCTTCTGAAAAAATGTGAAACCTCATCCATGGGCGGGATAAGGTTTCATGAGGTTATTAAAATTTATATTAAATGTGTAAATAAAAGAAATTGACATGTCCCAGCTCAGGTGACAGGGGCACATGAGGGGTCATGTCAGTAATTTTTTTTCTAATCTTTATTCAATGCTTCAAACCTGAGCCGATCTCCCATAAGGCAGGACTTTGCCTCAGGGAGATGAGTGCATGCATGCCGAAAGAGCGCACTCCCAGCTCAGGAAATCACACCACCTCCGCCCGCACAGGGAGCGCATATCGCTTCCTGGCGGATGTCACACTGGGCAGGCCTTAATTGGCCCGCCCACGTAAAATGCCGGCGTGCCCTCGACTGGGGGCACCAATCGGGAGCCCACCGCCCATGCCCGCTCGTGAACATCCCCCCCCGACGGGAGGAAAATGTTTCCCATGGAGTATAAACACCAGAATAAACTAGTTGGGCTGAATGGTCTGCTTCTGTGCTGTATATTCTATTTTTTTATCTCCACCATCAAAGGTGAGTGGAGGTAATGTTTTGCCCCTGTTTGTCTGTTTATCTATGTACAATATGTCTCAAAAACTAAACCTGGTACACAGATAGGGTATGGCTCAAGAAAGAGCTGATTAATTTTTGGAAAAGATGCGGATCTGGATCCTGGAATTTATTAAAGGATCCATTAACATTGGGATATATGGTGAATTGACTTTCTTTTAGAATGTTGTGCATTGTTTTATTTAGACTGTTGTTGGATGTTTTAGAATGTTGTGGGTGGTCTCAGCGGCTGTGGTTGAATTTGCTGTCAAAACATGAGCAGAGTTTTCAGAGCAGATTTTTAGATGTGGATTGACCTGAAGCCTCCTCAGTGAGATGGAAGCTCTTAATAAAAATATTTCTTTTACAGCTTTGTCGACAGAGCATCAACTGGGCAGAAAAAGGCCTGAAGAAAGAACTGCATAATTGTTGTAATGTTGAGTTAAATAGCGTGGCAGAGATATGCTTCCTGCTGAGTGCTGTCTTTGCTTGTTCTAAATGTTTTCTTTTGGTGAGAGTATAGGATGTTTGTGTCTAGCTCCTAGTTTCATACTGCTTCTAAATGTCACTTCAGATGGAAGGAGCAAGATTGGTGACATGTTTCTGCTCTTCAGCATGTGTGCCAATACCTTTCTTTCTGCTGGGTCGTGAAAAAGTCCTAAACAACTGCGAGGACTTTAGTCCCTGTGGAGGTAGGCCATCCATCCCATTCCTTGCTTTTTCTATTGATCTCTCATGGGGCTGGCTGGACAAGGCAAATGAGAGGTAAATTTCTTATTAGTGCTCCTTGCTGGACCACTCATCGAGCATTGGTAATTTGGAGGATTCTCCTCAGCACCAAGAGGCCACTTTTGATGATCACACTTCATGCAACAGCACCTCTGGAGATCTGTTCTCACAGCTTCCAGTGATGGAGTCTGAAACACAGTAGTCAAACTCCAGTTAAAATTATACATCTTGGTTCATCAAGAATTACTGCATTCCTTTTTCCCTGTCCATCAGTTCCAAGTGCGCTCCCTGTGCATGAGGGTGTCATACAGGAAACTCATTAAAATGATTAAAATGTAATGCCCTCCCTAATTAAATGAAGGTAAGTTGTAAGAGCATTGCTAATTTTTCTCCAAAATTGGGAAATGACTCTCTAACTCATTTATTCACTTTATTACTGTCACTGCAGAGGTAATATTTTTGCCCATTAGTCTGTAAACAATTTATCTCCAAAATTAATGAACAGATTTCATCTGGTACACATATAGGATATGGCCCAAGGAAGAACTGTTTAGCTTTTGCCGACAGTGTGGATCCGGATCCTGGAATTTTTTAAAGGATCCGTCCATTAACATTGGAAGATAGGATGAATTGACTTTTTTTTTTGAATGTTGTGAGTTGTTTGATTTAGAATGTTGTTGCTTGTTTTAGAATGTTGTGGATTGTCTCAGCTGCTGTGGCCGAATTTGTCACAGCTGTCAATATGTGAACAGAGTATCCAGAGCAGGTTGTTGGATGTGGATTGGACTGAAGCCTCCTCAGTGAGATGAAAGCTCTTAATGAAAATATTTATTTTTTTAGATTTGCAGTTACAAAGCATCAACCAGACAGGGAAAAGCCTCAGGAAGAGCTGTGTAATTGTAATAATGTTGAGTTAACAAAGCATGTTGGAGGTATGCGCTCTACTGAATTCCCTCTTCAATTGTTTGTAATGGGTTTTGTCATATTACCATGACCATTCAACAGAAGCTTATTTTATATGGACTGAAAGCCCAACTTAATCTAAAGTCTCTTGATAGGCTCTTGCTTAGTTCACACAGATGCTGCCATGCATCCCCATTGCCTCCTTGGCTGCATGCAGCAGGTGCCTGCTTCACACTTACTGTCACTAGATTTCTGTGAATTTGTAGATTTTGTTACGGATAATTAATTAATCAGAATATGTTTTAAGAAAAAGGCTTTCTGAAACATTAAAAAAACAATAAAATAAATGTTAGTACTCCAATACTACTAAATTCCTGCTCCAGTGAGAAAGCTCCTTTGTGGTTTATTTTGGTAGGGCAAGATCCTACTGTATTCTGTAAAATCACACAAAACACCTACTAATTTCAAATTGGCCATACAATCCTTGGCACGTAACTGGTGTGCCTTAGCAACGTTGACATTTCCAGCGCATTTCCAGTTACTATAACTATCAAGTGATTTATTCAGGCATAGTGTTATCAATGTTTCACGTTAATCTAAAAATCAAGCAGTAAAAGATAGACTTGAAAAAGTTGTACTCCATCAAGGATGGATTATTCTGCAAGGTCCATTGATCTCTTTACTCAGGCTCCTTCTATCTACGGTTGGTAGGCAAAGCTGCATTCAGAAGCAAATTTTATTCGAATTTCAATTTCTAAGGCCAGGATTTTCCATGTGGGGTTTGGGGGGAGCAGGGGTGGGCACGGGCGGGCGCAGACCCAATCACCGTCTGCGATCGGGTCTGCACCGCCATCTGATGTGGGCGGGCCAATAAAGGCCCACCCAGCATATTTGCCGACTCCCGTGGATAGAGGGCGGTGGCAGTCGTGCACAGACCGTCAGGTCCAATGGCGAACCATCAGTCTGTTTAAAAGAAGGCCTGGCAGCCTTTTGTAGGCCAGGCAGTCCAATCCAGTTCCAGGCAGCAGCAGAGGGATTCGGGTGTGCAGGCCAGGCTGGAAAGGCCAAAAGAGCAGGCCAGGTGACAGGGTAGGCCAGTGGGAGCCCAAAGCGTCCCTCATTTTTCTGATGAATGCCTTGCTGACCTCCTCAAGGAGGTGGCTGCAAGGCATGAGATGTTGGTCCCCCAAGATGGGAGGAGGAGGCCCCCCCACATGACCAAATGTACCTGGGAGGAGGTGGTGAGCTCCCACCACGTGGTTCGGTGCACCTGGATCCAGTGCCGCAAGCGCTTCAATAATTTGTTGCGCTCTAGCAGGGTGAGTACTATGTTGGCATTGGGCATTTAACCCAGCAGGTAGCCTTACCCTCTGCGCAGCCCCCCTGACCCAAGTCTTACTGTCGTGACTGCATTGAATCATTTAGGGCATTTTTCCTTTGCTGGGTGGCCAAGAAAATAGTGCCCACGCTGAGGTCAGCCTGAGTGGGTTATGAGGAGATGAGTTCTTCCCCCGTACCATGTGTTGTTCTTAGTTGCACATGACTAGTTTGGGGGCAACCTGGAGGAGCTGCAGCTGGGCGCATACTCAGAACTCCAAGACATGTCCTGTTCAGGGTAATGAGATGGTGGAAGGGGAGCCTCAAGATGTCGTGGCAAAGAACCATCTGCTGCCTTCTATGCTGCACGTGCTTGTGCCTCCTTGCTATGGGAGGAAATACCGTGTGGTTCCTAATGTGATGTACACAGCATGCGTCCACAGGGCGTTGGGGGGTGGGGAACAGGCCTAGCATCTTGGTCTGAGTGATCAACAGCAGCGGGGAGAGGAGGCACTGGGGGCCTGATATGCCCCACTCTGGTTGGAGTGTGGCGTGCACGAGCAGAATCCGTGTGCAATTTGCCCTAATGAATGGTCTTCTCTCTTTTACAGGAGAAGAATGCTCACAATGCGTCCGAGCGTGGGAGGACTGGAGACAGCCACGTGCAGCTCTCCATATTAAGCCGTTCCAAACAGGAGCCCCTTGAGCTGGAGAGGCACCATGCACCCAGGTCTTCTGGTGTCGGTGAGGCTGGGGTGGCACGGCCAGGTATTTAAGACCAACAGTGAGGTCCACATTGTCCTCCCAACAGCCATAGCACTGAAGATTGTTAAATTAATTATTGTTGCAACATTGCTGGGCCCATAGAGCCATACAATCATAAAGGTCTACAACACAGAAAAAGACCCTTCGGTCCATCAAGTCTGCGCCAGTCAAACAAGTACCTAACTATTCTAATCCCATTTTCCAGCACTAGGCCCATAGCCTTGTATGCCATGGCATCGCAAGTGCACATCCAAATACTTGTTAAATGTTATGAGGCTTTCTGCCTCTACCACCCTTTCAAACAGTGAGTTCCAGATTCCCACCAGCCTCTGGGTGAAAAAATTCTTCCTCACATTCCCTCTAAACCTCCTGCCCCTTATCTTAAATCTGTTTCCCCTGGTTATTGATCCTTCCACCAAGGAGAAAAGTTCCTTCCTGTCTACCCTATATATGCCCTTCATAATTTTATGCACCTCAATCATGTCCCCCCTCAATCTCCTCTGCTCCTGGGAAAATAACTGCAGTCTATCCATCTCTCCTCATAACTAAAATTCTCCAGCCCAGGCAACATCCTGGTAAATCTCCTCTGCTCTCTCTCCAGTACAATCACATCCCACCCATAATGCAGATTCCAGAACCACACGCAATACTCTAGCTGTGGCCTAACCAGCATTTTATACAATTCCAGCATAACCTCCCTGCTCTTATAATCTATGCCTCGGCTAATAAAGGCAAGTATCCCATATGCCTTCTTAACCACCTTATCTATCTGTCCCGCTATCTTAAGGGACCAGTGGGCGTGCACACCAAGGTCCCTCTGATCCTCATTACTTCCCAGGGTCCTACCATTCTTCATGTATTCCTGTGCCTTGCTTGTCCTGCCCAAGTGCATCACCTCACACTTAGCTGCATTAAATTCTATTTACCATTGATCAGCCCATCTGACCAACCTGTCTATATCCTCCTGTACTCTAAGGGTATCCTCCTCACTATTTAACACCCCAACAATTTTCGTGTCAATTGGTTCTGGAAGGTTGAGCCAGGGGGACAGGGATGAAGTATGTCAGTGAATGCAACTGACCCACTGTCCTTGTTCTTCCTTTCAGCATCATCAGAGCAGGGCTGGGAGGAGGAGCAGCAGATACCCCCTCTCACTCCTGAGGGACCTGAAGTCTCACCAGCATCACACCATTTCTGCAAGGCATGCACCAGTGCAGATACTAGCACCCCGATGGGAATTGGAACATCATCTAGCGTCCTGGGGCACAGTGGTGAGGGCACTTCACAGTCGCTCGAAGAGCTGGCAGACACAGAGAGTGCCCATGGCACCAACAGTTGGAGGACTGCAGGGGACCAGGCATATGCTCAGTCGGTGCCTGATGATGTGCCTCTCGAGTCGTCCGTGAGGCAGCAGGTGCAGGAAATGCGGCTAGGTGTACAGGAGCATCTGGGTGTGATACATGATGCTATGCTTGGCTTGGTCTCCATGGTGCAGGAGTCTATGCAGACGCTTACCGAAGCTATGAGCCACATGCCCAAGCGCTCTGTGTCCTCCAGCGAGAGACTGGCAACTCTCCTGGACTGAGGGTGGCCTATTTCTTCTGCATGTGTATGTTTAAGAAAAGTGTCACGAGCGTTTCTTTGCACATTCAACTTTATGTACAGGCCCTTAGTTCCTGCTGATGACCTGGCAGATTTTGCACTTAGGTGTTCGAGTATCGAGGCGCCAGGCAAGGCTGGTCCTGGTGTTCCATCTGTGTTGTGCTAGCTGAAGGTTCGTTATTAAAGCATCCCAGGTGTCCTTGCCTAGTTGGAGTAGTCCTGGTTCAGCGTCTACCCCCCTCAGCATTTCCCTGTGCGTGCTCACCCTTGGAATCACTCTTGGACTCATCGTGTGCAGCTGCAGCCACTGCGTCGACATCTTCATCGTCCACTGCGTCCCCCCTTTTCAGCGCAAGATTGTGGAGAGTGCAGCATGCAACCACTATCACCGAGACACGATCTGGGTGGTTCTGGAGTGCACCCCCTGAGCGGTCCAGGCATCGGAAGCGCATCTTGAGAAGACCGATGGCTCTCTCCACCACAGCCATTGTGGAGGCGTGGCTCCTATTGTACCGCTGTTCAGCTTCTGTTCTTGGATGGTGGAGAGGTGTCATGAGCCACCTTCTGAGAGGATAGCCCTTGTCACCCAGCAGCCTTTCATCAAGCCGGGCTAGAGCACTGAAGAGCCCCAGCACCTGGAAGTCTCTGAGGATGTAGGCGTCGTGGGAGCTGCCTGGGTACTTTGCACAGACTTGTACAATCAGCATTCTGTGGTCACACAATATCTGTACGTTCATGGAGTGGAATCCCTTCCTGTTGCCAAACGCACCGGCTCACCTTCTGGGGCCTGATGGCCACATGTTTGCAGTTGATGGCATCCTGGATGTGGGGGAAGCCAGCAATGGCCGTGAAGCCTCTGGCTCACTGTATCTGGCTTGCCTGGTTCCAGCGGAAGCGGATGAAGGTCAATGCACACCTGAACAGAGCATCTGTCACCTGCTTGACACAAGTGTGTGTCACAATCGGAGACACCGCAAAGATCACCCACTGAGCCTCGGAATGAGACAGAAGCATAAAAGTTCAGGGCAGCTGTGATAGTGGCATGGGATGTCCACCCACACAGTTAGGAGAGATCTCAGACCCAATCTTTTGACAGATATAGTTGACTGTCACCCTTGACAGTCAGATCCTCCTTTGACACTACATCTCAGACATATTGAGGTAGCTGCTTCACTGCCTGTATACCGTAGCAGCAGGATAGTGGCATCTTCTGCAGTCCCTTGCACCTTGGACAACTTCTTGGTGCTGCATCCTTGTGTCTGCACCTGTCCTCCCAAAGGTGGCTCCCCTGGAGGCTGATTGTGCACTCCTGGCCTCATCCCCCTTCTAGTCCTCCAATCGTCCTCAGAGGGACTGCCTGCAGTGGACAGATCAGATCCCATTCCCAGGCTAAGGGAAGGCTTCCTGAAAGCTACAAGCTTGCAAAAGATTCATCACTGTAGGGTGCTGACCTGAAGGTTAAAAGTCCAGAAAAAGCTGCTGGGATGTGTTCTGAAGTACTGCAGATCCCACAGGCAAGTTTAAAACACTTACTGCAATAAATACTTCACAAAGTAGATTCACGACCCCACTGAGCCTTCTTATCCCGCCCGTGGATGAGGATAATAGAAAAGTCTCTTACCCACCTGCCTGTTGCGCCCATGTGCCAACCTGAAGGTCGCACGGGCGCCGAAAAATCAGCATTGATTGAAGACTAAAGGGCCTTAACTGGCCCCTTAATTAATTGTGGGCGCGCGTCAGACTTCATCATGCGCCCACCCAGCGAAATATTGTGATGGCGCGCGGTGACGTCGGGACACTAGCCCGAAGTCACCTTGCGTCATTTTACGCACGGATGTGAGGGGCCCGCCTCCCGCTCTTCAAACGTAAAATTCTGCTCTAAGTCATCATGTGAGAGATGGCAACTTGGAACAAAATAACTAAGGGTTTTAATTCCAACTACCTGACTTGGCTTCTTGTGATTCAGGTGAGTTTGCCTAAATTAATTTAGTTTCATCAGATATTATTCAGAATACTTTGTGGTGTCCCATGTATAGGCAAGACCACTTCAGAGAGAAACTGGTATTAACCAGCTCTGTTTTTCCTAAGTGCTGCTTTTGATGCACATCTAAGAAACAGGATCATATCAAAATTATTTATCTCGTAAAGTTGTATTCTTATAATGGTCTTTTTAGTGTTTGAAGGCAACCTATTTCTTCATAAACATCAACTGTTAAGATATGTTTCCTTTCCTTTCACTATTTATTAATTACAAATCCTTGATTAAAGCTATTAAATGTAAGACTTGAAAGTGAATTGGAACATAAGTGGCTAAAGTGTAAACACTGGGACTTCAAAAGCATTGCTTTGAATTTCTTCGCGGGCATAACTCAAAATAATTGAAATCAATCTGCTGCCAATTATTTGTTCTAAGTGTTTCAGAAGTTAACTTGTGAATTTTTGATAAAAAAGAACATTGAATCTTTGACACAGAGCCAAATATATAACTGATTCATATCTCCAAATATACTTGTGCAACCTCTATTATCATGAATCTTTATTGGACTCCATACAATGCTCTTTGATATTCATTGTTGGCTGTTTTTTATTTCCCAAAATGTGTGACTGTATGTCATTATCCAACAGATGAAATAACATTGTAATGGAGTGACCCAGAGACCAAGCAAATGTTTGCTTTTGGGATACTGGACATATTTTAGCTAAAAAAACAATGAATGTGATTTCTTCTATGCACGGCAGTTTCTCTTCCAGTCTTCAGTATGCTTTTCCACGCAATTGATCACATAGGCAGGATCAGAAGTTTGAAATGATTTCAATGGGATAGAAAGTGCTGAGTTTGCGATATGAAGTGATTGCACCTCACACTGGTTTTCTAATGTTATTGCAGCCTACTAAGAAATTTACAAGAACAGTCGCACATTTTGGGCAATAATGAACAATGAAGAAAATTTATAATACTTTGTATAGAGGCCAGTAAAGATTCTTGATAATGATTGTACACGTTTATTTGGTGATGTTAATCTACTGAGACTACAGTCTGAGAACACCCAGTATGGTTTCATAACTCCAACTAATGGTAATACTGTATCCTAACCCCTTCAGAAATGCAATAGCATTCTGTGCTCCTAATGGTACAAATATAGCATTTGCTTTTCAAAACTGAAAATGCTGAAACCTCTGCAGGTCAGTGAACATCTGTGGAGTTAAAAATAAAGTTAATGTTTCAGGTTAATGACTTTTCATCAGAACTCAG
This sequence comes from Carcharodon carcharias, assembly GCF_017639515.1. Taxonomy (NCBI): domain Eukaryota; kingdom Metazoa; phylum Chordata; class Chondrichthyes; order Lamniformes; family Lamnidae; genus Carcharodon; species Carcharodon carcharias. The sequence continues at coordinate 127,380,836 of NC_054469.1, read as the reverse complement.
CAATGGCATTTTGAGTCACAAATTTGAGTCAAGCCCATTTCCTAGTTCTGTCGAAGGGTCATGAGGACTCGAAACGTCAACTCTTTTCTTCTCCGCCGATGCTGCCAGACCTGCTGAGTTTTTCCAGGTAATTCTGTTTTTGTTTCCCATTTCCTAGCTTCCTGACTTGTTTTCTAATGGCTTAATTTCCAGCCTAGCTTGGGCATCTGTTTTCTACATGTGCTCCTTCATGTGGGAGTTCATTTAAAATCATGAGAATGGCAATGCATGTCAGAAGTCCCATGATTTCTGTTGCTATTGTAACATATGTAAGTGCTGCCAAGTTAAAAGGGGTATGTATACCTGTTGTCAGCTGCATTTAACACTGGTAAACATTCTGTTTGCAGCTTGTCTTATATCTGGATTTGCAAGTAATATTTCTGACACCTTTTTTGCTTTGCTGATATACTACATTGAAATTGATTTCATGAAGAGAGATAGGGTGCTTTAAAAACTAAGATTGGCATTACCTAAGCATTGGTTACTTACTCATCTCTTCCTACTCTTGTTCTTTTATCTTAGTTTCTCAATAATGAAACAATACCTTTGACTTGTTATTAGGAAATGTAAGCCATTATCCTCAACTGCTTTGGCAACAAATTATTTAGATGGTAGTGCTTTTGATTTTGCCTGAAGATTTTGGAAAAGGCCTATTATCCCTTGGCACTGTCACAATGACCAAAGAAAGGTATTTCTCATCTGTCAAAAATAGATTCAGATTACTTCCTAAAATACTAATAGTTTATTTGTACAAACTTCTTACAGATAACGCTTAATGAACTTAGAAATTACAATTATACAAAAATATCCTAACAGGAGTAGATCAAAATAATTAAATACCTTAAGTTGGGTTTCCACAGTTTATTAATTATTGCTATTAATGCTTGGACCGTAGGGTTGTTCTACTGATGAATCAACCTATCTGTGATGGATATTCCTGTTTAATAAAAATAAATTTGTGCAGGAATTGAGTCATTGATGTAGTATAATATCATCAGAAATTAATATGAATGGAATGAAGATATCTCTAGTTCATAATTTGATCAATATTATGCTTTTGACAGTTCTGATTGTCCTCCTTACAGCCTAGCAGAGATTTGACTCAGAATGTGTTTAATAAACAACTTGGATAGTGTGTCATGAGCACTGTTAGTGATGAATAAGAAGGTGGCATGGGATTTCATGCTGAAGTTAATGTATTATGCCCATAGTGGGTGTTAAAGGATTGTTTTCTAATATTATATGGCACCATATGAAAATGAAGTGATTATCTTGAGTCAGACATGTCCATCAATGAACTGAAGAGATATATTTTCTAATTATGATACTCTGCAATGGATGTTGAACAAATTTGAGACAGTGAAAATCCTAGAAGGCTAGGGTCTTTGGTCTCAAACATCTTTCCGGGAGGAATGCCACATTCATTATTTATATTGCAAAGTAATTAATGGCCTCTCTTATATTCTGTTTAAGTTATGAATATTGTTGAAGCACTAATGAACATCATTATGCAAATAATAGGTTATTTATTGTATGAATAAAGGTTGGGATAGAAGGTGCTAGTATAAAGAGCTATATTTGACGGTCGGGAGTGGGTGCAGGTGAGATAGTGTTCCCTGAGGGCGTCCTGGATCCCGATGCCTTCAGGATATGCTTCGATTTTCAAAGGGAGGGCGGGAGGGGTGAGCAGAGAACGCACTCAACTCCAATTAATGGCCCATTAAGCTCTTTGAGGAGCTTTTTAATGTGTTGGAGAGGGTGAGAATGCAATGTTCAAAGTGCACGTTAGTGCATAGCTGTCAGATTCAAAGCAGGGAGAAGTAAAAAAAAATTATGCAGTGAAAAGTTTAGGAATATGGGGATCAAGTACATTATCTCTCATTTGGCCATATGGCTACTTTTGTGAACATTTGTGCTGCTGGCCCTCTGAGGAGCTACCTGCTCTCTTTGGCAAGGTAGTGGCAGGCTCCATCATGGCTGTAGTCTGCCTTTGCTGTTCACACACTGCAGGCACCTCTAGCGTCCTGGAGATGCCTGCTGCCGCTAACTGGGCGACAAGCTTGCCTCCAGACCAATTAGGGCATTTATGTTTTCGCATGACGCAGAGGCAGGACCAGAAATTATCCGGGCATCAAGTTCCCAACTCTATTTTGAAAATCAGGCCCAAAATGTCTAAATGCTGATATGAAAATGATCATCCTACAGATTACAAGAATGGTGAAAGAGTTCACGTGTGCCTGATACTTAGTTTTTCAGTAAAATGTAGGTAAGCAGAAACCGGAAAAGATGGTAGAAGTTGCAGTTATGTCACTCAAAGCTGATCTAACAAAACAGTAAAAGAGACTTAAGTCTCCTTCACTAATATAGGAGGTTTTATACCTTCAGTGTTCTTTCAAAATAATAGGTATTTTAATGAACGGATTAGCAAGGAAAATGAAAGAGAAGAATGTGTCTGTATCCCCAAGCAATTCACTTGTAAACAAATATCATCCATGGTCTCTCAATCTTTGTCTGGCCTGCAGAAAGATAAGGGAAAAAAACTCCTTTCCAGAAGGAAGCACAAAGGATTGAAGCAGCAGAGCCCAGGTAACCCAAATATCAGTGCCTCAGGCACGCTCTAATATAACTTGTCTGCATTGAGGTGAGAGATTCAGGTCTATTCCCACACTTGATGCTCCTACCAGCCTTACCAGAACATACTATCATATCTGCCCCTGTCAGAATGTAAATGTGTCAGAATGTAAAGTTTGTGCTACAAACCTAAGATGGCAAAGTGTTTGCCTCAGAAGATTCTGCCAGTTGAGCAGTCAAGATGGTTTAATGTAAATGTTGGAAATCCAAAAATTTGGTAGTCCCATCCTTAGGAAATAATTTTCTTGAAATAGTTTTTCAGGGGGAATATGGGGAATTAAAATATCATCTACCTTGCCCACACTACACTTGCACCCCTGCTGTTTGAACACCTGCATCAGCTCAGAGGCTCTCACCCGAGGCAGGAGCATGTCCAGAATAGAGTCATGAAGGTAAGTTAATTACATTTCTAAGGCTTCTTAAGAGTGTTCCCTGAGCTCTACAAAGAAATCCTTGGGTTTTCCTGCTCGTCTTTCCCCTTCAAACATGATCATTTCTGTACACCCATCCCACCATCACCACCACCCATCAGCCAACGTACTTACCTGATTGTACGGTACTTGTCACAGGGGTCCTTGGTAGCAGCCTTCTGCCATACGCAAATACGAAATAGGAGCAAAAGTAGGCCATTCAGCCCTTCACGTTTGCTCCGCTATTCAATAAGCTCATGGCTGGTCTGCTTGTGCTTCAAATTCCACATTCCCATCTATCTCCTGATAACCTTTGATTCCTTTGCCTAACAAGAATCTATCTACTTCTACCTTAAAAATATTCAATGACCCCATTTCGACTGCCTTCTGAGTGAGAGAGTTCCAAAATCGTACAACCCTCTGAGAGAAATAATTTCCCCTCATCTCTGTGCTAAAAGGGCGACCCCTAATTTTAAAACAGTGCCCTCAAGTTCTGGACTCACCCAAAAAAGGAAACATCCTTTCCATATCTACCTTGTCAATACCGTTCAGGATCTTATATACTTCAATCGAGTCACCCCTCACTTTTCTAAGCTCCAGTGGAAACAAGCCTGTCTAACCTTTCATGATAGGACAACCCACTCATTCCAGGCATCAATCTAGGAAACCTTCTCTGAACTGCCTCCAACACATTTACATCCATGCATGTCCTGATCTCACCTACCAGGCAGCACAGCATTCTCCTGCTGGATGTGGACAGAAATATGGTAACCAGGCCTTGGAGACAAAATAGCCTGAGCTTCAGGTCAACAAGTTGGTTCATTCTCAACTTTTGGTCCCACCAGCTTTTTGCTGACCTCTCACTGGAGTTATAATCAGGAATTAATGGCTTGGTTTATGTCCTTTGTTACACTAAAAAAAAGACATGCTCAGTTTAGTCCTAATTGCTAGCTTGGCTTCAGATATTTTTTACATAAAGATTTTTGTTCTTCATAATTGGATTCCCAGGACCACATTTAATCTACACCTACTCTGGTTTGGCCTCAGCTAAAGTATTAGGTACAATTCTGGGCACTGCATTTTAAGAAAGGATGTGAAGGCTTTAGAGAGGGTGCAGAAAAGATTTACAAGAATGGTTCAGTGATGCAGTACTTCAGTTACAAGGATACATTGGAGAAGCTGGGGTTAGAGAACAGAATGTTGGGAGGAGATTTGATAGAATTGTTCAAAATCATGGGGCTGCATTTTCCGGTTGGCAAGCAGGGGCGGGGCTCTTTTACCGATGCATAAAATGATGTGCGATGATGTTGGGCGTGCATCCTGATGTCACCGTGCACCATTCCGAGCTTTAGTTCGGCGGGAGCGCACCAGAGTCGGCTGTGCACCCGCCGAACTGTCAACAGCCATTTAAGGCCTTTAATAAAGTAATTAACCCAATTAATGGACCTGCCTGTCCAATCTTAAGGTTGGTGGGCAGGCGAAGAGCCCAGGTGGCTTTCAGAAAAACATGAAATCTCATCCCTGGATGGGATGAGGTTTCATGAGGGATTTAAAATGTGTATAAAATTTTTAAATAGATGTAATTGACATGTCCCTACTCATGTGACAGTGTCACATAAGGGGACATGGCAGGAATATTTTTTTCTCCCTTTAATAAAGTTTTCAAACATGAGCCAAGCTCCCTGAGGCAGCACTTTGCCTCAGGGAGATCTGTGCGTGCATGCGCAAAAGAGCGGACTCCCGGCTTAGGGAATCCCCGCCCCACCCTCACAGGGAGCGCATAGCCCTTCCGGGCAGACGTCACGCTGGACAGGCCTTAATTGGCCCGCCAATGTAAAATGGCAGCGCATCCCCAAGTGGGGGCACCGATTGGGAATCTGTCTGCCCTTGCCCACGCCCTCGCCTGCACAACCCCCCAACGGGGGGAATATACTGCCCATGATGTGTCTAGACACAATAGATAGAGAGAAACCGTTCCCATTGCTGGACAGATTGAGAACAAATTGAAACTAATTTAAGGTGATTGGCAAAAGAACCAATGATGACATTAGAAATATCTTCATTATGCAGCACATTTTTAAAAATTCATTCATGGGATGTGGGCATCCGTGGCTAGACCAGGATTTATTGCCCATCCCCAATTGCCCTAAAGAAGGTGGTGGTGAGCCACCTTCTTGAACCACTGCAGTCCATGCAGTGTCGGTTTCAGGCATTTAAGAATCAACCACATTGCTGTGGGTCTGGAGTCACATGTAGACCAGACCAGTTAAGGACAGCAGATTTCCTTCCCTAAAGGCCATTAGTGAACCAGATGGGATTTTACAACAATCAACAATAGTTTCACAATTCCACATTTTTTATTGAAGTCAAATGCCACCATCTGCTGTGGTGAGATTCAAAGCCGGGTGCCTGGAGCATTACCCTGGGTCTCTGGATTACTAGTTCAGTAACAATATCACTACACCACTGCCTCCCCAATGGTTAGGATCTGGACTAAACTACCTGGGGGTGTGGTGCAGGAAGATGCATTCAGAGCTCTCAAAAGGGAACTGGATAAGCACCTGAAGAGAATAAACTTGCATGGCTACAGGGAAAATGTGGGGGAGTGGGACTAGGTGAGCTGCTCTTGCAGAATGCCAGCACAAACACAACGAGATGACTTAATACTCTCCTGCCTACGTTTTGAAGGTGGGAGGAGCTCTTAAAGTCCAGCGGGTGGCTTGCCTCCCCCCTATCCTTTCAGTCCTAAACCCACCACAATTATACCAGTGGCAGGGATGGAATCAGGTGGCCTGCTCGCCTGTGAGCCAATTGAGGCTCTTAAATGGGCAATTAATACCCACATAAGAGCTTCTTCCTGCCACAACAGGAGAGGCCCACACCAAGTGGCCAGCCCAGCAGGTTTCCCTCCGCAGGTTGGTGGCAGGCTAGGCCCATCGGAAGACTCCCACCCAAGGTTTTCCCCATGCACCACCCTCAGGTTGCCCTTCCCCCATGACTTCTGAAACTCCAGTCACCAACTACCCTCACCAGGTCCTGCCAGTTTGGTACCTGGCAAAACTACCAACCATACCTAAATGATCCAGCGTTGCACATCTAAAGTGCTGGATAGCTGCCAGTCTCTGATTGGCTGGCAGCTCCCTGAGGTGGGACTTTCTGATCCAGAAGGGCAGATGTCCCACCTCCAGCCTATTAACGGCCAAGTGGATGTTAAATGGTTGCAGGACAGCCGGTCTTCCCCTCAGCAGCTACCCCCTGACTTTTTAGACAGCTGGGGGGTGTGGGTAACCCAGCACCTCATGTAATTCAGTCCAGTGGGCCAAATGGCCCCCTTCTGTACTGTAATCATTCTATGGTTCTGAGTGGGTGGGTAAGCGACCTGATCCCAGGTCTGCATCAGTGTTATCCTGAAACTGGCTGCCAAAGGGAGATAATAAGCAACCTGGGAAGACTCCTTCCTCTTTAGGGAATACTCTGGTCTGTGTACAGTTTAAATTCACTGTACGACTTTACTAGAGACACACGAATAAAAGAACTACACAAGTAGATCTTTTACCCTAATTTTTCTACACTTGTACAACTGGTTAGTACCTGCTCTCTTTGGCTGCATGTTTAAACAAAACATGTAGATTAGTATTGTAACAACTAAACATGAAAGTTATTAAAGCAACATAACTGATACATTGCACATTTGGTTCAGTCCTTCCCAAAATGGCAGCCAGCTTATCTATGATGTGCCTCTGTTTCCATTAAAAGCAGATCTAAAAATTTAAGTGCTGAAACATGAAATAATATAAATATTGCAAGAGAAAAAGCTGTAATGCAGCAAAATTAAAACAGTACTGGAGGAGTCCTATTGATACTGGTACAGGTCTGTGCATTTCTGTGGATCTCTTTGTTGTTTGCAGCCTTTTGTTCTCCATACCTACTATAATGCATTTACTCTGCAGAGCACTGAGTAAATCTATAAGTAGATCTCCATTTTCTTTGTAACTACCAAGCTGAGAATTGTGCAGGGTGATTTGAAGAATTTTGAAACAATGAGCGACCTTTGTTTATGAATAATCACTGTCACATCATAAAGAGTGGAGTCATGTCTTTAAAAGTAATCAAGTTGTAGCAGTTTGTATCAAATCTTTCTCGCAGCTGTTTTGAATTTGTTATAGTTGTTTAAGGAGTTCTGCAGATAGATCTCCATAGATTGTAACATTCCTCTCATATAGTGTAAGCAAACATTTTATTCTGGATTTCTGTGGGACTTTTTCCTAGGACTAGAGTTGAGAAATGTTATAAGGTTCAATGGATTAAGGAGTGCGTTCAGCGAGTGCTTTCAATTGAAAAGTAAAACAGGAATTAAGTGGCACATGGATTAGTGCACCGGCTTTCACTCTCAGATTCCCTTGAGTTATGAAACCAGCTGGAACTAGTGGGATTGAGAGTTTCCTGCCTTTGCTGAGCGTTAGTCCTAAATGAGATGATTTTGGGCACTCCCTCAGTTCTTGCCCTTTATGTCATTACCGCTTCTCCAGGTCCTGCTGCAGCACAGCTCAGATTCCCCACACTTTGATCATCTCTGGGGCTTTGAAAGGAATTCCCCCAAAATTCTTTTTCCCTGATTGGCCTAGGGTTTTTTCCTGTTGTATCTGTATCCTTACTTATAATTATCTTGTAGTTAGTGCAGAACGCAGATGTGATATTGGAGTAGACTTTCACCTTCATGCCTGGAGCAATCACCTACTCATTATAGAAACTGCCTGATTTTCATTCTATCGATTGGAAATCAGGTGGGTTGTCCACTAGATTACTGCCCAGTTAGTGAAGATGAAAATTCATTCCTGAAAGGCCTTTTGATATTTTGTGTATTTCTGTAATGCTATAAGGCTCTCCTTTCTTTCTTTTCAATATGTATTATCTTTATATTTGTGGCAAAATGTAACCAGTTGTGTGGTGGACCAATGTCTTGATCTACGAACCGGGGGGTAAGAACATGGAGTGCGGAGGACATCGGATAAAGATTTCTGACTGAAGATATCAACACTGAGGCTTATCTATAACTATATAACTTTTGTAAAAATGAAGACTAGACAAGGTTACACAGATACACAAACACAGGCATGTCAGGACAGGCCACTGAGGCACCAGACACCCTGATTACAGAAACTGACCTAACGCTGCAGTTCTGCCACATCCAGTCGTGAATAGTGGTGCACAATTAAACAACTCACTGGAGGAGGAGGCGCCACAAATATCCCCATCCTCAATGATGGGGGAGCCCACCAAAAGATCAGGCTGAAGCACTTGCTACAATCTTCAGCCAGAAGTGCCAAGTGAAAGATCAGTTTTAGCCTCCTCTGAAGGTCCCCAGCATCACAGATGCCAGTGTTCAGCCAATTCGATGTACTCCACATGATATCAAGAAATGGCCAAAGGCACTGGATAGTGCAAAGGCTGTGGGCCCTGACAATATTCCAGCAATAGTACTGAAGACTTGTGCCCTAGAACTTGCCACACCCTTAGCCAAGCTGTTCCAGTACAGCTACAACACTGCCATCTACGCGGCTATGTGGAAAATTGCCCAGGTATATCCTGTACACAAAAAGCAAAACAAATCCAATCCAGCCAATTACCGTCTCATTAGTCTACTCTCAATCCTCAATAAAGTGATGGAAGGGGTCATCAACAGTGCTAGCAACAGCCTGCTCACTGATGCCCAATTTGGGCTCCACCAGGGCTACACAGCTCCTGACTTCATTACAGCCTTGGTTCAAACATGAACAAAAGAGCTGAACTTCCAAGGTGAGGTGAGAATGACTGCCCTTGATATCAAGGCCACATTTGACTAAGAGTGGTATCAAAGAGCCCTATCAAAACTAGAGTCAATGGGAATCAGGGAGAAAACTCTCCACTGGTTGGAATCATACCTAGCACAAAGGAAGATGGTTGTGGTGTTGGAGGTCAGTGATCTCAGCCCCAGGGCATCACTACAAGAATTCCTCAGGGTAGTGACCTGGGCCCAACCATCTTCAGCTGCTTCATCAATTACCTTCCATCACGAGGTCAGAAGTGGGGATGTTCGCTGATGATTGCACAAATGTTCAGCACCATTCGTGGCTCCTCAGATACTAAAGCAGTCCATGTTCAAATGCAGCGAGACCTGGACAATATCCAGGCTCAGGCTGACAAGTTGCAAGTAACTTTCACGCCATACGAGTGCCAGGCAATGACCATCTCCAACAAGAGAGAATCTAACCATCACATAAGAAATTGGAACAGGAGTATACCATTCGGCCCCTCGAGCCTGTGCTGCCATTCAATAAGATCATGGCTGACATTCCCATGTTTTGATTTCCACATTCCCATCTAACCCCGATAACCTTTGATTCCCTTGCCTAACAAGAATCTTTGCCTTAAAAATATTCAGTGACCCCGCCTCCACCACCTTCTGAGGCAGAGAATTCCAAAGTCACACAACCCTTTGAGAGAAAAAATTTCTCTTCATCTCTGTCCTAAAAGGGTGACCCCTAATTTTAAAACAGTGCCCTCTAGTCTGGATTCACCCACAAAAGGATACATCCTTTCGATGTCCTGTTCAGGATCTTGAATACTTCAGTAAAATCACCCCTGACTCTTCTAAATTCCAGTGGAAACAAGCCCATTCTGTCCACCCTTTCCTCATTAGACAACCCGCTCATTCTGGGTATCAATCTATTTAACCTGCTTTGAACCACCTCCAATGCATTTACATCCTTCCTTAAATAAGGAGATCAAAACTGCATACAGTATTCGAGGTGCAGTCTCGCCAATACCCTGTATAACTGAAGCATAACATCCTTACTTTTATGTTCAATCACTCTCGTAATAAAGGATAGCATTCTATTAGCCTTAATTACTTGCTGTACCTGCATACTAACTTTTTGTGACTCGTGCCAGAACACCTAGATCCCTCTGAACCTCAGAATTATGCAGCTGTTCTGCATTTAAGTAATACTCTGCTTTTTTGTTCTTCCTGCCAAAATGAACAACTTCACATTTCCCCACATTAAACTCCATTTGCCAGACCTCTGCCCACATACTCAATCTATCTATATCCATCTACAACCTCCTCATGTCCTCTTCACAACATATTTTCCTATTTATCTTTGTGTCATCTGCAAATTTAGCCATCATGTCCACACTCCCTTCATCTAAATGATTGATGTAAATCATAAAAAGTTGAGGCCCCAGTACAGAACCCCTGTAGGACGCCACTCGTCACATCCTGCCAATCAGAAAAAGAACCATTCTGCACACACTCTGCTTTCTGCCAGCCAGCCAATCTTCTGTCCATGCTAATATGTTAACCACTACACCACGCGCTTTTATTTTAATCTCTGATGTGGCACCTTTTCAAATTCCTCTGGAAATCCAAGTACAGTATGTCTACAGGTTCCCTTTTATCCACTGTGCATGTTATTCCTTCACCCCTTGACGTTCAATGGAATTACCATCACTGAATTCCCCCACTATCAACATCCTGGGGGTTACCATTGACCAGAAACTGAACTGGATTATCCATATAAACACTGTGGCTACAAGAGCAGGTCAGAGGCTAGGAATCATGCGACAAGTAACTCACCTCCTGACTCCCCAATGCCTGCCCATCATCTGCAAGGCACAAGTCAGGAGTGTGATGGAATACTTCCCACTTGCCTAGATGAGTGTAGCTCCCACAACACTCAAGAAGCTTGACACTGTGCAGGACAAAGCAGCCCGCTGGATTGGCACCCCACCTCCATTCACTCCCTCCATCAACAACGCACAGTAGCAGCAGTGTGTACCACCTACAAGATGCACTGCAGGGATTCACCAAGGCTGCTTAGACAGCACCTTCTAAACCCATGACCACTACCATCTAGAAGGACAAGGGCAGCCACCATCTGGAAGTTCCCCTCCAAGTCATTCACCATCCTAACTTGGAAATATATCGCTGTTCCTTCACTGTCACTGGGTCAAAATCCTGGATTCCCTTCCTAATAGCACTGTGGGTGTACCTACACCACATGGACTGCAACGGCTCAAGAAGGCAGCTCACCACCACCTTCTCAAGGGCAACTAAGGATGAGCAAAAAATGCTGGCCCGGCCAGCAACGCCCACATCCTGTGAATGAACTTTAAAAAACAAAAATGGCCTCTCTGGTATGTAAGAATGGCTTTCCTCCTGCCTTACCAAGATACATAAATGACTTCCATTGCTGCAGCAGGTACCTGGAAACACATCCCCCATCCTGCTGAGAGCAGGAAATGACCACATGCAGGTTATCTGTGCATGGCAAGGGTGGGGTTGATAATCCAATTGGATGACTTGATTTAAGGCATTACTTTATATGCCGAGAGACCAATGTCAGAAAGGGGTATAAAGCCACAACTCTCAAGGACATTGGGGCTGCAGCCAGGAAGTGTGACTTGGTCAGTCACGGGAAGTCGTGTGGAAGAATTTGTTCAGCGTACTAACCACCTGGGGCCGAGCTCCTGCACCTGGGTCTTACTACGCAACTGATGTTGTAAGTATTTACTATTGTTTAGTGGGTCAATAATGGTTTTCCACATAAAGTGGAAATTGTATGCATACTTTCTTTCATGTGGTTGATATCAAAGTACAGGGTGAGGACCTTAGAGGATAGTGAGACCTCCTGATTAAACGTCTTGCACTCCATTGTATCAGATTTCTAATCACTACCAGATCCATTGTTTAAATACTGATAATGGATGTCATTCATTCCATATTTCACAAAAGGACTGCTGTGTTTATTGCCAGAGTAACCCATTGGCATACTCTGTTGTCTAAAGATATGTAGTAAATGAAAGGGTCCATATTTACAAATTGTGGCTAAAGCAAACCCATGGTAGAAGGATTTACTCTAAAATTGACTACATTCCAGAAGTAAATATGTTATACAAAAAGTATTCAGATATGAGCCCAATTTGATATGTGAAGCATGCAGATTACAATTCATACCTTTATTAGTTGAGTGCATTTGACTCCAGATATAACAAAGCACAAGATCGTATCTCAAGCTCAATTGCCATCCATGTGTGGTTCCTGACAAGTTATCCAGTTTTGGGATAGATGGTCACTTGAGCAGGATTAAAACCTGATTGGACAGCCCGACTCCACAAAAAGATATCATGAATTGGCATTGATAGAGAGGCGTCTCGACATCCTGTCTAAGGATGGAAGTGTAGACACGGTAGACAGCAACGATTGACCTGAACTGCAAAAGAAGAAGAGAGATAAAGTAACTACTTGATGTATATCACACCTTCAAGCAAATATATCTAAAATATGAAATTAATTCATTTGAATTCATTTCTCTACCACAGAAGGCTGTGGAGGCCAAGTCACTGAATATATTTAAGAAGGAAATAGAGAGATTTCTTAACTCTAAAGGCAGCAAGGGATATGGGAAGAGAGTGGATTATGGCATTGAGATAAAGGATCAGCCATTATCCTATTGAATGGCAGAGCGGGCTTGAAGGGCCGAGTGACCCACTCCTGCCCCTATTTTCTACGTTTTTCAATATTTCTACGAATTTAATTGAAATCAACATTGGTTTCTTTAGTCTCTATAATGCCTAAAAGTATCAATATTAATTGGTATTCTCTGGTGTGCTGCATCCCTTGTGCATGGCACAAGCTTCCTCTCCCATGTTGGTGAGAGCTCAATCAGAGGCGCATCATAGTTGATAAAACTGATATGAAACTAGTAGCCTGTCCATAAGAGAGAGAGAAAATTGGAGGCAAATTTTTCATTGAACCATTGCTTCTAATCTCCAAGCATCTGTCTTAGAGATAAGCTGGTAAAGCCCAGAGAAGAAGTGACCTACCCTCTCAGTTGAACTCGGGTGGTGCAAGGATAGAACACGTCTGGATTTTCGTAGTCTTGCCTCTACAGGGTTTGGGCAGATCTTACATCAGTACCCCTGACCATTCCATGGCCCAGGCCCAGGTAGTATCCAACAGGATTTGTGCCAACAGTGGCTTACCCCCGTTACCCTGCAGGAAAAGCCAATATAAGAGGTGCTAGCTAATTAAAGGGGAAGGGATGCCCCAAAGACCACAGCACGTATCCCATTGACTAAGGCAGGTGCTGGAGGTGAAATGGAGAGAGAAGGCACAACTACAAAGCCCTCACAAGGCATCTGAAGACTTAATGGCCTCCTCGATGCTAGGGGCAACATTTTCCCCCTGTCAGGGGCAAAGTGCAGGGGTGAGCGGGCTTCCGATCAGCACCCCCTGTCAGTGGCACGTCACCATTTTATGTGGGCATGCTAATTAAGGCCCGCCTAGTGTGAAGTCCACCAGGAAGCGCTATGTACTCCCTGTACGGGCCGGGGGGGAGGGGATTCCCTCAGCCAGGAGTGCACTCTTTCGTGCATGTGCGCAAAAGCACGCACAGATTTCCCTGAGCAAAGTGCTACCTCAGAGAGATCGGCTCACATTTTAAACTTTAAATAAAGCTGAGAAAAAAATTTCCCAGCCATGTCACCTCATGTGATACTGTCACATGAGTTGGGACATGTCCATAACCTGTATTTTAAAATATTGTGAGATATTTAAATCCTCATGAAATCTCATCCCACCCATGGATAAGGTTTCACACTTTTTCAGAAACCCACCAGGGCTCCTAGCCTGCCTGCCAACCTTACAGTTGGACGGGCAGGTCCATTAATGACTTCAGCTACTTTCTTAATGGCCTTAATAGACCATTGACAGGTCGGTGGGCGCGCAGCTGACTCGGGTGCACATCCACCAAGCTGAAAGTCTGAATGATGTGCTGTGATGTTGGGACGCACACCCAACTTCACCCTGTGTCATTTTACATGTCGGTGAGCGGGCCCTACCTGCTCGCCGACCAGAAGATACAGCCCTAGGCTAGAAATTACCATCAGGTAATCTGCCACTTTCAGCAGAAGCAGGGATGGAAATCCAGGTCATGCACCTACCGCACACCACCACCCCAACCCCCCAAACCCCATCAGTATTTGCATGCATTGGGCAGACAAGGAGGCAGCGGCAACAATTCCAGCAGGGGTGGGGTAGGGAAATTCAGCTTGAATTTTTGAGGCATTGGTAGGCCTCAATGCCAAATTTTGCCCCATTTTCGGGCAGTGTAGTGGAGGTCGATTCCAGCTCTTGGTGTTAACATAAACACAGACACCAAAGCACCATTGTGTTGTAATTACATTTTAAATTTCCAGCTTTTTTCTTCAAATAATGTTATTTAAATGAATCATCTAATGCAACTTCTGGTGTATTCAGATATCATCCTCAATCCTTTACCTTAACATCATGGTACAAATAATTGGACTGTCATTAACTTCTTAGTCTGAACACTGCAGCACTGCAGAGATCTGCTGTTAATCTGGGGCAGTGCTGCTTCTTAAAAAAAAATCTGGGTTCTTTGGAATAAAATTACATTAATGTCATTGATGCAAATGCAGTTTTAACAGTGGCACTCAAATCTATAAAGTAATGCTTTGTGTTCCACAGCGGCCAGCCTTTTTGCAAGATGTTCAGCAGGAAGCTGTTTTAAGTCTTAGTTGAATTGCAGCTATTGATATTTTGCCTTCTTTAATATGCACTTAGAATCTTTTTTATTATGAGAAAGACTTACATGGGTCAAATATTTATGTGAAAACTAAGAAGTGATGCATGTTTCCTGCAGTGAGTAAATCAGTTGTTGCTGCCATGCCTTGAGAGGTGATGGACAGATGGAGCAGCTATTGGATTACAACACCCGCGTTATTAGTCTCTTGAGACTTTATTTAAAAAATGGAATTAAAAGAAACAATCTTTGCTTGTTTAAAAATAACTTTGCACAAGTTTTTAAACAGTGATTGATGGTGCAGAAATCATTAAATAAACTTGGGTAATTTCATGAATTCATGCTCCTATGTTCTTATGTTCCTCAGGTGGAGCTTCACCCATTGGGAATGCATACTAGCACTCAGTGCCAGCTTAAGTTCAGAGATCAAAGAGAACTTAACTGCAGAGGTCTGCAAACTGCAGGATTTTCTGTCTGAGAGTGCATATTCATTTGGTTACCCATTACAGTCTTGTTTTGCCGTGTGAAATTCAGAAAATAATGGTACTTTGCTGTGCCTTGTCATAGTGGTGCTTGTATGATTTTCTTTAATTTAAAAATGTAGCTCACTTTTGCTGTAACTATCTAGTAGGTGGTGCATTTGTTTGCACTGCATGCATAATGGGCTGCAATTGTATGGCTCGAAGGAATGGGCTGGGAGGCTTGGGGGGGGCTCAAAAAATCTGGGATGGGACTAGCTCGCCCAGAAACTCGACGTTGTGATGTCGGTTCAGGATTTTAGCAGTGGTGGGAAAGCTCCACGGTGGCATTACCATTATGATGCGGCCGGACTGCAATTTAAATTGCTGAGCAGGCGCTTAACATACATTGGCATGGAGATCACTTCAACTTTGAGGGGTCTTTTGAATTTAATCCACAATGCACAGGGATCACGTGCCTTTTGACCTTCGCCTGGTTAAAGGTGGCAGTACGTAGGACAGGCCTCTATGCCACTTCAGGAAGACAGCCAAGGGCAGTGCTGGGTGAAAGGAAGAAGTTGAACAGAGGGCTGGGCAGACCTTGGCCGACAGCAATACAGCATAAAGGGAATAGAGGGGGTGCTACATTCACAGAAAGGCCGGGAGAAAAGGGGCATCAGTGCATGTTCTGAGGATCTGAGTGGCAAGGGGAGGATATCAAAGGCAGGGTCCTCTTTCAAGGATCAGCCCATGCAGTGGGGGTAGAAGCCACAGGGAAGGGTCTCCTACACCCAATCTTTGTAGACCCCTGTGCTGTGCAGCAGAGGCTCAGAGGGATGTATGGCCAGGCGGTCTGGACAGGCAGTGCTCCACCGGTGGAGTGACAGCCATTATACCAAGAAGGGCTTTTCTGCGGTAGAGAGCGTACCAGACTCGCCTCAATTACCAGCAAATGTCCAATTGCCAGTGTCAACAAAGACTGTGGCTCCTCCAGATAGGCTGTCATGGTAGGTATACACTATGCTGCAGGGTGAGCTGAGACCCAAGGGACTTAGTGGGTACTCAATGCCTGTGGCCCTGCAGATCACTGTAGCACTCAACTTCCATGCATCTGGATCTTTCCAGGGATCCACTGGAGACATGTGTGGGATGTCATAGGCAGCAGCAAAGCCCCATCAAGGAGGTGACTAATACCTTGTTCAGGAGGGTTGGCTACTACATACGCTATCAAACTGACTCTGACATTTAGGTGGAGAGAGCCATCGGCTTCGGAGCCATTGCTGGATTTCCACAGGTGCAAGGTGTCATTGACTGCATGCATGTGGCCATCAAGGCTCTCCCGGACCAGCCAGCTATGTTCATCAACAGGAAGGGCTTGCATTCCATCAATTTCTAACTGGTTTGCGACCATCAAAAGCGCATCCTCAATATGTGCGCATGGTTCCTGGGAAGTAGCCATGACACCTGCGTACTCAGACAATACCAGGTACCACAGTTTCTCCACCTCCTCACCTTCCCCAAGGCAGGTCAGAGGCTAGGATTCCTGCGGTGAGTAACTCACCTCCTGACTCCCCAAAGCCTGACCATCATCTACAAGGCACAAGGAGTTTGATGGAATACTCCCCACTTGCCTTGATGAGTGCAGCTCCAACAACACTCAAGAAGCTTGACACTGTCCAGGGCAAAGCAGCCCACTTGATTGACACCACATCCACAAACATTCACTCCCTCTGTCACCGACACACAGTAGCAGCACTGTGTACCACGTATAAGATGCACTGCAGAAACTCACCAAGATTCCTTAGACAGCACCTTCTAAACCCATGACCACTACCATCTAGAAGGACAAGGGTAGCAGGTAGATGGGAACACCACCACCTGGAAGTTCCCCTCCAAGTCACTCACCATTGTGACTTGGAAATATATCACTGTTCCTTCACTGTCACTGGGTCAAAATCCTGGAACTCCCTCCCTAACAGCACTGTGGATGTACCTACACCACAGGGACTGCAGTGGTTCAAGAAGGCAGCTCACCACCACCTCCTCAAGGGCAATTATGGATGGGCAATAAATGCTGGCCTAGCCAGCAAAGTCCATATCCCTTGAATGAATTAAAAAAAAGGCACCTTCAGGGATGTATTCTCAATAACAATGGCTACCCATTGAATACATGGCTATTCACAACTGTGAGGAACTCCTGTACTGCAGCAGTGGAGAGGTACAATACCTGCCACAGCTCATTCCAAGTGACCATCGAGCATGCATTGGGCTGTTGAAAATGAAACTCTGTTACATCGATCGATCCGCTGAAGCCCTGCAGCGTGCCCCAGCTAGGGTCTCGTGTATTGTAATGATCTGCTGTGCTCTTGGCAACCTAGTAATATAGAGGATGGAGGCCTTGCATCAAGTGGACATAACTGATCGCCAGTCTTCATCCTATGAGGAGGCATGGGGTAGATGCTGAGTAGGCGGGGCAGGGTGAGAAAGATCTTGAACTGTAGGCGAGGGGCACCGAGAGATGAACAAGGGACAATTAATTAATATGTACCCAGTTCCTAATACCATGATGCCCTTTCCTAATGAACTCAATAAAGACTCACCTTAACGTATACCGCCTGTCACCTTCCTGTCACAATCCAACACCTGGAGCCCTGGTCACCACATGCACTCACAAAGCTGAGAGGGTAAACAAGTGCTGGCGAGCCCTATACTGGCAGCCCATTGAGCGAACCAAGGCGAATGTAGCATCTGTCAAGGTATGAAGAAAAACATGAGAAATTTTCTACAATGAAAGTGACCTTCCTTTATTTGAAGTCTCACAACAACCAATAATAAGACCCAATTGTTAACACCTGTGAGAGCCCAAGTTTGTATAGTTGTTGTTCTTCATGCACTTACTGTGCTCCTACGGAGGTGCTGCCTCTGCATTCACAGCTGAGGTAACAATAGACTACTGGACTTACTGCACTGTGTCCTGGGATGACCTTGGTTGCTGTCCTCTAACAGCCCGAGGCCTAAAGGGTGCTGGCATGCTGAAGGGCTCATGCACTAAAACAGGAGTCTCCACAGTCGATACTGCTACTGGAGCTGGGTCACTGACATGTGAGCTGAGGAGCTTCTATCTACACTCGAAGAGGAGACCCCAGTTGTGAAGGACAGCTACTCCTCATCCCTTTCAAGGCTCACTTGAATCTCCTTGCTGACCAGAGAAGGATGAAGACCTGGTGGAGACTATAGGTGTCTTGTCCCTCTCTCAGCTTGTTGCTGCTGCATTGAACTCATGGACAAGGCGATGATATGCAGGTCTGCTCGCAACGGTGGAATTTGACTCTCCATGAAGGTCACCACTCTCTCATTGGAGGAAACCATGCACTCACACACCTGAGACATGGCAGCACTTATGGCCTGGATGGACTCCTCCATTGTTTACTCACGGCTGTGCACTGTCTCCAGTAAGTCTGCCGAATGCTCCATCATGTTTTGCTGCAACTCCAGCAATTTTTGTGTTGCCAACACCAGAGGCCCGTCATCAACCTGGGGCTTAGCATGGCACAGTCTCACACACTCCTCCGACTGTCAGCGGTCTTGTCTTTCACAGCCTCCGTCTGCTGCTCAAACAAGCGTGAGATGCTCTTACCAGTTCTGACGCAGCATCTAAGCCTGAGCACATACCCACCAAGGTGAGAGTATCTGTGCTGGTGGCGAGTGCTGGAGAATGATGGGATGGTACTCCTCAGAAACTGATGAGCTTCCTGAGGCTCCAACAGATGCTCTTCCCTCAAGTGCCATGACCTGCATGAATAAACACAAACATTTTGGAGTCATAGTACATAGATCTTCCTATGTCAACTTTGTATTTTGTGGAACTGTAGAAGGCCAAAGGTGGCACATGGGCTTGGTGCGGGGGTTTCCCTAAGCCAAGAGTGTGCTCTGTCACGCGCGTGCGCGAAAGAGCACTCAGCTCTCCCTGAGGCTAAGTGCTGCTTCAGGGAAATCAGTGTTACTTTTAAAAAGATAATAAACTATGTGAAAAATTTTATTGACATATCCCCTCATGTAACACTGTCAGATGAGCTGGGACATGTCAATTACTTTTATTAAAAATGTAATGCAAATTTTAAATCCCTCATGAAACCTCATCCCGCCCGTGGGTGAGGTTTCATGTTTTTCCTGAAGGCCGCCTGGGCTCTTCGTCTACCCCCCAACCTTAAGGTTGGAGGGGCAGCATTCTTAGCAACTTTAAGTAGTTTAATAATGGCCTTATTAAGCCTTTGACAGTTTAACAGGTGTGCAGCCACCGAACTGACAATCTAATGATGTGCGGTGATGTCTGCCCCATATATCAGTGCTCTCAGTTAGTGATGTATAGTATGGTGCTGGGGGTTGGGGAGTTGAATCAGACCTAAAAGAGGTGAACATTAATCATTTTGCATGTTACTGTTTCTTGTATTAAGAAAGCGTGTCTCACCTCAAACTTTGTTGGTTAAATCAAACTGTTGCTGCAATGCTTTTCAATTTAAATGTTTTGAATACTTATTTTGAAATGAATGAAGGAGTGTACAATAATTTACTTAAAGAAGACAGCTATAAGGGTTGACCATCTTTATCCTTTGTAGCTGTGGGACTGAATATATGGATAACTTGTTCCAGACAGGAGGGGGTTTAATTTAGACAGCCCTGATT
This sequence comes from Carcharodon carcharias, assembly GCF_017639515.1. NCBI lineage: Eukaryota > Metazoa > Chordata > Chondrichthyes > Lamniformes > Lamnidae > Carcharodon > Carcharodon carcharias. The sequence goes on along the minus strand of NC_054469.1, from coordinate 127,361,030 downwards.
TCTCCTCTTACCACCCGCCCATAAACAGATTTTTGATTTCCCCTTTTATAAGTGATGGCGTATTTTTCCCAACCCTTCAGTTTTTGGAGTCTATAATCCCACAGCAGACTCAAGATAGGGTAAAATCAGAGGGTGAGTTTATTTCACACACACTCAAAAACGCGGGAAGAGGGTTCACAACATCTCCCCCGCTCACCCCCCAGCCCCCGGCACATTCACACAATAACAGAGGGATGAGGAAAAGAAAGAGGGACAGGGCAAAGACCACAGAGAAGATAAGAATTATTGTTTCACGTGAGTCCAGACTCCAGAATCAAAAGTCCAATGGTGTATTCCTTCAGAGGAAACTGACGTGGGATGATCCACTTTTCCAGTAGTGCTGACTTCCAAGATGGGAGAAGCACATAGAGATGAATCAGTCTTGCAGTAGGCACTGGTAGGCACTGCTTTGTTGATGGAAGATGGCAGACTGCCTGGATTCAGCTCCACAAGTCAATATTAGAGAATGGAGTGAATTTATGATAGTTTAGTTTTGATATATATAGAAATCGTCAGCATGCTTGTGAGTTTTCCAAAACAAACTGCTGAAAAATCCACATTAGTAGACTTCTGGTTACCCTCTATGAAGTACACATAGTATGAATACTCCCACTTAATTGCAGGATGCAGGTTAGCAAGAGCCTACCTTTGGGAATTTCCAAATATGTACAGGAATACAGCAATGGATTTTAACAATTGAAACCACACAGCTGTTATGCCTGCTGACATTAGCTAAGTAACACAGTGTGAAGTCCACTTCCCAGCAAACTGGTTCATTAATTCATTTTCTTCTGCATCAGCTTTTCCAAATGGACCCTTACATTAGGTCAGATGGCACATTACTCAATATTGAGCTGGGTCCTGATCCCAAGGATAATCTTGCAGGTTTGTTGGAGAGCTCTGGATTTGCTGGTCATTTGCCCTACTGCAAAGTAATCTTTTTGGTCATGGCTGATGATAGACTTTAGCCAATTGAAAATTGTTTGAGAATCATTTTAATCTAATGAGCTTTCTGTGATCAGTTTCTATAGATGAGTGAGAAGGAATGTCTGACTGTCCACAACCCAGCAATGAATTAATTTTGATCAGTGGAAAGTGCTTGAAAATAAACTCAAAACAAGAAGCTCATGAACCTACATTATACAACACTGGCTACTTTCAAACTGAAGGAGCTGAAGTACCTTGGTAATAGGTCAAGTTTGAGTTCAGGAATTCATCTATTGAGCTGTCCTTCAAGGATAGTACGTGCATGTCAGTTCAAAATAATTACATTAAATAGGACAAGGAAAGTTCATTGAGCAAATTGGCCTTGATTTTTGTTCTAGAACACAATCCAGAAGTTGCCCTCAAAATTGCATCCAAAGCCATCCTCAAAATTGCATCCAAAGCCATGTTCATTTGCTGATGGCAAGTTACTCTCAAGTATTATGCCTGAACTTTAATTGAGCATAAATCAACATAACAATTGAGGTTCAAAAATATATATAAAATATGGGGTACAATTCTTAAGGGGTGCGGGAGCAGAGGGACCTGGGTGTATATATAGATCATTGAAGGTGGCAGGACAGGTGGAAAGAGCAGTTAATAAAGCATATAGTATCCTGGGCTTTATTAATAGAGGCATAGAGTACAAGAATAAGGAGCTAATGCTGAACTTCTTCAGTCATGAAGATAGATTGGAGAGGTGAAGGCTAAGAGATTTGGTAGAGATGTTCAAAATCATAAGGGGACTGGATATAGTAGATGGGGATAAACTATTCCCACTCATAAAAGGATTGAGAACAAGAGGGCACAGATGTAAAGTGATTTGCAAAAGAAGCAAATGTGATGTGAAGAAAAACTTATTCACACAGCGAGTGGTTCGGGTCTGGAGTGCACTGCCTGGAAGTGTGGTGGAGGCAGGTTCAATCAAGGCATTCGAGAAGGCATTAGATGATTATTTGAATAGAAACAATGTGTAAGGGTACAGGAAAAAGGCAGGAAAATGGCACTAAGGCATAATGCTCATTTAGAGAGCTGGTGCAGACGTGATGGGCCAAATAGCCTCCTGCACCATAACAATTCTGTGATACTAATCCTGTACATCTTAAGAATAAAGTTTCAGCATATTTAAACATCATTCATACACATTAGCCACAGCTAATATTTAAGAACCTGCAGTCATCAGCCTTTAATTTTAAGGTGACTTATACTTTGCCATAGATGAACACAGCATAGAATAAGAAGATACTCCGACATGAAAGTCTAGTCCAAGAGAAAGGAAATACACAGTGGGCCTCAGTGAAAATACATTCAATAGAAGAGCAGCAAAAGTTTTTTCTTCCTTTCTGAGTCTAGCCTTAATGTTAAGCGATCCCCCTCCCCACCCCGCCACCCCCCTTGCCACCCTGTCCTGCCCTCAGACATTAATAATTAAAGAATATTTAATTTGAGAGTCATAAGCATGCTAGTCTTGTAGGCAGAGATTTGGTCGGACAAAAGGTTTGACGATCAGCCATAAAAGATTGAGGAGACTTGGATGTATTGTAGTTATGAACGTGATTCATATGAAGTTTAGCCACAGAATTAGTTTGTGCCCAATCACACATGTCCCTGGATGCCTTTATGGAGATAAGTCCAGGCCATTGTATTTAAGAACCGTAGCTGAGAGAAAGCAACAAAGCTGACTAGGTTAATAATAAAATGGGGGTAGGGGGAGTCCTGGGACCTTGCTTTTATACATGTTTCTAGTTAGTAAATTAGAGGTGAGTTACTAAATAATTTAGGCTTTAAGCAACTAAAGTAAATCTCAAGTAATTATATTTTTGAATTCCAATTTTAAATCTATTATGTTAATTCTAAGAGCCTAATGTATGGCTATATTTGTATGTTATGGATCTAAGGGAAGAGAATCAAAACTAACATAATATTACCTCATTTAGATCAAGTAGTTAACTTGTTGAAATAACAGATTGAATTCAGCAATTGTAGGACAACATAATGATCATATTTGCTTGAATCAGTCTTTAGGTGTTTCTCATAAGAAACATATTTGATCCTAATTCCACTGAAAGTGACCAAGGACCAAAGCATTTACTGAGGATTGGATGGTATATATTACTTTTTATGACTCTAAACATGGCACCTTCTCATATTAGTTCTAAGTAATATAATGCCACTGTGAAATTTTAAAAAAACCTTAAGCACCACAAGGTTTGTATTAAACAAATGTGAAGAATGTGCTTCTAATCATATATTGAATTTATCCACACTGAGTTGCTGTAGGAAATTAGATCAAAGCGTTGAATTTGCAAAAAATGTACCCAATAAGTGGACAGATTTTGTAGTTAAATAAATGTGAATATTTACTTTTCACAGGGGCTGTTGATGATTACATTTTCTAGAAATTGGTTGTTGTATCAGATATCATTCGGATGATTTACCATATAAGATTACCATTATTGCATATGTTATTGATATTGCTTGCAAATCAAAGTAACACAAAAATACTTAAACATTACCATCATTTTACTTTATGAACAAGATGATAGCACTACCTCCTCCTGGTAGACACAGGCTAAACCTCACTATCTCACCCAAATAATTATCCACTCCCATCATTGACTGACATCCTTGCATGTAGGCTATTTTGCAGAGGTCACCAGTCGGTCAAGAATATGACCCTGGCTGATCTTTCCTCTCTCCCTAAAACAAGGGCACTGAGGCCAACTGGAGAAGCCACTTATCAGTTTGGGTGAGATTAGGGCTCAAATATTCTAATCAGCATTGGAACCACTGTGTATGACGTTGATCAGACTGAACACTACCCACTTAGCTGGATATGTTGAAAAATGCCAGACTTCAAATCCATGATGAAGAAGAACTCCCTCCGCACAGGAATCCTTGCAGAGAGCAATGAAGGTAATCAGTGCAGACGTCAGCCCCTTTTTACAGCACTTGCTGTCATAAGGTAAGTTTAAACGTCCAGTGTGAATGTTAGTAAATGAGTAAGTGGGTAAGGTGGGTGAGGTAAGTGGGTAGGGTGGCAGGTGGGTGAGGTGGTTAGCTTGGTATGAGTTAGGGTTTCAAGGGTACTTGAGTCATCTGAGTCAGGAGGGGTCGTCAGGTCGGTCGCCGGGTTTGTCTTGTGGTGGGGGCTAGTCAGGTCGAGTCTGGTCGGGGATTAGTCAGGTGGTGGGGCTAATCAGGTCAGTTCAGGGGCATTATTGTGTCAGTGGGGAGTCAGGGCAGGTCGGGGGAGCTGGGGGTCAGTGTGAGTGACTGAGTGGTCAGTTGTATAGTTACCCATGAGTTAGACTAGAAGTTTTCTGTCTAACATTTCCTGGGTAAGTATACAGGTAAGTAAATCAGAAGGATCCGAATTTTCCGACTCCAACTCAGTGTGGGAGATCTCAAAGGTCCCAGGAAGCAGAAGAATTGCTCGTCAGAAGTTCAAAGTTCCCAGGCAGTCCTGACAGAGTCAGTGCATCAGGACATCCATAGAGTCCCAAAGCATACCTTGGGTCAGACTTGCTCAGTGACCTACATTGAATACCGCTCCAGCAATGACTCGATTTTAAAATTCTCATTCTTGCTTTCAAATCCCTTCATGGCTTCTCACCTTCCTACCTCTGTAACCTCTTCAAGCACTACAGCCTTCTGAGATTTCCGTGCTCAACCAATTCTAGCCCCTTGCATATCCCCAATTTTTATTACTCTGCCATTAGCTGCTGAGGGTGGCAAGGGCACAGAATGTACTCTAGGTGGACTTTAATGTCCATCACCAAAAGTAGCTCAGTAGCATCTCTACTGACCGAGCTGGCCGAGTCCTAAAGGAAATAGCTGCTAGACTGGTTCTGTGGCAGGTGGTGACTGAACCAACAAGAGGAAAAAAACCTCTTCCTTATCAATCTACCTGTCGCAGATGCATCTGTCCATGACAGTATTGGTAGGAGTGATCACCACACAATCCTTGTGGAGATGAAGTCCCATCTACACATTGAGAATAGTATCCATCTTGTGTGGCACTACTACCGTGCCAAATGGGATAGATTTCAAACAGATCCAGCATCTCAAAACTGGGCATCCATGAGGTGCTGTGGGCCATTATCAGCAGCAGAATTGTGTTCAACCACAATCTGTAATGTCCTGGCCTGGCATATCCCCCACTTTACCATTATCATCAAGACAGGGGATCAACTTGGCCGATGAAGAATCCAGGAGGGCATGTCAGGAGCAGCACCAGGCATACATAAAAAATGAGATGTCAACCTAGTAAAGCTGCAACACAGGACTACTTGCATGACAAAGCTGAAGCAGCATGGGATAGACAGAGCTAAAAGACTCCACAGCCAATGGATCAAATCTAAGCTCTGCAGTCCTGTAACATCCAGTCATGAATGGTAGTGGACAATTAGGCAACTAATTGGAGGAGAAGGCTCCACAAATATCCACATCCCTAATGATGGAGGAGCCCTGCATATCAGTGCAAAAGACAAGGCTGAAGCATTTGCGACCATCTTCAGCCAGAACTGCTGGGTGGTTGATCCATGTCGGCCTCCTCTGGAGGTTCCCAACATCACAGATGCCAGTCTTCAGCCAATTCAGTTCACACCACGTGATATCAAGAACTGCCTGAAGGCACTGGAAACTGCAAAGGCTATGGGGCCTGATAATATTCCGGCAATAGTACTGAAGACTTGTGCTCCAGAACTAGCCACACCCCTAGCCAAGCTGTTCCAGTTCAGCTACAACAGTGGCATCTGCCCAGCAATATGGAAAATATCCCAGGTATGCCCTGTCCACAAAAGGCAGGACAAATCCAACCTGACCAATTACCAGTTATCAGTTTACTCTCAATCATCAGCAGAGTGTTGGAAGGCATTGCCAACAATGCTATCAAGCGGCACTTAGTCAGCAATAACTTTCTCACTGATGTTCAGTTTGGTGTCCACCAGGGCCACTCAGCTCTTGACCTCATTACACCCTTAGTCCAAATATGGACAAAAGGATGAACTCAAGAGGTGGGGTGAGTGGCTGCCTTTGACATCGGGGCAGCTTTTGACCAAGTGTGGCATCAAGGAGCCTTAGCAAAACTAAAGCCAATGGGAATTAGGGGGAAAACTCTCCACTGGTTGTTGTCATATCAAGATCAAAGGAAGACGGTTGTGGTTGTTGGAGGTCAATCATCTCTGCCCCGGGACATCACTGCTGGAATTCCTCAGGGTAGTGTCCTAAGCCCAACCATCTTCAGCTGCTTCATCAATGACCTTCTCTCCATCATAAAGTCAGAAGTGTAGTTGTTCACTGTTGATTGCTCAATGCTCAGCGCCATTAGCAGTCCATGTCCTTATGCAGAAAGATCTGGATAACATCCAGGCTTGGGCTGAGAAGTGGCAAGTAACATTCATGCCATTCAATTGCATTACCATCACTGAATCCCCCACAATTAACGTTCTGGGGGTTACCATTCACCAGAAACTGAACTGGACAAGCCATATAAATACTGTGGCTACAAGAGCAGTCAGAGGCTGGGAATTCTACAATGAGTATCTCACCACCTGACTCCCCAAGCCTCTCCACCATCTACAATGCACAGGTCAGGAATGTGATGGAATACACTCCATTTGCCTGGATATGTGCAGCTCCAACAACACTCCAGAAGTTCAACACCTGTCAGGACAAAGGAGTCCGCTTGATTGGCACCCCATTTACCACATTAAACATTCACCCTCTCCACCACCGACTCACAGTGTTAGCCACGTGTACCATCTTCAAGATGCACTGCAGCAACTCATCAAGGCTCCTTCGATAGCATCTTCCAAACCCACGACCTCTACAACCTGGAAGGACAAGGTCAGCAGGTGCATCGGAACACCACCAGCTGCAACTCCCTTGCAAACTACACACCATCCTGACTTGGAACTGTATCACTGTTCCTTCAATGTTGCTGGGCCAAATCCTGGAACTTCCTTCCTAACAGCACTGTGGATGCACCTACACCACATGGACTGCAGCGGTTCAAGAAGGTGGGTCACCACCACCTTGGCAAGGGCAAATAGGGATAGGCAATAAATGCTAGCCTAGCCAGTGACGCCCACATCCCATGAGCAAATAAATAAAAGAAACTCAAGAGACTGCTGCTGTTGTCTCCAAGTGCAAATGCTTGGCAGCTTCTTCTCAGTAAAACAATCTAAGTCTACCTCAAACAATGAAATCACCCAGGCTTACTGTCAGGCAGACTGCAGAGCATGTCACAGGACCACCTTCATTTACTCTTAATTTAAATCTACAGTCCCAAAATATAATCCTTTTATAAATCTCATAATTGTAAAATAGCTCAGTATACAATATTCCACATCACTTAAAACCAAGCATGGTCATCAAACCTTTCACATCATTCAAGGTGTTTTATATCACTTTAGTTGCAATTTGCTTAAATACAATTTTAGTATTTAATTAATGCATTATTTACAAAATCACTTAATGGGGAAAAATTTGAAGCTCACATTCCAGTAAATAGTGGCTAAGTGTGAGCTCAGTTTGCAGCACTCATGCCTCTTAGTCAGAACATTGGCTGTTCAAGCCCACTATGGACTTGAGCACATAAATGAGGCTGACAAGAAGGCACATTACTTTGGGAGCGCTGCATTATCAGAGTTCTCGCCTTTCCAATGAAATATTAAGATGAGAACCAATCTGCTGCTCCTGTTGATATAAAGAATCCCATGGCACTTTGCTTTGGAAAAGAACAGGGTATTCTCACCAAGTCATTTGTTAGTTGCAAAGTGCTTTGGGTCACCCAGAGGATGTGACAAGGGACAATATAAATGCAAGTTCTTTCTTTCCTCAACACTGAGTCAATCAAGCAATTCCAACTGTAATAGCTACAATATCAACTTAAAATGTCTCAGGATTGGCTCTCTGCATGCTGCCCAGCTTATCAGATTTTTTCGAGCAATGTGTCTGACCTCATTTTTGGCAATAGGTTATGTGATAAAATGAGTGGAAATCTAAAAGACCTGAATTTGAACAACATATAAAGTGATTATAAAAATAACATGTCAGTGTGAGGTTATATAAGGCTATTTACAAGGATGCCACTCTTTAATGCTATTTTCCAAATCTTCAAATTTGTAATGAAAATCACTTTATACTGTTTATAATTATAACTGCAAGTTAATTCCGGTTTAATTTACTAATCCTTGGGTAGTTGTAATTAAGAAGAGCAGCCTGCACTGAACCACAAAGTACATCCACTCATATTTTGACAAGAGCTATTTTACCCTTGCTATTTTTATGTTGTTTTTGCCATCTACATTTGAGAACTTATATAGGGTAGCTTTGGCCACAGACACAATACTCTTAATTAAATGCACATCTTATGAATACTTGACTGGTCCTTGAGAAACCCAGTTGTATCACAAACCCAGTTTTTTGTGTCTGACCAACAATCACTGGGTTACCAGACAAAAGTAAAAGCACAGAAGCTGAATTCCCTCCCTTTTGGCAATTTGAATTGTAGGCCTTGTCTTTGACTTGAAGCAGCAGAAGAAAGAAAATTAAATTAGGAAGAATTCCCTATGGGTGAACTTCCCCAAAGAGCATATTTATTTTGTAAAAACACATGAGATTCCACTGTGCATTAGGCCAAGAGGGGACCAAGAGATGCCCTTTCTACTCTAATGGAGCGGTCAGCTTTAGTAAAGGTGGACCTTCCTGTAAATTCCCAGTCTGACCTATAAGCTACATAGGAAAGTAATGGGCACAATACATTCACTACACTTTTTTATTGTAAATTTAAGTAAACCCTACAAAAAAAGCTAATTCTCAAATATTTTCCGGTATTTTAAATAATTAATTTTTTACGTGAATGTTAATGTTTATCAAGGTGAAGGATGGAATTAGGAATGCTGGCAAAGGCGTGTCATATTCATGACTTTAAGCATGGACTGAGCTCATGTGAAAGATTCGGGAACTGCCTTTTATTTATTTAAAACGGACACAAATGAACTGTTAAGATGGCTGCCAAGGAGTCAGGTGACCTTTGCAACTTCAACACAGACTATCAAGCTTCCAGAAAGTTCTGAATTTAATAGCTATGGGTGGGAGATCTTCACCTTGAATGGACACACCCAGACAGAACCTATTTGTGGAATTCGCACTTGCCATTGTTTGAAGCTTACCCCAAACACAGAATCAATGGACACTTAGACTCCATGGGCAGGATTTTGCCCTTGAGAGGGTGATTGGTGGGAGCGGTCAGGAAGCCAACCACTGTCCGCGATTGGCTTCTCTCCGCAATTTCACCAGCATAAAAAACGAGTGACAGCGCTCAGCGCTGCCTGTGCAGGCGGGGGGAGGAGGGCGAGCGGGCCTAGAGCGAGCTTCGCACGTGCGCGCGAAAGAACGCTTCAGTCTCCTTGAGGCATGGAGCTGCCTCAGGGAGATGAAGCGCTGTTAAAAAAATAAAGGAAATAAATTGTCACAATACATGTCCCCTCATGTGACTCTGTCACATGAGCTGGGACATGTTTTTAATTCAAAAATAAAATTTTTATTTTATGTTTATTTATTTTAGGAAACCTCATCCCACCCATGGATGAGCTTTCCTAAAAAATGTAAAGGCCGCTTGGCCTTTGCCTGCCAACCGTTAAATTGCACGAGCAGCGAAATGTTGAATTTAATTAGCTTCTTAATAGGCCCTTTAATTGTCGGTGGGCATGCAGCCGACTGCGGCGTGTGCCCGCCAAACGAGCTATCACGAGACTGTGTGATGATGTCAGGGCGCTCACCCGATGTCATTGCACATCATTTTACATTTGGGGGCATCGGGTGTGTGCCCGCACGCCAAGCGTAATATTCTCCAGGTTTGCAATGTAACAAAGGAAAGCTGATGAGACCAGTTATCCACCATTTAAGTGTAAAAGACCACCATTTATCTCCTATTGTATATCAATGGCCTTTTAGCTTTAAGCCATTCTAGTTGGACAATGACCATTCATCATTTGACTGTAATTGGCTTCTGCGGCTGAAATCCTTTATCATTCCAAGACTTCGAAGAGACGGGAGTTAGTCTACAGAAGAACACCTTAAAACTGGAAACAAATCTTAGAAGTCTCCCAGCCAAGTTCTAAGAAGTCCATCTGTAAAGAAATTTGGTCTCCTGATATGAAAGCTATAAGTTCCTAACTTCATGAGCTGCTGAACACTCATCTCTTTGAAGGAATCTTCCAATAATCCTGATATCCAATTCAGCGATTTGAACTCCTCTAAACTAAAAGAGTGGAAAGATTTCCTTCATCACTGGATCCGAAAAGACTGTGTTCCTACAATGAGCTAGACACTTGAACTATTAACTATTCTTTAGTTCAGTACTTGTAGAAGTGCACTATCTTTGATAACTGTATCTTTCTTGAATGTGCGATGTGTGAGTCCTGTAGCATTTAGATTTTTCAGGTTGAGTGTGTGAATAAATAATCCCCTTATTTAAAACCCATGAAAGTCTGCTGCTGATACTTTTAATTGATCACAGGCTAAGGGCAGCTTAGAAATGCACACATCTACCTTTCCAAAAAAAAGACACTGATTATGAACAGAAGGGTAGGGAATTGTGGGTTTCAATTTGTCTCTCCTCGCCAGTCTGTAACAAACATTTTCCATTTTTAGACCATCAAGCAGCTCAGGATCAAACATATAGGCTAATTTTATGAAGTCTCAATCCCAGCAGCTGAGGTTGCCCACCAGATGCACTGCTTTGTACAACCGTTCAATCAAGCAGAATTGTAACTGCTAAGGAGAAGCAGATTCAAGTGCAGGAGGGAGGTTTAGAAGCTGAAATGTCAGGAACCTGATATGTCCTGCCCACTTTTGGGTTTTACTCGGAGGTGTTTGCTGGCAACAGGGGAACCCCCCTGTGGCTGTTGGCTAAGTAATTAATATACACAAAGGTACTTAATTTAATGCAGCATTCTGGCTTTAACAACCAAAGTACGAGTTTCCAGAGCTATGTGAGTCTTTGAGCTGAGGGCACAGCATAATGTGCTACAGTAGTAAAACTGACAGGCTTGGAAGTCCTCAAACAATGAAACTGACCAGCAGATGCCCTGCCTTGGTGAAAGACTCATAGCACTGCTTCTGAGAGAGCACTCTCACTGCCTGACAGGTGATTCCAACTTCTTGAAAATCAGTTCACCTGCCTTAGACTTCATTCACCTTGAGCTGCATTTCCCTGCTGTCAGTCTTTACAGCACGGGAGCAGTTTATGCAGCTCTACCTTGCACCTCTGATGAAGAACAAGAAGGCTGGCGCTAGCAGCAGCACCAGCTGCCTTTTCCTCAGCCACATGCCGCTCCACAAGATAGAGAAGATGGATACAGATATCTAGTTCAAAGGATGTGCGATCCCCCGTCACAGGGTCTACAAGCAGAGAGGATCAACTCTCAACAAGTCTAAGCCTCAGGAGGCCCAGTGCCTCAGGAGGCTCAAGCTTTCACAGCAGATCATTGCTGACATCTTCAGTCTCCTGAATAAGACCTTCTTTCCAATGGGTACACATTACCAGTGACTGTCAAGGTGAAGGCTTCCCTCTAACTGGAGGCCTCCCCATTCTACCTGGGTTCTCTGCCTCTCCCTGGAGTTCTGTGAGGAGTGAGTATTAGACATAGATTGTGTGGAAGGAGGGAAGGACAACACTTGTGGACAATGAGTGTGAGAGGACACAAAGATAAGTGAGTGGTTTCTGTCAGATGGGTATGTGAGGAGATGCCTGGAGAGAGAGGAATAAGTAGAGCTGCAAAGTGTTCCGTCCTGAGGGGTGCTGTGCAGAAGAATGCTGGGCAAGTCAGAGTGTAAGGCTTGGCGTCTGAAAGTGTTAGGCCACTCACTTTTCCCACCTTTCTGAAGTCCTTGATCCTCTAGGTGTACTGCCTCCTGGTCGGAAGGACCACACCCCTGCTGCTCAATTCCTCAGCCATTTCCATACATGTCTGCCTGGATGGTGAAGCTGGCTTCTTTCCCCCATCCTGGGAAAACCTCACCTCACTTCAGTCCCTCAGATCCTACAGGAAAACCTCTAGGTAAGGGTCTGAGACCTGGGTGGGGTAAGGTAGCCTCTCCAAGGTTTGTTTCCATTCCTGTGATTGCTGAAGCCTCAGGAATTAATGTACAGTACAGCCAATCTGATCCTTGACATATGCCCAGGCATTGCACATTTTTCAACTAAACAAAAGCTTGGGAGATAACTGTTTCCTGTTGCATTCCCCATGGCAATGCCTTGACCAATCAAAGTTGACTTGCCTGTTTGAATTTAAAGCAAAGCTTGGGGGATAACCGTTCCCTGGTAAATTGCCCATGGCAACACCTCTACCAATCAGAGCCCACTTGCCAACCAATCAGCACCCTTTTCTTATGCAGTTTAAATTGTTGTTTCCTTTGAGATTTGCTATTCTTGCGATTCTGTCCTGATGAGTGCAAGATAAAAACCTTTGACAACATGCCTCTTTTTTCAGCAATATTCAAGTTCTCTTCCACCAATTTACTATTAGTTTAACTCAACAAAATACAAGTGTCTCAGCAAAGAGGAGTGACAATCTCCGAATGGAATGAACTTTCTGTTAAGTTGAACTTGCTCATTCAAGGCAGAATCTTTTCCCAATCAGCAGGTCCAATAAAATCGAACAGCGACAAAAACCCTGATGAACTTTTACGCATTTTTGTTCTATGAGTTTTGACTGATGTTTTCCAAAGATATGTTCAGTGGAAAATATGACATATTCATAAGAATTCACCCGGATGACTTACTGAGATCAGCAGAATGAGGCTGGTTCAGACATTTTGGTAATTTATTCAGTGCCTCAGCAATTTTACCATTCCACCTGTTTGATATTAGCAATATTATTGATATTGAAATCAGCAAAAATAATGACATTGTGATGCATTTTGCTAAAGCAGCTACATAGTGTGACATGCATCTTTGGGCTGTTAGTCCCTCATTTACTGAGCTATCAAAGTCTACCACTATAAAATAGAACCAAATTGAAATGCAATGAAGAAAAACATGAAGAAAATGTTTTCTTCAGGCATTTTGCACATACTGCCATAAGCTGCTTTCCAAGTGGCATTAGGGAAATCTGGACCAGATATAGCTAATATGTTGGAAGGTGAGAACAAACAAAACACAAGAAAAAATAAATAGTAAAGAGACAGAAAAATGTCAACATTAATCACAGTTCTGTGCAACTGTGGTATTTAAATGAAATACTAGTAGCGAGATTCTCTACGTTCACTGTTCTTGAGTGCAGTGATTGGTTTGCTAAATATTTTGCATTAATGATTAGCATTAATAAAATGCACATATGCTGGGACATTAGTTGCATATTTTGATATTTACATTCTTATTTAAGTATAAAGTGTCAGATATATTTAGAAAGAAAATTGTAAATTGTGGTAGATTTTGATGTTCTACGTTAGGTCAGTAACCAAAAGAAAGGAATAGTTTAGATCAAAATTGGAATTCTCTACATCCCCTTAACTTGGTAAAGCCAATGATTTGTTGTCAATCTTTCATTTTTGTATAGGACATGGACAAAGTTCAAGAATCTGCAAAACAGGGAGCTTCGATCATCGACTCATTAATAAAGCAGCGTAGCCCAGCTCTAATTGGACAGCTCCTTGTAGTATGACTGCAGTCACGAGCTGGACTTCTTCAGTCACGGATGTTGTGATGTCTGAATACTGGCTGAAGGAACGTACTGCCCTCTGATGGTCGCTGTGAAAAACTACAAGTATCGTCTGTCAACTTTATCTCAGGAAGATAAAAAAGACACGAAATCTAGTTTAGAATGGCAACATGGTCTCAAAATTCAGGATCCAGACTTACTAAGATCAGCAGTAAGAAGTCTACTTAGCTGTTATTGCCCATCCTGCTCTTATAGAGACTCTGTTCAATGGTGTCCCATGTGAGAATCAGTTGTGATTCTGTTGACCCTGACCCAATGCTAGATTAATCCATCTTTATGTGCACAAAATTTACAAAAGAAATTCTACTCCACAACTTCAAGAAAGGCTTCTTCTTACCAGCTGTATAAAATTACTTGGAATCCAGCCAAACAGTACATTATATTAATGGAGATACAAAAACCTGAGGAGAAGTTCATGCAGGAGAGCTGTCACTTTGATTTAATTATTAAGTTTTGTTTTTAAATAATTGTCTGGTAACTACTTCTCCACAAGTTACAGTGAGGTATTTTAAAGATACTTACCAGGATCAAGAAGTTCCTTTTTCTTTTAAAATTGTTGTTCTAATTAGAGAATTAAATACAATGGAAGAATAAAATTACAGTAAGTTATAAATTAAAAGCTTCTCAGATTTCCACTGTATTAACAATGCTTGCATTTCAGTCTTTTTCAATTAATGGCGAAAATCAATCTCAAGTGTCACATTTAGAGCTAGCACTGAAGTTGCCTTTTTGTAACTGCATTTAAAACTTGGTGCCTCTTGGCTTGTGCGCAGCTCCACTGCTTGTAATATTGGAAAGCTTTGTCAAAAACACTAATTCCTGCTCACTTTCCCATTATGCTTTCCTCCCTGCACTGTTTCACTATACTACTGCCCTTCCTGCTACAGCTGAACTCATTCATGCATGATGCATATATGCACAGACTAGCTAGTTTTTTGGGGGGTTTTCTTCAGTTCATTTGATCTTTTGCATGCCAGTAGCAAAATGGACAAGAGTGAGTAGCCAAATAACCACTGAGATACAGAAAGTAAAACAAGGACTAGATGAGAGAGTCAGAAAGAGTTACAGGGAGACTGGAAAAGTAAATAGATACAGAAAGCAGGAGAAGGAACTAGGAAAAGTTGAGCAAAAAAAATCCAGAAATTAGACAAAACAAATGCAGGGAAAAAAATTATCAGTAAAAGGAAGGTCCAGACAAAATAGGTTAGAAGAGATGCAATGAGGCAATAATGAGAAAAGCATGAGAAATGTTTCTGGAACGTGGGAAGAGCAAAGCCAAAAAAGAGTTTTGAAGTGGTCTGATGAAATGACAGATGAAAGTAGAGCTGAAATTACTGTAATTATCAGTTCTACTGCAATTTTATAGCTTTATCTGAATTGTAAACAGTTAAGTGTTTGAATGTGATTTATTTCTTTGATTTACTGTCTTATTTGGTACTCGAAGATCAAAGAAAATGCCAGATTCAATCATCTATGGTATTTTACAGAATTACAGTATTATAGTAAAGATGGTATCAGAGAAGAGAGACCTAATAACAATAATCACAAGGCACTCTAACTAACATTACCCCATGCATTCCCTCCTTATTTCATCTGCAAGCTTCAACTTTTTAATCCAAAAGATTAAAAATCCTAAATATTATTAACATTCTTTCTTAACACCTTTCATCTGTGCCAACCTAGAAAACATAAGAACATAAGAAATACGAGCAGGAGTAGGCCATTTGGCCCCTCAAGCCCGCCCTGCCATTCAATAAGATCGTGGCTGATCTGCCCCAGGCCTCAACTCACTCTTTTGTTCCAGCTCCTCTTAGTCCTCAACTCTCTGATATTTCAAAAATCTATCTACCTCCTCTTTAAACACTTTCATTGATCCAGCCTCCACAACTCTCCAGCGTAGAGAATTCTAAACATTCACTACCCTCTGAGAGAAGAAATTCCTTCACATCTCAGTCTTAAATGACTATCCCCTTATTCTGTAACTATGTGCCCTAGTTTGAAATTCCCCCACTAGTGGAAACATCTTCTCAACATCTACCCTGTCAAGCCCCCTCAGAATACTGTACATTTCAATAAACTAGTGGATGCTTGCATAAAAGCTGCGGCCCCGCAACAAAAATGTGACAGGCCACAAGAAACCCTAAATGTAGGTCTATGAAACATGTCAGGGAGTCAGTCGGAGAGTGCAATGGGAAAGCTAAGCTTAGCCAATAGTTCACTCATTTTATTGCAGGAGAAAAATACTTTTGCTTAGTGGTAGCGTTCCTGCCTCTCAGTTATAAAGTGAAAGGTTATAGCTTGAACTCCAGACAGTAAGTGCAGACCAAGGCACCAGCTCTAAATACTGGATTGATGCCCATTTGGGATCCTTGCATCAGATGGGTAAGGGTGTCCCACCCCCACCATCTTAAAGGGCATGTATCTTTAGCCTTAGCTGCAGCCCATCTAGGAGAAGGTACTGCTTAAATAAAAGCCATGAGGAAGACATCAGGAAACCACCTTAGCTATTTGACCCTATTACATGGTTCAAGAATAAAATGTGTGACATTTAAGCTTGGAACTGCCTTAGGGCAGAACACAATGGAAGCATTTCAAAAACATGGTTTGCAGAAATGAGGGCAGAATGGCTGAAATCTTTGCCTCAGATGGAACTGAGTGATGAGCTCCAGTCAGTAGTTGGCAATCAGTTCATGTTACTCCTCATGTTACTCTGCATATGCTACTGGCAGTCTCCAAGAATTATATGGTAACACCCTGCATGCAGATCCGAGTCACATCAGATATTGGGCATCAGGCCTCATTTTAATAAGGCCTTTGAGCTGCAGGCGCATGCTGAGCATTCCAGAGAGCCTGCTGGTCAATCGGCATTTGAAGTTAAATTTGCTGTGCCAATGCACTGAGGGAATCTAAGACCCTATCAAAGAAGGAGGGAAAGAGTAGGTTCTGGGATTCAATTATTTGGTTTGCAGATAGAACTCTGCACAAAGTGATCTTAGCAAAAAAATCATAGCTTGTTGCCTCATGGGTGCACGCTTGAGGTTCTGGTCGCATATTGACAGAATGGTCGAGGGAGAAGGTGAAGAATCATTTGTTGTCCTCCATATGGGACTAAATAACATGTTCAGTAGTCACCCAGAGGTTCTTCATGTTTAACTTAGAGCTTTGGTAAGGAAGTTTAAGGGAAGGAACTGAAATGCATTATTTTCTGAAATATGGCTGAGCCCCTTGCTAGTGAAGAGAGACAGCGTAATTTGATTGAGTAAAGCATGGCAAGACTTTGGTGAAGGGAATCAGGGTTTTAGTTCCTCAAATAGTGGGTTAAAAATTTTAAAATGGGAAACTCGATCCCAGCTCTCCGCAAATTTGCCTGCTTCTGGTTTTAACAGAGGCGGGTGGGAGGAGGTGGTGGGAGGTTGGTGACCAACCCACTCTCAGGAGGTGGCTTGATCACTAAAATATAGTTCATTTAATTATGCCCCAGTGACCTCCTGCCTCAGCAGCTTCCCAAAATGTTTGGACCATGCTGAAGATCCACATGTTCTTCAACCCCCTCGATCTAAACCCCAAACATCCTGATCTCTCCCTGAGCTCGAAGTTCAAACCCCATAGGCCCTGATCTCTACCAAATCCCTGATCCAAATCCCAAAGACCCTGATCTTCCCCTAACTCCCTTGAGCTAAATCCCAAGCCCCAATCTTTCCCCGACCCCCTAATCTAAACCCAATCTAATCTTATCTCGAGCCAAACCTCCGGATCCAAATCCCAAAGATCATGGTCTCTGCCCAATACTCCCAATCCTAAACCCAAATTCCTCAGTCTGCTTCCTGCTATTTTCCAGCCTAATAAGCAGCCAGCATGCCAGGCTGTTGGACAAGAAACCCATTAAAAGAAATCTAAAACAGGTCCTGCCGAACCATCACTTACATGTTTTTCACATCCATACATCCTCCCCACAGCCCACTTTCTTCCCACCTCAGACTTATTATCAGGGCCAATAAATCAAATCGATGAGATACATAGCTGAAAATATATATAAACTGTTTAGAACAGACAGTATGGGGAGAAAAGGAGGTAGTGTGGCAGATTTTATAAACCATTGAGTCACAAATGAGAGACATTAAAGATCTATCACGGGGAGGCTGGGATTCTTCCCGATTAACTTTCCATAACACTGCAAGCTAATATCATAAGGGAAATGAGGGCTTGTATTGAAGCATCAAAACTTGTCTTTCCTCGTTAAAGCTGCTAAGTGACCAGATGTATATTTATTCATTTTAGTTTTCTAAGATTTACTATTTTTCCTTCCTCTTTTCCCACCAAAACAGGCTGATTCTGACTGTATTACTAGTTGATAGCAGGAGTCATACACATACAAACTGTGCCAGTCTTGATCCTGCCAACGTACACCCATTTTCCCTAGCCATACAGGGGGAAAGTGGGGAGAGAAAGTCTGCACTCTCTGTTGTGGAAAGAGTATTTCTACCTGTGTGAACTTATCAGTTGCTTAGTTTGAAAACTCGTAATTTCAGATTTCCATGTAGGTTAGATACTCAGCTGATCAAATTTTAACAGCCCTATGAGGACAGGATGGGAGGTGCGAGGGCTGGGGGAAGGTGTTGGGAGGGAGTCATGTGGGAAGACCCACAAGGTAAACTTCAGCAGCCTCCCACTAGGTAGCAGGTTCCTGGGGGGAGGGAAGGTGGGGTGGGGGGAAATGTAGTGGCCTCTTTAATGGTCACTCCATGGCTCACTGAGAGGACCCCCAATTGTTGCCCCCTGTCCCCACAGCTAATGTCCCATCGCTTGAATATGGCTCCACCCCCCTACCCCAATTGCTAGTACCAGCACACCTGGCCCCAGCTTACTGAAAGAAACTTACCTCGTCTTCAAAAGCGCCTCAGCATGGAGGCACTCTCTTTCTGATCCTGCAGTTTCAGCAGTTGCCACTGCTGATTGGACCAGCAGCTCTGGGATGCGAGCCACTGTCCTAAATTGGACAGCAGTAGCTGGCAAAATTCCACCCATGGCCTTGCTGCCCGCCAGCCTGGGGCTGGCCCTTACTTTCAGTTCCAATGGCAGGACATCTCAACTTCTGAGAAAATTCAACCCTTAGAATCAAAAAATTCTAGCAAGCTCAGATTCCTAGACTCTAGTGCCACCTGCTGGATTTAATTATGTGGCTCAAACACAAACTGAGGGCCGAAGTAGGGACAAATTCACAAAATTGTGCAATGGAAAATCTTTGTGACATATCCATCATTTTCTGGCAAGGGAGGATTTCCACTTTGAGCACACATTTACACAGCAAGTCCTATTAGCCAAATAGTTTAAAAATCTCCATTGTGTTTTAATGACTGTTTTGGATTTAAAGCAGTGTAGTAATCTGATGTGTAATATACATTTAAGACAAGTGTTGTAATGTAAGATCACATGATCTTAATACCCAATAGCAGAGTAGTGTGGGCTACTTTTGTGAGAGAGTCTTGAGTTAGACACTGAAGAGTGAAGACAGAGTTTTGAGTTGTGAGCGCACAAGTGTAGCTGCTGAGTTAGTTTGTAAATAAACAGCATGTGTTTAATCTAACAACGATCTCTGGATGTTCCCTGTCTCTGTACCAACCCGTCACCTCGAAACAAGTGTGCAACCAGATCCTTTAGCCCCAACAAACCAAGGGCACTGGATCCAACAAACTGGCGATGAGAGCAAAAGCAGGAAAAGCCACGGCAAAAAGGAGGTTAAAAAGCGAGGAAGAATGAAGGAAATCAGAAGAACCAGCTTCTCCTATCCCTGTGATAAATTTCATAATGTTTGGTTGCACAAGTTAAAGTGGATTCAAGGGTTTGTGCTTTTTGAAACTTCTAAGGGCCTGGATGATTGACACTTTTATAAGTTTGTCCTTCAGACTTTTTTTTCAAATAGGAGAAAGTATTTTTTTATTTGTTCGTGGAATGCAGGCACCACTGGCTGGACTAACATTTGTTGCCCATCCCTAATTCCCCTTGAGAAGGTGGTGGTGAACCACCTCCTTAAACTGCTGCAGCCCATGTGCTGTAGGAACATCCACAGTGCTTTTAGGGAGGTAATTCCAGGATTCTGATCCAGCGACAGTTATATTAGTTCCAAGTCAGGATGGTCTGCGGCTTCAAGGGGAACCTGCAGATGGTGGTGTTCCCATACATCTGCTGCTCTTGACCTTCTAGGTGGTAGAGGTTGTGGATTTGGAAGGTGCTGTTGAAGAAGCCTTGGTGAGTTGCTGCAGTGCATTTGTAGATAGTACACACTGCCGCCACTGTGCATTAATGATGAGGGACTGAATATTGAAGGTGGTGGATGGGGTGCCAATCAAGCAGCTTGCTTTGTCCTGAATGGTGTTGAGCTTCTTGAGTGTTGTCGGAGCTACATTCATCCACACAAGTTGAGAACGTTCCATCAAACTCCCAACTTGTGCCTTGTAAATGGTGGACAAGCTTTGGGGAGTCACCGCAGAATTCCCACTTCTGACCTGCCCTTGTAGCCATAGTGTTTATATAGTTGGTCCAGTTCAAGTTCTGGTGAATGGTAACCACCAGGATGTTGATAGTTGGAGATTCAGCAATAGTAATGCCATAGAATGTTAGGTTCTCTCTTGTTGGAGATGATCATTGACTGGTACTTGGGTGGTGCAAATGTTACTGACCACTTATCAGCCCAAGCCTGAATATTGTCCAGGTCTTGCTATATATGACCACATATGACTTCTTTTTAAGGGTCTTTTTTTACACAAATCACGTTACATTATAGGGTTCATTAGTTCTAGAAAGTGTACAGTGGGTCAATGGGCATGGAAGTGCTATAGCTTGACATAAGGGGTATGAGGAAACATAGGGTGTGGGTGGAAGGGCAGAGCTTGACATGGGGTATAAGAGGACATGGTGGGTGAAAGGCCAGAGTTGGCATGGAGGCATGAGGGGGTGGATGGATGCGTGGAGCTTCGTATAGGGAGCATGAAGGACCATGGAGGGTGGCTGAGGGGGTGTAAATTAGCATAAAGGGCATAAGCAGGACCTTTTGAACTTACCTTTTAAAAGGTCCCTTCATGCACACTTGGATTCATGACTCCTCTAAGGGGCTGTGAACCAGAACTGTTTAGAAACCCAACTCCATAAAAATTACAGAGGAGTAGGAGAACCTATCCCTGCACTAGAGTCGGCCAGATCAGGAGTGCTGGATGTGGGATTTTGACAGGAACCAGCCTGTACTCTTTAAAGGCACTCCCAAATGTTGCACAGATCAGGAATGGGCCTGGAATTGGCACTCATAGATGTCTACAGCACAGAAGGAGGCCATTCGGCCCATCGTGTCCATGCCAGTCAACAAGGATCTACATTTCCATCTACACTAATCCCATTTTCCAGCACTTGGTCCATAGCCCTGGAGGCTATGGTAATGCAAGTGAATATCTAAATACTTCTTAAATGTTACGAGGTTTTCCAACTCAACTACGTTTTCAGGTAGTGAGTTCCAGACTCCCATCTCCCTCTGAGTGAAAAAATTTCTCCTCAACTCCCCTCTTAGCCTTCTACCTCTGACCTTAAATCTATGCCCCCTGGGTATTGACCCCTCTAATAATGGAAAAATGTCTTCCTAGCCACCCTTTCCATGCCCCTCATTATCTTATGCACCTCTATCAGGTCCCTTCTCAACCTTCACTGCTCCAAGGAAAACAACCCCAACCTATCCAATCTTTCCTCATAGTTTAGACCCAACAGCCCAGGCAGCATCCTGGTACATCTCTCTAGTGCAATCACATCTTCCTATAATGTGGTGACCAGAACTACATGCAGTACTCCAGTCATGGCCTAACCAGCATTTTATACAGTTCCAGCATAATCTCCCAGCTCTTGTATTCTATGCCTCAGCTAGGAAATAAAAGGAAAGTACCCGATATGCCTTCTTAACCACCTTTATCTACCTGCCCTGCTACCTTCAGGGATCTGTGGACATGCACACTAAATTCCCCATGATCTTCAGTACATTCCAGGACTCACCCGCCAAGTCAACCCAACTCACTGAAAATACAGGCCATTAACTTTGTTTCTCTCCACAGATACTGCCTGACCTGCTGAGTATTTCACACACTTATTGTTTTTATTTCAGATTTCCAGCATCCACATTATTTTGCTTTTATGTTATCCTGAACTCCTTGTTGTTATTGCTTGTATCAAGTTGAAACTGCAAATAAGCACAGCAGAAGGAGTATACAGTGTCACCCTGAAACCTATGGTAATTGTTTTCAATGTACACAAATTCCAGGCTTAACAACGCATGTACACATTATACACCCATCCCTTTCTCTATTTAGCATTCTAATGCACAAAATCCTATCCAAAGAAAGGAAGTTCTTAGCAAAAGTGGGAATCACATGTTCTATTTACCTACTGTAATTAGTCAGAACCGGTTACAAAAATGGAATGGTAAATTGTTTTTCATGTAATCACTTATTGGTTGGGTGACACTTCAACCCAGTGGCAGGCAGCTGTGCTGTTAAATGCATGAGACCTCTCACCTTTGTGCACTCATGGGAAACTTCTGTAACCCATTCATTGAAGTCACAAAGACTGTTCAGGAATAACTGACACAGTCTTACTGCAAACACGTTCTCATTCCATCAAAATTCTAATTTGTCATTAAGAATACTTTATTGTTTAAAAAAGTTGAAAAATGTAATTCTAAAAATAATAACAGCACAGAAATTTTTAAAAAGTGAAAGGTTAAGCACTCAACATTTAGGAAAACTTGGTAAAATTTCACTAATATGCGGTTGCTGCATTTTGGTGATTTGTTTTTGTAAATTATTATTTATAGAATCTCAGCTTGTCCCTGGACCACACCCAATTCCTTGTGTCTTTTTACTTTAAAATATTCCAGAGGTACACCCTGGTTAGGCAATGGAAGAATGCCAAGAAGAGAGTGATGATGAAGACACAGAACCATCACTTGATTTCACACTTGCACCATCAGTTGAGATGCAGACAATACATTTGTCTCAAAGGACACATTAATGGTGGGATCTGCATGTAGTCAGCCACTGGGCACAAGTGAGTTTTAGCCAGTGCAAGGGTCTAGGATATCACAGGTGCCAGATTGCCTGAGGATGGGGGTGCCTGCTAGTTCCACTGCAGAGGTCCCAGGTGAGGTAGATAGAGCAACCTAGAGAAGAATGCTGATTGGTATCCACAACAAAATGCTTGGTGCATCTGCAATTCTGTTAAAAAGCCTGTGATCAATTTCAAGTAACATGGAGGAGTACATCATCAACTTAGCACAGGGCTTTGTGCAGAACTTGGAGCCCATCCTTTTCAGCATGGAATGGATGGCCAACTCCATTCACAAAATTGGTGACCTAACCTGATGCTGCAATTTCAATTGAGCACAAGTAGCAACAATGCCTGGATGCTGCATGGAAAACTCAGACCACTGTCTCACAGGTACAGTCAAGAGGCTGCCTAAGTAGCTTCTTCCCTTACTCTTCCTCATCCTCCTTCTTCACCTTCTGCTTATGCTTCTGTTCCTCAGTTGCTCACCATATAGCTGGTATCAAGGCTGTCCCTTCATGATGGTGAAATTGTGCAGCATGCAACAAAACCACCACGAATTGCGACAGCCACTCGGCCGAATATTACAGGACTCCTCCAGAGCAATCCAGGCAGCAGAAGCATTATTTCAACATGCCAGTGGACTGCACTATGACATTTCATGTGGCAGCATGGCTCTCTCTGAATACACGCTATCTATTTGTGCATGGGTTACACATCAGAGTCATCAGCCATGTGGTCAGCGGATAGTCCTTTGTAGGAATTTTTGGATGGATCCTTTTGGAATCAACCCAATTCATCCGTGATTCACTTTAACTCTCAGGTGTCAAATGAGACTTTAAACCCACAAGGTAAGAAGAAACCTTTCAGACAGTAAATTTGAAGCGGTTTTATTTAAAGACAAATAATAAAGGGTTGTAATATAGAATTATGAAGTTATAACACAGAATTAGTTAAATCAAAATATATATAAGAATCATACATCCGTACAACTAAACCTTCTCATGAGCACCATTCTCTGTCTTCTTTCTGCAGTAAATTAATTTCAAGTATATATCACAAAACATGGTGTAAACTTACCTCACCCATAGGACCTCTGTGACTTTCAACAGGTGATCAATGCCACGAAAGCATGTATCTCCTTATCTTCAGTTAGAGTACGACTAACAAACAGTGTCTCTTAAGATGAGATTTTTAACCCCAAGAGAAGGTTCAAGACCCTCCCTCTCCATGTGTTAATGGGGTCTTGTCACCCATTAATTGTCTGACATATTCTTTAATTTATCTTAATTGCTCTTGGCCTTTGTGCGTAATTAATCTTGATAATAGAACAATGAGCTGTTCAATGTGTTCTTTTAATCTTATTTCAAACATACAACTTTTTTGTGCAACATTTGGTTTCTAAGTGTTCTTCCAATCTGATTTCAATACATTCTTTTGTAGCCATTTTGTGTCTACATTTTGACTTCATTTTTGTAAGAAGGCTTTATATCAAACATAAAACCTCTTTAGGAACATACCTGTGTAAGTTTAAAGGCCAATCTTGTGATAAAACTGCTAGTTAATTAATAGCTATTTCATTATAATTGAGGCTCAATCTTAATTTTTGGGCTGAGGTCCAACTATTCATATCAGTTGATGGATCAAAGTCTCAGCTGCCAGTGGCCCTTATCTGTTGTTTCCATAGTTGCATACATTCTTATAGTGCAGATTTGTCTTGTTTTAAACTACAGAAGTAATTCTAGCACGTTAATCTTAATTTAAATGCAAAGACAAAAAATAACATACTAGGTTATGTACTTTTTATTATTTGTTCACAGGATGTGGGCATCACTGGCTAGGCCAGCATTTATTGCCCATCCTTAATTGCCCTTGTTCAGAGGACATTTAAGAGTCAACCACATTGCTGTGGATCTGGAGCCACATGTAGGTCAAGCCAGGTAAAGACAGCAGATTTCCTTCCCTAAGGGACATTAGTGAACCAGGTGGGTTTTTACAACAATCATCATTAGACTTTTAATTCCAGATTTCTACTGAATTCAAATTCAACCACCTACCGTGGTGGGATTCAAACTCTGGATCCCAAAACTGGGTCTTTGGACTACCACTTCAGTGATAATACCATTATGCCACTAACTATACCTATAAAAGGTGAACTAATATCAGTTCTCTTAATGATCAGAGGTTAAATCATTGATTGTTGTTAAAAGGCATATTGTGTGCAATTTTGTTACTACTGGCACATGTTTCAATACATAGTTATACATTGTATCACTGTAAGGGACAGGCAGTAATTAAGTTAAACTTAATTGAAATTTTATAAAATTGCAGTCATGTATTTTGTTAAGACTTCTTTTCAAGCCTTTTAAAATAACTATCAATTCATCTAATGACTTCAATTAAAATTAATTGAGATTCACTATCTTAAAATCTGTTGTTGCCGGCTTGCCTAATTCATTGTCAATATAATCATATAAAAAATGATTACTATCAAGGGATCACATGTTATTTCTAAGAGGGCTTCTTCTGACCCTGTTAGTTTATTCAGTAAGTTTAGTCTGAGAATGATTGATTTTGGCTGTAGATCCTATGATGGTGCACCTTCAAAACAAGTGAGATCCTCTGAGTAATTGTCCTGATGGATGCCTTGCTGTATGTGTGAAGGGCTTGGAAGACAAAGGAAAGGAATATGATTTAGTTGTGGCAAAATTATAACCTTAACAATCACCATGTTCAGTCTTCTAGTTCAGTCACTGATGAAATTGAATCAACAAATAAGTGTCAGAGATATTTGTAATTCTATCACCAGCTAACCGCAAGCTCTTGGTCTGAACTGTTAGTCCCCCTTGGGACCAGGAATGGAGATGGGTGGGCGTGGAATTTTGTGCTGCTGGCCTGCATGCCGGTTCCCTGGGTTCATCCCATTCCTGGACTATTTTCCCAGAGACTGGATGGGGGCCAGCAGGGCTATTCGCCAGCAAGCAACAGGGAACCAATTGAAATAGTTAAGGACCTACTTGAAGGAGGCCAACTGGGATCTTCCAGTTGACTTCCAGGCTTTAGTAGGCAGTAGGGGGACAGTTTAGCTGCCTGGAAACAAACTCCCAACTGCAGACCGGTGGTGGCCCAGCTACAAAGGCCATTTTTTATTCAAAGTTTCCAAAGGTTTAACTGATTGATGTATTAATCTTAGGCTCAGTAGCAACATACAAAATTGTAGTCAGAGTCAAAGGTTAGAATCTTCAGGCTTCTTGGAAGGGGCTTTGGAGGAGGAGGAGGAGAGAAGGAGGAGGGGGTTAGATAGGATTGCACCCTGGTATGTTCTCGTTTCCATGCACTTTTGCCAGAGGGTGGGCTCCCAGTGACAGCAGCTCCGCACTTGGCAACTGTAATTAGGGTAGATTACAAGGGCAAGCCTGTATTCATCCATTGCAATGATATCTTCCGAGCAGTGCATGCCCTCACCTCAGCTGGTAAGAAGAGGCAGATTCCCAGTGGGAGCTTGGAGCCTTGTATCTTCTAAGGCTCTTGAAAAGCTCGCTGATAGCAAGTGGCAAAACTACTGTCCACCCCATATAACATCCTGGCCGTTGAGTGATAAAATCATGGAGACGGATGTCTCCATGGCCATATGCAGTAAAGCTTTCATTCAATCCATAGACCCTAATGCAGTACCTCCCTAAGGCTTCATCAGTCTGGCCCTCAGCAATGCTCCCACTGCTCTCACTCATACTGGGGTTTGTGATGCCCTGCATAACCACCTTCAGAGCAGACTGATAAATACAGGAACTCACTCTGCCAGTGCACCTCTCACCCTTGATTATTATCCATGTCTGGAAGATTGCAGCCAAACTATCTTCCATCAAAATTCCCTCCAGGAAGTTTCAATGTGGTTATACTGTCTTTGTCCAGCAGGAGGAGTAAGAATACCAGCCAGAGGAAAAACTGTTCAAATTTCTGTATGTCATCTGGTTTGATTTAATAAATGAGTACGTATGTGGATAATGCATGAGTGAAGGGAAAATATATGTTACTGAATTATTCTATATTCTGGTAACAGGGGGAGAATTGAGCGAAAAATTATGCTGCAATACAGAAGCACACACCATCCATTCAATTGCACTTGGTAACATATGACCCAGCTCACATATAACTCATTTGAGGTAAATTTTATGAGTATCTGCTTCTGAAATATCTTACATGAATAATGTAACATTAGTTCCAGTTGAATGTGTTGGCCTCAAAAATTGGATCACAACACTAACCGTTACACTGAGCTTTTTTTTATTCATTCATGGGATGTGGGCATTGCTGGCTAGTCCAGCATTTATTGCCCATCCCTAATTGCCCTTGAGAAGGTGGTGGTGAGCTGCCTTCTTGAATTGTTGCAGTCCATGTGGTGTAAATACACCCACAGTGCTGTTAGGGAGGGAGTTCCAGGATTTTGACCCAGCGACAGTGAAGGAACGGCAATATATTTCCAAGTCAGGATAGCGAGTGGCTTGGAGGGGGACTTCCAGGTGGTGGTGTTCCCTTCCATCTGCTGCCCTTGTCCTTCTAAATGGTAGTGGCCATGGGTTTGGAAAGCACTGTCTAAGGAGACTTGGTGATTTCCTGCAGTGCATTTGTAGATGGTACACACTGCTACAACTATGCGCCAGTGTTGGAGGGAGTGAATGTTTGTTGGGTGCCAATCAAGCAGGTTGCTTTGTCCTGGATGGTATCAAGCCTCTTGAGTGTTGTTGGAGCTGCACTCATCCAGGCAAGTGGAGAGTAGTCCATCACACTTCTGAACTGTGTCTCATGGATGGTGACAAGTTTGGGGAGTCAGGAGGTGAGTTACTCATTGCACAATTCCTAACCCCTGTAGCCACAGTATATATATGGCTAGTGCAGTTCAGTTTCTGGTCAATGGTAACCCCCAGGATGTTGATGGTGGGAGATTCAGCGATGTTAATGCTGTTGAATATCAAGGGAAGATGGTTAGATGCTCTCTTGTTTAGATGGCCATTATTTGTACTTGTGTAGCACATATATTACTTGCCACCTATCAGCCAAAGCCTGAATATTGTCCAGATCTTGCTGGATGCAGGCATGGACTGCTTCAGTATCTGAGGAGTTGTGAATGGTAATGAACACCGTGCAATCATCAGCGAACATCCTTGCTTCTGACCTTCTGTAGGAAAGGTCATTGATGAAGCAGCTGGAGATAGTTGGGCCCGGGACACTATGCCGAGGTACACTTGCAGCAATGTCCCAGGCTGAGATATTTGGCTTCCAACAACCACAGCCATTCTCTTCAGTCCTGGGTCTGACTCCAGCCAGTGGAGATCTTTCCCCAGATTTCCATTGACTTCCGTTTTGCTAGGGCTCTTTGATGCCAGGCTCAGTCAAATGCTGCCTTAGCATAGTGGAACTTGCAGAACCCACTCTATTGACCCACATAATCTACTCTTTTGAATCCCTTTATGATTTTCAACACTTCAATTAGATGAACCCTCAACCTTCTAAACTGAAGGGAATACAAGCCAGGTTTGTGTAACATTTCCTAATAAATTAATCCGATAAGCCTTGGTGTCATTTTATTGAATCTATATTGTAGGCCAAAATATCATTCTTGAGTTGCAGTGCCAAAACTGAATGGGGTATTCCAGATGGGGCTGTGCCAAGGCTACACTCAACTGAAGCACCACTCCCGTTTATTGTCCCTTGATATAAGCACCAGCCCAATGGAGCCTTTTGATTATTTTTTGCACTGGACTTGCTTTTGGTGATTTGTATACCTGGGCACCTAAATCCCTTTGTTCCTCCAAAATTCATAGTCTCTCATCATTATGAAAACATTCTGATCTGACTTTCTTGTATCCAACATGGATGATCTCACACTTCCCTACATTTAACTCCATCTGCTACATTTGTGTCCACTCATTTAACCTTTCTATGCCCCTTTGTACAGTTAGCTCATTTGGCTGGTTGACTAGCATGTGGTTCAGAATAACACCAAGAGCACTGGTTTGATTCCCATTCCGGCTGAGGTAGATTTGGGACCTGCCTCCTCACCCTGTCCCTGAGAAAAAACAGCCAAGGAAATGGCTCAGGATGAAGCATCAGCAGACAATGAGCCAAAGATTGCCTTTGGCAGAGCACATATGAATGAATGAATGTCCCTTGGTACCTCCCATGTTCCAATCCACTGTGCCTTCTAACCTGTTTTTATTTGTAAATTTGGGTATAAAATTCTCTATTCCTTCATTCCAAACCATCTATATATACCATGTAAAACTGAGGCAACCGTACAGACCTCTGCAGAACACTACCAGTCCCATTCCACTGTGCCCCTATCTTCCAACCATCTATCAGTCTATGTCACAGAGTTACCTCCAATTCTGTAGTCTTTCACTTTTGTTAGTAATCCCTTTGAATTGCTCAAATGCCTTCTTCCTTCATATAGACGTACCTCTAACCAATATGGTTACTATTTAACTAAATTAGTAAGACATGACAAATGTTTTACAGATTCATGTTGAACCTTTATTATGAACTGATACTTGTTCAAGTGAATAGATTCATTCCATAGCGATTTTCATGGTGTTCTGTCAGAGATACAAAAAAACTCTCGTGACATATCAGGGCAATTGTCTTGCATGATGGCCTACTTGATCTGTAAGCTCAAAGATAAAAATGAAAGAGTATTTTGGAATTCAGACTCTCACAAGTTCATGACTAGAATGGAATTTCAGGGGCAGAATTTTATGTTTGATGGGCGAGCGGGCCCAACCCAATTGGCGGCGGGCGTGTAGCTGATCTCCGCTAGTGAAATGGGCTGTGCCATTTTGGGCAGGTGGGCCAATTAAGGCCTGCCCAGCACGTTGCAGACTCCCGTGTACAGAGGGAATTTCAAATGTGCGGCGGGCATGTACAGACCCCCTGTTCCAATGGGGAACCAGCAGTCTGTATAAAGTAAGGCCAGGCAGCCTCCCTTGGGCTGTTCACCATGGCCAGCAACCAGTCTGCACAACGGGCTCTAGAGGAGGGCAGGGCAGAGGAGGAGGAGGGGCAGGCTGCAGGGTAGGCCAGCGGGGGGGGCCAATGTGCCCCTTGGTTCTCTGATGCCTGCCTTGCTGCCATCCTCAAAGAGGTTGCAGAATGTCAGGAGATCCTGTTTCCCGAGTTTGGGAGGAGGAGGGCCCCCCACATTACCAAGTAGACATGGCAGGAGGTGGTGGAGGTCGTGAGCTCTCTAGGTGCTGTCCGTCAAATAGGGACCCAGTGCTGCAAACGCTTCAATGATTTGTTGCGCTCTGGAAGGGTGAGTACCATGTCGGCCTTGGCCCTTTAACCCAGCAGGTAGCCTTAGCCTTTGACACTACCACCACCACCACCAACACCCCACCCCCCCCCCCCACCCCCCCCACCCCGCCATGTCTTAGTGTTATTACTGCATTGGGCATTTGGCGCACGCTGAGTGGGCAAACAGATAGTGACCATGCTTACATCAGCCTTAGTGGTTGAGGAGAAGATGGGTTCTCCCCGCAGCATATGTTGGTGTTTGCCACATTTGAGTATTCTGAGGGCAACCTGCAGGGGAGGCCGCTAGACACATACTCAGAACTCCAACACATGTCATATTGATGGTGATGAGATGGTGGAAGGGCCTCTGTGCCGCACCTAGTTGTACCTCCTTGCCGTGGGCACTAAGACCAGTGTGTTATTCAAAGTGATGGACGCCGAATATGTCCAAGGTGGCCGTTGGGGGAGAGGTTTGGGACCAGCCGTACTACCTTCTGGTGACTGATCCCCAATGGTGTGGATAGGAGCCCTGGAGGCCTCAGATGGGCCACTGTTGTTGGGGTGCGATGTGCGGGTGCAGGGTACATGAGCGATCAGCCCCAATAAATCCTCTTCTCTGTTCTGCAGGCAAAAACAGAGCACAATAGCCGGGACCGTTTGCGGGCTGGTGGTGGGCACGCCATGCAACAGCATGTCACCAACTTTGAGGAGTAGGCCATGGAGCTGGGGAGGATCTGAGGATGAGGATGAGGGGAGATCTGATTGAAACTTACAGAATACTGAAAGGCCTGGATAGAGTGGACGTGGGGAAGATGTTTCCATTAGTAGGAAAGACTAGGACCCGAGGGCACAGCCTCAGAGTAAAGGGAAGACCTTTTAAAACAGAGATGAGGAGAAACTTCTTTAGCCAGAGAGTGGTGAATCTATGGAATTCATTGCCACAGAAGGCTGTGGAGGCCAGGTCATTGAGTGTATTTAAGATTGAGATAGATAGGTTCTTGATTGGTAAGGTGATCAAAGGTTATGGGGAGAAAGTGGGAGAATGGGGTTGAGAAACTTATCAGCCATGATTGAATGGCAGAGCAGACTCGATGGGCCGAATGGTCTAATTTCTGCCCCTATGTCTTATGGAGGAGGCAAGCGGCCAGGTCAGCAGGTGCTGGTGAGGCTGGGGTGCAGCGGGCAGGTATTTGAGGCCCA
This sequence comes from Carcharodon carcharias, assembly GCF_017639515.1. Lineage (NCBI taxonomy): Eukaryota > Metazoa > Chordata > Chondrichthyes > Lamniformes > Lamnidae > Carcharodon > Carcharodon carcharias. Next base: position 127,329,708 of record NC_054469.1, on the reverse strand, counting down.
CAGTCCCATTCACTCTGTCTTCCCACCATCCAAAGCACTGATGATTGCTACAATCGTTAATGCAGCAACACAGCTCATTCACAGACTGATACAATCAGACATGTGGGTCATACACAAAGGTCCCTCGGCCCCTTGAGGATGCACATCTCTAGCACCTTCCAAAGTTGCCTTATCCCATTTCTGACCACTATCCCCATGACCTAACATGCCATGGCATCGCTGCTGCACATCCAAATACATATTGCATCTTAGGAGGGTTTGTACCTCCTTCACCATTTCAGCCAGTGCATCCCACATTACTCTGTCCAAAAGGTCCTCAGCACCTCACCTGTCAACCTCATGGCACTCAACTTAAATTAATGCCACCACGTTAGTCATCGCTCACCAAGGGGAAATGTTGCCATCTGTCCATCTGTTCTATGTCCCTCATAACGGTATGAAGGTCAATAATGTGACCTGTCAATCTTCTGTGCTCCATGGCAAATGTCGCAAGTGTTTGCAATGTTACCTCATCACTCCAACTCTCTAGGCCAGCATGCATCCAGGTCAGGAACCTCTGCACCCTCCCACTCCAATCCCATCCCTCCCATAAAGTGCAGGTCACAACTGAATGCAGAAGTGTAGCTGGGGCCTCGACAGTGTTTTCTGCACTTGCAACATGACCTCCCTTTTCCTACATTCTATTCCTCGGCTAATAAAGGCAAGTCTGGCTTTTACCTTGTTAAACACCTTATGTTCCTATTCTGCTACCTTAACGGGTCTGCTCAGCATGGTGCCTATAATTGTCCTGACTTTCCATGGTCCTACCATTTCTCCTGTATTCCTGTACCTTGTTTGTCTTGCCCAAGTGTTTAACCGAACACTTATCCACATAACATTCCATGTGGCATCCCTTAGGCCATCTGACCAGCCTGTCTGTATGCGAGTGTAATGTTTGGGCCTCCTCTTGACTATTTATCACCCCACCAATGTTGGTCTCCTTAGGTTCTTGAAGGTTGAGCGCATTATGAGCCTGGAGGGGGGGGGGAAAGGAATGAATTGTGTTACTGACTGAACGCTAACTGATCCACTGTCCTTGTTGTTAATTTCAGCATCACCACTGCATGGTCGCCAGCACCAAGTCCAGAGCCCCTCCCTCCACACCTGAGAGGCGTCACTTGCAACTTGTGTCACATCATTTCAGCGAGCCAGGCACCAGCACAGCAACTACCACATCGGTGGGGATTTTTACGTCGGCTAGTGTCCCGGGGCACAGTGGAGAGGGCACTTCACAATCACTGGAGGAGATGGCATGGACAGAGAGTGCCGATGGCACCAACAGCCGGAGGACTGCAGGGGACCAGGCACATGCTGAGTCGGGCAGTGATGATGTGCCTCTGGAGATGTCTGCCATGCAGCAGGTGCAGGACAAGCAGCCAGGTGTGCGGGAGGATCTGGCAGGGTTTCATGAGGGTGTACTTCAGTTGGTCTCTGTGGTGGAGGAATCCAGGCAGAGCGTCAGTGACGGCATGAACCTCAGGACAGAGCTTCAAGATTCCTCCATTGAGAGATTGGCGACTCTCATGGAGAGGAGCTTCCAACAGATTGATAATCATCTGATTGGGTTATGCTCTGAACTGAAAGCCCTCACAGTGTTAATGGCCAAAGGTGGTCATTGGCAATGTGGGAGATGTTCTGGGCACCAAGTGTCCCAGCTCAGTGACTATCCATCTGCAGTGAGCAGGGAGGTCCAATGTGACCTCACGTTGGCACAGCAGCTGCCTGTCGTTACTGCGAGCTCCTCTCAGGGTGCTCCGGAGGAGGGCAGCAGCTCCTCCACCCCTCTGCCAGTGACCGTCGTATCCGTTGAGGCTGCAACAACTGGGGAGGTGCCAGTTCTGGAACTGGCCACTCCCCCCCAGGTGGGGCCAGCACAGGCTCCACGGGCCAGAGGACGGCCGCAAAGGTCATCGAGGCCAACAGGACAGCAGAGTCAGCAGGCTGTCTCACAAGCCACTCTGAGCGATGGGGCAGCACCTAGACATAGCACCCGCAAATGTAAGCATAAGGCACATTAGGCACTCCACGGGTTTGTCCTGGTGATTTTGTGTTGGCCCTAGATCAGGGAATGTTTGATTCTCAACGTCAGAGCAACGTTTGTTCATTTTTTTGGTGGCAATAAAGTCCACATTTGTTACCATGGCTGAGGGTGTTTCCTTTGTGCTGCATTTGTATGTTTCACAGACATATCATGTGTGTTTGAGTGGACATTCATGTTTATGTATTAAGCCCTTAGTTGCAGCAGATAAGGTGGAAGATGTAGCACCTAAGTGCCACGTGTGGAAGTGCCAGGCAATGCTGGTCCTGCTGATCGATGTGTGTGGGGCTAGCTGAAGATTTGTTGGATTAAAGTGTCCCGGATGTCCCTGCCTCCTTGGTGTAGTAGCGGGTTGACGTGCTGCCCCTCATCGTTCCCCTGTGCTTCCTCATCCTCTGAGCCACTGCTGGAATCATCATGTGCAGCCTCATCCACTGTGTCAAGGTCTTCATTGTCAACTGCATCCCCCCTTTCCAGCGCAAGATTGTGCAGAACGCAGCATACTACCACTATCACAGCGACGCGATCTGGTGGGGTACTGGAGTGCGCCACCTGAGCAGTCCAGGCATCGGAAGCGCATCTTGAGAAGATCGATGGCTCTCTCCACCACAGCCCTTGTGGAGCCGTGGCTCCTATTGTAGCGCTGCTCAGCTTCTGTCCTTGGATGGTGGAGAGGTGTCATGAGCCACCTTCTGAGGGGATAGCCCTTGTCACCCAGCAGCCATCCATCCAGCCGAGCCAGAGCACTGAAGAGCCCCGGCACCTGGGAGTGTCTGAGGATGTAGGCGTCGTGGGAGCTGCCTGGGTACCTTGAAGAATCTGCATCCTGTGATCACACACTATCTGCACGTTCATGGAGTGGAAGCCCTTCCTGTTGACAAAGGCACCGGGCTCACCTGCTGGCGCCATGATGGCCACATGTGTACAGTCTATAGCACCCTGGACGCGGGGGGAAGCCAGCAATGGCCGCGAAGCCTCTGGTTCGCTGTGCCTGACTTGCCTAGTCGCATCGGAAGTGAATGAAGGTCAATGCACATCTGAACAGAGCGTCTATAACCTGCTTGACACAAGTGTGTACAGCTGATTGGAAGATACCGCAAAGATCACCCACTGAGCCCTGGAAGGAGCCAGATGCATAGAAGTGGAGGGCAACTGTGACCTTCAGAGCCGCTGGCATGAGGTGTCCACCCACACAGTTAGGGGAGATCTCAGAACCAATCATCTAACAGATATAGTTCACTGTTCCCCTTGACAGTCGGAGCCTCCTTTGGCACTGCGCCTCAGTCATATTGAGGTAGCTGCTTCACCACCTATATACCCTGGCAGCAGGATAGTGGCGCCTTCTGTGGCCCTTCCACCTTGGACAGCCTCTTGGCCCTGCGCCCCTTGTGCCTGTGCCTAGCCTCCAAAAGGTAGCTCCCCTGGAGGCTGATTGTCCAGTCCTGGCCTCCTCCTTATTCTATCCCTCCCTTCCTCCTCAGAGGAGCTGCTCCAGTGGAGATCTCAGAACCCATACCCCCAGGCTAAAGGGAGGCCTCCGGAAAGTTGCAGGCCTGATAAAGATTTTTGACTGCAGAGTGCTGAGCTGAAGCTTCAAAGTACAGAGAAAGCTTTTGGAAATCGATCTGAACTGCTACCAATCACACAGGCAAGTTTAAAACATTTTCTGCAATAAATACTTCACATAAAACATTAACAACCCCTCTAAGCCCACATATCCCGCCCGTGGACAAGGTTTGTTAAAAAGTCACTTACCCACCTGCCCATTGCGCCTCTGCGCCAAGCCGAAGGTCGCATGGGCGCCTCAAAATCGGCGTCGATTGCCGAGTTAAGGGCCTTAACAAGCCCTTTAATCAATGGCAAGCGCACGTCGTGCTTCATCATGCGCCCACCCAGCTAAATATCGCGATGGTGCGCAGTGATGTCGGGAAATACAATACCAATGATGAAACTTCAACATTTCATTTGTCCTGTTTTGGATCTCCCTCCCAAACCATATTGTCACTTAGATTAGTTCCTTGGCCACCAATGTCCTACAACTCCCTGGCATAAGAAAATGTGTAATGTCCCTTTTACAACCCAGTACAAAAATCCTTTGCACTTTGGAAAATCACCAGAGTCAAATTTAAAGCAGCTGCTTTCATTATGATTCTTTGCTGCACCTTAGCCAATCTTAGATAAGTATACAAATTCACAGGTTTCCTGTGGCCTGCAAGTTCAAGTTATGATTTAACTTTGTGATTAAGAGGTATTTGCAGTGGCTGTGGGTTTAGGGAAAATATTTGGTTGTTTTAACATTATACTAGACTATGGAAGCAGCTTCAAGTTAGAAAAAAAAAGAACCTTTCTAACTCTAGTAAAATGACAATTGTATTAGTGATCCATGGAATAGCTGGCTATATGTGAAATCTGGCAATAAGCCAGAACATGAAATAGATAAAGCTGAGGAAAGCCATGTCTCCTCTTTGCTGATCTATACAGAAATAACATCCAGTTCCCATCGTAGTTTCCAGATGTGTTGTAAGTTATTCCAGGAATTTTACCTCCACCAAGCCTTCCCAGAGGTATATTCACACGTTAATCATGTTAGTATTTTCTCACCATTTTTCCCCCTTCCCTCTTGAAGGTACCGACTCATCCCTTGTTTTTGAGTGCACGAGCGCTAGTCATCTCCAGTGTCTCGACCCTATGTAGCTCCCAGTTATGAGATTTAACAGCAAACATTAATAGGCTGTTCTAACTAGGAGGGGCATTGCAGATGATCATTAACCTGTCCTCTTGTGATATCTGTATTTTTGCACCTGTAACAGAGATTGTTTGATCTCTGGTTGATTTTCCTTTCCCTAATCTGGGTTGTCAATGCCAATTGCTAAGATTGTACTAATGCAATTACAGTTGGAGCCATTAAGAGGTCCAGGCAGCAGGTAATCGAGGGGGTTGTCCTACCCGACTGTTGTCCTACCCTATGCGGCTATGTTCACGGCCGGGTATCCCTGAGGAGGGAGCACGCGGTGTCTGCCAGCACCGTCGAGGCCTTCCGTGCCCGTTAGGCACCGGGGGGGCTGGGGTGCTTTATCGACCCTCTTAATCACATTTTGATTTGATGTTTGTAAGTTTTCTTTAAACTTTGTCTTTGGTTTTACAGCTAACCTAACTTAGGGGCTGTGTTTACTTTATCCCTCATTTTGTTAATTTAGTTTAATTGTTTGACTCTGAAAGAGTTACAATTAGAATTGGCACACATCAGCTCAACCTGCACGGACCAAGGATTAAACTTGGAAATTTTCAGACTGTGTGGCTCAGCAATTCACTGGATATCCTCCCTGAGGGTTTGTGGCCAATACAACAGATACATGTGTAGGTTATCAACCTGAAACATTGGGCAGAATTTTCCCTTTATGAAACTAAACAGGCGATTTGGGCAGCGCCCGTCCCGCTGGCCGGAATGGCGGGAACTCGTGTCAGATTCTGTGCTTGGAGCGTCATTAATTATGCAAAGGCTCATATTGGTCCAAATCACCTGGAGATTTTGGAGCTAATATGTCTGCCCGGCGTCAGCTGGCTGGTTTGAAGGTCCAAGCCAGTCCAACACATTATTTCACGCTCTCCAGCCCACCAGAGATACCTTGCAGACAGAAGGCGGCCCAGAGCCTCAAGAACAAAGCCACACCCCGCTTCAAACGCCAGGCCTTCTAGGCCTTGATCGGAGGGATGCAGGCGCACAGGCAAGTGCGCTATCCCAGGGATGGCTGCAGGAAGCATAGCAGCCTCACTCTCCAGCCTAGGAGGCTGTTGCAGAGCAGGTGAGCACAGCTGGCAACCACACCCAAAATGCCACCCAGTACAGGAAGAGGATAAATGGTCTGCTCCACCAGGCTAAGTCATCCTTCAACTACCTCCGTTATCAAACACTTATCATGGCATCATGCACTCAAATGATTACTTTCTCCAGGGGTGTCACACAACCATTAATGGGGGACACATATCAACACTCATTCTCTCACTGAGATTTTCACACAATGCCATTGCATCTATCACATTGCTCACACTCCAACCTCTGGCCCTTCTGGGGAGGGCTCACCACACACAGGGGACATCCATCCCACCCAACCTGTGTTCCATCCCTTCTCACCACATGCATTTATTTCTCCGTCATTATGGATCACAGCTCCATCACTTCATCAAATCCTGACAATCACAGTGAGTCACCTGCAGTCTTATCTAGCTCACACTCATTAACTGAAACTCTATTTTCCAGGCACCAGCAGATCGAGGCTCCTAAGCCAGTCCAGCACCAGTGGGAGACCCCAGACTCCATCTGAACAGGAAGCTCCAGAAGAACCATCACGGTGCTCACACGCACCCTCCACCAGCTCAGAGAAACACACGTCGGTAGGACACAGCTGCAGGTTAGGCTCAGGCTCACTTTCTGGGGAACACCTCACTGACATGTCCCCACAGCAGTCGGAGGCAGGGATAGCCCAGGCCTCCGACACACAGAGGGCTGCTGGCGACCAGCCACCCACTCAGTCTGAGTCAGATCATGAGCCTCTGGAAGTGGCCGCCAATTCAATGTTGGAGATGCAACGACAGGCAGCAGAACATCAGGCAGAGATTCGACTGTCTCAGACTCAGCAGACTAGAGCGAACGATGGAGGAGCCCGTCTGCGTTCTGTCTGAAGTCATGGCTCTGACATCCAAGCACCTCAAGGTCACCATGGGAAGGTTGGCATTCACTATGGAGACCTTGGTCCAACAGGTCTTGCCGGATTTGTGCTTGGCCCTGTACTCCATGGCCACAAACCCTGATAGGCATCATCAAGATGTAGGCGACATGGGGACGAGGCACCATGACCTCCCTCTGGGTGCACCATCTCCTGCAGGAATCAGGGCAGGGCCTTCGGACACCCACAGGGAGGCTGAGAGTCAGCTGGACACCCTGGGGGCCTCCTCTCACGACACTCCAAAGGTTTGCAGCCGCTCCCAGCCTCCTTTGCCTGTGATCCCATCCACTCCAGCTTTTCAGGCCAATGAGTACTTCTGGTCCTGAGCAAGTGATCCTCTAGGCCTCAGGCTACAAGAAGACATCTGCCAAGGGCATCACAGACATCAGGACATAGCAGTCAGCAGGCTGCCTCCACCTGTGCTGTGGATGTCGGGGCTGCACCCAGGCATAGCGCTACAGTTAGGATAGTTAAGAAAAATTGATGCCACTTTTGGGTCACAGGTGTACTAGACATGTAAATAAATTGAACTTTTGTGAATACATTTGATGGTTATGTGAATGTTCCTGTCAACTGAAGACATTGTGATTTTGTACTTTGGAATCCTCTTCTTTTGAAGTTTAGCCTTCCTCCCACTCAGTGATAGTGTCCCACTGTGAGATTCATATTCCTGTGATGTCAACCTCAGTTGAACATCGGGGAGATGTGTTTAAATCTTTATTGGGAGTGTGTGATATAAGCACTTCTAACCCTTCTTCCTCAAGGAACACCATTGAGTGAAGGCAGCTCATCAACATTGATAATCTAGCAGCATTTGTGTCTCCTCAGTGGTCATGGCAGAAGAAAAGACATGCACAGGAGCAAGAGATCCCTAGGCACGTCCACATCCCAGTCACAGCACTCAGTCAGTTGATGTCATTAGGTGGCGGTGGAGGCTTCAAGTCTTCTCTCACATCGCTCTTGTTCTGAAGTGGACTCTCAGTTCCCAGAGTGAGCTCATCACAGAGCCGCATGGACCAAAGCAACGATCATGGCCTGGTGATTCATGAGGCCAGAAGGTGCAAGTGTGAATGCAGGACTCGTTCTCACTGCAAGTGAGTGGACATCCCTTGAGATGATAGAAAATGACATTGAGGGCTAGGAGAGATGTAGTCATATTCCCTCACTTAACTTTACTCTTCCTGGAATCTGTCAGAAATTAATTTATTATGGGCATGCCTCCCACGTCTTCCTTCTTCCATGGCGTGATCACGCTCATACTGACCCTCAGCAGGCTCGTAAGGTTCTTGGGCCTCCGGATCTTCATCCTCCAATGAGGTCTCATCCTCCTTCAGTTCATCCTTTGACAGACGGGTCATCTCCTTGCATTTCCAGATTGTGAAGGGCGCAATACACTGTGATGATGAGGGAAACCCTGTTAGGAGCTTATTGGAGTGAGCCACCTAAGCGGTCCAAGCATCTGAAGCACATCTTCAGAAGCCCTATGGTCTGCTCTTAAAGGGGAGCGTGTGGAGCTGTGAGCAGCATTGTACCCCTCCTCAGACAGACTCTGAGGGTGTTTTGATGCAGCAGTTGGTAAAGGCTGAGTTGTTTAACTCCCAGAGGGAACAACTGTCGTAACTTATGTTTTCATTGGAATGTTTGAGATGCAGCTCTGAATTCAGTAATAAATCCACCAAGCCTCAAAAAGTTTTTTTATATAAAACTAAATTAAACATTTATCAATTTAACAACAAATTTAAACACATACACATGTCTACAAATTACTACCATAATAACTTTTAAACAAATCCCAAATTAATCACTACCAGGTAAATCTTCACCAAGGCAACAATAACCCATAAACTTTGAACAGACGGCAGATAAAGCACATTTGACCTTACAAATTCAATTTGGTTCCTTTGCAGACAGTTGTAGGCTTACAGCCTGGTTAGATATTACATGCCTCTGACTCACACAGAAACTCCTCTTGGCTTATTCCTAGCTTTCCCTTTGAATGTAAATTTTCCATTGTATTACTAGGTTTTTAAATTTTAATCCTTTCATTCCACCAATTTCAATTGTAATATAAACACATTGCTTGGTGTCTACTAGCTAAGTGCAAGATTTTACCCATTCTTTTGAATGGTTCATTCAACAAATGCAAATGTACTCTTTACCTTCTACCCTTATGTTTATCTAATTAACATGTCAAACTACTATACATCAAAGCACCCAGACTAGCTGGCTTTAATCTAATTAAGCCACACACAGACACACACATAGACATAGACCCTACTACAATTCCAATTTAACAATCATTTCCAATAACATTATAGAAATTAATATCTCTTCATTGCAGAGGGTGACACACAGGTGTTATCAGCCAGCATTGCAGTGGGTTTCCCTTATACCCAAAGAGCCATCCATGCAAAAGTAATGGCCCCTCAAAAATCTCAGGCGTTCGGAGTGAATCAGGATGTGGGAGTCATGGCAACTCCCAGGGTACCGTGTACAAACGTGCAGTATGTGCTCCCGGTGATCACACACCAGTTGTACATTGATGGAATGATAGCCCTTGTGGTTTATAAACATTAGCAGCTGCTGCCATGGAGCCCGTATGGCCACATGCGTGCAGTCTATTGCATCCTGCACCCTTGGAAAGCCTGAGATGGCGGCAAAGCCGGTGAAGCTTGCAGCCTGGCTATCTTTGTCCAGAGCAAACCTGACATAATGATGGGCCTTCCTGTAAAGGGTGCCTGTGACCTCCTTTATGCATCGATGTTTTGTGGACTGAGAGATGCTACACAGATCGCCTGTTGATCATTGGAAAGGCCCAGAGGCCAATAAATTGAGTGCTACAGCCATCTTCAAAGCGACTGTCAGGGGATACCCTCCAACTCCACATGGCATCAGGTCTTCAGGAAGAATGTGGCATATGTGATGTACAAGATCTCGGACAAGCGCAGACGTGCACAGCATCGACTCTTGTAAATAGGAGACTCTTCCATGATAAACCCTAGGTCTGGTGAGTTGCTCTGGGTCTCTCCTCCTGACCCTCCTGTTCATTCTCTGGCTCCGCTTGACCGTGTCCATGCTCGCAGAGTCGCCTCTTCCTCCTTCATCTCCTCCATTGTATTAGGACCCTGACAAAGGCAGCATTGAGCCCTGGATCCATATGTGCACTAAAGGAAAGGAAACATTGAAGATATTAATAATTCAACAGGCAAGAAAGTGAAGCTCAGAAGATGACATGTTTGGAAACTGTAAGGGCCCATTGTTTTTTCTGACCTACTTGCATGGTGGCTGATGCCGCCTTGTCCCTGAGGCACTAGCACACACATCGAGGTGACCAAGATGGCATTGCAGATGTGTAACATATTGAGCCCTGAGTGAGATGCTAAAGTTTCAGTGAGGTGAATGACCCAACCTAGCTCTGTGCTCCAATCTATGATTTGGCTTATTAATGACCAATCAGTTGCTCATGGTTAATGAGTGGATGCCCTTTGGCCCATTAGGAGTGTCAAATCTGGTGAACACGTGATAGGCCTTCATTGACATGGAATGCCATATGTGATACAGCTGTGCCTCCCTCACTATTGCCTACATTCCCAAATTCTACATTCCTATGGGCAGAATTTTGCCCTTGTCATGCGGGCTTGGTGGGGGCAGGCCTGCATGAGTACCACAGCACAGTGGTGTCCCTCGGGACAATGTCGGCAAAGAGCAGGAGCAAACCAACCCTACAGCCCCAGCAGTGTGGCATTCATCGCTACAACACTGGCGCAGCGCTCTGGCAGGTAGGCTATGTATGTTCCACTCACCTCGAAGTTACCAGAGAACTTGTACATGCCACCCCTTTTCAAACAGGTTTCCCATGGCGTGAAAGAAGATTGGAAAGCCTGACAAGATTCTGGCGAGCAGCTGTTTTAATGAACATTCATGAAATATTGATGAATGAAAATGCCTTTTGCGCCACTAGTCGGTGGGATAACTGACCCGCCATAACCCCACCATGGGGAGAATTGCAAGCTGTTTTTGTAACAGCGGATTTGCGACTTTTTGCCTGGTGCTGGATTTTCCGCAACCCGCCCGCCACAAAACCCACCGTGGGCGAGATAGGGAAACTCTGCCCGTTATCTGTTTCTCTCTCCACAGCTGCTACGTGACCTGCTGAGTGTTTCCAAGGATTTTCTGTTTTTACATCAGATTTTTTATAGTATACTGATGTTCAAAGAAATGTTTATGTCGGGAGAGTGTCACCTCCCTCTTCTAAAGTTGAGCTGAATTTAAATTTGTAAATGTGATGCAGTAGAAGAAGATACAAAGGTAGACAACAAACTCAACAGTAACCTAGGGGTTCCCAAGCTTCTCTGTTGCTGCTCATGGTATGAGCAAAATTCCTTTATTACATCCAGCCATAAACCAACTTTATCGTGTCTATCAACCTCTGTATGCTGTTTTATATTTTAATCATTATCAGCTGACCGGTTTTAAACCAAATAAAAAGAAAAATAAATGGAATGTGGGAGAACAGCATTCTTTGGAGTTGTGGGTTTAGAGGAAGCATTTGGTTGTTTTAACATTTGACTAGACGATGGAAGCAGCTCCTAGTTCAAAAAAAATGAGTCACTCTAGGAAGGTGACAATTGTATTAGTGACCCATGGAATAGCTGGCTACATGTGAAATCTGGCAGTAAGCCAGAACATGAAATAGATAAAGTTGAAGAAAGCCATAAGGCTCCTCTTTGCTGATCTATACAGAAATAACATCTAGTTTCTATTGTAGTTTCCAGATGTGTTGTAAATTATTACAGGAGTTTTACCTCTACAATCCTACTCAGAGGTGCATTCACACATTGATCACTCTTTGGGGTAGATATTGACATTGTGCAATCTTGCAAATGGGTGATATCAAATTGGTGTTCTGCTTTGCATCTCTTCCGATGTTTATTTCCATTGAGTTCTAATGTACTTTGCCAATCACCAACTAAGAGTATAGCAGGAGATTGGGAGAACAATTGGTGAAATTTCAGAACTAGTGTTTATATCACTTCAGAGAAACCGATCTCAGTTTGGAACCTCGGGTGGATCCTACACCTGCTGGCCAGGTGTATCTGCACCGCAATACACCAAGTCCCAAAGAATTAAGGCATAAGCTACAAGAATGTTTAATCCCTCTTGTCCTTAGGCCTACCTCAGTTAAATAGATAACTTTCTTAGAGTTACACGGAGCCACTGCCCTCACAAGACTAATTCAGGAACTTCATCACTACACCTGGGGATATGACAGATCTGAGTGCCAAGTTAATTTCCAGTTATTCTGCTAGACTACCTCTGAAGTTGTCTTGTTCCCCTTCATTACTTACAGTCCCTAGGAAATTTTCAGCAAGCCAAATTCTAGATTCCACTCCCCAGTTCTCCCAGCCCTTAGGTTTGTCACCAGCTGCAAAATGCCAGATACCAGATCACAGGACAATTTGCATACAGTCTACCCTTAGTTCTGCATATTCCACAACCAATCGTCCAGTGCAGCTAAACCCCACTCACTTTGCAGTATTGTTAAATACCTGATAGCTACATGTGCTTTTCACTGTGTGTTCTTAGCTTTAAAACGTCAATGGATAAAAATGAAATGCATAGGTAACAAATATAAAATTGCTTTTTCCCAATAAATGTTTATACATTATATATATATTAAAATTAAATATTAGACAGCCATACAGACACTTGTTTCTGGTTTCAGGGAATAATGGATAGAGTCAAAGAATTTGATTCCCAAAGCACCAGTAAAAATTCCAGTATACTATGTGATAAAATAAAAACTTGGCTTATTCTGTAGCTTTGGTGTTGTGCTCTGCATGGTATAACAGCTCCATTGTTATAAAACAATGTACCCTCAGACTCATCGTAAGCATTACCATGGGAGATGTACCAATTATGTGTCTGTGTAAATATCCTGGATTAGCTAAAGTTAACATGGGCTACATAGAGCTATATCACCTTACTGTAAATTTTAAAGACATCAGGCAAAAAACTAATTTCATATCTTTTATTTAATGCTCTTGGCACATGCCACTTCCATTTTTTCTAAGACTGTCTGGCTGCATAATGCAGTTACATTTCCCAGTTCATCATAATGTTCACCAAACTTGGAATCTAAGCCATACTAGGAGAATCTCAATGTTTACTGGGCTCTTCTGGTTTATATCAAGAAACATCTGGTACACATCTTTAATACATGACATCATTTTGTGCTACTTTTTTTTTCTTGCCTATTTTAAATGATCACAATCACGTTTTCCTTTGCAGACAAAGGGGGCAGATCATCTGGGCTGAGGAGGTTCCAACAGTGTGAAAGTTTAAGCTGAGAATGACCCAAATCCATTCAACAAGACTATAGGAGTCCAGCCTAGGATTCAGAGCTCTGAATCCTTTATTTAGCCTGTCTCATTTGACACTGTCTCTGTCAGTGTTGTACTTGATGTACCTTAAGGACAGGCGGGACTGGAATTGCCTGCCCGAAGTCAATAGACCTTTGGCTGGTCCATTAAATTTCCCATCCCGTCCACAATGATTCCTGCCACGGGCAGGACCAGAACATCCCAGCCTAAGTCTCAATGTCAAAAGTGGTTGTTTATCTATAGAAATAGAGTTATTTTAAACTCTTCTGGTCTTTATAATTAAACATATGAACTGTCCCCATGCAATTGAAAGCATCTATCTCCACTAATTATCTGTTTTTCTAGTATAGGACATCATACTGATTGGAGAGCCGCATTAGATTCATTATATTTATTTTGAATAATTAAATCCATAGGACCCATTTTGGATTTTACCAAAATAATTTTTCCTGTAAAGTTTCAAATTTATTTTTCTTTGTTGGTAAAGTTGTGTATCCTATTTTCTTCTAGCTTTTCTGCTGTCTTCCATGTCATTTCATCTGATTTCTACTACTCCTACTGCAGTAATTATGGTTTTATTTAGTGAGTAATGTACCTTTAAGAATAATACTTGTTAAGGAAGATCACATTATCTGTAGTAACCAAAAGGAGAGTAGCGTGGGCTACCTCAGCAGTCAGTGTAGAGATAGAGTTAGAGGTGAAAGTGCATATGTAGTTGCTGCTGAGTGTTTTGTAAATAAACTTAAAATTTCCACCCAAGAAGTGACTGCAGATTAACTCTTTCTTTAACAGTACAACTCAGCCACCCAACAACAAACTGGCGATAAAGAAAAAAATAGGATTAAACAGAAAGAATCAAGTTAGAAAGAAATTGGCACTGTACCTCGCCCAGAGATTGTAAGTAATAAGCTCCATTAGAATCAAAGTTATCCCCTCTCAAAATGCCACAATTTGGGAAAATTGATCCTTTTGAACCTACCACAGATGATTGGTCTTAATACATAGAACACCTCACGTTCTTTTTTCAAGCAAATGAGATTATGGGGGGGGGGGGGGGAAGAGAAGAGGTGAGTAATCCTCTTGAGTACTTGTGGGAGCACAACCTACAGTCTGATTCAAAGTTTAACAGCACCAGTGCCCCAGGTTTGAAGAATTTTGATGAATTGGTGGACCTCATGATGGATCATTTTCAACCAGAGCCCTCAGTCATAATGCAGAGGTTCAGGTTTGATTCATGAAATAGAGCTGCAGGTGAGACAATTGCACAGTGTGTGGCAAATTTGAAACAGCTAATGGAACATTGTGAGTTTGGTACGACTCTGAACGAAATGCTCAGAGATCGTTCAGTGTGGTGTGAAAGAGGACATTATTCAGAAAAGATTATTGTCCGAAGTGAATCTGGATTTCGAGAAAGCACTAGAGATAGCGCTGGACATGGAAAGCTCAGTAAGAGATTCAAAAGCAACACATGGTGCGCAAAATGGCACCGTCCTCCACATCGGGCGGGAAACCTCAGTCAAAAGAGGTGCAATAAAGTGAGACTCTGCCGAGAAGGGGAAAACAGCCCCCACTAGCAGAAGAATAAATAAAAATAACTTAGCAGCGAAATTGAAGAATAATTTTAATGGAAGTGGAAACAAGCAATCTTTTAGTGATTGGCAGTTTAAAAAAATCGAATGCTACTACTGTCATAGAATTGAACATGTGATGAGGCAGTGCAAGGAAAGATTTAAATAGACTTGTAAACAAAACAAATGAAATCTACAATGTAGAAGAGCCTGAAACAACAAATTCAGACACTTACTCATTGTTTAACCTGAAAGTTGGAATGATAGAACCAATATTTGTCATAGTGAAAGTAAATGGCAAACCTGCCAGAAAGACAGTGGACACGGGAGCTTCCACTACAGTAATTGGGCAACTTACCTTCAGATATTTGAATAATGGTGAACATCAATTAAGTTTAGAAGAAACAGACGCCAAGCTAAAAACATATACGGGAGAAGACATACAAGTAAAAGGCATAATCAGAGTAACTGTCCATTATGGAAGCCATTCGGCAAAGCTACCCTTGATAGTGGTAGCAGGTGAAGGGCCAAGCCTCCTGGGGTGAAATTGGTTAAAGGAGATTAAGTTAGAATGGGCTGAAATTTTCCAGTTGAGAGCAAGTGGGCTACCAGAGATACTTAGAAAGTATGCCATCATCTTTAAGGATGAACTGGGGAAAATCCAGGGCCTGCAGGCCAAGATTCATATGGATCTGGAAGCAACCCCTTGCTTCATGAAGGCGTGACCAGTGCCATATGCCCTCGAGAAAAAGTCGGCATTGAGCTGAACAGATTAGAGAAACTGGGCGTTATATAACCTGTTCAGTTCTCAGAATGGGCAGCACCCATCGTCCCCATCCTTAAACCCAACCAAAAGCCTGAATTTGTGGAGATTACAAATTGATGGTTAACAAAATAGCCAAGCTAAACAGGCACCCCATTCCAAAAAGCAAAGACCTGTATGCCAAGCTGGCAGGAGGGACAATGTACACAAAGCTTGACATGAGTCATGCTTATCAACATTTAGAGTTGGATAATGCCTCCCGGGAGTTTGTCACAATTAATACTCACAAAGTTTTGCACCAATATACATGATTGCCGTTCGGTGTCTCTTCCACTTGTGCCATCTTTCAGGGAACAATGGAAAGCTTACTGCAGGGCAGTCCCTAGGTTGCAGTCTATTTAGACCATGTGCTGGTGACAGGATTCACTGAAAAAGAGCATTTGGCAAACTTAGAAGAAGTCTTAAAATGTTTCTTGTAAGCTGGAATGCACTTAAAAAAAAAAGTGCACATTCCAAGCGAGGGAAGTAATCTATTTGGGTCACTGGGTAGATTCACAGGGCCTCCACCCGGTTGAGCAAGTGAGAGCCATAAGTGAGGCACCTGTGCCAAAGAACGTCTCAAAGCTCAAATCATTCTTAGAAATGATCAACTATTATAAGCGGTTTGGACCCAATTTGTCTACAGTGCTGCCCCGCCCCTGCATTGTTTACTGAAAAAGAACCAACATTGGTCTTAAGAGGCGCCCCAGAAAGAAGCTTTCATAAAGGTTAAACAATCGTTGCACTCATCCAATCTAATAGTGCGTTATGACCAGACGAAAGAATTGGTGCTAACATGGAGTGGGAGCAGTGCTCTCTCATCAGATGGACGATGGCACAGAATGGTCAATAGGTTAAGTATCAAGAACAGTCACCACAGTGGAAAAGGCATACTCGCAGACAGAAAAAGAAATCCTGTCCATCACCTTTGATGTCAAGAAATTTCACCAGTACGTACACAGTCTCCATTTTACAATCATTTCAGGCCACAAACCACTGCTAGGATTGTTTAGTGAGGACAAGGTTATACCACCCATGACCTCAGCAAGAATACAATGATAGGCTTTAATTCTGGCAGCATATGAATACACATTCGTACATAGGCCTGGCAATCAAATCACAAACACCAATGCCCTTGGTTGTTTGCCTTTACAAGAAAATGATGAGCATGTCCCAGTTCCAGAGGAACTCGTTTTACTGTTAAGTTTCTCAGATTCCTTGCCGGTATGTGCTCGATAGATCAGCGGCTGGACAAGCCAGGACCCAGTCCAATCTCAGCTATGAGAACAAATGCTACATGGTTGGTCATTTCTGACGAAATGAAACCGTACTTCAACAGAAGGCATGAAATAACCAGCCAGGACGGCATCTTATTGTGGGAAGCATGAGTGATAGTCCCTCCAAGGGGAAGGGAACCACTTCTAATTGAACTACACAGTGCCCATCCAGGAATTTCCCAAATGAAGACCCTAGCACACAGCTATCTATGATGGCCTGAGATAGATGGTGAAATAGAGAGTTTAGTAAAGCACTGTGTGCAATGTCTGCAAAAGTTGCCAGTGACAGCTCTGTTATGCTCATGGGAGTGGCCAGGTAGACCCTGAATGTGGTTACACATTGACTATATAGGACCTTTCCTGGGAACAATGTTTCTGCTCATTGTCGATGCCCATTCAACATGGTTAGACGTATATGAGATGAAGTAACCCGTCGGCTACTACAATTGAGAAACCACGTCAGAGTTTTGCCGTTCACGAACTACCAGAAGTAGTTGTTTCTGATAACGACACAGCATTTACGAGTTCTAAGTTTCAATGGTTTATCAACCTCAGCGGGATCACTCATGCAAAAACTGCACTGTACCACACTTCCACAAACGGACTAGGGGAAAGGACGGTTCAAACGTTCAAGGCAGGCATGAGAAAGCTAACTTATGATTCCTTAGTAACCAAGCTAGCACACTTTCTTTTTCATTGCAGGACTACCCCTCATACAACAACAGGTTTCACAGCTGCGGAGTTATTGTTGAAATGCCATCTCAGGACGAGATTGAGCTTAATAATGCCACATTTAGATGGGAAGGCAGAAAAGAGCCAGGGCAACCAGAAAACTTTACATGACTGGCATAGTTGCGAGAGGAAATTTACCATGGGAGAGCCGGTATATGTGAAAAACTTCGGGGAAGGACCAAAGTGGTTACCGGGTCAAATACGTGCGGTGGCTGGACCTCTATCTTACCATGTACAGCTGGAAGGCTGGATCACATGTAAACATGTGAACATTTAAGGAAGAGAGAGACAAATCACCAAGATTTGGTTCCACCAGTGATCATGACCGGATCTGCATTTCCTGTTGAGAATACTCAACCCAGGACTGACATGTCTGATGTTTGTGTAAGAGTTGTGGATACAGAACTGCAAGTGCCCACCAAAGCACCTGATGTTCAGACAACTTCGGAAAAGGTAGTTCCTGACAAAGAACCTGAAGCTGTGGAGCTGCAACATTCCAGGAAACCACCTGAAAAACTGAACTTGTAAATTCCTTACCTAATCTTGTTGTTCTCTTGAAAAAATATGTACTTATAAATATAATATGTATAGCCGAGTTAAAGTGGGAGGAATGTAGTAATTATGGTTTTATTTAGAGCTTTAAGAATACTACTTGTTAAGGAAGATCACCTGATCTGTAGTAACCAATAGGAGAGTAGCGCGGGCTACCTCAGCAGTCAGTAGAGAGATAGATTTGGAGTTGAAAGCACACATGTAGATGCTGATGTGTATATTGTAAATAAGCTTAAGGTTTCCACCCAAGAGGTGTCTGCAGATCAAATCTATCATTAATAGTACATCTCGGCCACCCTACAACACCTACTTAGTCCCAATCTGACTTTTTCTACATTATTTCACCGTAATAATTTGAAAATTAATATACATTCCAGAAAATAATAGGGACCCAAACAATCAGTTCTGCCATTCTCTGAGCAACTATTTTGGCCTTTCTCTGAGTAACTAGTTCTACCTTTCCCCTATACTTTCACCCAACTGTTACCTTTCAATTTAAGAATGAGCAGGAATTGGCGCAGCCACTACAATTTTTAGTCACTCTGATGGCTTTGACTTTCTGATGTGAAGGGAGAATTGAACCTTAGAATGTGCCAAAGACAACATTGTTTGTGACATTAAGGCTGTTTCAGTGCAATGGATGTGTCAGAAATCAGATTGGAGAGAAGCAAACCAAATGTTTCACAGACGGGCACAGATTTGAGGCAACAACACTTGCGGACAACAATGGGATTCTTCACATAGATGGTTGTATACCCTCAGGTCCCTTGAACGTTGGCAATGTAAGAGCTCCTTTCTCATGTCTCCTGTTTAGATTGGGCTCGTCTTGTTCTTTTTGGGCTCTTGTTCTGCTGAAGTCTTGTATTCTCATCAGTTGCAGTCAGCTTTGCAGTGAATTGGCTGATAATACATTTAAGTTCCAATTAAACATTGCATACTGTTATAGAAATAAAATTATGCTAGTAAAGAGTTTGGTTTGACCATCGGCATCAGTAAGGCAAATTTCATGAGCCAGGATGTTTCCATACTGCATTTTATCAGCATTGACAATGTGACATTGGAGGTTGTTGATTGCTTCACATATGAAGGCTCCACAATCACCAGCAATCTGACACTTCAACACATGCATCACAAAAGCTGCAGCTACTACGTCCAAGCTGAGTAAGAGAGTGTGGAACAACAGCAATCTGACTGAGATCACCAAACCGTGAGCCTACCAAGCCTTGTCCTCAGCACATTCCTATGCAGTGGTGAGACCTGTACAGCATATACTAGGCAGGAGAAAAGGCTGGACATTTTACACTTTCACTGCCTCAGATGTATTCTCAGCATCTCTTGGCAGGTCACCAACATGAGGTCTGGAAGAAGGTGCTAATTCCATCAGCATACACTCATTGTAAAGTCATTGCTGGCTTAGCCAAGTTCATTGGATGGATGACAGCTGTATACCCAAAGACCTTATGTATAGTGAATTGACCACTGGATTATAGCCTCCTGGGTGTCCATAACTCACTGGATTCCAGGAGGGCCCCAGAGGATTGGTAAACCGCTAATGTGACACTCCTGTTCAAGAAGGGAGGGAGACAAAAAGCAGGAAACTATAGGCCAGTCAGCCTAACATCTGGAGTCCATTATTAAGGAAGAAATAGAAGGACATTTAGAAAAGCTTAATGCAATCAAACAGAGTCAACATGCTTTTGTGAAGGGGAAATCAGGTTTGACAAATTTTCTAGAGGATATAACAAGCAGAGTTGATAAAGGGGAACCAGTGGATGTGGTGTATTTGGATTTCCAAAAGGCGTTCGATAAGGTGCCACATAAAAGGTATTGCACAAGTTAGGAGCTCACGGTATTAGAGTAATAGATCAGCATGGATTGAGGATTGGTTAACATACAGAAGATAGAGAGTCGGGATTAATAGGTCTTTATCAGGTTGGAAAGACGTGACTAGTGGAGTGCCACAAGGATCAGTCCAATGGCCTCAAATCAGGGTGTCCTCTAGGACACCCTGGTCCACTCCTCCATCAACCCCTACACCTCAACCCCCTCTCACGGCACCTTCCCATGCAACTGCAGAAGGTGCAGCACCTGCGCCTCTACTTCCCCTCTCCTCACCGTCCAAGGGCCCAAACACTCCTTTCAAGTGAAGCAGCATTTCACTTATACTTCCCTCAATTTAGTCTACTGCATTCTCTGCTCCCAATGCAGTCTCCTCTACATTGGAGAGACCAAACGCAGACTGGGTGACCGCTTTGCGGAACACCTTCGGTCTGTTCACAAGCATGACCCAAACCTCCCTGTCGCTTGCCATTTCAACACACCACCCTGCTGTCATGCCCACATATCCGTCCTTGGCCTGCTGCAATGTTCCAGTGAAGCACAACGCAAACTGGAGGAACAGCACCTCATCTTCCGACTAGGTACTTTACAGCCTTCCAGACTTAATATTGAGTTCAACAACTTCAGATCATGAACTCTCTCCTCCATCCCCACCTCCTTTCCGATCCCCTTTTTCCAATAATTTATCATTTAAAAAATATATATTTTTCTTTTCCCACCTATTTTTAAATTTATTTTGATCTATTGTTTTATCTCCACCTTTTAGCCCATTTTGATCCCTTCCCCCGACCCCACCACCACTAGGGCCATCTGTCACTTGCTTGTCCTGCTTGTTACCCTTGATGTCCCCATTTGCACATTCCTTACATAATGTCACTACCGTCAATACCCCTTTGTCCTTTTGTCTATGACATCTTTGGTAATCTCTTCTTTGCCTCCACCTATCACTGGCCCTCTATCCAACTCTACTTGTCCCACCCTCCTCTACCAGCCTATATTTCACCTCATTTCTCTATTTCCTTAGTTCTGATGAAGAGTCATATGGACTCGAAACGTCAACTGTGTTCCTCTTCGCAGATGCTGTCAGACTAGCTGAGTTTTTCGAGCTATTTTTGTTTTTGGCCTCAATTATTTACTATCTATATTAATGACTTGGAAGAGGGGGCAGAGTATAATGTATCCACATTTGCAGACGATACAAAAATAGGTGGGAGGGCATGTTATGATGAGGATATAAGGAATCTGCAAGGGGATATAGATAGGCTGAGTAAGTGGGCAAAAACTTGGCAGATGGAGTTTAATGTAGGAAAGTGTAAGGTCATGTAATTTGGTAGGAAAAATCAAAAGGCAGACTATTATTTAAATGGAGAGAGACTCCAAAAAGTGCAGCACAGAGGGATCTAGGGTTCTTGTGCATGAAACACAAAAAGTTAGCATGCAGGTGCAGCAAGTAATTAAGAAGGCAAATGGAATTTTGGCCTGTATTTTGCTAGGGGATTGGAGTTTAAAAATAGGGAATTCTTGTTACACCTGTACAAGGTA
The DNA here is from genome assembly GCF_017639515.1 of Carcharodon carcharias. Lineage (NCBI taxonomy): Eukaryota > Metazoa > Chordata > Chondrichthyes > Lamniformes > Lamnidae > Carcharodon > Carcharodon carcharias. Next base: position 127,308,212 of record NC_054469.1, on the reverse strand, counting down.
TTGGTGAGGCTGCACCTGGAGTACGGTGTACAGTTTTGGTCCCCTTATTTAAGAAAGGATATACTGGCACTGGAGGCAGTTCAAAAGAGATTCATTGGGTTGATTCCTAGGATGAAGGTGTTGACTTATCAAGAACAGCTAAACAGGTTAGGCCTTTATTCATTAGAGTTTAGAAGAATGAGGGGTGATCTTTTTGAAACATACAAGATTCTGAGGGGTCTTGACAGGGTAGTTGTTGAGAATATGTTTCCACTAGTGGGGGAATCTCGAACTAGGGGACATAGTTACTGAACAAGGGGACACTCATTTAAAACTGAAATGCGAAGGAATTTCTTCTCTCAGAGGGCAGTGAATGTCTGGAATTCCCTACCTCAGAGAATTGTGGAGGCTGGATCACTGAAACAATTTAAAGAGGAGGTAGATAGATTTATGAAATATTGGGGAGTTGAGGGTTATGAGGAGCTGACATGAAAGAAGGGTTGAGGTCTGGGGCAGATCAGCATGATCTTATTGAATGGCGGGGCAAGCTTGAGGGGCCAAATGCCCTACTCCTGCTCCGATTTCTTATGTTCTTATGTTCATACCTCTGCTACAAGGCCATCTACAAGTGAGATATGAAGATGGTGGACATTGACACTGAAAGCTGGGAGACAGTCGCTGACGACAATGACCTCTGGAGGCTGACTGTTTAGAAGGGAATCAGAAGAGGTGAGCAGAAATGAAAAGCTCAGCTGGCTGAAAGAAAACAGAGGCCAACGAATCATGCACCTCCTCATCCACTGTCTTCCTCTGCAGCAAATGCAGCAGAGACTGCAGTGGAGCACCTAAACCACACCAGGCGACGCTAACACAGGTTTGACCTTCATGACACAAACCGTCGTCTTAAGAGACAGAAGGCTGCCACCACTGTTATAAGGAAAAGCAAACTCACAACAATACTAAAATAGATGTATTTTTGAATAATATGCCATGAACAATGAAAAACAAAAATCAGTACTTAAAATAATAGGGAAAACAAGAAAAGCTTTGAGAACTTTCAGACCTCTGCTGTCAATGCGAATATACATACAAATAAATGAATTAGGAGCAGGAGAAGGTTACTAAGCCCCTCGAGCCTACTCCGTCATTTGATGAGATCATGGCTGATCTGATTGTGGCCTCAAACTTTACTTTCCTGTGCATCTCCTGTAGCCTTTGATTCCCTTGTCAATCAATAATCTATCTAGCTCAGCCTTAAAAATATTCCATGACCCTACCCCCATTGCTCTCTATGGAAGAGGATTCCACAGACTAACGACCTTCTAAGAGAAAAACATTTCTTCTCATCTCTGTCTTAAATGGGAGACCCCTTATTTTTAAACTGTGTCCCCTGGTTCTAGTCTCTCCCATAAGGGGAAACATGCTTTCAACACCCAACCTGTCAAGTCCCCTATATGTTTCAGTAAAATCACCTCTCTTTCTTCTAAACTCCAATGGATATGTGCTCAGCCTGCCTAACCTTATCTAATAACATAACCCCTTCATCCCAGGAATCAGTTGAATGAATCTTCTCTGAACTGCTTCTAGTACAATTATGCTCTTTCTTAGATAAGGAATCCAAAACTGTACACATTACTCCAGATGTGGTTTCAACAATGCCCTGTACAACTATAGAAAAACTTCCTTACTTTTATGTTCCATTACCATTGCAAGAAACAACAACATTCCATTTGCCCTCCTAATCATTCGTAGTGCCTGCATACCAACTTTTAGTGATTCATATACCAGGACAGCCAGATCCCCCTGTACCACAGAGTTCTGCAAATCCTCTTCATTTAAATAAGATACTGCTTTTCTATTCTACCTGCTAGAGTGGACATGTTCACATTTTCCCACATTATACTCCATCTGCCAATTTTTTGCCCAATCACTTAACCTATCTATATCCCTTTGCAGATTCCTTATGAACTCTTCACAACTTACTGCCCTAGCTACCTTTGTGTCATCAGCAAATTTAGTAACCATACAATTGGTCCCTTCATCTAAGTCATTGATATAAATTGTAAATAGTTGAGGGCCCAGTACTGATCTCTGTGGCAATCCACCACTTACAGCTTCCCAGCCCAAAAATAACCCATTTCTCCCTACTCTCTACTTCCTCTTAGCACTCTACCAGTTACAGCTTCCCAACCCAAAAATAACCCATTTATTCCTCCTCTTTACTTCCCCTTAGCTAAAAAATCCTCTATCCATGCAAATATGTTATTCCTGAGCTCTTATTTTGTTTAGTAGCCTTTGATGTGGCACTTTATCAAATGCCTTTTGGAAATCCAAGCGCACAAAGGGCAGAATTTTGCCCTTAGCGTGTGGGCTCGGCGGGGGAGGGTGGGGGCGGTCGGAAAGCCGCCCACAATCAGCACCACATCGCGGATTTATGCTGGCGGGCCAATTAAGGTCCGCCCAGTGTGAAATGCAAGTGGCAGTGCTCAGCGCCGGAGGAGGGCGAGCGAGCCGAGCGCGAACTTCGCGCATGTGCGCAAGCGAGCACTTCATAATCTCCGAGGCTGACTCAGGGAGATGAAACGCTGTTAATAAAATATAATAAAGAAAATAAAAATGTCATAAAACGTGCTCCCTCACGTGACTCTGTCACATGAGCAGAGAGACATGTTTTTAATTCAAGTGTAAAATTTTTATTTGATTCTTATTTGCTTTAGGAAACCTCATCCCGCCTGTGGATGTTTCCTAAAATGTGCAAAGGCCGCTTGGCCATTTCGCCTGCCCACCATTCATTAGGTTGGATGGGCAGCATAAATTTGAATTTAATTACTTTTTTAATGGCCTTAACAGGCCTTTTAATTGTCAACGGGTGTGCTGCTGACTCCAGCGCGGATCTGCCGAACCATATAGCGTGGGACTGCCACTGGTCTTCCAACGTCATCGCATGTCATTTTATGCTCAGCCGGGTCGGCCGCAAGCCTGCCCATTGAGCTTAATATTCTGCCCCAAATCTACAGGTTCTCCTTTACCCGCCCTGCTTGTTACTTCCTCAAAGAACTCTAATAAATTTTCAAATATACCTTCCCTTTCACAAACCATGTTGATTCTGCCTGATCGCATTGAGATTTCCTAAGTGACCTGCCATAACCTCCTTAACAATAGATTCTGGCATTTTTCATATAACAGATGTTAGGCTAACTCGTCTGTAGCTTCCAGCTTTCTGTCACCCTCCTTCTTTGAATAGAGGAGTTACATTCACTATTTTCCAATCTGATGGGACCTTTCCAAAATCTATGGAATTTTGGAAAATTACATCTAATGCATCTACTACATCCAAGCCCCTTCTTTTAAAACTCTATGGTTCAGGTCATTAGATCCTGGGCATTTACCAGCCTTTAGGTCTAATAGTATTCTCAGTACCCTTTTCCTGGTGATTGTAATTATTTAAGTTCCCCCCCCTCCCTCTCACCTCTTGATTTACAATTATTTCTCAGATGTTATTTGTGTCTTCTGCAGTGAAGGCAGATGCAAATTATCTGTTCAATGTTTCCACAATTTCCTTATTTCCCATTATTAATTCCCCAGACTCACTTTCTAGAGGCCCAATGCTCACTTTGGTTAATCTTTTCTGTTTTAAGTGTTTGTTGAAACTCTTATTATCTATCTTTATGTTTCTAGCTAACTTTCCTTCATACCCTAATTTCTCCCTCCATTTTTGTTAGTCTTTTTCTTGGTTTTTAAATTCTGTCCAATCTTCTGATCAACACTGATTTTTGCAGAATTGTACGCTTTTTCTTTCAATTTCATGCTATTTTTAATTTCCTTAATTAGCCACAGGTGGTGCATCCTTCTCACAGGGTCTTTCTTTTTCGCTGGAATATATCATTGCTAAGAGTTATGAAATATCTCCTTAAATGTCTGCCACTGCCACTTAACTATACTACCCTTTAACCTAATTTCCCAATTCACTTTAGCCAGCTCTGTCTTCATACCCTTGTAATTGCCTTTATTTAAGTTTAAATAATAGTCTTAGACCCACACATCTCACCCTCAAACTGAATGCAAAATTCAATCATTTTGTGATCACTGTTACCAAAGGCTCCTTAACAAGGAGCATTAATTAATTCTGTCTCATTGCACATTACCAGGTCTAAAATAGCCTGCACTCTTGTTGGCTTTAAAATGTGCTGCTCTAAGAAATTGCCACAAGAACACTCTATGAACTCATCTTCCAAGCTACATTTGCCAATCTGATTTGCCCAATCTATACCTATATTAAAATCACTTATGATTATTGCAGTGTCTTTCTTACAAGCCCCCACTATTTCTTCCTGTACTCTCCATCCTACAGCGTGGTTACTGTTAGGGGGGCCAATAAACTACTCCTATAAGTGAAACAGGAGCAGAAGTATGCCATTCGGCCCCTCAAGCCTGCACCACTATTCAAAAAGACCATGGCTGGTCTGTTTGTGTTTTGAATTCCATATTCCCATCTACCCCCAATACCCTTGATTCCCTTGCCTAACAAGGATCTATCTACCTCTGCCTTAAAAAATATTCATTGGCCTCACCTCCACTACCTTTGAAGGCAGAGAGTTCCAAAGTCGCACAACCTTCTAAGAGAAAAAATTCTCATTTCTGTCCTAAAAGGGCGACTCCTAAGATTAAAACAGTGCCCCCTAGTTCAGAACTCACCCACCAGAGGAAACATCCTTTCCATGTCCACCTTAATACCATTCAGGATCTTATATAATAAAATCAAATAACCCCTCACTCTTCTAAATTCCAGTGGAAACAAGCCCAGTCTGTCCAGCCTTTCCTCATAAGACAACCCGCTCATTCCAGATATCAATCTAGTAAACCTCATCTGCACCGCCTCCAATGCATTTACATCCTTCCTTAAATTGGGAGACCAAAACTGCATGTAATGTTCAAGATGTGGTCTCACTAATGCCTTATAGAACTGAAGCATAACATCCTTACTTTTATGTTCAGCTCCTCTCATTATAAAGGATAGCATTTCTTTAGCCTTCTTAATTACTTGCTGCACCTGCATACTAACCTTCTGTGACTCATGCACGAGAACACCTAGATCCCCCTGCACCTTGGAATTCTGCAGTCGTTCTCCGTTTAAGTAATACTCTGCTTTTTTAATCTTCATGCCAAAGTGAACAACTTCACTTTTTCCTATATTATGCTGCATCTGCCAGATTTTTGCCCACTCACTCAACCTATCTATATCCATCTGCAGTCTCCTTATGTCCGCTTTACAACATACAGTCCTACCTATCTTTGTGTCATCTGCAAATTTAGCTACCATGCCTTCACTCCCCTCATCTAAGTCATTGCTATAAATTGTAAAAAGTGCAGTAGTTAAATAAAGACAGCAAATTGCTTTCGTGAGATGACTTTTAGATCAGCAAAGTGAACCCCTCACACCTGTTTTCCTTTGTTACAGACTGTAGTGACTATAAACTAAATCTTATATAATCGGGGTCACAGCAACTGGAAAATATATCCCATATGCTGTTGGAAAATATACCCTATAAATCTTTCCTTTAATAGCTTATTTTCTTTACTCTTTAATTTCATTTAATTTCCAATCTACTGTATAAATGCATATCTGGAAAAATCTTATAAACTACTTTAGAATGGAAAATCCTACTTTTCTTTGGCTGGATTGCTGAATGCTAACTTCAGCTGCCAGCAGATCCCCTGGTCAGATTGTCATCGTTGTTCAGGAGTTCATCTCATAAAGCCACTATGCTTGCCCAGTGCAATATTTTCTTTTATCACATCTTAATATATCTTTTTAATTGGAAATAAGTGTTGCTATTATCAACCATTTTACTCAAGGATTATTATTGTGGGGCTTATCATGTCACAAAAGGAAATTGATTTCATTTTGCGCAGTTAAATTTAGATTAAGCTCATTTTGTGGTTACCTTTGAAATTTGATAAACATATGTCTATTCACAGTCATTTATTTCTGGCTACAGGGACTTGCACTACAGCTGAAATAATTCTTAGATCAATCTATACTTTACATGATAGTTGATTATAACAAATGGATCAAATTGCAATCCAAAAAAGCTCTGCATAAACAAACATACAACAAAGGTTTTGTATAAATCTGTCACTAGTTAGATAAATGACTTCCTTTCAGTGTTTAAACAATCTAATGTCTTTTTTTATATGTATAAAACTATGCGCCAATTAATTTAGAGACTGCCCTTTTTCCTTTCCTGAACTAGAGTAGCAAACTTATCATTGATCTTTTTCCAAGAGTTTATCCATAAGCACTCCAGAAGCTCACTCCTAATGGGTAATTTTCGGAATTTGTGCTGCCGTTCAGGAGGTTTGCTGCCAGTAGTGCATACTGGAAATTTGGTCAAGCACTGCACAAAATTTTCCATCCATTATTTTAAATAAATATTAATGGCTGATTCTTTCATTGGTCCTATTGTTCCTAAACGTTAACATTTTCCATGCATACCCAATGATGGATTTCATCAATATACACAATGGGGGCAATATTCCCTCATGGGAGCAAAACTAGCTCTGTAACTGAATGGTGAACTTTATGCCCACTTTTGAGCGAGCTGCCAGGAAATTCTGAAGGCTATATATGCACATTCATTCAGCCTGCAGGAGTTGATCGACAGCTAGAGGAGGAAATTGTGTGCAGCTGCAACTGGCAAAGGCTGCAGCTGCCATTTAAAAGAGCGCATGAATTGCTGCCAGGATAAGAAGCAGAAATGGCTGCGGGAAAGAGCAGATGTCCAATTACAGACGCATGTTTGAAGGTGTTGATAGAAGAGTGCAGCAAAGGAGGGTTGATATATTTGTCATATTGTCCCATCAGGAGGTCCTCATAAAAGGTGCCTTTTATGTGCAACTTTGTGTCCCATGGATGATAGCCCAAGGAGCTGCAGGATGTCAAAATATTTCCACTGCAATTGTTGACCAAACCGACCAGTGAATTCGTCATCACTTGGGTGCAAAGATGTAGTCAGCCACCCTGATCTTCATCTTTATACATTAGGTTCTGGCTGCCAGAAAGTATAAAGATCCAGTTTCATTTTGGTCATGTGATGCATACAGCTCCATGATCAGAAACAAAGATATAAAAGATGCAAGCTCCCACAGAAAAGTCTGAAAGTATATGGAAATATCTTGAAGCAAAATAATAATGGGTTTGCTTTACTGGACATCCTAACTTTCAGGAGATGGCAGCACACTGAAGCACATTCACTGTGAAAAGGAATCTCTTATTATGCGCTGAATTGAAATTATATCTGGAGCAAGAGCTGGAAGTTTTTCTAAGTGTGATTTTGACCTGGGGAACTCACAGTAATGGCAAAACTTGGTCGGGAATGGGCTCAAAGGTTTAACAACACTGCAATAAAGGCCTTTGTGCAGGAGATGGAGAGGAGGAGAGATGTCATCCATCCACATGGGGCCAGAAGGCTCTCCAGAGAAAATTTGCAAAAGCAGTGGGGCTAGATAATGTGGTTGTCAATGTCAGGAGTTTAGCCCCAAAGACATGGGGCAGTATTTTCATCTCGGCGGGGGGTTGGGGGGGGGGCAGGCAAGCGCCCGACCCAATCGGAAGCGAAATCGCATAAGATGACATCAGGAGAGTGCCCGATGTCATCCCGCACTCACGCAATATTTTGGTCGGTGGGTGCGCGTAAAAGTCGGAAGCACGCCCACCAATGATTAAGAGGCCAATTAAGGTAAATAAAGGTGCAATGTTCTCTGATTTTTTGTGGTCCATCTAACCTTACGATTGGCGGACGAGTGAATTGGCCGGACGGACTTTGAATTTTTCATGAAACATCATCGAAGGGTGGGATGAGGTTTCCATTATTAAATGAAGGAAAACTAAAAATCTATGGACAGCAATTTTATCATGTATATGTTCAGGTGACTGATTGTGATGTTTGCACAGTTTTTTCCTGATTTTAAAAACTTTATTTAATGTTTTTTTAGGTTTTCAGCTCCCTGAAGCAGCTCTCTGCCTTCAGGGAGCTTTCTGTCAGTGCTCACCCTCGCCCGTGCTGACGTCAATGCCCACCCTCCTCCCGCCCCGTCCCTGGCTGATCCCGGATCTGCCAATCGTGCCCACCCACTGACCTAAAAATTCTGCCCACGGGCACAGGGCTGCAAAAAGTTCAATGACTTCACTCGAGTGGTCAAGGTCATTGAATGCATCTTTAATGCTATACCCCACCACAGCACCATTAACCTCAGGTGCTGTTCAAATATGCATTGCATTCTCTTAATTCCCCTAACATTCACATGCCTCACCTGACCCTCACACATTTAGCATCCAATGGCGACCCGGCAGGCGGTTTAAAAACGGCAAAGGCATCTCCCTGAAGGCTGCCAGGGGAGAATCTCTATTCAATTCGGAAACTGGAACAATGGCCTCACCAGCAGCAGGAAATGCCAGGCGAGAGGGCAGGTCGGGTAGGCACTCGGCCCCTCCATTTCTCGAATGAATGCTTCACTGTCTTCATGGGGGAGGTCAGTGCTTCATTCCCAGAGATGGCAGGAGGAGGCCACCACACCGGAACAAAAAAGCTTGGGAGGAGGTGGTAGCCAAGGCCAGCAGCCATGACGTTGTGGGGTGCACATGGGTGCAATGCCGTAAAAGGTTCAATGACCTGCTGCATTCTGCAAGGGTGAGTACCGTGTTGGTATGGATCAATGTGGAGAAGTGTTAAGTCTGGCTGTCCCCCCAGTGGCGCTCAGGGGTGTTAGAGTCTGAGTGCCAACTGTCAATGATGCTAGAGATGGCCAAGTGGGTGAGCCCTGGCTGCTTGGACTGAGTGCCTTGCAGCTCAAGGGCCACAAATCAGATATGCCCTGTGATATGTTCCTCAGGTGGGGTTAGCCAGGCTGCAATGGCACTGCAGGTAGAGAGTGGAGTAACCAATGCTTCTCTGTCCTTTCTGGAGGAGAGGAGGCAAAACATAGAGAGGTCATGGACAGGCGGAGATCCCCCAAATCTCCTAATCATGATGAGGTTTGAACTAGATACTTTGGAGCTGGAAAGCCCCCGCCCACCTTGGTCATCGGATGTAAAGAGGCAGGGGTCTCTGCCGAAGGTAAGGGTGCAGTGCTCAGAGGTGAGAGTGTCTGAATGTGCAAACATTCTTGTGTATCTCATCATTAATGGGAGCCTCAAACCTGGATTCCCCATTGATCACTGAAAGAAGAAGGCACCTATAATGCAGATCTCCATTGTCTCCCCAGGGTGCCTGGCATGCACAGTGACAGTATGATGACTTAACCTAATGACATGTCATTGTTCTCCCTTAGATTTGCCAGCAGGCACTCGAATGTAGGACCCTGAAGATCCACCCTTGATGCCTGAGGACCGCTGGGCCTCGTCTCTGAATCAGACATCAGCGCAGATACCAACACCTCGATGGGTGTTAGATCTTCGGATAGAATGTCGGTGCACAGCGGTGAGGGCACTTCACACTCGCTTGAGGAGCAGGCAGAGGCAGAGAGTGCCCAGGTGACAGCAGGTGGAGGACTGCTCGAGACCAGGACCTTGCTGAGTTCAGGCAGATGATGAGCCTCTGGAGTCGTTCATTAGGCAGAAGATTCTGGATGTCCAGCAAGATGTGCAGGAGGATCTGGCAGAGATCCATGAGGGCATGCATGTCATGTTCTCTGTAGTGGAGGAGTCCATGTGGAGCATGAGCACTGCATTGACCCTCATGGCTGAGCGCACTGCCTCCTCCATTGAGAGAGTGGCAACTCTCATGGAGAGGCAGCTTCAGGGACAGAATCAGTGCTTCCTGGGGTTGCGCTTGGACCTGCAAACCCTCACACAGGCAATGATCTCATGTGGTCAGTGTCAGTGTGGGAAATGGATGAGCACCCAGTATCTTAACTAGGTCTCCATCCAACAATGACGAGCAGGGAGTTCCAGAGCGACCTCACATTGGCACATGAACTGCTTGTTGTCTCTGTGGGCTCCTCTCAGGGTGCTCTGAATGACAAATGCAGCTCCTCTGCCCCTCTGCCAGTGACCGTGGCATCTGATGAGGCTGCGATGACTGGGGAGATGCAAAACATGACACTGGCTGCTCCGTCCAGGGCAAGGCCTGTGCAGGCTCCACTCGCCAGAGGGCAACCGCCAAGGACATCAAGACAAACAGGACAGCAGAGTCAGCAGGCTGCCTCCAATGCCGGTGCCAGCGAGGGTGGGTGGGGGGGGGGACTACAAGATGCAACTCTCGTAAACTTAAGTTTAAGGCATCATAAGCACAAGAGGCACTCTTCACGGGTGATCTTCTGTTCTGCCATGTTTTGTTAATATGTTTACTGGTGTGGCCATTAACACCAGGGCCAGGATTTTTACCTTGTCGGGCAGGCGTGGCAGGTGGGCCCGGGAGCGGTCGCAAAGCCAATCGCCACCCGTGATTGGGCCCCAACATCGATTTCACGCTGGCCGGCCAGTTAACGGGCAGCCAGCATGAAATGCGCGCTGCAGCACTCAGCACTGCCCAGGTGGGGGTGAGCGTGGAAGTTTGTGCGTGTGCATGGGTGCGCACACTGAAAGCTCCCTGAGGCACAGAGCTACATCAGGGGGCTGAAGATTTATAACATTAAAAATCAAAAACACTTAGCAATATTAAAAACATGTCACCACTCATGTGAAGGCTCCGTCACATGAGCAGGGACATGTTATAAATGAAATTTCAAATTTTTAATTTAATCTTTAAATGCTGTTAGAAACCTCTCATCCCGTCCATGGATGAGGTTTCCTCAAATATCCAAAGGCTGCTTGGCCTTTTCGCCTGTCCGCCAACTGTAAGGTTGGATGGGCAGCAAAAAATTTCATTCAATTATTACTTTAATGGCTTTAATAGGCCTGATAATTGCCGGCGGGCGTGCTGCTGACTCCTGCATGTGCCAGCTGACCGAAATATCACACAAGGGCATGATAATGTCAGAACACTCGCCCAACGTTGTCACGTGTCATTTTATGCTTGAGCAGGTTGGGCACGCGCCCGCCCACTTAGTGCAAATTTCAGCTCCATATATAATAATGTTCATTTGTTGTGAGCGTCAAAATTATATAATTTTTGCTTTTGTCTTAATGGCCTGTGTATTCTTCACCTTTTTTTTTGGTGCAGGATATGCTGGTATCTAATGCTGGACGCAAGTGGCTCTAAACTTTATTCCACGGGCACTGAGTGGACTTTAAGCTCAAATGAAAGGGTCATTTCAGACATCTTGCATGGAGGCAGCAGCCCTGGCGTGAGGTGGAAGCAGATCTTTGGCAGCCTAGCTGAAGGAATGTTGGATCAAGGTGTCCCCTGAAGGATACAGAGGTCTGCCTCCACGCCCTCAGTGTTCTCCTCACCATGCTCCTCGACTGACTCAGCACTAGATTCATCCTCTGTGGCCTGTGGAGCTGCCTTAATATCCTCTTCCTTCAGTGCCACCTCCCCCCCCCCCCCACCACCTTGTAAGTATCAGATTGTGGAGAGTGCAGCTTGCAACTACTATCAGTGACACCCACTCTGGGGGGTATTGTTGTGCACCCCCTGAATGGTCCAGGCATCGGAAGCACATCTTCAAAAGACCTATGGTCCTCTCTATCACTGCCCTTGTGGAGGCATGACTCCTATTATAACACTGCTCAGCCTCTGTTCTTGAGTGGTGGAGAAGTGTCATAAGCCACCTTTTCAATAGAAAGCCCTTGTCACCCAGCAGCCATCTATCTAGTTGTGCTGGAGCACTGAATAGCCTTGACACCTAGGAGTGTCTCAGGATGTATGTGTCATAGGAACTTGCACAGACTTGCAGAATCTGCGTCCTGTGGCCACACACTATCTGCACGTTCATGGATTGGAATCCCTCCCTGATGACGAAGGCACCCAGCTGACTCGCTGGTGCCTTCATGACCACGTGTGCAATCGATTGTACCCTGGATGTGGGCGAACCCAGCAATTGCTGCAAACCCTCTGGCTCATTCAGCCTGGCCGGCCTTGTCTGTACGGAAATGAATAAATGTCATTACCCACCTGGACAGAGCATCAGTTACCAGCTTAATGCAACTGTGGACAGCTGATTAGGATGCTCCACAAAGATCCCCCACTGAGCCCTGGAAAGAGCTGGACGCCTAGAATTTGAGGGTCACTGTGACCTTCAGAGCCGCTGGCATGGGGTGTCCACCCACACAGTTGGAGATGATCTCAGGCCCAATCATCTGACAAGTGGAGGTCACAGTCTTACTGGAGAGGCTGAGCCTCCTTCAGCATTGCGCCCCAGACATATTGAGGCAGCTGTATTGCTGCCTGTAAACCTTGGCAGCAGGATAGTGGTGTCTTCTGCAGCCCCTTATTCCTTGGACTACCTGCTGGCCCTGCGCCCCTTGTGCCTGTGCCTCTCCTCCCACAAGTTGGTCCTTTGGAGGTTGCATTGCGACACCTGGTCTCCTCTCCCTTCTGCCCTTCGCTTCCTCCTCAGAGAAGATGCCACTAGCGGAGACCACAATCCCCATTACCGAGATTACAGAAGGCTGTCTGATTCCTGGAAGGATTCACATGGTCAAAATCCTCCGGGGGCCTTGGAGACACCAATGAATCTTGAAATGAAGCCTGGAAATGCTAAGAATGAAGCTCAGAACTGCGATGAAGCTGTCAAGTTCAAATAAACAACCAGCAGCAAACTATCCCCTAAACTCCTCACTAATCACACTGGCAATGCTGCTGAACCTTTTAATCCCACCCTTGGATGAGATTTTGTAAAACGTGGGCTGCCCACCTGCCCATTTTGCCTGTGCGATGAGCACAAAATCACACGGACAGTGGCCTTTTAATTGATGGTGAGCATGTTTCTGACACCCAAGCACACCCACCGACCTGAAGATTGCTTGCATGCGGAGTGATGCTGAGACGTTCGCCCGACGTCATCTCGTGCGATTTTAAGCCCAATCGGGTCGGGCATGCACCTGCCCATGGGACGTAAAATTCTGCCCATAGAATCATAGAATGATTGCAGAATAGGAGGAGGTTATTCAGGCCTTTGTGTCCGTGCCAGCTCACTGCAAGTGCAACTCACCCAGTTCCATTCCCCCACATTTTCCCCATAACACTGCAATTTTTTTCTCTTGCTCTCCTCAACATATCCTTATCCTTGTGCCTTTCTCCTTTCAGATACCCAAGAACAGCAAACTGTCCAGGCACTGGTGGAAGAACAAGAAGTGGAAGAGGGGGAAATCAGTGATGAAGGAGAAACACTAGAAATAATCTTTGCATTTTACTTTTTAAACACAGACCAGGAGCATTTGTGGATCCCAACCCCGCTGAATTCTGAGTGCCACCTGCTTGCACACTCTTCTGAAAATTGACCTAGTAACAGGCTGCCTCCAGGAGTCCTAACCAATTAGGCTTAGAGAATGAGCTCCGCAAGTGGAAAAGTGCCCAAAGCTGTGTACAGCAGGCAGCTTCACTGGGAGAGGCAGGCGAGGCTGATAAAGGAGGGAAGCCACAAGGGTGCTCCAAGATGGAAGCACCCTCTGATGATTTCTGCAAAAAAAGTTAAAATTGTGGGCGCCACTGCCAGGCCATCATTGTGAGGGAAAGCCCGTCCATAGGATGGCATTTGGCAAAGGTGTGGCCCTCCAGGAGTTGCTGTTCCAGGAGAGGGAGGGGAAAATTAAAGGAGACCCTTCTGGCTCCCTTGCTTTCCAATGGGAGGCCATCTCCAAGCAGCAGCCAGCCCTCAACTCCAGCGCGGGGCCCTTCCACTGTCAGAAAGATGCTGGCTCATTATCAATCTGGCCCCTAGTGGCCACTTAATTGGCACTAAATGGCTCCCCTCTGCTCCTGGGGGTGGGGTTGATGGGGGGTGTGGTGGGTAGCCAGTTCCAGGATGACCCCACAACGTCCCTTCTGACCAATTAGGGATGATAGATGGGCTTACTATAGACGCACCTTTCTAAAATGCTCCACCTGCCTCCAGAGCTTCCTCTGTGGGGTTGATAAAATTCCATGCACTGTCACTTGCTCGTAGTGACCAGCTGAGTATTGACACTGTGTACACAGGTTAGCTCAGAGGTGCAACCTGTTGTGGTTGGACGCTGGGCACAAGTGACTTGCAGCCAGGGCAGGGGGCAAGGATAGCACAGGTGCAGTTCACTGGAGGTCAAAGGTCACAAACGAGTTCTGTTGCAAAAGATTCAGATAAGATGTAAGGAACGTATCTTTTATTTCTGTTGGGCTGTTGTAAAGAACATTTTTTTTATTTTCTGTTGGACTGTGGATGAAGTTTACAATGGCTCCAGTCTAAAGGACATGTCAACTGGAACAAGATGAGAGATATATACAATATTACAGTCCTAGAACAGAGTGAAACAGGATGGTGCCTGAAAGGAGTCCTGGACCAAGGGAGCTGCCTGACAACAGCATTTTAATTGGCTCCTGACCAGGTGACCAGGATTTTGTGTGGTAGAACGCAGCAGAAAGCTCCTGGTCTACAAAAAGAAAACATCTAAAATCTCTTTTCCTCATATCTCTTTAACCTGCTCTCTCTCTTTCTCTCTCTCTGAGGAAACCCCTGTAAAAAGGAAAAGGGCAAAGCCACTGTTAGAGACATTGAAAAGCAAGTTCTCAACCAGTGAACTAAATACTGAAAGTTCCAGAAGGCAGCTCGTGCCATCAACAAGAACTGGAAGGAATTTGGAAGATAGTGATCAAAATCAACCCATCGAATCCTGTACTCCGGATTGGTGCTATTGAACTGATATATCCTATCCTTAAAATCCATGTTTTGTGTGTATTATGTTTTGTTTGTGTGCGTGTTGTGTGTGTGTGTATAGGGATTTAAGAAGGGGGTAGAGTTTAAGACCAGAATTTTCACGCCGGCGTGCGTTGTCGTAAAGTTATGCTCGGTGACAACAGGCGAGTATCCTGACATCACTGCACACCATTGCAATATTTCGGTGGGCGGGTGCATGATGATCTCCACTAATTAACAGGCCACTTAAGGCCCATGAAGTAGTAATTGATGCCGATTTTTCGGGGCCTGTGCGATCTTCAGGTCATTGCACGGGCGCAAGGGCAGGTGGGTAGGCCACATTTTTATAAACCTCATCCACAGGCGGGATAAGAGGGGTGAATGGGGTCGCGAGTGTTATTTGGCAGACATTTAATGCTTAAAGTTACTGCTACATTCTTGTGTGAGCAGGAATACTTCAAAACTCTTCATAGCTGCTTGGACAGGAATAACAGCCTTCAGGTCAATATTCTGGAGTGCACATCATTTTTGGGGCCTTGCTGGTTTCAGGAAGCCTTCCCTTAGCCTGGGAATGGGAATGGTGTTCTCCACTGGAGGCACCTCCTCTGAGCAGCCACCAACCTGTTGCCAGGGTTTACAGGCGGCGAAGCAGCTACCTCAGTATTTCTGAGGTGCAGTGCCAAAGGAGGCTCCTTCTCTCAAGGGAGACAATGACCTCCATTTGTCAGATGATAGGCCCTGAGATCTGTGCAAACTGTGTGGGTGGGCAACCAGGCCAGTGACTCTGAAGGTCACGGCTACCCTCAACTTCTATGCCTCCGGCTCTTTCCAGGAGTCAGTGGGTGATCTCTGCGGACTCTTTCAATCAGCTGTCCACACTTGTGTCAAGCAGGTGACAGACGCTCTATTCAGGCGTGCATTGACTTTCATTCACTACCGCTGGGATGAGGCCAGCCAGGCAGAGCGAGCCAGAGGCTTCGCAGCGATTGCTGGCTTCCCTGGCGTCCAGGGTGCAATTGACTGCGCACATGTGGCCATCAAGGTGCCAGTGGGTGAGCCCAGTGCCTTCCTCAACAGGAAGGGCTTCCACTCCATGAACGTGCAGATAGTGTGTGATCACAGGATGCAGATTCTGCAAGTCTGTGCAAGGTACCCAGGCAGCTGCCACGATGTCTACATCCTCAGACACTCCCAGGTGCCAAATCTCTTCAGTGCTCCGGCTCGGCTGGATGGATGGCTGCTGGGTGACAAGGGCTATCCCCGCAAAAAGTGGCTCATGATGCCTCTCCACCATCCAAGAACAGAGGCCGAGCAGCGCTACAATAGGAACCATGCCTCAACAAAGGCTGTGGTGGAGAGAATCATCGGTCTTCTCAAGATGCGCTTCCGATGCCTGGACCATTCAGGGGGTGCACTCCAATACTCCTGGGTGCGCTCTCCACAATCTGGCGCTGGAAAGGGAGGATGCAATGGAGGAAGAAGATGTAGATGCAGATGCTGAGGCTGCAGACGATGAGTCCAGTAGTGAGTCCAAGGAAGAGCACACACAGGGAAATGCTGAGGGGGTAGACGCTGATCCAGGCATACTCCAGAGAGGCAGGGACACCTGGGAGGTTTTAATCTGATGAATCTTCAGCTAGCCTACCACAGATTGACTTCCAACACAAGCCAGGGCTGCAGGCTTCATACTCGATACCTGAGTGCTAAATCTGCCTGGGTAGGAACATGAACTGAAGGCCTTGTCAATAAATCTCAATGACAAACAAGTCACTCATAACATCATGGGTTCTCGACTATCTGCAGAAGTAAGGAATCACCCTGAGCCATGTTGACATATCAAAATTTAATGAATTAACAAAATGAAGCAGAAAATAAAATGAATGCAAAGGTGTTACGCATCAGACCAACTTGTCATCAACTAATAGCGGGGCAACATAAAACCACCAGTGAGAAACCTGTTGTGTGCCTAAAATGCCTTAAGCTTATGTTTCCTGGTGCTATGTGTAGGTGCTCCCCCCTTGCTGGCGCATGCATCTGAGACAGCCTGCTCACTGTGCTGTCCTATTGGCCTCGATGACCTTGGCGGGCGTCCTCTGGCCCATGGAGCCTTTGATGGCCCCGCCTGGGAGGGAGCAGCCAATTCCACGGCTGGCCTCCCTCCAGTCGCCGCAGCCTCATCGGATCCCATGGTCATTGGCAGAGGGGTGGAGGAGCTGTTCCTCATCCATAGCGCCTGAGAAGAGCCCACAGAGACGATAACCAGCTCCTGCGCCAACGTGAGTTCACTTCGGACTTCCCTGCTCACCATTAATGGATGGGCACCAAGCTGGGATACTTGGTGCCCAATCCATCTCCCACACTGGCACTGACCAGCTGAAGTCAATGCCACTGTGAGGGCTTGCAGGACCGAGCGCAACCCCAGGAGGCCCTGATTGCTCTCCTGGAGGAGCCTCTCCACGAGAGTCACCACTCTCTCCATGGAGGAAGCATGGCGCTCGGCCATGAGGCTCATTGCATTGGTGATACTTCATGTGGACTCCTCCAGCACGGGCACCATGCTACGCATAGCCTCATGTGTTTCCGCCAGATCCTCCCGCACATCCCGCTGGACTTTCAGCATCTGCTGCCTCATGGACCACTCCAGAGGCACATCATCAGCCACCGTCCGAGCATGTGCCTGGTCCCCTGCAGGCCTCCGACTACCGGCGCTATGAGAACTCTCTGTCTCTGCCTGCACCTCAAGAGAGTGTGAAGTGCCCTCACCGTTGTGCCCCAGGACACTAGCTGATGATCTAATTCCCACCGAGGTGCTAGTATCTGCCTGGCAGAGATGGTGTGACGCTGGTGATTCCATTAGTTCAGGGACCTCAGGTATGAGAGGTGACACCTCAGCCTCCTCCTCCCGGCTCAGCTCCAGTGATGCTGAAAGGAAGAACAAGGACATTTGAGTAGTTCAAGTGGAGACAATGTCAATGTGCATGCCTGGCCCCCAGATCAGTATGTGCTCATCCTTCCAAAATCAATGGTCAACCCATGTTGGAAGCTTCAATCACTGAACATTCAACAGTGGGATGGCTACTGGGACACACATGATGATCTCAGTGTACAGCAATCTTACCCACCGTGGCACCCCAACCTCACTGCCGCCAGTGGACCTGGGCGCATGGCACGTTTACGGGTCCATCGCCTCCTGCTTATATATGGTGATTATGGCCAATTGGGCCTGGCCTCTGCCAGTCCGCTTCCACTTGGTGGCATAGTGTGCGGTCTTCTCCTGAAAAGGAGAGAGGAGCATTGATTAGTCCACCATGTACCTGGTTACCCATGTCATGTGGACCCTGCCACCCCAACCAGAGTGGGACATTGCACGGCTCCAGTGAATCGTTGCCCCGCTGCTGCCTCACACTCACATCAAGAAGCCAGGGCTGACCCCACTTGCTCACATGCTGTCTCCATCACATTTGCCACCGCATGGTCTAACCTTGCAAAGCAAGGATGCACAAGCATGTGGAATGCCAAGGGCAGAAGATGGATTGGTGCCCCACCACCTGGAAGCCCCCCTCCCTGCATGTTAGCAGCCTGACTTCGACATGTTTTGCAGTTCCAGCACTGCACCTGGGTGCAGATCCTTGAGGTAGCCCCCAAAACCGTACTCTGGGTGTCAGTCTAACATATGCTGCAGGTGACCCTCTCAGGCATGGGCAATTTCTGCTGGCCCACCTAGCCAAGGACACATGCCGTGAATGATTCAATGCTGTAACTGCACTCAGATTTGGGGGTTGGGGGGGTGGGGAGGGGGAGGGGGGGTGGTGGGCACAGGGGGGAAGCCTACCTGCTGTGTTAAGTGACCTCTGCCAACATGGTATTCACCCTTCCTGAGCACAAGAGGTCATTGAAACGTTTGCAGCACTGGACCCATGTGCGTCGCACCATGTCCTGGAAGCTGACTATGTCTGCCATCTTCTCCCAGGCACATTTGGTCAGGTGGGAAGGCCTCCTACTCCCGTCCCTAGGAATGAGGACCTCTGGCCGTGCTGCCACCTCCTCAAGGAGGGCAGCAAGGCACTCATCAGAAAAGCGAGGGGCACAATGTGCGGCTGCCCTATTCTCCTGCCTGGCCTGCTCACCAGCAGCGCTCTGGGGAGCCCTTCTGTTTGCCATGATGAAAAGCCTTTGCAAGGCTGTCTGCGCGCTACTTGAACAGGCCACCGGGTCACCATTGGACCCAGTGATCATTGCACTCCCGCTGCTGCCTGCCCACTCCTTCAATCCTCGGGAGCCGTGTTTCACGCTGGGTAGGCCTTAATTAGCCTGCCCACGTAAAATGATGGGGCAGAGCCGATAGCGGGTGGCAATCGGCTCCGCACCCACTCCCGAACAGCCAACTGATGGGGAGAAAATTCCCCAAAATAGTGTTGGAAATTAGCAGTATATATTTGTTCAATAAACAGTTATTTACTTATTAAGTTTACAAACCTGGTGCTCATGTTCTGTTCACCTAAATTTAACATTTGTCATGGCTCGGGGAACAGTGGGGCTTAATATTACAGTGCACTATCCCCAGTGAGTCGTGACAATGAACATATGAAATAGGAGCAGAAGTAAGCCATTCGGCTCTTCAAGCCTGTACCGCCATTCAATAAGATCATGGCTAATCTGTTTGTGTTTCAAACTCCACGTTGCCATCTACCCCCAATACCCTTTGATTTCCTTGCCTAACAAGAAACTACCTGTCTCTGCCTCAAAAATATTCAATGATCCCACTTCCACCACATTCTGAGGCAAGAGGGTTCCAAAGAGTTCTCTGAGAGAAAAGGTTTCTCCTCATTTCCATCCTAAAAAGGGAACTCCTAATTTTAAAACTGTGCTCCTTAGGTCTGGACTCACCCACAAGAGGGACTATGCTTTCCACGTCCACCTTGGTGAGTCTGTTCAGGATCTTATATACTTCAATCAAGTCACCCCTCACTCTTCTAAACTCCAGCAAAAACAAGCCCAGCCTGTCTAACCTATCCTCATAAGACAACCCACTCATTCCAAGCATCAATCTAGTAAACATCCTCTGAACTGCCTCCATTGTGTTTACATCCTCCCTTAAATAAGGAGACCAGAAGTTCACACAGTATTCGAGAACTGGTTTCACCAAAGCCCTGTATAACTGAAGCATAATATCCTTAATTTTATGTTCAATTCCTCCCGTTATAAAGGATAGCATTCGACAAGCCTTATTGATTACATGCTGTTCCTGCATACCGACTTTTTGTGACTCATGCACTGGAACATATAGATCCCTCTGCACCTCAGAATTCTGTAGTCATTCTCCATTTAAGTACTCTGCTTAATATTCTGCTTTTTTATTCTTCCTACCAAAGTGAACAACTTCACATATTGCCACATTATACCCCATCTACCAAATTTTTTCTCACTCACTCAACCCATCTATATCCGTCTGCAAATCCCTTAGGTCTTCTTCACAATATACTTTCCTACCTATCTTTGTGTCATCTGCAAATTTAGCTGCCATGCCTTCGCTCCCCTCATCTAAGTCATTGATGTAACTCATAAAAAGTTGATGCCTCAGCACAGACACCTGCAGGACTCTACTCATCACATCCTGCCAATCCGAAAAAGACCCATTTATGCATACTCTCTGTTTTCTACCAGTCAACCAACCTTCTGTCCATGCTAATATGTTACCTGCTACACCATGAACTTTCATTCCCCGCAATAACCTTTGATGTGGCACCTTATCAAATGCCTTCTGGAAATCCAAGTACAAGACATCTACAGGCTCCCTTTTATCCACAGCACATGTTACTCCTTCAAAGTACTC
Organism: Carcharodon carcharias; assembly: GCF_017639515.1. Classification (NCBI taxonomy): domain Eukaryota; kingdom Metazoa; phylum Chordata; class Chondrichthyes; order Lamniformes; family Lamnidae; genus Carcharodon; species Carcharodon carcharias. The sequence goes on along the minus strand of NC_054469.1, from coordinate 127,287,628 downwards.
TAATAATTTGGTTAAATATGATTTCCCATTCACAAAACCATGCTAACTCATCCCGATTACCTTGAGATTTTCTAAGTACCCAGATATAATCTCTTTAGTGATTGATTCTAATGCCTTTTCCACAACAGCGGTCAAGCTAACTGGCTTATAGTTTCCTGTTTTCTGCCTCCCTCCCTTCTTGAATAGAAGGATTATATTTGCTATTTTCCAGTCTGATGGAACCTTTCCAGACTCTAGCGAATTTTGGAAAATTAATGCCAAGCATCTACTACCTCATTAATCACCTCTTTTAAGGCCCTAGGATGAAGTCCCCATGAGGACCTGGTCACTTATCAGCCTGCAGCTCCACCCATTTGCTCAGTACTGCTTCCCTAGTGATCATAATTTCACTAAGTTCCTCCCTCCCTTCCACCTCCTGATTTACAAATTTTACTGGAATGTATTTTGCATCCTCTATAGTGAAGATATAAGCAAAATATTTGTTCATTTCATCTGCCATTTCCTTATTATCCACTTTTGGGGCAGCATACAGAAAGGGCTGATGGGTTTGCTCACTGAAATGCTTGGTGCATTGGCAGGCCTGCCAGTAAGCCTTTCATCAGTGTCTAGGGGTATGGAATACCAACTTGGCAGAGGGATCTGTGCAGAGCTTGGAGCCCATTGTCTCTAATGTGGAAATGGTAGACAACTCCATGAGAGCACTTGGGAACCCAACCATGATGCAGTATCTGATGGCTAATATCTCAGCTTCCATTAAAGCACAAGCACAAGCCACCCAACGTTTGGGTGCTCTGTTGGAAACACAGACTTCTCTAATGCAAAGCTAACTCGCTGACATGCAGACTGTTGCCATCATGGCTGTGGATGCCAGTTTTTAAAGGGCCCTGCAAGAGTATCGTAAAAGTCTCACAATTTGCCCTCTAACACAATACTGATTGTACGAGGCAGTGCCCCAAGGGAATGACGTTGGTTTCGTGAAGCATAAACCTACTGTCCTCTCTCAAGCTGAAAGCATTTGTCCTCTCCCACCGCTGCCACTTTGCCATTGCCCTGGCTGCTGCCTGTCAGCCAGTAACCAGCTGTGCCAAGATGATGCTGTGCTAAACTAGGTCTTCTGGGGCTAGAGCTGCTCAAGGCTGACCTTGAAGGCCATCTGCAGCCACCCCCACTGATAATCAGCAGGCTTCCACTAGCCATATACAGCCACTGGATTAGCACTGTGTAGAGGCACTAGAACAGGAACATGGAAAACAGCGCTAGGGGGTGGCACAAGGGTAGTTGACATTTGCATGTAATGTGGCCTGGTTTGATATTTGAGTTTGGTTAGGAATGTTAATTTGTGTTTTGCATTGTAGAAAAGCAGACACTATGATCGTCAGTGACAGAGTGAAGGGAAGGTGTGGGTTGTTGGTGTAAGGGGAATTGGGGTTGCAATTGGATGAGTCGATCATGAACAGCCAGGTCAGAAAGTTGGTTGTATTCATTGCTTCCTGCCTTCCTTTTCCTCTTCCTACTCCTCTACTGATTACAATCAGTGGCAAGGGGGTATACCTTCATGATGGTGAGACTATACAGAGTGCAGCATACCATCAGGAATCATGGATACATGCTTTGTCAATACTGCAGGGCTCCTCCACAGCATTCAAGTCAGCGGAATCATTGTTTAAGCACTCCAGTAATCTGCTCTATTACATTTTTTGTGGCTGTATGGCTTTCATTGAATGTATGCTGCCCTTGTGTGTGTGAATTGCACACCGGAGTCTTGAGCCTTGTCATCAAAGGCCCTTGTCACCCAATAGCCACCTTCTGGTTTGCCATGGTGGCTCAATTGCAGATGGTACAGTGGACTGCTGCAGAATGAAGGTGTTTTGACTGCTGCTAGCATGCCAGGCATTGACCTGCATGATTCATAGGGCGGAATCATCCCAGAGTTGCACTAAGTGTGGTAATGGCCAGGAAAAAGGACGTTTTACCCACCACCCATAATGGCAGGTTTTCACACCATATTGTCCACTTCCCGCCTCATTAATTATGCAGCCACAGGAAACATGCTGTCTCGCTGGTGGGCAGCCTCTGAATCGCCCACTACGCCATTATCTCGCCGTTTCCTCACTCCGGGTGCCTTAAATAAACTGCAGCCTTCCATACAGTTCTCAACACTTGCCACCCAGGACTGTTTCAGTGAAGACATGGCCCTGAAAGCCAAGAAGAGTTCAGTGATCCATCACTGGAATGTCTTTTGGAGGCCCACCGTGATGTCATCCACCTTCCCTCTGGCCGCAGGAGGCCCAGCAATCTCACCACTCTGGCTTAGGAGGCAGTGGCAGAGGTGGTCAGCACCAATGCTGCACAGAAGAGGTCAGCCATCCAATGTAGAAAGAGGATGAATAATGTTATTCATGCTGCCAGGGTAAGGCAACCATCTTATCACTCTAAACTCACACATCATGAGGCCGTCACACATTCACTGGCATCTCACTCACTGCCAGCTCAAGGGACATCACCACCCATTCTCTCACACACAATCTCACAGCTCCACCTGGCCTCATCTCCTCTGGAGACTGTTTCCTCAGCCCTCACCATCTTGAGGCCACTTGCACAGATTAACATGTGCCTCCACACACACCCTGGGAAACCTCCCTTCTCCAGAACAGTCCTCACCCTGCAGCCTTTTCCCTTGCCTGAGGTCACTTCTCCCCCTTCCCCAAGCAAGACCTAGCTCTGCAGCCATTGAAAAGCCACCCACATATGGCTGGTCTGGTAGGTAGAGACCTGCCCATGAGCCCCTCTAAAAGTGATGTGGTGCTGCCTGTGAAGCCTGGCACTGATGATTGCGAGTGCTGCCCGAAACAAGGTAGGCAGACAAATCTAAAAGTTCTGAGCGAAGTGCAGCTCGCCAGGTGCACGTTGCTTATGTACAGTTATGAAACAAGTCGGTGGACAGAGTGGACGATCGCAAACTGATTTCTCAATGGCATAAAACCAACTTTTGGCCTTCTCACCATATTGTCCACTCATGATGCCATGACGCCTGATGCCAACAGGACCGGGAAATTCCGCCCAATATGTATGTATGGTCATGCACCAGCTGCACTAAGAGAGAGTGGAATCCCTTTTGGTTGAAATACACCTCAGAGTTGAGATGCTGCACTTATAAGGTGGCAGATATTTAAGGAGATATTCAATTCCTCCCAAGTAAAATAAATCCCAATGAGGAAGAAAGATGATAAGAGGGGGAAAAAACATCCATGTCTAAGCAAGGAAGTTAAAGATAAATTAAAGGCAAAAACTAAGGCATACCAAATTGCAAAGGTTAGTGGCAGGCTGGAATATTGGGAATTGTTTAAATATCGACAAGGGGTTGCTAAAAAAATAATAAAAAGAGCAAAGGTAAATTACGAAAGAAAACTAGTGCTAAATGTAAAAACTGATAGCAAAAGCTTCTACAAGCATATAAAAGGAAAGAGAGTAGCTAAAGTGAATGTTGGTTCCTTGGAGGACAAGACTGGGGAGTTAATAGTGGGGAATGCAGAAATGGTAGAAACGCTTAATCAATATTTTGCCTCAGTTTTCACAGTGGACCACACTAGTACCAACCCAATTGTAACAGGCAGAGAATAAAGAGAAGGAACTTAGAACAATCACCATCACTAGAGAAAAAGCACTGAGCAAACTATTGGGATTAAAGGGTGACAAGTCGCCAGAACCTGATGGCCTACATCCCAGGGTCTTAAAGGAAATGGTAGCGGACTTAGTGGATGTATCGGTTATAATATTACAAAATTCCCTGGATTCTGGAAAGGTCCCAGGGATTAAAAAAATGCTAATATAACGCCTTTATTCAAAAATGGAGGAGAGGTAGAAAGTAGGAAACTATAGACCAGTTAATTTAACGTCTGTTGATCGGAAATTGTTGGAATCCATTATTAAGGAAGTAGTAATGGGGCATTTGGAAAGTCAAAATGCAATCCATCAGAGTCAGCATGGTTTTATGTAGAGTAAATCATGTTTGACTAATTTGCTAGAGTTCTTTGAAGATGTGACAAGCAAAGTGGATAATTGGGATCCTGTAGATGTAGTATATCTGGACTTCCAGAAGGCCTTTGATAAGGTGCCGTATGAAAGATTAACACACAAGATAAGATCACACGGAGTTAGGGGTAATATTTTAGCTTGGATAGAGGATTGACTAACCAACAGAAAGCAGAAAGTCGGGATAAATGGGTCTTTTTCTGGATGGCAAGCTGTAACTCGTGGGGTGCCAGAGGGTTCAGTCCTTGGGCCCCAAATATTTACAATCTATATTAATGACTTGGATTCAGGTTTAGAAGGTACTATGGCTAAATTTGCAGATGACACCAAAATAGGTGGGAAAGTAAGTTACAAGGAAGAAATAAGAAATTTACAAATGGATATGGACAGGTTAGGTGAATGGGCCAAAATTTGGCAGATGGAGTTTAACTTGGTTAAGTGTGAGGTTATCGATTTTGGTCGGAAGAATAAAAAGGTGACTTATTTAAATGGAGAGAAACTTCAGAATGCTTCAGTGCAGAGGGATCTGGGTGTCCTTGTGCATGAAATAGCTGAAAGCTAGTATGCAGGTACAGCAAATAATAAAGAAGGCAAATGGAATTTTGGCATTTATTGCTAAAGGAATAGAGTATAAAAATAGGGAAGTGTCATTGCAACTGTACAAGGCATTGATGAGACCGCAACTGGAGTACTGTGCACAGTTTTGGTTTCCTTACTTGAGGAAGGATGTAGTTGCACTGGAGGCAGTTCAGAGGAAGTTCACTAGACTGATTCCAGAGATGTGGAGCTTGTCTTATAAGGAGAGATTAAGCAGTTTAGGCCTATACTCGCTAGAGTTTAAAAAGATGAGAGGAGATCTACTTGAAGTATATAAGATGCTAAAGGGGATAGACAAAGTAGACGTGGAGCAGATGCTTCCCCTTCTGGTGCATTCTAGAACAATAGTTTTCAGCTAAGGGGTGGTAGATTTAAGTCAGAGATGAGGAGGAATTTTCTCAAAGGGTCGTGAATCTGTGGAATTCACTACCTCAGAGTGCAGTGGATGCCAGGATGCTGAATAAATTTAAGGAGGAGCTGGACAGATTTTTAATTCGTAATGGGTTGAAAGGTTATGGGGAGAGGGCGGGAAATTGGAGTTGAGGCAAAAATGAGATCAGCCATGATCGTAATGAATAGCGGGGCAGGCGCGAGGGGCTGAATTGCCTACTCCTGCTCCTAGTTCTTATGTTCTTATGTTCTTATGTGCGTGCACTTGATGGTATGCACTGTGGGGAAGTTGCAATTCTCATGAAGCCACTTGCTTGCTGCAGCTACTTCTCTCTGGCAAGAGAGGAAGGAATTTATTCAGTTTCCTTGGAATACAGAGCCTTATGTAACACTGGACAGCAAAGTGAGAAACGTTGCAAATAGCTCCTGCTCCAGCCTGGATGGAGCCAGATGCAGAAAAGTTCACCTTCATGGTAATTTTCACAGTGCAAGATTCTGGTCTGGGAGTCACAGGTTAACCAAAAAATGGGGGTCAACCTCATAAGTGATGTTAAAGCACTGTGGTCTATTAAGAAGCAATAGTTTAAATGTGATTCATAAGCTAAATATAAGATAAAACATACACCCTGTAAAAGGTGAGAACGGTTTACCAGTCCTGGATGGGATAACCGGGTTGTGAACGTAGACAATGCTGATCTCCATGGCTGGTGGTTCTGAATGGTTTACTGGTGCCAGGGTTGGGCTGAAGCCAGCATTCTCACTTCCAAAATTTCTTGCCCAAAGTGATTTTTTCCCCTGTTTTTAACCTTTTGGTCAGATAGTTGTTTTATGTATGGGTCTTGAGATCCAATCTTATCAGGAATATCTTATTTCAGGGCCTGTGCTTGAGACAAGCCTTTGGCAGAAATTACAGGCCTATGGCTGTTTTTCAGCCAGCAAGCTGCTATGGAAGCATTCTTCGTAAGTGAGAGAGAGCAATTTCTGTAATATTCTAAAACCTACCATTTTTTATAAGTCACTGGGAATATCATCTTCAACTGCTTTGAGATTGCAGTTGTGGCTGCAGTAGGTGGCAGATTACAGTGCAGACATCCTTATTGAAGTGAAGACTGACTACTTCTCACTGAGGTTCAGGTTGGAGAATTGCTCCCTGAACACCGTGGCTGGGTATGATTTCCTACTGAGAACCTTTCTTCCTTCCTCCCATTCTAGCAGCTTGTCCTGCTCGGTTCACCCTCTGTTCATTCCCCCTGTCTTGCTGTAATTCAAGGGCATTGCCTATTATTGTACCAATATCTTGTGCAGAGGACAAAGTCCTTCAGCACCTGCCACACCAGGAGTAACTTGAAAAAATTATCTAGAATCTCAACAACAGCTAGTAGAAATCAATTAGCAGCTAACGTGAATGTAGTATATGATCTCTTCAAGTAGCATTGGTGGGGAATCCTGTCTGCTGCTGAATGTCTGTTCAGCTGTGTAAGGTTAAGAGCGGGCATTAGTTGGAATGTTGAGCTCCAAAATGGCAGTGCTGGTGCCAGATCATCCTTACATATTGCAATCTGCCTACTCGGAGGCTTCCAGTGGACACTTCTTTGCACCAAAATGGTGTCCTGTGTGACTCGCACTAGATGTATGTGTGCACGTGACATGGACACAATTTTGGAGACACAAAGGCACTCATAATGCCAAAAAAGGATGCTAAGGAACCAAGTTTTGCAGCTATATATCTTTAAAGTAATAATTCGTAACCATATAATATTGAATTTACTTTTCTTTTATGTAGTCACAGGATGTGGGAAAAAAGGCACTAAGGCACTCACAGTGTAAGATTCTGGTCTGGGAGTCACAGGTTAACCAAAAAGGGGGGTTGACCTCATAAATAATAAAGTACTGTAGTCTATTAAGAAGCAACAGTTTAAATGTGATTCATAAGCTAAGTAGGCAAATGTTGTTATTGCACCTGTCTAATGAAGTGCATCGAAATTGCATATATGTAGTGACTGATGGATATGAAGCTGATGCAGACACTGTAAAACAAATATTGTCCATCTACCATCTGTCTAAACTTTAGTTATTTCTCTTTTCTTCTTCCTGCTCTTAGCTTTGCACATGGAAACATGATGGAAAGCCAACTGTTGCTGCTGGCCACACAGGCTTGCTGCATTAATGGTCGCTGGCTCTTGAGCCAAAACAGCAGCCATAAGCCCTCCAGCTAACAATAATCTAAACTGAGGTTTTTTTTAGCTTCCAGAGTATTAATATTCTATTAAAAGTACAGTAAGACTTCCTATAACATGAATGATAACACTTTGAAAATTTGAGTACTAGTGGAAAAAGACACACTGTTGAAGATTTTCATCTTGCACTCATCAGGACAGACACAAGAATACCAAATTTCAAAGGGAACAACAATTTATACTGCATGAGAAATGCATGCTGATTGGTTGGCAAGTGGACTCTGATTGGCCGAGGCATTATCATAGAGATTAAATTAATGTTCCCTTTGAAATTTGGTATTCTTACATCTGTTCTGATGAGTGCAAGTCAAAAAGCTTTGACAGCATGTTTCTTTTTACAATACTCAAGTTTTGTACCACCAAACAACTTTAAAATTGAGAATGTGTTTATCTTGCAAAAAGGTGGAAAATGACAAAGTCATTTCTAATGTCCTATAGATCACATTCAAGACGGAGATCAACAAGTTTTTGGGTACTAAGGGAATCAAGGGATAGTGCAGGAAAGTGGAACTGACATAAAAGAGCAGCCACAAACTTACTATGTAACAGAGGAAGCTCGTACAGCTAATTGGCCTACACCTGCTCCTATTTCTTATCTCATGTTCTTAAACTTTCAGAGGCAAACTGTCAGAAACAAGTCTGTGCATCAGTTAAGGCTGACAGTTTGCCTCCGAATAAGATATAAGCATAAACATTGATGAGATTTCACATGCCTGACTGTGGAAGTTGCTTCAGGGGAACTTATGCCACTCAGGCACTTAACTAGATAGGGGCAGGGTTATCTCCATGAGTTCAAGGACTCTGGAGAGAGCAGTACCAACCGCCGAGAGCTGCCAGCCGTTCAGAGACCGGGAGCTCTATTGAATGGCGGTGCTATCAGGGAGATGGTGACTGCTGCCAGTATGTCACCCACCTGAAGCCCAATCTCATTGCTAGATCCCAGGGCACATGTGAGTGATGGCAGGAAGGGCGGTCATTGGGGGGGAGATGGGTCAAGGGGCAGTAGTGTAGAGGGCGTCAGCAGCAAGGGGAGCATGACATGCAAACCCATGTGAGGTTGCTTGCAGGCTCCTGCGTTGTGGGGGTGGGGTGGGGGGTGGATCCTTCATTCAAAGGCATTTAGTACCTGATTGAGGGACCTAGCAACAGGAAGGTGTGGTGCCCACTGAGAGCCATTGCGCTCCTTAGACAACTTCCAAACCCATGACCACTATCATCTAGAAGGACAAAGCCAGCAGATAAATGGGAACACCACCACCTGGAAGCTCACCTCCAAGTCACTCACCATCCTGACTTGGAAATATATCGCCGTTCCTTCACTGTTGCTGGGTCAAAATCTTGGAACTCCCTCCCTAATAGCACTGTGGGTATAACTACACCACATGGACTGCAGCGTTTCAAGAAGGCAGAGCACCACCACCTTCTGAAGTGCAATGAGGGATGGGCAATAAATGCTGGCCCAGCTAGCGAAACCGACATCCTGTGAATGAATTAAAAAAAAATGCCCATTTAAGGGCCTCAAATAGTGGTGGGATGGGAAGGTAACCCACTGTCCTTTCTCCACGGCCTTAATCTCGGGTGGATGAGGAAGGCAGTGAAGTCTCACCTGCCACTCTCCCATTCGATTAAATGCCCCCACCACCAAACCAGCCACAGTATTATATCCTGTCTAATAAGCTAAAAAAAAATATTTGCATTATGAAGGAAGAAGTTAGGTAGCACAGAATTGTGCAGAAGTTTTGTTTGAACAATTAGCTAAAATATACATATAACATATAAATATAACAAACGCATTTACCGTTTACTTTTTAACTTTACCGACTCTGCCACAATGGTTACTTAGTCAACTTGGTGTAATGCCTTGATTTTAAAATTCTCCCGCATATTTTCAAATCCTTTCATGGCCTCACCCCTTGCTGTCTCTAATCCCATCCAGACCCGCAATTTTCCAATTGTTAATTCTAAGTCCTTCTTACACATATCAGTTGCAATTTTCCTCAATTCACATATAGTTAAGGCTCCAGAAGACTGGGGTTGCTGAATTAGTTTCAACTTAACAAAACGCAGTCCTTTACTGAACGCACCTCTATTATTCAGAAGTTTGGCCACCAAGTTAATTAATATTTTTCCTACAATATCCTTTCCTTGCTGCTTGAGTTAAATTAGCAGTGGCGGGAATGACTGAGTGTAAATAACATACCAAGGCCAATGCTTGGCCCTAATCACCATACAGTAAGTCAAGGTTACCCAAAGGAAAATACTTTGGACCCAAACAGTTAACGTGATTGGCTTCAAAACAGCTGCATAGCTCATTCCTGAGCCAAGCAAATTGCCTGGCTGCCATCAGTCACAAACCTTTTTTATGATTGCTGTGAAATATTTTGTGTTGGAAGGTATCAAGTTTAAAAAAAAATTGCTTAACAAGTAAAAAAAAACGAGCAAATGAACTTATCCACATTTTAACAACTCCAGTAGTGATCAGTAATTTTTAGATCTCATTCAACAATTTTGCCACTACTGTCTTTGCAGGGATATTCCAGCAAAGCAATAAAAAACATTTGTCAGTGACTTTGGGAGATGAATTGTCTGATACTGGTTTGCAGCAGAGCAGTTATAAGGAAAAAAAAGTTATTTGAATGTTATGTCAGTGCTTTTGGGCAAACTTTACTCAGGAGTTGAAGGAGATCTGGTTAATAAATGCTCAGCTTTCAATTTTACTGAGTGGTCTTATGCCCAATATTTAATGTTTAACATTCCTCCTTCAGCTAACACCACCAAAACCTGTTAAGTAAAATTTGTACTCCACTTCACTTTTTAATCCTCTCTTGTAACGTTTAAACAAAATTTCCAGGTCTTTTCTTAAAACTGAAAGTAAAGTATTTAAAAGAAATAATAAAATGTCTATGAATTTGTTACATGACCAACATGAACATTTTTACTGATTCAGTCATAGGTCATTAATCTTATTTGCCGTATGTGCAAGTTTGCTGAATGCAAATTGCCTCTCATTATGGAAGACATAATAACATTTCAAAGTAACATTTCAAAGTAATTCATTGTCCACAAAGAACTTTGAGATATTCCTGAGAGACGTTGGTGACATTATGGTATTGGTATCATCCCATTTCTTAGCAGGAAAGGGATAGTAATGAAACCAGGGTGCAGTGCTTCTGGCCATGTTCACACTGAACGTAAATGGTCATTCAGCACTCCTATCCAAACCATACAGGGGCATCTATGCAAATCAGGTTCTTATTTTTCATTCAGGACCCTAATACAATTTTAGTCTCCTCCCTCCCTCCGTTCCTTCCTTTCTTATAATGGGTTAATATAATAAATATGCTAATGAGTGATGTAGATAATGATGTATCAGTGATACCAGCAGTCATGTGCTAGATTCTTGACAGCAAGGATGGAACATATTGTACCCAGGAGAGACATACCTGCTCTGTAATGTGTTTATATCTACTGTTAATAGCCAGTTTAAAGAAAGCACAAAAGTGAGACCACAGTCTGTCTGGGGAAGGTAGGCCGCACATACCAGCAGCCAGGAACTACGCCAAGAGTTCACAGATCATGGTGGCAGTTCAAAGCCCTTCCTTCCTCCTTCCTCTCTCCCCTTCTCTTTCCCTCCCTTCCCTTCCCTTCTTTCCCTCTCTCCCCTCCCTCCCTCTCACCTTCAAACTGAATGTTATATAACCATATGAAACATGCAGGGGTGGTATATATCATGCAGGGAGAGCAATTTGGGAGCAAAGTAAGATGGATGAGGGCCTTAGGTGCATAACATGGAGAAAGGCTATACAGCATAACAAGATGGGGGGGTTCAAATGTATATTGTATGGACATAAAAAGGAAGAATTTGCATTTATACAGTATATTAACATCTTTGACAACTTCCAGATACTCCGCAGTGCTTCACATTTAAGAAAGTACTTTTGAAGTACCAGAAACAGTGGCCATTGCTGAGGATGACAAGGGCCCTGCAGCTTACATCAAGCAGGCTGAAGAAAAATTTTAAAAACATCACAGGATCACATCAAGGGGGGCATCATTGAAGCGGGGTGCAGCCTTTCAGCCTTGAATCCATTGTCACACCTTTTCCTCTTTTGCTTCCAACTCCAACAGTCCCATATTCCATCTTTAGATTGTCCCTTTAAATACTGGAGTCAAGATCTTGTCACGTGAGTCCTCATCAGACCCACCACATCAACATCAAACCTGGAAGTAAAATGATAATGAATTGGCTGCATAAAATGCCACTGACAGAGAGATTGAACTTACTCCCAGATTTCTCAAGAGATATCGGACCCCCCAATCCCACCAATCTCAAAGTGCCTCTTGAGTTAACATCTGCACCATTGTGTCTGTGTCACCTCTGAGTTAGACCAATTCCACTGACCCACCCTCTCCTCTACCTCCAGATGTTTGTCTGATTTTTCTCTAATAGGATGAAGTGATTTCTGATTCAAACAGCCCAGGTGTAAAAAATTCCTCCTTCCGAAAGCCCCCTGCATAAAAATTTTCTCCTAGCCTCACTCTCTTAGTAAGGTGAAGTCAAGTGAGAGTGACTGCCCTCAACATCACAACAGTATTTGACTGAATGTGGCATCAAGGAGCCTTGGCAAAATTGAAGTTAGTGAGAATCAAGGGGAAAGTTCTCCACTGGCTGGAGTCATACCTAGCACAAAGGAAGATGGCTGTGGTTATTGGAGGCCAATCATCTCAGCCTCAGGACATGGCTGTAGGAGTTCCTCAGAGAACATCTTCAGCTGCTTCATCAATGATCTTCCCTCTAACATAGGGTCAGAAGCAAGGAAGTTTGCTGATGAGTGCACAGTGTTTAGTATCATTCATAGCTCCTCAGATACTGAAGCAGTCAGTGCCCACAAGCAATAAGACCTAGACAAAATTCGGGCTAATAATTGGCAAATAGTTTTCACTCTACAAAAGTGCCAGGCAATGACCATCCTCAATAGGAGAGAATCTAACCATCTGCCCTTGGGCCAGTATTTTACAGACCCATCGCAGCGGGGATGGGGCCGTAAGATGCTGCAAGCCATTCTAAACTCAATTGACTTCAGCAGAAACATAAAATCTGGCTGCCGTACAATTCCATCCTTGGTGTTCAATGAAATTAACATTGCCATTGAATCCTACACCATCAACATCCTGGGGTACCATTGATTAGTAACTTTAGATCAACTATATGAATAACGTGGCTATAAGAGCATGACAGAGGCTGGGAATTCTGCGATGCCTAACTTATCTTCTGACTCTCCAAAGCCTGTCCACCATTTGCAAGGTACGAGTGGGAGTGTGATGGAAAACTCTCCACTTGCCTGGATGAGTTCAACTCCAACAACACTCTAGAAACTCAGCATGATCCCAGGTGCTGATCCTTTATTATGGACTTCCCATCCAGAGGCAATCCCTATTTACTCTATTAAAACCTTTCATAATTTTAAGAACCTTAATTAAATCTTCTTTTAATCTTCTCTTTTCCAGGGTAAAGAATCCAAATTCTCTACTTATAACTGAAGTTTTCCATCCCTGGTTTCATCACGGTGATGATCTTTGTTTTCAGTGTGTGTTATATGGGTAGAGGAAGGATATAAAAGTAATGGAAAAGATGTAATGTATATTCACTTGGACTTCTGAAGGATATATGGCTTCTCTTCTGAAGAAAAGCTTTTTATCATTAGAGTTGAGAAAGTTAATAGATGTGCTGATAGAGATATTCAAGATCATGATAAACATTTATTCTTCTTTGGAGTGTATAGTTTATTTATTTTTTAAAATTTTAACTTTAAAGGACAAACACACTGAGCGTGAAAGATGTAGGTGAAAGGTTAGTACAAATAAGGAGGAAGTAATAGATGAAGGGATTGGTATCAGGCCATTTACCTTCAGCACCTTCATTAGAAAGAGTTTTAGTATACATATTTAACAATAATTCCAATGAAATGATCAATACACTTTACATTATAAACTGAGAAAGTTAATGGAGATCTCGCCATACAGTCCAGGTTACTAACACGGTGTTTTATTAAATCAAGAAGGTGATAGATAGTTTACATTCACGTTTCCTAACTTAGTGCATTCTGGAACCCAGTTGTGTCATCTAGGATTTAGTACTTACTGGAGATAAAAAAGGGAAACAAAATTTAACAGGTGAGCTAACCTGAATCTCTCCAGGAACAGGCTAATGCACATATCAAATCTCCACACGCAATGCATAATTTACCCCATTATGAAATCGATCCCATTTATTCAATCTCTATTACAATCCATCATTGTTACAAGCCTGAAAGCAGATAACTAGCTACTGCCATGTGGAGGGACCTAACTGTGGAAGAAAATATTTTTTTCATTATTACAGTGAAATTTAGCAAATGAATTTTAACATGCATTTGACAAATAGTAGTAGTAACAGGATGTTCATGCTGAGCACACTGCTAAGCACAGTGATTTTTCATAGCTGAAAACCACAGTCAACAGCAGGAAGCATCAACGTTTTAAATGCACACTACTGTTCATTTTGTAAATATGAAGTTGTGAATTTGAATAGAATTTACAAAACTAGTGGATATGAGTGATGCAGCTTTGCTAAATTTCTTGCTTTCCTCTCTTTATACTGGTCATTCACGCCTTGGAGATAATTTGAACTTCCATTGCCTGAGTGATAGTGATGGTGAGGTGTCAGATGAGCTGCTGATTCGCTATCACCGTTTTTTCACATGGTGATGCAAAGTTAAAATTTATCTTCTGCTTTATAAGGGAGCAATCAAGTATAAACGTAACCAGGAACTCTGGAAGATGAGATGTTCAGAGGACTGCACACTGATGGAATTGACACACTCCTCAAAATGTACACAAGGAAACTATACAGCAAGGTAAAACAGGAAAAACAAAAACAAAGAGAAAATAAAGGATTTCCTTACACACCTTAATGGGCTCCATCCCATGCCCAAACTCACCTTTGAAATGAAACAAACCTAATGAGCTCCCTTTCCTCAACGTGCAAGTTGAGAAATCCGCTAATGGGTTCTCTACTAGTGTCTACTACAAACATACCCTCATTATTCAAAAAAGGGATTGAGATTCCTACAGCTTCACACGCAAGAAGACTGACCTTACAGATGACCTCGTAAATCAGGCCCGAGCCATTTGCTCACCATGGAAGCTTGATGCCAAAATAAGACGCATCAAAGCTATCCTGTAGGATAAGGTGCATCCTACCAGATCATTGCTCACTGTATATCATGCAAATTCATGAATGGGCCTAAGGCCTTCAATTTCAATCCTGAAAAGTGCCCAGTCTACCTCAGATTACCCTGGGAGGGTAAAGTGGCTCAAAAATTTGAGCAACAGGAGAAGTTAGCCGTTTCACATTCCTATTGTACACCACAAGTGGTATTCTCTACTAACAGGATGCTGCCGTCAAGCCAAAAAGACATTCTGCCTACCACACAAAAGTGATGTGATATATGAATTTTAATACCAGTGTGATGCCAGGTATGTAAGCCATATGTCTGAAAGGCAGGTGGATCATATCAAACAGCACATCTCTTCAGCTTTTAACAACAGGCAGAGTACTAGCCATATTCAGTTTGTCCTTGCTTGCAAAACTCAGAACATCGTGTCCAACATTAGATATGATTCCACAATTAGACAGCACTTAGAGTACAACCCCAAATGTGCTGCCCATTACATTAACAACCAATTTAGGATTATTAGTTAGGCTTGCAAGTGGCTCACTTATACTTGCTAGTAGCTACACATATTCATGTGCAGGGACCTGTCCTCTGCAAACAGAAGAAATATGTTCAGGCATTGCAGCTTTCTCAATTAAACAAGAACTTGGGGGACAATTGTTCCCTTGTGCATTCTTCATGGGAATGCCTTGACCAATCAGAGTCCATTTGCTAACCAATCAGCATCCTTTTTCTTATGCAATATAAATGGCTGCTCCCTTTGAAATTGGTATTCCTGCATCAGGCCTGATGATTGCAAGATGAAAAGCTTCACTAGCATGTCTCTTTTTTCAGCAATACTCAAAGAGATTAATCTGAAACTTGTCTGGGATATTTGAGTTATATAGCCGTGTAAAGTGCAGCAGAAATCACTAGAGTTTCTTTTCTTGTTGAAATCACTCAACGCTGCTTCCTCTGTTGGTCCCAGAATTGTGGAGGAGATTATTCACCCCATTCGCATACATTACTATGTGCAATAACCCGCATGAAAATTGATTAACTGTCCACATATGGTTGGTGTATTTCAGTATTATCCTCTGCTTGGTCCTTCACAGTGTGAAACAAGAACTTCAGCCAGTCTGCTTGCTAAGTTCACTACAGTTTAATTCATACCATGTATGGGCGCCCTGTAATGGTGCAACTCAGACCATTTCTGCACACTCTGTATTTTTATAATTTAGATAAACACTTTGTAAAGGATTGATTAAACTTCAATTGGATCACCTTTGACTTCAGCTAGCAAGAAGCAGAAGCTCATTTGTAGAAAGAGTTAGTTTGCATAACATCTGTTCTGATGAGGAGTCTTGAAAGCATTCAACATTCCCATGGACAATTTCCATTTCCAAACACCCGATGGGTTTAAGAACTGGGCAAATGAAACCTGTATAACAAACCTTAGTTCTTTCACAAAAGCCCTGTTTGTGATGTAGCTAAGCGTGTTTAATATTAGCTGTTTTTTTTTCAGCTGATTTCAGGAGTGATTTGTTTTGCATGCCACATTAATCCTTTCCACATTTTCTGGAACCAGACAGTTAGAATTCCACTTGTGAGGCTTTTTTTAATAAAATAATCTCAGAAGCGAAGCAGCAGGGACCCAGGCTTGACAAGTTCCCCCAAGGCAGCCAGCAGAGTGGGCTATCGTGACAAGCCAAAGCTTTTAAACTCAGTGTCTGTGGCCAATATTCGTGGTGGGCTGGGCCTCACAGCTGGTAGGAGGTCCAATTATCCTTTGTAATTTGGTTGCAATTAAGTCATGCAGTGAATTGGTGTTTATAAATACTGAACAGAACATATTGAAGATCAGGTGCATTCATCTCAGGAACAATATGTTTGTCCAAATGGAAGACGGGCAAGAGCTTTCCTAAAGCAATTTCAATACTTATGAGGGCATAGAATTAATGACAAAATCAAACAATGGTTACGTTTTTGGTTCAATGAGATATCAATATGAATATCACACACCTGGTGACATCATTACCTTCTGAAGCAGGCTTTTGAAATGATTAATTTGCTTTCATAAGTTTTTATTCTATTATGTGGTACTTTTGCTTCTCTTTCAAAGGGGAGAAAAAAAACAACAGTAACTAAAAGAGATTTCTGCTGGGTCTTTACCAACAATAAATGTAGCATTTCAGTAAAAAAAAAATTGACATAAGCAAATTGCCTACGGCTTTTTCACATTTGACACGAGCTCCCACCGCCCCTTAGTATATGTTGTTAAAATGATTAATGGCACTGACTTGCTGCACATATTTTTTGGCTTCCTTACTGGAAGGAGTACAAAGGTAGTTGACCAGATTGCGATGGTGCAGCTAGAGATGCCATTTATGAGAGAGGTGCAGCTAGCCGCCACATGTGTTTGAACCAGTTCATTCAGCATGTCTGAGATTTCCCCCTGAGCCAACAAACTGCAATTAGAAAGAGAGTGAAAAGAAAAGGAACAAATAAGTCTAAAGAATTACAAAGTGCAGGTGATTTTTATAGACATTCCAACACCTCCGGGAAACTTGAACCCTAACCAATGAGTCTGACATTCGTTAACAAAACCCTTGTACTGGAGAACATATGCACTTGCTCACGCATACACACACCCCCACATCCACACCTCTCCCCGCCCCCACCACACACACAGGCACTCCCCACCCCCAACACACCCCCACATCCACACCACCTCCCACCCCCACTACACACACACAGACTCTCCCCCCCCAACACACTCACACCCCACATCCACACTTCCCCTGCCCCCACAACACACACAGACACTCCCTCGCAACAGCACACATACACACACACCCACATCCACACCTCCCCCTGCCCCCACTGCACACACGCACTCCCCACCCCCTCCCCAACAACACACGCACAGCCACAGACATACACCTGCTGTAATGGAAAATCTCCTGTGACCTTGAAGTACTCAGAGCTTAGATATTTTCCTTTCCCTGCATTGGAATTTCTTTTTCTACACTCACTTTAGATTCTAGGTAACTTTTCACCTAGACCAATTATTTTTGTTTGCTAATTTAGGATGATGTCTGAAGCTACGTTTTCCAATGAGCTACATCCGGGCAAAGTTCTCTTTCCTGGCATTCCATTAAATGTGCTCTTTTAGATTTCATAAATTAACTGAAAATCATGTGTTTCACCAGTATGTCCATCTCAATGAATATCATAATAAAAATAAATTAAAGAATTAACCAGTTGCCCAAACGCATTTTCTTAAGTTAATTTAACAATATAAATTACAAGAAGAAGGGTATTTTAATGCTTCAATGGAAAAGATTTAGTGGGTATACTTCTGGGCTAGCCAAATACAATCTCTCTGAGAACTTTATTGCTGCACTTAAGAAGGTTACTGGGAATAGTTTCTGCCTCTCAGCAGATGGCATATTTGCTGCAGGGCAGACCTTTTTACAGCATAATGCTTGTGTTTTTATCTTAGTTATTAAATTTATGAGAAACATAATACATTTGAAGCAGCAGACTCGATGGGAACATAATTAAATCATTGCGACCCTAATTGTATAAGTGGAAAATGGGGCTTGGTCTAATTAAAGTGGAAGCACATCCTTATAGATGCCATAAATACATATTGCTTCTCAGATTACATCATTATATTCTCTTCTATTTGAGAACCTGGTAATTAAACTTTCAACTTAATTTTAACGTGGAAGAGCTTGGGTGCCAGTGAGGGCACAAAACAGAGAAAACTGTCAATGTGTTAGGAAGCTGGCTCCAAACTGCCAACTTCACTATTTAACTAGAGCATATAAGGCTGAATGCCCACAACCCTCTCAGGAAAGGCAGGTTACCAATTAACATATGTTAATCGATCCATTAGAGTGATATTACGCACACTTTCAAGTTTGATATCAGTTCCACAGATTTTCCCGGCTTCCTGAAACTCACCATTGAGTGCAAGGTGAGTACACAGTGGGAATTGAAGGGACTGGATCAATCTCAGGAAGTGCTCAGTAGGGACAAGAGGACCAAGAAGATCAACAACAGCACCAGCAGCAGCACCCTTAGCAGCCTGCTGCTCACAGACCTGTAGCTCCACAGCGGAGAAGGAAACCAAATAGAGGCAAGCAGCAGAGAGGCACAGCTCACAAGAGGAAATACCCACAAAAAAGGTTGAGTCTCCTTGACATGTCTGAACACCAGTGTCTCAGGTAGTTCAGGATATCATGTCAGGTAATGGTAAATATCTGCAGCCTTCTAGAATGAGACCTGCGTCCTCCTGGACTTGGTGGCCATGCATTACCAATGGCTGTCAAAGTGGGCAAGGAAATGCAAATGCCATTCTTCATGCTCCGCCCACCACCGCCAATGCCACTGGTGCAAAACAGTCCTGTAATCAACCAACTACCCCTTGAACATCCCTACATTGTCTCTATTGATTTGTATCCTCGCATGCATCATCAAACAGCTTAGAAGCACATAAGAATTGAAAATATGGAAAAGTGGTGAAAAAGAATAGCATTTAGGTGATGTAAATAAAGACCACCAATTTATCAAAACAACATTTCCTCAGATATCCATGTCCATACATTTGTGCAACTACAAATCTTTATGCTCCCTTTTTCTGCTACTCCTACATGGTGCAATCTGTGCATCTTCAGCTGAGGTAGAGGCAAACTGCTCAGATCCCTGCTCTGACTGCTGAGGTGCTCTTGGCCAACATCCTCTGGTTTTGGAGTCCATGCGAGCCCCTCCAAGGACTGCATCACTTGCATCTGTGCAGCTGCACACTTGGCTATTTGAAGACAAGGCTACAAGGATGTGGGCTACCGACTGAGAGGTGGTGGAAGCACTTTGAGTGGAGCCATCACCTCCAGGACCTCTGTTGCCATCAATGCACGCATGAACCAGCCATACTTCACTACTACCACCGGAGAACACTTTGGTGCAGGTCAATGCGGCCCTGTAAGGCCAAGGCTAAAGTCAACCTACTTAAGATATCAGGCCTCCGAAGTCTGACAGTGGAGGCTTGGATTCATTTGATTTAAGTGTATGACACCACAAGGTACGGGCCACCCTATCCATGGAAGAAGATATTGGCCAGAATTTTACATCCCATGGGCAGGCGTGCGCTTGACCCGAATGGACGTGAAATAGTGCAAGATAGTGTTAGGCGAGTGTCCCAACATCATTGCACACTTGTGCAATATTTCGCTAGGTGGGCACACGCAGCAGTCAGAGGTTGGCCCGCTGATAATTAAGTGGGCAATTAAGCCCATTAATAATGCAATTAACAGCGATTTCACATGGCCCGTCCACATTTACAGTTGGCGGACGCGCCATTCTCCCAGGCGGAATTCACATTTTTGCTCAAACCTCAATCCAGTTCGGGATGAAATCTCCATGGGGAAATAAAATAAAAAGAGATATCTGTGGACTGTTTTTTTTTGAGGTATGCTTTCAGGTTTCAGGTGCTTGATTGCACTGCATGGACATAGTTTGCAGCATTTTTGTCGTGTCCTTTCGCCTGTGGAGGTCTGCAGCTCACCCGCACCTTTGGTTAGGCGGCGCCTGCCCTCTTCCCATCCCCACCCCGGCACTGCTGAGCATTTCAGTGCACATTTCATGCTGTCTGGCCATTAATTGGCCAGCCAATGTGAAATCGAGGTTGGGAGCTGATTGTGGCCAATGGCCCATTTCCCATTTGCTCCTGGGCCCTATGATCGCCTACACCCAACGACCGAAAAGTTCAGGCCATTATCTCAGTGGCCTGCGACATTATTCCCTCGCATGCTTCAAGTGGACTCTTTGAACCTCTGCAATCAGTAAAATATGATCATCTTCATCATGATAACTTTCAACACTGTTATTGTGCCATGCCGTGGCTTTTATCTCCCACAAGGTCATCATGCGTGCAGCAGGAATCAGTGAACATGGCAAGCAATGAGTCCTCAGAGGATCTGAGTCCTTCTGAGGGATTCATTCAGGCCACAAACTCGGGTTCTCGCCCTACAATGGGACCAGAGGGCAGATAGTTAGATTTTCTCCTGGTGACTCATACTTCACTTTGAAAGCTGGTCAGGACATTGTCTGCTGCTACTGTTCATTGATTCTCCTCTTCAATGGTGGACACCAAGGTACAGCATCTTCCTCCAGATGAGCAGAGTTTAGAGTAGGATGTGCCCTCTGACACGGGAACTCTCCATTGCTCTCCACCACCTGCTCTTGCTCATGTCTGCAGTGTGAGTCACCAGGTGAAAACACAACTATCTGCCTTACAGTATGAGGTACGAGTATCTGAGCTGTGCATGGTCGGAATTAGTTCAGTAGCAGTCCAATTTAGTAATATTGTATCATCCATTCAAAAACTCACAGGACTTCAATGGAGTTTCTGTATGAAATACAATATTAACAAATTTTCCAAAAATAATGAGTTAAATTTAGGTATATGATTTTATGTGAATTGACTTTACTTTCATTTTATTCTGCAATATTTAGCATTGCGTCCTAAATTATCCAATACATGTTGGCAGTGCCTTACCTATTATCAGTGCATAATGAAGGATTACAGGCACGCCATCCATAATTTAATTCATAGGCAATGCATCTACCATCGTGTGTTCAGAAACCTAAGTTCTCAATATTTGTTTAATCATTTTAGAAATATTATTGCTTTTTTTGTGGCCATTGGTGGCAGGACTGACATTTAGAGCTAGATTTTTGTTAAGGATGCTGGAAGGTTGAGTTGGGAAACTTCCCAACCCAGCGGGCCCGTCTCCTTTAAAAAGACTCCTCCCACCATATTTTTGCTCCAGGGTAGCAGGGGCGGATGGAGTGGGACCTGCCATTTTCTGAGGCAGTCCTTGGCAGTAGCTATACTTGAAATAAAAGTGTGAACTTTAATCATATGCGGCTTCCTTTAGGCTCAAGTGATGCCAGGGTGGCCAAGCCAGCAGGTTAGGACATCCAACTCCATTTACTGAGATATCAGCCCAGTTTTAATGATTGAATATCTTCAAACCTTTACCCCTCACTGTCTCATGCCTCACATGTATCCTTCATAGCCATTCACCCAGTATCCACTCTTGGTAGACCTCAGGATGTCTTAGAAATGGACATTAAAAAAATAAACTTCTAACAATCTAATCTCATTCCAACACATTGGGCAGAATCTTCTGGCTGGCGTGCGGGTGGCGGAGCCCACACACCAGCGCTTAAAATGTCGCGCGAGTGTCCTGACATCAGCGCACGGCATCGCGATATTTCGGTCGGCAGGCATGCTATGCAGTGGGACGTGTGCCTGTCATTAATTAAAGGCCTCATTAATCATCGACGATTTTGAGGGGCCCCGTGCGAACTTCAGCTTGGCGCACAGGCCCAGCAGGCAGGTGGGTAGGTGATTTTTTTTTTAACAAACCTCATCCAGTGGCGGGATGCGGTTTGACAGCGGCTTTAAAAAAGTTTAATAAAGTTTTTGTTTATTTCATTAACATGTCCCATCTCATGTGACATTTTCATATGAGAGGGACATGTTAATAAATTTTTTATTGTTCTATTTTTTATATTTGCCAGCCTTTCAGAGATCTCCCTGAGGCAGCACTTTGCCTCAGGGATATGTGTGCTTTTTTGTGCGCATGTGCGAAAGACCACACCCTGACAGTTGGGGAATCTCTCCCCAACGCACAGGAAGCACATAGCACTTCCTGTCAGGTGGCCCGCCCACTTAAAATGGCAGCAGGGCCTGTTTCAGTAGTGGCAATCAGCTGCCAGCCTGCCGCCAAGCTGGTGGAGCCCAACCACCCATCAAGGGCAAAATTCTGCCCATTGTGTTGAAAAGAAAAGAAAGATTAAGTCCCCTCAAGTGGTCAATCCATTATAAAAAGAAACATCCAGTTCACTAACCAGGTCAAAGGTAGCTAATAATTAATAATCTCTTAGAAATGCCAATGAAAATGTCTATACAGACCCCTGCTGAAAAGAGTGGTTCTGGACATTTTGAAACTCAGCCAGGCATTCGTAATGGGCTGAGTTGTCATAGCAAACCATTCCAGCTCAAAGGCAATGGAGCATATTCACGTCATTCGTGGGATGTGGGTGTCACTGACTAGGCCAGTATTTATTGTTCATCCCTAATTGTCCTTGAGAAGGTGGCGATAAGCCACACTTTGCAGTCCATGTGTTGTAGGTACACCGACAATGCTGATAGGAAGGGAATTCTGTAATTTTGACCCAGCAATGATGAAGGAATGATATCATTGTTCCAGGATGGTGTGCAGCTTAGAGGGGAACTTGCAGATGGTGATGTTTCCATGCATCTGCTGCCCTTTTCTTTCTAGGTAATAGGGATTTGAAGATGCTGTCAACTGCTGTCACTCCTAAAACTATGCACCAGTGGTGGAGGGAGTGAATGTTGAAGTTGGTGGATGGGATGCCAAACTAGTGGGCTGCTTTGTCCTGCATAGTGTCAATCTACTTGAGTGTTGTAGGAGCTGCAGTAATCCAGGCAAATGGAGGGTATTTCATCACACTCCTGACTTGTGCCTTGTAGTTGGTGGGCAGGCCTTGGGGAATCATAAGGTGAGTTACTCACCGCAGAATTCCCAGCCTCTGGCCTGCTCTTGTAACTTCAGTATTTATATGGCTAGTCCAGTTCAGTTTTTGGTCAATGGTAACCTCCAGGATGTTGATAATGGGGGCTTCAGCAATGGTAATACCATTAAATGTCAAGGGGAAATTGTTACGTTCTCTCTTATTGGAGATGATCAATGTCTGGCACTTGTGTGTTTTGAATGTTCCTTGCCACTTATCAGTCTAAGCTTGAATGTTGTCCAAATCTTGTTGCATTTGGACACAGACTGCTTCAGTATCTGAGAAGTCGCGAATGGTGCTGAACATTGTGCAATCATCAGCGAACACCCTCACTTCTAACCTAATGTTGGTGGGAAGGTCATTGATGAAGCAGTTGAAGATAGTTGGGCCTAGGACACAACCCTGAGGGACTCCTGCAGTGATATCCTGGGACCGAGATGATTGACATCAAACAACCACAGCCATTTTGCTTTGTGCTAGGTATGCTAACACCATGAATTTCCTTGGCGCAGATATTTGGCAAGAATCATGTTTGCGTGCACATGGTATTTTCCATGGCAGTTAGAGTAATAATAGAAGAGAAGCCATAAAAGAATCGCCCCCTTACAATTTGAGGTTTTGCTCCTTTCCCATAGAGCTATTGGGCAGATTTTCCAATTTGTTGCAAGGTGGATGATCTTCATTTGGAATGACGTCCCACCCAGCTAATTGGCTGCATTCCTGACCTTGACCAATTTTTCCAGATCAGAGTAATTTAAGTTATTGGATAGATGCCAGGACAATTTATGGTGTTACTGAGGTGCCTATGGTGAGAGGAGATGAAGTTCCAGAAACGTCTTTTGTTCCTGTACTCTGAATTTGTCACTTTGACGAAATTTAGCCTTTGTTATAAGGGTCCTTAAAATCTTCCTTTCATAGCCCTTTAAAAGTTACACATAGGAAAACATGCAGGTTCCTTTTGCCCAACACTTCCATAGTGAAAATGATGGGAACTGTATCAAATAGTTCCATACAATTATTTGCATCTTAATAGTCATCCATGCTTATCTCTTCTTTGAGAATATCTAAGAATTGTCGAGGAGTTGGCAGTATGGCTCCCCACCTAATTTTTCTGCCCACTCAAGTCACCCCATTTGTCAGCTTGCAGATGGAAGAGAGAAACCTGTTAGCCATTTTAGTCTGAATTTTGCAAGTCCATGCTCATGACAACTGTTATGGACAGGGGAGAGAGGCAAATGGAACTCCTTTATTTTCCTTGCCATCTGTTCATAAGCAGAGGTGTTTTTATGTTTTTAATAGGCAGGGGCATGTTTCCCCAGCCCTCCGTTTGCGAAGTAAATTTTAAAATGACTCAAAGCAAACTCTCTTTAGGGTTAAATCAGAAGTATTGATTATTCATACATTCAAACCCAAGGGATGGTCACAACTACACACAGACACAAGAAGGAGATAGGAATGAGGAGCTTTACAATATGAATAACTTAAAAGAAAAAGGTTCAAAGATATGGATAATATTTCACCTGAATGACAGGGTCCAGAATGTTAGAGTCCATTGTGAGTTCCTTCACGAAAGAGTTAAAGTTTAGGTTCAGCTAGCTGAAAGCAGACGTTGCAGAATTTCTTTAAAGTTGGTGGTGACACAGCAAGATGAGATTGGTATACAGAGACTTGGTCTGCTCTGCAGGTGATGGCAGGAATCCTCCAGAGAACCAGGCTTTGAGGAGGATTAGACTTGGGCAAACTTTGTCAGTCTGGAGACCTGTTTTGGTGTTGATAGGCTGGGTGTTAACAGCAGACTGAGTTGGTAGTCTTGGAATGTAACATTAAAATATTCCAAATTCCAGAAGAATTTAAAATCATGTATTGTTGCCCATTGATGAGTCAATTGCAGGTCAACAAGCAGTTTCTACAGCTCTGGTCAAAATCCATTATTCACCTTAGTAGATAAATGGTGGCTATTAGCATCTCCACAGGTATAACTAGGTTCAATGGCTCTCCCTTTGGTATAAGTCCAGGCTGGAGTGATGGACTGTCTGCTGGTCCCTGGTTTCGGTAATTGTAATGGATCCACACAATGATACGTGTGAGACTCCACAAGGATGAGGGTTGAGCTTTTGTCCTGTAACCATAGTTGGAAGTTTCCAGAACTGTAGCTAACTTGCAAATCATGTGACCTGTAGCAACGATGTTTTGATCCAGCAAAGTCCATTGTAAATAAGCAGAAAATAAAATTTTATTTAAATAGTTTATAATTGCTTTCATGTCTTATTGACCTGACACAAGTATTCAGATTATCTATCTCTGTGCTTTCTAAGCATTCTTTTGGGAATTCTAAAGGGTTGTTTTTAATTTTCATCAGCGACGGAAACTAGGCAGTTGTGAATCAGCTGCTAGGTATATAATTCTACACTTTCTCCTTACAGGAACAAACACCTCTCAGTTGTGCAGTCCACTACTACCCTCCTTCTGAGGCACCTGGAGTTGTTTCATTGCGGTGGTGCTAGGAAGTGTGCATGTGAAGCATAATGGCATTGTGATATTTTTCTGTAACACTCATTTCATAACTTACGTAACGGGGCTTGGGTGGCTTCCATTCCATGATGCCAAGGCAGTGGTTCCTTTTTGCACTTATCTAGGAACTGTTGCAGCAGCAGCAGTTGCTCCCCTGTGCTTTGCTATTTCCATCTTTCTATGTGTTTGTCTACTTCCTGTGCTCTGCTTTAGGTCCTTTAGATGCTACAGTCTTTTAACTGCTGCACTTACACCACATTTTATTCCCTTCCAGCAATGGTAAATCAGTCTGGAGTGAAAAGACCACTTACAACACCACCTGCAAATAAAATAAAGACCAACTCCCAGGCAAAAGAGAAAGCTTCTTGCAGTGTCAAGCGGGCGGGTGGAAGTCCTACTTTATCGTGTTTGCAGCGGACAAAGGAAATTTCAGCCTCTATATTTTGGAGGCTAAAGGAGCTGCAATATGCAAAAGGTCAATTCCTCAACTTGCTTTATGGTACATCACTCACTGAAGTGTAAATAAGAGACCAGTCTTCCTGCAACAATCCATCATTCATGGGTTCTGCTCTAGGTTATTTAATTAATTGATCAAGGAAATCTGCAGAACTGAGATTGGGCATATTTACATTAAATTCTTCAACATCTGGCAAATGAATGGTAAAAAAAAAAATTCCTAACTTGTCTTCCCCAACTAAAATAAGTTTGGCAGTTGTATTTTCTCCACTTGTACAAGACACTTTTACAATCTTGGGAAGCAAGGCATTCCTAAGGCTTCAAATTATGAAACACTTCAGAAAAACTAATGCTTACAATGTTACAGGATTAGGAATAAAGAAGTCTGATCTGATTGCCATTGGAATTATAAATTTGTACAGAATCTGAACATAAATACCCTTTTGACTGTGCAAAATAAGAACCATTTTTACTTCTATAATATATTCTAGAAATAATTTTCTCAAAATTATAAAGTCAGCTGTAGAATTGATGCACAGAAATACACAGTTAGAATTTTAGATATATTTTTGATTTATGTAGAGAGATAGAGGGCATGAAACTCTAATCAGTTAGAAGTTGCACTGTACATATCGATATACATTGTCTTATATATAAGACAATCTTCCTCCTGGGGTCCAGGCTGCCCTGGCACCTACTTCCAGTGTGCCCCACGTGGTATACTATGCAGAAGGGCACTTGCACAGGCATTTCCTGTGACCACCCGAAGCAACTGAATACATCCAATCAGGATTTCATACAGCTCAACTGGCTGATGTGACACCCATTCACAAAAGTTGGACCACTTGGATCCATTCAATGAACTTCCATGTCACTCACAAAAGATCAAGTGCTACAAGCTGGGCCCTCCAATAGCATTACTTAAAGGGCCAGGCATCCAACTCTTAGGTAAGGTAATTTAGAAGAATGTTTGCTCTTGCATAATCTCTGGATTTACTATGGAGTTTTTTTGGAGGTGTTGTTGTGAGTTTCTGGATTTGGCAGGGAGTTTTGCTGCCTCTTCACAGGAGGGCAAAGGAGTAGGTGACCTATCCACACAAAGGCTGCAACAGGTAAGGGGGGCTGCACTTACAGTGTCTCTGGGTGCAGCACAACAGGGAGATGGAGCAGAGACTGTGGAGAGGGAAAGCTCTGCACAATGCCTGCTGCCAAGCTGAAGCCAGACTCCTTCATGCTCCTTGACAATAACAAGCAAGCCAGTCAGTAAACCCAACATGACTCTTCTGAAGAAGAGTCATACGGACTTGAAACGTCAACTGTATTCCTCTTCGCAGATGCTGTCAGACCTGCTGAGTTTTTCCAGCTATTTTTGCTTTTGTTTCAGTAAACCCAACATCTTGATATATGCTCATCAGCTATTTCCTGTATGCTGCCCCACTGAGTTCCTCATCTGAGTCCCCTGTGGCAGAAATCATTTGTGACCCTCTGGTGAGCTGGCAAATGAATCACCCTTTACCCTTGGCTTGGCTGCAATCCTCTTGTGCCCAGGACTCACCATGTGCTGATCCCAACTCTACACTAGCCTTTAAGATACGCTCAGTGCCAATATTTGAGCTTGTGGCTGCAAGTGTCAGATCAAGTGATAGAGCTTCTTCATCAGCGCTGTACTGTTGCCCTCTTCGTCTTTGGGCTGCTGTGGCTGGGCGGTAGCAATTATGGGTCACCTAAGGGCAAAAAACCAGAGGCTAAGGTCAAGGTGAGGGAAGATGAGTGTAGAGGAAAGTGAGAGGTCCACGGTCACACCATCTTCAGCTTGCTCATTGCGCTGAATGACAGGGTGAATGTGAGCTGGGAGTTGAGAAGGGGCATAAAGTAGGAAGAATGTTCTCAACAGTATGGGATGCCATGGACTCTGTGACAACTGGCCCGTGTTATGGAGAATAATCTCCTAATGGGCTCAGGAAATGCAGACATCCTGGTCTCTGCCTTGTTCTGCTCTCCTCCCTTCTGTTATGGGCCATCTTGTCCTGCAAGAAGGAATGAAGAACCTCAATGATTGTGTTGCATGTATTTGGGTGGTGTGCCTGCCATAGCTGAATAGCTGGAAGTATGTGCAGGCAGTGAGAGGTTAGTGTGAGACTAGTAGCATTTGAAGGTGTGAGGCTGATGTGGAGTATGTGAATTTTATGTATGCATGAGTCCTGAGTGCCATGGACTGCACATGGGTGAGTGACGAGAGAGTGGTGCATTAAGAAGCATGAGACACTGGTGGTGTGATGGATAGGAGGTGTAGTGCGAAGATGCCCAACTAACACTGCAAAGCAATTTTTAGCCCAGAGTCCTCAAATGACCAACAGCAACCTTTCAATACTGTGAGGATTGACAATGAGACCAAGGATGTGGGCAGCATTCAACATGGGAGTTGCGCTTTGGCCACGGGGAAATGGGGAAATCACAGGAACGATCTTTGGTCTTGTTCCAATGAATCTTGATGCTCCGGGCTCTGTGGGGGATTTCCTGTGGGGATGGCAGTAAGCATCATCTGGCTAGAATGGAGCTATTGAAGGAGTTTGTTCAGCAGCCAGAAAACAATGTAGCTCTAGTTAAACAACTAGATGGTGCCTTGACTGCAATGCAGGATGTGCTTAATGAAAGTAGTAAACTGCTTTGTGAACTACGACCTGAGGGGAGGCAAATTGGCAGTGCACCTGCATGGTGTGCAGCATTAAACTAGTGTGTGGCGTGAAATCTAGCCAGAGAAGATCAGTCTGAGCAGAAGAAGGTTAGCAGCAGTCGTTAGATGAAGCTGAGTTGGGAGCTACAGCACGGGAGAAAGCCTGTGAAGAGCAGTCATTGGGAAACCACAGCTAGAGTCCTGTAGCTTGAAAATTAATTGCAGGTAGAAGAAGCAAGAGGGCCTCCAGGCTGAGTTGGAGCTGCTGTCGAAAGGAAATGAGAAGCTAAATCCTCAAAGGAGGGGAGATGAAGTCTCTCATGAGGAAGACAGAGTTTAAAGGACTTGGTAACTCACATTGATCAGTAAAATCCAAGTGGACTGCTGAGTAAATTAGTAAGTTGGTCTTAGTTATATCTGCCATTTAATGTGCAATTTATAGTTTATATTTGACCACTGTTTGCTGGTTAATTCATATTTACCTTATTAATTCTGGCTGTTAGAGTATAGGATAGATAGTATTTATTGTTTGTTTTGTTGACTCTTGAATAGTAAAAAAAATCTTTTTTTTAAAACTGTGGAATCTTGTGTCTTTATTCTCTTAGTAAATATCTGGGACTTCAAATTTTGTCTACATTAAAAGGAAGGTTACTGGTCTCAAACTGGATCATAACTATAACAAATGAAAGAGTCCACCAATGCCTGAAACTGGTGTTTTCATATCACGGCACATCCTTCTTACCTCACTAAGTTGTCTTACTTCTATAGCTGTATGGAGTGGACTTCATTATCTGATGTGCTGCCTGGGAGGTTTTTAATGGATAGGACCAGCCTGCTTTGTAAATGCCATTAAACTGTGGTGCTGGCTGCTGGCATAGGTTTGTATGGCAGAAAATACTCAAGTGACAATTTTCTGACATTGTGCGATTGCTAATCAGATTTGTCCACAGGAACGGCATGTTGCCCAAGTTTCTGGTTGCATGAAAGTCAGAAAATGGCTGGTTATAAGTCTTTTAAAGGAAATTCTTACAATGAGATCTTTCTTGTTTATTAATTTTCAATTTTAATTACATTTTATAGTAACACCTTCTGCAATAGAATTGCAAAGAACTTTACCAGATAACAGTCCTTTTAAATTTGCTGGTATTGGGACATGTTGTTACAATGTTTTTTTTTAGGTGCTGACTAATGACAGCTTTCCAATTTTTGCACTTTGTTGGTGTCAGTTACTCCTAGGTCAGATATAGCACAGGCCAGATGCTCTCTTTACTCTTCCGCAAACATAGGGAAAATTTTTAGCACGGCGGGCAGCGCACACCTGACCCGCTTGACTGTAACATGACGTGCATTGACGTCAAGCGAGCATCCCGATGTCAATGCGCAGTTGCACGATATTCCGTTCGGCGGGCGCGCACTGGAGTCGGCAGTGCGCTCGCCAACAATTAAAAGGCCTGCTAAGGCCATTCAATTATCAATTAAGTTGAATTTTTTGCTGCCCATCCAACGTTACGGTTGATGGGCAGGCGAAAATTCCAAGCGGCCTTTCACATTTTAGGAAACATCATCCACAGGTAAAAATAAAATAAAAATTTTAAGACTTTATTAATAACATGTCCCTGCTCCTGTGACAGTCACATGAGGGGACTTGTTTCATTACATTTCTAATTTTTTTTATATAACTCTTAATCTCCTTGAAGAAGCTCTGTGCCTCAGGGACATTATGAAGCACGCACTTGCATGCATGCATAAAGGTTGTGCTTGCCCCACTTGCCCTCCTCCTGAGCACTGCCGCTTGCGTTTCATGCTGGGCAAGCCTTCACTGGCTCGCCAGCGTGACATCACCTTTTGGCCCCGCCCGCCCCCGTCCACCCCCACTGAGCCCGCCCGACAAGTGTGAAATTCTGCCCATAGGTTCTCATCTCAAAGATATTAAAGCACTACCTAATTGTCCTTGTTTCCTTGTGTACCAAATGTTTATGTATGTTCTCCTTGGACAAATTTACAATGCTACTTATATATGGTGATCAGATTAATCCCCACAACCCAAAAGCTAGGTTTTTCAATTTTTCACACCCTTCTGAGTTGCACCATTTGAGTGATGTTCATCTTCCAGAAACCGAATTGAGATTGCCCAAATCTACATTCCATAGAGGGAAGAGATATTCTCATCCAATCAATGTGTCAATGTGTGCTGGCTTTGAAGGAGGGTGAAGATGAAGGAAACCCACTTTACAGCCAGTCTGTAGAATCAAGGGACAACTGTATTCTAAAGAGTGGACAAGTGCTGGGTCATTGCCACTAGACTTTACCGCACTAGGTTTGTTTAGTTTTGTTTGTGCTGATCTGAGGAAAGCTGTGAGTGTGACTGGAATGTCTCCCTTGGGTATTTGTGAACACAGTAGTTACATTTTGATTTCCTCCTCCACACATGTGCCAGGGAAGTTAATGTTGTATCGCATCCTGTTCCATCCAAAAACTGGATTAAAAAAAACTAAGCTGCATTGTCTCAACAGAGGGAGGAGTTTGATATTGTTGTCTTGTTGATCACAAAAGGTTTTTGAATCCGCTCTGACAAAATCTTTTAAAATGGACTTTGAGTTACCTTTGTAGTTTTATTTTATCATATAAATTCTGTTTTTTAAGCATGGTAATAATTTTGAGCAATTTTATCTTTTATTGCAAGACTGATATATCACCTTTCATGGGCTCAGGGCATCCTAAATTTTTGAAGCCAATAAAGTATTTTTGGAATGAAATCATTGTTATAAATAGGCAAATGCAAGGTCCTATGAACAACAATGAGGTAAATTACCAGGTTAGTTGTTTCAGTGATGTTGATTGGCAATAAGAAATCCCCTTCTTGAGTATTGCTGAAAAAAGAGATTTTTTTGTCAAAGCTTTTTCCTCTTCTCCCCTTCTCTTAGTCATGGGATTGTTAATGTCTACCCAAGGTAGTGGATGTCTCATTTGAAAGACAGTTGACACTCTTTCAGTACTGCACTGAAATCCTAACCTAGATTAAGCATTCAAGTGTCTGGAGTGGGTCTTAAGGGCTCAACATTCCGACTTAGAGGGAGGAGTGTTCCCATTGAATCAAGACTGATGCTACTAAATTAGGCTTCCCTTTTTGGTAACTGGCATTCACAATAATCATACAAACTTAGTATATCCTGAAAACTTTGTTGGAAGATGCAGGGGTAGAAAATTTGTTGGGTTTCTGGTTTTGGGTGCAAAGGTATATGGTGTTATGAAATTCCATTCCAAGTTGCACCTCAGGTCTCATTCATCTTAACTGACTGAACTGCTGGTACCTGTCACACTGACATGGCAGCTTGACCATTTGAATAAAATGAGTATTGAGTCATTGGCTCGCTGGAAGCACCCAAACTTAAGTCCAGGGTGGGGGTTGCAGGGGGTGGGATGGCAACGTGGCAGGGTAATAAGGGCACTATGGAGTCAAAGGAATATTCGTGTTCCTCCTAGCCCAACAACAATGTTTAATAAGATCCTTTTTTTTAAAAAACTTACCTGCTGACAATGACCACTTCTTAACAGCCTGCAGACTTTGAAGAATCGTGAGCTGAGCAGGCTCAGCTCCTGCTCCACTCATTGGAAATCCAGAAGGGTCCATAAACAGGCTTTAGGCCCATTATTAACTTGCACAAGGAGCCTTAACGCCTGTTTTAAGATTGTCACCTGGGATAACTAAAAAATAGGCTCAACAAATTTAGCAGTGGCTCAAATTCACACATTAGTTTAACAATCCCACTGCTAAATTTGTTACCATCACACAAGTTTACACCTGAAAAATAGCACAATGCATAACAACTATTAGTCCTAATCTCCAGAATTATGGAACACAAATCTGATGGGAAATCCCGTACTGGAGGGAAAAAGTGTCCAGTGTATGGGAATTCTGAGTTGAGCAGGTTTCTTCCATCCAGCAGAGATAAAGACAATAAAACTAAACAAACTCTAACATTTTTCATATTTGGAAGTAAAGTGCAAGTATTTAAATTGGTTTAAGTGAATGAATATCAAGCTGTAGTACTTAAAAATGCCAGAATTTTTCCTTTGGCGTGCAGGTGCGCGCCCGACATGCCCGAACATAATATGATGTGCACTGACGTTGGGCGTGCAATAGTTGAAAGGCCTATTAAGGCCATGAACAAGGTAATTAACTGGAAATTTACGCTGCCTGGCCAACTTAACAATTGGTGGGCAGGCGAAAAGGCCAAGCAGCTTTTACATTTTTTAAGAAACCTCATCCACGAGCAGGATGAGGTTTCCTAAAACTAATACAATTTAAATAAAGGCTTTATTTTGAACTTCAAAACATGTCCCATCTCATGTGACACGGCCACATGAGGGGTCATGTTTCATTAAATTTTTATCGTCTTTAATAATTTTTTTAAAAAGCACTTCAATCTCCCTGAGGCAGCTCTGTGCCTTAGTGAGATTGAAGCGCTCTTTCGCCCGCATGCATGAACTGTGCATCAGGCCTGCTCTCCCTCCTCCCCCCGCCTGCACAGGCAACGCTTAGTGCTGCCACTCATGATCCACGCAGGGTGGGCCCGAATTAGCCCACCCATGTGAAATCGCAGTGTGGAGCCGATCGCGGCCGGCGGTTGGCTTCCCGACTGCCCCTGCCCGCTCCTGCTGAACCTGCCCGACGAGGGAAAAATTCAGTCCTATGCTACCATCACAAAAGAAAGAGTTTGAAGTTACTGCTCCATTTGACAGGTCAACATATGAATTGATGTGGTGAGGTCATTTAATTTTCTTTGTTGAGTAACCAAGGTAAAAGAACAAGCTCAATATTGTTGGACATAGTGGGTTAAAAAGACTGCAACAGGCTAAGTTTGAGTTTTAAAAGCCTGACACAGTAAGAGTAATGAAAGATTTAGGGAGGTCTTGCTGTATTGAGAGAGAATTCCTTTGTAAAGATGAGTACAATAGTAGTACTGTCAAAATGTGTCAAAAGTCTCTTCACATTTGAAAGGCATGTAACTTTTCAATTAAAGTAGAACTAAAACTAATATTAAATTGATTTCAATATATTTACAATCAATGTTATGGTATAAACTGAATATTAGGTTGTAATCCATTCAATATGATGGTTGTTTCACATATGTTCTGTACACACACAAAAGACGTGAAGAGTTAAATGATCACTCTCAACTATGGAATAAACTCCAATTTCAAACATGAGTATCCTCTATAAATATAAATAGCGTGATCCACAAAATAATATAACAAATCAACCAATACTCAGAACTTATGGTAACAAAATGTTTGTTGAAGCATGGTTACGCTCCTTTGCTAAAGAAAGAAAAATATACACTAGAGAAAAGGGCCAGAAGCTGTTTCCTGTGGATTAACTAACCATGAACCATTGCATTGCTTCACTGAGTTTCATTGATCTCCCCAGATTCACTTCTTCAATCGGATGTTACAGATGTGACCTGGTGCAGAAATGATGTGCCTTTTCTGCTACCCTGGTGCACCTTTCATAGTCTCTTGCATTTTTGCAGTCCTGCATTATCTTACAATATGACATCTGCTGGTTCCATCACTCTTTAGAGGGTTACTGTGGCGAATCTCTGCTTTGGAGACTCGAACATAAATGACTGGTGCTTGTGCAGGCATTAGTAGCTTTTCTTTATTATATGATAAAGATTTCTAAGTTATGAAAACCCAGGAAATGATGAATGTTCAGCGGATTCAGATGAATAAAAACTTGAATTCAATTGTTTTACATGTTCACTGTACCAGTCCTAAACATAACTGCATATCAGCAACTACTAAAAGTTGCATTGTAAGTTTCTGAGCATCAGTGGAGGAGATATAGGCCACAATATTCAGCTCCATAGTGCCTGTAGTTTTGGCACCACATGTGCTGTTTTGGTACCAAAATTTCATATAAACACCACGTTAGACACCATTTCAGTGAGGGAGTTAGGAGATTTCAGGATGATGGCATCTTCCTGCCTAACGCCACTTCTCAACTCCCAGCTCATCCTTATCCTTCTTTCTGGTGCAATGAGCAAGCTATAGATGGTGTGACCATGACCTCTTGCTTTCTGCTCCACCCGTCTGATTTCACCCCAACCTTCCCCTTCTGATTTTCTACTTTCAGACACTCAAGAACTGCTGCCAGCTCAGACACAGCAGCCAAGGATGGGCAGAGGGGGAAAAACACCCCACACTAATGAAGAGTTCCTGTCATTTGATCTGAAACTTACATCCACCATTAGCACAACACATACTTTAACAGGTGGCATAGAGTTAGGAGTTAGAGCAGTATTGAGTCACCAGTGTTGAGGCTGCAATTATGCCTGAGGAAAAGATGGTTCACATGTCAGCTCAGCAGAGGGCAAGAACTCAGGTGAGGACCTCATGGGGCAGCGTACATGAGAATGCTGATGGGCATTCACATTGTGATGCTGGGTGCATTTGACAGCCTCCTGTCACTGTCAAAGAGCATGGAGGAGTCCAGCTCCAACTTGGCTGCGGGTATCATGCAATTTCCCCCCTCAGCAGCCTCTAGTCCAGCTCCTTTTTGTGCTGCTGACCCAGAGGTACTGTAGCTGCAGCCCCCATATCTTTGTGTGATCAAGTCATCGAGTCCTCTCCCTCCCTGTGAGGATGCAGCAACATTCCCTGCCAAATCCAGGAACACACCACAACACTTCCAAAAGCACTCCACATTACTTCCAGAGACTTTGCAATAACAGTAGTTATGGCTTGCAAATTCTTTATCAAAACTACTGTTTTGCACCTTTATTACTTTCTGAGCATCATTTAAGCCCTCGCTTTTTCTTGCATTTGCGTAAAAACCTTTTTATTTTAGCTTGATGCTTCATTAAACAAGTGGAACTTTTGCCTTTTATGTAGTGGAGTAGCCCCACAGGAAGTTAAGTGCCTCTGTGCTATTTTACAGACAGCATAGATCATATTTTTTTAAAAATATTTTGCTTCAGTGAAGCACCCTATTGATCTGGTATACCGGGGTGTATGAACAATTATTTTACATTAATGCAGGTAAGAGATGTAAAACTGGAAGTTATTGTGTGATATTATCATATGAGCACATCTGCGTCAATATTCTCTTTGTTTTAATAGAGCCATTAGCAGTTTTTCTAACAATCATTTGAAGTATGATAGAGAAATTTGATGTCTGGTGAAGAACATCTTCTAGTGCTTAGTTTTGCTTCATATTCATTAATTTTGCTCCCATGTCCTCAACTTCTGGCTCATAATTCAAGGTATATAACCTCATTACATCTTGTCCCATTAATATTTATTTCTTCAATTAAAACAAGAGTAAATCTTAAGTGGTTTATGGGTCATTAAAGCACAAATGTTGGATTACAGCAGTAACACACAATCAAATAGCTGTGCTTTATGGAACATATTTGCTGTCTCATCATTCATTTTGCATCTTTCTCTTTTGCTCGAAACATGGTTTATTGTCTTGGTCCACGTCTTTCTCTGCCATCAGTGAGTTTCATTGATCATGACTCCAGCCCCTTCTATTACAAATTTTGGCATTCAGATTCACATTCTATTTTCATTACAGAGATTTGATGCTGAAGGGGAAGGTGAACTGAGTAAGCAGTGGATATAGGTAAGTTAATGTGAATTCAAGATTATAATATAGCTGCATCAACATCACATGAATATTATAAAGGGATTTTTAGTGGTGTAATTTAATGGCTGGGTTAAGAGGTTATTCCACAACTTAAAAGTAAACCTTAACCAATCCATAAAGTTAACTGCAGCTTAGCATTGTATTACTACCTACACATTTGCTTGAGGTAATTATGTTCTAGATTATGGCCAGCAATATTTTCAGTTTGGGGCTAATTTCATGAATACTGAAGTGGGACAGTTAAGATTGGTATTAAAATATATATACAATATATGCATTAATAACCTTAGATTAGGCATAATGGGAAACTGGCCATGCTGGAGATGAACAATAGTAACTGCTCACAACCTGTGGAAACTGGGCAGAATTCTCCTTTCGGCGAGTGGGAGCGAGGCCTGCTCGCCAACGTGTAAAATGATTCATGGTGACATCGGGCAGGCGTCCCGATGTCACCGCCTCTCATTTAGAGTTTCAGTTCGGCGGGCACGCAGCCGAATCAAAGGCTTTTTAAGGTCTATTGAAAAGTAATTAAAATAGTTAAAGGAGCTGCCTGTCCAACCTTAAGGTTGGCAGGCAGGCAAAGAGCCCAGGCAGCCTTCAGAAAAAGCATGAAACCTCATCCACAGGCTGGGTGAGGATTCATGAGGGATTTAAAATTTGTTACATTTTTAATAAAAGTAATTGACATGTCCCAGCTCATCTGACAGTGTCACATCTTGAGGGGACATGTCAACTAAATTTTTTTCATCGTTTATTATATTTTTAAAAGTAACACTGATCTCCCTGAGGCAGCACGCGCGTGATAGAGTGCACTCCCGGCTCAGGGAATCCGCCACCACCACCTCCCACCTCCCACCACCCCCCCCCCGCCGTCTATGGCGCCTGCCTGCCCCGCCCACCCGAGATGGGGAAAATCCTCCCCCATGTACTGTCTAGCTCACTGTTTAGGGCAAAGAAACTTACCAGGTGATGTATGTATTAGAATAATCTGCCATTAGTGGCTATTAATGAGGTCTAGCAGTAATGCTTTGAAGTAAGAATTATAAAAAGGTATTGCAAACTAAGATTTTGAAAAGTTTCCCTTGGAAGTCTTGGGAGCCTTCTCCCATGCTTGCTTGAATAAAGATGTTTTACTTACTCGAACCTCAGACTCCAGATTGGCTGCTTTTTCTCCACAACAAACAGAATACAAAAAACAGTTTGTGTTTGTTAGGTTTACCTCCTCTCACTTCAAGCCCCAAATGTCTCTCTCCATCATAACCTTCCTACTTTGTTGATATCATTTTCCTTTTCTAAGCTGCAGATACTTTCTTTTTCCTACATACTCAATGTACTTTGCACAGAGGCATTTAAATTCCACCACATAAAAAGACAAAAGTGCCACATATTTAATGAAGCATCAAACTAAAGTAAAAGGCTCATGTACAAATGTACTTTGAAACTAAGAATTTGTGCACCATGTTCAAAGTAATTGTTGTTCTGGAGCCCAAAACTTCTGTACCTCCTTCAGTTTTCCCTTCTTCCCATAATGAAAAATCCTTTAAAATGAATCCTGAGCATCAGTTAATTACTACTTTTTGACTAATTTCACCTCTCTCCTCTCTGCTATATCTTGATGATATTGTGCACACTAGGGAGTTGGGCTTATTCTGAGGTAGCACAATAAAAATGTGTATTTTTTTTTTATTCATGCCACATTTGGATTGGCATTCTTAATGAAGATAATAAAGTTATGAAGGGATTAAGAAGAGCCTACTGTGCTCTGCTGCTTATGATGAACAATCTGAATAATAGTAGCAATACGTGACAAATCTGTGTGATTGCTCCTGTCATATGTGGTGGTAATTTATCAGCTGCTATTCTTCTTAATGTATATAATAGTTGAATTGCACTGTGTTATGATAGTAACTTAAAACAATTGAGCTGGTGAAACAATAGGATTTTGCCACTGAGAATTTTGTGTAGAACTTCACTCATGCCAAAAAGATAGCCATTTACTAAAACATATGAAGGATCTATCACTTTCTTGATTATTAGCAATTTGGGTGCAATTAAGACATTATATGGTTGCAGTAATTGGATCGACATGACATCATAGACATGATTGCTAAAGAAATAAACAAAGAAGTTTCTTATAAACTTGTCGCATGTAAAACAATACCATTCAGCATAATTTCATCCTACTTGTTCAAAAGAGGATAAATTGAACATCAGTAAGAAGAAACTTTCTTAGTTACATTGCAGCATGAAACAAAAGGAATGAGCAAGACTTCATCTTGTGAAACTGGAAATTAAAGTATTTTTTAACAATATATCTTTTGAAGCATTATATTCAGCTTGTCACTGTCTTATATAAGAACATAAGAAATATGAACAGGAGTAGACCATTCAGCCCCTCAAGCCTGCTCTGCCATTCAATAAGATCATGGCTGATCTTCTTGTGTTTCAATTTTCATATTCCCATCTAATCCCGATAACCTTTGATTTTCTTGCCTAACAAGAATCTATCTATCTCTGTCTTTAAAATATTCAATGACCCCGCCTCCACCACCTTCTGATGAAGAGAGTTCCAAAGTTGCACAAAATTCTCCTCATCTCTGTCCTAAAAGGGCGACCCCTAATTTTAAATTCGTGCCCCCTAGTTTTGGACTCGCCCACAAGAGGAAACATCCTTTCAACGTTCACCTTGTCAAGGCTGTTCAGTATTATGTATACTTCAATCAAATCACCCCTCACTCTTCTAAACTCCAGTGAAAACAAGCCCAGTCTATCCAAACTTTCCTTATAAGACAACCCACTCATTCCAGGTATCAATCTAGTAAACTTCCTTTGAACCATCTCCAATGCATTTACATCCTTCCTTAAATAAGACGATCAAAACTGCACACATTATTCGAGGTGCAGTCTCACCAATGCCCTATGTAACTGAAGCATAACATCCTTACTTTCATGTTCAATCCCTCTCGTAATAACAGATAGCATTCCATTAGCCTTCTTAAGTACTTGCTGTACCAGGATACTAACTTTTTGTGACTCATGTACTAGAATACCTAGATCCCTCTGCGCCTCAGAATTATGCAACCGTTCTCCATTTAAGTAATACTCTGCCTTTTTGTTCTTCCTGCCAAAGTGAACCACTTCACATTTTCCCACATTAAGCTCCATTTGCCAGATCTTTGTCCACTCACCCAACCTATCTATATCCATCTGCAACCTCCTCATGTCCCCTTCACAACATACTTTCCTATCTATCTTTGTGTCATCTGCAAATTTAGTTAACATATCTTCACTCCTCTCATCTAAGTCATTGATGTAAATCATAAAAAGTTAAGGCCCCAGCACAGACCCCTGTGGGACTCCACTCGTCACATCCTGCCAATCCAAAAAAAGATCCATTTTAGCATACTCTGTTTTCTGCCAGCCAGCTAATCTTTTATCCATGCTAATATGTTACCCACTACACCATGCACTTTTATTTTCTGTAATAGCCTTTGATGTGGCACCTTATCAAATGCTTTCTGGAAATCCAAGTACAGTATGTCTACAGGCTCCCCTTTATTCACTGCCCACATTACTCCTTCAAAAAAATCCAATAAATTGAGTCTGGAGAATTAATAATGGAAAATAAGGAAATGGAAGATGAATTGAACAATTATTTTGCATCAGTCTTCACTGTAGAAGACACAAATAACAACCCAGAAGAAGCTATAAATCAGGAAATGAATGGGAAGGAGGAACTCAGGAAAATTACAATCACCAGAGAAGTGGTACTGAGTAAATTGTTGAAGCTACAGGCTGACAAGAGCCCGGATGCTGATGGACTTCATCCTAGGGTCTTAAAAGAAATGGCTAGAGATATAGTTGATGCATTGGTTTTAATTTTCTGATCTCCCTAGATTCAGGAAAGGTTCCATTAGATTGGAAGGTAGCAAATATAACTCTGTTATTCAAAAAGGGAGGAAGAAAACAGGAAACTACAGACCAGTTAGCTTAACATCTGTCTTAGGGAAAAAGTTAGAAGTTATTATTAAAGTAGCTATAGTAGGACACTTAGATAAGTTCACGGTAATCAGGCAGAGTCAACGTGGTTTTGTGAAAGGGAAATCATGTTTAACCAACTTATTGGAGTTCTTTGAGTTAGTAACATGTGTTGCGGATAAAGGAGAAACAGTGGATGTACTATACTTAGATTTCCAGAAGGCATTTGATAAAGTGCCACACCAAAGGATACTGTGGAACATAAAAGCTCAAGGTATAGGGGTTACATATTGGCATGGATAGAAGATTGGCTGGCTAACAGGAAGCAGAAAGTAGGCATAAATGGGTCTTTTCAGGTTGGCAAGATGTAACGAGTGGTGTGCCACAGTGATCAATGTTGGGACTTCAACTGTTTACAATTTATACAAATGATTTGGATGGAAGGGATGGATGGGATGGTTGCTAAATTTGCTGATGACGCAAAGATAGGCAGGAAAGTAAATTGCGAAGAGGATGAAAGGAGGCTACAAAAAATATATAGATGGGTTAAGTGAGTGGGCAAATACTTGACAAATGGAATATAGGGCAGAATTTTGCCCTCGGTTGGTTGGCGGGCCCCACCGGCTCGGCGGCGGGCAGGCAGCTGAACTCTGCCACTGAAACGGGGCCCGTCACCATTTTGAGTGGGCAGGCCAATTAAGACCCACCCAGCGGCCTGCCCGGCAGGAAGTCCTATGCGCTTCCTGTGCAAGGGATGGAGGGATTTCACCATCTGTCAAAGTGCGCTCTTTCGCGCATGCACTGCTCCCTGAGACTAAGTGCTACCTCAGGGAGATTACTGACAGTCTAAAAAACTTAAAAAATTGAAAAATAAAAAAATTAACATGTCCCCCGTCATGTGACAATGTCACACGAGATGGGACATGTTAACAAATATCACATAAAATTTATTAAAGTTTTTAAAAACAGACGTGAAACCTCATCCCGCCAGTGGATGAGGTTTCATGTATTATCAGAAGCCCGCTGGGGCTCCTGACCTGCCCACCAGCCTTAAGGTTGGACAGGCAGGGTCTTTAATTATCTTAATTACCCTGTTAATGCCCTCAACTGGCCATTTACAGGTCGGAGGGCAGACAGCTGCTTTCGCTGTCCGCCTGCCTTCCTGAAAATTTGAATGGACCAAGATGACATCAGGGGTTCCTCCCGATGTCATCCCTTGTCATTTTCCTGTTGGCGAGCCGGCCCCACCCCCAATCGCTGAAGGGGAAACTCAGGCTATAAATGTTGGAAAATGTGAAATTGTCTATTTTGACAGGAAGAATAAAATAAAATCTTATTATTTAAATGGTGAGAGATTGCAGAGCTCTGAAATGCAGAGGGATATGGGTGTCTTAGTGCATGAATCGCAAGAGGATAGTATGTAGGTACAGCAAGTAATTTGGAAAGCTAATAGAATGTTATCATTTATTGCAAGGCAATTGAATACAAAAGTAGGGACGTTATGCTTCAGTTAGACAGAACACTAGTGAGACCACATCTGAAATACTGTGTACAGTATTGTGTCCATGTTTAAGAAAGGATATAAATATGTTAGAAGCAGCTCAGAGAAGGTTTACCAGACTAATACTGGAATGGGTGGGTTGTCTTATTGGAAAGGCAGGGGCTAGGCTTGTATCCACTGGAGTTTAGGAGGGTAAGAGGTGGCTTGATTGAAATATATAAGGTCCGGAGGGGTCCTGATACGAAGTGGAGAGGATGTGTCTTCTTGTAGGATAATATAGAACTAGGGGCCACTGTTTAAAAATATGGGGTTGCCCATTTAAAATGGAGATGAAGCAACATTTTCTCTTTCAGAGGGTCATGAGTCTTTGGAACTCTGCTTCCACCCCTTTTTCAGGAAGATAGTCTTTGACTATTTTTAAGGCAGAGGTGGATAGTGTCTTTGTAAGCAAGGGGGTGATAGGTTATTGAGAGTAGGCAGGATGCAGATTTGAGGTTACTACCAGATCAGCCATGATGTTATTAAATGGCGGAGCAGGTTTGAGGGCCCGTATGGCATACTCCTACTCCTTGTTCCTATGTTCTGTCTGCTCCATCTGATTCCCCTTTGCCTGTGAACCCCTTAACCTTGCCATCTGTCACTGCAGAGGGAGCTGCTGGCTCACAGGAAGACAGTCAAAGCAAGCCGGGGCCCTCAAGGCCTCAGCTCTCCAGAGGACACATGCCTAAGTCTTAAGAGGCAACAGGGCCAACCATTTCACAGGCTGTCTTCATCTCTGCTGCGGATGTCAGGGTAGCACCTAGAAGAAGTGGGAGGTCTAGAAAAGTTAAGGAATTCTGATCACAAGTGATTGCATGGGTGAACATATTTTGTCACTTTATAATCTGAAAATATGTTCACTTTCACTGAATAATGCATAATTTCAACTTCATTGACAGGCTTCACGGGTCCTCCCACTGTATCCCACACCCACACCAGCAGTTCAGCTGCATGCAGAGGGACTGCGAGTGGTTCTGGAGGGAGAAGTATGTTTGTGGCAGAGCCTAGCGGAGCCTCATGCAAGCATTCTCCCACGCCTGTGGAGCCTTCATCCATCACACTTATCTCACTGTCCCAGGCATTTTCAATGCTGCCTGCTGGGGTTTTCTTTCAGTTGTCTATCTGAGCTGACCTGCATCTCCGCCCACCCACTGATTGCGCTCCCATACCTATCCAACATGAGGCTCCTCTCACTTTCAACAACCAAGGTAGTAGTGAAGTATATTGTTAGCTTCCTTTCCCTCATCACTGTCGAGACCCTTGGCATCAACATCCACATCCCCACCATCACATTCACTACCTTTCTGAGAATCCCACCCCCATCCATTTTGACCTCCCCAACATCCTGTTTCCCACCTTAAGTGTCCATGTCTGCCGCAGAGTCCCCACCAACAACCCTTGCCATCCCTAATACGGATGCACCCTCACACTCCCAGCCTACTGGCTCACTCTGCTTCATCTCATGCTCACCATTCCCTCCTACCACCCTCAGATTGCTCCCCAGGAAGCAGTCATTGACTCCACTAACCCCTCCCTTGCACATTCATCTGGATATTCTTCCCCTTACTCCTTCCTCCCCCGAGACCTGCCTCCACCTGGAAACTTCCTCCGAGCTCCCTCCTACCCTGGACACCATCCCCCCTCTGAACAACTTCCCCCCTCCAAAATCCCTCCTCCCTACCAGGCATCTTCCCTCCCTTCTGAACTCCTTCCCCCCTCTGAACTTCCTCCTCCCCACACATTCCTCCCCCCTCACACC
Source organism: Carcharodon carcharias (assembly GCF_017639515.1). NCBI lineage: Eukaryota > Metazoa > Chordata > Chondrichthyes > Lamniformes > Lamnidae > Carcharodon > Carcharodon carcharias. The sequence continues at coordinate 127,243,991 of NC_054469.1, read as the reverse complement.
TACCTCCCCAATTGCTGCATTCTCCCCGTTACACCCTCCTCCCCCTGTGCTCCGTCCTTCCCCCTCCCAAGCTCACCCCCCCGACACCTTTGTCCCCCCTCCCAAGCTCACCCTGCAGTCCGTCCCCCCACACCGGTACACCTTCCCCTCCCAGTAGCACCTAGACCTTCTTCTCCCACACCTCCCCTCCCTGCCCCACACTGGTACACCTTCCTCTGTCACTTACAGCTGGACCTTCCTCTGTGCACCAGCACCCCCCCACACCCACCTCCCCACACCCCCCATCCAACCCCCTGTCCCCCACCCACTGTGCTGATCATCTGTTGCAGCCCATGGCCAAGACTGTGATGTTCTGGAGCAGACTTGAAGCATCAGCGGAGACCTCCCACCTTCCATGAGCTGCTTCATGGCAGAGCCATGTCCATGAGAATCCACCCAGCACGTGTTCCTCCAGCATCTTCTTCTCCTCGGATGTCCGCAATCTGAACAAGGCCTTAATGGTAAGTCCTGGCTTCTACACATCACAATTGTCCAGGCCTGTTCTGGGCCGGCATGTTTTTCCACCAGTGTAACAGTAAATCAGGTGTCAGGGGACGATTCTGGTAGGGCCTTACTTTGAGTCCCATTAGCAGGATGCAAAGCAGGTTCACGCCGGCCTCCAGAGGGCTACAGTGCTACAGTGGACACCATCAGATGATCCCGCTGTGCTTTCACGCTGGCGTGAAACCAACTTCTGCACCTCCCACTGAATTGTCATCCTGCCCGCTGTAACACCCGCCGTCAGCGGGACTGGATGATTCTACCCTAGGTCAAATAGGTAGGTTTTACGTAGAGTCATAAAAGAGGAGATAGATACTGAGAGAAGGAAGTTTAGAGGGGAATTTCAGAAGCTTAGGGCCTAGATAGTTAAAGGAACAGCCGTCAATAGTAGAGCAAAGGTAGCCTTTATATGTGAAGAATATTTGAGGAAACATCACAGCTCCTGACATCCTGACACGCCTGAACCGATCTGTGAATAATATTAACAGTGGTAAACACAGCTATCAAATAGCACCAGAAATCCTGTCAGAGTAGGAATGGATAAGGTTTATAATGTAATCAGGAGAGATGGAAAGATCATCAAGTCCCTGAATGGAGAAGAGGCAGAGTTCCAACAAAATTCTGGACAGGAGCTTGCAAGATTCCATTGCGACTTTAAGAGTGACTTGAATGACAGCCTCGAGTAACAACAGACATAGTTCACATATAAAACAGATTAACATTTCAGAGATGTGTGTGTGTTTTAGTTTTGTTACTTTTATGTAAATTCTGGTGTGATGCTTATGGATTTTAAAAAGACTTAGCAGGGTAGATATAATTTTAATTCAAATCAGCAGTGTAAAATATTAAAAAGGTACATTGTATAGAATAGAATATGTATTGTTAAATTATGTGCTCCTTTTATTCAGATTTGATCACCAAAACATACCTGAGCACGCCATTTGAAACTTTACACATAACATATATAGCTGAAAAATATACCCAGTAACCTAAATCCCAATCTCAGAAGATCATCATCTGCCAGTAAACTTTTCAGCCCTTTTCCAAGCAGTTTTGGTGCTGCATTCTCAGGTGTATTGTTTGATGAGTGTGTGATTGTCTGAAGTTATCATTCCATTCTGGACCATTAACAACAGCCTGTTGGAAGTGATTTCACTGCTCCCCATTGGGTTGGATCCCAACTGAAGAGATGAAAAGCAATTTCCATCATCTCACAATCTGTTTACATCACTACATTTCCAAGTACTACTGAATCATGTTTCCACCAAACTTAAGTGCATTCTTCGTCAAGTCGTGCGGACTCACAATGTTGACTCTGTTTCTCTCTCCACAGATGCTGTCAGGCCTTCTGAGCTTTTCCAGCATTTTCTGTTTTATTTCATGTTTCCAGCATCGGCAGTACTTTGCTTTTAACAAGAAAATGGAGACTTTTTCAGGCTCAGACTTTGCAGTCAGCAGCAAAGAGATATCGTTCGCTGCTGAACTCTAAAGTTGCCCACAGTGATTTAACGATCTCTGTGGCATGGTATTTATTTTCCATCATTAATTTGAGTCTGGCACCAAGTCAAGGGGATCTCCATTCATCCAACAACAGTGATATCATCAAGCAGGGTAAGCAGTCAATCACATTGAATATGCTCACACACAGAAAATCAGGCAGTAAAAATATACTGATCATCCTTCACTGTTATTAAATTCTACTAACAATTGAAATAAGTGATTGAGACATGCACAGTAAGAGTTGAAAATCATAAACAGACTTTTAAAAATTATTATATTCAAAAACATGGAACATTTATCAGGATGGAAAGATCTGACATTATGTAAATATAAAATTAGATTTCCAGGGCCTGAGAAGCCTCCTACCTGAAAATGTTGACAAAATCCTGGGGTAGTATTGTCACTGGACGAGTATTCCAGAGATCCAGGGGACCCAGGTTTGAATCCCACGATGGCAGATAGTGAAATTTGAATCCAATAAAAATCAGGAATTAAAAGTCTGATGACAAAATCATTGCCGATTATTGTAAAAACCCATCTGGTTCACTATTGTCCTTTAGGGAAGGAAATCTGCCATCCTTACCTGGTCTATCGTACACGTGAGTCCAGACCCAATGTGGTTGACTCTTAAAATGCCCTCTAAACAAGATTAATTAGGGATGGGCAATAAATGCTGGCCTTGCCACATTCCTAGAACGAATAAAAAAGTGTTACCTTGCTCTCTGGCGCAATACTTTGTGTTCCGAAACGATCTTTCAGTCATCATTAGACATCTGAAAGTGAAGTCATTGACCTGAAATGAATTCACACAGCACTCAAACCACATCAATAACAAACATTTATTTGCCTGTAAGCATTCAGCTGACATCATTGGTGTTCAACTGACATGGAATGATGCCAAATCAGCCCTCAGCGAGCTTCAGCTGTGCTCACAGCAAGTACCCTAGGGCTGTTTAGAAATGTAAGTCCCTCCAGTTGTTAGATATTTTACTAATTCGTTGCAGTGTGGTTTAAGTGCCTAAATAGCCAAGTGGTTATGGTACTAGATTTATAACCCCAAAATCAAGAGTTCAAATCTCACAATGATAATCAGGAGTTCAAATCTCCCAATGGCAAACTATGAAACAATGTAACTTCATCTGAATAGGAACAGATGGAAACATGTTTGTACTCAAAAGAGTTACATTTTCTTAAACCAGCTGATCGCTGCCATGTTGTGGTATCGGCTGGTCACTTTGACCCCTCCCCCGGACTTTGTCACAAGAATCCAGAGATTGTTAGTCGACTTCTTCTGGGACAAAAGATTACACTGGGTCGCTGCCAAGGTTCTGAGTCTCCTGCTTAGGGAGGGTGGTCAGGCGCTAGTGTGCCTACGCACACAGGTGGCGACTTTCTGCCTTCAGACCCTGCAGCGATACCTCTACATCAAGCCTCCTCCTAGATGGTGTGCCCTGACGACGTTTTTCTTCCGTCAGGTGCACGGCCTGAATTATGACGTGCAGCTCCTGTTTATAGAACAGCTGGGCCTCGGTGGCTCCTTGCAGGCATTGCCCGTCTTTTACCAGGACCTGATCAAAGTCTGGAAAGTGGTCGCCTCGCGACGCAGCTCTCCCCCGTCAGGAGTAGCGGCTATCGTCAGAGAGCCGCTGCTCAGGAATCCGCCCCTCCGTCCTTTTCAGTGGTTGGCGGAGAGGAGGGCTGTGGCCGCAGGGGTGACCAGGATCGGGGACGTGCTGGGTGGCGGAGGACTGGGCTGGATGCTCCCGCAGGAGTTGGCGCGACGCGCGTCTGTGAGTGTCCAGGTCGCAGCCGATGCCATCCAAGACCTGAGAACGGTCGTGCTCGGACCCGACGTTATTTTGGGTCTTGAGGTGGCCCAGGTGCGCGGTGGTCTTCCGTCTGAGCGTTCCCCTGTTCGGACGGAATTCCACATTGGCCCCAAGCCCCGAACCCTCCCTCGGGTGCTGGTGCCCCGCAATATGAGCCGCCTCGGGGACATGCCCTCCGTGCCTTTTGGCACGGCAAAGAGGAGCTTTTTGTACGGACTGCTGCTGCACACCTTCCATTTTCTCGCCCTTGTCCATCAACCGGACACGCCCTGGTGTGCCTTGTTGCCGTCCGGTGGCGGAGGCCCCCGATGGGAGGCCCTCTATGGAGGTGTCCTCCCCCTTTCTATCGGGGACCTGGGTTGGAGGGTGTTGCATGCAGCAGTCCCTTATAATAAGAGGATGCATAGGTTCACGGACTCTCAGGACACGTGCCCTTTTTGCGGTCTTGTGGAGTCCGTGGACCATGTATACATAGGGTGTTGTAGACTGCACTCACTTTTTAGTTATTTGAGAAACCTTTTATTGATGTTTTGTTTGCACTTCAGCCCCACGCTCCTGATCTATGGGCACCCGGTGCGGAAGGGGGTCGGGAAGAAGGAGGACCTCCTCGTGAACCTGCTCCTGGGCCTGGCCAAGTTGGCCATTAGCAGGTCCAGGCAGCGGGCGATCGATGGGGGAGTCCCGCCCGATTGTTTGTCCCTCTTCCGCGGCTACGTTCGCTGCCGGATGTCCCTGGAGAAGGAGCACGTGGTGTCTGCTGGCACTCTCGAGGCCTTCCGTGCTCGGTGGGCACCGCGGGGACTGGGGTGTTTTGTTGACCCCTTTAATCACATTTTGATTTAAAGTTTGTAAGTTTCCTTTAAACTTTTGTCCTTGGTTTTACAGCTGACCTGAATTAGGGGCTGTGCCTGATTTATCCCAATTTTGTTGATTTGGTTTTCATTTAAAAGATTATCAAGAGTTCAAATCTCCCAATGGTAAACTATGAAACAATGTAACTTCATTTGAAACAGATGGAAACGTGTTTGTAGGCCGGGCATCGGGGTGGTCCTTTCGGCTTACGCCGATGACGTGCTCCTTATGTTTAGTGACCCGGCTGACCTGCGGAGGATGCGCGAGTGCCAGGAGGTCTACTCTGCTGCTTATTCTGCCAGGATCAAATGGGGTAAATGTTCTGGACTCCTGGTCGGTCAGTGGCAGATGGATCCCTTACCCGAGGAGCTCAGGCCTTTCACCTGGAGCAGGACCAGCCTTCTCTACCTGGGGGTCCATCTCTGCCCCGCTGAGGAATCCTGGATGGCAAACTGGCAGGAACTGGAGACGAAAGTCACCGCTCGCCTGCGGCGCTGGACAGGACTGCTCCGAGTGCTATCTTACCGAGGTCGAGTTCTGGTCATAAACCAGCCAATCGCCGCCATGTTGTGGTATCGGCTGGTCACTTTGACCCCTCCCCCGGACTTTGTCACAAGAATCCAGAGATTGTTAGTCGAGTTCTTCTGGGACAAAAGATTGCACTGGGTCGCTGCCGAGGTTCTGAGTCTCCCGCTTAGGGAGGGTGGTCAGGCGCTAGTGTGCCTACGCACACAGATGGCGACTTTCTGCCTTCAGACCCTGCAGCGATACCTCTACGTCGAGCCTCCTCCTAGATGGTGTGCCCTGATGATGTATTTCTTCCGTCAGGTGCACGGCCTGAATTATGACGTGCAACTCCTGTTTATAGAACAGCTGGGCCTCGGTGGCTCCTTGCAGGCATTGCCTGTCTTTTACCAGGACCTGATCAAAGTCTGGAAAGTGGTCACCTCGCGACGCAGCTCCCCCCCGTCAGGAGTAGCGGCTATCGTCAGAGAGCCGCTGCTCAGGAATCCGCCCCTCCGTCCTTTTCAGTGGTTGGCGGAGAGGAGGGCTGTGGCCGCAGGGGTGATCAGGATCGGGTCGTGCTGGGTGGCGGAGGACTGGGCTGGATGCTCCCGCAGGAGTTAGCGCGACGCGCATCTGTGAGTGTCCAGGTCGCAGCCGATGCCATCCAAGACCTGAGAACGGTCATGCTCGGACCCGACGTTATTTTGGGTCTTGAGGCGGCCCAGGTGCGCGGTGGTCTTCCGTCTGAACGTTCCCCTGTTCGGACAGAATTCCACATTGGCCCCAAGCCCCGAACCCTCCCTCGGGTGCTGGTGCCCCGCAATATGAGCCGCCTCAGGGACATGCCCTCCGTGCCTTTTGGCATGGCAAAGAGGGGCTTTTTGTACGGACTGCTGCTGCACACCTTCCATTTTCTCGCCCTTGTCCATCAACCGGACACGCCCTGGTGTGCCTTGTTGCCGTCCGGTGGCGGAGGCCCCCGATGGGAGGCCCTCTACGGAGGTGTCCTCCCCCTTTCTATCGGGGACCTGGGTTGGAGGGTGTTGCATGCAGCAGTCCCCTATAATAAGAGGATGCATAGGTTCACGGACTCTCAGAACATGTGCCCTTTTTGCGGTCTTGTGGAGTCCGTGGACCATGTATACATAGGGTGTTGTAGGCTGCACTCACTTTTTAGTTATTTGAGAAACCTTTTATTGATGTTTTGTTTGCACTTCAGCCCCACGCTCCTGATCTATGGGCACCTGGTGTGGAAGGGGGTCGGGAAGGAGGAGGACCTCCTCGTGAACCTGCTCCTGGGCCTGGCCAAGTTGGCCATTAACAGGTCCAGGCAGCGGGCGATTGACGGGGGAGTCCCGCCCGATTGTTTGTCCCTCTTCCGCGGCTACGTTCGCTGCCGGATGTCCCTGGAGAAGGAGCACGCGGTGTCTGCTGGCACTCTCGAGGCCTTCCGTGCTCGGTGGGCACCGCGGGGACTGGGGTGTTTTTTTGACCCCTTTAATCACATTTTGATTTAAAGTTTGTAAGTTTCCTTTAAACTTTTGTCCTTGGTTTTACAGCTGACCTGAATTAGGGGCTGTGCCTGATTTATCCCAATTTTGTTGATTTGGTTTTCATTTAAAAGATTATCAAGAGTTCAAATCTCACAATGGCAAACTATGAAATCATGTAACTTCATCTGAAACAGATACTCGAAAGAGTTACAGTTAGCTCAGCACAGACCAAGGATAGAACACATGACTTCTGATTGACCCAGCCATTAAGAGACATAAAATGAAATAAAAATTTATCGGCTTACGCCGATGACGTGCTCCTTATGTTTAGTGACCCGGCTGACCTGCGGAGGATGCACGAGTGCCAGGAGGTCTACTCTGCCGCTTCTTTTGCCAGGATCAACTGGAATAAATGTTCTGGACTCCTGGTCGGTCAGTGGCAGATGGATCCCTTACCCGAGGAGCTCAGGCCTTTCACCTGGAGCAGGACCAGCCTCCTCTACCTGGGGGGTCCATCTCTGCCCCGCTGAGGAATCCTGGCTGGCAAACTGGCAGGAACTGGAGACGAAAGTCACCGCTCGCCTGCGGCGCTGGACAGGACTGCTCCGAGTGCTATCTTACCGAGGTCGAGTTCTGGTCATAAACGAGCCAATCGCCGCCATGTTGTGGTATCGGCTGGTCACTTTGACCCCTCCCCCGGACTTTGTCACAAGAATCCAGAGATTGTTAGTCGACTTCTTCTGGGACAAAAGATTGCACTGGGTCGCTGCCGAGGTTCTGAGTCTCCCGCTTAGGGATGGTGGTCAGGCGCTAGTGTGCCTACGCACACAGGTGGCGACTTTCCACCTTCAGACCCTGCAGCGATACCTCTACGTCGAGCCTCCTCCTAGATGGTGTGCCCTGATGATGTATTTCTTCCGTCAGGTGCACGGCCTGAATTATGACGTGCAACTCCTGTTTATAGAACAGCTGGGCCTCGGTGGCTCCTTGCAGGCGTTGCCCGTCTTTTACCAGGACCTGATCAAAGTCTGGAAAGTGGTCACCTCGCGACGCAGCTCTCCCCCGTCAGGAGTAGCGGCTATCGTCAGAGAGCCGCTGCTCAGGAATCCGCCCCTCCGGCCTTTTCAGTGGTCGGCGGAGAGGAGGGCTGTGGCCGCAGGGGTGACCAGGATCGGGGACGTGCTGGGTGGCGGAGGACTGGGCTGGATGCTCCCGCAGGAGTTGGCGTGACGCGCGTCTGTGAGTGTCCAGGTCGCAGCCGATGCCATCCAAGACCTGAGAACTGTCATGCTCGGACCCGACGTTATTTTGGGTCTTGAGGTGGCCCAGGTGCGCGGTGGTCTTCCGTCTGAACGTTCCCCTGTTCGGACAGAATTCCACATTGGCCCCAAGCCCCGAACCCTCCCTCGGGTGCTGGTGCCCCGCAATATGAGCCGCCTCGGGGACATGCCCTCCGTGCCTTTTGGCATGGCAAAGAGGGGCTTTTTGTATGGACTGCTGCTGCACACCTTCCATTTTCTCGCCCTTGTCCGTCGACCAGACACGCCCTGGCGTGCCTTGTTGCCGTCCGGCGGCGGAGGCCCCCGATGGGAGGCCCTCTACGGAGGTGTCCTCCCCCTTTCTATCGGGGACCTGGGTTGGAGGGTGTTGCATGCAGCAGTCCCCTATAATAAGAGGATGCATAGGTTCACGGACTCTCAGGACATGTGCCCTTTTTGCGGTCTTGTGGAGTCCGTGGACCATGTATACATAGGGTGTTGTAGGCTGCACTCACTTTTTAGTTATTCGAGAAACCTTTTATTGATGTTTTGTTTGCACTTCAGCCCCACGCTCCTGATCTATGGGCACCCGGTGCGGAAGGGGGTCGGGAAGGAGGAGGACCTCCTCGTGAACCTGCTCCTGGGCCTGGCCAAGTTGGCCATTAACAGGTCCAGGCAGCGGGCGATCGATGGGGGAGTCCCACCCAATTATTTGTCCCTCTTCCGCGGCTACGTTCGCTGCCGGATGTCCCTGGAGAAGGAGCACGCGGTGTCTGCTGGCACTCTCGAGGCCTTCCGTGCTCGGTGGGCACCGCAGGGACTGGGGTGTTTTGTTGACCCCTTTAATCACATTTTGATTTAAAGTTTGTAAGTTTCCTTTAATCTTTGTTCTTGGTTTTACAGCTGACCTGAATTAGGGGCTGTGCCTGATTTATCCCAATTTTGTTGATTTGGTTTTCATTTAAAAGATTATCAAGAGTTCAAATCTCACAATGGCAAACTATGAAACAACATCTGAAACAGATGGAAACGGGTTTGTACTCGAAAGAGTTACAAGGTGATAATAACCATCAAGAGTTCAATTGATTTGGTTTAATTGGTTTCAATTAAAAGATTATCAAGAGTTCAAATCCCACAATGGCAAACTATGAAACAATGTAACTTCATCTGAAACAGATGGAAACGGGTTTGTACTCGAAAGAGTTACTAGCAATTATTATGGGCCGAACTCCAATGAATGTGTCCACCTCCCAATTTCCAATGTCACGGAAATGAACCCACCAAACCCTTGACACAAACCACCACCCCCCCCCAACCCAACTCCCCACACCCCCTCCTGAACCACCCCCCTGCCCCTAGAACCCACCCTGGAACTCGTCTTGAACCCTACTGCAAAACACATCCCCCAGCCCTGAACCTGGACTTCAGATTGTTTCAATTTTATTCAGAATAAAAACAGAAAAAGCTGGAAAATTTCAGCAGGTCCGGAGAGAGAGAGAGTCCAGTATGATTCTTCTTTGGAACTGACCTGTTTAGTTTTCCGGCTTATTTTTCTGATTTTATTCAGAACCCTCCCCACCAACAAACTCCACCCCACACCCTGCCCCCCAGTCCCTGAATCCATCTCCAAATTTTGGACTGTGGAGACTCGGGGGGAGGAGGTGCGGGCAGTGGAGAGGAAGACAGGAGGAGAGAAATAGAGAGGGACATAGAAAGAGAGGCAGAGAGAGATAGAGACAGAGAGAGAGATGGAGAGAAAGAGAGGCAGAGGCAGAGAGAGAGAGAGAGCAGCAGAGAGGGAGAGGTAGTGGCTGGGAGCAATGGGACTGGGAGAGAGCGGGAGGCTGGGGGGAGAGAGCGGGAGAGAGAGAGTGGGTGAGGGTCTGCGGGCGAGAGAGATAGAGGGAGGGGGCTGGAGGATAGAGACAGAGGGGGCTGGGGATGAGAGGGGGCTGGGCAGAATGAGAGAGGGGGTGCTTAGGGAGGAGAGGGGGTGCTGGGAGAGAGAGACAGAGAGGGGGAGGGGGGTGAGAGGGGTGCTTTTGGGGGGAGAGAGGGGGTACTGGGGGGAAAGAGAGAGAGAGAGAGAGAGGAGGGAGGGGCAGGGGGAGAGTGAGGGGGATGGAGAGAGATCAAGAGAGAGTGAGAAAGAAAAGGGGTGACTGGGGGAGGGAAGGGGAGGGGAGGGGAGGGGAGGGGGGACAGAGACGCTGTGGGGAAGGTGGAGAGCAAGACTGGAGGGTATTCAGGAGAGGCCGTTGTGGGGATGACTTTGAAGAGGAGGAAAACTGCCTGAGGCATGAGGGTGGGACTTGTAGGCCAGAGACTTAAGGGGGTGTTGGAGTTGGCCCTGATATTGGAGCGGGTGCCGGCACACAGTCCCATGTAGGTACATTTTCAGCAGGTCTGAAGGGAAGGGGAAAGGTCCGGGCCAGCCTGAGAGCTGGCTGCTGGGTGTTGCTGACTTACAGCATGGAAAGTGGGATCAGGGTAGAACTGAAGGTTGGGGGAGGGGGTGCAGGTGGTGATGATGTGCTACAAGATTCTGGTTTTTAGCCATGCATCAGGAGGTATATATTTTCTTTTAAAATGTTTCAATTCACATTGTGCTTTTACCTTTTTCTGATCCTTCTCCTTCAGACGAAAACCTTGCTGGGATGTCAAGTTTTCATGGGCAGTATACAACCGGGTTGTTGGACCGGACCCAACCCTGGGCCGTGATGTCTCTTCCTATGTTGTTCAGCTCCTCATTGATGGTCAGCAGCAGGTGGTGGAGGATGATGCGGGCCTTCTTATTGTCCTGGGCCACATTGCCCACCAGCCCCGGGATCTGGGTGATCAGGTACTCAAGAACAGCGGCCAAGTAGATGGAATCTGTCAGGAAGGGAGTTCCAAGATTTTGACCCAGTGACAGCGAAGAAATGGCAATATAGTTGCAAATCAGGATGGTGTGTGGCTTGGAGGGGAACTTGCATCTGTTGCCCTTGTCCTTTTAGGTGGTAGAGGTCACGGATTTGGTAGGTGCTTTCGAGGAGCCTTGCTGAATTGCTAGCTTTCTTATTTCATTATAAGTTTTAAAATTGAATTCCACTGCTCAGTTACTTCTCAACGGTGTCACATTTATTTATTACTTAAATTGTTGATTATTTCTTTGCCACCCACCCCCGGACAAGCATCCCTTATTTTTCCACAGAGTTGGTGACCTTGGTGTAATATGCACAGCAGAATGCCCAGAAGGATGGAGTAACATGTCAGCTGAAATGGATCCATCATAACATGTAGGCAGCTGCATTGATAACTCTTTCGAGTACAAACCCGTTTCCATCTGTTTCAGATGAAGTTACATTGTTTCATAGTTTGCCATTGTGAGATTTGAACTCTTGATAATCTTTTAAATGAAAACCAAATCAACAAAATTGGGATAAATCAGGCACAGCCCCTAATTCAGGTCAGCTGTAAAACCAAGAACAAAGTTTAAAGGAAACTTACAAACTTTAAATCAAAATGTGATTAAAGGGGTCAACAAAACACCCCAGTCCACTCGGTGCCCACCGAGCACGGAAGGCCTCGAGAGTGCCAGCAGACACCGCGTGCTCCTTCTCCAGGGACATCCGGCAGCGAACGTAGCCGCGGAAGAGGGACAAACAATCGGGCGGGACTCCCCCGTCGATCGCCCGCTGCCTGGACCTGTTAATGGCCAACTTGGCCAGGCCCAGGAGCAGGTTCACGAGGAGGTCCTCCTCCTTCCCGACCACCTTCCGCACCGGGTGCCCATAGATCAGGAGCGTGGGGCTGAAGTGCAAACAAAACATCAATAAAAGGTTTTTCAAATAACTAAAAAGGGAGTGCAGCCTACAACACCCTATGTATACATGGTCCACGGACTCCACAAGACCGCAAAAAGGGCATGTGTCCTGAGAGTCCGTGAACCTATGCATCCTCTTATTATAAGGGACTGCTGCATGCAACACCCTCCAACCCAGGTCCCCGATAGAAAGGGGGAGGACACCTCCGTAGAGGGCCTCCCATCGAGGGCCTCCGCCGCCGGACGGCAACAAGGCACGCCAGGGCGTGTCCGGTCGACGGACAAGGGCGAGAAAATGGAAGGTGTGCAGCAGCAGTCCATACAAAAAGCCCCTCTTTGCTGTGCCAAAAGGCACAGAGGGCATGTCCCCGAGGCGGCTCATATTGCGGGGCACCAGCACCCGAGGGAGGGTTCGGGGCTTGGGGCCAATGTGGAATTCCATCCGAACAGGGGAACGCTCAGACGGAAGACCACCGCGCACCTGGGCCACCTCAAGACCCAAAATAACGTCGGGTCCGAGCACGACCGTTCTCAGGTCTTGGATGGCATCGGCTGCGACCTGGACACTCACAGACGCGCGTCGCGCCAACTCCTGCGGGAGCATCCAGCCCAGTCCTCCGCCACCCAGCACGTCCCCGATCCTGGTCACCCCTGCGGCCACAGCCCTCCTCTCCGCCAACCACTGAAAAGGACGGAGGGGCGGATTCCTGAGCAGCGGCTCTCTGACGATAGCCGCTACTCCTGACGGGGGAGAGCTGCGTCGTGAGGCGACCACTTTCCAGACTTTGATCAGGTCCTGGTAAAAGACGGGCAACGCCTGCAAGGAGCCACCGAGGCCCAGCTGTTCTATAAACAGGAGCTGCACGTCATAATTCAGGCCGTGCACCTGACGGAAGAAATACGTCATCAGGGCACACCATCTAGGAGGAGGCTCGACGTAGAGGTATCGCTGCAGGGTCTGAAGGCGGAAAGTCGCCACCTGTGTGCGTAGGCACACTAGCGCCTGACCACCCTCCCTAAGCGGGAGACTCAGAACCTCTGCAGCGACCCAGTGCAATCTTTTGTCCCAGAAGAAGTCGACTAACAATCTCTGGATTCTTGTGACAAAGTCCGGGGGAGGGGTCAAAGTGACCAGCCGATACCACAACATGGCGGCGATCAGCTGGTTTATGACCAGAACTCGACCTCGGTAAGATAGCACTCGGAGCAGTCCTGTCCAGCGCCGCAGGCGAGCGGTGACTTTCGTCTCCAGTTCCTGCCAGTTTGCCGGCCAGGATTCCTCAGCGGGGCAGAGATGGACCCCCAGGTAGAGGAGGCTGGTCCTGCTCCAGGTGAAAGGCCAGAGCTCCTCGGGTAGGGGATCCATCTGCCACTGACCGACCAGGAGTCCAGAACATTTACCCCAGTTGATCCTGGCAGAAGAAGCGGCAGAGTAGACCTCCTGGCACTCGCGCATCCTCCGCAGGTCAGCCGGGTCACTAAACATAAGGAGCACGTCATCGGCGTAAGCCGAAAGGACCACCCCGATGCCCGGCCCGCGCAGAACCAATCCCGACAACCTCCTCCGCAAGAGGCGTAGGAAAGGCTCCACGCAAATAGAATACAACTGGCCAGACAGGGGGCAGCCCTGACGTACCCCTCTCCCAAAGCGAAGGGGCGCCGTCAGGGACCCGTTAACCTTCACTAGACACTCCGCGGCGGTGTACAGAAGTCGGATCTGGGCGACAAAATGCGTCCCGAAGCCGAAAGCTCGCAGAGTTCCGAGTAAGTATTCGTGATCCACCCTGTCGAACGCCTTCTCCTGATCGAGAGACAGGAATGCGCTCGACAGACCAGCCCTCTGGGAATGGTGGATGATGTCCCGGACCAGATGGATGTTATCATAAATGGTTCGGTCCGGGACGGTGTAGGACTGGTCAGGGTGGATCATGTGGTCCAGCACGGTGCCGAGCCGAGAAGACATGGCTCGGGCGAAGATTTTGTAGTCCGTGCTGAGGAGGGAGACCGGGCGCCAGTTTTTAAGAAGGCGGAGATCCCCCTTCTTCGGCAGCAGGGCAATCACGGCCCTGCACCACGAAAGGGGCATCTCCCCGGTAGCAATGCTCTCCCCCAGGACCCCCGCGAAGTCGCTCCCCAAGACGTCCCAGAACGCCCTGAAGAACTCCACGGTCAGCCCGTCTAGTCCCGGGGTTTTGCCCCTAGAAAGACCGTCGAGTGCGCCGGTCAGCTCCCCCAGACTTATAGGGGAGTCGAGCTTTTCGGCGCACTCCGGGCCGACCTGCGGCAGGTCCTCCCACAAAACTCTGCAAGCTTCCTCACTGGACGGATCCGGAGAGAAAAGGGCAGTGTAGTAATCTCGGGCAATGGCCCTGATGCCCTCCGAATATGGAGAGCAACGTATTGTTATGGGTGGCAAATCATCTCTGGAAGCCACACATTCCTCTGGGTTTGTAACTCTTCCGAGTACAAACCCGTTTGCATCTGTTTCAGATGAAGTTTTATAGTTTGCTATTGTGAGATTTGAACTCTTGATAATCTTTTAAATGAAAACCAAATCAACAAAATTGGGATAAATCAGGCACAGCCCCTAATTCAGGTCAGCTGTAAAACCAAGAACAAAGTTTAAAGGAAACTTACAAACTTTAAATCAAAATGTGATTAAAGGGGTCAACAAAACACCCCAGTCCACTCGGTGCCCACCGAGCACGGAAGGCCTCGAGAGTGCCAGCAGACACCGCGTGCTCCTTCTCCAGGGACATCCGGCAGCGAACGTAGCCGCGGAAGAGGGACAAACAATCGGGCGGGACTCCCCCGTCGATCGCCCGCTGCCTGGACCTGTTAATGGCCAACTTGGCCAGGCCCAGGAGCAGGTTCACGAGGAGGTCCTCCTCCTTCCCGACCCCCTTCCGCACCGGGTGCCCATAGATCAGGAGCGTGGGGCTGAAGTGCAAACAAAACATCAATAAAAGGTTTTTCAAATAACTAAAAAGGGAGTGCAGCCTACAACACCCTATGTATACATGGTCCACGGACTCCACAAGACCGCAAAAAGGGCATGTGTCCTGAGAGTCCGTGAACCTATGCATCCTCTTATTATAAGGGACTGCTGCATGCAACAACCTCCAACCCAGGTCCCCGATAGAAAGGGGGAGGACACCTCCGTAGAGGGCCTCCCATCGAGGGCCTCCGCCGCCGGACGGCAACAAGGCACGCCAGGGCGTGTCCGGTCGACGGACAAGGGCGAGAAAATGGAAGGTGTGCAGCAGCAGTCCATACAAAAAGCCCCTCTTTGCTGTGCCAAAAGGCACAGAGGGCATGTCCCCGAGGCGGCTCATATTGCGGGGCACCAGCACCCGAGGGAGGGTTCGGGGCTTGGGACCAATGTGGAATTCCGTCCGAACAGGGGAACGCTCAGACGGAAGACCACCGCGCACCTGGGCCACCTCAAGACCCAAAATAACGTCGGGTCCGAGCACGACCGTTCTCAGGTCTTGGATGGCATCGGCTGCGACGTGGATACTCACAGACGCGCGTCGCGCCAACTCCTGCGGGAGCATCCAGCCCAGTCCTCCGCCACCCAGCACGTCCCCGATCCTGGTCACCCCTGCAGCCACAGCCCTCCTCTCCGCCAACCACTGAAAAGGACGGAGGGGCGGATTCCTGAGCAGCGGCTCTCTGACGATAGCCGCTACTCCTGACGGGGGAGAGCTGCGTCGCGAGGCGACCACTTTCCAGACTTTGATCAGGTCCTGGTAAAAGACGGGCAACGCCTGCAAGGAGCCACCGAGGCCCAGCTGTTCTATAAACAGGAGCTGCACGTCATAATTCAGGCCGTGCACCTGACGGAAGAAATACGTCATCAGGGCACACCATCTAGGAGGAGGCTCAACGTAGAGGTATCGCTGCAGGGTCTGAAGGCGGAAAGTCGCCACCTGTGTGCGTAGGCACACTAGCGCCTGACCACCCTCCCTAAGCGGGAGACTCAGAACCTCGGCAGCGACCCAGTGCAATCTTTTGTCCCAGAAGAAGTCGACTAACAATCTCTGGATTCTTGTGACAAAGTCCGGGGGAGGGGTCAAAGTGACCAGCCGATACCACAACATGGCGGCGATCAGCTGGTTTATGACCAGAACTCGACACCGGTAAGATAGCACTCGGAGCAGTCCTGTCCAGCGCCGCAGGCGAGCGGTGACTTTCGTCTCCAGTTCCTGCCAGTTTGCCGGCCAGGATTCCTCAGCGGGGCAGAGATGGACCCCCAGGTAGAGGAGGCTGGTCCTGCTCCAGGTGAAAGGCCTGAGCTCCTCGGGTAGGGGATCCATCTGCCACTGACCGACCAGGAGTCCAGAACACTTACCCCAGTTGATCCTGGCAGAAGAAGCGGCAGAGTAGACCTCCTGGCACTCGCGCATCCTCCGCAGGTCAGCCGGGTCACTAAACATAAGGAGCACGTCATCGGCGTAAGCCGAAAGGACCACCCCGATGCCCGGCCCGCGCAGAACCAATCCCGACAACCTCCTCCGCAAGAGGCGCAGGAAAGGCTCCACGCAAATAGAATACAACTGGCCAGACAGGGGGCAGCCCTGACGTACCCCTCTCCCAAAGCGAAGGGGCGCCGTCAGGGACCCGTTAACCTTCACTAGACACTCCGCGGCAGTGTACAGAAGTCGGATCCGGGCGACAAAATGCGTCCCGAACCCGAAAGCTCGCAGAGTTCCGAGTAAGTATTCGTGATCCACCCTGTCGAACGCCTTCTCCTGATCGAGAGACAGGAAGGCGCTCGACAGACCAGCCCTCTGGGAATGGTGGATGATGTCCCGGACCAGATGGATGTTATCATAAATGCTTCGGTCCGGGACGGTGTAGGACTGGTCAGGGTGGATCATGTGGTCCAGCACGGTGCCGAGCCGAGAAGACATGGCTCGGGCGAAGATTTTGTAGTCCGTGCTGAGGAGGGAGACCGGGCGCCAGTTTTGAAGAAGGCGGAGATCCCCCTTCTTCGGTAGCAGGGCAATCACGGCCCTGCGCCACGAAAGGGGCATCTCCCCGGTAGCAATGCTCTCCCCCAGGACCCCCGCGAAGTCGCTCCCCAAGACGTCCCAGAACGCCCTGAAGAACTCCACGGTCAGCCCGTCTAGTCCCGGGGTTTTGCCCCTAGAAAGACCGTCGAGTGCGCCGGTCAGCTCCCCCAGACTTATAGGGGAGTCGAGCTTTCCGGCGCACTCCGGGCCGACCTGCGGCAGGTCCTCCCACAAAACTCTGCAAGCTTCCTCACTGGACGAATCCGGAGAGAAAAGGGCAGTGTAGTAATCTCGGGCAATGGCCCTGATGCCCTCCGGATCCGAGACAAGTGATCCGTCGTCGGCCAGCAGCGTAAAGAGCTGCTTACGGACCCCGTGCCTTTTTTCCAGTGAGTAGAAGAAGGGAGAGCCACGGTCCATCTCCTTAAGGAAACAGATCCGCGACCTCACGAACGCGCCCCGAGACCCGACCAGTTGCAGGTCCCGCAGCGCGCCCTTCTTCTCATCGTACACCGACCGCAGGGCCGGGTCCGCGTCGGGCTGACGGAGACGTGCCTCCAGGTCGAGCACCTCCTTCTCCAACTCCTCGACCCTGGATTTGCGTCTCTTTGTCGACCCCTTCGCGTACTCTTGACAGAAAACTCGGACGTGAGTCTTGCCCACGTCCCACCATAGCCTCAAGGAGGGGAAGCCTCCCCGCTTCCTTCTCCAGCCGGCCCAGAAGCGACGGAACGAGTCCAGGAACCGCTGGTCTTCCAACAACAGGTTATTAAAATGCCAGTACGCGGACCCCGTCCGAGCGCAGAACGAAGTGAGCTCCGCCCACACCAGACGGTGGTCCGTGCACGGAACCTGCTGTATAGAAGCAGCCGGAACGCAGGACACGTACGCCTTCGAAACGTAAAGGCGGTCGAGTCTGGACGCTCCGACTCCAGGTGACACAAAGGTGAACACGCTGGAGTCAGGATGGAGATTTCGCCAGACGTCCACTAAGTCGAAGGACCTGACCAGGTCCCGCAACTTACTCACACCTCGCGTGCAGTGCGGGGTACCGTGACGGTCCCGGACCCCGAGGGTGCAATTGAAATCCCCCCCGAGGACGATGCACTCGCCAGCGTCGATGGAGCCGAGATGAGTGGACACTTCTTCAAAGAAGCTCGCTTGCTGCTGCGTGCCCAGGGGAGCGTACACATTCACAAAGTGAAGCACCGCCCCCCCCAGACGCACAGTCAGGTGCAGCAACCGGCCTGGCACTGGCTCCTTGACCCCCAAGATCTCCGGCTGAAAATGCGGGGCCAACAAGATAGCCACCCCGCCAGAATTGGAGGCTAGGTGACTCATGTGGACCCCCCCCTCGCCACTCCAGGAGCCACGTGGCTTCGTCTCCCGGAACGGTATGGGTTTCTTGCAGGAAGCACAACGCATACTTCCCGTCCCTGAGGACCGAGAAGTTCTGGAACCTGCGCTGTGCGGCCCTGCTGCCGTGGATGTTGAGGCTGGCTATAGTCGTCTTCATTGTCAAAGGTACATCAAATCTTCACCTTAAGTCATTAAAAAGAAGAAGAGGACTTTTTAGTCCTTCCTCTCCTTCAGGAGCCCAGCGAGAAACGTTTGGACCCTCCGCCGCGCGTTCCTATCCAACTCAGGAGACTTGAGAGCCTCGCGAGTGGACCAGAACACCAGCGGAAAAGAATGCCACCGGTCCAAGGCCAACTGAACCCTGTCTCGGCGACCGCGATGACTCGCCAAAAAGTCCCGGAGTTCCCTTGGGGGGATGAGGGGGGAGTCAGTGGAGGGCACCAGGGGATCCACCGCCTCGCTTGAGAGCGACTCAGCGTAATCTCCAGCGCTCACCACGGACACCCCGTCCTCCTCCAGGTCGTCGCCTCCAGCTTCCGACCCCTCCCCCGCATTGAGTACGGGGGCTGATTCGGAGCTGCCAGCTGGCCCCACCTGTACCTCGATCCCACCCCCAGGATCAAGGCCAGAGGGGTCCTCTCTGGTCTCCTCTAAACGTTTTGGGTCAGAGGGCAGCGGCAGTTCTGATGCCCGCTCTCCTCCCGGCACCGGGTCGTCCGGGGAGCTCAGGACAAGCTCCTGACCTAAAACTAGGACGCCCGGTGCTAAGGTTTGGGAGGGAGCGGGAAGGCCTTCCTTTTCGCCGCCACCCAATGACCCGTTGACATTTTTTAAATTTTGAAAGTTGCAGTCCCCCGATGAGCCAGAAGGTACCTCGGGGGTATCGAGGGTCTCTGAGTCGGGCACCACCTCAAGGGAGGTGCCTTCAGTGACCCCCGAGGGGCCCTGTTCAGGGGACTGCAGCAGGTTGACAGGGGTAATAGTGGTGGGAGTCGGTGCAGGGGTTTTGAGTTCCCCCAGAGGACAGGGCGAGATTTTACTTGGTGGAGACGCCACCACCTCTTCATCGGGGGAAGGGACACACCCAACTTCTTCAGTTTGGGCATCACCCACCTCCTCCTCCGAAGCGTGACGTCTCTTCCGGGTCAGGCTGGGGGCTAGGGAGACCTCCATTTCCGAGGCCCCCTCCTCCTTGTCCAGCCCTCCCGGACACTCCACCCTCTGGGTTTTGGGTGTTAGATACCCCGGCTCGGGGTCCCGCGTCCCTTCCCCGCCGGCCCCGGGAGCACGCGCAGGGACGACGCCGGGCCCAGCACTCGGCGCCTTAGCACCCACGGGCCCGGGAGCACACGCGGACACGACGCCGGGGCCGGATGTTGTCTTTTCCCCCGAGCCGGTGCTTGCAGGTGTTTGGGGGTTTTGGGGCGTTTCAGGGGCCGCCTCCAGGTTGCGGGTCTTCCTCTGCGCCTTCTTACGGCGTGGGGGCTCTCCCCCCGCCTCACCGGCAGCCGAGATGGCAGTGGCCGCCGGCGTCGCTTCCCCTTGCGGGGAGGGAGATGGAGTGGTGGCGGGGGGAGGAGGGGCGGTGCCAGCCGTGGCCGCTTGGGTGGGGCTCGTAGCCTTGGAGGCGGGGCAGTTCTTCCTCACGTGCCCCGCCTCCTTACAAGCATGGCACCGCACGCCCTCCACTGTCCAGAAGACCCGATAGGCGGTCCCCTCAAAATTGATAACGAAGGCCCCCTCCAGGCACTCCTCCTGGGCCAAGCGGACAAATACCTGGCGCCGGAAGGAGTACACATGGCGGAGGGCCGAGTCTTTGAGGCCGAGCGGGATTGGTGCAACCCCCGACCTGACCTCCCCCAATTTATTAAGGTGGGGGAGGAGGAGCTCACTGGATAGAAAAGGCGGGATGTTCGAAATAATAATTCTCTGGGCGGTGGCCTCAAGGGGGTCCACCGCCAGAAAAGTCCCGTCCACAGTGAGTCCTTTTTGCAGGGCGAGGTGCACCGCCCGCTCGGACCTCAAGAAGAATATGGCCTTCCCATACATTTTAGAGGCCGCGACAATGGCTGAGGGGCCGACGACCCCAGCCATAGCCTTTACGCAGGCCTCTATTGTCATTTCAGGGTGAGCATAGCTCTTTACCCCAAGGGCCCTGGTCAGGAGGCGGAAAGGTGACAGGGCAGCGGGAGCAGCTGGAGCCGCAGAAGCAACCACCCCCGCATAAGTTTTCTTTTTTTGAGGCCCTGCCACCGGTGACAAAACCGCCTCCACATTAGCCCTCGAGGGCCCGGCCACAGGTGATGGTGAATTGGCCTTAGGGCCAGAGCCACGCCCACCCCGGGAAGGATTGGCCATTTTGTTTGAGGAAAGGGGGTGGGGGAGAGAGGTAGAAACAACCTCCCCTCTTTTAGGCAGGAGAGGAGAGGAGGGAGAGGAGTAAAAGACAGGGAGGCACAGGAGGGAAAGAGGTAAATGTCCATGTGGGTGTCCTCGATGGTGGATGGACGGTGGGTGGGGGCCTGATGTTCTTCAGGCAGGGGGAGGCGATGTCTTCACCAGCTACTGCTGGCCTTACTGGGAAAAGGGCTGGGTTGGGGGGAGGGGTGGCAGAAAGATGGTTTCAGCACACACACACACCCTCCCTCTCTTCCTTCCCCAACTCCTCTGGCAGTCTTCTTGCCTCCCCCTACAAAACACAGTCCTTAATTGCCCCCACCTTAAACAAAAATACACAGTTCAGACACCCACCTAGGATGTTGTTTTTCAACTCAGTCCTGGCCTCCTGGCCTTCCTGTCCTGTAGCAACAGCAGCAACTGTTCTCTTCTCTCCCTCTCTCTCCTTTGGCAGCACTGGAGGAGCAGCAGCAGAAGCAGCAGCAGCACACAGCAGAAGCAACAACCCCAAAGGCAGCAGCAGAAACAGTTGAAACACTGAGGAGCAGCAACACCAACACCACACACCTTCTCTCCTCAGTACCAGGAAACCAACTGAATCCACAATTACCTCCACGAGATCGTTAGGAAAATGAACTCTAAAACAGAACAGACTCTGCCCCCAAGCTGGGCATAGGCAATGGTGAACTCTTTCGAGTACAAACACGTTTTCATCTGCTCCTATTCAGATGAAATTACATTGTTTCATAATTTGCTATGGTGAGATTTGAACTCTTGATTTTGGGGTTACAAACCCAGTACCATAACCACTTGGCTATTCAGGCCAAGCCAGCTGCATTGATAATCTTTTAAATGAAAACCAAATCAACAAAATTGGGATAAATCAGGCACAGCCCCTAATTCAGGTCAGCTGTAAAACCAAGAACAAAGTTTAAAGGAAACTTACAAACTTTAAATCAAAATGTGATTAAAGGGGTCAACAAAACACCCCAGTCCCCGCGGTGCCCACCGAGCACGGAAGGCCTCGAGAGTGCCAGCAGACACCGCGTGCTCCTTCTCCAGGGACATCCGGCAGCGAACGTAGCCGCGGAAGAGGGACAAACAATCGGGCGGGACTCCCCCGTCGATCGCCCGCTGCCTGGACCTGTTAATGGCCAACTTGGCCAGGCCCAGGAGCAGGTTCACGAGGAGGTCCTCCTCCTTCCCGACCCCCTTCCGCACCGGGTGCCCATAGATCAGGAGCGTGGGGCTGAAGTGCAAACAAAACATCAATAAAAGGTTTTTCAAATAACTAAAAAGGGAGTGCAGCCTACAACACCCTATGTATACATGGTCCACGGACTCCACAAGACCGCAAAAAGGGCATGTGTCCTGAGAGTCCGTGAACCTATGCATCCTCTTATTATAAGGGACTGCCGCATGCAACACCCTCCAACCCAGGTCCCCGATAGAAAGGGGGAGGACACCTCCGTAGAGGGCCTCCCATCGAGGGCCTCCGCCGCCGGACGGCAACAAGGCACACCAGGGCGTGTCCGGTCGACGGACAAGGGCGAGAAAATGGAAGGTGTGCAGCAGCAGTCCGTACAAAAAGCCCCTCTTTGCTGTGCCAAAAGGCACAGAGGGCATGTCCCCGAGGCGGCTCATATTGCGGGGCACCAGCACCCGAGGGAGGGTTCGGGGCTTGGGGCCAATGTGGAATTCCGTCCGAACAGGGGAACGCTCAGACGGAAGACCACCGCGCACCTGGGCCACCTCAAGACCCAAAATAACGTCGTGTCCGAGCACGACCGTTCTCAGGTCTTGGATGGCATCGGCTGCGACCTGGACACTCACAGACGCGCGTCGCGCCAACTCCTGCGGGAGCATCCAGCCCAGTCCTCCGCCACCCAGCACGTCCCCGATCCTGGTCACCCCTGCGGCCACAGCCCTCCTCTCCGCCAACCACTGAAAAGGACGGAGGGGCGGATTCCTGAGCAGCGGCTCTCTGACGATAGCCGCTACTCCTGACGGGGGAGAGCTGCGTCGCGAGGCGACCACTTTCCAGACTTTGATCAGGTCCTGGTAAAAGACGGGCAACGCCTGCAAGGAGCCACCGAGGCCCAGCTGTTCTATAAACAGGAGCTGCACGTCATAATTCAGGCCGTGCACCTGACGGAAGAAATACGTCATCAGGGCACACCATCTAGGAGGAGGCTCAACGTAGAGGTATCGCTGCAGGGTCTGAAGGCGGAAAGTCGCCACCTGTGTGCGTAGGCACACTAGCGCCTGACCACCCTCCCTAAGCGGGAGACTCAGAACCTCGGCAGCGACCCAGTGCAATCTTTTGTCCCAGAAGAAGTCGACTAACAATCTCTGGATTCTTGTGACAAAGTCCGGGGGAGGGGTCAAAGTGACCAGCCGATACCACAACATGGCGGCGATCAGCTGGTTTATGACCAGAACTCGACACCGGTAAGATAGCACTCGGAGCAGTCCTGTCCAGCGCCGCAGGCGAGCGGTGACTTTCGTCTCCAGTTCCTGCCAGTTTGCCGGCCAGGATTCCTCAGCGGGGCAGAGATGGACCCCCAGGTAGAGGAGGCTGGTCCTGCTCCAGGTGAAAGGCCTGAGCTCCTCGGGTAGGGGATCCATCTGCCACTGACCGACCAGGAGTCCAGAACACTTACCCCAGTTGATCCTGGCAGAAGAAGCGGCAGAGTAGACCTCCTGGCACTCGCGCATCCTCCGCAGGTCAGCCGGGTCACTAAACATAAGGAGCACGTCATCGGCGTAAGCCGAAAGGACCACCCCGATGCCCGGCCCGCGCAGAACCAATCCCGACAACCTCCTCCGCAAGAGGCGCAGGAAAGGCTCCACGCAAATAGAATACAACTGGCCAGACAGGGGGCAGCCCTGACGTACCCCTCTCCCAAAGCGAAGGGGCGCCGTCAGGGACCCGTTAACCTTCACTAGACACTCCGCGGCAGTGTACAGAAGTCGGATCCGGGCGACAAAATGCGTCCCGAACCCGAAAGCTCGCAGAGTTCCGAGTAAGTATTCGTGATCCACCCTGTCGAACGCCTTCTCCTGATCGAGAGACAGGAAGGCGCTCGACAGACCAGCCCTCTGGGAATGGTGGATGATGTCCCGGACCAGATGGATGTTATCATAAATGCTTCGGTCCGGGACGGTGTAGGACTGGTCAGGGTGGATCATGTGGTCCAGCACGGTGCCGAGCCGAGAAGACATGGCTCGGGCGAAGATTTTGTAGTCCGTGCTGAGGAGGGAGACCGGGCGCCAGTTTTGAAGAAGGCGGAGATCCCCCTTCTTCGGTAGCAGGGCAATCACGGCCCTGCGCCACGAAAGGGGCATCTCCCCGGTAGCAATGCTCTCCCCCAGGACCCCCGCGAAGTCGCTCCCCAAGACGTCCCAGAACGCCCTGAAGAACTCCACGGTCAGCCCGTCTAGTCCCGGGGTTTTGCCCCTAGAAAGACCGTCGAGTGCGCCGGTCAGCTCCCCCAGACTTATAGGGGAGTCGAGCTTTCCGGCGCACTCCGGGCCGACCTGCGGCAGGTCCTCCCACAAAACTCTGCAAGCTTCCTCACTGGACGGATCCGGAGAGAAAAGGGCAGTGTAGTAATCTCGGGCAATGGCCCTGATGCCCTCCGGATCCGAGACAAGTGATCCGTCGTCGGCCAGCAGCGTAAAGAGCTGCTTACGGACCCCGTGCCTTTTTTCCAGTGAGTAGAAGAAGGGAGAGCCACGGTCCATCTCCTTAAGGAAACAGATCCGCGACCTCACGAACGCGCCCCGAGACCCGACCAGTTGCAGGTCCCGCAGCGCGCCCTTCTTCTCATCGTACACCGACCGCAGGGCCGGGTCCGCGTCGGGCTGACGGAGACGTGCCTCCAGGTCGAGCACCTCCTTCTCCAACTCCTCGACCCTGGATTTGCGTCTCTTTGTCGACCCCTTCGCGTACTCTTGACAGAAAACTCGGACGTGAGTCTTGCCCACGTCCCACCATAGCCTCAAGGAGGGGAAGCCTCCCCGCTTCCTTCTCCAGCCGGCCCAGAAGCGACGGAACGAGTCCAGGAACCGCTGGTCTTCCAACAACAGGTTATTAAAATGCCAGTACGCGGACCCCGTCCGAGCGCAGAACGAAGTGAGCTCCGCCCACACCAGACGGTGGTCCGTGCACGGAACCTGCTGTATAGAAGCAGCCGGAACGCAGGACACGTACGCCTTCGAAACGTAAAGGCGGTCGAGTCTGGACGCTCCGACTCCAGGTGACACAAAGGTGAACACGCTGGAGTCAGGATGGAGATTTCGCCAGACGTCCACTAAGTCGAAGGACCTGACCAGGTCCCGCAACTTACTCACACCTCGCGTGCAGTGCGGGGTACCGTGACGGTCCCGGACCCCGAGGGTGCAATTGAAATCCCCCCCGAGGACGATGCACTCGCCAGCGTCGATGGAGCCGAGATGAGTGGACACTTCTTCAAAGAAGCTCGCTTGCTGCTGCGTGCCCAGGGGAGCGTACACATTCACAAAGTGAAGCACCGCCCCCCCCAGACGCACAGTCAGGTGCAGCAACCGGCCTGGCACTGGCTCCTTGACCCCCAAGATCTCCGGCTGAAAATGCGGGGCCAACAAGATAGCCACCCCGCCAGAATTGGAGGCTAGGTGACTCATGTAGACCCCCCCCTCGCCACTCCAGGAGCCACGTGGCTTCGTCTCCCGGAACGGTATGGGTTTCTTGCAGGAAGCACAACGCATACTTCCCGTCCCTGAGGACCGAGAAGTTCTGGAACCTGCGCTGTGCGGCCCTGCTGCCCGGGATGTTGAGGCTGGCTATAGTCGTCTTCATTGTCAAAGGTACATCAAATCTTCACCTTAAGTCATTAAAAAGAAGAAGAGGACTTTTTAGTCCTTCCTCTCCTTCAGGAGCCCAGCGAGAAACGTTTGGACCCTCCGCCGCGCGTTCCTATCCAACTCAGGAGACTTGAGAGCCTCGCGAGTGGACCAGAACACCAGCGGAAAAGAATGCCACCGGTCCAAGGCCAACTGAACCCTGTCTCGGCGACCGCGATGACTCGCCAAAAAGTCCCGGAGTTCCCTTGGGGGGATGAGGGGGGAGTCAGTGGAGGGCACCAGGGGATCCACCGCCTCGCTTGAGAGCGACTCAGCGTAATCTCCAGCGCTCACCACGGACACCCCGTCCTCCTCCAGGTCGTCGCCTCCAGCTTCCGACCCCTCCCCCGCATTGAGTACGGGGGCTGATTCGGAGCTGCCAGCTGGCCCCACCTGTACCTCGATCCCACCCCCAGGATCAAGGCCAGAGGGGTCCTCTCTGGTCTCCTCTAAACGTTTTGGGTCAGAGGGCAGCGGCAGTTCTGATGCCCGCTCTCCTCCCGGCACCGGGTCGTCCGGGGAGCTCAGGACAAGCTCCTGACCTAAAACTAGGACGCCCGGTGCTAAGGTTTGGGAGGGAGCGGGAAGGCCTTCCTTTTCGCCGCCACCCAATGACCCGTTGACATTTTTTAAATTTTGAAAGTTGCAGTCCCCCGATGAGCCAGAAGGTACCTCGGGGGTATCGAGGGTCTCTGAGTCGGGCACCACCTCAAGGGAGGTGCCTTCAGTGACCCCCGAGGGGCCCTGTTCAGGGGACTGCAGCAGGTTGACAGGGGTAATAGTGGTGGGAGTCGGTGCAGGGGTTTTGAGTTCCCCCAGAGGACAGGGCGAGATTTTACTTGGTGGAGACGCCACCACCTCTTCATCGGGGGAAGGGACACACCCAACTTCTTCAGTTTGGGCATCACCCACCTCCTCCTCCGAAGCGTGACGTCTCTTCCGGGTCAGGCTGGGGGCTAGGGAGACCTCCATTTCCGAGGCCCCCTCCTCCTTGTCCAGCCCTCCCGGACACTCCACCCTCTGGGTTTTGGGTGTTAGATACCCCGGCTCGGGGTCCCGCGTCCCTTCCCCGCCGGCCCCGGGAGCACGCGCAGGGACGACGCCGGGCCCAGCACTCGGCGCCTTAGCACCCACGGGCCCGGGAGCACACGCGGACACGACGCCGGGGCCGGATGTTGTCTTTTCCCCCGAGCCGGTGCTTGCAGGTGTTTGGGGGTTTTGGGGCGTTTCAGGGGCCGCCTCCAGGTTGCGGGTCTTCCTCTGCGCCTTCTTACGGCGTGGGGGCTCTCCCCCCGCCTCACCGGCAGCCGAGATGGCAGTGGCCGCCGGCGTCGCTTCCCCTTGCGGGGAGGGAGATGGAGTGGTGGCGGGGGGAGGAGGGGCGGTGCCAGCCGTGGCCGCTTGGGTGGGGCTCGTAGCCTTGGAGGCGGGGCAGTTCTTCCTCACGTGCCCCGCCTCCTTACAAGCATGGCACCGCACGCCCTCCACGGTCCAGAAGACCCGATAGGCGGTCCCCTCAAAATTGATAACGAAGGCCCCCTCCAGGCACTCCTCCTGGGCCAAGCGGACAAATACCTGGCGCCGGAAGGAGTACACATGGCGGAGGGCCGAGTCTTTGAGGCCGAGCGGGATTGGTGCAACCCCCGACCTGACCTCCCCCAATTTATTAAGGTGGGGGAGGAGGAGCTCACTGGATAGAAAAGGCGGGATGTTCGAAATAATAATTCTCTGGGCGGTGGCCTCAAGGGGGTCCACCGCCAGAAAAGTCCCGCCCACAGTGAGTCCTTTTTGCAGGGCGAGGTGCACCGCCCGCTCGGACCTCAAGAAGAATATGGCCTTCCCATACATTTTAGAGGCCGCGACAATGGCTGAGGGGCCGACGACCCCAGCCATAGCCTTTACGCAGGCCTCTATTGTCATTTCAGGGTGAGCATAGCTCTTTACCCCAAGGGCCCTGGTCAGGAGGCGGAAAGGTGACAGGGCAGCGGGAGCAGCTGGAGCCGCAGAAGCAACCACCCCCGCATAAGTTTTCTTTTTTTGAGGCCCTGCCACCGGTGACAAAACCGCCTCCACATTAGCCCTCGAGGGCCCGGCCACAGGTGATGGTGAATTGGCCTTAGGGCCAGAGCCACGCCCACCCCGGGAAGGATTGGCCATTTTGTTTGAGGAAAGGGGGTGGGGGAGAGAGGTAGAAACAACCTCCCCTCTTTTAGGCAGGAGAGGAGAGGAGGGAGAGGAGTAAAAGACAGGGAGGCACAGGAGGGAAAGAGGTAAATGTCCATGTGGGTGTCCTCGATGGTGGATGGACGGTGGGTGGGGGCCTGATGTTCTTCAGGCAGGGGGAGGCGATGTCTTCACCAGCTACTGCTGGCCTTACTGGGAAAAGGGCTGGGTTGGGGGGAGGGGTGGCAGAAAGATGGTTTCAGCACACACACACACCCTCCCTCTCTTCCTTCCCCAACTCCTCTGGCAGTCTTCTTGCCTCCCCCTACAAAACACAGTCCTTAATTGCCCCCACCTTAAACAAAAATACACAGTTCAGACACCCACCTAGGATGTTGTTTTTCAACTCAGTCCTGGCCTCCTGGCCTTCCTGTCCTGTAGCAACAGCAGCAACTGTTCTCTTCTCTCCCTCTCTCTCCTTTGGCAGCACTGGAGGAGCAGCAGCAGAAGCAGCAGCAGCACACAGCAGAAGCAACAACCCCAAAGGCAGCAGCAGAAACAGTTGAAACACTGAGGAGCAGCAACACCAACACCACACACCTTCTCTCCTCAGTACCAGGAAACCAACTGAATCCACAATTACCTCCACGAGATCGTTAGGAAAATGAACTCTAAAACAGAACAGACTCTGCCCCCAAGCTGGGCATAGGCAATGGTGAACTCTTTCGAGTACAAACACGTTTTCATCTGCTCCTATTCAGATGAAATTACATTGTTTCATAATTTGCTATGGTGAGATTTGAACTCTTGATTTTGGGGTTACAAACCCAGTACCATAACCACTTGGCTATTCAGGCCAAGCCAGCTGCATTGATAATCTTTTAAATGAAAACCAAATCAACAAAATTGGGATAAATCAGGCACAGCCCCTAATTCAGGTCAGCTGTAAAACCAAGAACAAAGTTTAAAGGAAACTTACAAACTTTAAATCAAAATGTGATTAAAGGGGTCAACAAAACACCCCAGTCCCCGCGGTGCCCACCGAGCACGGAAGGCCTCGAGAGTGCCAGCAGACACCGCGTGCTCCTTCTCCAGGGACATCCGGCAGCGAACGTAGCCGCGGAAGAGGGACAAACAATCGGGCGGGACTCCCCCGTCGATCGCCCGCTGCCTGGACCTGTTAATGGCCAACTTGGCCAGGCCCAGGAGCAGGTTCACGAGGAGGTCCTCCTCCTTCCCGACCCCCTTCCGCACCGGGTGCCCATAGATCAGGAGCGTGGGGCTGAAGTGCAAACAAAACATCAATAAAAGGTTTTTCAAATAACTAAAAAGGGAGTGCAGCCTACAACACCCTATGTATACATGGTCCACGGACTCCACAAGACCGCAAAAAGGGCATGTGTCCTGAGAGTCCGTGAACCTATGCATCCTCTTATTATAAGGGACTGCCGCATGCAACACCCTCCAACCCAGGTCCCCGATAGAAAGGGGGAGGACACCTCCGTAGAGGGCCTCCCATCGAGGGCCTCCGCCGCCGGACGGCAACAAGGCACACCAGGGCGTGTCCGGTCGACGGACAAGGGCGAGAAAATGGAAGGTGTGCAGCAGCAGTCCGTACAAAAAGCCCCTCTTTGCTGTGCCAAAAGGCACAGAGGGCATGTCCCCGAGGCGGCTCATATTGCGGGGCACCAGCACCCGAGGGAGGGTTCGGGGCTTGGGGCCAATGTGGAATTCCGTCCGAACAGGGGAACGCTCAGACGGAAGACCACCGCGCACCTGGGCCACCTCAAGACCCAAAATAACGTCGGGTCCGAGCACGACCGTTCTCAGGTCTTGGATGGCATCGGCTGCGACCTGGACACTCACAGACGCGCGTCGCGCCAACTCCTGCGGGAGCATCCAGCCCAGTCCTCCGCCACCCAGCACGTCCCCGATCCTGGTCACCCCTGCGGCCACAGCCCTCCTCTCCGCCAACCACTGAAAAGGACGGAGGGGCGGATTCCTGAGCAGCGGCTCTCTGACGATAGCCGCTACTCCTGACGGGGGAGAGCTGCGTCGCGAGGCGACCACTTTCCAGACTTTGATCAGGTCCTGGTAAAAGACGGGCAACGCCTGCAAGGAGCCACCGAGGCCCAGCTGTTCTATAAACAGGAGCTGCACGTCATAATTCAGGCCGTGCACCTGACGGAAGAAATACGTCATCAGGGCACACCATCTAGGAGGAGGCTCAACGTAGAGGTATCGCTGCAGGGTCTGAAGGCGGAAAGTCGCCACCTGTGTGCGTAGGCACACTAGCGCCTGACCACCCTCCCTAAGCGGGAGACTCAGAACCTCGGCAGCGACCCAGTGCAATCTTTTGTCCCAGAAGAAGTCGACTAACAATCTCTGGATTCTTGTGACAAAGTCCGGGGGAGGGGTCAAAGTGACCAGCCGATACCACAACATGGCGGCGATCAGCTGGTTTATGACCAGAACTCGACACCGGTAAGATAGCACTCGGAGCAGTCCTGTCCAGCGCCGCAGGCGAGCGGTGACTTTCGTCTCCAGTTCCTGCCAGTTTGCCGGCCAGGATTCCTCAGCGGGGCAGAGATGGACCCCCAGGTAGAGGAGGCTGGTCCTGCTCCAGGTGAAAGGCCTGAGCTCCTCGGGTAGGGGATCCATCTGCCACTGACCGACCAGGAGTCCAGAACACTTACCCCAGTTGATCCTGGCAGAAGAAGCGGCAGAGTAGACCTCCTGGCACTCGCGCATCCTCCGCAGGTCAGCCGGGTCACTAAACATAAGGAGCACGTCATCGGCGTAAGCCGAAAGGACCACCCCGATGCCCGGCCCGCGCAGAACCAATCCCGACAACCTCCTCCGCAAGAGGCGCAGGAAAGGCTCCACGCAAATAGAATACAACTGGCCAGACAGGGGGCAGCCCTGACGTACCCCTCTCCCAAAGCGAAGGGGCGCCGTCAGGGACCCGTTAACCTTCACTAGACACTCCGCGGCAGTGTACAGAAGTCGGATCCGGGCGACAAAATGCGTCCCGAACCCGAAAGCTCGCAGAGTTCCGAGTAAGTATTCGTGATCCACCCTGTCGAACGCCTTCTCCTGATCGAGAGACAGGAAGGCGCTCGACAGACCAGCCCTCTGGGAATGGTGGATGATGTCCCGGACCAGATGGATGTTATCATAAATGCTTCGGTCCGGGACGGTGTAGGACTGGTCAGGGTGGATCATGTGGTCCAGCACGGTGCCGAGCCGAGAAGACATGGCTCGGGCGAAGATTTTGTAGTCCGTGCTGAGGAGGGAGACCGGGCGCCAGTTTTGAAGAAGGCGGAGATCCCCCTTCTTCGGTAGCAGGGCAATCACGGCCCTGCGCCACGAAAGGGGCATCTCCCCGGTAGCAATGCTCTCCCCCAGGACCCCCGCGAAGTCGCTCCCCAAGACGTCCCAGAACGCCCTGAAGAACTCCACGGTCAGCCCGTCTAGTCCCGGGGTTTTGCCCCTAGAAAGACCGTCGAGTGCGCCGGTCAGCTCCCCCAGACTTATAGGGGAGTCGAGCTTTCCGGCGCACTCCGGGCCGACCTGCGGCAGGTCCTCCCACAAAACTCTGCAAGCTTCCTCACTGGACGGATCCGGAGAGAAAAGGGCAGTGTAGTAATCTCGGGCAATGGCCCTGATGCCCTCCGGATCCGAGACAAGTGATCCGTCGTCGGCCAGCAGCGTAAAGAGCTGCTTACGGACCCCGTGCCTTTTTTCCAGTGAGTAGAAGAAGGGAGAGCCACGGTCCATCTCCTTAAGGAAACAGATCCGCGACCTCACGAACGCGCCCCGAGACCCGACCAGTTGCAGGTCCCGCAGCGCGCCCTTCTTCTCATCGTACACCGACCGCAGGGCCGGGTCCGCGTCGGGCTGACGGAGACGTGCCTCCAGGTCCAGCACCTCCTTCTCCAACTCCTCGACCCTGGATTTGCGTCTCTTTGTCGACCCCTTCGCGTACTCTTGACAGAAAACTCGGACGTGAGTCTTGCCCACGTCCCACCATAGCCTCAAGGAGGGGAAGCCTCCCCGCTTCCTTCTCCAGCCGGCCCAGAAGCGACGGAACGAGTCCAGGAACCGCTGGTCTTCCAACAACAGGTTATTAAAATGCCAGTACGCGGACCCCGTCCGAGCGCAGAACGAAGTGAGCTCCGCCCACACCAGACGGTGGTCCGTGCACGGAACCTGCTGTATAGAAGCAGCCGGAACGCAGGACACGTACGCCTTCGAAACGTAAAGGCGGTCGAGTCTGGACGCTCCGACTCCAGGTGACACAAAGGTGAACACGCTGGAGTCAGGATGGAGATTTCGCCAGACGTCCACTAAGTCGAAGGACCTGACCAGGTCCCGCAACTTACTCACACCTCGCGTGCAGTGCGGGGTACCGTGACGGTCCCGGACCCCGAGGGTGCAATTGAAATCCCCCCCGAGGACGATGCACTCGCCAGCGTCGATGGAGCCGAGATGAGTGGACACTTCTTCAAAGAAGCTCGCTTGCTGCTGCGTGCCCAGGGGAGCGTACACATTCACAAAGTGAAGCACCGCCCCCCCCAGACGCACAGTCAGGTGCAGCAACCGGCCTGGCACTGGCTCCTTGACCCCCAAGATCTCCGGCTGAAAATGCGGGGCCAACAAGATAGCCACCCCGCCAGAATTGGAGGCTAGGTGACTCATGTGGACCCCCCCCTCGCCACTCCAGGAGCCACGTGGCTTCGTCTCCCGGAACGGTATGGGTTTCTTGCAGGAAGCACAACGCATACTTCCCGTCCCTGAGGACCGAGAAGTTCTGGAACCTGCGCTGTGCGGCCCTGCTGCCGTGGATGTTGAGGCTGGCTATAGTCGTCTTCATTGTCAAAGGTACATCAAATCTTCACCTTAAGTCATTAAAAAGAAGAAGAGGACTTTTTAGTCCTTCCTCTCCTTCAGGAGCCCAGCGAGAAACGTTTGGACCCTCCGCCGCGCGTTCCTATCCAACTCAGGAGACTTGAGAGCCTCGCGAGTGGACCAGAACACCAGCGGAAAAGAATGCCACCGGTCCAAGGCCAACTGAACCCTGTCTCGGCGACCGCGATGACTCGCCAAAAAGTCCCGGAGTTCCCTTGGGGGGATGAGGGGGGAGTCAGTGGAGGGCACCAGGGGATCCACCGCCTCGCTTGAGAGCGACTCAGCGTAATCTCCAGCGCTCACCACGGACACCCCGTCCTCCTCCAGGTCGTCGCCTCCAGCTTCCGACCCCTCCCCCGCATTGAGTACGGGGGCTGATTCGGAGCTGCCAGCTGGCCCCACCTGTACCTCGATCCCACCCCCAGGATCAAGGCCAGAGGGGTCCTCTCTGGTCTCCTCTAAACGTTTTGGGTCAGAGGGCAGCGGCAGTTCTGATGCCCGCTCTCCTCCCGGCACCGGGTCGTCCGGGGAGCTCAGGACAAGCTCCTGACCTAAAACTAGGACGCCCGGTGCTAAGGTTTGGGAGGGAGCGGGAAGGCCTTCCTTTTCGCCGCCACCCAATGACCCGTTGACATTTTTTAAATTTTGAAAGTTGCAGTCCCCCGATGAGCCAGAAGGTACCTCGGGGGTATCGAGGGTCTCTGAGTCGGGCACCACCTCAAGGGAGGTGCCTTCAGTGACCCCCGAGGGGCCCTGTTCAGGGGACTGCAGCAGGTTGACAGGGGTAATAGTGGTGGGAGTCGGTGCAGGGGTTTTGAGTTCCCCCAGAGGACAGGGCGAGATTTTACTTGGTGGAGACGCCACCACCTCTTCATCGGGGGAAGGGACACACCCAACTTCTTCAGTTTGGGCATCACCCACCTCCTCCTCCGAAGCGTGACGTCTCTTCCGGGTCAGGCTGGGGGCTAGGGAGACCTCCATTTCCGAGGCCCCCTCCTCCTTGTCCAGCCCTCCCGGACACTCCACCCTCTGGGTTTTGGGTGTTAGATACCCCGGCTCGGGGTCCCGCGTCCCTTCCCCGCCGGCCCCGGGAGCACGCGCAGGGACGACGCCGGGCCCAGCACTCGGCGCCTTAGCACCCACGGGCCCGGGAGCACACGCGGACACGACGCCGGGGCCGGATGTTGTCTTTTCCCCCGAGCCGGTGCTTGCAGG
This sequence comes from Carcharodon carcharias, assembly GCF_017639515.1. Taxonomy (NCBI): domain Eukaryota; kingdom Metazoa; phylum Chordata; class Chondrichthyes; order Lamniformes; family Lamnidae; genus Carcharodon; species Carcharodon carcharias. Next base: position 127,210,256 of record NC_054469.1, on the reverse strand, counting down.
TGTTTGGGGGTTTTGGGGCGTTTCAGGGGCCGCCTCCAGGTTGCGGGTCTTCCTCTGCGCCTTCTTACGGCGTGGGGGCTCTCCCCCCGCCTCACCGGCAGCCGAGATGGCAGTGGCCGCCGGCGTCGCTTCCCCTTGCGGGGAGGGAGATGGAGTGGTGGCGGGGGGAGGAGGGGCGGTGCCAGCCGTGGCCGCTTGGGTGGGGCTCGTAGCCTTGGAGGCGGGGCAGTTCTTCCTCACGTGCCCCGCCTCCTTACAAGCATGGCACCGCACGCCCTCCACGGTCCAGAAGACCCGATAGGCGGTCCCCTCAAAATTGATAACGAAGGCCCCCTCCAGGCACTCCTCCTGGGCCAAGCGGACAAATACCTGGCGCCGGAAGGAGTACACATGGCGGAGGGCCGAGTCTTTGAGGCCGAGCGGGATTGGTGCAACCCCCGACCTGACCTCCCCCAATTTATTAAGGTGGGGGAGGAGGAGCTCACTGGATAGAAAAGGCGGGATGTTCGAAATAATAATTCTCTGGGCGGTGGCCTCAAGGGGGTCCACCGCCAGAAAAGTCCCGCCCACAGTGAGTCCCTTTTGCAGGGCGAGGTGCACCGCCCGCTCGGACCTCAAGAAGAATATGGCCTTCCCATACATTTTAGAGGCCGCGACAATGGCTGAGGGGCCGACGACCCCAGCCATAGCCTTTACGCAGGCCTCTATTGTCATTTCAGGGTGAGCATAGCTCTTTACCCCAAGGGCCCTGGTCAGGAGGCGGAAAGGTGACAGGGCAGCGGGAGCAGCTGGAGCCGCAGAAGCAACCACCCCCGCATAAGTTTTCTTTTTTTGAGGCCCTGCCACCGGTGACAAAACCGCCTCCACATTAGCCCTCGAGGGCCCGGCCACAGGTGATGGTGAATTGGCCTTAGGGCCAGAGCCACGCCCACCCCGGGAAGGATTGGCCATTTTGTTTGAGGAAAGGGGGTGGGGGAGAGAGGTAGAAACAACCTCCCCTCTTTTAGGCAGGAGAGGAGAGGAGGGAGAGGAGTAAAAGACAGGGAGGCACAGGAGGGAAAGAGGTAAATGTCCATGTGGGTGTCCTCGATGGTGGATGGACGGTGGGTGGGGGCCTGATGTTCTTCAGGCAGGGGGAGGCGATGTCTTCACCAGCTACTGCTGGCCTTACTGGGAAAAGGGCTGGGTTGGGGGGAGGGGTGGCAGAAAGATGGTTTCAGCACACACACACACCCTCCCTCTCTTCCTTCCCCAACTCCTCTGGCAGTCTTCTTGCCTCCCCCTACAAAACACAGTCCTTAATTGCCCCCACCTTAAACAAAAATACACAGTTCAGACACCCACCTAGGATGTTGTTTTTCAACTCAGTCCTGGCCTCCTGGCCTTCCTGTCCTGTAGCAACAGCAGCAACTGTTCTCTTCTCTCCCTCTCTCTCCTTTGGCAGCACTGGAGGAGCAGCAGCAGAAGCAGCAGCAGCACACAGCAGAAGCAACAACCCCAAAGGCAGCAGCAGAAACAGTTGAAACACTGAGGAGCAGCAACACCAACACCACACACCTTCTCTCCTCAGTACCAGGAAACCAACTGAATCCACAATTACCTCCACGAGATCGTTAGGAAAATGAACTCTAAAACAGAACAGACTCTGCCCCCAAGCTGGGCATAGGCAATGGTGAACTCTTTCGAGTACAAACACGTTTTCATCTGCTCCTATTCAGATGAAATTACATTGTTTCATAATTTGCTATGGTGAGATTTGAACTCTTGATTTTGGGGTTACAAACCCAGTACCATAACCACTTGGCTATTCAGGCCAAGCCAGCTGCATTGATAATCTTTTAAATGAAAACCAAATCAACAAAATTGGGATAAATCAGGCACAGCCCCTAATTCAGGTCAGCTGTAAAACCAAGAACAAAGTTTAAAGGAAACTTACAAACTTTAAATCAAAATGTGATTAAAGGGGTCAACAAAACACCCCAGTCCCCGCGGTGCCCACCGAGCACGGAAGGCCTCGAGAGTGCCAGCAGACACCGCGTGCTCCTTCTCCAGGGACATCCGGCAGCGAACGTAGCCGCGGAAGAGGGACAAACAATCGGGCGGGACTCCCCCGTCGATCGCCCGCTGCCTGGACCTGTTAATGGCCAACTTGGCCAGGCCCAGGAGCAGGTTCACGAGGAGGTCCTCCTCCTTCCCGACCCCCTTCCGCACCGGGTGCCCATAGATCAGGAGCGTGGGGCTGAAGTGCAAACAAAACATCAATAAAAGGTTTTTCAAATAACTAAAAAGGGAGTGCAGCCTACAACACCCTATGTATACATGGTCCACGGACTCCACAAGACCGCAAAAAGGGCATGTGTCCTGAGAGTCCGTGAACCTATGCATCCTCTTATTATAAGGGACTGCTGCATGCAACACCCTCCAACCCAGGTCCCCGATAGAAAGGGGGAGGACACCTCCGTAGAGGGCCTCCCATCGAGGGCCTCCGCCGCCGGACGGCAACAAGGCACACCAGGGCGTGTCCGGTCGACGGACAAGGGCGAGAAAATGGAAGGTGTGCAGCAGCAGTCCGTACAAAAAGCCCCTCTTTGCTGTGCCAAAAGGCACAGAGGGCATGTCCCCGAGGCGGCTCATATTGCGGGGCACCAGCACCCGAGGGAGGGTTCGGGGCTTGGGGCCAATGTGGAATTCCGTCCGAACAGGGGAACGCTCAGACGGAAGACCACCGCGCACCTGGGCCACCTCAAGACCCAAAATAACGTCGGGTCCGAGCACGACCGTTCTCAGGTCTTGGATGGCATCGGCTGCGACCTGGACACTCACAGACGCGCGTCGCGCCAACTCCTGCGGGAGCATCCAGCCCAGTCCTCCGCCACCCAGCACGTCCCCGATCCTGGTCACCCCTGCGGCCACAGCCCTCCTCTCCGCCAACCACTGAAAAGGACGGAGGGGCGGATTCCTGAGCAGCGGCTCTCTGACGATAGCCGCTACTCCTGACGGGGGAGAGCTGCGTCGCGAGGCGACCACTTTCCAGACTTTGATCAGGTCCTGGTAAAAGACGGGCAACGCCTGCAAGGAGCCACCGAGGCCCAGCTGTTCTATAAACAGGAGCTGCACGTCATAATTCAGGCCGTGCACCTGACGGAAGAAATACGTCATCAGGGCACACCATCTAGGAGGAGGCTCAACGTAGAGGTATCGCTGCAGGGTCTGAAGGCGGAAAGTCGCCACCTGTGTGCGTAGGCACACTAGCGCCTGACCACCCTCCCTAAGCGGGAGACTCAGAACCTCGGCAGCGACCCAGTGCAATCTTTTGTCCCAGAAGAAGTCGACTAACAATCTCTGGATTCTTGTGACAAAGTCCGGGGGAGGGGTCAAAGTGACCAGCCGATACCACAACATGGCGGCGATCAGCTGGTTTATGACCAGAACTCGACACCGGTAAGATAGCACTCGGAGCAGTCCTGTCCAGCGCCGCAGGCGAGCGGTGACTTTCGTCTCCAGTTCCTGCCAGTTTGCCGGCCAGGATTCCTCAGCGGGGCAGAGATGGACCCCCAGGTAGAGGAGGCTGGTCCTGCTCCAGGTGAAAGGCCTGAGCTCCTCGGGTAGGGGATCCATCTGCCACTGACCGACCAGGAGTCCAGAACACTTACCCCAGTTGATCCTGGCAGAAGAAGCGGCAGAGTAGACCTCCTGGCACTCGCGCATCCTCCGCAGGTCAGCCGGGTCACTAAACATAAGGAGCACGTCATCGGCGTAAGCCGAAAGGACCACCCCGATGCCCGGCCCGCGCAGAACCAATCCCGACAACCTCCTCCGCAAGAGGCGCAGGAAAGGCTCCACGCAAATAGAATACAACTGGCCAGACAGGGGGCAGCCCTGACGTACCCCTCTCCCAAAGCGAAGGGGCGCCGTCAGGGACCCGTTAACCTTCACTAGACACTCCGCGGCAGTGTACAGAAGTCGGATCCGGGCGACAAAATGCGTCCCGAACCCGAAAGCTCGCAGAGTTCCGAGTAAGTATTCGTGATCCACCCTGTCGAACGCCTTCTCCTGATCGAGAGACAGGAAGGCGCTCGACAGACCAGCCCTCTGGGAATGGTGGATGATGTCCCGGACCAGATGGATGTTATCATAAATGCTTCGGTCCGGGACGGTGTAGGACTGGTCAGGGTGGATCATGTGGTCCAGCACGGTGCCGAGCCGAGAAGACATGGCTCGGGCGAAGATTTTGTAGTCCGTGCTGAGGAGGGAGACCGGGCGCCAGTTTTGAAGAAGGCGGAGATCCCCCTTCTTCGGTAGCAGGGCAATCACGGCCCTGCGCCACGAAAGGGGCATCTCCCCGGTAGCAATGCTCTCCCCCAGGACCCCCGCGAAGTCGCTCCCCAAGACGTCCCAGAACGCCCTGAAGAACTCCACGGTCAGCCCGTCTAGTCCCGGGGTTTTGCCCCTAGAAAGACCGTCGAGTGCGCCGGTCAGCTCCCCCAGACTTATAGGGGAGTCGAGCTTTCCGGCGCACTCCGGGCCGACCTGCGGCAGGTCCTCCCACAAAACTCTGCAAGCTTCCTCACTGGACGGATCCGGAGAGAAAAGGGCAGTGTAGTAATCTCGGGCAATGGCCCTGATGCCCTCCGGATCCGAGACAAGTGATCCGTCGTCGGCCAGCAGCGTAAAGAGCTGCTTACGGACCCCGTGCCTTTTTTCCAGTGAGTAGAAGAAGGGAGAGCCACGGTCCATCTCCTTAAGGAAACAGATCCGCGACCTCACGAACGCGCCCCGAGACCCGACCAGTTGCAGGTCCCGCAGCGCGCCCTTCTTCTCATCGTACACCGACCGCAGGGCCGGGTCCGCGTCGGGCTGACGGAGACGTGCCTCCAGGTCGAGCACCTCCTTCTCCAACTCCTCGACCCTGGATTTGCGTCTCTTTGTCGACCCCTTCGCGTACTCTTGACAGAAAACTCGGACGTGAGTCTTGCCCACGTCCCACCATAGCCTCAAGGAGGGGAAGCCTCCCCGCTTCCTTCTCCAGCCGGCCCAGAAGCGACGGAACGAGTCCAGGAACCGCTGGTCTTCCAACAACAGGTTATTAAAATGCCAGTACGCGGACCCCGTCCGAGCGCAGAACGAAGTGAGCTCCGCCCACACCAGACGGTGGTCCGTGCACGGAACCTGCTGTATAGAAGCAGCCGGAACGCAGGACACGTACGCCTTCGAAACGTAAAGGCGGTCGAGTCTGGACGCTCCGACTCCAGGTGACACAAAGGTGAACACGCTGGAGTCAGGATGGAGATTTCGCCAGACGTCCACTAAGTCGAAGGACCTGACCAGGTCCCGCAACTTACTCACACCTCGCGTGCAGTGCGGGGTACCGTGACGGTCCCGGACCCCGAGGGTGCAATTGAAATCCCCCCCGAGGACGATGCACTCGCCAGCGTCGATGGAGCCGAGATGAGTGGACACTTCTTCAAAGAAGCTCGCTTGCTGCTGCGTGCCCAGGGGAGCGTACACATTCACAAAGTGAAGCACCGCCCCCCCCAGACGCACAGTCAGGTGCAGCAACCGGCCTGGCACTGGCTCCTTGACCCCCAAGATCTCCGGCTGAAAATGCGGGGCCAAGATAGCCACCCCGCCAGAATTGGAGGCTAGGTGACTCATGTGGACCCCCCCCTCGCCACTCCAGGAGCCACGTGGCTTCGTCTCCCGGAACGGTATGGGTTTCTTGCAGGAAGCACAACGCATACTTCCCGTCCCTGAGGACCGAGAAGTTCTGGAACCTGCGCTGTGCGGCCCTGCTGCCGTGGATGTTGAGGCTGGCTATAGTCGTCTTCATTGTCAAAGGTACATCAAATCTTCACCTTAAGTCATTAAAAAGAAGAAGAGGACTTTTTAGTCCTTCCTCTCCTTCAGGAGCCCAGCGAGAAACGTTTGGACCCTCCGCCGCGCGTTCCTATCCAACTCAGGAGACTTGAGAGCCTCGCGAGTGGACCAGAACACCAGCGGAAAAGAATGCCACCGGTCCAAGGCCAACTGAACCCTGTCTCGGCGACCGCGATGACTCGCAAA